>NC_090929.1:277561028-279014034 GCF_040938575.1 Ambystoma mexicanum | reverse complement strand
GGTATGGGACCGTTATTGGGTCTCTACAGTCAGGTGGACAGCTATGCCCACCCCTAGTGCAGATCATCTTCCATGTCATAAAAGTAGACACTGTTTCATTGGCTTTTGAACTATAGGGCTCTTTGCTACGAGGCCTTCTACAATTGGTTGGCATGCTTGAATCCATATGGAAATTTACACTTGCTAGCAGCATGAGAGCTTGTACGCCAGGTGCTAGAGTGTTGGACGTCACCATACCTCCTCACCCATCCATCATCACTCCTACTGCCTGCCATTCAATTTGTCCTTTGCACTTGGCCTTGCAAAGGATCACTGTGCGTGCGAATAAAAGGGAGTATGAGCTTGGTTTTATCTTCTGGTCTCGATGCAGCTCACCCAAAGTTTATTTTCAACTTGACCATGTGACAAGAGACCATTTTTTGAGCTTGTTCTTCACATTTAACACTATTAAATGAATAAAACTTATAGATAACAAGTTTCTTGACTGACCCAACCCTTGATGCCAGGCCAGACAAGCCTTCCTGAATCTGCCTTCAATGTCAGCTGTTTTCTTCTACTGCGCCACACTTTCAGCCCTTCTATTCTCGGGGTCCAAGTTTGCTAAAATGCATTGTGGACCATCCAGATTCTATACACACATATATATTGGCTGTTCCCCTGCAGTCTATTCACTAAGTATAACCAGCCTTAAGATTATTTAGTCTGCTTGCGTTACTGCATCTGTACAATTATAAAATGGCTTTGCATTTTCTTCAGTGCTCTCCGCACATGCCATCTTCATTCCCCACATGAAATGTTGCGCAATTCTTTACTTTGCCATCAGATTATATAAGATATATGTACTCTCTTCATTGGCATCTATTCTGGGTACGTCATTTCTGCTTCATTGTGACTTCACCAGTCTTCTCTTTCATTCATCATCACACTTCCTCCAGAACTTCCTTCAGAAGACTGTCATTTCTCTGTTGGTACATCATATAGTGTTTTCTCAATGGATACCTTGTTTCAAGGACTCTTTGCGGTATAGGTACCATCACTGGCGTTGCGCATGATGCAATTTCCGGATTCCAACATACAGGCAAAATGAGGGTGGGACTTCCGGTAGAGGCACTTGGCTCTTCCTCTACACAGCAGACAAAGCAAGAGTGCAGAGCCGCAGAACAAACAAAAGAAGTACTGCACAGCCGACAGAGTCACGGCAGTGAACGAGCAGAGCCAAAGAGAAGTTCCACGGTTCCCGGAAGTCCTGGTAACATGCAACGATGCCACAATAGGTAACCAGAGGTACCTGAGACACAGAGGGGATGCAAGGGTGGAAGGGAGGC
This sequence comes from Ambystoma mexicanum, assembly GCF_040938575.1. Classification (NCBI taxonomy): domain Eukaryota; kingdom Metazoa; phylum Chordata; class Amphibia; order Caudata; family Ambystomatidae; genus Ambystoma; species Ambystoma mexicanum. The sequence goes on along the minus strand of NC_090929.1, from coordinate 279,012,709 downwards.
TGGTTCGTGAAGCTCTCTCTCTCTCTCAGTAGTGGGAAGCCTGGTACTTATTATAACCAAAGAAGCATCAGCAGCCGAAAGCAGATACTGAGAGCATAATCTAAATCTTCCTCGTTATAGTGGGAAAGGGAAAATCACTAACTACCAGAGAAGGATCTGGTACCCTAAAACAAATATTCAGAGCATAAGAGGAAATCTTCCACATCACAGTGGGAAAGAGAAAACCAATGACTACCAGAGAAGGATCTGGGGCTCAAAAACAGATATTGAGAGCTTAGGAGGACGTCTTCCTTGTCACAGTGTGAAAGAGAGAGCCACTGACCACCAGAGAAGGGTCTGGACATGAAAAGGAATATTGAGAGCATAAGAGGAAATCTTTCTCTTCACTGTGGGAAAGAGAAAACCACTGACCACCAGAGAAGGGTGTCAGACCCAAAAGCATGTAGTGAGTGCATAAGAGGAAATCTTCCTAGAAAACCACTGGCCACCGGAGAAGGGTCTGGGGATTGAAAGCAGACACTGAGAGCATAAGAGTTATCTTCCTCATCACAGTGGGAAAGAGAACCACTGACCACCAGAGAAGAGTCTGGGACCCGAAAGCAAATTATGAGAGCACTAGAGGAAATCTTCCTCATCACAGTGGGAAAGAGAGAACCATTGACGACCAGAGAAGTGTCTGGGAACCCAACACGATTTGTGACTTTGCTAATAAGAAACCAGAGTGGCAAAGTGTACATCAAGCTAAAATCAGTGAGAAAGAACTGTGCCAAACAACACCAGAAGAAGGGAGTCATTTTCCTGGTAACAACCTAGGAGTTGTGATAAAGATGCCAGGTGAAGGGATGTATTCCCCCAGGTTTTGTTGTGAACTATGCCAAGCCATATCGGGAGGAGGGAGTCATTCTCTTGCTAATTGAAACAGAAGTTGTGTCAAATACTCCAGGGTGAGGGAATCATTCCCCCTGACATTATTATGAACTGTGTCAAGCAATCCAAGCAATAGCAAGAGAAGGGAGGCATTCTACTAGTCCCAAACTGGGAGTTGTGCTGGCAATGCCAGGGCAGGGGAGGCATTCCCCCTGACTTTATTGGAAAATGTATTGAGCTGCACAAGGAGAATGAAGTCATTCTCCTGGAGGCTAACCTTGTGTAAGGACTGTTTGAAAGCTGTAAAACAAGGAAGGGAGGCATTCAACCTAGCTTTTTCATTGCAAAATGACTTTCTTTTGGATGCTATCCAGGCAACATGAGAATGGAGACATTCTTCTGAAAGGGGAACTCTGTTAATTTATCCTTTAGTTATCGTGTAGGGATAGAAGTAGGTTGTGACACAGGATGGTGGAAATTATTTTTGACAGACTTTCTGACACTAATAAAGTTCAACAACCAAAACCATGCCACCTTTGTATCAGCTTCCACCTTTGACACCCTTATACAGGATAAGGTAACTGCAACCCAGAACAAGAAGGCTGGAGTATGTAGATTAACTCTGAGAAGATCCAGCCTCAGCCCTAGAGAAGCCTGTCTTCCTCACCTCAAGAACATCCAGGAAACCTGATCCAAGGGTTTGCCCTGAGTGCATCCACAGTTCAAAACCCATTCTCTTTTAAAAGTGCCCATACAATCTCAGAGATTTCCTTTCAATAGAATATACCTGTTTGTGGCATAGGGAGTAAATAGAAGGATATGTGCCCTCCTATTTCATTGTGCATGGGTTCAACCCACCCATGCTCAAAATGACAACCTGGTGCTCTTGAAGGCTTAAAAGCCTGATAACAGAGCCACAGGTCTACTCATATCATTAAAAATGTTCACACAAAAAAGTGGCAGACTGTGACTGCATACATCAGGACATATATCTGGCTCTTCCTACCCTATTTGTTGCCATCCACGTGTGCCTAATTTATTCTGCACTTGATCACTCCTGAGGATAGGCTTGGCAGTCGCACAATTTCTATTCTTGGGTATGTTTTGTGGGGGAAATTAAATGTGCTCCCAGACAATAGTAGCCAGCACACTTCAAAGTTCACCTGAGGACGTCTGAAATCTTAAAGCAAGATCACAGAACCTGCTATTGATTCGCTAGTATACAATTTTGTAGGGTTTATTTGGATCAGGGTAATAACTGGCATGTGATCAATGTCTACAATGCTTCAATCAAATTGTGAATTCCAAGCCATCTTGCTGCACTCAATTAATTCTACGTTTCTCAATGTCAAAATGTAGAAAATTCATATAAATAGAAGGAATGTTTTTTTGTTGTGGTGACTTTCATTTGAAATTGGGAAATAGGCTTTCAGGGGGCTAGCTTGACACAGAACTGGCTGTAATATGGGGCTTTCCAGGTGTCATAATGATCGATCAGCAGTGCTATTCCAAGGGTCTGAATTTCCAGCAGTTTTTTGTGGAGTTGGTTCTGTGTGATAATTACATGCTCAGATAAACCAAGCAGAGCACCAGTAAGGACTAGTGAGGCATCGCTCCACAACTGATTATTACATCATTAAAGTTACTGATTGTCATCTGTTTAAGGACCTGACATATTTGAGCATTCTGATAGCTATCACTAGCCCATGGTGCTCTAATTGGAAGAGCTTCTATTCAGGTGGAAAGCATTCCTGTTGATGACATTAAATCAAATAATATGTTAATTATGTGGGATAGGATTCGCTGCTATGGTATGTCGTTATCACGGAGGTGGTGAGGTTAGCATCTAAGGAAACGAATATCTGTGGTGGAATACCCCACAGTTTTTGCCCTGATAGATGCTTTTGGGAAGCTGCTAATGAGATGCTTATTATAGTACAATTTTTAGCAACTCTATGGTATAGAAATTGGAGGATTGATTTTCAAAACCCTGTATGTTGGCCAAAGCGACATTGCTTGTCATGTTGAAGTCAGAGATTAGAGATCAGCAACAAAAATACCTTATCATGTAGCGTGCAAAGCAGCTTGTCATGTCACCAAGGCTGAAAAAGATTATTGGGTGTAGAGGGCCGTAGTGGCAATGGCAGAAGCTAATGATTCAGCTTTGTTCTGTGTTGAGGCTTGTTTCCAGTGCTATAAATATAATCCCTCTAGAAGACAGAAGATCTATCTAGCTCCTGATAACTGTATTTGGTTGATGTTCTGAACATTGAAAGGCCATCTCCAGTTTTCCTTGTTAGGTCTAGAGCAGAGTTTTCACTGGTGGAATTTCCAGCTATAATTGGAGTGCAAGCGTGAGGTAAGAGCACTGGCCCTGATGCAGTGCCGACTGACCTAATTAATGCCAATTTGGAGCAGTGGGTCCCACTTTTTTACCAGGAATTGTTAATTGTATTTGGGTCTCTGGTTGGATTCCTGAAAGTTGGCATCATACCATCTACAAATAAAGTGATAGGTGCACCTCTACACCATATACCCACATCCTCCCCTTCGATGCAACTTCTAAACTTGTAACTAAATTGGTCTCTCGTCATCACGCTGCTTAGGTGTAGGACATCCTTGGAGGCTTCATGAAGTGACAGGGAAATTTGGAAGAAGCTCTTAACCACTGCTTACTAAATCTAATTATTATTGTATTTTTAATTACGAGTTTACAGGGCATTTACGGACATATGTGCAGCGTTTGATCAAGTTAACAGGGCCGAGATTTTGGCAATACTGTGGGTATACCAATATTAACCATAGCCTAATCCCAGTGAGAATGGATCTACAGAGCTATAAGTCACCCATTTCAGATACTCTGCCAGTGGTATTTGCGGTGCCATGGGTCGGTAAATTCTCACACTGACCTGGTCCCCTGCTGAATATTTGCATTTCTGATCTCAATGTATTGGAGAATATCCCAAAGTATCCCATTAATAAGATTCTTAGCACCTGGAGCAATGCTATCGGTGCTTACATACCAACTCTCCAAACGTACGTCTTGCAAATACTTTCTTACATAACTACTATCATGGAATCATAGAATCACCCTGGAAAGTGTTCAAAGCAGGGGTGAAATTAAGGTCCCCATCAACAACCATATGCTGATGAACACATTGACATCCATCTGTTAGAAAAGGTCTGATATCTGGCCTTAGCAGATACAAGGACCAAATTGATGTATTTGCGGGATCTAACTACTTTGGGAAGCCATCCGTGGAGAAGAATGTTGTTTCTATTGCATTTGGAACAGCAACACCCAAGTGGAAGATCAAATGCATCCCGGCATCTGGTAGGACCCACACCTCCATGATCTGCAGCCGGAAGCTCTCCTCAAGATCCGGGAGGCATAGGTCAATCCAGAGAACCTCCTCACAGACCATTTACAGAATGTTGCTGTGCTGCATTCAACTGTTACAGCGGATCTGCTTTCTGATTTCAAGGGAATGCAAAGACAACCTGGGCGGAGGAGTCAAGAGCCCCAGCTATTCATATTAAGATCAGGATAACTGTAAAGTTCGCCTGGTACAAATACATGCAACATAATGCTGTATACCGTGCAAGCACATTCCCTACCTCAAAAGGATGAAAACTGAAATACAAACAATATGTTGCTCAAGAAATATTGATTAGAACTGTTCACGTTGTACTACATAGGAACGCAATATACAAGATTGAACAATTCATACATTCAATAATAGTATAAAAGTAATGAGTTTTAATAAAACTACATTACAATTAGCTGCACACACAGTCAGTATAATTCATGTGTACACAAAATGATTACATGTCAAATAGGATTCACAGTCTGTAGGTAAAGTATAATTAATTTTATGTAATTATATTAAATCAAGTTTAATTTGAAAACATCGATTAAAAACATTATTAACTCTGGATCCTTTTTTCTTGATCTCTTTTCTCTCTTTTCTCTGTCTCTTGTTCTCCCCTTATATTATTTTCTTGTTTAAACAGTTTGCAATGTAGAAATTCCAGCCCTTAAGTAGCTTACACATCGTATCAGAACTTGACATACAATGATATGAAAAACGTGTTGGCCCTGTTTCTATTCTGCTTACCAATAATAGAATTTATAAACTGCTTTATACTTGAACATGTTTTGATTGAGCGGTTTGAATTGTACATCAATAATTGGTTCTGTAATGATTGTTTGTGCAAATGAATTAAACTGTGTGCAGCTTACTGTAATGTAGTTTCCTTCAAATACAATATTGTTATACTGTTATTCAATGTGTGAATTGTTCTTCAATGTTTCAAGAGCCACGCCTATGTTAAGGAAGCCAGCAGTGGAGAATAATGCTTGTTGAATTTAGAAAAGTTAGGCCATTGGGACATATGACATATTGATCGGTGCACTGTGTCATTTTCTATTGTGTCAGAGCATCTACGACCTGCATTCGTGTTTTTGAGAAACAAGATTGAATAATGCCATGCCCAAATGACAAGGTGACCTGGAATTAAGAACCTATGGAGAGGTGCAGCACAGTTAGCAATTTCAGCAAGGGATGCATGACCATTTCAACTTCACCGTTCAAGGACACCATTTAAGTCTGCCAATTGTGTGTGCAGTGTTGCCATGTCCACCTGAAAGGTGGCAAGTACCTGCTGGTCACTCAAATAATGAGTTCACACCCTGGGTCTGTAAATCCTCTGCTCTTGTCCTGCCATAAAGGAAGGCTGTTGTGGTTGCTGTTGGGCTGCCTGTAAATCCTCTTGCTCTTGTCTTGCCATAGAGGCAGGCTATTGTGGTTGCTGCTGGGCTGCCTGTAAATCCTCTGCTCTTGCTGCTCTTGTCCTGTGATAGAGGCAGGCTATTGTGTTTGCTGCTAGACTGCCTGTAATCCTCTGCTCTTGCCCTGCCATAGAGGCAGGATGTTGTGGTTGCTGCTGGGCTGCCTGTAATCCTCTGCTCTTGCCCTGCCGTAGAGGCAGGCTATTGTGGTTTCTGCTGGACTGCCTGTCCCCTCCTCATGTCCTGCTTGTGGTGACTGCCTGTCCCTTGCTCTCGTCCTGCCATAGAGGCTGGCAATTGTGGTTGCTGTTGGGCAGCCCGTTGTTCTTGAAACAGTGCTGCTTCTAGCATAATGGATATCGAATTCAATGTCATGAAGTGGTTTACTAGTCCCTCAAATACATCCTGCTGGGCGGTATGAGACTATGTGGGGTGTTTCGTTGTGCCCTCATGTTTGATTTGTACCTGGCATCAAGTTGTGTGCATTTGATAAGACTTTAGTCTGGTTTACCCTATATTTTCCAACTGCACGTGATGAAATGGTGTTTGCAGATTTTCGGAATGTATTTTACGGATGCATGCAGTCATATAACATCCATCAGTAACCAGTTTTGTGATTTGCTGCACTTATGTTCCACTACGATGAGAATATGCAGATGCGTAGAAAACACGTAGGGCTGCCTGTTCTGCATTGCCTGCTTCTGGGCCATGAGAATGAGGGCTTATTGTGAGGTCTAGGAGTAGTATTTGTGTGAATATAGACGTTCTTTAGATGTATCCACTGTAATGTTTGGCGATCACACCATCACAGCTACTGTTCCAAAACGTGAACGTGCCTTGCATTCGTTCATACACATTAGACCTATTTTAGCCCTTCCTATTGCGGACACAACGTTTGAAAATGGCATGTCTGCTATAACCCCAGCTCACCTCGATTCGTTGGGTGATTTCCAGGTGGGTGGCTCCATGCCAGAGACCAAGCTCGTATGGTGTCGTGATCCCAATCGACTTGACCGCTGCCAACACCACAGTCATTTATAACATCCTACTATGTTGACAGAAGTACAACAGAGGAGATGTGAGTACAGAAAAGTAAAGTGGCTCACATCTTTTCATTTAAAGCATTCCCATTAGTTGAAACTGGGCCTGAACGTGTATGTCCTAAGCAACGTCCCAGCTGAAAGTGTAGATCAGTCACAGAACACAACTATAATGTAAGCATTTCTACAAAACGACTAATTAGCCTTTCATTAAACAAGTAGAAAAAGCAACATCATGGTACATAACAATGTCAATTCTATTCATGCAGACCTCGCCTTCTCTCGAAATAGAAGCAATTGTAGTTGCCCTAAACAGCCATATTAAAATTTTGAATGTTAGAAATAGACTCACGGTCACATGGATTGTACACCTAAAATAATTTCTCACGATCAAAAGCATCCTTTGAGCATCTTTTCACCAAGTTAAGTCCTCTGTATTTTTGTAGACCACAATCAAAGCACCTCACTTAAAGAATGTTGGAAATATGGAAAACCATTGCTCTACTTTTAGACTTTTAGTCTCAGATGTGCAGCCAGCAATGTGGAAAGGTCTGATTTATGGACTACAACATTAGATGAAAATTAGGGACATTGTGGAACATGTTCTGTCAAGCGTCAGCCTCAGCTCGGTGTAGAATCATTACATGTAATTGTCGGATAAAGCTGAGAGGGACCATTGAGTGGTCTTGGTGGCTAGAATGATTGACATGTTCAATGCGTTCGACTTAAGGTTGATTTTAGAAAACAAATTGCTGCCAGGTGCACATCATTACAGATCTTTTGTGAAGTGATTTTCAGCATTTTTGAGGAACCAAGCCCACTTAACATCAAGTAGTCTATTTGTCATGTAATTTGTAGAGGAATTTGTAGATAGGACGCAAAGCAGAAGAGATTCCACCTCTGCTCGTGTGTGTGTGTGTGCGCGCGTGCATGCGTGCGTGCGTGTCTCGTCCAACTGCCTTTTTTTGGATCAAGGATGCTCCATTTTTATCTGTACTGAGATACTGAGATACATGTAAGGTTCCCTTGATCCTTGTGTGCCAGGCCATGTCCGTACACATGGCATGCATACAACATGAGATGACTTCAAGCTACTGCTGTCGCTTCTCAGAAAAACAGAAGTCGTAATGATTACTGTTATGATGACGAATTCCTTACTTGACTCCATCTTAAGGACCTTCAATCTAAAAGTCTAACCAACTATGCCATTGAACTGGTAAATCTGGGAAAACCCAAAAGCCTCATGTTCATACGTGATTCAAGTAGTAGCCTTGAATACTCAAATTATTTCAAGAATGCACGAGATCTTTACAATGGACAGACCAGCCACCAAATTGCCAGTTTTTGTAGTGTGGCACTTGCGTGCTTAAGGGCTATGCATCAATAGAACACATTTCTAGGCATAAAATGCAACTAGCAGGTTAATTCGTTTTATTCAAAGAGAAACTGGGATATGGTATGTATATGGTTGCAATCTGAAACTGGCATTGATCATGTTTCAGAATGCAATGCAAAACCGACATGGTGCAACTTTCTGGGGGCAATGTGAAACGAGCTAATTAATTCTGGAGACAATGACGTGGCTTGATAGTGTGATTAAAATGGTGAAAGAGAAATGGCATGGAAATGCCTAAACAAGATGAAAGGTCCCTTGAGACAATGTGAAATTCCGTTGTACACTTTGTAGGAAGGGACATGTGAATCTGTGGACAAGGTAGAACTCATTGGACACTTTCGAGGGTCCATGAGAAGGCATGGTAGCGTCCATAATAGGGACAATACAAGCCTGTACACACATGTCACAGTTTCAAATCAGCAATTCTTCAATGCAACGTGAAACTGCTAAAAGGCAATCTGACAATGTGGCAATATTCAAATGGCATGATCAGTTTCTTGGGGAAAAGTGTTAGGCTTCGGGATATGAGTCGCTCACTCCGACCATATCAAGCATATGGGTTCAGCTCCTCATAGTAGCACTAGTCGCAGCACACAATCTATCTAGCACTGGACAGTGCTGAAGGTCCGGACTGCCACAAGGTTGCTGCTGTAGCTCAGTACGAGATTTTAACCTTGCACAAATGTTCTAAGACAACGAGAGGGCAGCTTTATGCCCTATGGAGTTCTGGACCATCAACCTTCTGATGCACTGCATGTCCAGGCCAGAGGGTAGGAGTGACAGGATCAGTGCCTGAAAATGTCATCTACATCTTTTAAATTGTTCTTGTTTCTGTACCCAGCCAATGGACAGAGTAGCCCATTGGTGACTGCTTCCTGTCTGATGATTTACTGTATCATTGACATCCAGTATCTGCAGGTCGCTCCTCATCAACACTGCCTCTTCTATCTATCCATGCAAACTCAGTTGGTGTATGTGCACATGTCGTTGCTGCTGTATGAGGATATCCATGCATAAAGACAATTATGAGTAGTTTGTAGATAAACACTTAGATGTCTCACTTTATCTCACAGGAATTCCCGAGCTGCCATGTTTTCAGCCTGACATGTCGGGTCTTGTAGTTCCACTCCTGAACTTCCGTGATTGTGGGCCCCCACCCTATGGGAGCAGTACAGCAACATTGTGTTAACTAAAGTGATGTTGGTACATGTCTCGGGTTTATTATCTCACCACAAACATGTGCCCTGACAATGTGCTTGACTGGGGCAACGTGAAACTGGCAAGGAAAAATGTTGATGTGATTTGAAATTGGGATTGAATAATTCAGTGCTAACAGTGATCACAGCAACTACTGCCACTACTACTACTACTACTAATACTACTACTACTACTACTACTACTACTAATACTACTACTAATATAGTATTTCTTACTAGCAAAAGTACCTGTTCTCGGAACAGGTTCTATAGACAGACATAATAACGCTCTCATGAATTGTTGAAAATCAATGATGCTGTCGGTCGCTGTTACGATTCACTTATTGCTTGATGTGCTTTGCACCCTGATGTAAACTGCACTGAAAATGGGCATATGTGGCTGGCTGACATACCCCGGATCAGACCTTGGTGGGAGCAAGAGTTGGTGTACTGCTGCATATTGGGCCATTCTGTGCTCTCTCACCACATGTCGCCTCACCCTGGCATGTTGCAGTTTGTTGCAGTGCATTACGGATTAAATATCTCGGAAACTGTGCATCCTAGGGCCTTGAAATGTGTTTTTCGACATCCCAAGCTTTTTTCCTCGTGTCCTTCTATGACCACATTGATGTTTTGTCGATTTCAGGCAACCGTCTCATGTGTAAAGGTGCTGAAATCCAGGGAAAGGGGTGGGGTGACCAAATATTGTATAGCCAGTCATGTCCAGAGGGCCCTAACAGATAACTATACACAACCTTTGGTGCAGATTGGTGAAACAATGTGGAATTGTATAAGGAACAACGCTTCACCAAGTCACAAACCCAGAAACAAAATCAGAGTTTTGCAGAAAACCAGGAAAAGAGGTGGAGTGTCCAAATGTCATGTAGCCAGTAATGCCCGGGGGGTCCTAACTGGTAACTATGTAAAATTTGCTGCGGATTGGTGAAACGGTGTGGAATTCTGTAAGGAACAATGCTTCGACAAGCAACACATCCACAAACAAATGTTGCCTTTTGCTGAAATCCAGGGAACAGGGTGAGGTGTTCAGCTATGCAGGCTGTGGTGCAGATTAGTGAAACACTGGGGAAATCTATAAATAACAACGCTTTGCCACAAACGCAGCTACCCACAAATGTTCACTTTTGGAAATATAGATCGATAGATAGAGCACTACACAACCATAGGTCTCCGAGCGCCGAAATAACAGAAGACATTATTATCCCAGAGTGGAATTCAAGTCCATGAACTCATAATTTAGTGCATTTACTTCCAAATGAGTGGTGATATCGGTTTCTGATTTTGGAAGAATTACCTTAGCTGATAACCCGTTACTCTGTGATGCCCAATGTGAAGCTGGCATGTTGACATTTTCTGGCAATGTCAAAATGGGTTTAATTTCAAGGATGTGGGCTAACAATAAGCTTGAATGGCGAAACATAGTAACAAAATAGTCTGCCACTGTTGAACCTGGCATGACATTTTTTATGTAATATGAAAGTGGTGTAGAACATTTGTCTGGAGACAATGTAATACTTGGCAGAAAATATTCCTAATGTAGAACTGGCATCAGGGCTGGTCTTACAACAGATTGCACCCCAAACGGGAAGCATCGTTGGCGTCCCCCTCGCCTGACCTTTGATCTCATACATGTGTCATGGGCTGAGCAGCGGGAGTGGGGACTATGAGTTAACAAAATTGTCAATGCTGGCATCTGCTGCATTTCACAAACCTCAGAAAACAGCAATAGGAGGGTCAAACCCGAACAGGCCTGGTTATGTTAGTCTGCTTTTGCTCTTAATTTTTAGTAACAATGACCAGTTTGCTGCTGTGACTCAGGTCAGAGAATCGACAATTTCAGATGTACACTAATGTCATTCGTATGACCTCAAGCATTTAGCCACTCTTAAAAGTTGATGAACTGGTCTTGAACAGTGTTAATCAAACCTCCAAGAACAAGCACCAGTAACATACCCACTGATAGCTGTGCAAGCCTGTCTACCTCAGCATTAAAATACATGCATTTATGCAATATGTATTGCATCAAATATTTCATGGGAAGTTAAATATATTTAGGAGGGACACACATAAACAATATCACTACTCCATGTGAGTGGTAAAGTCTACTTTAAACATATGCAGAGAGTTAACATGCATGTACAATTCAACATGGCTCCCAATGTGAATGTTGGAGAGGTGACATTCTAAAATTATGACATTACAATGTGGACTTTACATTGAAACATACTGCAGTGCATTAACGCGGCAGAGAAATGACAGTTTGAGTAGTGGGGTTTGTTTCGCTCATGCTTGTGAACTCTCAAAATTCTTAAATGTTTCCTTCGTGATCACTCATTTTAGCTCCCGACAGCACCATGAAACTGTAAGGTCGCAAAGAAAAACAATGTCTATCATCCCAACATAAAAACAAAAACAAAATAAATAAAGGTTGGAAGACGACCTTTCTTGGGACTCGTTAAGTTTACTTTTTGCAAATTAATAGTTGCGTGCTGCTTAAATAACAGTGGCCCTTGCACATATAGACAAATTTCATTTCAAGGGACTTGGAGTACTGCGGGTATCAGGGGAAGCATCTCCAATGTACCCCAAGCGTAGTGCGCTTTGCCCTCCACCCTCACTCCCCAGTCTTGCAGCCCTGCGCCTTTTCACATTCTCCATTATGGTAAAGATCATTGTCCCGAGCTTGGGAGAGAAATTGACTATTCAGAAGAAGCTGCCTCCCCAGGGTGTGTTTAACTGCTGGTGTATCAAATGCAGAAGCTGGTGGCATCAAGAGCCCCACGTTCTGAAACATCTTTTGCGCACTGGTTGGTCACACGACAGAAAGTGTGAGCAGGTGATTCCCCAACACTTGAACCATTCTTTAGAGACCTGGATTTGATTAATGTGGCGTTAGCTAGTCATTGCCATTTCCCAGAACTTGTGTTACAGGAGATCGGAAGCTGCACCATGCAGGGTATTTCAAAGGCCATGAATTGATGCTACAGCATGTCGCCCCCAATGCAACAAAGAAAGTGAAGCATGCGTCCTGGGTATTTGCATTATACGGAAGACGGGCCAACCCTCCAAGAAAACGGTTTCTACTGTAGTTGCTGAGTCGCTTTTCCAAGCCAGCTGCTGTGCAGACTTCGTTCAGCTTTTGGTCTAGCGCCTGCATCCATCCTTCACAACATCATTCACAAGGCACATTCGTGTAGGTGTTTGTTTATCTTCTTAGACTAGCATGATTGCTATTCCAAACAAAAGAAGCACAATGACAAAGAAGAGTATAAGACAAGTCTGAGCGAACAGTGAAATGTATGAAACTCTTGCACTAAAATAAAGTCAGCAGTGCATGCCCAGGAAAGAGGGAATGACGAACAATATGCTCGGGAGCAGGAACTCGGGGGGCGTAGTACCCCCCAACCGGCCCAAGCATGGTACTGGCCCCCAGGGCCTCACCCTCGAAGTGATTTTGGCCTGGCCAATGGACCGACACTCTGCCCAGGTCTTCCGAGAACCGGCCTTTTGATCTCCTCAGGAGAGTCCGCCACCAGTGCTCGCTTCCTTTTTCATGACTACTTGAGCCTTGACAAAATTGTCTAGCTTTGTGGCCTCCAGAGGCTGTTCTTGGATGGCCCAGTCATCTCCGCAATACCATTTTAAAATAAATAAAATGCCTATGCAGCAATAGTCCTCACCTGCAAGGACGGGACCAGGAGGAAAGAAGTGTGCTTGCCTCGGCAGGCTGTAGTTATTGCCGGGTCTTCTGAAACAAGGCCAATCAGCGAGGGTAGGAGGCAGCAACTGTTTGTATTTGCTGATTATGCTGCTGCTTGGCAGTGTGTGCATGTGATGGGAACAACTTCAGGATTTAGTGACCCACTTGCTCCTCTTTTCTGTAATGGCCGGAGCCGATAACACCAGCCAGCCCCAATTGATGCACACTTCAGTGTCAGTGCGCGCCCATAGCCTGGAGGAGGGCACACCACACGTGCGCCCATGGGCCTGGCTGGCGCCGGCAGCGCCAGTGCCACCCGGGGCCAGAGGAAGGTAATAAAGCAACACATGTTGCTAATTTATTTGCCAATTGCCATGCCCTGCCTGAGGGCCGAGGCCAGGCCCGTTTCTTTGCCCAGACGAGGCGGGCAACTGCCCGGGGTGCAATAGGCCCGGGGGGCGCAATTGCCCCGGTCCCTAGAGCCTCTGGAGGGGATGGAATTCCCAAGTTTGTGGGGCGGCGCATTGATGCGGGGAAAGTTCCGCAGGCCAGGTGCAGGCGCTGCCCCTTCCGACTATAATGTCACATAGTACAAAAGTACTACGTAACATTACAGAAGTCAGAGGCTCCCTATGACCACTTTTGCGCCACTTTGTGTGGGGGGCATAAGCACACCAATAAAACTTTAGGTCCGCCTGCACTTAAGACCAGCCCCTTGCATCACAATGCCGGCAGGAAACTGCTAATGGTGGCCAATTAGTCACTAAATGGTTTTGTGCTGGCTTTAACATGGGAGGGGAGGTGCAGTGGGCTTTGGGGAGTGGGCGTGCCTTGCAGTGACGCACTGTGGGCCTGACACGGTACAAACGGAGACCCGCTTGGGCCCATGGTGCATCCCTGCAAGCCCAGAAAATGGCCAAAATAATAGTTTAAAGCAGCGCTATTTCTTTCATGTCGCTTCTTTTCCAAACTATATATCAATTCCACTTTAAACCACTTCCATGGCACTGGTGATGTGTTACTTCACTATGCGGATAATAGTTTTGACCAGTGTTGCTGAGTAAATATTCTTTAAGCTACGAACCGGTTTAATTATTTATGCAATGTTTGTCGGGTACATGGAGACGGATAATTTATTTATTTATGCAGTTTTTGTAGGATACCTTTATCCGACACACATTGCATAGAATAATAAATATGCAGGTACCCGACAAACATTGCATGAATAAATAAATAATCCTGGTCCATGTATCCTTACAACAGTCAAGACTTTACTGTATCAAAGCATAACCCTTAATTCCCATTCAAAGAATATTAAAGTGATTGTTTATTGGGTTCAGTTGTATCCTTCTCATTGCCCTTTTGGCTTAGGTTGCCTCCAAACCCCCTTCAGCATCTTGTGTTCTTTGTTGGTTGTATGTACTGCATTCTGTGCCATATTCATGGTCTCTTGGTTGGTGTGCCCAGTCCTCATTATCTGCAGCCTAAGCGGGACTGGGCATAAAATTGTCTTGGGCACCAGTGAAAAAGTGGCCCAACGTTGCAAATGGCAATACATTCCTTGTGTGACGGACTGTTGACTTTTGGTAGGAGTTCCTTAATGGTGTAGTTTGGGAATGGCGCGCAGGGTGCAGTGGGAGTGGTGTGCGGGGTGTGGTGGGAGTGGTGCGTGGGGTGCGGCGGGAGTGGAGCTCAGGGTGCGGGGGAGTTGTGCATGGGATGGGGTGTGGGGGTGCGCATTCCTAGTGTTTCTCCCTGGTAACCAAATGGACTAGAAACTGCCCTGGCCAAGGCCACAGCCTGCAGCAGTGCCAGTGGTAGAATACATGTGTAACACGTTTGTTTCCTAACATTATAAAAATGAACAGGCACATTAATTTTTATAATGTTAGGAAACAATCGTGTTACACGTGTATTCTAGCACTGTGGACTGCTGGTGCAGCGCCCCCTAGAGGCTTACTGACGTCAGGCAGCCGCCTGGGCTGCCTGACGCAAAGACCGGCCCTGACTGGTATCTTAGTTATCTGAGAACAATGTGAAACTGTTATGGTAATTTTCGGGAGGCAATAATGTGCCTTAATAGTGCAAAATATTTTGAGTACAGTCTTATGTACTGTTCCACGCGCTGCTCCTAGATTCCACGCGCTGCTCCTAGATTAGGCTTTGAATTGTCTCAGTGATGGCTGCGGGTTCTAGATCACTGCCCCAAAGACTGCCCCAAAGACTGTCAAGGGCAATGTAAATGTACAAAGAAAAAGTTGGATCCAGGCATACTGCGCGCTCACACATACGAAAAAAAAAGATTTTTTGTGACAAACAAGTTTGGTTTTATCCATATTCTGTATTGTAGGTTCACAAAAGTATCCTAGATCCTGAATTAGTTAACGTTCGTATGGAACAGTTGTCGTATTCTCTGTATTTCTTCAAAGCGGGTGCAGTGCGATTGCCTTTTGCGGTGTTATGCCCTAGGCAAGAAGCAACATAGAAAACTGATATGCTGTGAATTTGAGAAACCTTAAAGAAAGTAGTAACGGAATAGATTATTTTCAATTCAATTTCATGTAAAACTAACTAGCCATCATACCCCTGAAGAACCGTTATACTGAACAAACGGGGAAACACCTGTCGGGATCTGGCTAGCCTGTGTACAAACGAATCTATATGCCATATGATCACAATATGATCACCAATATGGAAAAGAACAATTGAATGAAGTTAATTCAATGAAGCAAATACTTTTGGGAACCTACAATACAGAATTTGGATAAAACCAAACTTGTCACAAAAAATCATTTTTTTTGTATGTGTGAGCGCACAGTATGTCTGGATCCAACTTTTTCTTTGCCCTGATAGTGTGTTCAAAAGGGTTTCAGATTGTGCTCGTGCTCGAAGAAATGTGACATCACCATGTTGAGCTGCTTAACACACATGTTAGCAGAATGGCAATCAGCTCGTGGTCACTCTTTCCTAACCTACAGCCCAGTTAACCTTCCTGCGACCATCAAGTATGATTGCTATAATTGGGGCTGGCTATGTTTATATTATTTTATTTATGTCCCAGCCTTTAAATGCTGCACGAGCATGCTAATGTACTTCTACAGCCAGCGTGATTTTCAGAAAATCTGTTACTCACTTGGTGTGATCCCTAGTTATGAGCTCATCAACTCCATGAATAGCAAATGACATTTATGTAGTCCATACGGGTTTTCAGAATGTCGAATATTACCCACAAAAACAATGATGGATATATATTCCTCGTAGATTTTCATCATGGATAGACAGGAAATTGGACTGGATATTACTTTTCACTGGGTCAGCAATTCCAATCCTCTCTCCCCATCCGTCCATAGCCACATGTTTGTTCCCATAAAGCAAGCATTCATGGCTTCTCTAAGCACCCGTATCCCATTGCATTTGTGGGAGTTATCAGATTGTCCAAGGCATCTGGGAGGCCAGACCCAGCCTACTTCCGGGCTTTCTTTTCTCCTCCTTTGATTCCAATCATATATGAAGACTTCGATATTAGTGCTACCCCTTCCATTTCAACATCCCGACAGAGGTTAACGGTTGATTAATCCGCAGGTGTGCAGCCCATTCGATGCTTCCTGAACTATAGGATGCAGAGACTCGTGATTAATTCAGATATTGACACCCTGATACGTAATAACACAATATGGCTAACCCGGAAAATGGCAGGCAACCAGCCAGAAATCCTGGAAGTGCAAAGTTCTCAAATAGAAGCAGATTTATTTCTTGTCTGCCACCGTTTGGTGTCTTTACCTTTGAGTGTGAAGTTGTCAGCCTTCTTAAAAACTAAAATATCTGGAAGCATGAAAGCAGAATGTATACTGTGATATAGACGTGAATAGGTTCCTGACAAGTGCCCTGAACCACTTTGGGAAAGTGTTTGTGGACAGCTAGGATTCTTCGGGAATGTGCACGTACCACGCAAAGGTCGTGTAAGCTACAGATATTTGAGGTTTGGCATTTAACACTGAAACACGGGGTTCTGGTAAATACTGCAGGCCCTCATCCTGCTTAACGTTCAAAAGGAGAAGGGAGATGCAGACGAGCAAACAGCTTAGAAGTTCAGTAAACGAGGAATGGATTGGAAAACGAGAGTTTGTTTGGGGAAAAAAGAGACAGGGAATAAATATTACTCCTGCACTGCTGGAGTAAAAGGATCATTAGTAAGTAAACAGCTGACTAAGCCCTCACACATCTACAAACCAACAGTGATCCCAGTAATAAGGGTAAGACAGGCACAGCCAAGAGATATACTGCCTTCGCCTTTTGTGGTAACAAAGGCCGAAGTAAGGCTCTACTCTCATAAGGGGTGTTAATGTCGGACAATAGCTACCCAAACAGCAATAGAACACAGTTAAAACAATAAAATGATGTCCAATTAAAATTATATATTAAACAAATCAATCACACAACTAATAGAAACACTATAAAAACACACCCATGTAAATGAAAACAGGAACATGCCAAACATATGTGTATGCATTCTGGATACTATAGCAGGGAGGAAAAAGTCAAGGATTGCAGAAATGTCACTCAAACGTAAATATTCTATAGGAAAAGGATATACCAAATGCCTTAACCAGTCACTCAGGCCCCAGAAATGGGCCAAGGGGACAGGGGTTTTCAATAGTACCTGGTTCCACTTCTTTGGTGGTTGGACACTGTTGAACCAGACTTCGAAATGTGATCCTTGTGGGTCAAACCAGATTCAAAGGCGGCAAGTTGTGTTGCTCCCAGGCGGTGAGTCAGCACTGAGTCAGGTTCAGAGCGGTGTTCCATACGGTTGAAAGGCAGCATTGAGCAATCCAGGTTGATAGATTCAACGATCAAGAGTGTTTCTAAATGGTGAGAACCGCTGGTTCAGGGTAATGAAGCAATGCTCCAGTGGTTTTAGATTGTTTGTTTGTTATTATATGAACTTTCTCCTCTCTAGTTTTCATTTGTTCAATCCCCAATATCTCTTTATCTGACTCCTTACACTACTTTTTCATTCCCCCCTAATGCCTTTTAATGTCGCTTGCACTTTATACTCACATGTCCGTCTTGATCTGAGACCCTGCGGCCCCAGTCTGTCAAGGCGCCGCCCCTCACTCAAGCGGTAGGGTGGGTTTTTGCAAAGCCGGGACCCGTACACCCTCTCGCTCTACTGTATGCGCACGTCTAGGTGTACCGGTTGGCGTAGGCGGGCAGCTTTTGAGGGGGCGTGCCTTGGGTCTCCGCTGTGGCCGGGGACATCTCGTGCCAGAAGGAATGGAAGGATGCAATCACATCCCGGGGTCACCAAATGAAAGTGAGTAGTCCGCCAAAAATGCAATTCAAACTCCCCAAATGAGAGTCATTAATGGACACACCCCAGGAGGGAATGAGACCAAGACCAAGTGCGGGTGAAAGTAAAAGTAAAGTTTATGTAAAACCAAAATAGGGCAAGCAGAGAACTCTGCAAACTCTTGAGCTCTCTGACAACATTACTTTAAAAAGGGTTACAGCATCATAAATAACAATATTCTATAAGGTCCAGAAGTTACATTTTCATTGGAAGAGTCACAACTCCAGTATAGCTATGTAGGCGCTGCCTCCAGATGATTGGATAGTTGCTTGGCGGGAAGGAGGACATCACATGCTTCAGCCGGGCTGGTCAGTGTGAGGTGAAGGTTATGTGGTTCCGGATAATGTGATTTATATTAACACTCTAATCTACACACCACTTCAAAGTATGTAATAAAAGACACTCATAAAGTGGTTGCAGGCGTGGGGAAGCAGCTCATCCTTCACAACTCCAAGACTGTCCTTCACCCATCCTTCGCTGTGGCATTTACCTCAGGAGGGGTTTTTGAATGTTTTGAATGCCACGCAGGCGTGGTAAAGCAGCTCCTCCTTCGTAGCCCCAAGACTGTCCTTAGCCCATCCTTTGGCGTGGCATTCGCCGCAGGAGGGGTTTTTGAATTTTATGAATGGGTTTGGTCACCAAACTCATAGGTATTTAATGAGGCTTTTTCTCTAGCAGATAACTGGAATTCTCTTGGACACTGAGTGCTTAAACTCATACAATGCAGTAATATCTGTTCAACCAAATGCACACAATCTTGCCCCTGTTTCAAGTAGAAGCTAAATTGGATAAAGTAGAATCTATAGTATACGCCAAGGTGTAATTATTTTGTTGAGGACAGTGTTTTATCACATGATGTGTATTATATGTTGGGTATATATTTACTAAAAATCTTCGAGGTTATAAATCCTTATCTATTTGACTTTGTTTTTCTCTGTTTTGTTTTCTCTCCTTTCTCTGGCTTTTTTCTCCTCTCCCCTGTTCCATTACAGGAGCTGCTAAAAAGTAACATATACATAACAACAATTCAAGTTCAGTTGTTGAATGCATATCGTTTTTTTGTACACCCTGAAGACGACCTTGTTAGGTTGAAACAAGTGTCGTTGCGTCACAGTTTATTATTTATTAAAAAAAAAACGTTGTGATCAGCTTTTTCCTTCTTTTTTGCATTATGCCATAATTATATATGGTACTAAATTTGGATGTGACAATGCTCACCCATTAACAAGTTTGTGAGCAAATGTGTATGAACTGAATATCACTGTGATCAGAAATATTCTGAAGTTACATGTCTGACCTATACTAAGCATCAATACCCCCTACAATGTGCAACCCACCAGACACATGTTTGCATGCTAATACAAGAATATACTCATATACTTTGTCTTAAGGTTTCATTCTTTGACTGAATTAAATCACATACCATGAGTGTGGAGAAACAAATGCTCTATAAAGGTTGTTAGAACACAGTCTGTGAGGTTAGTACTCTCAAGCCCATGTCTATAATATAGGTGATAGTGGAAGATCACCTAATGTACCACATGGCTGCAGCCATCTACCCAATCACCTTGTATATTAGATCTAATACCTTTCCAGGCGTGCGCATTCACAGCGTTGGGGTTTGTTTCCACAAAGACTCACTTTGCTTCCAAACACTATTTTATTTATATTATTCTACCTTTATATTGCACTACATGGTAGTTTAAAAGTGCCTAGGCTTCCCTGTGGAGTGCCATACTGTGGATCAACATGTCTTCCTTCTGCTGGTATTGCATTAAAAGATTTAACAGATTGGGCAGATTCTGTTTAGTGGCTGAGCATTTTCCAGACAGGCTTCTGACAAAATTGGAGGACATCCTTAAATGTATGGACCTACCGCATGTGTCGAAGCAGGCTACTATCAGTATGGTAGGTTCTCTTTAGTCTGCCTGTTTAGATATGACAGCAATTTATGATTCGATGGATCTAAATGTATTAAGGCAGAAGATAGAGTCATGAGGAATTCCAGGACTGCTGAATTTGTTAATACTGTTTCACAGCAATACCACTGTACAAGTTAAATTAAATAATGAGGGGGCAGTGTCAAAAGAAATTCATACTCTGGCCTAAGACAGGGATGTGTGTTTTCTCCCTGCCTTTTTAATCTATACATTTCCGATCTGCAACAGTGTTGTAATTCCTTTCTGCTGTAATTGGGTGACCTCTTTATTGGATGGTTAGCATATGTGGATGATGTGCTACTTTTAGGTACCATGGTGGTATGGCTCCAAAGAAGCCCAAACGTTGCCAGGTATAATAATGTAAAGATAAATGCACTGAAACAGAAAGTAACTCTTTAAAAGAAATATGAAATTTGAAAGTTTGAAATGGTGCATAGATAACAAGAAATTAGAAGAAAGGAAGCACCTTACATATTTAGGTTATTTAATTGCAAATATGGAACAGAGTACCTAATTAAATAAGTTAAAGACAAAGGTGGATGCATTTATTGTTCTGAAAAAATTATTCAGAGAACATATTGCAAATATTAATTACATCCACTATTAGTATTCTATAAGAAAAAGGGTACAACAGCTGTATTGTATGGACTAGAAAGACCTATCTAAACATTTTAAATTGGTTGATCATATTAGAAGGTAGAATATGGTGGCCAGTTCTTAACTTTCGAACCTGCATGCCGATAATGGCTATCAGTGTTGAATTGGGTCTGCCTTTGTGGACGTCTATTGTTAGATGGAATCCATTTAATTTATTTTTAGAAATATGTTGCACTGAGGCCAGAAACCTATTTGTAGAATGATGGCAGATATCAAAACAGGGGAAGGTAAAGATGATCAAATACTTCAGGACCATCTGTCAGGGTTGTCTTAAAGAGCTGAATATTGAACCACATTTTTCTTATGCTAATTATATCTTGGTAAAAATAAATTAAAGGAATATCAGTGCAAACATAGCCCCAAAGCTTTTTTCCGGGGAACTCAACACTATATTACACAATTATAGGCAACTTGTCTACGAAAACAAAAATAACCTGTCTGTAAAAATCTTGTTATTTCTCGCATGCATCCATTTATGTAATCAAATCTCTCTATAGAAAAAGATTACAACAGCTGTATTGTACGGACTAGAAAGACCTATCTAAACATTTTAAATTGGTTGATCATATTAGAAGGTAGATTATGGTGGCCAGTTCTTAACTTTTAACCCTGCATGCCGATAAAGGCTATCAGGGTTGAATTGGGTCTGCCTTTGTGGACGTCTATTGTTAGATGGAATCCATTGAATTTATATTTAAAAATATGTTGCACTGAGGCCAGAAACCTATTTATAGAATGATTAGCAGATATCAAAAGAGGGGAAGGTAAAGATGATCAAATACTTCAGGACCATCTGTAAGGGTTGTCTTAAAGAGCTGAATATTGAACCACATTTTTCTTATGCTAATCATATCTTGGTAAAATAAATTAAAGGAATATCAGTGCAAACATAGCCCCAAAGCTTTTTTCAGGGGAACTCATCACTATATTACACAATTATAGGCAACTTGTCTACAAAAAACAAAATAACCTGTCTGTACAAATCTCGTTATTTCTCGCATGCATCAATTTATGTAATCAAATCTCTCTATATTTACTTCTGAATAGCAATTGGCATTCTGGTCACAATTCTTCTCCTTGTCAGTTACTGTATCAAAACTATATTGACTTCACAAGATTTGTTTAAATTAAACATAAGTTAAATAACAAATATTTGAAAGAACATCAAAGAATGTTGCTTTCCCCAACAAGTGATGGAATTGGAAAACTGTTGCATATATACTATTTTTCATATAAGTAGGTTGCTGTGGGTTGCTAGTATGTTTGTGCAATTTAAAAGTATATTTAAACTGAGTTGCATCACAATTCAATAGGTTTTGGACTATGGATGTATTGTTATCCATTCAGAATGCCCAGAATTTCGGTTTAACCACCAAACCTAGTGAAGTAAAGCAGGATACTGAGACATTTCTGGTAGGTTCCAGCAAGTTACTTTATTACAGTCATATTAGTTAGATCAAGAGGACTCTGTGAGAATACCACTGGCTCCCATCACCCAGCCAGGGCCTCTCCAGCTGCATGTCACTAGAACCTTAGCTGCGTGCATTCTTTCACTCACACAGTAACATTCTTTTAGTCACACCGAACATTCTCTCAGACATCACCAAGCTCTATACAACACATAGGTAAATAGCTTTCAGATTTTCTGAGTCAATTATGAGTTCCCTTTCACCTACTAAGTAAAGCCAAGAGTGAAGGGTTGCATGGGATTTTCATTAGCATAACTTTCTCCGATGGTATAAATGACAGTAAAATTGACACAATTAAAATGGCTCTCATTCCTGAATTTGTTTATAACTGTGGCCTTCAGAGATTACATATTGTCAAACAAATGTTCATAAGGCTATTGTGTCAACACCTTTGAATCGTAGCTCAAAGTTCACTGTATCTGTGAATATGCTTTGGGTACAATTACTTGAGATTATTGTTTACAAAGAGCTGTAGGAAGACTATACAGCAGTGCTATCTATATCAGACTGTGCACACATCTCAGAAATATATTTTGAGTTGAATTTAAATGTCATCTCACTTGATTTTAAATGCAGTGGAAATGCATTGTTCATCTCTCATTAAAACATCAATGCATTTTAGTAGAACCTTGTTTGAAGACCACCCCCTTCTGTGGAAAATCAAAAAACTCATGGTTGTACAGAGCACAAACCACTTCATTTTGGGGATTCTCATACTAACTTTAAAATTATTCTTTCAGGTTTGTAATGTCTTCAGTCACTGAATGTTTGAGATGACTGGCATGATCTCTCATGTGGAGTTTCCATTAGTAACATAAATCCATGTTTTATGAGGAGTTGAGGTTCACAGTTAAGCACACCAATTGGTATGCTTGGACTTTGAAGCTTGGAGATAGAAGAACTGGCCTTATTGCTGTCAGCCAACTGAAAGTAGAAGTTACATTTCTGCAATTTAAGCTGTATTTATAATAATGCCTTGGATGGGTTCAAATGGGTGGAGCTCACATTAAATCACAGGGACTATTTCACTGGGCCTTTTGTTCTTCTGTGAGCCTAATAGATTTCCATGGCAATAGACAAACCCTGTTCACTTCACATGGTCATTCAAAATCTCTTGGGAAGCAATGACCCCCACAGCAAGACTGGGTTGTACAAGATTTAAACTTGAAGTCTGATTATCAAGAACAAAGCAAAACATACATTTTCCTGAGCCATTGGATTGATAACTAACAAATTTACAGCATAATATACTCACTATTTTAATATATGTCCATTGCATACTTGTGCATGATTATCGTAAATCCCTGCATGCATTTATACAAACATCACTGTTATCATTTTGCTTTCATAGTCTTAAAAGAATACATAAAGGTTTCACTTGCTTGTTGAAAATGAATTACACTGTTTACTTTAGAACATTTCTGACACACTGGCACACTGTACTGTTTCATTTTAACATGTAGTTCCATGATTTAGGAATGATTTGATTATTGATGAGATGCAATTCTGCGTTCACATTTCATAGACTCCACATCTCTTAATTTCTATAATTCAATGTGATACATTTTTGTAATGTGGTAAGTGTTATGAATGTAGAATGTTCCTTTAAAAAAAAATGCTTCTTGCAGCTACTGCTTCCAGTTGGTTAAAACCTGCTATGCCTGAAAAATGTGGCTTCAATACCAGCAGCGTGTATTTACATGCTGGTGCCAATGCAGTGGATTTCAATGTAATCACCAGAAATAATCACGTGGTAATAGTAGGCAGATTCCATGAACTCCATTGTAAATAATTATTTGCTTTTAAGTGAAAACAGGAGTACATTTCATGCTTCAAGTGAAAATGACTTTCAATAAGTGCTTCATATTTATGCAGATGAATTTCTGTGTGCTACTTAGAGGATACTACATCCTAGATAGGTTAAAGGGGAAGTTTGGTCAAAAATGTTATTGTTTAGAAAAATGGGCCATAATCAAAAATATATATAAACATATATATTTTTTTAAAGTTCCCATGTAACATTTTTGGGAAATGAGGCTCAAAGTTATACATTTCAAGCACTGGGAGGCATGCATTTTGTGCTTATGTTAACGCTGCGATTGTGGCACTAATCAAGCAAAAGCCCCTTTGTGGGAGTTTTTGCTTATTACTGCTGCAGAGCAGAGAATACTGTCAGGTGCCTGCCCTGTGCTGCTAGTGAGTGCTGCCCCCCCACCCCTTTTTTTACTTTGTTCTCAGCCTGCTTCTCCCGGGCTCCCCTGGCCTAGGGGAGCACAGTAGACTTAACACGAAAGTCCTGGCAATTATAAGTACCAAGCTGAATGCTATCAGCATGCAGTGTTGTATTTATAATTGCAGAGCCTTTCATTTCCCGTGCTTGGGAAACTTAAAAAGAATTTCACACAAATTATGAAGACTCCGCTGGTGGACAACTAAGTATTTATAATTGCTGTGCCTTTGATTTTACGTTTTTTGTGCTACCCTGGTCCTGGGGAGCACAGGAAACATAAAAAGAAAGTCAAGACAATTATGAATACTGTGGCAGCATCCTCTTCTGTGTTAAGCTCTGCACTCCGGCAACAGTAAGTGAAAGTTCCCAGTATGAGGCTTTTCCTTGATAAGTGACACAAAAGCAGAGCTTAACATGAACAGAGAAGGCTGCTTCATTTCACAAAATGGATGTGCCCATATCAAAACTGTGAGCCTCCTTTCCCAAAGTTTTTACATAGGAACTTTAAAAAAAAAAAAAAACTATTCTTTATATATATTTTTGATTATGGCCCATATTTATAAACAATAACATTTATGACCGAACTGCCACTTTAAGTGCATTTACTAAGGGAATAGATAGCAGAATTTGTTTTATTTTACGTAACTTTTATTTTCCTTTTGTCAGTCACCTTTCAGTTACAGCATATATAATTCACTTCAAAACAACCTCAATAACAACTGAAAGCTCCCCCGAGACCCCAAAACTCAGAAAATGCTTGCTTCCTTCAACAGCAGAAAGACCGAAACTCATTAAAAAAAAACAATATAATAATCTGTATCAAATTGACAAGGTTTGAGCCATCTCTTCAAATTCAGGCCTATAAATACCCTTTAGGTAGCTCTCAGCATCAGGCATTTGGACCCCTCCGCAATCCTCCCTCCAGTTCTAACAACTTGATCCACACATCACTCTCTTGTCTCTCTCCACGACAGAGGTAAAATATTCTTTAAAGTATGAAGCCGGAAAAATGTCTCCCTTACAAGTCGTGGGTTTCATTTTGGCCTCTCTTCTCAGTCGGTGGACGGGAGACACCCTTGTTATCACCTCTCTTCTGGGACACCTCACTGCAGGTCCCCACTGCCACTCTCAGCCTTGCACGGCTCTAGGACATCCTGTGTGCTGGCCCAGCCTCAATGTGGAGTGCATATACAGGCAGGGAGCCTGCCCCTGATGCCGATTCTCAGTGCTCCACAGCGGAGCACTCAGCCAAGGGAGACCCCACAGCACAGGCCAGCAAGTGACCCCTCTCCAGCGTTCCACTTCCTCGGCCTCATTGCTCCCCCCATAGGGGGAGTGTGGGGAAAGGCAGTGGCAACTTCCCAATCCCCATCGATGTTTCACGGCACACGGGGAGCGGGCTATTCACCCGCAGGGGACTGTGGCCGGTTACCAGGGATGACCAGGGAAAACATGCCTGGGGTTGCTGGCCTCCTGAGGTGACGAGGCTAACATCCCTTATTGTCGATGGCAGAGCTGACAGGCGGGCTCACCCATTTGTAGGTCCCGGCTTTATTTTGTGCTAGAAGATCTCAGCATCAAACCTGTGCACCAGAAATCAAATAACTATGACTCTCTTTCTTTACACTTTATGGGAAACAAGCTCCAGTTATGTCCATCTAATTTCTAGGCCATCCGGTGCGTTGCCAAACAAAGGATTATTGCTCGGATGTTTTTTCTGTCTGACAAACAGGAATCAATGTCATACTCAAGGGTCAAGCTCCCAATCAATCTACCTTACGACACTCCCTTCTGGCCAATCAGCCATCTTTGTCAGCCACCTCTTCCTCACAGGCTTCCTCCTTAGTCTCCCAATACCAAGCCTCAGTGCCATGGATAGGAACAAAGGTCTTCCCCCTCAAGGCCGCTGCATGTCCATTGCTCACTGGCCATCATTAAATGGTCTTTTGCCTCTTTTTCTTCATTTTAGGAACATCACGCACCACTGCCTAGCTCCCTGCCCACAAGCTTGGTGATATTTGCAATATTGTCTGGAACGTATGATCCTGTAACCTTCCTTATGCACCCTTGCATCTCTTGGGCTCTGAAGTCAAACTTGTGTGCTCATAAGATCCTGCATCTCGGGGCAATATTGCTTAATTGTAGCTGTTTATTTTCCATTCCAAAACTCGGTGGTCATATTAAAACAAATTGCACTCTGCTACACAAAGATGGCCACGGAGCATCCAGTGCTCATTGGCCTCTTTGAATCATTTATTATTGTTTAAGAGTCATTTTTTCTCTGACACGTGCACAATCTGATGGTGAATGTGCTTCACACATCCCGTGAGCAGGCACTAATAGCATGGCATTCCCACAAATCAGGCCAATGGGACCATTGACACGTCAGTGAGGGCTACATCATTTAAGTACTTTTCTCTATACAAAATGTATAAAACCCCTGCTGAATGCACGTATCTATGCTTAACCAAATTAAATTATATGCATCAGAATTTGATCTTGGTGAAGTCACCCGGGGCCTTGATTTACAGAACGCTTTTCAATAGGATTTCACCATTGTAAAACGCTATTGTAAAATCAGGGCAGTATATGTTGTACCTTTAATTCCCCGAATAATATAGCACCCACATTGTAAAAAGTCTGAAATAGGAAGACCCTAATAGGAAGTATGTACAGCAGAAGTCTTCCCATGAATGCCTCTGTAGATTGTGTTTGCGAAAGCAATTGGTTCGTGTAATACATCTGTTTCATTGTGGAAAGAGCTAAACATATGTGTAATTTTCCATTGGCCAACATATTGTAAAATAAAACGTTTTCCTAATGTTAATTTTTCAATTATGTCATTAAACATTATTTGCCAAACTGAATAGTTATTAAATTAACAATTGTGGGTGAAATAACCAAAGCACATACTGCTTACATTTTCAAATTGTATTTAAAAACAAACTGTGGAAACTACTCTAGAAATCGGGGGCATGCCTGCTTTATTGAAATCAGATGGCAAAAAACACTTTATTATGAAACGTGTGCTACTTTGGAGACAAAGGCATGAAGAAGCCTAACCGCAGGCATGGGCCTGATAATGCGCTAAGCCTGTTTATAGTTTGCCCTCTTACTTCACAGAATAGCAGGCATATGAACCAGGACACATCCCGGTCTCTCCTGCTGCGGTGCGTAGACTGCATCTTCCACCTGGACATCGGCAGCTGTCTGGAGAGCATGGCCCTCTAGATCTGGCAATAGCTCCCAGATAAGGATTACATCTTCAATACAGCTCAGAGCCATGGCAGGCAGACTGATTCACACTCAGACGACTCCCTATGCAAGCACATCCCATTGCTCAGAAAAACTTCATATTGATGTGTGAGAGGTACATCGTAGGCACTAGAACCCAGAAGACACCTGGACTGGGTGTTAGGCAGAATTACATGCAGTAACCTTTGAGAACACTACACACAATTAAGGCCCTGATTCATGTATTATTTGCACGGAAAAAAAAACAGGATTTGTGTGCCATTCTGCCCGCAAATCCCTGTTTAACAAATGGGGATTTGCGGGCAGAATGGCACACAAATCCCGTTTTTTCGGTGCAAAAAATTCATGAATCAGGGGTCATGACTACAGGTGTAAGCACAATCTCACCTTTGGTACAAGCCTGTACTACACAGTTATGTGGTAGCAGAGTTTGAGCAGCCAGACGTATCTCAAGAGGGATGTGAGCAGTAAAAGATGTTACACAAAGGACTTGCAATCACAGTAGTTGAAACAAACACTATTCAAGGTTTCTTGGTAAAAGAATATACATTTATTTATACAGTCAGTTGGAAAGCATTCCACTAGTAAGAAGCAACTTATCACAATCTTGATACACTACAGCACACAACCAATACGTTTCTGAACAAGTTAGGATCCCCTGAAGTGGAAGCAAAATGGCATTTCAGTAACTTTCCAAAGGGGTAGAAAGACAAAGGTTAAAAGAATTAAAGCACAATTACTTTCATAGGCAGGGCAAATAGTTTCAGTTCATTACAACTGGCAATGCAATTCAATAGGCCTGTGCCAAAGTCAATGGCTCAGAGTCTTGGAAAGGATAGTACAGTTCTGGTAGTAAACTGTTAAGTCTTTGCCAATATTCAAGGAAGTAGTTTACCAGAAAAAGAGTTATATGTCGGTTTAGGAGTGAACAAGACTCCAAAGTTGGGAACATTTCACAAACTTTTACCTTGGCAGAAAAGATTTCCACACCGCGTTTTCACAATACCTTAGGTATGAAGAAAAGCTGTAGCTGAGGCAATTGTTCCTGGCAGTTCCTGCAGATCTCTCTGTTCCTGAGCTTCAGTCGTAGGGGAAAGAAGGAGGACATCGGGAGGTTCCTGCACTGCCCAGGGAAGAGGCCACAAGTTTGGCTAAGCGTCCGTTTAAGGTGTGGGTGCCTTAAAGTCCACAAACTGGTATCCTTCTCACTGGCTATCTGGTTTTCAACAGCACACTGATGAATAGTCGACCAGTATGGAGACAGTGTCCAGGTGGCTTACTAGTAGGTTGTTCCCATCCAGCTCAAGGGAAGAAGTCGTCCTTGAAGGAGCTTCTCTGTCGATGGAGTTTCAGGCAATTCGGACCTGCAGCAGGGCTTCACCAGGCAAATCAACAGTCAACGAGTTGCAGCATTCGTCTTCCTTCAGCTCTTCTTCAGTTCTTTTGTTCCAGTGGTCGACTCTGCCTTCCAAGTCCCAGAGACCTGCTCTTAAACAGTTTTCTCCCATTCATCCCAACCTAGCTGCCACTCACCCAGCAGTGTGGCTGTGCTTGCCGGACAGTCAGCCAGCCACTCACGCCAGAATGCATTCAGGTATCCTAGAAGACTAAGCACAGGTTGTTTCAGGCACCTCCCTCACATCCTGTCCACCCCAGACGCTTAGGCACCAGAGGAGGGCTTCAGCACTGAAGCCTGCCAAAGGGCATCGAACAAAGGGACCAAACCCGGCTTGGCGAGCAGAGTTAAACACAGGAAGGACCTTTCCTAAAAGAAACAGCGAAAAAAGATGACCAGAGTCTGTTTTTACAGAGGGGTTATGGGCGTTATGTTGAAAAATATGGCTGACCTGATTTTTAGCTACCGGTGTTCGCGGTCGGGAAAAATTATGGTAGTTCATTCTAAAACCACTACCACCAGCCATTTCAAGAGGAAAGGGTAACATTTGAATGTTACATAAGTGTTTAGACACAGGGGATGCTAGGTAACCCCTCCAGCACTCTATAGGAAGATAGTGTGTGCTGGGTCTATGAATTTAAAATGACTAGCAAAGTTAATTTAACGTTACATGCTCTGGGAAACGGTAGTCCATCCCACAGAAGGTATTTAAACCTTGGGGAGTCTGAAAGACACCACTGTGCCACTGCACTGAAGGTTCTGTGTGACACACAAGAAAAAGATGATGCCTATGGAGGTGTTTTAAAACTCCATATCCAAAGAACACAAGAGTAAAACACATTGAAAATGAAAGGTTCAAGGTGCCAAAATATAGCAAAAGAGCTGGAAGATTCTAAGGTAGAGGGAATTTAGCACTTGGGTGAATTCTCCCTAACACTGGGTACCGCCTGCCCCCACAACCCCCTTGAAGGCTTGCACAAGTTTGCTTTGGGTAGGCAGCCGTAGTCAAGTGAGAGAGGTAGCTATGATGTCGTCAGAGAGCACTTACAAATAAAAGCGAAAATGAGAAATTAGAAGTCGTCTATGGTGCACTCTCGTTATTTAAAAAGAATAAAGATGTCTCACCTAAATTGAACATTAAAATAAGAGGAGCGTTTCATTTATATCGGCATAAATGAAAGTCATTTCTATTAGTGACAGCACTTGATATTCCAAAAACACAATTTCTGAAAATAAACTAAAATATATACTTATTGGTCATTGAATCAATACTTAAACCGCAGATAAAGCACCATGACCTGAAAGATACCCTCAATTAACCCTCAATCCACTAATCTAAATTTGAATTCACATGATATAGAAACCAACCGAAAGACGCACCTAACGTTACAGTGAAGCAATACAAACTGAAGGAACAACATAATTGGCTAAAAGGCTTTGAATGTTAACTATTGTGACAGGAACGCAAATCCAGCCCTGTCAGGTGTGGGAGGGAGCCCAAACCCAACAACCCTGGGTGCCAGAGAATATGTAGACAGGTTTCCTCCCATCATCTCCTTACCTGCCAGGACACACTTGTGGCAAGATCTGGCATCACGCTGTCTGACATCCTCTCAGGAAAGACCACAGACCAGCAAAGGAGAGGAGCCAGCTAACAAGGAGAAACTCCCTAATGCAGAAAAGCTGCATAGAAACAGGGGCTGGGCTTAAAGCCTTTATGTAATCTCCCCTGCCTCCTCCCTTGAGAGCAAGATAATCTATTAGTAGGGTTAAAAAAAAAAATTAAAAAAAAAAATTGCCAACAATGGCCATGGTGATAAGACTACGATGACAATGACCACTAAAACAAGCAAATCCCTATGTGATCTGATCAGCTGTAAGAAAGGATAATTCTGGGGTATATTGGACACTCAACTAGTCTGGACAAATTGTAACACCAACTTGACTGAGTAGACCTAACAAAGGCTCTCAGAATCAGGAAGCAGGGCAATGGAAGATGACCTGTCCCACAGGATTTGAGTCAAAGAACTCTAGGTCAACAGTCACAAATTAATGGTACTGAGAAAATGTGGAATGAGGCACCAGGACTCAGTAACAGTCAAATTAAAGCCACAGTCCAAATGAAGTCACAGAGAGGGCCACAGACCTACAACAGCCTTCATGAGAAAGGAGAGTGAGCAGCTGTGACAAAGAGAGGCTACCAACAGCCAGTTAAAAGGCTGACAATTACTTCCAGATTAGCCCATAGTGAAGTATGTTGGCACATTCTGCATTTGAACTATGGTGCAAAAGAAGCAATGCATGTTAGGAAACCAAGTAACACAAATGGCTTCAAAAACTAAACTCCACAATATCTGATTAGGAAGTTTCGAGATTTGAATGTAAACTTTCACAACTTGGTTAACACTGGACTGGTAGGGCCAGACTAAGGTGTGTCCCTGGTCTAATCCTCATCCTCCCATGGGCTCCCTCCACCCTGTCCTAGTCTTCCTGCTCATATGGTTATCAGTCATGACCAGTGAAAGGTAAACCCTACAGTTTATTTATAGTGTGGAATATGAATGAGGGCCTAAAGGGGGCAGCTGTCTCTATCTCACTACTTCTGGTAATTATTAATGACAATCTGCTCTGGTGTTCCCCAACACAATGATGGTTAAGTTATGCTTTCTCAGTCTCTCTCCCATGCAAACTCACTTTTCAATCTCTCTTTCTCTCCACTCTCTATTCTTTCTCTTTCTCTCTAATCTTCTCACTACTCCCCCTTCTCCTCTCTCCCCCTACTCATGCCTCCTCTTTATCTCTCTCCCTCCCCTCATCCTGCTTCCTCCAATTCTCCCCTTCCCTTGCTCTCCTGCCACTCCCATCAGTTTTCCTCACCTTTTCCCTACTCTCTCTTTCTCCCTCCTATCTCTCTATTCCTCTGATGTTTTTCACATTCTTTCTTGCTACCTCTCTACCTCCTATTGCACACTCTTATTGTCAAGCCTCTGGCCTCTACACCTGCCTCCTATTCTTCCACCCTCTCTTTAACTCATGCTCTCTCTCTATAAACCAGTCTCACATCGGACACCCCCTCACGCTTTGCTATATTCTCCTCTCTCTTTCTCTTCATCATCCATTCCAGCAGTCCCATATCAGCCACTCCTCTCTCCCTCACACAGAAATTACCTCACCTGCACTCTTTTCGCAATCTCATACATGTCCTTAACACTCTGCTACCACGTCTGTCCCCTGCCTTGTCTCTTGGTCTACATCCTCTTCCCCTGACCTCACTCGAACGCCCTTCATCCATTCATGAGCATGCAGGTCTTTTATACTAGGGACTTCCTTCCTGCTTACACCCAACCTCTTGGGCCAATCTCTTTCTTTCCTTTCCCTGCGGGTTGGCTTACAGTAGTCTACACTTTTAAATAACCCTCTTGGCCCTGCCCCTTTCTTACTCATATGTGTTCCACTTTTTTGCTGTCTGCTTGCGTCACATTCCTGCCCTCCCAGCACCTTGAGGTCCTTGATGGTACTCTGAAGGTGATCAGAGGAGGGAAATTCGTTTTTGGCATCATCACTTACACTCGCAGTTTCGCTCTGAGGTTGAACTGTATTTTGGATCTGGAGGTTCTGCACGAAACAAACAAGAATTCTGACCAAATATGAGACTACAAGTCATGGTACAAAAGGCCAAAGATTTGAGGCAGTAGTTTAGATGTTGTAAAATGAAGAACATGGTAATTAAAATAAAATACTGGTCAACCAAGTTATCAACAATTTAGAAACCTCAATATCGAGCTCCATATCTGCATACCAATGAATCATAGCTTATTGATCACACATCAAAACACGATTCTGACTTTTTTTAAAACATTTGTCTGACACTCTAACACATCTCCTAGTCTGCAGGAAACATTGTTTACATTCTTTGAAACTTTAATATTAAGAGTGATGATAACCAAAGCAGCCTGTACAACCACTTTAGTGACTCATTTTGGGGATATTCACCTTACCCAAAATGTTATAAGTCAGAAATTGTATGCTGGCCATAAATTAGACCTTATATTATGTAAAGACATGTTTTTGAAAACTCAAATTCCATATCAAAAGATGTGATCAAAAATGTATACCTTTCACTCAAAGGATAGAAGAAACAAGGCAGTTAGTAAAAGATTACACGCTGGAAGTGTTTCTGGAACTCGTGTTAACAATACCATCTCATCAGAGGATAAATAGGTCGACTCAAATGAATTGTCCGATTTGATTAGTAAGTGGCATATATATATATATATATTGATATTCATATATTCATTGAAACAGCCTTGGTTTAGAGAGATTTAAGGTGATCAGATGTAATGTAACAACACCCTTGAAATTCAACACCTGCATATGAAGTAGGTCCGATTTAACGTTGTGCCCCTGTTGCACCATATTTGACCACAATGATGACATGAGAGATGATGCCACTAGTGAATATGACAACGCTGCTTTGTTAAATACCTTATATGGACATATATTATACTTACAGAGCACATTTCATGTGCCCTTGTTTCGTTAAATGTAACATACAGTATACAATTGTAAGTACATACAGACATTATAACAAAGAAGAGTAGTATATACGCATAGAAATGCATAATTTATATTAAAAAGAAATTACTAAGAACATTAGCAATACATTTGCTATGTCTGTAATTAAATATTTACTTTAAAATCTTCATTTCTTTTCTATATATTTAATTATTAGTCAGTGATAACTTTATTTGGCATTAAAACCATAAAGTTCATAAAATCAATTACAATATTGCAATATAATACAAAACACAGAATTGATCAACTTCATAAAACATGCTAAAATACAAAATGCAATAAAAATACAATACATGCAGCTTCATAACATTTCAAACAGGGAGGGTATACTTGTAGCCCCACAATTGTACATAACCTGGATTAGTACAGTTTGTCCATAGCAAGTTTATCTCTATGTGCTTTCTGTGCTGTTATGATAGGCAACAGCTTTTAATATTTTCTGTCTTTGCAGCCACGCTGATGGATATAGCGGGCTATGCAGTTCATTATGTGAGGGTATGTACTCCCTTTACTCAATTCCAGGGCTTCAGTGGTTGAACGAGTCACCCGTCCCCCTGAGCAAAAACATGAAATACCAAATTTTATGGGGTCATGACATATCACATATAGACATCAGACCCCCAGGTGTGTGAGAAAGAAGCTATCTGCAGTGTACCAAGTTTAAAAACTAACATAAGGCGCTCTCACATAAGATGGGCTCATGTAGTCTTCAAGCCAAACTCTAATTTAGATAGAATTTAGATAGAAGATATTCTGTGCCCAATTTCAGCTTATTTGGCGCTCCTTCCATTTTCCTCCTGGCCAGGATAATTGTTGCATTCCTAATACTATTCAAAGGTACTTTTATCTGCAATATACAGTTCCTCCAACAGCCCAACCTAATTCTAAGTGTACAGCGATTTATGTACATGTACCACCCACTGGATACGTTTGCCCCCTTCTAGGCTCAAATGGTGCTTTAGTGCATCTCAGTATATCCCCAGACCCTCTGTGTTCCATAACCTAACCCAGATCAATATTGGGTTGAGAGAGGCTTGTTCTCCAATGGACCGCACATCACATTCAATATTTAACAATGCATTAGGGGACCCTAGGGGAATCTGTAAAGGATATTTCAAAAACATGTTTTTTATTCTTTCTAGGCTTATTGTATTAGCATAGACAGATGGCTCTGCACTATAGATAGATGCTGGAATGGCTTGTTTCAATAGCTGAGAAACATCACCTCTCCCTAGCCTATTAAAGAATGTTCTAGTTGATCCACCATAATTCCCTATGTTAGTACAGTCCTTTTCTAATTGTGCGGCCCATTAGCCGTTCTCTTGAAATCTGGTTCCTAAATAATCATATAGTGGTACTTGTTCCAACATTTGTCCAGCCACGGCAATGTCCAGTTTACAGTGCTAAGCAAACTAGGCTTTGAAGACAATGACCTTCATCTTTTCAACATTCAGACTAAGGTCAAGGTCTCCACATTTTCTCAAAAAGACATCCAGAGAAGTTTTTAATCCTTGTGCGGTAGTAGACAAAAGTACAGCGACATCCGCATAGAATAAATCAGGATATCTGTCCAATCCCATCCCGGGGCAATCCATACACTCCTGCAATAAATAATCAATGATCTCTTCTTTATAAATACGAAAAAATAATGGGGCAAGGACACAACCTTGTCTTACACCCTTACGAACATTAAAGGGGGCAGTTATCTCGCCGACTAAACTATAGCGTACCACCGCTTTATTGTTACAATACATCTCCTGTACAGCAGAGATCCAATGGGAGGGTGCATTTCTTGTCCTCAGAAAGTGCCAAAGAGTATCTTGAGAGGCCGCGCCAAAAGCAATCTTATGGTCCACCAATTCAGTGTACAAATTCATCCTATTTAGCCTAGTGTATTTCTGGACCAACAAGAAAAGTTGAAAATATAATTATGTAGAAAAAAGTAACTGATTTTTTTGCATATTCAGCGCACTCGAATGCATATATTCTGTACTATCATAGTGCACACTGGCACCTACTTTCTTCTATATGATATTATTTTTTATAAAACTTGTCATCTAGAAAAGAAATGTCATGTGATGTTATTACGGAAAGTAGAATTTTTTATTTAAGCTTGAACATTAAAATGTTATAAAACAAAATTAAACATGTTTCTACTTCTATCCCTTTTTTTTTACAACTACATCGGCTTACATTATCTTGTAAATATATGTAGCTTTCCTGCAATGAAGTGTTGCAATTGCTTACTAATATATGACATTCAAACCATTTGTATAAGGTTAAATATATTTATTTTAAATTGGATACGTTCATACGCACTACAAATGAATGCTCCACAAGTAATGATATGATACTTGTGTATGGCAGTATTGTTATTATTGTTAAGTGTAATTTATTGTAATGAATTGCAATATGCATCAAAAGTAGACAACAACAATAGTATAACTTAAATCATCTGTAATGCCATATATATTGTAATTATTGATCTCATCAATTTTGCTGTGTATGATGTCATTAGTGACACCATCAGTGATGTCATGCATAATATCATTAGAGATGTCATCAGGGATGGCATTATTATGGTTATACGCAGTGCAGCCGGGGGCACAAAGTTAAGGTGGACTTGCTTCAAATACGATTGCTGAATTTCAAGGGATTTGTTGCGTGGCATCTGATTACATTAACACTCTCTTAAACAACGTTTTTTCACAAAATTTCAAAGGTTTTGGTCTATTTTTGTCACGTTAAATCTGATTACTGTAACTCTCTCTTAACTAAAGTTTTTTTTCATGGAATTTCAAGGGTTTTGTTATACTATAGTTCATTTGGGGACCACTAGCCATGCCCTTCGGTGGCTTTTCACATCTGAATTTCTTCTCTGCTACAAAGCACTGTCAAATATTTGAAAAATGACTGGAAGGATTTACCCCAAACCTGTCTGGGAAATTAAGTTAATGCTTCATGCCTAAATTGTTTCTAATTTGTCTGACTCTGCCCAGCAGTTTTTGTGCTTTGGCCGTGGCCATTGTACATGTTGCACAAATTAGTTTATTTTGGGCCCACTAGCGATGGCCTACGGCCGTAGCTGCTGTACATGCTCCACCAATAGTTTTCTTTGGGGCCCACTAGCCATGGCCTCTGAATATGTTGCACCATTAGGCTTTGTTTCGGCCCAGTAGCCATGGCTTTTGGCCATGGCTACTGCACATGATGAGCCAATAGGTTCCTTTGGGCCCACTAGTCATTGGGCCTCATTACGACCCTGGCGGAAATCGAAAAACGATGGCGGAAATGCAATACCGCCATCGAATAGCGCTCGGTGCGATTATGACCCGTCACCGCAAAGTACGATATCATTAGCGACACCGTAGTGAACGCCAACGCTAACTGCACCAAGTACGCGCGCGCGCGCCATGCCAAACCGTAATTACCACCATGGCGCAACGGTACGCGAATTCTGACCCTAGCGGACATGCACCTAACGCCATCAAGCACGGCGGAAAGTACCATTCCGCCATGGTGAGAAGTACGGCATCGCGAACCAACCGTAAACGGCCCCACTGAGTGCCTGTACACCGCTCCCTGGCCACATTGTACAACTCCCCGTAGGTGCAATGAAGTCACACAATGCAACCAGTGAAATGTACTAGTCATCCATGCCTGCCAACGAACAAATGAATCTCAAGAGGGGCCAATGGGAGCTGCAGGGCACAGATGGCACGAATACAGAAGCCATCCCAATGGACATGACCTCAGTCTCCCACCAAGAAACGCACGCAAACACAGGCACCTGTGACCAGCAATATTCCGAAAATCACATCATTCCACCAATCCACCTGGCTGACCGGCATCTGTTACACAAAAGCTAATCCCCCGCCCCTGAGCATGACATCATTAAAACAGTCATATTGGCAGCCCTCATCCCTGACCTCACTGGGCTTCGTAGGCAAACGCGCCCAGCACAGTACCACGCAACTATACTCCGAAGCTGGAACCCAATGCAGATCTCCTCACAATACATCGCTCCCCAAATAGGAATATGCCACATCACTTGCAAAGAAGAACGCTACACGGTCCATATCAGAATAGAAATTTAATGCACAACAAATTCACCAAGCCCATACAGCCATTAGGCCATGAACTCCAAAACACATTTCACCATTGTGGGCTGCATCCGCAATAAATGACCAGCTACTTCTTGTGTGACGCCCTGTTCCTTCATGGTACACAGGGGCTACATTCTCGTACGAAAAGGCAACATGGAAGCGCCTAGAACCGCAGGGCCGTCCCAATAGGGAGGCACTAGTCCAGCTGAAAGGCCGAAATGTTGCTCCTAGCCACTAGTACTGCGTAAGGGCATGTGGCCCATTGGCGATCGTCCCATAAGATCGTAATGCTGCTCCACTGATTAACACGAAGCAGCAGGTGTCGGGAGTAAAATCCATCTGCAGGAGTGGCATACAGATGGCAGTGGCAAAAGGGGAGGAGATACCTGTCAACCAAATGAAATGAAAAAGAATAGTATGGCCATCAGAACTACATTTGAATTACTCACTTCAATGATCACACCAAATCCACAGCCATATGCATGCTAGCCCACTCCAAAGGATCATCACCACCCAAAAACCACTTGCGAATCATAACTATCTATATCGAGGTGAAAACACCATCACAAACGAGTGTACCTGTGCATGCGTCTGTTAAAACAGAATCCATCAGATGGGATTGGTAACGTGCATAGACACAAGTGTCTGAAGGCGCGTCGAGACAGGGAGGGCTCAACAAGGCCAGATAGACGATGGTCCCACTATGGCAGCCCTGCATCACATAGCGCAGGGGAGGCGGACAGATTCCAAGAAGCCCTGTACATGGCAAACTCTGTATCAATTCATCTGTCCATGCATCCATTCATCATTCCCTCATCCCGTAATGAAAACGCCTGTTTCCATACTCACATAACATGTGAAATTTCCATTGAGTCTGTGCTTTATGCAGCCTGCAAAATCCACTGTGCCCCAGCCCGTAATTCCAGTGTTGTGAAGTAACATGTATTTGGGAACGTCCGGCCTCATCGTCCACTTCGCCATTGCGCATCCCAAACTATTCATATCAATCATTGCATCCTCGCCATGGCCCCTGTCCCAAGGACATTGAACAATAGAACGTTATATTTGCAGTCAGACCTGTGGGCATCTCCTCGCCGCTAGCTGAAAACCGAAAGCGCCGCCCTTCGAATTCCTCATTTGCAACATCACGTCGAAAAGGCATCTGTGGCCGCTTGAAATCACAAATTAATCCATCTAGTGCGGCTGTGTGTGAAAATGGCAACTGCCTTCACTCACAAATGGGACGCCCCGCCCGTCGTTGAACCTCGGTACAGTGATGCATGAGGGTCCACCGTTACTCGAGTACTACGTTCCACTGACCCTTCACAAGTCTGTTCGCGACTGCAAAGATAGTATGTGAAACAATGGGACCATAGCCGAATGAACATATCAACCAATGTTACACTGCCATCGGGTACAAATACATGATTGTAATAGCAAGATGCCATTCGTCGAATTGCAGCGTTGTGTGCGGGACGTGCTCGCCCAAAGGGGAGAGCAGCTTGCACAGGTGGAAGGAATCACCACAGGTGGAGGCCATACAGCCTGAAAACACATAAATTGCACACCCAGTCTCCTCCCACAACCACTCCGAAATGCTACCGGCAGGACTAGCTATGTTGGCCCTGGGGGACCTGATAGCACTGCAAGTACTCCAACTTCAAGAAGAAGACGAACACCAACTACAACCGGCCGCACGGAGGAGACGCAGGAGGAGGAGGAGGGCAAGGCAGGGCCAGCAAGGGCCACCAGCACAGCCACTACCACCACGCAGGCAGCCCGCAATCCCACGCCTCCGAGCACATCCGTTCAACCTCACTGATGAGCAGATCCACACCCTCTACCGTTTGGACCGGGACACCATAACCGCCATTGTGGACATGACACAGGCTGACCTTGTCAGCATGATAGATAGCCCAACCGCCATCCCACCCCTACTGAAGGTGGTGTCTGTACTCCACTTCCTGGCCACAGGCACCTACCAGCACACAGTCGGACAGTTGCATGGCATTTCACAGCCACTGTTCTCACGGACACTATTGCAAGTGCTCGATGCCCTCCTGCAGCACGCAGACGACTACATCTCTCTACCACGCTCGGAGCAGGAAATTACCAACACGACTGCACCCATGTGGAATTGGTCGTCCCACATGCCATGGAGGCCCAGTACCGCAACCGGAAACAATTTCATTCTCTGAATGTACAAATGGTGTGTGACTCCAACAGGATCATTACACATTGTTGTGCCCGATTCCCTGGATCAACCCATGATTCTATGATCTTGAGGAACTCTACAATACCACGCTACATGGAGCGACACGCAGGGAACAGATCCTGGCTACTCGGTGAGTCTCATTTCATGCATGATGATGTGGGGTATGTGATGCGGCAATGACCTGGCAGGAAGGGGGGGGGGTGCGTACTTAGCAATGGCATTCCACATAATTCGTTTATCGTCCACATACAGGTGATGCCGGATATCCACTGAAGAGATGGCTCCTCACACCAGTCCGGAACCCACGGGACCAGCATGAGGAGGACTACAACCATGCCCACTCACGTACCCGTGTAGTCATAGAACAGGCATTCGGCCTACTGAAGACTCGTTTCCGGTGGCTCAGCAGGTCTGGCGGGGCACTCCTGTACCGCCATGTGAAGGTTGCGAAGATGGTGATGGCATGTGTCATGCTACACAACATGTGCGTACGTAGAAATGTGCCCATGCCCCCTGACGCAGAACTGCAAGCACCTGAAGATGGTCATGATGAGGGTGGGGATGTGGCAGCACCTCAAGGAGTCTGCGAGGCACAGGAGGGCCGTGACATTCGTCAGCATCTCATAGATGCATGCTTCTAGCACTCACGCCTGGTGGCTGATACATGGACACGGGACTCGTGGCACTGTGTGTGTCTGGTACATGCACAATATGGACTGTACGCCTATAATGGCCTCGTACACAAAGATCAATGTCCACACATCTCATTGGTTGATCGTGCATTGTTTATGGCATATGTGATATCATGTTAAACACCCTATCGACCCGCCACCCAAGTGAGCCCAACACCCCCCCTCCACCCTCCTACCTCCCCCCCGAACACCAGTGTCCAGAGATGCTCATTGTCAGTGGGCAGTCGCTATTGCAAGCCCCCTCTGCGGGTATCAGGGGCACCCCTGCCTGTGGAGCGCAGGTTCCTCCCAGATCTACGTTGGGGGCACCCCTGGACGGAACTTGCAACGGATGATGTCTCTGCCTGCTCACGTCCATGCATGTCCCTAAGGGTTTGTGAGAGCTCAGTGAGCACACGGCGCACTGCGGCAAGTTCGGCACATACGTCTTTGGATGTCGCATGCAGTTCCCCCCTCAGGCTCTCGGTGCTTCTCTCCATTTGGACTCTCAGGCTCTCGGTGCTATTCTCCATTTGGACTCTCAGGCACTCGGTGCTACTCTCCATTTGTGCCCTTAGTGTCTCTGTACTTCTCTCCATTTCTGCCCTAAGTGTCTCAGTTGATGTTTCTATGTCTGCCTTAGTGCCCCCACATTCATCGGCATGGTCCTTGAGGAGCGTGGCCAGTTGCTGCTGTTGCACGATTAACTGGTCGAGGGACTGTTGCCTCTGCTGGGCCATGGCCATTTGCGGTGGTGTCACAGAGTGGCTGTTCGCCTCATGTTGCCCTGCCACAGGGCTTGTGGGGGATGGCCAGTCGTCGTCTTGTGGGTGCCCCTGCGTGGTATCCTCATGGTGTACGGGATGGAACAGACAGGGGGATTGGGACAGGTCATGGATGGATCTGACTTCGACATCCCCGTTTTCTGTGTCGGAGCATGCTGCCATTAATGCAGTGTCACCTATGGTGCTGCTGCCACCAGAAGCAGTGCCTACTGTGGCATCCATTGGGGGGACCTGTGGTGGTGGTGGTGTGGGCATGCTGGCTGCTGGGGTGCCTGTTGGAGTTCCCTCCTCTGTGCTGCCACTTGATTTGTGCTGCTGCCGTGTCTTGATGCGTGCAGCTGAGGTGGAGGGTCTTTGGCCGTTGGTCTTGGCCCTCTTTGCAGGTGTGCTGGTAGGGGTGTCCTGGAGCACGTCGTTTGGATCGGACCCTGTGGTGGAGTAAGGGAGGGTGTGCGTTATTAATGGGTCTGTGGGAATTGGAATGGCAATGTATCACATGCATTGGGGTGGTACCTGAGGGTGATTTGGGTCGGGGCCTTGGAGGTGGTTTCATTTGTGTGTGGAGTGAGGGTGCAGTTGTTTGGCAGCCTGCAGTTAGGGTGTGCCTGCTGCACGTGTAGAGGGTGTTTTTAGGATTTTTAATTATTTATGTATTTGATGTGAGTTTTGAAGTGTGCTATCAGGCCTATGTATGTGGACGTTCTCCTGGACATGTGTTACTGTTGCACTATGTGGGCACGTGGTACTTCACATGATTGGACATTGTGGTTTTGGCATTGTTTTATTTGGGCCACCTACCTGATTCTTCGGATGTCTGCACTCCTTTCTCCATCCCTCCGACTCCCTCTATGCTCTCCATTCCTATGGTGGAGGCACAGATTTCTTCCCAGGGGGTCAACTTGATGGGTGATTCCGATCCTCCCCCGGTGGCTGTGGCAATGTTGCGGTTGGCAGAAAGTATGCTACGGACGCGTATCCGCAGGTCGTCCCATCGCTTTCTGCATTGCTGTGGGTTGCGGGGTGCGGTCCCCACCGCACTTACCCGCTGTGCCACCAGGGCCCATATGGCCTTCTTGTTCGCAAGTGCCGTCCTGGTCATTTGCGTGGAGAAGACGGCGGCTGCATTCTCCTGGAGGGTCTCTGTGAGTACGGTGAGTTCCTCACGGGAGAAGTGGACCTGCCGCTTGCGGTCGCACGCTTTCTTCGCTACTTTTCCCATTTTTCTTGGTTTCACTAGGGTGGATGACGGGTTGGGATGTGTCTCAGGGTAGTATTTTTAATGGTTGTGTGGATTTAGTGGTTTTATAGGTGTACGGCGTGATGTTTCCCGTTCCGGGACCATGCTTTTACTTCCGTTTCCGTATATTTACGGTCACCGTACTTTCCGGTTGGCGCTCACTGCGGTGTCCGCTAAGATGGGTGGCGGTATTGCACCTAGGGCGCCGTACGGCGGCGGTGTGGGCCGTTTTGGGGTCATTTCCGCCATCGCGGACTTTGCACTTCCGCCATGGCGTGGTGCTCGTGCCCGATGGGTCGGAATGAGCCGCACTTTGCTCCATCGTGCAATGGCGGAAACGCTATTTACGCTGTGGCGGTCCGGTCAGTCACTTTCCGCCAGGGTCGTAATGAGGGCCATTGTCTTTTGGCTATAAACACTGTACATGTTGCATCAATAGGTTTCGTTGGGGCCCACTAGCCATTGCCTTCAGCCTTTGCCATTGTATTTGTTGCACACAATAGTTTCTTTGGGGCCCACTAGCGATGACCTTTGGCCGTGTCTACTGTACATGTTCCACCAAAAGTTGTCTTTGGGGCCCACTAGCCATGGCCTTCAGCCATGGTCACTGTACATGTTGCATCAACAGGTTTCGTTGGGGCCCACTAGCCATGTCTGAATACATGTTGCACTAATAGGATCCATTGGGCCCACTAGTCATAGCATTTGGCCATGGCCAAAAGCCACAGACTTTGGCCATAGACACTGTACATGTTGCATCAATAGGTTTCTTTGGAGCCCACAAGCTCTGGCCTTTCCTTCATGCATCCTGTACATATTGTACCATTACGTTCGATTGGGGACCATTAACATTGGCCTTTGGACATGGCCAGCGGCATAAAGACCCATTACTCCCTGCCTAGCAGATGTGATCACTAATATGTATAAAATCTCCTTTTTTCACTCTCTTCTCATTCGCACAGGTTTCCTCCAATATTCCCTCAATAATGGCAACAAACTAACAATGCCGGCGGGATTCCCCCAGTATTCCCCAGACAACACCTGAACATCAAAAACTCTTCTCAGTCCTCACAGGCACTCTCCAAGTGTCTCCCCCTCTTTCCATCCCCTTTACCCCCACTCCTTTCAGATGTGTTTTCCCTTCTCTGGCCCTCTCCCATTACCCTCTTTCACCCTTTGGTTAGAGTGATGCATTTTCTTTTCCAAGCAAGTCTTGCGTTATATCCGTGGGAATCTTGTGAGATTCCCCCGGTATTCCCCCAATAATCCAGAAACATTTAAACTGTACCTGTTTCCCCAGACCACCCCCAACTCTCCAATTTCCCATGGTATACGCTTCCGCCTCAGCACCTCTACCTTGATGCAATTGCAGCATTTTTCCTCCTGCAAATACATTTTTGAGCACTTTTTGTTTTTGCATTTCTCTGGAATTAACTTGGTAACAGCT
This sequence comes from Ambystoma mexicanum, assembly GCF_040938575.1. Classification (NCBI taxonomy): domain Eukaryota; kingdom Metazoa; phylum Chordata; class Amphibia; order Caudata; family Ambystomatidae; genus Ambystoma; species Ambystoma mexicanum. The sequence goes on along the minus strand of NC_090929.1, from coordinate 278,968,364 downwards.
TGTATTGAGCAAAAATAACTTTTCGCTTCGGAAAATCTTATCTGCTGCAAATCACCATGGCAGATATAGCTATTTTGGGAGCAAGAAGCACCCACTTGCTCATCAAATATTTACAAAAACGACTGCAAGGACTTACCTTAAACCTGCCCTGGAAATTAGTTAACGCTTCATGCCCAAGTTGTTTCTTATTTGGTCCACATCCGCCCACCAGTTTTTGCCCTTCGGCTTTATCATATTTGGACTTTTTCTCTATTGGAAATGAATGGGAGTAAACTGAAATAGTCTTTTGTTTTCCATTTTTCAATAACGTTTTCATTTTTTAACAAATCTTTCCCAAAATGTCCAGTCTAAGTGGAGTTTGGGGGCGTGACAAACATTTTGTTTGAAAAAATCAGCTAAATTCTCCCTGCAAGTCACAAGTTATTAGAAATATTATATATATATATATATGTGTATTACAGTCGCATGATCCATAGGAAACCTGAAGAGTGAATTGCTAATATCTTTTGACTTTTAGGCCAGATTTGGCTGATATTTTGTAAACAAAAAGTGCATCAAGCCCCACCTCCGTTAGACTTGAGATTTTGGCAAAAATACATAAAAAATGAAAATCATTCATAAGGAAGAAAACAAATGCTGTTTTCGGCCTACTCCCATTCATTTTTCCATAGACAAAAAGTCCCAATTTCATTACATGGCAAGAGCAGCTGGACAGAATTGGACCAAATAAGAAACAACTTGGGCACAGAATGCTGACTCGTTTTCCAGGAGGAGTCTGGGGTCATTCCCTTAAGTAGTCTTTAAAATATTTGATGGGGAAGAGAGTGCCCCCTTCCACAAAAATTATAGCTACATCTACCATGGTGCATTGCAGCAGAGAGCCTTTTCAGAATTGAAAAAGCCACCATTTTTATTTTGCTAGATGCGAAAAACGAAAAGTGAAAAGAAAGCTACTTTGAGGGTGAAAAGGGATGAAATTACATCAAGCTAGGTGTGGGGAGGGGAAAAGTGTTCTTTTTGTTGGGGGTGGTCTGGGAAGCAATGAGGGATCAAACATTTTCCCATTACTGAGGTAATACCCCGATAATTATCACAGTAAAAAGGAGGGATAAAAATGTGTCACAGATAAAAGCCGGCATTATCACAATATTACAGCGGTATTTATCGGGGGGAACAGAAACTCAGAAACACAAAATAAATGAAGTGACATTTGTTGTGATCACATCTACTAGGCAGGGGGAAATGGGACTTTGTACTATTGGCCCTGGCCAGTAGACAGCAAATAACCCTTTTGGTGCATGGGCGTAGGAAATGGGGGGGCAGTGGGATAAATCCTCCCCACAATTTTAGGCAGAGGGGATACAATATAATGTAATTTTGGGATTGGTCAATTAGTCTGTTGGATTCCACATGTTTGAGCAGTTATTTGTACAAGTGGTTCGCCAAGATTTTGGCGGGATCGAGTAGGTTTGATATAGGTCTGTAGTCCTTGGGGTCATCGGTTTTTCCTGCCTCATTTTTTAAGAGTGGTTGAATACAGGCCAATTTTGTATAATTTTGGTACTATTCCAGAGTTCAGAGATAGGTTCATTAGAAGTCGGGTCTAAAGGACTGGTGTTTTATGGGCGAGTAGCTGTTTGTAGATATCCAGTGGACATGGGTTGCTGGGGGATACGGCCTGTTTGGTTTATTTCAGTAGGTTGCTGAAGGTTTCCTCCCTAATTGGTTTGAATTGGGTGAATGTTGCGCTGGTTATTGGGGATCTGGTTTCTGGGAGGATGTTGTCAGTGGTCCTACTGGATGCCTGTATGGCTTGCTGGATTGAGCATATTTTTGCTCTAAGGTGATCCGCCATACTGTCACACAACATTTGCAAGGGTACAGTATTAGAACCGCATGAGGTTTGGTTTTATATGTCCTTGATAATTCTGTACATTTCCATTTGGGGCTTTGTTGCCAATGGGATTCCTGCGGCGTAATGTGCTTTCCTGGCTTTAAAAACTGACAATCTGTATAGATACATTTGTATTTGGTAGTTATTTTTGTCCAGTCTTGCAGTTTTTCTTCATGTCTTTTCTAGTTTACAGGTTATTTTCTTGAGTTCTCAGAGTTCCTCTGTTAACCATCTGGCCACTACCTTTTTCGGTGTGGGGTTAAACATTTTTAAGCATACCAATTGGTCTAATCCATCTGTGATCCAGGTGTGAAGGTTCTTTTCAACAGTTTCTGGTGTTGTTTCGTTTAGTTGGGAGGAATCGGGTTTGGTGGTTTCCAGTAGTTGGGTTAGAGTTTCTAGATCAAGCATTTCCAGTTATTTTTATTTGTCATTGGTTGCTTTATGTTTTTGGGTATTGTATGGGTTATGGTTCTAACAGTGAATTGGATCATATGATGGTCCCTCCAGATGATTGGTATCAGTGGGAAGGTAGTGGAGAGTCCATCACTGCAGAATATTGCATCAAGGGTGGGTCCAGCTCTGTGGGTGGGCCCGTTCACCATTTCTTTGAGATGGAGAATTTTCAGGAGCGTGCCGATGGAGTTAGATTTTTTTGTTTGTTTTCTCTTTCAAACCAAATGTAGAATGATGATGTTGTCATGATTTATGGCTAGGCTGGGTATGGCATCAGTGAATTTTGGGGCAAGGTTAGGATTGTAGGTGGGCAGTCTCTAGATAAGAAAGTAGAGTAGGTTGGAATGTTCGCTGAGCTTGAGGTTGACTAAGAGTGATTTGCAGTTTCCTATGTCTTTTAAAGGTAAATATATGGAGCTGATTCGTTTTTTTGTGCCACAGCAATTCTTCCTCCTCATCTGCCTTCTCTGTTAGATTCTATTAGTTTATAGTTGCCGGGTATGGGTCCATGAGCTATTACTTTAAAGATGTCTGATAGCCATGTTTCTGTGAGGAAGAGGGCGTCAATGCTGCCTTCTCTAACAAGGTCGTACATTTCCATTTTGTGTTTTGCCATAAATAGTACATTGAGCAGTCTGCAGTGCACCATGTGTGCTTTGGATGACACATTTTTGGATGCTTTTCCTGGTGGTCCAGTGGGGGTGCGGTGTGTGCGTTGTTTGTCTACCAGTTTGGTGGGGTTGGTTGTTTCTTGATGTTTGTCTAGATCCTCTGTGTGTTTGTTGAGGTGTTCCAGGGGCTGTCACACATGAAATGAAAAATCATGACAGAGTGAGGAATTACCCTGTCATGACTTGCACCTTCCCCATGAGACTTTTTCCAAAGGCGCAGGGGGATGACCCTCATTTTAGGGCATTCAAATGCCCTAAAACATCCTCTTATTTGTGAAAATTCGCAAAGGGCATCTAGGTTGCGCTCATTCAGATGACCCTTGTGAAAATTGTTTCTCCTTTTTTTTGGATCAATTGAGGAGATGTGCTAGCACATCTCACTTGCATCAAAAAAGTTTTGAGAATCTGACCCATTGAATTTTTCTAATAACACACCCTTGGCATCACGCCACATGTACGCCAATACTATTGTTTTAGAGTTCAGCTAGGACGAAATGGCACGAGGAGGCACACACAGGTTGTAGGTGTTGTTTGGTTATTTGACCACCCATTGACTGCCCATGGCAATGCTAATCTTTATGGCCAATTCCACCCAATTCCTGCCCCTCCCTAGCCAAAATGCCTCCTCATGGGAGCTCTTTGAGCTTGCTTTAATCAAGCCTTACCGTCAACACTTTGCACTCAAAGTGCCTGCCAATGTTTTTTCAAAGTAGTCTTCTGAGAGTTAATTACTTAATTGGAGTTAATAACAAATCAATGAAATTGCCAGAATTTTGGATTTATTGCCTGAACACAGACTCTCTTTCCACACAGATTGCACTGTTTCTCATATGGAAATGTATTGCACCTTGCTTTAAGGATAATTAATCAAGAGGAACGTACTATATCATGGAAAAGAGGAAGTATGGTCTATAAACTGAATCATATGTTTTAAATGATGTGATAAGTTAATTTTGCAAACGTTAGTAAAGGTTTTGAATTGTGTGCATTATATATATATGATGCTGTGAGTACTTATATATGTGTAAACACATTTCTCCTTTCCCTCTTTTGTGTAAAGTTTTTAATGAACTATAACACAATAAAGTATACATGTATATATATTAATTGAAATTGTAAATGTGTAACTGGTGTAATATGCCTTAACCAAGTCTGCCTTCAGCCACTCGATTTATAAGCACTGTGTGTTTCCTTCATTGAAGTCCTATGAAAAACAATGCTGGCTTCTGTGTATGTATTTGGCATTTGTCAAGCACTATTCTTAGATGCCCAGGTATTCGCACAGTTTTTCACCTGATGCTATCAATGGCCAGTTAATACCCTGCAGCAGTGCCTGGAAAGTGCCTTTACCATGCCTACACAAATGCCAATGCTTGTTTTTTATTTGGCCGAAAGTTGGCAAAGCGGAACCTCTTTAAAAAGTCTGAGAATGCATTTATTTGATTAAAAGGACATGCATTCTAAGATGTGGTCAACATTTAAAAAGTCCTTTAATTGTAATGTACGAAGCAGGCACAGCATATGCCCAAGTATGCTTTGGCAATGAAGATGCCAGAACCTCATATGCAGCACTGCCTATCACTCCGTATGCACCCCATGCAGCACGGCACACCACTTTCAAGTACATCTAAGAAAAAACTGAATCATATTGCTCTGCAATATACATAAAGATATCATGGATGGTAGAAATACAAGCAATATCTAAATAATTTGCTATGGATTCTTAAGGATGCAAAGATGCAAACAATTTTAAAATATCAAAGCCTCCTTACAACAATTACACTGTGAGCTTCAACAAGATGAATAGTACTTTGTTTAGTTAAAATCCCTGCTGTAAGATCTCAAATGTTTGAAACTTAGTTTTAGTAGTCCACAAATACTTTATTTCTTACACTTTTTTGCTGAACATTTTTTATAATGAGCTTTAAGTATTGTGCTTTTGATGAGAAATCTGCAACTTATTGGAAGTGTGACTGTGTTTTGAAAACTATCATTATTTGTTTTTCTTTTGTAAAAGTGTGTGTCTATTCAACACTTTTAGCAGGTAACAAGTGGAAGGGTGCAGTGGATGGAAAAGACATTTTGGGCCTCATCACGAGTCGGGCGGTAACGCTGGCGCTATTAGCGCCGGGGGGTTTGGCGGTAGGGCTATTAACGCCGGCGCTAATAGTGCCGGCGTTACTGCCTGACTCGTGATGAGGCCCAAAATGTCTTTTCCATCCACTGCACCCTTCCACTTGTTGAAGTAAATATCTCTTTCACAAACACTTGTTAAAATATCAAAGCAATTGTTGTCCTTCACAGTATCCTTCCTGTTGAAGCAGACGTCTTTCTCACATAAAACAAGTTCATAAACCAAGGCAATTGTTGTCCTCAGCGATTATTAGCATATCACATGTATTCTTTCAATATAAAATTGTTGTCAGGACAGCACAGCAACTACCTTTGGTGATGCAACAGTTTGCCAAAATGAAAATAGTTAACAAGTCCATACCACCAGACCTTTTTGCTACAACCAGACCTCTTCAACAGATATTCTTCTTTCTTAGTATACTCACTTGCCAGTACTAACTACTACGGATCACGTTCCTGGTTCACTATCCTGCCAGGAAGAAAAACTCCTACAACTACAATTGGTCTTATTGGTAATATTTGTTCCAAGGTTCTCCACACCAGTATCCCATGTGAGGAGGGCTGAACAATGGCTGCCTCTTTGTATAGTCTCTTGACTCTTGGCAATGTGGGTTAGAGGTTTCCTCAAAATGGTATACCAAAAAAGGAAAATTGCACCCATGTTGCCTTTTTACTACTTCTTTACAGTAGTTTGGCTGTTGGCAAAGTGGGTTATAGGTTTCCCCAAACTGACAACTCAAAAATGGAAAATTGTTCTCAAGTTTCCTCTTTACTGCTCCTTGATAGCCCTTGGCTGTTGGCAATGTGGGTTCCAGGTTTCCCCAAGTTGGTATGCATTAAAAGGGGAATTGCACCCTTGTTGCATTTGTACTGCTTCTTTACAGTCGTTGCACTGTTGGCAATGCAGGTTATAGGTTCCCCTAAATTGGTATCCCTTAAAAGGGGAATTGCACCCTTGTTGCCTTTGTACTTTATTTGTTTGGTATTCAACATTATTGGTTACTGCCAAATGTACTGCTCGGCGCGCCCCGGGGTCACCTTTAATTTCAGACCAACTAACTGGTCTCCTTTGGCGTCTCCACTTCATTCTCTGCTGATGCGGCGGACATTCTGCATACTACCCACTCCAATGATGGCTCCCGCGTAACTTCAGCGTTCTGCCCGGCTCTTCTCCGAAGCTCTGCCAACTCCATTGGGCCTCCGTGCCCTCCTGCACACCAAAGCAACTCCGGTTGGGTTGAGAGCACATCTCGCATATGGCTGGGCTTCTTGTCATTGCCGTCCATGATGCTGGTTCCTGCTGCGCACACACTGCAATACTGCACGCCTTCTCTTTCTGCTCCGGCTTCATATGGCGCTCTTCCTTCTTCTTCTGTGGCAATTCCAGTACATGGACTTCTTCTGCCACTACTACTCTGTCTACGTCTCCTCCCAGCTGCAGCTCATTCTTGGGTTTAAATGTCCCACTCCAGTACCTTAATCTACAACTAAACAGCACTTCTGTTCAATAGCACCTTTGAATCTTACTAACTCAGAGTCTCTCTTCCTCGTCCGAGTACCACAGGCATTATGGACCCTGAAGTTCATAGTGATTTTGGTCCTTTGACAATTAGTTAGTTTTGATTACTTTGTGAATTGAGAGTTGTTAGAGTTAAGAGATGAAATGGAAAAGATTTGTGATTCAACATTGGGGTTAGTACCTCTACCTAAGACAGAATAATGACAATTAGAGGATGTCATATTCAATTCCTGAACTCCCAAGGTACAAACCTTATTCTATCTAGATGGCTTGTCATAGCTTATTCTTTGGATAGTTTCATGGGAGGGACTTTGGAATTAAAGCATGCCTTAGGTATTTGACAATTATAGTACTCTCATCCTCACAAAAAGATTAATACTGCGTCTCTCTCAAAGGAGGCCCCTCTCCCTCCTGACAGCCATCTCCTCCAATGTCATCCTGCCTCATCATACTACCCCAGGGTTAGGATCAAGTAGCAGCTGCTTTGATCTGGCCCCATGGGAGGAGATCCTAGGCTGGTATTCAGTGATGACTTCACAGGATTTATGACGAGTGGCTGCTGATCTTCTCTAAATGTCACATTTTACCTGCTTAACTTATTTAAACATATTTTCTATCTGCTCGTTCCAAGTCAGGGGTACAGTGCACGGCCACTTGATGATTTGTCGTATATATAACATCAAAACTCAAGTGCCACGTGGAGGACAGAGTATCACAGACCTCCGTATCATGACCAAGGCAGCGTTCAATGATGAGTTGTCTGGTCACTACATGTTTGTTGAAAGGCTGTAGTGATTTCTTCTTGCAGCTGCTCACCAATAGCAAGTAGATTCAACCACTGTTGCAGGAACGGCATTGATAACTTCAGGTTGCAAAAGGGACCTAGATGTTCTATACTTTCATTTTCAATTACATTGCTTCATACCCAAAGTTAATCGGGAACAGTTCCATTTATTAATACCTCATCTTTGTTACACATCTCATAACATATTATATGATTCTGTCACAGCAATTATTTATAGGAAGTGAATGGAAACTGACCTTAGAGGTGTCTGCATGACATGAGTGAAGTGCAGAGTAAACAAAAGAGTGAGTTGGAAATGGAACTGTATTCTGTGTCAGCATACAACATTGTGGCAGTATTTAATTTAAAAAGTGAGATAACATTTTGCAAGAGTTCTGGCTTTGGGATCGAGGTTCTGACATGCAAGGAGCAAAATATTTCAGTTCACAGTGCTTGTGTCAGAATACCATCTGCTTAGGGTGGGATAGCCCAAGCTTCTTTGATTTTTATTAAATACAATTATGCAGTTAATTATGTTTCTGAAATTAAGGTCTGCTGATCAGACTCCCTTTCATAAAGCTCAATGTCAAAGGAATAGTGCATTAATGTGCCATTGGTGTGCCATTCTCCTGATATCTACAGCACCTGCTCTGCAGTGGTACCAAGGGAGGTTCAAAGATCACCTGTGTAAACCCCACAGCTGCTGGGACTCAAAGTCCCAACAGCTAGAGGTGGATTTTTTTAATCTTCTGCACTTCATTTTCAAAACTCTATAATGACATACCCTAGTTAGACTGGTGGCACATTTAACTGTAATTGTAATTATTAGTTAAGCCTAGTTATAGCATAGTGTCTACCACGATAACACATGTACACAGCCACAGTAATTTGATATCATAACTGAATCAACTTACAGCTATGACTGTGATGTGTATTAGCTGTTTTTCCTGGTGTCTCCATAACAGCTAGGTGTCTGTTGAGCCTCCTAGAGGAAGGCCAACACCTTCCTCCTAGGACACAGAGACACAGGAGCCCTCCCCTTAGGTCAACTAGGAAACTGTGCTCCAAGAGCAACAATGAAATAACATAGACACTTTCTCACATGAGTGCTGACCACTGGAGTCCTTTCGAAGTAGGCAGATATGGGAAGTGGACAGAGTTAGAATAGTCAGAGGAGAGAGCCAGTCTGAGAGAGGGGTCCCCCTATCTTGATTTTTTCTAGGGCACTCTACAACTTCCTTCCTCATTTCTTGGTGATAAATCTCTCTAGGTATGATGTCAGAAGGCACTTGTTAAAAAACATGGATTGGACAACTGAAATAAGACTTGCTTTGGACCAATCTCGATTTCATTTGATTATTTGTAATGCGCTCAGAACGAACCAAACCATATAAAGGCGCAGATGAGACATAAACAAGGCAACCAAGAACCATATGAAAACAGGCAAACACACGTAACAAACAACATGACCCGCCCCTCTTCTAAAATCCTGTTACATCCATCATTTTAAAAAAAAAAATGTCTTAAGAGCTTGACGAAACTTATATAGAGATTCGAGAGCTCTAATGTCTCGGGGGATGCTGTTCCATAATTTTGGGCCCAAAACGGTGTACCTTTTGTCTCCCCTTGAGACAAACGTTGACAGGGGGACAGTCAACAGCAACTAGTCTTCTGAACAGAGCCACCTACCAGGCTGGTAACGACTGAGTGTATCCCTCAGATAATCAGGGGCAAGACCGTTTAAGCATTTGAAAATCAAACATGCCACCTTGAACTTTATTCTATGCTTGATGGCCAGCCAGTAAAGTCATCGACGAGCCACTGAAACATGAGCGAATCTGCCTAAATTGGCAGACCATTCTGACACTCGAATTCTGGGATTTTTGGAGCCTTTGCAGCTGTTAGCTAGGATGTCTACCAAGAGGCTTTTACAATAATCCAGATGCACAATTACCATGGCCTCCACCACAATAGCATGATCTTCACCTGGAATAAAAGGCAACACTTGCCGTAAAAGATGTAGGGATTAACAAATAGCCAGCACTTTGGCGCTAACCTAGCCCCCACTTCTGAGGTTATCTTGCCAAAGGCAGTCCTGATTTATTAGCCTGGAAACAAACCAAAGTTCAGCATTGACAGGATTAGGGTAAATATAAGCGTTTACTTCTTGAAGGAGATGACTTGGTGCAAACAACAACAGCTCAGTTTTAATTGGATTAAGCTGAAGCTGATTTTGCGCCATCAACCTGCTGACTTTGTCAAGAAACTGTCTTACCTTAAGAAAAGTTTCTTTGATATTCCCAATTTCAAAGAAAATGTGAGTGTTGGCAGCGTAAGAGTGATATTTCACTCCATGACTCCTCATATTTTCCATCAGTGCTTGTAAATACAGATTAAAAAATTGAGGCCCCAGTGATGACCATTGTGGTACTCCACAGTCCATTGCAATAGGGTCAGAAATAAGTCCTCCTAGTTTAACCCTTTGATGACGATCAGCCAGGAAAGATACAAACCACTTAATTGCATGACCAGAGACATTGCCAACAGACTTTAGAATATTCAGCAGGGTATGATGATTGACTATATCAAAGGCTGCAGAGAGGTACAGCATCACTGAAAGTGATAGCTTTCTCTCATCCACAGCCTCTAAAAGTGATAATTTGCCTATAGAAGGACAGGAAATCCAGTTCTAAGCGGATTCATTGATGGACTCACACAAAAAGATTGGACCTTTGTTGGGAATACAGCCTATTCCAGAGTACTCAGGCATAAAGGTAAACCCAAAGGCATCCAAAGCATAGGCAAGCTCTGATCCTTAACCATTCACACAGAACACCGGGGGTGAGACTGCTGTTGGACAAATGCCTCTCTGCTTGTTGTTCACTGTAACCAGGAACCTGCTCGATGGAGGTGAAGGACCCCCCCTAAGGATCCCAACATACTCCTGTAGTGAAGGTGCAGAAATAAGGACTTACCTTATTGCTGGGTACCCTGGAGTTGGCCTCCCAGTAACCCAGAAGTGCAGAAGCAACTGGAACCATGTTAGATCATCTCATGAATATTTTGAGCCAGTTCGGCCTGTGTTTGAAACACTTTGAGCAAATACAGGAACCACAATGATGTGTTTTGCTCTCTACGCATTTTCAAGCTATTTACCTGCCTTTTGAGATATCTGATCACTGGATCTATTCCATAAAAGCAACTTGCATGTACGTGTGAGGAATTCAAGGATCTGCACGGTGGCTGTGCGCTTACCTGGGATTTTTTTTTAATATTGTAAATGAAATTGAATGATGGTAGATCAACCTCTGGAAAATGTGTGGGGCTAATCTGCACACATGTTCCTATGCTCACTGCATGACATATGCATAGACACGTGCACTCTGGGTGTACACAGTCTACAGGTGCAGTCCCCCCTGTCATATTTAGTTTGGATATGACAAAAGGAGTGCGATGCATCTCCAGAAGAAAGATGGCCAAACCTTCCACCCTGCCATGGCCATCCTAATTAACTAACAAAGGCTCCATGGATCTGTCCTGTCCTTTTGTCGGGCCCTGCAGCTGGTGGAAGCAATGTACATACTAAATGCAAACAAGCCCACAAGGGGCATGGATGCAGAGGTTAACAAAGGAGAAAGGAAACCTCAATAACCTTTCATGTGCACTGTCTCACCCTAAGGCCAGCTCCAGACCTCATTATCAATGTCATGTCTGGGACTGCATGTTTACAGTAGTTCACCCCGCAGGGGGGCCCATTCATAAGGTTTGAGTATGTGGTTTGCAGGGGCTGGAGAGTCTGGTCTTGCCGCAGCTTCAAGGGAAACATGCCGCTTTAATCGAGAACCACTGTGAGTTTCATTAACCACAGTGAAACTTAGATCCACAACAGACAGAAAGATGGGTGGGACTTAGTATTACATGTTTTCACCCTTTTACCTTTTCTATTGCAAAGCACTCTGGTTATGACTTCACGCATACATGAGATTGCTGGTGGGGACCCAGAATTGGTTCATTAAGGTAGGATTAGCATACACCAATCCCTGTGGTCCATTTGGCTTTTAAAGAGGGCCAAGCCCCTCTTTTGGCAGATCTTCTGAAGGCTTCACCAGAAGCAGAAGAAAGAACTCTTCATTGGACCCTGGCTGAAGGTAAAGTCTGCCTTAGATCTTCTGCCAGTGAAGAAAGGCAAGGATCTCCAAGACGGAAACAAGATCTCTGCCCTAAACATCTCCCAGGGAACAGAGGGAGAAACGGAATCAAGAGGACCCGCCAGCAGCTCCAGCACCGGTATCCAGCCAGCACACAGCGTGCCCTGCGAGGCTCTGCAGCAAGCTTCATAACTGGGATGTGTCAGAGAGTCTCTGAAACCGAAACATAGGACAAGGCAACTGCCTGCAACATACTCCTCAGCTTTGGGACATCCACCATAAAGGGCTACATGAGCCCAGTGAAGAAACTAGGAGAGGTGAATTGATGAGCATATACCAATGTTCGCCTTAAAGGACACGAGCCAGTCGAGCCTTTGAACTGCAACCAACTACAATGCTGACCGTTATTATGCCACAGTCGCTTAAATACTTCAGAGATACCTCAACCAGTGCTGACCCTGAGCCACTGTGTAATCTAGCTTGCAGCCGTACGTCCAGCCTTGCTCCCAAAATGGTTGTCACCTGATGCCCTCAGCTGTCTCCTATCTTGAATTCTGTCACAGAAGCTGCAAAACACCCTGAAACGGACTTGACCCTGTCGATCATCAGGAACACCTACATGCATAGGGAACATTGTAGTTCTGTCCCACTGGTCCATCTCCAATGGCCCGTAGACACATTTTTAGATTGATTGCTCCCTTTTTGCTGAATCCAAGTAACTTTGAATGGTTGCAAATATTTACTATGCCGACCACTCACTTGTCAGTATCAAGAGTGCATGCCTTTTCCTTCTTTGAAAATGTCTGTCCTCTGCATTCCTTTACAGAGTGAGTTGCATTTCGTAGTGTTGCTAGAACTGTCTATTGTGATAATAATAAAGTAGATATTTGTATACAACCTTGACTGGACAGTTCCTTTTATCCTTGGGTAATAATTGTATTTCAGCTGTGTTGTAACTAAGCAAGCCTGCCGTTCAGTCCACGTTACCAATATTAGACAAGGAGGTTTATAATTTGATAACGTTCCAACCTGTTTGGATCACTTCTGGTATACTAGAGGTGTGGGGCTGATTGATGGTTTAGAAACCAATATTCTTCCCTGGACCACTGGTGCCCTGGAAGTTGGTTTGTCACAGTACGCCAACTTGATTTCCTGGAAGCCATTGATTCTCCCATCTCAAACGCTGACTCAACTCAGCAGAAGCATTGTTTCACTGCCTTTTCAATCACTGTGTCAACCCATTGGAAGCCTTAGATTCGACAATCTCAAATACTCACTCGACTCATTGGCAGCCGCACATTGAACTCCTCAATAATGACTCAGCAGTGGAACAACAAGAATGAAAGGCCTCGACATCAGCTTCATTGCAGTAAAAATTCCTAGTAGTCCAACTTAATGCTGTCAAGCAGCCACGCCAAGAACATAGGGTATTTTGAAGAAGATCTGTCCTCCTGGCCCACTTCAACTGACCTTTAGTGCCCACTTCTTTCTCCTTGTCTTTTTGAATATATCTTTGGACATAAACATTGCTGCTGAATTCCTGTTGCCTGAACACCCTTTTTATCAACATTCTCTGTGTTTCTCTTACATGGTTAGGTCTTCACTGCTTTTAATTAGTTAATTGCATTTATTGTGTTATTAAGGTTCCTATGTTCATATAAACTTGATTGGGCATTCTTTTATTTTGGTATCACCGTACACTGTTACTTGTGTCACTTTTGTATGCGCTCACTCCCCTCTTGAACTTATAGCTGGCACTCGAACTGCTTGTACCAGTTTCATCTTTATGAATGGGATCACTTCTGGATTAGTAGTATTATGGACAAAGTGGGTGGTTTAGCCACTTCACATTTCCACAGAGTAGTAGTTATTTCGTCACAGTGCTTCTTTGGCTTATATGTCACTTGTTAGATTTCAGATGTGAGGATTCCTAAAAATAAGTGTTACTTCATATTAGATGGTAATAATTGTATGCTCATCAGTATTACCCATGTGGGAACTTGGTGGGTCGGACAACCATGACTATAACGCTTTCTCCCATGGACACCACCAATATCATGAAGGTCTCTACATTAGACTTCCAGGTGCCCTAGGTTCAATCTATTTGGGGGAATGGCCAATTTCTAGCTGTGTGATTGGATATGTATTTGCCTTGCTAGACGTGTTTCAAGGTTGCTACGGTAGTAGCCTCTTGGCACAGATCACAGCTCTGTCCTTATTTCATTTAATTTATTTTATTTTATTTTAACCCTTAGGTATCACGGCGTATGGTACAATACATAGGCAAGAGAAGGTAACATACATGTAAATGCACAACTGTAAAAGCCTCACCTCATGGTACGTGGGGCTGCATCGGGTGTACATATAGGCAAATAGGTAATATACGTGTAAATGCACAGCTAGACAAGCCTCACCTCATGGTACGTGGGGCTGCATCGGGTGTACATATAGGCAAATAGGTAATATACGTGTAAATGCACAGCTAGACAAGCCTCACCTCATGGTACGTGGGGCTGCATCGGGTGTACATATAGGCAAATATGTAAGATACGTGTAAATGCACAGCTAGACAAGCCTCACATCAAGGTACGGGGGCTACATCAGGGTACAGATAGGCAAATAGGTAGCATACATGTAAATGCTCAGCTTGACAAACATGACTTATGGGGCGGGGGCTACATCAGGTGTGCAATCGGATATATAGAATGCATTATTCTTTTGGGTAAGCACAGCAATAGAGCTTCTCCCCGGTCCAGGGACTCCATTAGAGAGGAAGAGTGAAATAAGACTCCACAAAAAGGCATAACCAGTGGCAACCATCCTGAGCAAAGAGGCATGACAGACGTCAACTGGAGCACTACAGCCGTGGTACAAACTGAGAAGTCACGGTTGTAGGAATGGGTGTTATGAGCAATAGATTAGGAATTACCAGTGCTGCAGAAGCAATACGGGCTGGAGGGATCCAAACGGGAGAGAAAAAGAAGTAGCAAACAGAGAACATTAGCCCAATTATACTAGTGCAGCCAAGGTCCGTCTAACAATCAACAGACAATGCATTGATTACGCTAGCTGGGTGAAAGTAGAGGCGTGTCGGGTGTGCATCTGAAGATCAGAGGTGCAAATGCATGGGTATAGTAGGTTAGAGAGCACGGGGCTGCAAAGGCAGGACCACGCTCAACGTGAGAGAGGATTGTGAGGGTAGGACAGCACAATCTATTACTATGGAGCACATGGATAGTTTGAAATCTCAGTGTGAGGGAAAGCAACATACCCCGTGCACTGGGATCTGAGTAAGCATGGTAGGCGGGCCGGGAAAATCAACGAGCAGGAGGGGAACCCTGAAGCGACGAGGAAAGCCTCACCCCATGGGGCAGGGGGCTATGTCGGCAGGGGCACAGGCTGTGAGAGTCAGTATACAGCTGGATTCTGGTGGTGATGGCACGGAATGCCATTAGGCCCATATTGAGGATTAGTGAGTGTACAGCTCGGACTTGGGACAACACCTGGGTAGGCACAGGCGAGTCTAAAGAATATTGATATAGTAGCAGGATAGCTGTGAATATAAATGGTGTCCAGAGTCTGACATCGTTTGCACAATACAATACCTGAGTCGATGGGTATCTGCAGGGCCGCTTGACAGGCGGCTAATCGCAGTGGGCAATGCCAGCTACGCCTGCTGGCTGCAAATCCTTGCAACATGCTGCATGGAGGGATGCCAAATTCCTTTGGCAAACTGTGGGGCTGCATGTGGCATCTCTGCCGTTCTTCTCCTGCAAACCTCAAGGATGTGCATGAAATAATCAAATAACGCAAAACCCCTCAAGCGCAGGATATGCTGCCGCAGTGATGTGTCTGGGATCCAGATGCAAAGGTTGTGTGAGGACAATGACGGGACGAAAGGGTTAGTCTTTATGGCACAATCTCTGCACGGCTCATACAATGCCCTCAAAGACCCACAGGCCTATCCAGGCCAATTGTGGTGGTTCTGATCACACAGCGTGCAATGCACATCCACTGTGTCAGCAATTCAAGTACTACTTTCAAAGGTGGACAAACAAATGAAGCCAATTGAGCAATGCTTAAAATTACTTCCAACTTTGCCCACACATTGAATAGTGCCAACTTTGCCCACATAAAAATTGCTGATGTTGACCAGACAAAAAACGAGCAACCTTATCCATATATAAGCAAATTCAAATTGGCTAACACAAAGCAATGCCAACTTCGACCACACAACTTTGCGTTCACTTTGCCCACAAAAAACCCTAGAGACTGTATACATGCAAACCCGTGCTTAATTTGCCAACTGAAACACTGTTGTCTTTGCCAAAAGAAATCAGTGCTCACTTTGCCACCACAAAACAGTGTTAGTTGTGTAAATCCAAATAATTAATGGCATTGGACGCAAAACATTTCCACAGTATTGGGTGTGTGTTAAATACTGCAGAACCTTGACACTGGGACATCAATCAGTGGAGGAAACCCTTTCCAGTGATGGTTAATTAGCACCATTTGCAACAACGTGATACATGAGGAATAGTTAGCTCTGTTCGTGTTCAGAGGCGCCCACACTTTCTCTAGTTCCCAGCTTGAACAGCAATGCTGACTAGCGATTGCCAGCTTGCCTGTGGGAAGGTCTAGATACTGAAAACACACATGCAACATACAACTCCCTTGGAATCACCACCATGCTCGTTCACCGTAATCCTGCAGATTACTCCAGTATTAGGAGTGGGGTAATTGTGGAGTGAGGCACTATTTATGGACTTCATTGGGACCTATTTGCTGGAGGTGCATCTTCCTCTCCACCTCCTCGGTCAGAATTCAGCAGTACAAAAAAGTGGTGGCAACATGCCATGTTTACCATGGCTTTTACCCACGCTGCCAAACTCCTAATGAGGCCAATGGCTTCACGTTTCATGGTTGATCTTTCTTTACATGTCATTTCTGAATACTTATTTGAATTGTGGAGTTCATATAATTGAATGAGGTAAACATTATGCCCTCAATTGCGCATTACAAATAGGCCAATTAAATGATACACTTCATCTCGGTCACGTGGACGAGGGGGACTGCACCCACTGCGCCCATTCTACCCGCATATGTGTCATATAGAACGTTAGTCACCAAATCCATAAAACTCATTCTCGCACTCTTTGTGCAAAAGGATACTTCATTCACCACATGTATGTTACTATACTTCTGCTCCCACTGTGTGTGGGAAGGGACACCATTTACAACATCCACTCAACCCCTCATTCCTGTTAATGTGTTGGAGTACATGTCATTCACCACACCCTTTCCAGCCCTCCTCTCCACTGTGTGGGAAGGGTCTGCATTCTTCCATGCATTTCCTCCCACTATGTGTATGAGGGGACTTCATTCATCACATCCATTCTACTCTTCATTGCCCTCTATGTGTGGGGGTGGAAACTGTGCATCATTTTATTTTTTATCATTTTCCACTCTGAATAGGAGGGTACTTATGTCAGCCCTTTTAGTCTACCCTTCATCTCCTACTCTGCTTGCTTCATTTACCTCACCACTCTGTCGTGAAATTATCCGAAGTCTTAAAAAGATATTCATTACTGCATGCATTGGGCCATCTATCACATACCCTCTTTGTGTGGGACGAGGCATCAATTACCACCTCAATTAATTCATAACATCAAGTCTACCCTTTATCCTCCTCTAATTGCAGCAATAGACTTCCATCACCACATCCATTCTATACTTCATCTCTCAATGTGCATGGACTACATCTGCCAACCCCATCTCTATCCCTAATTTTCCTCTATTTACAAGTGAGGACTTCAAATATCATATCCATTCTGCCCCCCATCTCTATGTTAGAGAGTGGATTTAAGCCACATTCTGCTCTGTCTCCATCATTCTCTCCTTCTCTATCTCTCTGCAAATGGGATTGCACAATATAAACACACATATCGATTCACTAACGTGTGTATGTGTGTTTATATTTGTGTATATGTGTTCATATTAAGATACCACACATGTTATTCCCTCTCTTACACCATTTGGCAAGGGTGTCAAAGCATTAACTTTTTGTTTTTTATTAGTAATACAATGATGAATGCAATCCATCTCAGAAAGGGGGTCTGCTAATGGTAAAAGCATAGTGTGCACATGTGCCCCGCTGCTCCTGTCAGAGTTGCAGCACTTGCTCTCATGTGGAACCATGCAGGTTCAAAGGGGACATATGTCCTTGGGGCAGCTACTGGAGCACAAGTCTCCTGCAGGCAGAAGCTGCATTAAGGTCAGCACCTCTCATTCAAAACACCTTAATAATGATGATGAACGATCTGGTAGCATGGTAATCTTGAATTATACATAGGTTTTGGTATGGTGGCTGATAATTCACATAATTATTAAAGCCACATCAATTTGGATCCATACCAGAGTCAAGCCTGATTTGGGAGGCTATGCAGATTCCAGGCAGCCTGGTTGTCTGCACTCCTGCATTCTAGTGAATGGGACAAAACACGAGATGCTTGCCTCTGTTGACTCCTTGGGAGGATTGGTAACTCCTCCCTGCCAGGCACTGTAGCTTCCACCAGGAGAGATCCCAAGAACCTGGCTTCCATGAGGCAATTACATTTCAATGTCTTGCTTCATACTAGGGGGTTGAACCAGAGTGCTTTTGAAGATACAGGCTGAATGAGGAGAAGTCAGAGAGCACAGTGGGATTGATGAAGGGTTTCTCCATCTTACACCTCTGGGGATATTCCTTCCTTCCTATCCCCTCCACTTCCTGTGTAACAAGGCACTCAAGTTTTAACACAGGGAGGCAAAGGTCACTTTTACCTATAACAGAGTAGGTCTCTCACTCCTTCTTTGTTTCACTTTTGGACCTTCGAGGATATCAGGAAGAATTCATTTGGACCCTTGTTGCCAGAAGTGAAGAAGATGGTCCAAGACAGAGACAATCTCTGCTCTCTACCCATCCCCAGATCTAATTGGTAGTGACTTTGCTGAGGTTCAAGGCCTGTCACTCTAACCAAAAACCCCCCTAGGCTGGGAAAGCAGAGTCTGAAAAGGACTAACCTTGCACTAGAGCCCGTTGCAATGGGACTCGCAAAATACAGAGGACCAAAGCAGCCAGGTTACATTTTTTGATTGCTTAAACCACTTTGAACCAGATTCAAAATGTATTTGCTGCTTTGGGGCCAACAGGAATGGTGGCACTACCTTTGGAACTCGCCTTTGAACCGCACATCAGTTTGACATGGCATCATCCCAGCAGAGCATCATCACCTGTCCAAATTGAGCAGGGTCGAGCATTGTGCAGATGAGTTTGAACTGCTATTTCACCGAAACAAGCTCCGACCAACCAGGACTTCACATCACAGCTCAACTAATTGCCTTCCTAAAGCCGTCTAACTGTAAAGGTGACAACTGCCCAGCACAAATAATTAGGGATGCAGCCAGAGACTTAGCCCCCTTTATCTCTAAACTCATGAATGCCTCCTTCTCCGCTAACACTGTCCCAAGTAGCTTAAAAGAATCTTGGGTTCTACCCCTTCTCAAAAAACAAACTTTAGACCCCCGCATCCCCACTAACTACAGGCCCATCACAACAGTCCCATTCTTTCTGAAGATAATAAATAGAGTGGCCTATCTTCAAATTCAGAAATACCTTGAGACTAATCAACTTCTAGGCTCCTGCCAATCGAGATTCAGACCCCAGCACAGCACGGAGACAGTTCTAATGGACCTCAAAGCCCAAATAGATGAGATCAACGACAAATAAAATACCGCTATGCTACTCCTCCTTGATCTGTCGGCAGCGTTGGACCTGGTGGACCATGCAGTATTATGCAAACACCTAGCATCGGCCTCTCACTTTTCAAGTGAAGCTATAGCCTGGATCCAGTCCTTTCTAGATAACAGAAGTATGCAAGTCTTCTCTACTTCTGCATCAGCAGACCCAATTCAAACAACATGTGACATCCCCCAGGGCTCATGTGTCCCTCCAACCATATATAATATCTTTACTAAGCCTTTATTTGACAAAATGTGTCACCTACACAAATTACACAGACGACACCCAGATCCTCATTCCCCTTTCGGGCAATTTCATCGCAGATACAGCCTTAGTAAACAAAATATACACCGTTATTCAGGCATGGATGGCATCCCATGGCCTCTGCCTGAATGATGATGCAAAGGAGATCCTGATCCTTGGCTCAGCCAATAACCTAAAATAACTTGACACTAATTACAATCCCTTCAATATTTATGGCAATATAATCACATTTGCCAAAGAAGTGAAGACTCTCGGCTTCTATCTAGACTCCATGCTATCTCTAAAAAAACAGGTAAACTCCCTGGCCTCATCCACGGCTGTGGAGTATTTTTATCCATGCCAATGCGCCACTCTGCACCCCTTTTGCCAATGGGGAATGAACAATGCCAAACATGGAGGCAATAATCCCTGTGTGCGACAAATCTGCAAGACTGCGCAGAGCTCATAAAACCACCAAAAGAGCTGCACACCTTGCCACACACACAGGCAAAGTTGGTGCAAAAAACAGGAATCACTGCTGTCAGCTGTCATCTGTCATCTGTCACCTGAAACAAGGCCACAGAAGGGCCTAATCCGAAAATGCCCTTAGAAATTCAGTCATTTTCCCAGGGAATTATGGAAAGGAAAGTGTGCTGAAATCATGGATTCTCCAGGGAGTCAGAGGAATCCAGGCCTCCCTGCCTGGCCGCTGCTTAAGGAAATTAGCTGTCAAACCCTATTAAAGGTGTTTCTTTTTCTGGAAGAAATAGCAAAATCCACTATTTAAAGCATGCTTGTGAAGGGCTAATTCTTTCAAAATGTTTAAATCCTTCATAAACTGTGCTTATATCTTATATGTGAAATGAAAAGACTTCAATGTCAAGGAGCCCAGTCTGGAGCCAATCCACTATTCAATTCTGATCTGACAGCCTGGCCTGGGAAAATGACATCTCCGCTTGACACTTCCTTGAGAACAGGAAGGCTAATGGCTGCTAATGGTTCCCGCATAATGCCAACAAGCAATACAATGGAGCCGCATTAGACATTCATCCTCTGGCTGACCAAAGAACAAAGGACAGGCTGAGCATTGACCTCTGCAAAGAAGGGCAGGATGTGCCTTCAAAGGACTGGACAGCTGTTGCCCGAAAGGGGGAGGTTACAAATGAGGACTTTGATGTGAACGCCTTATTTTTTATTAAAGTTTAAAACTCTTTAACTCAGCACCTAAAGAGGGATAAATCTGAAACTTGGAAGACATTAAACTATTTTCAGCCTTGTGATTTGAAGACATTGCTGAAACGTGTACCATTTAAGGACCAAAGTTATAAAACATTTCTGATTGTGGCAAAACTATTAATGTTGCAAACTTACGATTGTATGTACATGATCCACTGATAAGCGCCCCGAAAGGTACCGAATTAGAAATGATTCATCCTAAATGTTATGGGTAAAATTCATAAAAGTCCATAGAATGACCAAGACTGCTCTCACAGAGATGAGAAGTGAATGTAAATGTAGATAATCGAATATAAAATATATGTGTCCAATTTTATTGGGGTACACAATGTTAGATATGTACATTTGTGCAAAAGTATGTACTGGTAAAAATCCATGTGGGAGTTCCTAAACCCTGTCATAAAATGACAGCTCTGTTCAGACTGCCAACCAAAACCAACCAAGGGGTTGTGTTTTTGAAGTTCTGCCCACGCCATAAACTTTGTAATGGATAAATATAGGAATTTCACTACACATAGGGATACTGATTCCAGAACACACTGATTCCGGAACCCATCCAGATGTGGGTGCAGCACCTTATTCCAGAACTCTTCATCGTGTATCTGACTCCAGAATCCTTGAAAGATCCAGATTTCTTTGCAGAATCCAGACTCTAGCATTACTGAAATTCTTGCTAGCTAGACCCAATTGCAAACATCCAAAACTTAAAAGAATAATTCTGATTCAGCTTGGATTTCTACCATTAAGGCTTGCCCGCTGAAACTTGCATCCTGCTATCTGCTGTGTCCAGTAACCAGAAGGAGCCCTTCCAAATCCAGTCTGAGGTGCAGTACAAAATTGACCAGAACCTCACTGCTGATACGATCCCTCCCGAGGTGCCTTGCTGCCGGTAGACCTGACCCACTCCGTTGACCAGAGCTGACGGTCCAATTTAATAACTTCTTCCGTAAGTATTAATAGGAAGAACAGTGACACACAATATATTTGCATTGTATTATCCCTATCTCAACCCATCCCATTTTTAATCCAGAACTCTAGTATTGTTAGAATCCTTCTTTCGCTGACTTTTGTCTCATCTGTGTTACAAAACCATAACTCCCTAGTGATTTTGAAGTAACTAAAGTAAATCCCAGAAGAAATTGAGGACCCATTACATGAATGGGTGCGCTGGCCAGGTAGCCGTGAAGATTCATGTGTGGTCTCTTCTTTTTCATAGTCATTTATCTAGTATAAGACAACCTATCTGTCATTTTTAAATTGAATTTCTGTTTTCATTCTCGCACCTAATTTGCAAAAACACCTCTCACTAAAACCTCTATAACTTCTTCAATTTCAAAGGTAGAAACACAATTCCAACTCTCACTGATTCCTAGGACCCTTAGCTATCTTCATAACTAAGAACCTGCCCATTTCAAAGTGCTTTTCCATCCCATCTTGATCTCAAGTGTGTACTGTTGTTTATATTATAGCTCATGTGTGTTAGCACTTGTTTAGAGTTGCTTTACTTAGAATTTCTATCCATTTAAGCATGTTTGCACCCTTTTGCAGTATTTCACAAAGCCATTTTCATCTGTCATTGTCAAAGAGTCAATTTCCAAAAAAGGTTTTCCTCTCTTGTTTGGGGAGGGAAGATTGTCTATAAACTTTAGAACGTGTCTTGCATTCCTGAAAACCTGCTGGTTACTCACATTGGGGTAGGATTGCTCATTTGTATTTAAACAAAACTTTTCAGTGGGAATATTAACCAAAACGCTATCTGTGCACAAAGCAAAACTCTTCATTTCCCTGTGTTTCTATTCTGCATTAGTATAAGTGAATTCAATTGCTTTGCTTTTTTATTAATTGTATCGTCACCCTTTGGGTGATTGCTGCCCCATATATATATATATATATATATATATATATATATATATATATATATATATATATGTCTTATGTGCAATTTGAATATTAAATAAATAAATACATCTTCACCTTTACATACTAGCCTGAATCCTGGTTCAGTGTGACCTGGGGGGTATTTTGAGATGGGTGTGATATGAGTGTTATATCATTCAGAATATTGAACTTATAGACAAAAAGGTTTTCACCACGTGCTACATGCTGGGCGAGACCTGGGTAAGTGCTTGATTGCAATCCTTTACACCACCTTCACTGGCAAACTTATTAGAGCATATAGACCATTCCTCTCACTAGCAAACTGTATTATCCTAGCCAATGTCCTCATCCTTTCATAATTGGACTACTGCAATGCACTATATCTAGGAGCTAGTAAATACATAATCAACTAAATACAAACATTGCAAAATAATGTGCTCAGAACAGCCCAGAATCTCCCCACTAGAGATCATATATCTAATGCCAGGAGAAACCACAATTTGTTGAACATTACTGATAGGATCCACCTTAAAACTGTTTCACTAACCTTCAACTGCCTTAACAATGCAGCCCCTCCTTCCTAAAGGAAAGGATAATTAGAAAATCTACTGCACGACCAACTAGGACAGACAACTCCTACTGCCTCCAAATACCCAGATTTAGACTAAAAACAGGAGGTAGCAGCTTCCCTGTAAAAGCAGGCCAACAATGGAATGCACTACCAGTGGACCTCAGAAGGGATCAGTCTTACTACAGTTTGAGACATAACACCCACACCTGGCTACGCCTTAACGACCACTAGACCAATGACTTCAGCTTATGTTTTCGCGTCTTGCCTTCTACCTGTACCTGTCAGCATTTGAAATGTAACTGTGTTTATTCACTGTAACTGTATATACCTGTAACTAAGCTTTTAGTATTCTTATCATGTTGTGCACCCATATACCTAAGGGTTTGGTGCGCCCTACAAATAAATGAACAAACAAACAAACAAACAATCTAAAACCACTGGAGCATTGCTTCATTACCCTGAACCAGCGGTTCTCACCATTTAGAAACACTCTTGATCGTTGAATCTATCAACCTGGATTGCTCAATGCTGCCTTTCAACCGTATGGAACACCGCTCTGAACCTGACTCAGTGCTGACTCACCGCCTGGGAGCAACACAACTTGCCGCCTTTGAATCTGGTTTGACCCACAAGGATCACATTTCGAAGTCTGGTTCAACAGTGTCCAACCACCAAAGAAGTGGAACCAGGTACTATTGAAAACCCATGTCCCCTTGGCCCATTTCTGGGGCCTGAGTGACTGGTTAAGGCATTTGGTATATCCTTTTCCTATAGAATATTTACGTTTGAGTGACATTTCTGCAATCCTTGACTTTTTCCTCCCTGCTATAGTATCCAGAATGCATACACATATGTTTGGCATGTTCCTGTTTTCATTTACATGGGTGTGTTTTTATAGTGTTTCTATTAGTTGTGTGATTGATTTGTTTAATATATAATTTTAATTGGACATCATTTTATTGTTTTAACTGTGTTCTATTGCTGTTTGGGTAGCTATTGTCCGACATTAACACCCCTTATGAGAGTAGAGCCTTACTTCGGCCTTTGTTACCACAAAAGGCGAAGGCAGTATATCTCTTGGCTGTGCCTGTCTTACCCTTATTACTGGGATCACTGTTGGTTTGTAGATGTGTGAGGGCTTAGTCAGCTGTTTACTTACTAATGATCCTTTTACTCCAGCAGTGCAGGAGTAATATTTATTCCCTGTCTCTTTTTTCCCCAAACAAACTCTCGTTTTCCAATCCATTCCTCGTTTACTGAACTTCTAAGCTGTTTGCTCGTCTGCATCTCCCTTCTCCTTTTGAACGTTAAGCAGGATGAGGGCCTGCAGTATTTACCAGAACCCCGTGTTTCAGTGTTAAATGCCAAACCTCAAATATCTGTAGCTTACACGACCTTTGCGTGGTACGTGCACATTCCCGAAGAATCCTAGCTGTCCACAAACACTTTCCCAAAGTGGTTCAGGGCACTTGTCAGGAACCTATTCACGTCTATATCACAGTATACATTCTGCTTTCATGCTTCCAGATATTTTAGTTTTTAAGAAGGCTGACAACTTCACACTCAAAGGTAAAGACACCAAACGGTGGCAGACAAGAAATAAATCTGCTTCTATTTGAGAACTTTGCACTTCCAGGATTTCTGGCTGGTTGCCTGCCATTTTCCGGGTTAGCCATATTGTGTTATTACGTATCAGGGTGTCAATATCTGAATTAATCACGAGTCTCTGCATCCTATAGTTCAGGAAGCATCGAATGGGCTGCACACCTGCGGATTAATCAACCGTTAACCTCGGTCGGGATGTTGAAATGGAAGGCGTAGCACTAATATCGAAGTCTTCATATATGATTGGAATCAAAGGAGGAGAAAAGAAAGCCCGGAAGTAGGCTGGGTCTGGCCTCCCAGATGCCTTGGACAATCTGATAACTCCCACAAATGCAATGGGATACGGGTGCTTAGAGAAGCCATGAATGCTTGCTTTATGGGAACAAACATGTGGCTATGGACGGATGGGGAGAGAGGATTGGAATTGCTGACCCAGTGAAAAGTAATATCCAGTCCAATTTCCTGTCTATCCATGATGAAAATCTACGAGGAATATATATCCATCATTGTTTTTGTGGGTAATATTCGACATTCTGAAAACCCGTATGGACTACATAAATGTCATTTGCTATTCATGGAGTTGATGAGCTCATAACTAGGGATCACACCAAGTGAGTAACAGATTTTCTGAAAATCACGCTGGCTGTAGAAGTACATTAGCATGCTCGTGCAGCATTTAAAGGCTGGGACATGAATAAAATAATATAAACATAGCCAGCCCCAATTATAGCAATCATACTTGATGGTCGCAGGAAGGTTAACTGGGCTGTAGGTTAGGAAAGTGTGACCACGAGCTGATTGCCATTCTGCTAACATGTGTGTTAAGCAGCTCAACATGGTGATGTCACATTTCTTCGAGCACGAGCACAATCTGAAACCCTTTTGAGCACACTATCAGGGCAAAGAAAAAGTTGGATCCAGACATACTGTGCGCTCACACATACAAAAAAAAAATGATTTTTTGTGACAAACAAGTTTGGTTTTATCCAAATTCTGTATTGTAGGTTCCCAAACGTATTTGCTTCATTGAATTAACTTCATTCAATTGTTCTTTTCCATATTGGTGATCATATTGTGATCATATGGCATATAGATTCGTTTGTACACAGGCTAGCCAGATCCCGACAGGTGTTTCCCCGTTTGTTCAGTATAACGGTTCTTCAGGGGTATGATGGCTAGTTAGTTTTACATGAAATTGAATTGAAAATAATCTATTCCGTTACTACTTTCTTTAAGGTTTCTCAAATTCACAGCATCTCAGTTTTCTATGTTGCTTCTTGCCTAGGGCATAACACCGCAAAAGGCAATCGCACTGCACCCGCTTTGAAGAAATACAGAGAATACGACAACTGTTCCATACGAACGTTAACTAATTCAGGATCTAGGATACTTTTGTGAACCTACAATACAGAATATGGATAAAACCAAACTTGTTTGTCACAAAAAATCTTTTTTTTTCGTATGTGTGAGCGCGCAGTATGCCTGGATCCAACTTTTTCTTTGTACATTTACATTGCCCTTGACAGTCTTTGGGGCAGTCTTTGGGGCAGTGATCTAGAACCCGCAGCCATCACTGAGACAATTCAAAGCCTAATCTAGGAGCAGCGCGTGGAATCTAGGAGCAGCGCGTGGAACAGTACATAAGACTGTACTCAAAATATTTTGCACTATTAAGGCACATTATTGCCTCCCGAAAATTACCATAACAGTTTCACATTGTTCTCAGATAACTAAGATACCAGTCAGGGCCGGTCTTTGCGTCAGGCAGCCCAGGCTATAATGATGAAAAAAAAAGTAGTTAGATGAATGTACGCTTAATACCCTTTTATATCTCATCCTGTAGGAGTATCCATGGCAACGGAGGGGCCCCCAATGTGAACAACAGTAGATTAGATAGTAATAGGAATAGAGAATTTAACTTAAGACAATATTCATATGAATGTTGTTTCTTTTTATGTGCAGTAATTTTCTTTTCAATTTTGTTCAGCCTCGTAGTGTATTGGGCCATAGCATTCATATCTATCGATCTGAATGAGGGGGTCGAGGGGCAAAATTGGTGAAACAGGGCACCCATCTCATATGGGATGGATTTAAATTGATTTGGACACATAGAAACGGCCCACACGATGACAATGGTACAACCAGCACCCCCACACCAGTAAATCCCACTATTCGTTATAATGAGTCTGAGTTCAGTATTTATAAGATGAATGACCCAGACTTTGAATTATATTGGTTGCATGATAATCCCTATCCAACTGTATTATTTACACTGGACACAGTTGAACAGCACACATCAAACACAAATAGTGTGAACAATATGGATGAAAATACTGTCGAGAGATATGTTGCACTATATAATGAATGGGAAAAGGGGGGGCAGGCGGGATATTTCTAATGCAACATGAGGAAGAAAGAAAAGCACTGGGATGTCCAGGAAGGAATAGAAGGAGGAAAAGGGGGGCGGGACGAAAGAGATATGATGAATACCATGGGCTGGGACTGGATACGATAGAAGACCTGCAACACCCACACCAGTCTAACAAATGGTATAAAGACATGAGCACCACTGCAAAACAGACGACCAATGAGAGTTGCTTTGTGTGCTCTCTGATACCCCATGCCTCGGGTACTCCTAAAGTGCCGTTACCACAAGAGTCACCTATTGCAGAGGCACAATGACTCCTTCATCTTTCACTATGCAGAATAAAAAATGCTTTTCAAGCACATTTAATTTGAAATGCTGCAGAATGAGAAGATATGCTGCCAAAACCACACAGAGTAATCTGCCTGAAAGAACCTTTTTTGGTGATCAAAGGAACATTATATTCGGACAATAAGTGGCAAGAAGAGCAAATAACATGCAAAGCAGAGGCACTGTGAGGACTGTCCGATGAGAAATTGCAGTGGATCCAGAGAACATGTGCCCCGATATGGACCCAACACATCACAAAGCTCAGGTGGGCAACGGCCCTCGAAAAACTAATCAATTTCAGAATGAGATATCCTATGAGCGGGGCTTCCACAGATAGGGAAAAGTAAAGATGCCACGAAAGGGAACACCCGCATGGGATGAGGCAGTAGCAAAAGAAGAAGAGCAGAAAAGTTTAGGCGAATGGCAATATGTGTTACTTAAGTAACGAAAGAGGGGAATGTATGGGACGAAAGGTTGTTTCAGCCCCCTCACCTCCATTCCCTCTCACACACGCACACAATGCTCATCCCACGGCTGCCCATGCGCCTGTGGCCAGAGGTGCCGGACAGACTCGGGGCGAAACATACGGGTGCAACCTCCATAAGAGGGCTGAAGAGGGCTGATTACTGATTCCATTTTGTACTGAACCCGACTCCATTTTGTATATCCCCAAGCAGGCCTCACAGCAAAGCCAGCCTGCAGGCCTGCAGCTCTCCCCTGGTGCCGCACACATTAGTCAGCTACTCCCCCCACCTCCTCCACTCTGGTGTCCCTGCAGCTACCCTGTTCTCACGGCAGACTGGGTGCAAACAGCTACACGTTGAACACTGTATCTCTCGCCTTCCTCCTTACATCACTGCCCTTGAATGACCGGGCAGGAGCCTGGGCCTGGAAAAAAAACCATTCATCTCCACAAACATGCCTCATTATTTGCAGACGCTACCCTTAATATATATAACGTGCATAACACCCATGACAGTGTGCCACCCTGTTTCTCCCACAGCACTAATACCATCTGCGGCTATAAATTCTCACCTGTGTTAATGTGTAAGGGAGCCGTCCCTATGAGATGTAACAGAACTATCAATAATGAATCCATCTAAATTGATTGCAATGAATGCAATATCATTTGTATTTATTTGTATTTATTATTCTTATAAAGCTCTTTACTCCAAAGTGATTTACAGTTAACAACATGAATACATAGAACATGATTACAGTAGAAGCAATTTACAAAATATGAATTAAACCAATAAAACAGTATGTAGAACAATTAGTTTATGAGGTAAAAAGGAGGGGGAGGGGAAGGAAATGAGGACGGTGAGAGAAGGGGAATAGAGTGAGGAAGCAAGAGGAGGGGAAGACAAAGGAGAGAAAGGGGCAGGTAAAGGGAAGTATGAAGGGGGTACTAGAGGGAAGAGAGAGAAAGGGGAAGAGGGGATAAGACTGTAAGGGTGGGGAGTGTAGAAGGAGTGATTTCAAGGAGGCACAGAAGGAGGAATAGGTGGGGATGGAGCGGATAGAAAGAGGTAGAGAGTTCTAGTGTAGGGGCAAGGAGCTGAAAGGAGCGGAAATGAGATGAGGCACATGGTGGTGGGGGAACAGAAAGTAGGAAGAGATTGGCAGATCAGAGTGAGCGGGAGGGGGTATAGAATGAAAGAAGAAAGGAGAGGTATGGAGGGCAAGGTCATGAAGAGATTTAAAGACAAGACAGAGGAAGTGAAATTTAAGTTGGGAATGGAAGGGAATCCACCCAAGGTAAGTGAGTGAGTTGGAGATGGAGTCATGAGGAGAGAGAAGACACAGGGTATGGATAGCGGAGTGGTAGAGGAATTTAAGGGGGGCGAGATGGGAGGTAGGAAGTCCGAAGAGGAGAGAAGAACAATAGAAGAGACGAGAGAAGATGAAGGAGGAGATTAAACGTTTAGTAGCATGGAAGTTGAGAGAAGAGTGGACTTTACGAATATTGAAATGGCGGTAGCGATATGTGCGGGAGGTGAGAGAAATGTGGTGCATAAAGGAAAGGGAAGAGTCAAAGTGAATGAATGCCACGATTACGAGCATGGGGAGAGATAGGAAGATTAGAAGGGGGGGAAATGAATAGAAGGGGGGAGGGCATAGGAAGTGTGTTGGAGGGAAAGAATAAGGCTTCAGTCTTATCAGTGTTGAGAGAGAGATAGCGGGATGACATCCTGTTTTTAATGGCAGTGAGGCAGGAAAAGACATTTAGGTGTAGGTCAGGGGTGAAGGAAGAGAAGGAGAGGAAAAGCTAGGTGTCATTGGTGTAAAAATTGTGAGAAATCCCAAAGGAAGAGATGATAGGGGAGAGGAGGGAGGTGTAAGGAGAGAATAAGAAGGGTCCGAGGACAGAGCCTTGGGGAACACCGTAGGCCAAGGGGAGTGTAGGGGAGGATCTGCCATCCCAAGAGACAGTAAAAGAGCGGTGGGAGAGGTAAGAAGAGAGCCAGTTTAGGACAGAGCGCTTGAAACCAAATGAGGAAAGAGTATTGAGAAGTAAGGGGTAATCAGCAGTGTCAAAGGCGGCAGAGAGGTCGAGGAAGATGAGATTGCTTTGAGTAGCAAGTGGTAAAGAGGGAGTTAAGAACGTAAGTGAAAGCAGTCTCAGTGGAGTGTTTAGAGCGGAAACCAGATTGAGAGGGGGAAGGAGAGAAAGCTTAGTGACAAAAGCTAAGAGCTGAGAATAGGCTAGGCATTCAAGTATTTTAGAGAGAAAAGGAAGACGTGAGATTGGACGGAAGTTGGATGCAAGAATGGGAATAGCACAAGGTTTCTTCAGAATGGGGACGATAGTGGCGTGCTTGAAGGCAGAAGGGAAGGTAGCAGAGAAGAGAGAGATATTGAGGTAGGGAGTGAGAAGAGGGTACATTTTAGGAATAAGAAGGGTGGGGAGGGGATCAGAAGGGTCAGCGGCCGGATGGGATTTGGTCAGGAGGAGAGAAACGTCGGAAGTAGTGATTGGAGAGGATTCATATATGCAAGCTGAAGTGGAGCGGAAAGAGGGGGGAATAGGAAGGAGAGCAGTTAATGTTTTGGCGAAGAGAGATAATTTTGGAAGAGAAGAAATCAGCGAAATCAGAAGGAGAGAGAGGAGATGTAGTTGAGAGGTCAAGAGTGGGAGGGGAGAGAAGACGGGAAAGGGTTTGAAAGATATGGCGAGGATGAGAGGCTTGGGAGTGAAGGAGGTTAGAATAGTAGGAACATTTAGCCAAATTAAGGTAGGAATCCTATAGAGAGTGATAAGAGAAATAGGAGGTTTGGTTAGAAAGAGTAGGGAATTTGATCCAGCGATGCTCAAGGCGACAGGGGAGACGATGCATGGACAGGAGGTGAGGGGAGAGCCAGGGTTGGGAAGGTTTGCGAGTAGGGCGGAAAGACGAGAGGGGGTAAAGTTGATCTAGACTGGAAGAGATAGAGGAGGACAGAGAGGATAGGGCAAGATAAGCAGGGAGAGAGGAGAAGTCAGAGAGAGGGGGAAGAGAAGAAGAGCAGGAATCAAGAAAGAGAGATGAGCTAAAGTTACAAGGTCTCGTCAAGAAAAGGATATGGAGGAGGGTGAAGGAGTGGATGGAGGAAGAGGGGGAGTAAGGGAGAAGGAGAGCAGAGCATGGTCAGATAGTTAGTTGATTAAAGTGGAGACAGGGGAAAAGGAGTAGGTAGAATTAAAGATGAGATCAAGAGTGAAGCCAGAAGAGTGAGTAGGAGAAGAAGGGAGAGGAAAGATGAGGTAGGAGTCAAGGATAGAAAGAAGAGGAGAAGGATGAGGGGGAGTGGGAAGGTGAAGATTGAAGTCACCAAGAAATCAGAGAGAGGAGGTGGTCAAGGTCATTGTAAAAGGAGGAGAGGTGATCAGAAAGGAGATAGGGAAAGGGGAAGTAAAGGATTTATACAGGTATTCAAAGGAAGGGAAGGTAGGAAGAGACGATGAGGAGGTGGATGAAAGGTATTTCGGGTGGAAGAGGAGACCAATGCCACCGCCACGACCAGAGGAGAGAGAGACATGAGAGAAGGAGGAGGAAGGGGTAGAGAGAGAGGCAGGAACAGTAGAGTTGTGAGGAGGGATCCAGGTTTCAGTTATACAGAGGAAATGAAGGTTGAGATAGAAGAACATGTCTAAGATAGCTGCAGTCTTATTGCAGAAGGATCTGGCATTCCAGAGAGCAATGTTGATTAGATTGGAGGGTTGGATAATGTGGGGGGTAGATGAGGTTGGAACGATGAGGGAGGGAAGGAAAGGGAGGGGGCAAACGGGGAGGGGGTTGAGCAAGGGAATGGACATTAGGATTAGTGGAAGGAAGAGGAGAAGAGGGAGGGGGACGGAGTAACGTGGACAGGATGAGAGAAATCTGCCAATTTGCATGACAAGGGGGAAGAGAGTGCTGTGAGTAAGAGAGTGGAGGGGGAGGCAGAGAGTGCATGGCGAGGTATAATAAGGAGAGATGGAGCGGAAGAGGAGGAGACTTAGTGATGGAGAGTGCTATAAGGAAGAGAGAGAGAGTGGAGGTGGAAGAAAATGGACCATAGATCGGAAGGCCCAGGTGGAAGGAGCCAGGGGCCGGGGTAGGGCGGGAGCCAGGTGGGGAGGCAGATGGCAGTTCAGAAGGGCCCAGGTGGTAGCAGGTGACATTTGGGAGAATAGGAGCCGATGGGGAGGCAAGTAGCCAGCAGATCAAGAGGGCTCTGGTGGTAGCAGTTAAGAGGGACCGAGATACTAGCAGGCGGACCACAGATCAAAGGGACCTGGAGGTGGTAGGTGGCAAGTGGGGGCGAGGAGACCAGGTGGTGAGTGGAGCCAGCAGACAGGGAGAGCCAGGTAGTATTAAATGGGACACAGATCATAAGGGTCAATATGGTAATAGGTAAGGGGGCTGGTGGTGGGTGGGGGCCACAGATAGGAGGGCCCTGTAGGTAGCAGGAAGTATGCAGTTCAGTAGGGCCAGGAGCTAACTGTCGGCTTGTGGGAGTAAAGAGCCCAGGCAGTAGCATCAGGGTCCAAGCAAAAGCAGATGGGTCACAGGTCAGCAGGGTCAGGGTAGTTGGCAGACTGTGGGGAACAAAGACCAGGGGGAGGGATCAGATGGTACACAGGTTAGATGGGTCAAGGTGGTAGTTGGTGTTTGGGGGGAAATAGAGAGTTATGGGAGTGGTAGGGGGCCAACAGAAATGGGCCCAGGTGGTAGCAGGCAGTCAGCAGATCTGAGGGCAGGTGGTAGTAGGCGGCCGGTGGGAAGAAGGAGCCAGTGGAGGCAGAGGGCCAATAGACAGGTGGCAGTAGACGGTCCACAGATCAGGGGGGCCCAGGTGGAGGCAGATGATCTGGGAGACAGGGATGGCCCAGGATGTAGCAGATGGATACCACCAGAAGGGGCCAGGTTGTAGTTGGCGTTCTGAGGGGGAAATAGAGTCCAGTCATGGTAGGGGCCAATTAAGAGTGGGGGCCCAGGTGGTTGAAGGCAGTCAGTGGAGCAGGGGGCCAAGTGGTAGCAGGTGGCCAATAGAAGGATTCCAGGCACAGGTTGAGGGCCGAAGTGTGGAAACGATGAAGGTGCAGCAGACGCTGGAGTCCCTTTCCGGAGGCTTGAAAGTCAAGGGCCTGAGCAGGCACAGTCACCGTGCACTGACAGACATAGAAGGGCCAGTGATCCAAGGAAGACCCCGCTGGAGGTGGGGGAGCCCGTTAATGGGAGAGAGAACGGGCAAAGCTTCTGGGAGCGGCTGGCAGAGGCCCAGCGTTCCCACCCAGGACGAGAGCAGGAGAGGTCTGACCGATGCTGGTGAGCCCGCGGCTGCAAGAGGGATGATGGATACTACAGCCAAGCTCCACAAGGCTCCAGGAGCAGAAGTTGGAAATGGAGCAGCTGCAGAGCCTTCACGGATGTGAGCCCCTCTCTGGAGCCTAGAGAAGGGGGAGCACAAACCGGCGCAGTCACAGTGCACTGGAGAACACAGAAGGGCCGGTGCCTCAAGGAAGATCCAGTTGGAGGTCAGGCAGCCTGTTGGTGGAAGAGAGCTGGCAAGCAGTTGAGAGCGGCAGGCGGAGGCCCAGCACGTCTGTCCAGGACAAGAACAGGAGAAGGACCGACCGCAGTCAGCTGGCCCGCAGCAACAAGGAGGGGGGTGTGGGACACAGCAATCAAGCTCACAAGGCTCCCGGAGCAGAGGCTGAAGAAGGAGCAGCAGCAGCGCCTGGCAAACGTGGAGGGTCGGAAGCTGAGAAGCTCCACTGGGCTCCCGGAGCAGAGGCTGATGAAGGAGCGGCAGCAGCACCTGGCAAACGTGGAAGCTGAGAGAAAGGCACTAGTGGATAGCTCGCCGAAGAAACTCCAGAGCAGTCGGTAGAGGCCCAACACACCCGCTCTGGGATGGGAGTGGGAAGAGGCCCAACACCGGGAGACAATCACAGAGCTGGAAGAGAAATCCGATTTGTGGTGAAACTTGGTCCAGAGGTACTCTACAGGTAATAGTGCACGAGTGGAGAGTGGGTCAGAGGATAATTGCTGATATATTGATTCATTCAGGTTTGATTCAGCCTGATGTAAGGAGACGCCAGGTCAGGCAGCTGGGCTTCTGCGCCCCCTGCTGGTGTGTGTGATCCACACGTTGGTGTTCTATGATACGGGTTCCATGTCTTTCAGTACAAGATGCTCTTGCAAATGTATTAGATGCTAGTTGACTCATATGTTATGATTTAAAATATATGGTCCACATGCTCAATTGTTTTTCAGTACTGTGTATACTCGCAAATATATTGAGATGTTAGACGGTGCGGCCATGAAACTAATGTATATACGAGTAATTCTGTAGCACAGGTAACCATGGTATATGTGAAGACAGAGCCAACGATACTTTCAGAACCTGCTTTCTATTTGTTGGAAATGAAGTGACAATAAACCTGTTCGAACCCCATTCCAATGGTTCACTTATAATTCCCCTAATCGAACTGGGCCAAACTTGAAGAGCCAAAGGGCCTTCTCTCCCCTCTCCAGCAGCGCCGCGCACGAAGAGCACACAGCCCCCACCTTTCTCCTCCCCACGATGGTGCTGCGACCAAATGCCCATGTTTCATTGCAACAAATGTATCCACTCCTACTTCCACTAGGTCCACACAGAATGCTCACGCCCCCACCCCCTGACACAAGATGACCCCATACCTTTCCCCCTCTCAGGGACCCAAGACAAATGCATGTATACATAACGTGTAAAATAAATGATTCTCCCCCCAACTGTCAGGATGTCAATGGTTATTTTTTATGAGGGTCTTTTATTACATACTTTGAAGTGGTGTGTAGATTAGAGAGTTAGTATCAATCAGCTTATCCAGAGCCACATAAACTTCACCTCACACTGACCAGCCCGGCTGATGCACGTGATGCCCGTCTTCCCGCCAAGCAACTATCCAATCATCTGGAGGCTGTGCCTACACAGCTATACTGGAGTTGTGACTCTTCCAATGAAAATGTAACTTCTGGACCTTATAAAATGTCGTCATTTATGATGCTGTAACCCTTTCTAAAGTAATGTCAGAGTAATGTTGGGCAGAGCACTCTCTGGGTTTGCAGAGTTATCTGCTTGCCCTATTTTGGTTTTAGATAAACTTTACTTTTACTTTCACCCGCACTTGGTCTTGGTCTCATTCCCTTCTGGGGTGTGTCCATTATTGACTCTCATTGGGGAACTTGAATTGCATTTTTGGGGGACTACTCACTTTTAATAGCTTGCCGGATTCCAGGTTTGCACGGATCATGGGCTGCGAACACCAACAATCATCTACAATGTGGGAGCTACATTAGTCGTGCATTATTCCATTGAGAGTGGGGAGTCGGACTATGGCAGCCCGTGAGATAGTCGGGCGTTCCTCTGGATTCCTTCTTATTATGTAATTGATGTTTTATCATTTCTTTTTGAAAAAAAATGGTTAGCCCTTTTTTTTATAGCAATTAAGTAATTCATCATCACTACCGCATGAACCTTTGAAGTTAATGGTCTTTTCTAGCTATTATATTAGGCGCAAAACACTACTTTGTCTTACTATTCACTTAATCTGTATTAATTTATTTTACAAGTTCACCCTTCTCTTATTGATTCTTATACCAATGTTGTCAATGTTATTGCAGCCCCCATTATATAACCTACGGCCTGGCTAAAGAAGAGGCATTCTACCTGTATACTTTGCACTACTTGCAATTTATTTCTGATTTCAATTCACGAAAATACAGGTTTTAGCTATTAGCTTTGTAGCCACTATTTGCTACCACCAATTCCCAGCCCCCCATTACATAATCCACAGCCTGGCTAAAGAATATGTATTTTACCTGCACACTTTGCACTTTTTGCACTATTGGCACATTCTGCACTTTAATAATAATAATGATAATTTAGCATTTATATAGCACTACGAACTCTTAGGCATCTGAGCACTGCTTATCATTACTCACTGTGCTATCGGACCGGCTATGGTCTGATAGCACAGCGTGGTTTGTATATTTGCACCGTTCGGCCTTGCAGAACCCGTAAAATTTGCATTGAAAATGTTCAAGTGCAAGGCTAGAGATCCACCACAGGCCATAAACAAAACTAAAAAGAGTAAATCATGCATTATTTGCCAGAAAGCAAAGGGGGCTCAGACCTCCCACCAAACTTCTTTGAACGACTATTTAAAAGAAATGGCAGGCAACATTGAGGAGAGAATTATAAATACTGAAAGGGCAATTGAGTTTGCATTCTCAAAACCAAGTATATTGGTGGGTACTTCACCACTCCCATTGCGTTGAAACACAAGCTCCAACTCTATAGTGGGTCCCATGAACTTAAGCAATCCGGTGGGGCAGGGATGCCAGTTCTTTCAAGTGGGCCCATTGGCGATTCAGTAATGACTCGATACAGTCAGCTAGAAAGGAACAAACTATCGCTTGAAAAGGGTGAAAATACTGTGAAGTCAGCTTCCAGCAATGTTAGAATCCTGGAGGAGGTTTTGGACAAGAAGTTGGGACCCATTCCTACTTGTATCCCATCTTTTAGGGAATCCACTAGCATTTCCCTCACCATTTCGGATGACTTAATCAGAGGCTTGAAAAAGGATGTTTTGGAGCAAATTGTATCTAAAAATGGTATTGTCCCCATAATGGCTAAGGGTGCTAGTCATCCATACCCGCCCCTCGCAGTGCCCCAGTATGAAACTCAGAGGAAAATGCAACCCGCTCTTGTAGTATCTATGCAAACCCATCAGACCAGCTCTAGAGGTGGCATGATTGTTGCACACACACCTAAAGTTCCCAAAGCACCCACACCCCTCCCACATGAAACAAAGGCACACAGTGATGGTATGACATTATCCCCAAGTACAATTGTAATGGATCTTCCCCGAAGCTGCACCGTTCATGGGAGTCATCACGGATGTCTCATGTTTAATGGAAAGGGTGGTAGAAACCAGTCTCCCTAATAAACAAAACCTCCCAATGGATTAATGCCTGTTTACCTGGAATGAAGATCAATCCAAGGGGCATCTTGATGGATAGAAGGGTTTCTTGGGTAGGTATCACCTCCAAAAGAGGAGAGGGTGCTTGTGTAATAGTCAAAGTAGTGGCCCCAGACATGCTGGAATATTTGACTACAGCACTTAACGCTAAGTGGCACATGATGGGACCTAATAGTAATACAAGAGTTGTTCTCCCCCTAGCTGCCTTTTACCCAGTGCATTGTGATCCCTTAACTTCTCAACAGGCGGAAGGGGTGATGGAAAAGGGGAAGGGTGGGTTAATACCCCCACATTCGCATGTTCGAGAGGTGCATGGATGTGGAAGGGGGCAATTATTACTTCAAATCGCTTTGGCTTTTTACAAGGAATCGAGGAATTGGATTGACTATGACCCTCTGAGGAGGGCAGTTTAACTTACTGGGGCCAGATGACCAATTGCCGAGCCTTTTTATGCCTGACGTAGTGTTCTCTATGACCATTGAAGAAATGGCACAAAAACCTGAAGATGTTATCATGCTTCTCAGTTGGAACATAGCAGGGGTGGCATCTAAACTATTAATGAGGTACATAGTTTCTTATTTGATGACCTACGACATTATTTTCTTGCAGGAGACGTGGGCGACAGCACCTGTCTGTTTGGACAGATATGCTTTATTCTCAAACCCAGCACAAAAAAACTAAATCGGTGGCTGTTTTGGGGGATGACAATTTTGATAACATCTAGTTTGAATTGTCACACTCTAGCACTGGAACAGACTACCTCCACTCTCCAATACTTAGTGGTGACACCTGAGCGGGGCTGCACATTATTGCTGGCCTATCGGTCTGGCAGAGGAGGGTGAAGACTTTGCCTATGGTATGGCATGCCCACAAACGTCAGACGATCGGACCTGCTCCAGGGGGCTACAATTAAATATGTGGTTTATGGAATGGGGACTGCATGCCTTAAACAGTCGCATAAACTCAGATGAACCAGGTAAGATCACTTTCACAAGTGCACAGAACACATCGATAATTGATTATGTTTGCACCCACACTCAGAATTGGCAGCTGATTGTGGAATTTGCAGTTGTTGAGGAAATAATCAGTGACCACTTCCCTTTGAGGCTGATCCTGAGACAGAACCATCTTTCGTCTCTACTGTAGCCCACCCTCAATTGAACCTATGCAAAAATCATTCCACAATGTAAGCATAGGATAAAATGGGCGAAATGTCACCCAATAGTTGCCCAACACAAGGTGGTGCGCATGAATTTAGATCTCATCACACATATTCTTGGGCATGACGCTGAGCCTCTTCAACCATTGATCTGTGACGATCCATGACAGACTTCTTTCAACGCAAAACCAAAGCTGCTAGTTGGTTTGATGAGACATGTCAGACCGCACAAAACAACTTGAAGGGAACGCTAATTAATAAGAACAGCACTGAGAGTGCTGTCATCAAGGGCAGGGCAACATACAAAAGATCAGTGGAGACTAGGAAAAACGTACTGGAGGAAGAAGCATGGGAACAACTAGTCTTGGCAGTTGCCAATAGGGACTAGAAGACATTTTGGGATTATGTTACAGGTGCACCTCCAGATAAGCGGGTGAGGCCACACAAGGAAAACCATGTGGCTGCCAGAACCTGGTCAGATTTATTTAAGTATTTATTTATTTATGTATACACTTGTAATGCGCCAGAGTCCGGAGGCATCAGGGCGCAAGAAGAAAGAAAAAGATGAAGATAGAAAGGACAAGAAAGCCACCAGAGAAGAGGCCAAGAAAGGCACATTATTCAAACATAATAGTTTTCAACTTCTTTCTAAAACAATAGATGTTCATCCAACTGCAGTTGTTTAGGGAGTTCATTCATCCTCTTAATAGCTTGCACAGCAACTAGACCCGCTTTCAGATACTCAGGTGCATTACCATGAAGACATTTATGGGTCAGGGTCAGTGCTTTAAACTGAATGCGTACTTTTACAGGCAGCCAGTATAGACTCCTTCTGTGTGCCGAAATAGGCTCATGCCTAGGGACGCTCTTGATGATCCGCAAGGCGTCATTTTGTAGCACCTGCTGGCGTCTCAGTCCGTTGGTGCTGATTCCAACCATTCCAACCATGAGCGTGTTACAATAATCTAATGTAGGTGCTATGAGTGCGAGCACTGTGTAGCACAGTTAGCCTCGGAGACATATGTCTTAATTAATCTCAGAAGTCTTGGGCTTTATTGGAGACATTAGTAATGTGAGCGTCCAGGTTTAAAGATGATTCAAATGTGACATTGAGAGTTTTAAACATGTCCACCACCTTAATGAGATGTTCAATCTTAAAACCTTTTATACTAACAATCCAGTACAGCTATGGCCTGAGGTGAGCCAAAGAGCATAAGCTCAGTTTTACTAGCATTTAGGAACATGCCATTATTTGTCACCCAGTTCTGGATTTCGGTATATACCATGTTTATCCTTTCACAGTCTTTTGTGTGAGAGGCCTCAGCTTGAACACGAACTGAGAGTCATCAGCATAATTGGTAAAGTGTACTCCTAATCCTTCTAGGAGATCACAAAGAGGGCAGCAGAACACGTTAAAAAGAGTAGGAGACAAGCATGCGCCTTGTGGAACTCCACGTTTTAGAACTTCAGCAGATGAGGAAGCATTTCCCCAAATGATCTGAGAGACTTTTTTAGATAGGTCCAAGTTAATCCAGGTAATTGCTTTGGATAAGTAGTACCAGCCTCTCTCATGTTCATGATGGTTGACAATGTCAAAGGCTGCTTGTAAAGATGACAGAGAGGGGTGTCTGTACTTCCGCTGGTAGAGGAGAGGCACAGTGGAGAGGCACAGAGGACCCCAGCCAAGATTCTCTATTATTGATACATGGTCGAGCAATCAAGGCCTATCTTCTCAGGAGGTGATGCGGGCTGGTTCTTAAGTACAGTGTATTCCCCAAGCACCCACAAAGGAATATCTGCACACTGTATCGGTAAAAACACAGTCTTTATATAATTA
Organism: Ambystoma mexicanum; assembly: GCF_040938575.1. Lineage (NCBI taxonomy): Eukaryota > Metazoa > Chordata > Amphibia > Caudata > Ambystomatidae > Ambystoma > Ambystoma mexicanum. The sequence continues at coordinate 278,928,262 of NC_090929.1, read as the reverse complement.
ATATTCAAGGTCACATACACTATCACGATAACTCACTTTGTACTCCGAAAATCAACAATGGTAAATATATACAGTTCTAAAGTGGTACCACTAACGTTATCAGATCTCAAGTGCATACGGTTAGGATGACAAACAGATCAAAATAAAGAGGAAACCAACAGTAGAGAGAGGAAGGAAAGCAAGATGGTTGAACAATTGGCAGAATACTGGTCCTGGTACCTAGATACAGTTCTGTGTGGAGATCCCCACACCTGGGCAACCTGTAAAGCAAAGATGTATCAATAGTCGAGTCCATATATTGTTCACACTATACTTTCCAATAGTTCTGCAACCCCAAAGTACCTTGGAGTTGTAGCGTTCCTCGTCGGGGAATCGACAGCTCTTCTTGAGTGCCCAACTTTTAAGGCAGGAGTCACTGGTCGTCAAACGTCCGACGGAGAACAGGTCGAGCTACGATGTTGAAGTGGCCGCATCGTTCCTAGCGGTGCTCGTTGACGGGGAAGCATAAACATCTTGCAAGAGCACCGGCGGATGCTCTTCGGCGCGTCGACAGTTGGGCCTTCTCCAGCAGGATACAGTGGCGACGATGTGGACGAGAAGGTCCTTGGATTTGAAAGTTCTTAGGCAAACGGGAGCTTATCGGCTCCGGTCGGCGACGGCGGTCATCGACAGTGGCAGACAATAGTCTGGGCGCTTCTCCTTGGAGTTCTGCAGCAGTCCCCATATCGGATCGGCAGCCTGTTGAAGGTCTGTCTACCAGGGAGCTTTGGCAAAGGTCAGCTGTGCACGATGGTCTCTTGTAGCTCGGAAGAGGGCGCCTTACCAGGTCCTCTCTGGGTCAGTCCTTGGAGACACAGCAGCTTTCATATTGTGAAGGAGAGCAACAGCAATTCTTCTCTTCCAGCAGGGCTTCAAGGTGAAGCATCAGTTTCACTCCAGTTACTCTTCGTAGTTTGGACTTCAGCTCTGAACACTTCTGAACACGATTCCTAGCAGTGAGAGGTCCCCAGATATACTGTTGATCTCCCATTCATTCCGCTGGGTCACATTTAAGCATCCAATCACTACGAAGGGCATTCATGCAGGCAGGCAACCAATCAGGGGCATAGTGCATTCAGGCCATTCAACCCTCTCCAGACACTCACAACAAGTTATGTGTATTGAGACAAGTACCGAGCCATTCAACACTCCACTCTGGATTCATATCGGTTTCGTGCAGGGCTGTCTCAGTCATTGTGTCGACCACCAGACTACTAGACACCCACAATATAGAATGTGTATCCATCACACACTCCATTCACCCAGGTCCACCCACAGGCGTACCCATGACATACGGTCATTGAGAAGGCTCCAGCCAGTCTGGTCAGCACTTCCCCACACTACTATATATGGAACATCCACCCAACAGCCAGTCAGGGGGAAGGGACAGAGTCAGGGCTTCCCGGGACTTCAGGAAGATCAAGGTAACAGGCGATGGAAGGCAAGAGGCCATGGGGGGTGATTTTGTCTCCATCAGGAATCTACCGATTCCAATGACAGGGCCTGGGCATCCCAAAATGGACAACGCTCAGGGCACCAGCCAATACAGCATGCAGCTGCCACCAGCCCATACCCTGCTCTGTGGGTCACACACAGGTGCCCAAAAACATACAGTAGGGGCAGAGGGTTGCACCCCTACCCATGGGTACCATAACGGTATCCCATGGGTACGTTCACCAAACCAAGAGAGAGAGCTGCACCACCAGGAGTCCCACATGAACTCCTGCACGGAAAACATGACAGAACACATGATCAAAAGCACTAAAGGACAAGGATACAGAGGCCCTGTCCCTCCGATGCATTTCCAGCATCACACTGCTGACAAATCCAACAACATCAGCAGCCCCACCTTGCCCTCATCCATAATCTGAAACATCTCAGATTGCATATTCAACAGGGCACTTTCAGTGCCAAAACAGGCTGTGAAGCCTGATTGCTGAGGGGAAGTGCTCCAGATGTCTCCAAGAAGACCTGCAATTGCGATGCAGCCACTTTATTCATCATCATAAGTAAGAAAGGGTCTAAAGTTCGAATCTATCAAAAAGATCACTTTACATCCATGTTAAAGGGGCAGGCAGGTAGGTATGAGGTTGGTGGCCAGACCTCTACTATACGTTTCACTTTGAAGGAGGTGGAAACAGCAGTTAAACAATCTAAAAACCATGCACCTAGGCCGGATGCGGTGCTTGCAGACTTATTTAAGGGGGAATTGGACCTTTGGATTCCACTCTTGACAATATGATTTCATTTCTTCTTACAAACTGCAGTATTTCCACATTCGTGGAAATCCACAATTATCCCATATTTAAAAAAGGTGACACTGAAAATCCTTTAGCATACAGGCCCATCTCCCTTCTAGACACCTCCTTCAAGGTTTTTGGATGTGTAATCTTGCAACGTCTTGAAGACAGGCTTCACCACAACCAAATACTCTCAGAAACCCAATACAGCTTCCGCCCAGGACTGGGCATCCAAGACCAAGATCTTAATCTATACTTCAGGGTCTCCTCTATTTTTTTAATGTGATAACAGATCTACCTAGTCTTCATGGACCTAAGCACAGCCTTTGACAGAGTGGATAGGGAATCACATTGGCAGGTGGTTGGTTCCATCGGCTGCAAGGCTGAGTTAATAAAAACACTGCAAATGATACTTGAGGATACTAGAGATCCTGTACGATTTGGGGAACAGGGGCAGTGCACAAACTATTCTGAGGTAGCTTCAGGTGTAATTCAGGGGTGCTTTGTAGCCCCAGTATTGTTTGCTGTGTATATCAATGGGCTATACAGGGCTTTGGTGGACTCAAAGGCTGATTACCCAAGGGTGGGCACCAAACCCCTCCCCATATTGTCATACGCAGATGATATGTTATTAATGGCCAGCACCCTGAAAACATTATAGAAACGTAAAGATGTTTACCCTACTTTTATATCTGATCTAAAGTTAAGAGTCAACACCAACAAATTGTTAGTAATGGCCTGCTTCAGAGGGGTGCGCAAAAATATAAAAAAGGATAACATGGTAAGCATTGGTACTATTATCCCACGAGTAGCCACATTTGATTATCTGGGTATTTGTTTTACTGAGGACTGGTGGGGGCAGTCTCATATTCAGAAACAGAGCACTAAAATTAGACAGTCACTCGGTGGCATCTCTCGATTTGTCAATATGTGTCAAGGTCAGTCAATTAACCTCATTCTCAAAGTTTATAAAGCACACACCAAAGCTGCTACTAATTATGGTGCAGCTCTGTGGGGCCACAAAACCATAATGAGCATCAAGGGAACAGAAAATAATTTCTTGAATAAACTGTTGGACCTGCTGAGGTCTGACCCAAATTACGCAGTACACACAGAATTGGGCATTAGTCACATTGGGGATGATTGGCACATGGCACCATTACTACACTGGCTATCTATATGGTAAAATCCAAGAGCTGTTTTCACTCATAGGGCCTCATTATGACCCTGGCGCTAAGTGTTTAACGGTGCTGTAAAAGGCTACGGCGCCGTTAAACACTTAGCGCCTAATTACGAGGTCCCTTTGCGCAAAGGGACCTTGGTGCTAATTACGGTACTGCAATTTGCGGTACCGTAAATAGCGCCTTCCCCATTACCATTGAGTCCTATGGGGCAAAAATGGGAATGGCGAAGGGCCATGGCGGCATGGGGAATTACCGCCCCACCAACCTCGGAATGGGGTTGTAATTCTCCATTCCGCCATGGCGGACTCCGGCATGGACCATGGTGCTAATAGCACCATGGTTTAGAGCCGTAGTCCTAATGAGGCCCATAGTATGAATAAAGGCTTACAGTCGGGGTTCTTTTGGCACAGGATTCTATGGTTTCCTTTTATTTTCAAGTGTGTATCACTGTTGAATGGCCAGAGTTTGCATTCCCCTGTTGTTCTTTTAACCTTGGCTGCTCGTAACAAGTATACAATGATGTTCCGTGAATTAAATGTGAACAATCAGGAAACATCTGGGTTCCTAGGGACTTCAAACAGGAAACATGTATTAATCACACATCCATATGTAATGCAACCTTACCTGTTGCACATTAATAAGAATGCAGAACGTTGGGCACTGACCTGAGCCCGTTTTAATATTTTTTGTGGCTTAGAACAACACAAAGAACTGCTAAGGATTCGAGCAGTATACGGTCTGCCCTGTTGCACTTTATGTCATTTTGCCAATTTCATTGTTATATTAGAAATAAGACTATTCTCCCGTTGCTGAGGAATGCCAATTTTAATCAATGCTGATCTGCCTTGACTTTTCTATTATCTGTCGGATCAATTGCCGTAGCATGGGGTGCTTCACATTTTTAAGAAAAGTGTGGAACTGAAGGAAATATCATTTGAAGGATCAATGTTAACCTGTATGTTTTTATTCATTGCTGTCACTCAACTGGACAATTTCTTTCTCCATATTTTAATGTCTAAAATGTGATGAATTGAACATATGTTGTAATGTTTTTTAATATTAGTTTATAGATTTATTATCCGAATAAACTTCAAATGATGATGATGTAAGAAATCTAGCAACAGCAGCCATGAGTAAAATCACAATGGGCAAAAATTTAATGGAACAAGAAGGAGCAAAATCAAACTAGGGCAAATATATAGTGGGTGTAAGAAACCTGAAGGCACTCTGACAACTACTCTGCCGGGATCTTCTGCTCAGTTGGTCAGAGAAGGGCCATTGCTTTTGGATCCCAACCAGCGATGTGGACAAGTAAGAGGGGATCACTTGGGTGGAGGGTCCTTGGTGAATTTAGAGAGGGTGCCTGAAGGTGAGACATGGTGTCCCCCTTACCTAACACTGACCTACCCTACATTCCCTTAGTCTTTATGGGATATTGTCATTCTTATGCCATTTTTCCCTTTAGTTTCCCACCAAATACGGAGAAGAGGAAGAGGCAGCTAAGAGTAGTGCACACTTCCTATTGAAAACACCACTATAGAACTAGGAGGAAGAAGAGGGGACCTGGAGACATCCAGTACTGTAGATCAGGCATGTCACAGCAACAGGCTTATACAAGGTCAGGCAATTGAGTCTAACCCCCTTCACCTGCAGCCTACTGATAATAGTAAAACATATAAAGGGTGGAGTCCAAAATCATTCATGGAGAGAGAGGAGAGAAGACCAGGAAGTCGAGACGCTGGCAACAATTCTGGGAGACCTGCAAGACCTGCAAGAGGGACTTTGCAGGACTGGGAGCCTTCATACTGGATGGTGGGCAAAAGGCACAGGTGCTGCCATAAAGCAGAGGAATGAGAAAAGTCATCCGCGCCCAAGACTGGGTGCAGCTCTAGCTGCGGAAGCTTCTGCCCAGAGAAGATGCATGCCATGTGTGGAGCAGAGAAGAGAAACTGGTGTGTGTGTGTGGAGATATACCTGATAAACTAACGGTCTGTTTCCCGTTCGGGGAGAAGACCAGAGGGAACAGTGGAAGCTGCCCTGAGGAGCTACACAGAACTGGTAGGTATCAGAGGACACTGCGGAGACCGGAGCACTCTGAAGGGACCACAAATAAGTAACGGTCCATGAGCACAAGTAAATGCTACATATATTGAATGCTGAACTGAAAGAAAGCTTCTATCTGAGTAAGCACAAGTAAATGCTACATGTATTGAATGTCGAACTGAAAGAAAGCTGCTATTTGAGTAAACTAAAGTGTGCTGAATGGTGAATGAACACTCTAAGTCAAATAGACATATCGAATGGCACATTGCCAGTAAAACAGATGTGAACAGAACTAAAGGCATGGGAAGGATTGAAGAGTTGTTTTGAGTATTACAAGTGAAAAGCTAAGAAAGGCTGTCAGTTATAACTGCAAATGTGACAAAAAGTCAAAAGTATATGACAAGATGAGAACTGGTATAAACAAGTGTTACAAGGAATACACGTGTGGAAAGTGAAAGCCCAAGACAGAAGAGCCTATGATGGGTACCAACAGCTTTGGGGAGACTTATGGTTGTGTGACCTGTGATGGGTAGACTGTGCAGTCTGACAACTGTACTTAGACCAGAAAGTCTCTGACTGTGAAAGTTACAATCATCAAGAATCAAGCTAAGGAAAAGTATAGAGTTACTAGGTGCGTGACCTCTGATGGGTGGAACATTTGGTCTGATAACTGTGCCAAGACCCGGAAACCTTGAATGGTGAACAAGCTTTAAAGAACTGTGAAACAATGGGTGAAGCAAACCTGGAGGTGGGTCAAATGGACCCAGTGTTTTCTTTTGAATTTTGAGCTTATGAAACCAATTTGAGTGCTATGTTAAAGTCTTGGGGAAGGAAAACTTGAGAGTCAATCAACTGGGGAATGCTGTCTTGGGGAACAGAGTTCCAAGACCCCTGTTTTGTGTGAACTGTGCTACATTTGAACTTGCGGAAGGGAATCCCAAGATCTCCTCCTTGTGTGAATTGTGATACATTCAAACTTGGAGAAGGTAATTTCAGAACTTCATAAAACACTATTGAAGTGAACTTCTATTAGAACTGTATTGAACTGGGGATAGGAACCCAAGAATAATTCAAGCTGAAAGCAGCTTTGCCTTTACTTTTGAACACTTATATATTGCTGAGAATATACATGCATCATGTTTAGTTATAGCTGTGAGGGCAAGCATATGTTTTGACACAGACAGACCTTTATTTTAGACTTTCAGACACAGAATTTCCTTAGTTTCTTTAGGTATGGACAATTCCACTATAGTATAGGGCAAGTTAGGCATTACACCATCCTGATCATGATAATTAATACAGTTTTGTTCAGAACTGCACATCTGTTGTCTGTGTCATCTCTCTTGATACCATAACTGTTTCACATGGGGCACTCAGGAACAAAACCCCAAATTATGGAGGGACACAAAGGAGCAACATTAAAGTGGGATACATGAAGTAAATCTTAGTGGGCAGCAGTATAGTACAAGGTAGAGAGTAGAATGGTTAGCAGGTTAATGAGGAGCGCAGGAATATACACCACATTAAGAAAAGCATAACACAAGTATTATAAATCATTGCAAAGCATGACCATGCCTAACAATTAGAATTCATAGCAAAGCATGAAAATGCCTAGCAAGAGAAAAGCAACCTGGTTAAGAGCCCTCATGCCAACCACTGGCATCTGTGGACAGACTCCATTATTTCACACTTCCACTTTATTTTGTAACTGTCTACTGTTCTCTCTGTACATCTATTTGTCTCTCTTCTCTCTCTCTCTTGCTCTCTTGCTATCTCTCTTGCTCTCTCTGTCTCTCAATAGCTTTCATTCTCATAAATAGATATATGGTACACTACATTGCTAGATTTGTACATAGATACATTGTTTAACACATCCGAATCAGGAGCACACTCCAAACACTAGTGTTGGCAAAACTCATTTTGTGCTGCTGTCCAGCTCCCTTAAATGTGCAGAGCGCTTTTGAGAATAAGGTGTCCTGTGCATTTCTAAAACTACTAAAAAAAGGGCATTTTTGTACTTGTTTTATCTGCAATAGTCTTTGAGAATCGGTCCCATTAAAAAAGTAACGACCACCAAGCCCAGTGTGCATTCTGTACTTAGTGATTCAAGTACACAAACATTTTATCACTGGCATGTTTGTCAAACATATTAGTGTGTGGTCATGTTGTTGTCCCCAAAACGCTCTATGATTTTATGCAAAACTGCCAGGAACTCTCTTTAGTTCTATTTGTCCTTTCCTCTTTTTTATTTCAAAAGTGTAAAATAGGAGATCATGTGTGTGGTTATACTAGGTTGTGATAAGGCACTTTGCACAGTAAAAAATTTGCAACATTCTTATTATGACTACAATATATAGTTGATGTCATCCATATCATTGAACATTGTAAAACTTTAAAAAACTGGCAGTTTCCAATGTTAATTTAGTACAGTTGTAGACAGTGCAGTCTAGTGTTCTGGTTCATTACAAGGTTTGCCAGTGCCATATTTAAATGCCCCTCAGTGCGATGTTGATACTTGTGCAGGAATCAAATAATGGTAAGGTATATCTCTAAATGTGCCTGGGTAAGGGAGGGAGACAGGGAGATAGAATACCAGGCCATACTTACAGAGAGTGTATGCATGTACCAGACTGCACTGAAACGAACAGACAGGGAGAACAGAGCACAGACGACCCCACTGAAAGAGAAAGAGTTAGAAAAGGAGAAAGAGAGAGAAAAGGGAGGATATAGAGAGGGCAGACAGCACTGAAACAGAGAAACAGGGTTCTATGTCATTTCATCAATAGTAGAAAATTCGATGGGTTTTTCTACAAGTGTTTTTTTACCGACAAAACACATGGAAATAGATTTTTTTTTATTTTCAGAGGGTTCCCCCTAAGCCCCTATCCCCTGTTGTTTTTTTTTTTATATTCCCGACCCACCAACCCTTATATAGCCTTATTATAATATATATATATTATACCTTTTTATATTATATTATAAAAACCCTTTTTATATTCCCATCCCCCTTTATATTTCGATGAGTTTTTTTTCAGTAAAAGAAACTCATTAAAAAGAAAATTGATATTCCGACCGTCAATGAAAGGAATTTTATACAGAGAAACAGACCACACTAAGAGACAGTGAGAGCATACCAAGCACCACTGACAGGGAGACAGTGCACCTGAGCAACTCTCACCCAGAAAGAGGGAGAGAGAAACAGAGAGCGAGAGAATGATAGAGAGATGGACAGAGAGAGAGAGACAGACAGAGAGAGAGACAGCAACAGAGACTGACAGAGAGAGTGAGAGTGCTAGATTGGCTTCTAATTTTATGTTTTATTTATTTTCTTCATAAATACGTTATGATTCTTGATGGACACATTTTATAATAGTGATACAAATCAGTGTTGATGTGTGCATGCATGTTTCTCCTGTTCCTCTTATTTGTATCAGCACAATTTATGTAATGTATTGTACAAAAAAGAAACAATTTAGCAATTGATTTGACTTCATTTTGTAAAATGAAATTGTCTAAAGTGATATGGCTATCTATATCCACATTCAAAAAATGCCTACTTTACCTTCCACAACATTCAGTACATTTGGGCCCATTTGGCAGAATACCAATTGCAAGCCAATCTTAGGTTCCACTCCTGTGTTACTTCTGCCAAGTGAATGACTGTAGCTTGTGGGTAAACAAAAATTAGAACCATTATTTGATACACACAGCCAAGCTGGTGCAAGTGAACACACACTGAATTCACCATTACAGCCATTTGGGCCTTATTGGCTATGTGTTTCTGGGTGGACAGTCTGTTGTCAATGGTGTGTAAGGATTTTGCTGAATCCGAGAGTTGTGGATCACATTTTTCTAGGTGAGTATCATTTAGGTATTGCTGGACAAGTTGAAGTTTAGTAGGGGAAAACGATGAGGAGGAATTTTTTCTTGGATGGGTTAAGTTTGAGGTAGGCCATCAACATTCATCATTAGATGATAGCTGGGTTATTACAAAGACAAGTGATGTCCTGTGGGCTTCTTACTCTCATGTACAACTGAGAAACATCCTTGTTTTGTTGGATGGCTATATCGGGATCAATGAGGAGTGTGCCAAAGGGCTCCATTAAGGTTTAAAAAGGATCAGCGAGAGGATGGAGCATTGGGGGACTCGAGAAGAGACTGGGAGTTCAATAGAATGTGTTTTCTGGATGGCCTGTTGTCTGGCTGTAAATTAGGTGGTAAACCAATTTAGGATAATGCCAAAGAATTCCATCCTGTTGGCAAGAAGGGAGAGGAGTATGCAGTGGTTTACAATGTCAAATGCAGCTGAGATATCAAGGAGGATGTGAGTTGCCCTTATCCAGGATTTGGAGGAAGTCATCCAGCACTTGGATAGTGGCTGTATCGATGCTACACTTGGGGCAAAACCCTGACTGATAGTCATTTAGTAGGTATAGTTTGATTCTGGAAAGTAGCTCTGTAGTGACCACTTTTTCCAAGATGTTTATATGTGAGATTCATAATGGACCATTTGTTGGTGGGCTGGTTGTCTGGGTCTATGGTAATATTCTTCAAAAGAGGTCCCATAAGACCATTCTTGATGGGGCCTGGGAATGGCCCTGCTGTAATGATGCTGAGAAGTGAGTTGAGTGTCAGGTCTGCCAATTGTTTAATGATGGAATGTGGGATGGTATCAACAGAGTAGGAAATGGGTTTGAGGAAGGTTATACATTTTAGGAGCTCTGGAGGAGAGAGAATTCAGTCCACAGGGGCAGTGTGAGTGTTGGAGTGCATGGGAGGCTAATTCTGTGGGAGGTTGATTCGACTAGCTTCAAGATTTTGCCCATTTCGTCAATGAAAAGTTGCTGATTCTGTTGCATTTTTGCTGAGTTGTTGGCACCTCTTGTTCTGGTGAAAGTTTGGTAGAATATTTGATGGGTCTTTGCTCCTGTTTGAGGCTGCCATGATGGTGATGGTGCAGTAATTAGCTTTGGCCTCATTAATCAGAATCCTATGAATGGTGCAGAGAGATTTGAGGTTGGTAAGATCCATAGGGTTATATTTTTTGTGCCACTGTTTCTCTAGGGCTCTTGCTGGCCATTTCCTGGAGGCAAGCTTGGGATGTGTACCAATGGGGTGGATGGTTTGGTCTTAACATGCTGGTTTGTAGTGGAGAATGAAGGTCCACCAGTTTCATTGCAGAGTTGTTAAATAATTCTTTGAGGACTGGTGCATTTTCTTTGGTGGGAAATCTATGAAGTTTGGTTCTAGCTCATTGACCATGAATGTTTTGAATTAGCCACACTGAGTGAGGGGGCATTTAGCCTGACCTTATCGGGCCATAGTTGACGGGGTGATCAACAGTGAGGTAGTGGAGTGGTCAGACCAGTCAATTGGAACAGAGTCTGTGCAGGTGAATAGGGGGAATGATGTAAAGTGTAGGTCTAGGGTGTTGCCTTTGTTGTGAGTGGGGGAGGGCATAATTGGTTGAAGGTCCACGGATCCAGACATTGCAAAAAGCGTGCTTTGAGTGTGGATGTTGGTGAAAGACTTGGGGAAGTTAATATCTCTGAGTAAGATATCATTAGTGTATGCTAATTTGACAGAGAAGTGTAATTTGGGAGACAGCAATGAAAGAGTCCCTCCTGTGAGGTGATCTCTAGATGAGGTGAAAGGTCATAAACTCCATGAGCGATAAAGCAAATCAGCAAGCAAGTCATTCAAATGAGCTTGTTCAGGGAGAGGGGATAATGGAGCATGGCCAATCGTTCCAGTGGATGATCGCCACTCCAATTCTTCCCCCTCCTAACCGGTCAGCATGTTGGATGCAGTTGCCAGATGGTAGGAGGATATGGACAAAATGGGGGCAGGATGGGTTAAACCATGTTTTGGTGATGAAGAGGGTCAATAGGGTGCAAGGTTGTTGCACAAGATGAGGTTGGTGATCTGTGCGGTGTGAGTAAGCATTGATCATCGTGAGGGGGCATGTGCATGTGCCCCATGGCTGTTGGATGTGGGCACAGGTGTTATTGATGAGGTTCGCTAGTGTAGCTTGGCAGGTTTCCTTAGGGTGCTTGGCCATTCAAACCCTAGTGAGGGTGGGAATAGGTTGTGGAGGGAGGAGACGCATGGTGATGTGTTTTGGTAAGTAATAGTGACTACTTTGTAGGTTAAATTTAGGCTAGCAGGTCTAGCTCTTGGCACTATCAGGCATAGCATCAAAGTAAATGTTTTCAAAAGACACTATTAGCATTGTGTCTTGACATTGCAGGTGCTAATGATGATAATAACCAGAATGTTGGACCCACACTACCTCCATATGAATCCTTGTTCCTGGAATGTAATAGCAAGGCAGAGGAGCAGCAAGCACACAGTCACAGATAAAATGAGTCTGATGAAAACTTTCTTCATTAAGCTCCAAAACTATTATGTGGTGTACTTATGAAACCAAAGTATTTTCAGAGCTCGTTTCTGCCCATCTGTCCCAGTTGTGGCCAAGTGCCAAAGTGCACCACGTCTGATATACCGCCTCTTTTTCACATGAGGGGCTGTAGAATGTGACTGAGCCAATCATGAGGGTGAGTGATAGTGTTAGATGCTGCACACTGCAGGCTGTGTGTCATACTTCAACCCTTCTCTAAACTCCACTATCTAAACACACCTTGGAGGAATGGTGATTTCTTTAGCACATGTTCGTACATCTGTGCATTATCTTTGGACTAATGAACCATTCTTCAAAAATAGTGCAGTATGTTCCGAGTGCCAAACCTTGTCATTTAATGTTTGGTCAGGAGAGTTCATGCTTTAGGTATGCACACCCTATTTCAGGCAAATGTGAACTATTGATTCCCATGATCAGAGGTTGTTTTCCATTCACGAACGCACAAGGCTTGCTTGCTAGGCTAGGGTGTCATTTCATGTCACTGTTGCTCTCCAAGCATACGTCAGTCACTAGCAGTGGCAGTCTGTGCCATCTTGAACTGCCATTTTTCTGAAATTCTAAAATTGTGTGGTGGTCTCTGGCCCAAAACATTGTTCACAAGCACGTGGAAAGGAATATTTGTATTTGTATTTATTAGGCTTATATAGCACGTTATACCAAAGCGCTGCAGATTTACAACAACAGGGTACATTTAACAGTATGTATTTAATATGGCATGTATATATATGGCATGTATATAACAGTATATGTCAGAGGCGCTTGCATTTGACTACTTTCTCTAGGTGGAGAACGTTCAAACTGATATATTAGATGGCTGGGTGGGATTTGTGAAGGCGTTTTTATTTTTATTTTTGAACACTTACATTTTTAGTTTATATTTCATTAAAATTGTCATAAAAATGGCTTACATAATAATGTAATAAGCAGTTTACACAGTCATAACCCATAGCCTTTCCCCTCCACCTCATTCAATCAACTTAAAAAAATAAGCTCTTAATCTATGACACATAAGATTTGAGTTCCAGTTTTGTTCTGAAGCTGCAGGATGTGTTATGATATCATGTGATAGATAAGTCGTAATGATCGTTTTAGAGATCATCATTACAGGAGCCACTGTAAGGGAATGGAGTCAGATCGTCCTCCTGGTAGCTTGCCACAGAGTCCAGTTACTCCAAGCTCGTATCTTGCAATACCTTTAGCATCAAGAGTTTATTTTAGCAGCACTTCGTTTTGTATATAATTCTAGCCAATTTCCTTAGCAGTTGGAGGATACATTCAACCTCGTGTAATTGATCCACTCTACTGTTTAAGATAACATCGCCACTTGGAGTAGAAGGCTTTCCCTTGATCTCTTCTCAGATATGTTTTTATAAGTATGGTTGCCAACTTGCTCATGCCATTCATACTGGCTTCAAACTATTTTTCGGATTTGACGTCTGCTTATGTAGCCGTATTCTCATCCCTCCCTCGAAAGTTTCCAATGTTGTGTTGTACTGATCTTGTTGAATATAATATTACTTTGCTGTTAATCTATTTTCCAGTGTTATTCATAAGAGGGTTAATGATGGTCTGTTTAATAGTCAGTAAGAAGTATGACGCCTTGAATAGCTGGGTTTGGGTAACAAAAACAAGGCGATTTTTCAGTGCACCATTCTTTACTGAGAGCTGACCTTTTTCCATCAACCAGAAAATCACTATATTGCAGACGGTGATACGAGTATTAGGAAACGTCAGAAGGAGGTAAGAAAAACAAGAATCTGAGAAGCCAGGAAGGAAGGGAAACACACATCTGGTGTGAAAGAAGTGGAAGAAAAGTGTTTAAAACAATGGGATCTGAAGAAGGTGGCATTCAGGGCAAGAGAAGAAGATATGATGGAAGAGCAAGAAAGAGAAGAAACAAAGAGGCAGTGAAACAAGTAGTCAGCACGTAGCATTGGACGTTGTTGAATTAGTGTGAAGCATCATTTAAGAATATATGATTGTGTGATAAGAATATATAGTTGCCAGTTGGTAAAGCAAAATCAATTCCAGGTCTCCTTATCCTGTTTGCATTGTTACCCATTGGTGACAATAAACAGGATGGGTAGTGCTACATTATTTATTAGAAAGTCCCTTTAAATGTACAAAGGCATTAAACACATTTATAAATGTAAAATAAATAAAAATTAAAAAAAATAAAAATGATACTTTTGTTTTCAATGGGGGGCATATTATACATTTCCTGTCCTCGAAGACAGGTCTCTCCTTCCTATGCATGAGGCACAAGGCAGCATATGCTCGGAAAGGTTAACAGCCTTAAATATCTGTGAATGCACAGGCATGCAAATGCTCTTTTAAGAGTTTCTTTTCTATATACTGCTAATGCACACAGATACAAATATAGACTAGCTGTTGGGTATAAGGCAACCACTCCATATGACAAGAGCAATGCGAACAGCAAGTTTCATAATTTTTGTGGCCCGCTCAAACCATGTATAACAGTATATGGAAAATAAAAAGAAACATTAAACAGCCTAGCTATCTGTTGATGGAATCCAGGACTTCAAAAAATATTTCATTCACACCCGGGGAAGGACCATTTGCCAATCAGGTGGCAGGAACAGCAGGTAAGAATAGAGATTCTCGCTTTTTGCTTCCAACCACGGGATGCCCTGCCCTGGGTGGTGCCATTCTTTTTCAAATTTAACACAGGGAGGCAACAGGGAGCTGCACCCTGCTTCCTCCCTACTCCTTCCTTCCCCCTCACAATAATCCAATACACTTCCCCACCCCCACCATCCCTCCCCACTTACCTGCTGGAGCCTTCTGCCTTCTGCTCCGGTCCCAGTGCTCCTCCCGTCTCCCGGCCACCGCCATAGAAATGGAAAATGACCCTTTGTGTGATTGGCTGCATGCACAAGCAGCAAATCTTCCAAGCGAAGAAAAAAAAAGATTTGCATCACAGATTAACCATGGGGTGCGAAGGGCATTTACAACCCCGGCAGGTAGGCAGGCATGGCTGGTAAAAGGCCACAGCCCAAACTGAGGCCATCACTTCACTCAGGCCGAACTTACCTCAGGCTGGTGGCCATTACAGGCATGTTCGCCCCCTGCTTGGGTAGTGAAAGCCATATGATCACTGAAATCTGCAACCAATAGCTGACCTAAAGATTAACTTTTGCCAGATTTCTCGTAGACTATGGTCCAATTGGTGTCCTGCAGTGACCTCAAATGTGTCTCTCATGATGATTTAATGGATGTGATCAATGACTTCCAGAAATGATATTTAACAACATGCAGTTTACATTATGAAATCTGAGTGTGTCGGTCACTGTTTTGATGGCACATCTCAGAGTCAAGTAGAATGTGACTTTTATTTGTAAAATGAGACAACTACAGTTGTGTTTAGCCATCCCTGCATCATTGACAATGAACAATATAAGGTCAGCAAATTATCCTTTTGCTTGTGACATCTTTGACTATCTATTTGTGAATAGGGGCTTCTTTAATTTTCATTACAATATATATCCCTCCATCTACTTGTGACACGTCAACTTCCGGGGCACCAGTGGTCCAGGGATGAATATCGGTTTCTAAACCATCAATTAGCCGCACAACTCTAATACACCAGAAGGGATCTGTACGGATTGGAAACACAAGCATATTTTAAACTTCCTTGTCCAATGTTGGTAATGTGGATGGAATGGCAGGCTTATCTCTGAAAGTGGTGTATCATTGGTTAGTCACAACAGAACAAAAATACACTTATTACCCAATAATTAAAGGCACTGTCCAGTCAAGGTTTTATACACATATATACTTTATTATTATCATAACAGACAGTTCTAACACACTTTGAAACACAGCCCACCCTGTAAAGCAATGCAGAGGACAGACAGTTTCAAAGAAGTAAAAGGGAGGCACCCTGTATACTGACAGGCGGGTAGTCGGTATGGTAATGAATCACAATAGTTCAAGGATACTTGGTTTCAACGCAAAGGGAGCAATGGGTCGTAAAATGTCACTAGGGGTCTTCAGAGAAGGACCAGGGGGACCGAACGGCAATGGACATTGTGCTGTAGGAGTTCTTGGTGCTCAACAGGGTCAAGTCAGTTTCAGGGTGCTTTGCAGCTTCTGTGACAGATTTCCAGACAAGAGACAGCTGCGGGTATCAGGTGGCGGGCAGTTCGGTGAGCGAAACTGGCTGGACAGCTGCAGGCTGGCCTAAATGGCGGCTCAGGGTCAGGAATCATTGTCTCAGTGCTGGTCGGCAGTTCAGAAACACTAGTCGAGGCATCTCGGACGGCTTTAGCGACTGTGGCGTAACAACAGTCAGCAGTGCAGTTGGTTGCAGCTCGAGGGGCTCGACTGGCTCGAAAATGTCCTTAAAGGTGGACCTCGGTAGATGCTAATCGATGTACTCCTCATAGCTTCTTCACTGGGCTTGTGTTCTCCGTTAAGACAAACGGACCAAAGCGGAGGAGAGTGTTGCAGGTGCAGGCGGCAGTCTTGTCCTTGGCTTGGTTCAGAGACTCTCTGGCATTTTCCACTTTGGAAGCTTGCTGCACAGCCTAGCAGTGCGTGCTGTGTGCTGGCTGGGTACCGGTTCTGGAGTTGCAGAGGGTTCTCTAGATTTGGTATCTCCCTCTGTTCCCTAGGAGATATTTAGGGAGGGATCGTGCTTCCCTCTTTGGAGGTCCTGGCCTTCCTTTACTTGTGCAAGATGGAAGGCAGACTGTATCTTCAGCCATGGTCCAATTATGAGTTCTTCTTCCTACTCCTTGCAAAGTCTTCAGATGATCTGCCAAATGGACCACAGGGATTGGTGTAGGCTAAACCTTTGTCAACCAATCCTTGCTCCCCACCCTGAGGTCATGAGGTCATAACCAGAGTATTTTGCAAAAGAAAATGTAAAATGGTGATAAAATGTAATACTAAGCCCCATCCATCTTCCTGTCTGTTGTGGATCAAAGGGTCTCTCTGTTCAATGAAGCTCTCTGTGGTTCCTGATTAAAGCGGCAGGTCTCCCTTAAATCTGCGGCGAGACCAGACTTTCTGGTGCCATCAATCCACATGTGCATACCTTCTGAATGGGGTCCCTCTGCAGGGATGACTACTGTAATACATGCAGTCCCAGACATGACATTTCACTGTCAATCGATACTAAGGGTGGGACCTGGCTTCAGGCTGACATAGTGCATATGAAAGTTTGTTGGGGTTTCCTGTCTCCTTTGTTAACCTCTCCAGCCAGGCCCCGTGTGGGCCTGTTTAAACTACACTCTGTACAGTATGCTAATTATGTTAATCACTGCCACCAGTTGCAGGGCCCAAAAAAACGGACAGTGTGGATCCATAAAGCCTTTGTTAGTTAATTAGGCTGGCCATGGAAGGGGGAAGAGGAGGCCCTCCCCCTTCTGAGGTGACATGGTGTACTCCTGGCTGTCATAGTTCAACTAGGTATGACAGGAGGGACTGTGCCTGTAGGCTGTGTCCACCCAGAGTACACAGGTCTATGTGTTTGTCATGTGGTGAGCATAGGAATATATGTGCAGATTAGCCACACTTATTTTCCGGAGCTTGATCTACCATCATTCAATTTCATTTAAAATTTCAAAAATCCCATGCAAGCTCACACCCACTATGCGGATGGTCAAATTCCTCACACTCCTACCATCATGTTCCATGAGACTTCCACTTCACAAGTCACTAATTCTTATATTGACACCACACACTAAGAATGTAGCAGTAATGGGAAATGTCTGAATATTCTTGTTTCAGGGTTTATCGGATGCATTGGATACCCCAAGTTCCAAAAGAGAATATAGAGATTGTGCCTACTGTCAAGAGTGTGTGTCTTATCTCCAAGGACAATCTCTGTAAACGCAAGACTACCCTCATACTTTTGTCTCTGCTGTTGCAGAGGTTGTTCTCGCATCTTGATATGTAGAGATTGGAGCCACAAGTGACATATTAGTAAGGGTTTTGAACAATGGTGCAAAAGTAGAAACATTAAGTAATATGGGATAAAGGATGAGTGACATAGAGATAGACATGGGGCCCACCAGCATATTTCATAGATGGTGATTTCTTCAAGTGATTGATTTAATTGGTTGAGAGCATATGGTCCCCTTCACAAATGCATAATACAAATGCATAATAGTATGTAAACGCACAGATTTCTAAAGTGTAAATGTTGATGTGAATCAACAGAGGACTGTACAAAAAGGGTGATACTTAGGTAGGGCAAGGTTATTAGAATAAGAAGAGGTGGTGGTAAGGAGGTGGAAGGTATAACAATCTTTGATTTAGAATTTAAAGGACCGATTTGTGGAATCATTTTTTATGAAAATTGGGGATTTGTGTGCCATTTTGCGTGCAAATCCCTGTTTGTCGATTCATGGAATGGACTGTGCAAGACTTTCCTGGACTTGCGTGGAGTTCGCGCAGACTCGGTACATATCTGCGAGCTGTTGAGCGCCTTACAGAAAATGGGGAAGAATATGCAAAAAAGTGGGCATTCCGAGGGACAGCCCGCAGGCAATCCCTTGCATGCTAACAATTGCGCCTAACGACATGAATTCATGGAACCACCTGTGTAGCCTCTTGGCATTTTAATGGCCACACAAATTACTCGATCTCTATGCCACCCGAAGGCAGGCGTAAGTACACTTGCGTATGGGAATCACAAAGCATGGGTGGGTTTGCATGTCAGATGTAGGGGTGCATGTATACAATGTAATTACTGAGTTACGATTTTTTATACGCATGTTGATGGAGTGCCAGCAGCAGTTATGGTGGACCCCGTGCAGGGTCCCCAAGATTCAGGCATGCTTGCAAAGGACCCCACGCACTGTTTCATGGGTGCAGGTAATCGCACCCAGGGGAGCAGGCACAGGTAGCTGTTCTGGCTGTTTTTGCTTTGCCTGAGGATGTGTCGCTTGCGTTCCGGGCGCGACTTGCGAATAGGGCTAATTTGCGCAGTGAATTCCATGAATACGCGGGGCATGCGTTTATTATTCTGCGCGCAGGCTCACACAATGTCCTTCTCAGCGTGCAGCCCTTGCTGGATTTCTGCACACATGTCCATGAATCCGGCCACACCTGTCTCTAACCGGCAGCTCTCCGTTGAATAAGCTGGCTAGGATTTGTGGGGCTTGAAGTACAAAATGTCAGAAGAGCCAAAGGTTGCAGACCCTTGCTGTACACCGCCCTCATCCAAACAACATCATGCAAGCACAAACGATCGACTACATACCTAAAAAGAAAAAGCATCCTACATTGACTTTTCTAATGGTTTTATTTACCCAAAGCTATGTGAAATTAATCCTATAGGTCCAAAGACTTAATTACAAGAGTGTACCGAAAAATACGAAGTACCTTAAATATTCTAGCATAGTCAGTACCAGAAAAAATGCAATCTCAGCTAAAGGGTACCCAACA
Source organism: Ambystoma mexicanum (assembly GCF_040938575.1). Classification (NCBI taxonomy): domain Eukaryota; kingdom Metazoa; phylum Chordata; class Amphibia; order Caudata; family Ambystomatidae; genus Ambystoma; species Ambystoma mexicanum. The sequence continues at coordinate 278,908,916 of NC_090929.1, read as the reverse complement.
ACTTGTTCAATGAGCATCTGAACTATATCTAAATAATTGTCAGTAAACGAAAATGAAATGGCCTGTGATGCTCACACATGTAGGGGCCAACATGCAAATAGGTTCAAGAAAAAAAAACAATAATATCATAAACAAATCTAAGAGATAACAATAAAACAGCAGAACGGATCAATATGTATATAATGCAACGTGCATTGTGATTCCACCCCAAAACCTGCTAGTTTTTCATTGTGTCCTTCAGTAAGTAAATAGTATTAAACTTTATATGTTTGTAAAACACTGATTTAACATACCTACATTGAACAACTAAATAACATTTAGCACCATTACCTCGCTCAACCTTATGTCAGAGTTGGAACTTATCAAGGCAGTGAACTCGAGCAAAGATAGCCTTAACCGGTGGTTCTGCTAAAAGATGAACTAGCCACTATCCTAACCACTCTCATAGAAAAAAAAAACAGCAATACTAGTGAAACAGAAGGACTGAATTCACACTTCCTGAAATTCAAGCCCTGCATAAGTTACCAGGCATCCACACTCATCTTTCTCAAACTGTCTAGATGTTATGGCCTGGACGATCAAAACATCCGATTCAATAATAAAAAGTCATTCACATAGGGATTTTATTCAAAGTGTTTTATACAGAACATATCTACATACATTATTTTTACCCAGTGTTCAAAGGGGTCGTGAGCAGTGCTCCTCTACTTTTTTTTTTTTTATTGCGTTTCACTGTACCTATACTTTTATTTGAAAAGAAACCATTCTGGAATGGTTTAAAATAAAAGTGTGGGAAGAAGTTGAAACTTGCACTTCAGTGCACTTCGTCAGGGTAACACTGCTAGAGGTAAGACGTTCCCTTAAAGAGCAGGCACGTTTGTTTTGTGCTTGCAACCCACTGAGGATTCAATCCTGAGATCTGCTGGATTAGCCCCAACCTCACATCACAGTGAGCGATCGAAGAACTGCTGGTCTGCTGTGACCATTTCAGTGGCCTGCTTGGGACAAAGCCCATTCTCAAGTCCTATCATAGCCCTTCTCCCACACTAATCAGAATGTTTCTTTTGCATTTAAGCAACTTAACTTGAAAATACTGCAGGCACAGCTGTACATGCAGTTAATGGGTGTGCGGGATGGGGGGCTTCAATCTTTAGCATGCCCCAGAAGAGGTGCAAATGGCTGCAGACTGCGGGGAAGAATGAATAAAGGTAATCAGGGTAATTTAAAATGCAGTTTTCATTTATTTCCACCTTGTTTCTTTCAGCCTTCACAAAGTGGTGGGGGTGGAATGGAGGAAAGGTGGGACCCAGGAATGGGGTTTAAATTCTGCATGGAACGGGACGTGGCAATTGGTTTTCTGGCGAGCTGGGGCAGGCCAGCAGCGAACATAGTTCCACTAGTTCTTTTCGTACACTTCGACCACTGTTATTACCCAATCGAAATTGGTACTCACTTTATCGACCTCTGAGGGATGAAAGGCTGAGTTGACCTCGCCAGGATTTAAACCTGTGACCTGTAGATAAAACACAGATCACAGCAACAAACACTGAACCTGCTGAGCTATCTTACTGGTTGTTCAAGCACCACTGCCACTCCTTCAGAATAACTAGGAATACACAGGACTAAAACGGACACTTCATACAGTACTGTGCCATGGAAGGGAAGATAGACCAATTGATTTCAGAGCCACTCGCCCCAGCCTCTATTTTCCTGCAGTGCTCAGTCTTTTGCTCTTTTTAATGTTATTTGTATTAACATTTTGCATCGAAAACAGCGTCATACAGCATCCCTTGCGGCACATTACAATAACTAATAACAACCCCTGGTCAATATGTTGGTAGTTTGCAGATCTCCCCAATTTCTCAAGTTGTTAATACTTCACATCAATGATACATCATTGATTCTTAACATCTCCCAGGCTTTGTCAGTGTTTGTGTGTGTCCCTAAGTATTGGCGCAGGGTATCTCCTCAGTGCCCCCTCTCTCATAGGTTAGCTCACCCATTCTAGTCATGTACAGTCTCATCGGGGAGGGCACTTGGTGCTTCCTTATCATGTCCAAGTGGAGGCCATCAAATAGTGTATATTCGGATCCCAAATGTCCCTGGGTACAGATTGGGTGCATGTTACCCTACCAAGTTCTGTCTCCATTTCGTTACAATACAAAATATAAGCAGGCCACTGATCCAGCCTGGGTGCCTGGGTCCCGCCCCAAACCATAGCTACTATTCGCTCCGCCAGGACCAGTAGCAGTCCACCCAGTCTCCTCATTCCCATGGGATCCAGGCCATATAGCCTGTTAGTGCTATCAAGGGATAGGGGTCTGTGTCTTCCCCCACTACCATACTTAGTATCTCAAATACATTTTCCCAGAATGACCAAACCGTTGGGCAATTCCACACTAGGTGCAGAACGTCAGCCGGGCTAGTACCACACCTCACACAACCCTCAGGTATGTCCAGATAAAACTGGTGTAGTGAGGCGGATGTGTGTTATTATTGATGTAGATATTTGAAATTAATCAGTTTGAAGTTAGAGTTTATAGCTCCTTGTCTCTCTGCAACAGTAGTTCCATATCTCCTCAGATATCCTACCTCCCAGTGAGCTCTCCCATTTATATCTGTATGAACCCGCACCCCCCCAGCTGCCATACAGATCTCATAAAGAGTGGATAGTACCCCTCTCTCCTGGACCCTCTCAAGCATCCTATCTAAAATTGGGGATATTTTCTGTTTCAGGGGCAAACTTGGAAACATATGTTTCAGGGAGTTCTTCAGCCAGATGTAAAAAAAAAACAAACACGTCCAGTGAGGTTGTGGCCCCCATCTCTTTTATTACTTCCAGTGTTAGGAACTGTCCTCTAGGGAAAAAGTCCTGAAACCTGGTTATATTGGCCCTCTGCATATATGTTACATAGTATTTTTCGCTGGTCAATGGGACCCCGGCTATATGGGTCACTGGGAGATTCAGGTAGTAAACTACCTCCCCTTTAGCTTTCTTTTCCGTGTGGATCCATGATCTACAGGTCAGTTCTACCATATTTGATGACTTTGTGGCTCTATCTGGTGCGATTAGTATGACCGATACGGGGACGCTAGTGCTCTCTCCACCTGTCTCCTATCTGTTCTGAACTCGTATCAGTAAAGAAGAAGCCCAGCCTGGGCCACCTCGTAATATATTTCAAAGTCTGCAAATGACAGCCCCCTCTTCTCCAATGATGCCGCTAGTTTCTCACAGGAGATCCTGGCCTGTTTCCTGGCCTATGTGAATGTAAGAGTATGAATAGTGTGGTATTGCAAACATATAGAAAGCGGGGAAGAAGCCTCATTTTAAACAAGGATATTCTCCCATGCAGTGTGAGAGGTAGGTTCATCCATCTGTCCACTGTCTCCTTGGCCTGCTCCGATATTCGTTGGTAGTTGTATTCATACAAGCTTTCAGGAGAGCGGGCTATATTTAACCCCAGGTATCATGTGTACACCTCATGCCACGGAAATCCGAATCTATCCTGAAGGTGTGCAGTGCCCTCTTACAATGGAAAAAGAACCAATTTCATAGTGGTAATTCTCAACCCGGAGAAGTCCCCGAACCGAATGACATCCTCCATGACTGGATTCATGTTGTCCTTCGGATTCTTAACATAAAGCACCATGTCGTATGCATAGAGAGAGACAATGAGCATATATTTTCATCACTGTATACCTCTATGTAAATGATGATCTTTGATTAGTTTGACTAGAGGTTCTATCATTAGTGCAAAGAGCAGCAGCGAAAGTGGACACCACTGAATTGTGCCTCTATCCAAGGGTATAACAGGTGTAAGTAAGACAATCACTCTGACCCTATCCCTGTGTTGCGTATATAACATTGAGACCAGAGATACAAATCGTTCCCCCGTCCCATTCTCCATAAGATTGTGAAAAGGAAGGGCCATTCAAAATAGTTGCATATCTTCATGGCATCCAGAAGTGCTGCAACCACCGATTCATCCTCCTGTACTGCAGACAATAACCCAAATATTCTACGTAATCCAGAAGATGCGAAGAACCCAGGGAGATACCCTGATTGATCTGCTTTCAACATTCTGTGCAATAATGGTGCCAATCTGGACACCAGTATTTTGGCCAGAATGTTATTGTCCATATTTATTATAGATATGGGCCTGTGTGACGAGCAGTCATTCGACTCTTTGTCCGCTTTCAGCAAGACTGCCACTGTTGACTCATGCAGAGACTCTGGCATTTCGCCATCATTCATCACATAAAAAATATTCAGTGAAAACCATTTTGTTAAACTGAACACAACCATCATGTTTTTACGATGTCGTGAGGTTAGTAAGGGTGTGAGGTGAACATATTGTTATTTCATATATCCTCAGCTTGTAGTGAACTTGTCCTTGACTTTGTCGACACAGGGAAATGTGTTTCTGGGTCCTAGCAGCAATGATTAAAAAGACAATCTATAGCCAAATTAATATGCTAAAAAATGTGTGTTGGACCTGTCGTCAGGATGTTGTATGATGACACCAGGAAATGGGTATCAAGAGGAGGCTCATTAGTTCATGGCCTTCACTTATGACAATCTGTTTATTGTTTAACATATGTGTGTGGCCTCAAGTAGAGTGAGATTGGGGGCGATTTTCAATTGCCCAAACTGTGGATCCTCACATTCATCAAAACTGCAAGTAAAACAAAACTTGCTCCCATGTTGTCTTAAACGGCCGCGGATGTGGCTTTTACATGTGTTGGCAAGATATGTGGCGATTTTAGCAGTTGTCCAATCTTAGCAATTCGTTGTATCCGTTGCTCTCTATTTTACATGCTGTACGTCTGCATAAATTGTCGTAAATTTTCTGTCTGCATAAATTGTTTGATATGAAAGATAGCACTTTTTGCAACTAGACACAACTAGTACGTGTGTGGGTAGCTGTTTTTGTGGCTTTTCTATATATACCCTAGGTAAAGTCTCCAGGAAGGCGTTCACCTCTTCCCGGGTGTGGCAGAAAAGCACTTTTCCGTCGTGTTCCACCCAGAGTTTGACCGGGAATAGCATTGCGTACCTCAAGTTGTTTTCCCTGAGTCTAGTCTTCAAATCTATAAAGGTTTTCCTAGAGGACCGATCTTTATCCGAGAAGTCTGGGAATAATCGGATCGGGGAGTTCTGGTATGACAAGGGACCCTTTTCCCTGGCCTTGCACAGTGCCAGGTCTCTGTCCCAGTAGTTGAGAAGTTGTGCAATTAGCGGTATAGCCTGGGCACCGGTTTTCTGCCACTTGGTATTCGGTGGGCTCTCTCCACTATAAACACAGCCGAGAACCCTTTGCCTCCCAGGACCTCTTTCAACATGGATTCTAACATCTCCTCCATGTATTGCTGATCCGTCGACTTGGGCACCCCTATGATGCACAGATTGTTTTGTCTGGACCTTGATTGGAGGTTATCCTGCTTCTCTGTCAGCTCTTTAATCACCCTCTTAATGGTGGCCAGGTCTCTTGTGCCTGCGGTTGTTTCATCCTCAGATGTGGACAACCGGCCCTCCACCTCATCCAGGCGTACCCTGTGTTTGTACAGGCGGAATTGCATGTGGTCTGCTTTGCATGTTAGGGTGTCCATTTTGCCATCCAGTGACTGGAAGCTCACCTGTACATGATCCAACATTTTCTTGATGTCTACATTCCTGCCTGTTGGGCTTCTTCCATGCATTCCTCCCCCATTGTTGCTGATTTGGTCGGGTTGGGGCTTCAAAGTGTAATTTCGACTGTTGCTTTCCAGATTTTTGTGACTTAGACATATTGCTATTTGTATGCCCAGTCAGTTTCTTGGGGTCTACAGAGGGTTGTGATGGTGAGTTTTAGATTGTACATGTCCTGTATAGTCTATGCTCTGTTTGATGTCGTTGGAGGATCCCCCAGGTCGGCCACACCACAGTCCCCCAGTGACGTTCATCCCCACTTTCAGCTCTTTGATCTCATCCAATTGATGTTACTGCCCTCTCCTCGTTTTATCAATTGGGGGTGCTTGACTCCCTGCACTCCAGGCTAGTTTCTTCTCTGTGCCTCTTCTTGATGTCTCTTGTTGTGGTTCCCCAGTCGTTAGCTCCCCAAGTGTCGGCTGCGTGCCGGGTGCCCACCCTGGTGATTTTGATATGCTGGTTCTCCCCCACCCCGGCCTCAGGGCCAGTGTCCTTCTCAGCGTCCTGCATCCTTCTGCCACTCCTCAAACCCCCCTCCTTTTGGGGCTGCTCCACTGCTGACCCTCCATGCGTGTGCCTCTTGGTGGGTGTTTATCCCTCAGTTTCTCTCCCCGTCCTTCACTCCAGGGCCAGTGTCACCACTGGGGTCTGACTTCTGCTTGTTGTTTCTGTGGCTCTCTTCCCCTCCTCTCTCAGCCTGTTGTGATCAGATGTAGGTGGGAGGAAGGGGATGCGGGAAGCGATGCACCCACCTTCTGGGTAGCAGACCTTGGTTTCACCAGCTCCTCTCCCTCTCCTTTACGGAGGTCTGTGTGGTCCCGCTCCATGGCTTTTCTGCAGCGGTGTGCTTCAGATTGGTGGTCTCCTGCAGTTGTTCTCAGCTTCCCTTCGCCTCCCTGATTATCGCCTCCTCGACCACCCTGGTCACGTCCAGTTCCCTTTGGTGCGCACAAGGCGCTCCTCCTCAGTCCACGTGTCTTCAGTCTCGGCTGCTGCTTCCTCCTGAAGTGCAGCGCTGCAGGTCTTCCACTTTTCCGTGTCTCCATTAGGGTATCTCGTATGTGTTTTTGCCAAATAGGGTTTTCAGCAGCTTATTTGGCCCAGGATATTGGCCGGATTGATAATGGGTTGCCCTGGAGCTCAGGGGCCTGCAGCCATTCTTACTGGGCTCTCTGGCACCCCCCCTCAGTCTTTTGCTCTTGCTCAGTAATGCATATACGAGGAATCTGGCATCCCTCATTGAACCTTTCTTGACACCATTCCAACTTCATACAGACAATTGGCAAATCATGACCTGTCGAACTAGAATGAGGAAATGAAACAAAATATAACATCCTGTCAAATGAAAACACAGTACTTGATTAAAGAAAACTGAGCCTTAATAGGCCAAAACTGGAATCTTGCTGTGGGGTATGTGGAATATTTTTACCCACTCCAGTGCACCCCACTACACCCCTTTGCCAATGGGGGGGAAAGAAAACTGACAAAAATGGAGGCACTAACCCCTGTGCTTGCCAAATCTGCAAAACTGTGCATGGTTCACTATCACTAGAGACTGCACACCCTACCACACATAGTCGAAATTGGTGCAAAAACAGGAATCACTGAATGTCACCTGTCAACTGTCACCTGTCACATGAAGCAACACCACAGAAGGGCTAAAATCCAAAAATGCCCTTAAATACAGCTTTCTAATCAATGGCAACCTTCAAAGTGCTGTTTTAGCGCTAAATTCTGTCATCTTTCCATTGAATTATTGAAGGGAAAAGTATGCTGAAATCATAGATTCTCCAGGCCGTCAGAGGAATCCAGGCCTCACTGCCTGAAGCTACTTAAGGAAATTAGCCTCACAATCCCTTGAAAACAGGAAGCCTAATGGTTCCCACATAATGACAACAAGCAGCGTAATGAGACCGCATGAGACATTCGTCTGGGGCTGAGCCAAGAACAATGGCAAGCTGCCCAAATGATCTCTACAGGGGAGCTTCCCTCTCCAGGAAGGGGACACACCTCCCTGATCAAAGGACTGTGACAGATGCTGCTTGTGAAGGGGAGGTACAAAGAAAAAAAAACTGTGGGGATTTTTTAAATCCTGATCTGTGATTAAAGTTGAAACTCTTTAACTGAGCAACCTAAAGAGGGATACATCTGTAAATTGGCAGACATTAACCTAATTTCAGGCTTTTGATTTGAAGACATTGATGGAACTTGTACAATTTAAGGAACCAAAGTTATGAAAAGATTATCATGGTAGCAGAATGATTAATGTTGCAAACCTAAGATTGTATGTAAATGATCCACTGATAAGCGCCCAGAGATGTACCGAATTAGAAATGATGAATCCAAACTGTTATGGTTAAAATTGATAAAAATACATAGAATGACAAAAACAGCTCTCACATAGATGGGGATTGAATGTGAATATAGATAATCAAATATGAAATGCATGTGTCTTATTGTATTAGGGTACATATTATTAGAAACGTACATTTGTGCAAAAGTAGGTTTTGGTCAAAATCAATGTGATATGATATGATAGTTTATTTGGGAGTTCCTAAATCCCACCGTAAAGATGACAGCTCTGTGCTGACTGCCAACCAAAACAAAGCATGTGCCTGCGGCCATTCAGAGCCGTGGGGGTGTGTTATGAAATTCTGCCCACACCATAAACTGGGTGATGTCATTTGACAGTATACATATAGGAACTTCACAACACATAGGACTGTAGGGTATTTTGTGGAGATTTGGGGCCTGACGGTATTTTCTTACCGCCGAAAAAGAACTTATCAACAATCACTCCTTGTATTCAGATTGGGCCATGTACAACAATAATACAGTGGACATGCATTATTTCAGCACACAGTCATGCGTATTTGGTATGCGTGGTTGGTATGCGTGGTTGGTGGTATTTTGGTGATCATAATTCCCTTGTTTTATTTGTAGCCCCAATATCCAGAACCCCTTATTTCTGTTTAGATTTTTCGTGTAATCACTAGAGAGACCTCAGGCTTGCATTTCAGGAACACCACATTTTCATATTTAGTGTGCCACCATGGGCAATTTCTCTCTGTCTTATCTACGGCAGCGAGCTATCATGTGGTATTTTCACTATCTTATATACGGTAGTGAACTATGTCCCGGGCCTCCCTTTTTGCCGACTCATAGACCTCCGACAAACTACAACACACACAGTTAGTTATAATTGCTCATACTGAATTACATTGTGCACACGGCTGCAGCCAAATTTGATGTTTAGCTACCTTGAAAATGACAATTTCACTGTCTAAACATCTCCCCACATCATCAGCACTGTATTGGTAAATATAAAACACATCACCCGTCTGCTTTCAAATATTTTTGTGTAGTATAAAAGTTGCATTTAAACACGATCTCACTCTTTACAGAAATAAATAAAATAGCACAGTAACAGCATTATCTGTGATACACTGAAAAGAGAGTGGCGGAGACAAGAACTCAATTTACAACATTAAAGATGTGAGTAAAGCACAGGAATCTCCTTTCCTACACTGACTGAATATTCTCGTACACACTCAGCCCCCACACTTCTGTAATTAACTTATCTGTTCAGCATGAGTTTTCCCCGGCTGTTCTCTTTCTGAATTTGGCTCCCTTGAAGATTAACCCCAGTGAAAACAAGCGTCTTTCGTTCTCAAACCGGGGTTATTGCCTGGAATTCTCAGCTTTTGCAGCAGGGATGCTTCAGCCAGGAAACAGGTCCTTCTCCCAGCTCTGCCAAATCTCGATTGTCCTCCCCCTCTCCTCAAGCTTCCCCAGCAAAACTCTAATCACTGCCTCTCGCATGATACTTGCTATGACGCTGCTCCAATCAGATTCAATCATGCCATCTCCTCCCTCACTACACAATGGCTCATTTCTAGAGTAACCATTTGTAACCAACTGATTTCCTGTTCCTTCGAGCCCTTTGCTTCCTGTAGTTATGTGGATAGAGCAGCAGAGAAAAAGAAAAAAAAATGAATGTGTGTTTAAAAGTTCACTTTCAGAGTAGGCCTAATTCTGCAGTGGAGACACATTTTTATTAGTGGGTTATGTTAAATGCAGTTTTATTAGTCAGGCTAGTTATTAATAAGGTTAGTTATTAATTTTCAAATGTGTCTCTTGCACCATAGACATTTCAGGTGAAAAATAGTGTGCATTTTTGAATGTGCATGTGTGCTTTTAACTGTAAAAATAGATTTGCATCTTATATGTAAAAATCGTTTTTGACTGAATACCCTGTCTTTACTAATATGTCCATGTCACTCTGACAACACATATAGCAATGCACCACACCCATGTGGTGGTGCTGCATCAAAAAAAAATTGCTACCTGTGCAGTAGTGCTGTACTCTGTGCTGTAACACACCAAATATCCTTACATACCCTCCTTTTGTTTTTAGAACTTGGCTACGATCCAAGCCAATTCCTAAAAACAACTTGTTCTTTTTTTTATTTTAAAATGCATGTGTATTGGGATATCTTTCTCTTCCTGACGTAGCTAGTAAAATCAGTAACATTTTCATTTTTACTGATAGCACAATCAACCATCCACCCATGATTAGCACCAGGACAGCCAAACCCACTATTGAGCGTTCCCCCCAGGTTCCCCAATTAAATCTTTCCACTTCTATTATCCCCAGATTACTAATTGTAATATTGTTTTTTCTCAATTCCATTTTTATAACATGTCTTTCTTTGTGATTCAATAAATATTCCACATCTGGATCTATTGGAAAAGTATCCCTTTGAAAAAAATCGATATTTTCCACTTGGCTTTCCCAAACATCATTTGTTACATGAAACAATGTTAACCCCCAATTGACACAATTGTATCCTTTGGAACCTGTAAATAAAAAACATTATATTTCACCTGTTTAACCACGTATGTTCCATGGTTTAAATGTACTACCGTCACGTTCTTTAAACAGGTGGTGACCAACCATTTACCTCTGACCATCTTAGCCTGTGCCATTTCTTCACTCCCCATATTGCTAATAATCACTTCACATCCTTCTGATATACTTGGGTCACATTTCAAACCACAAATAGCATCTGTGGCATCAGGAACAAACGGTTTACCTGGACACATATAATTTTGTTCTTTAAATTTTACACATGTTTCCAGGTTTGGTATTAAATAAACTTCAGGTTCCCATGACTGAAATGCCACCACTTCTGGAGTCTTAATCTTAATAAATTTGTCCTCTTGCCAAAATCCCACGTTGTGTACCCACTTCGTTTGATAAATAAGATCAGGGGCTACATATGGGATGCATAGCAAAAATCCGATCTCTAGTCGTTCCAAGTCCACATATAACAGCATTGCATTCCCATTTCAAATGCAATTTTTACCTGTATTATATCAATTTCCCTCCTGGTCAATCTTTCTATCATTTGACGAATAATATCCTGCGAAACAAAATACAAGGGGATATGTCCTTGAATCAATTGTGAAACTGCAGTTTGAACTTCTCTCATATAATTCGTTAATAGTCTATCAACAGGACTCATTATGTTCAATATTTCATTTAAAGTTCTGTCATGCTTAAGTATTATTTTAGTCGCCCGTTGCATTACATCCGCTTGTTCATTTACAATGATTGCAGTTTCATTTATGAATCTTACTTGTTCATCCAGTCCCCCTCTAATTCCATCTAATGTTTTTTGTATTATTTCTAGGTCAATACTCAGTTGTTGCGCTTTAGTACTCAGTGTTCGTACCGAAATAGAATTGGCTGTTGATATTGTGGTACCTATTATGGCTCCAACTATAGACATTACCAATGATATCGCGAGCATCACCGCACCTCTCTTTCCTCTCCTCTTCTTAATGTCTGCTGAATTCACGAATGTTTTTTCCAATTGCATTAATATATCTCTTATTGACTGATTAGTGTCCTCTTTTCTTATTTCCAGCCACTCTTTAGTCTGTTCAATCTTACTTCCAGTATTGTTCAAATGTTTTTCAATCAAAATCTCAGGATTCAATGGTATGTATATATGTTGGAAAATCATCCTTCTATCACTCATGATGAATCCTGGTGCCTCTTCCACCGCGATACCAGATGCTGGTCCAGGTTCAATGACAACCTGTGCTTCTGAATTCTTGAAGATCCCTCCAAATATCATCATCATTAACCATATCATCGGTATCATCTTCAATGCTGATCGCTTTGCAGCCTTGGTCTTCAACCCTCTTTGGGGCTTTCCCGGAATCCGTCCACGTGGGCTCCAGGACTCCATCGTCTCCCGTGTGCTCTGATCCCGGAACCTCCGACCAAATAATGTTAATTTTCTAAATCAAATAGAAAATAAACAAATTAAGTACATAGCACAATACTAACTTCACCCTTTTGCCAAAAATAAAACATGCTTGGTAAAAATATTTCGTTTTTTTTTTTTTTTCTGAAATTAAACACAAGTTAAAAAGAAAACAAGCACATATAAAACAGCATTCAATATTTAATACATTTTCTCTCTGCACACCAACCATGAGCTTCCATTATATATATTTATTTATTTATTTATTTTATATTATATATTTGTACATATATTACAGTGTTTATGTGCCATTATAACAATCAACTTTTAAACTTCTTTGTCACTGCCTCCTGATTGTACCCATTTATTTTCTCTTTTTGTGTTCAAGGGACTTTATCTGTTTCTACATGCTCAAGCTGCCTGATCTCATGTGTGGGATGGCATGGTTTGATTTGATTTACATGGACAAACTGCTCCATTGCCGTTTCACCTTCATTTTTCAAAATTTTATAAACTACAGGAGAGACCTTTTCTATAATTCGAAATGGCCCCTGCCAGGCTGCTAGAAATTTAGAATTTTTCTGTTTACTTTTTCCAAAATGAAACTTGTACACCTGATCCCCTACACTGTATTCCTTTACTGATGTCTTTTTGTCATAATAAGACTTTGCACTGTCAACAGCTCTTTCCAGATTTCTCTGCACAAAAGCAAATGCATGTTGCAAATGCCTCCTCAGTTCATCAATATATTCATGAACTGTGGATGCACTCACAAGTGTCTGCTCATGTGTTCTGTATAGTAGGTGTTGTGGTAATACCTTTTTCCTACCTGTCAAGACCTCATGTGGGCTAACACCTGTTGCTTTGGCAGGAGTTGATCTGATTGCCATCAAAACCAACGGTTTTGAACCTGCTTCTGCCACAAATTTCTTTAAAATATCCACAACAGACCTATTGCTTCTTTCAACTGTACCTGAAGACGCTGCCCGATATGCGATATGTAGTTTCCTTTTCACACCTAGTATTTGCAATACCTTACTCATTAGAGTACTTGTGAAATGACTTCCTCTGTCTGACTCAATTCTTTGTGGCAACCCAAACCTTGAGAACACATGGTTCGCCAGCAATGTGGCTGCTGTTTGCGCACTACAATCTGGTGCAGGAATGCATTCAATCCACTTCGACATCAAACATACCACACTCAAAATATAACGGTTTCCCCTGCTCGACCTTTTTAAAGGACCTACATAGTCTATTTGTAAATCTGACCATGGGAGAGTTAGGCCTCTTTTCATCAATAGTGCTCCATGCATTGGTGAAGCAGGTTTAAATTGGGCGCATACTAGACATCCTCTAGTATATAATTCCACATCTTGGGACATATGTGGCCAGTAAGCATAATTTTTTAGTATTTCTAATGTTTTTTGTGAACCTCTATGGCCTGCTGTTATGGCATCATGTGCATGGTGTAGAATTAGCCCTCTGAATGAAAGGGGTACTACCCACTGTATTTGTCCTGTTATGGACTCTCTAATCATGAGTCCATACTGTAATCTAATTCGTGTTTTGTTCTTTAATAGCACCCTCAACTCTTCTTTTCCCATACAATCATTTTCTGTTAAAGAATTTTGTTCAGGATCTATCAAATGATTATAATAGATTCCCAAAATTCGATCATTCTTTTGTGCCTCAATCAAATCTTGGTCTGGCGTGTCATGACTCCAATGCACCACCGGTTGATCTACCTCCTTTGGTGCTTTAGAACGTGTCACTGCATCAATTTGTATTTCACCCATTAAATAATCAAAAGGTAGCAATTCTCCCATCAAAGCCCCAATCTTAGCCAGGTGGTCTGCCTTATCATTTCCCTCCTTATCCTCTCCTGGTGTTTTTAAATGCCCACAAATTTTTCTCCAGTATATTGTTAAATTATTCTCTGACACCAATTTGTCTATGACTTGTATCATTTTTCCATGTTTAAGTGGCTTTTTGTTGTATGTAACCATGCCTCTTGCTTTCCAACCAGGCAAATACTCCACAAAGCTATTCCGTGCATAGTCAGAATCAGTCACCAGGACAATTTCACTGAACTTTTTATCAACTGCAGTAGCAATTGCTTTATAAATGGCTGCCAATTCCGCCACCTGACTGCTCCAATCTCCAATCCTCATCCCTATACTGGGGACGCCTTCACATTTCAACCAGGCATTTCCTATTCCTGCCACTAATTGTTTATTACTGTCATTTTCAATGTGAAAAGCACAACCATCTACATATACAGTTGGCAAATCCTTGCATGTTTTTTCATCAAAAGCTTTGTGTGGTGATTGTTCAAATTCCTGAAAACTAGTTTCCACTTCCATTTCATTTGGTATTTGTTCAGCTGCACAGTCATGTAAGTCAGCTAACCCTTGAGCAATTGGGTTCTTTTTATTTTGTCCATATCTCACTTCTACGGGAAAACCTTGTAATGCCAGCGTCCATGAAGTGATTCTGGATTGCGCTAGATTACCTGATCTAATTCTTTTACTCTCTAAAAATTTCTCCCTGAACAATGGGGCGGAAATGTTGTAACGCCCACACAGTGGTTAATAGGGCCTTTTCACATTCATTAAATTTCATTTCAACTTGGGAAAATGCCTTACTTGCATAGGCAATGGTTTTGTGATTCAAATTGTGTTTTTGTGATAACACTGCTGACATACAATGTTCAGAAAAACCTATTTCTATAAAGAAATCCCTGTCCTTTATGGGGTATGCTAAACATGGTGCCTTTACAAGACATTCCTTTAATTTAGCCACTGCATCAGACTGCTTTTTTTCCCATTTCCAGGGAGTATTCAGTTTAAGCAGTTTAGTCAATGGTTGAGTGATTTCTGCATAATTTTCAATGAACTTTCTGTTGTAGCTTGTCATCCCTAATAAACTTTTTACTCCTTTCACATTTTTAGGATCTTTTAATCTTTGTATGGCCTCTATTTTCTTCTTTTGTGGATTTAGCCCATGTTCAGTCACTTCATTCCCTAGAAAGTTCACTTTTATCTTGCACCATTTTGCTTTTTGCAAAGATACTTTGGTGCCTGCTTTCTGCAATTGGCCAAGTACATGTCTTATTTCATCAAAATGGCTTTTCAGGCTTTCATTTTTTATCAGGACATCGTCCACATAAACTATTTTTCCTCTTTCCGCTGCATCCGGCATGGCCTTTCTCAAAAATATGCCAAATTCACTCCCACTATTGATGTACCCGAACGGAGCTCTAAGCCAGGCATATTGAGTCCTGTCAAATGTAAAGGAAAATAAATGTTGTATCTCCTCTGCCAATGGCACGCATCAATATCCAGAGGTGATATCTAATGTGGTAAATACATTTGAACCATGTACCTGAGCTAGGCCCTGATCAATGAATGGCAGTGGCCATCTAGATACTGGTACTCTTTTATTTAACTCTCTCAAGTCTGCACATAGCCGCCATTGACCATTTGGCTTTAACACACCTAAAATAGGTGTATTGGATGTGCTATGAATGGGCCTGATGATTCCCCGTGATTCCAAATTTTTAATAATCTCTGCCAATGATTCTAAACATGCCAGGGGTAGTCTATACTGGCGTACAAACACTGGATTTCTGCTACACCCTTCTGGTAGTGTGGCCACATGTAAATCAGTTAAAACACAATCATAAGCATCTTTTGCAAATACATCCTTAAATATCTCCCTCAGATTGTCCCTATCCTCATTGCTTTCACACCCATCCGCTAAGGAGATCTGCTCTTCTACTATTTTGGAAAATTCTGGAAAATCTTCTGGTAAGGGAATCTCGGCGCTTTCCTCTAACTGTGTGGATGTGTCTTTTTGTAAAGCTGCCACTTTTAAATATTTTGGCATATCAGCTTCCACTTCAATGGGCTGATTTTCTGTTTCATTTTCATTTAAATTAAATATTATGCAATCCTCTTGATGGCAGCACACTGTCTCATTTGAATCATAAGGATAAACAGAATGAATTTTAAATATTCCTTTGGGCTGAGAGTCCAGGTGTTCTGGCAACTCACCCTTGGCATCTACATACTTATCAGGGATATTTTCAATCACCATGTTATTTAAATCTGCCGTATAATGTGACTTTTGTATGGCCATTCCTAATGGGGAGTTTTCCTCTAAATGAATATCCTGACAACCTTTATTATTTACAATAATTTTTAAAGATCCTTCACCTATGTCTACCAATGGAATGTATTCATAATACAGGCCTTGCTGTTTTATGGATTCATTCAGGCATACAAATGCATCAGAGCCTTTCATCTGCTGTCCATTTTTGCATTTCAGTGTTATTGCAAACTGTTTTGTAAATGCAGGAATAATAGTATCTTTCCTCATTTGTAATTCGATTGCATAAGGAATCAGTTGTGCACAATGATAAGTCCTTCTTTTGTCTTCAAATTCAGGTGTCGGACCACCTAGGCGTGACCATATTTTTTGATTAAGGAAATCTAACACCATAAACATTCTGTGCATGATGTCATTGCCCATGTAAAATTCATTTTGTGCTCCACTCACTATCCATACATTATGGTAAATTGTTTTCTGCCCAATGCTAATTTTAAGCATGCATCTGCCTGCAATTCGGTTTTCAAAGTCTGGACTGTCCAACCCAGAAACATATTGGTTTTTAATCCTAAATTTCGGGATTTCTTCCCTCTCCATTATTTTTTGCAACAATTTCTCATTAATGAAACTCCTTTCATGTCCAAGCGCTAAAGTGGCTTTTATTGTTTTAAAATAGTCATTTATACCAACATGAACCCATGGTTGCTCATCTTCCATGTGTATTTCTGCCAGAGTGGTAATGTGTTTTTCTGAATCTGTTTTAGGAGCAATATTCTGTTTGCATGTTTTCTCTTTTAAATAAAAACGTAATGTGTGCTCATCTATGGCAGTCTGCCAATTTTTCCTTGGGTCCAAGTATATTTGTACATGTAGTTTTTCATTGTCGCTCTGCATTTTGTCTTGACACATTAATATAACAGTGACACTAGGTATGCAGCTATTCTGGAGATATACCTCCACAGCATCATTTGTTTTGGCAACGGTGTGACATTCATTTATATTGCTGTTTTGTGATTTTAGTTTCTTAGGCCTCAATGGTTTTTTGGTTAAGGACCACAGCACTCCATTCACCCCATCTATGAGAGGAGACAATCTTTTCAGGCAATCTAACCCCATCAGAAATGGAATTTCACAAATAGATGTGATCAATACCTCTTGTTTCATTCTGTGCTTTCCTATTTTTATGTCAACCTCAGTTACACCTATGATGGGCACCTCCTCCCCATTAAAGTTATGCACTGGGCCTTGATTTTCCTTCACTGTGATCTGACTCTGTGGGGGTCTCCCTTCATTGATACTCTTTACCAGCTCCTTGGACATAATTGTGGCCTGTGCGCCAGTGTTAATCATAGCAAAGGTGTGGCATTTTTCTTCTACAGTGATGGGTGCATAATATCTGTCCTCAACTTCCTCTAATACACATAAGAAATGTGAATTCTTACTGATTTCAGGGCTCACCTTTCTCAGGTCTTTTTCACTTTTGGCTAAACACATTGGTAAATGGAAAGACATTTTTCCCTCCTTTTTACCCATTTCTGCGCGAGAGACTTTATTCATTTCTCCATGATCAGAGGTTTTTTGGAGTGTGGCCACTGTTCGCCCATCATCTGGGTAACATCAGAGACCACATTACAACCTTCCAACTGAACATGTGTAACAACATCATTCAGCAATTTGTCATTTTTTAATTCTGTGCATTTTTGATCATTTAGTGTGATACCAGCCCTTTCAGCTCTTCAAAAATATGTGGCTCAAAGAATTCTTCAGGTGATTGACTTGTACCCTCCTTTTGAGTATTTCCTTTTTCTGTCTGTGTTTGGTCATTGTTTTGCTTGCCCAGGGAAGGAGCTATAGCATCCCCACTTACTCCCTGTTCACTGGTATTCCCCATGCATGAGTCATTTTTCTTAAATCTGTCCCTTTGTTCTTTTGGAATTCCTAATGTTTCTTTTTCATTTATGCAAATCTTTACTGTTTTATTTAGCTCTAGGTTAAACCGTACCTCTTTTTTAGAAGTATTTGCACTTTCTGTCACAAGTTCATTTACTGGTTCTTTCATTTTTAATCCATTAGGCATCTCAGAGTCATTATGCAAAATTATATCAGAGCAATCTGTCATTTTGGCACTGCAGTTATCATGAGTACTTAGTCACTTTTCGGAAGCCCCCCGGTCATTGCTATGGCCATCAGCCCCCTCTTTGGAAGGTTGTTTTTGCGCTGTACAGAGCTTTCCTATTTGCTCAGCTAACATTTTCACTTGGGCCTCAAGGCACTGGAACCTTTCCATCTCTCTAGGATCCTCTTTCTGTGGCCTAGGTCGATATTGGTTGTTTTCCCCCTGATTGGATCTATTCTGATACCTCTCAGGTGATTGATGTCGGTTGGGATGGTTTCTGAACTCTTGATTCATTTGTGGAGGGGAGCGGGTTGCACCCATCCTTTGATTATAGTCCCCTGGTGGGGAGTCATTGTACTGACGTGGATTGTAGTTCACGTTTTGCCTCATGTTCTGTCTCTCAGATTGTGGGTACTGGCCCCTAGGTTGATTTCCATTATCAGTAAATCGATCCACATATCGGGGCCTATCCTGATTACCATATATCATGGTGTTGGGATCAAATCTGCTCTGTGTCCCCAATGACTGGTAGGGACCATCATTTCTTTGATCTTGATTTTGTCTCTGGTTATTGTTCATACCTGCCATATCAGGCCGATATCCTACCCGGGGTCTGTCCCCTAAATACCTAGGGCTGATGTAGCTCTCTCTATTACTAGGATCATGTGATTGGAACATTGGTACAGGAAATGGCGATCTTTGTTGATTACCCCTTTGTTCAGGTGTCACATTATTTTTACCTTGGCTTTGAGCAGACTCAAGGGACATTTTGGCTGACCTGATTTCCATTACTGTGGCTGAGGGTTCTTTAGATTTAGGTCTAGTATCTTCCATTTTATCACTTTCTCTACCCTGACAATAGAGTACCTCATATAGTTTTGTGCTTTGATGTACAATCCATTCAAGGGACTTGTCACGGTCAAATTCACGGACCAATTGGGATATGATGTCTTTCTGTAGCCCATAGAAGTATGCAGTTTTAAACTCATTGGAATTTGCGTCAAAAGATACATCAAAGCGAGAAAATGCTCTTTTTAAGTCTAGTAAAAATTGGCGAGGGGATGTATTAGGTCCAGCAGTAATTGTGTAAGCGACTTTCTTTGCCTCCTGCAATGACTGAAAAGGAGAAAAATGACGCCTAATTTCTTTTTCAAACTCCAACCAGGTCATATTCTGCTGTTCATTTAATCCCCTTATGATGCTGGCCGTCGGGGCATCTAAAGTTAAATGAAAATATTGTCTGTACTGTTCCTTAGGTATCTGGAGTGCTTTAAAAATGTCATGCACCGCTTCTAAGTGATCCTCAATGCAGCATTCACCTCCCTTTTTAAATGGTTTGATCAGGGCTTTAATGGATTTCATTATTTGTATGGGGCTACTTGTTGCAATGCATGGAATTGCACTATTTTGTGATTCAATCCAGTTTTCAGATGTATGAGATTGGTGGCTGCCCCCAATGGGAGTATCAAATCTCCCAAGGGCGCTGCAACCAAGTTCAGTCACCTGCCCAGTCACTGGAGCACTAGCTCTTTGGGCAGAGCTAAAATTCACCTCCACTCCATTGAATGTGGTACCTTGCCGCCTCTCCTGGGACCTGGGAATGCACATTTGCTGTTCTAAGTCCTTACACTTTTTAAGGAGTCTGTTTGCTTCATTTTGCAAATAGTTGTTTTCATCACTCATCTTATTAATCACCTCCTGCATGTCGCACATTTGCATTTGGCATTCATTGAACTCTTTATTTCTCTTGTCTCTTTCTTGAATCATTTTAATCATTTCTTGTTCTGCACTCTGGAGATCACATTCTTTTTCACAATGTTCTTTTTGTAAAATCTGCATTTCTGAAACAACCTCATCTTTATCCTGTCTAATGTGGTCCAGTAAGGCTTTTAAGTGTACCAATTCTTGCTCACTATCCTCAAATTGTTTCTTGCTTTTGGATAACTGAGCATCAAAGTCTCTGCATTTTAATTGCATGTCTTTTTGGCATACATCCAATTCTGCTCTTAACATTTCCTGATTTTTACTTGCCCCATCTAATTCAGTCTTTAACTTGTTAATTAGCTGAGTATCATTCTCCTGCATTTGCAGGGACTTATTCAAAATAAACCATATTTTGCCGCATAGCCGTATTAAACAGTCTTTCTCTGCACTTTTATCGGCTGCATTCAATAATCTTGTAAGGCAGACCTGAATTATGCTGCCTTCTGCAAAAATATTGTCTAGTTTTTCTTTCTGCACCTCACCCTGAATGCGGTCACGCCATTCTAACGTGCTGTTCGACAACCACGTCCCATGTGCAAACAACTCTGCCTCTAAATATTGCACTAGGTCTGAAAATGTGGTTTCCCTTTGTGACATTCTGAAATTCGTTTTTAGTGGCACATTGCTATTATAAAATGGGTTCCCTTTAATGTGCAAATGGCAGTGTGAGACACGCTTGCCACGCCCAGTAGGTACTCTATGATCACTTTCCCGGCCTGCAACGCACCATAAATATGTAGGGTATTTTGTGGAGATTTGGGGCCTGACGGTATTTTCTTACCGCCGAAAAATAACTTAGCAACAATCACTCCTTGTATTCAGATTGGGCCATGTACAACAATAATACAGTGGACATGCATTATTTCAGCACACAGACATGCGTATTTGGTATGCGTGGTTGGTATGCGTGGTTGGTGGTATTTTGGTGAGCATAATTCCCTTGTTTTATTTGTGGCCCCAATATCCAGAACCCCTTATTTTTGTTTAGATTTTTCGTGTAATCACTAGAGAGACCTCAGGCTAGCATTTCAGGAACACCACATTTTCATTTTTAGTGTGCCACCATGGGCAATTTCTCTCTGTCTTATCTACGGCAGCGAGCTATCATGTGGTATTTTCACTATCTTATATACGGTAGTGAACTATGTCCCGGGCCTCCCTTTTTGCCGACTCATAGACCTCCGACAAACTACAACACACACAGTTAGTTATAATTGCTCATACTGAATTACATTGTGCACACGGCTGCAGCCAAATTTGATGTTTAGCTACCTTGAAAATGACAATTGCACTGTCTAAACATCTCCCCACATCATCAGCACTGTATTGGTAAATATAAAACACACCACCCGTCTGCTTTCAATTATTTTTGTGTATTATAAAAGTTGCATTTAAACACGATCTCACTCTTTACAGAAATAAATAAAATAGCACAGTAACAGCATTATCTGTGATACACTGAAAAGAGAGTGGCGGAGACAAGAACTCAATTTGCAACATTAAACATGTGAGTAAAGCACAGGAATCTCCTTTCCTACACTGACTGAATATTCTCGTACACACTCAGCCCCCACACTTCTGTAATTACCTTATCTGTTCAGCATGATTTTTCTCCGGCTGTTCTCTTTCTGAATTTGGCTCCCTTGAAGATTAACCCCAGTGAAAACAAGCGTCTTTCGTTCTCAAACCGGGGTTATTGCCTGGAATTCTCAGCTTTTGCAGCAGGGATGCTTCAGCCAGGTAACAGGTCCTTCTCCCAGCTCTGCCAAATCTCGATTGTCCTCCCCCTCTCCTCAAGCTTCCCCAGCAAAACTCTAATCACTGCCTCTAGCATGATACTTGCTATGACGCTGCTCCAATCAGACTCAATCATGCCATCTCCTCCCTCACTACACAATGGCTCATTTCTAACCAACTGATTTCCTGTTCCTTCGAGCCCTTTGCTTCCTGTAGTTATGTGGACAGAGCAGCAGAGAAAAAGAAAGAAAAATGAATGTGCGTTTAAAAGTTCACTTTCAGAGTAGGCCTAATTCTGCAGTGGAGACACATTTTTATTAGTGGGTTATGTTAAATGCAGTTTTATTAGTCAGGTTAGTTATTAATAAGGTTAGTTATTCATTTTCAAATGTGTCTCTTGCACCATAGGCATTTCAGGTGAAAAATAGTGTGCATTTTTGAATGTGCACGTGTGCTTTTAACTGTAAAAATAGATTTGCATCTTATATGTAAAAATCGTTTTTGACTGAATAGCCTGTCTTTACTTATATGTCCATGTCACTCTGGCAACACATATAGCAATGCACCACACCCATGTGGTGGTGCTGCATCAAAAAAAAAATTGCTACCTGTGCAGTAGTGCTGTACTCTGTACTGTAACACGCCAAATATCCTTACAGGACACACTGCTTCCAGAACCCATCCAGATTTCCGCACAGCACCTTGTTCCAGAACTCTTCATCTTGTAGCTGACTCCAGACTTCTTTGGCTCTAGATTTCCTTGCAGAATCCAGACTTTAGCATTGCTGAACTCTTGCTAGCTTGACCCAATTTCAAACATCCAGAACGTAAAAGAAGAATTCTGATTCAGCTTGGCTTGCTATCATCAAGGCTTGCCCTCTGAAACTTGCATCCTGTAATCTACCGTCTCCAGTGACCGGGAGGGCCAATCTAAAATCCAGTCTGAAGTGCAGTCAAAAATTGACTAGAACCACGCCACTGATCCAATCCCTTCAGAAGTGCCCTACTGCCGGTAGACCTGACCCGATCCAATGACCAGAGCTTGACAGTCCAATTTAATTACAAGGGACTGTAAGTATAAATAGGAAGAACAGTGACCCATAATATATCTGCATTGAATCATCCCAAACTCAACCCAGCCCATCTTTAAATTCAGAACCCTAGTATTGTTAGAATCCTTCTTGCACTGATGTTTCTCATCGGTGTTACAAAACCATAACTCCTTAGTGATTTTGAGTCACTAAAGTAAATCCCAGAAGGTAATTGAGTATCAACCGCGTGAATGGTTGTGCTGGCCAAGTAACTGTGTGGATTCATGTGTGACATCCTCGTTTTCCTAGTCATTAACATAGTCTAATAAAACCTATCTGTCATTTTCAAAACCAAACTTCTGATTCATTTTGCGCCTATTTTGCAAAAACACCTCTTACTCATAACTTCTTCGATTTTAAAGATAGAAGAAAAATTACAACTCAACAGTGTATTTGACCCATTTTTATCAAAAATTGCATAGTAAAAGATTGCCGCAAATTGACAGTTTAGCAAAAAAGTTTCCCACATGTCATTTCCCATCCAAAGGTTTCTTCCATCCCATCCTGATCTAAAGTGTGTACTATTGTTTATATCATAGCTCATGTGTGTTAGGACATGTTTAGTGTTGCTTTCCTCAGAATTTCTATCCATTTAAGCATTTTTGCAACCTTTTGCATTATTTCACAAAGCCATTTTCACCTGTCATTTAAAAGTGACAATTTCCAAAAACAGTTTTCTCTCTTGTTTGGAGAGGGAAGATTGCATTTAAACTCTAGACATTGTCTTTCATTCCTGAATACCTGCTGATTGCTTACATCTGTGTAGGATTGCTCATTTGTATTTAAACAACTTTGCAGAGGGAATATTAACCTAAACACTATCTGTTCACAAACCAAAAGTGTTCTTTTTCCTGCGTTTTCTATTCTGCATCATTATAAGTGTATTCCATCGCTTTTCTTATTTTCTGAATTGTATTGTCACCGTTAGATGATTGCTGTCCCATATGTAGATATATTAAATGTATGTATGATTTGAATATTAAATAAATAAAATAAATATTTATCTTTACAAACTAGCCTTATTCCTAGTTCAGTGTGACCTGGGGGGTATATTGAGACGGGTGTGATATGAGTGGTATATCATTCAGAATATTGAACTTATAAACACAAATAAATTAGGGTTTCATTGCGCGCTACATGCTAGGCGAGACCTGGGTGTGTGCCTGATTGAAATCCTTAACAGGTACACCAGACATAAAATCATTATAATTGTTTTTTTGTTGTTGTTTTTTTTTGATTTTTTGTTTAAAGGGCTGGCCTAGCTCGAGAGCAGTGGAGCACTGTACAGAGTGTGGGTAGCCAACATTTCCACTAGCATCTTTTAACGGGAGCGCAGTACTGCGAGGTATGTTTGCCACTATGTGAATCCATTGGACATAGTCCTTGGTCCTGGCTTGATCTGAATGGGCAGATCACCCAACTCAGTAAACCCCACCAGAAGCCTGGGCATCATCTTTAACAGACCTACAGAAGCCCATCCTCATCTCTAGTTACTCGAGAAAACCCTGCCACTGTTTGACTTCCATGTATGATGGACATTGAGAGCCCTGGTACTTACATGTGTAGACTACTGCAACAGCATGTATTCCAGCTTTCCCCAATCTCACTAGAACAAACACAAATACTCCTGAATGACAAAGCCTATTTGGTCTTACACCTCTGGAAGAAGGACCAAATAATGCCTCAGCAAAGTATCTTGAATGGAACCTGATGGAGACTGAATATCAAATGCCTTGCTTCATTCGCTGTGCTTACTGGGGAACACAACCAGCGTAGTCTGAGGTAAGGAAACATTGCCCCTCTACAGCAACCTCAGATCGGCAATTGTAGTGCCCTGCTACCTTACTTGACTGAAGAAAGAACAAAGCAGGGGAAAACCAATCTAACTTGCTGGCCCAAAAATGTCAACACATGCACAAGAGAGCCTATGTTGCAGAAGAACAACCTTTAATTCGGAAAGGCACACACTTTTCCACAACAATTTTTTGATGTGCCTGGAACTCATGTTCATGTGTACATAAGGGTTATATGACTCCTGCTTCCTCCACTCTGTAAAGACTTTATTGATCACGCACCCTAAACTACCCAACCATTGTCGCCAGTCAAGTCTCTTGAAAAATATGCATTGGACGTGATCAGATTTGGGCAGTTCCAGTTCCACCTCAGTGGCTGATGCTCGACCCAGCATGTGACCAGGCATCCCAAGCCCAGGAACATTTGTGACAAATAGAGCCACAATTGGAGGACCTTAACAGAAGAACAAGGGGCCAGCCGAGCCATTGACATAGCAATAATGCAGCTACCACAGGCAACCTCCACTCCACGCATATCTCCCAACAGAGCTCAACTTGGATACAGATGAGAGTTTGTTGAATTAAAAATCCTTCCTCTTCACAGGTGCTCTTCACTAGAGTTTGATGTCAATCGGAGCCACTTTGATATCGATAATGACTTTTGTTAAAACGTAACCATCTGCAGTTTTATATAGTTGCTGCTCTATTAATTAGACGAGGTAGATTCACATCGATAGGATAAATGAAATAGGTTCACGGTCCGGTGATACAGTATGTGTGAAGGTCTACTTTGGTTGTGGTTTGTTGAGACTCAATGGATGTACAATAGTTAGGATCTACTAGAGGAAGATCTGGTAATTGTCTTGTGCCTTGCTCAAATTTTACCCAGTCATGTCAAAAATCACTTTCTGCTGTGAATATGCTAACTTCTGATCCTTACTTTGTAAACTGTGAAATGTCCCCAGATAGAGAAAGAAAGATGGGAACTCTAAACAAGGAAAGTGAAGCCGCGACGGGGGGAGCTAGTGGTGGGGTTGGGGAGGCAGAAGACATGCCCCTGGAGGCGAAAGGAACGAGAAGATGGATGGGAAATACACACAGGCCCTTTGCAGCCTTTGATGTCTCGGATAGCCTCACTTTTCGGGATCCTTTGCTGAAAGGGAACATTTTAGCAACCTCACTCTGTGAAATGTACACAAGTTAATTCTTTTAAATACAAGCAAGTCATTTCTCCTCTGGCTACAGATGCATTAGTGCTGTGGAACCAGCGGGCGATGCATTGATTTCCATGTCTCGCAAAAACTGTGGGAACTTCAAAGACACGCCTAATTTATTTCCGGCTTTAAATTTAGAGCTGTTTAAAACATCTAGTAAACAAATTAAGTGTGACTTCATGCGCCAGAAATGCCTTCCTTCTGCTGCCTCTATAATTATAAGCTCCGAAGGACCACAGAATGAGTGGCAAATGCAGGCATGTTTTCGTGTAGAAAAGATTAATGTATATAGGTTTGCAGGGGAGTCTGAACCCTGTACACAGAGTGGCGAGCAATAGCATCTGACTCTTGGGCTCATATATTTCTAGACACCTCTTAAGTCGTTACTTTAATTAAACATATTTTCCCTGTTATAACGCTCCTATGTTTGCCCTTGCCGATAATGCAACTATTGTCACTGTAAATTACGTTGTCATGGTGATTGTAGCAATACATACCCAGGGGAGAACTGGCCTGCAGGGAACTCTAGGGATTTCCGGGTAAGCCTCTTTACCCAGGCCCTCTTTTGTGTGGTGACCTATTTTATTTCCATATGTTCTCATATAAGAAGGGTTGGGCTTATCGAACATGTTTAATATGAAACCAATTTGCAAATAATGTCCAGGGCATCTTTTGGTTCCCAGAGCACCCCTGTATATACCACTACTGCCACTGTAGGAATGCACACATATTCGTTGTGAATAATTATACAAATGTTGGCACTGTAAAATGAGATTTCCATTACGGCTTTTCCACTATATATGGGTATTACAACTGTACGAACACAGTTCCATTAAGGCCAGGATTTCCACTGCAAAAATCAGTTCGATGCTGGCTGAGCCAAAATGTATCAGCATTGCCCTGTAGTCAAAAACCTTGTATCTCTCTGCAACAAATATGCTACACGTGATGCCCCTATAAAACATGTTAATTCCCTCTGTGCTTAACTATGCCACCAATGTTGTCACTCTAAAATATGTGCATGCTCTGTCTCCATATTATGCACAAGCATTGCCACTGTAAAATGTTGTCATGCTCTCAGCAACCAAAATATGCCATTATTGTCAATGTAAAAAGTGTGCATGCTCTATGTGCCCAACATATGTTACCATAGTTGCCACTATTAAACATGTTCAGAGTTTTGAGACACCATTGAGCACACTGAAGGTTGTAATTTCATGTCAGGTCTACCCAATGCCTCAGATGGCTCTGCATGAGTTAGGGCATGGACGGCTAATGTCCCCAGCACCGCCCCATGCACAGCACTGTGCAGGGAGATGTGGACACCAACGAATGCATTTGTAATAATCAAACAATGTATAGGTTCTTTTGTAAATGCAAATACAATAGTAACCTTTGTTTCTCTAACATTCACTTCTGGGACCCACAAAAAAAGAAGAAGCTGCACCCTAGCATTAACTATTTGTCAGCCACCACTGGGCATGATCAGCACAGGCATATTGATTGTATGTGTTTGTATGTCAACCAGGGCAACTGGCATTTCAGTCTAAATGGACCAAAAACGTGTACAGACAGGGACTACAGTCATTAATATCTCTATGCCAGGGAAACCTTAAACTGGGTCTTTGTGACCTATTTTTTTTTATTAACATGATATAGTTTACATATTAAACTTTTCATTTATAGACTTTCTCTTCATTCATATGGGCATCCCAGTGTATGTCTGATCACCATGTCAAGCGTTATGCCAGCTCTTAGTCACTTAACAATCAGTTGGCCTTGGTCAAATTCATGATGTTATTCCAGAGCTTGATGATAGTAAAAATATTTTTTTATTATCCTTTCCTAGGATGATTTGTGCTCATCTAGCCTTAGGCTCCATCTGTTTTGATCTTGAAATAGTCTCTAAAATTCCCTCAATGCAGAGCACTCCATGATGATATGATGGATTGCTTCTGTGACTTCAGTGTTTTTGTGACCTATTTACTACTAGGGCATGGCATTTCCCTCTGGCTTTCTCTAGCGCAATGGGTGGAATTATACGAATGCTATCGGGAGGAGCGTGTGTCGCCTCTTCCCCTTAAGGATGGGCTTTTTTGGAGCCATGACTGAAGTGTGTTGTGTCCCCTGGGATCTCCCCGCATGCCAGTGAAACGCATGGAGTGCTGAGAGCCTTCTAGGAAATAGCCCCCTTGATCTAGAACACATTGAGGCAAATTGCTTTATCTGGGTGTTGTTTACACTTTCCCTTCTGGTAGTGTACACAAAGTGGTTCCAGCACGAACGTTTAAAGGGGTTGTCTGCATTTCCATGGGGTTTTAACCCAACAAAAGTTGAATGCGTCAGCGGCCAGCCATATCCAACAGCAGAGCACACAGTTCCGCTTCTCTAATCTGAAATAGGTGGTGCATTCTTCACAGAAGTACACTGCAGCCCATCCCATAATGAATCCAAAGCGTTTTCATATATTTTCTCACAGTGTTATGAATCCGTGTTTTCCTTACTTTGATTAGGGGTGCATTACAGCGATTGATCACACTTGTTAAACGCTCTGGGGATGATATCTGACATAAGAACTTGGTCAATCTGATTCTGTTTCAAGACATGTGTGTGCAGAGGCGTGTCTGTTTTGTGTAAGGAGATAGAAATGACTTAACATCATGTCTGCCCTTTCCCCCTGTAAACAGTGCTTGCCCAGCCTGCATGGGCGAGTTAAATCAATGGAACGTGGGCCCCTACTTTTGATGGAGTCGGGTTGGTGTTCGCAAAGAAAGGATGCTGACAAAATGATTCAATGTTTTGCCAACCAAATGTCTGGAGTGAGTTAGTAGCAAGTTCATCGAAAGTGTCTGTGATCTGTGTGGTTCTGCCTAGCAACTGACACTTTTTTGGTTTCTTTGGTCGCACTAAGCATGTTCTGTAAATAAATACAGTCTGCAGAAACTACCACCGTGGAGCTGCATTCTTGGTCAATGAGATGGTTTACAGAAGATGCGTCAGACCACAATCCACGCTGCACGGCTCCCTAGACCCCTTCAATGCAAACGAGGATGAGTTATTTCCCACTTTAGTATACTCTTTTAGTTTTTTCTGGTACACTTTAGCGACCTTAAACTTACAAAGCATGAGGCATGGAGTGTGCACATTGGTAGAAAAAACATTTAAAAAAGGGGCGTAATTACTTGCTTGTTCAGAAGATGGTCAGGTCCTAAATATGTCAGAACTTCCTAGACATGGGGCCGGATTTTCAAAGCATTTTTCAATGGGATTGTGCCATTGTAAAAAACGTTTATAAATCAGGCCCAAGGAGTTTTAACATGTAGTCATCAGTACATCATGCGACCTGCCCATTGTTCTAGATCACTTAAAACAAGTGATAGCCACGACAAAGTTAGATTTCAACTGAAGATTTCTAGTGTAACTCCATTATCTCTCAAAGGTACCAGTGGGCTGTGACATACATCATTTGTGCTGTCTTCCCAACACAGTTTATATGTGATACCTTTTGGCAGTCTTTGTTACTGCTTGAGCGGCAGCTTGCTTTACTAGCTCGATGGATATGCTCGAGTGGTTGCTGCAAAGCCCCAATAAAAAGGGGATTGTGGTAATCAAGCTTGGCGCCAATTGCTGCTCTTGCAATAGTGGCAGAACCGTATTCTGATATTAGAGGACTAAATTGTCTGCAGCATGAAACAGCAATTTGTGGCGTTTGCCTAAGACTTGAGATGGGAATTCATGGATAAATGAGAATCCAGGTGTATGACTAGAGTTGCTACTTTTTTATACCATGAATGGAATGATACAGAGGGCTGGGAATATATATTATCTTTGAATGGTTAAGACACATTGGCGTAACGGCGGCCCCCGCAGCTCTTGCTGTGCGGGGGATGGGGGGGGGGGGGCACCAACACATGTCCTGGGAGGTGGCCCCATTTGGAGAAAAAAAAGAAAAATATGTTTTTTTCAATTTTTTTCTTTTTGCTTTTTGATTTCACTTTGCATTCATAAAGAAATTATTTCTGTAACAGAAATAATGTCTTTATGAAGGCAGAGTGACTACAAAAAGAAACTTTCTTTTTGAAGTCCGAGGGATCCCCTCACCCCATGCAATCAAAAACCCTAGGCTGGAGGTCTCCATGTCATGGGGTGGGGCAGCCCTATGACTTCAAAAAGAAACAGTGGGCCTCATTATGAGTTTGCCGGTCCGGAAACAACAGTACCAGTAAGCTTGCCGGTGAGGTTGTTTCCAGACCGGCAAACTACGAGTTCTGCGAGCGGGTACCTTTCAGCCCGCCAGGTCTGACCTTGCGGGCAGGTGGCACCAGTGCACAGAACTCGCCGGTTGCACCGGCACCATTCATAAATGGTGCCGGTGCATCCGGCCTCCCTATTCTCATTGAGCCCAATAGGACTCAAATGGGAATGGGGAGTAATATTTTCCAGTGCCCAGGAATGGGCAATTACCAGGTCCGCCGGGGCTGTATTGCCCTGGTAATTGCCCATTCCCTTGCACCGGAAAATTCATGACTCCGGCGGCAGCCGTGTCGGTATTTACCGGCATGGCTTCCGCCAGGGTCATAATGACCCCCAGTATCTTTTTGAAGTCACTCTGCATTCATAAAGAAATTATTTCCATTATGGTTCAGTCCTTAAAGGAAATAATTTCTTTATGGAGTCAACATAACTTCAAAAAGAAACAATTTATTTTTGAAGTAATAGGGCTCCCCTTAACCCCATGACGGGTGTGTGTGTGAGTGTATGGAGAAAGTGTTCACACTTAAATGTATGGGTGGGAGCCTGGGTGTGTGTGTCTGTATGGTGAAAGGGTGTACACTTAAATGTACGAGTGGCTGCCTGCGTGTGCCTACTTGGTGAAAGGGTGCACATTTATATGTATAGGTGGCAGCCTGTGTGAGTGTATGGTGAAAAGAGTGCACACTTAAATGTATGGGTGGGTGCCTGGGTGTGTGTGTGCCTGTATGGTGAAAGGGTGCACACTTAAATGTACGGGTGGCTGCCTGGGTGTGCCTGTATGGTGAAAGAGTGCACACTTAAATGTATGGATGGCTGGGTGTGCATGTATGTATATGGTGAATGGTGTGTGTGCTTGTGTTCAGGGGTGCAACAAAACCTACCTTTCGGGGGGCTACCTTTCAAATGTTCGGGAGTGGTGCTAACTTCATGGGCGGTGGGGGAGGGGCAAACGTATTTGTGTGGGGGCCATCAAATTTCTTTACGCATTTTTATGAGACTATTCTAGTGCAGCTTCAATTTTACAAGCAGTTAACTCTCTTCTTTAAGGTTTAAAGCTCCCACTTGTGGACTGCTGCGAGAATTGAGTGGTCTCCTGTTCCCTCTCTACCCTTCCAATCCTTCCCCTGGCATGCAAGTACTAAACCCACATCACAATTTCAATTGGCTAAAAAATGTGGCATTTGACTGCAGGTACTAGCAGTGAAATGCGTTATGTTAGTAATTGCTTGGCTCTTGTTACAGCAAAACCCAGGTGCCGTTTAACATCTTTGTCCTGTTCTGTCCGGCAACTGCTCCGAGGGTCAGCCAGGTCGAGTCAACATATAGCCCAACATTTCGGGGGGGGTTGGGGGGATTGCTGAATCCCAGTCAACTCAATGGTGTTGCACCACTACTTGTGTTTAATGCCTTGATTACTTATTGGTAATCTTCATTACTCCTAGCACTATTCTTCGTTGTCCCACTACTTGTGTATGAGGCACTCTGCCTCATACACAAGTACTGGGATGAGGT
The DNA here is from genome assembly GCF_040938575.1 of Ambystoma mexicanum. Taxonomy (NCBI): domain Eukaryota; kingdom Metazoa; phylum Chordata; class Amphibia; order Caudata; family Ambystomatidae; genus Ambystoma; species Ambystoma mexicanum. The sequence goes on along the minus strand of NC_090929.1, from coordinate 278,877,358 downwards.
AGAGGAACATGGATGTAATGCCTAACTTAGCTACCTTTAATCTTCGGTACTTCTAGTCCCACTCTTCCTCATCCCAGTACTTACCTATGAGTGAAGGAGCCTCATATGTAAGCTCTGGGACAAGGAAGAGGGACGTGGAGGTAATTCTTGGCCAACAAGCTGATTTTGTGGGTTGGGGTAGGGGTGGGAGGGAGAGGGGATGTTTGTGGGGAGGCGGGATTGTGTGACAAATCATAATGGTTGTCCATGTCCAGTCTAAGCAGGCATGATATGTGGTATTAGTGGCTAGAGAGGCATTTTGGTACAGCCAGTCTAGTCATTCCTCAGTTTGGTATGAATTATTTTATAACTCAGCATTTCTGATAACGCAGTCCTGCTAAGTGTGATTACCTGGCAAGACTAGCATTTCAGTGCTGCCAGACTAGTTGTTTCTTACTGGGGCATTGTATGTTTTTCTTGGAATTTGTGATAAAATTATATGATATAAGTCATTTATAACGCGCCTGTACACAAGTGTTTCTAGGCGCGACAAGACACGTGAGGGAAGATAGAGGGAGGACAAAACAAACAATCTTACTAGGCCTTGTGTCATTCAGATTGTGCAGGTGTGAGAACGAGAAGTGCAAAGGGAAGGGAGGGGGGAAGTGCAAGGGAGAGGGGAGGGAAAACAGGGCAGCAATTATCTGAGTAAATGCAGCCAGGGCAGTGCAGCTCTGGGTAGTGCAAGGAGAACAAGGGACTGTAGGGTTACAGTTACAGCCCCTAAGTACCTGAATGGCCCAGAGGCAGTGCAGGAGTGACTGATCAAGAAAGAGTCTGGACATAGTGAGACTCTGAGGGTAGGCCAGCAACCAGTCAGTACAGCAGACAGGTAGGTCAGGAAGGCCAGGTGGGGAGGAAGAGAGAGAAAGCATAGAAGAAGAGGAAAGTTTTGAGCTGCTTCCGGATCTTCAGGTGGTCTGGCTCAAGTTTGAGAGTGGCAGGGAGGCTATTCCAGAGGGAGGCGCCTGCATAGGAGAGAGATCTACAACCCCCAACCCACCCACTCTCTGCCTGGGCAAGTGTCTAACCCTCAGAGAGTTGGAGGTAGCTGAGTGAAGGGCTTGAGAATGGAGGTATTTTGGAAGAGAGCAATAGATGTAGTGTGGGCCTGGGCCCAGAAAGCTTTGTGGACAATGCAAAGGGTCTTGAACTTGATACTTGCAGCAAGCAGGAGCCAGTGGAGAGATTTCAGGGCTGGAGATATATGATCCTGGGCTTGAGGCCAAGGATAAGTCTTGCAGTCCTGTTCTGCATTAGTTGCAGTGGGCGGAGAGTAGAGGAAGGCAGGTTGAGAAAGAGGCTGTTGCAGTAGTCCAGCCTTGAGAGAACCAGGGCTCTGGAGACAGTGAGCTTCTGGGGGAAAGTGAGAAAGGGAAGAGTCCCTTTGAGGAGGAGCAGTGGGACTTCTTGGCGATGTCCGAGATGTGAGGAGAGAAAGAGAGAGTGGAGTCAAATATGACAACCAAGTTTTTTACCTCGCAGGAAGGTGAAAGAAGAGGGCCCAAGGTGGGCGGAGAGAGTGCGAGAGGGAAAGCATGGGCAGGGGTCCCAATGAGTAGGATCTCCATCTTACTGGCATTAAGGGAGAGATTGGTGGATGCGCACCAATCCTGAATCCCGGATAGACAGTCAGGAATGAGAGAGAGAGAGGAGAGGAGTCTGAGGGGAGCCTGAAGGAAAGCTGAGTGTCATCTGCATAAGAGGAGAAGGTATAGATCAGGTGGGCCAAGGGGCCAAGAAGAGGGTGAAAAACTAGGATGAGGATGGAGCCCTGGGGAACGCCACAGGTATAGAGAGATGTGGCAGAGAGAAAGGGGCCAAGGTGCACCTGGGAGGGGCAGTCCAAGAGGAAGGAGGTCAGCAACTCAAGGGCCTGATCCATGATGACCAGGTTCTCATGGAGTCGATTAATCAGGATGGCGTGGTTGACCATGTCGAAAGCAGAGCAATTGTAAAGGAGGATGTGAACAGAAGGTTTGTTGTAATCAAGGTTAGATAGCAGATCTTCACAGGTGTTCAGGAGAACAGTTTCCATGCCTCTGGCAGCTCTGAAGCCAGACTGATGGTCATGGAGACAACCAACAGATTAAGTGTAGAGAGTAAGCTGGAAGAAGGACAGTTTTTTGTGATGGATATTGGGCGATAGTTTTCCAGGCAGGCAGGACAGGCAGATGGCTTCTTGAGGAGCAGATGCACAAGTGAATGCTTAAGGGGAGAGGGGAACATTCCAGTGGTGAAAGAGTGATTACAGAAATCAGCCAAGGCTGGAGCAAGGGTGTCAATATGGTCCTTGATGGTTCTAGAGGAGCAGGGGAGCACCTGTTTAGACAACACTTTCAAAGATCGGACTTGTCCAGAAACCTCATCAGGTATTGTCAGAGAGAAATAGGAGAAAGGAGGAAGAGAAGTAGAGCTGGCCAATGGGGGGCCAAGAGAGGAAGAGGAGATGGGGGACTGGATGTCCTCAGTTTAAGCAGAGAAGTGAGAGAACAGAGCAATACAGAGGGCCTGAGAGGGAACAGGAGAGGTAAACCCTGCAACAGGATTGACCAGTCACTTACAGATTTTAAAGAGTTTGGCCGTGTTGTTAGAGGCCACAGAGACGCAGGCTTGAATGTGTGTTCTCTTCTTGATGAGTGTTATTGCTCTGACTGGCATTTTGGTGCAACCAGTCTAGGTATGTCTAAATGTGGCCTGGCATGCTTTACTGTAATGTTATTACACTGGTGTACATTGGGCAGCCAGTTGGACATGTCTTCATTGTTATTGGCATTTTTAATTGCAATGCATTACTGTTCCTGTGCACTGTTGGTGACTTGCATGTATTGGATTGGTGTTACCCTACAAAACCATTGCAAACACTCTGGCTTTTTAGCCAATTTTACTCAGAAAGTGTACTGTATATTGCATTAAAACACATATTTATATCTTTCTCCTAGTGCAGTGTGTGGCATAGCCCTTCAACAGCACATTTGTGTGTATTGTGCAAGTGTGATAATCTAGGCCGGCCCAGAGTGTGGCTCGACCCGTGATTTGTCGGGGGGGGGGGCCTCAGCATGGCTCACAGGGGGGCCCCCACATTTTGTGTTATGCCACTGTTAAGACAGAGCCAACTTGCCGCCATCCAAGCCTCAACAAAAGTCTCAAATAATTGTTTGAGTCATGCATTAGGATTTTCCAGATTGCCTGTCAATGGAACACTGTCTGGACATCACCTGCATAGTTCTGATATGCCAGCCCCTGAACATCGTGTAGGGGTTTGACGAAATCATTGAGAAATAAGGGTGATAGGCAAGACCCCTGTGGGGCTCACCAGTCCACCACCACAGCCTACAATACAATACATGTTTACTTAAGTTATTCTTTTATTTAAATAAAAAAAAAACACGTGGCAGCATTCTCTGGCACTCCCTCATGTGTGATTGCAGAAGGGGCTGATTCTGGGTGTCCAAAGCCGCCAAAAGGTCGAAAAACACAAGCACTCCAGCACCTCACTCATCCACAATCTGTAACATGCCCTTGGTTTCCTCCACACCCTACACCAAATTCCTGCCATCCCACATGCGGGCAAATATTTATTTGCACACAATACTTTCATAAAATAGAAAGCGCCTTCCTCGCTCAAGCACTACCTCCCTTTGACTGTCATAGAATTCATTTAAAAATCACGACACGCTTCTGTCAGAAAATGCCCTCAAAACAGATGTGTGAACGCATGTGCATCAACGAAAATAACAAATGCCAGAAAACAAAGATGTTTATTGATAAAAGTGAAGCAAAGCAGATGGACTTGGTGTGTTATTTTACCGATTCCGGCAACAGCGGGGAACACATTCTCCACAGTCTCATTTAATACAAATCACATGAAAACAACGGCAATAATCCAAACACCCACAAAGCCGAGCCGTTACTACACAATGGCGCACGCATCACATTCGGAGACTGAGGATACCCTCATGTGAGTCTAGGCTGCACAAATGCCTGTGGACCTGTTCGGCTGACTGCCACGCCCTCATCAAAGGCAGTCCTGCATGCTGCATTGACGCTTTTGTTGTGGCTGTGAAATTGCACACTTGGTCCCTTACTAAGACCCCCACAGACAGGGCCGGTCTTACAACAGATTGCACCCCAGACGGGAAGCATCGTTGGTGCCCCCCTCCCCCGACCTTTGATCTCATGCATGTGTCATGGGCTGAGCAGCGGGAGTGGGGACTATGAGTTAACAAAATTGTCAATTCCGGCATCTGCTGCATTTCATGAACCTCAGAAAACAGCAATGAGAGGGTCAAACCCGGACAGGCCTGGTTATGTTAGTCTGCTTTTGCTCTTCATTTTTAGTAACAATGACCAGTTTGCTGCTGTGACCCAGGTCAGAGAATCGACAATTTCAGATGTACACTAATGTCATTCGTATGACCTCAAACATTTAGCCACTCTTAAAAGGTGATGAACTGGTCTTGAACAGTGTTAATCAAACCTCCAAGAACAAGCACCAGTAACATACCCAACGATAGCTGTACAAGCCCTTCTATCTCAGCATTAAAATGCATGTATTTATGCAATATGTATTGCATCAAATATTTCATGGGAAGTTAAATATATTTAGGAGGGACACACGTAAATAATATCACTACTCCATGTGAGTGGTAAAGTCTACTTTAAACATATGCAGAGAGTTAACATGCATGTACAATTCAACATAGCTCCCAATGTTAATGTTGGAGAGGTGGTGTTCTAAAATTATGACATTACAATGTGGAATTTACATTGAAACACACTGCAGTGCATTACCACGGCAGAGAAATGGCAGTTCGAGTAGTGGGTTTTGCTTCGCTCATGCTTGTGAACTCTCAAAATTATTAAATGTTTCCTTCGTGATCACTCATTTTAGCTCCCGACAGCACCATAAAACTGTAAGGTTGCAAAGAAAAACAATGTCTACAATCCCAACATAAAAACAAAAACAATCAAATTCTTAAAGGGTGGAAGATGACCTTTTCTTGGGACTCGTTAAGTTTACTTTTTGCAAATTATTAGTTGCGTGCTGCTTGAATAACAGTGGTCCTTGCACATTGTGCAGTGTATAGACGAATTTCATTTCAAGGGACTTGGAGTACTGCGGGTATCAGGGGAAGTATCTCCAATGTACCCCAAGCCTAGTGCGCTTTGCCCTCCAACCTCACCCCCCAGCCTTGCAGCCCTGTGCTTTTTCACATTCTCCATTATGGTAAAGAACATTGTCCCGAGCTTGGGAGAGAAATGGACTATGCAGAAGGAGCTGCCTCCCCAGGATGTGTTTAGCTGCTGGTGTATCAAATGCAGAAACAGGTGGCATCAAGAGCCCCATGTTCTGAAACATCTTTTGCGCACTGGTTGGTCACATGACAAAAAGTGTGAGCAGGTGATTCCCCAACACTTGAACCATTCTTTAGAGACTTGGCTTTGATTAATGTGGCGTTAGCTGGTCATTGCCATTTCCCAGCGCTTGTGTTAAAGGAGATCGGAAGCTGCACCGTGCAGGGTATTTTAAAGGCCATGAATTGATGCTACAGCATGTCGCCCCCAATGGAACAAAGCAAGTGAAGCATTCATCCTGGGTATTTGCATTATACGAAAGACGGGCCAACCGTCCGAGAAAACGGTTTCTACTGTAGTTGCTGAGTCGCTTTCCCAAGCCAGCTGCTGTGCAGACTTTGCTCAGCTTTTGGTCCAGTGCCTGCATCCATCCTTCACACCATCATTCACAAGGCACATTCATGTAGGTGTTTGTTTATCTTGTTAGACTAGCATGATTGCTATTCCAAACTAAAGAAGCACAATGACAAAGAAGAGTATAAGACAAGTCAGAGCGGACAGTATGAAACTCTTGCACTAAAATAAAGTCAGCAGTGCATGCCCAGGAATGAGGGAACGACGAACAATATGCTCGGGAGCAGGAACCAGGGGGCGTAGTAACCCCCAAACCAGCCCAAGCGTGGTACTGGCACACAGGGCCTCATCCTCGAAGTGATTTTGGCCTGGCCAACTGACCGACTAATCCAACCCCACTCGAACGTACAACTGTCTAAGATCTGCTGATGGTGACACTCTGCCCAGGTCTTCCGAGAACCGGCCTATTGATCTCCTCAGGAGAGTCCGCCACTAGTGCTCGCTTCCTTTTTCATGACTACTTGAGCCTTGACAAAAGTGTCTAGCTTTGTGGCCTCCAGAGGCTGTTCTTGGATGGCCCAGTCATCTCCGCAATACCATTTTAAAATAAATAAAATGCCTATGCAGCAATAGTCCTCACCTGCGAGGACGGGACCAGGAGGAAAGAGGTGTGCTTGCCTCGGCAGGCTGTAGTTACTGCCGGGTTTCCTGAAACAAGGCCAATCAGCGAGGGTAGGATGCAGCAACTGTTTGTATTTGCTGATTATGCTGCTGCTTGGCAGTGTGTGCTTGTGATGGGAACAACTTCAGGATTTAGTGACTCACTCGCTCCTCTTTTCTGTAATGGCCGGAGCCGACAACACCATCCAGCCCCAATTGATCCATACTTCAGTGTCAGTGCACGCCCATAGCCTGGTGGAGGGCACACCGCACGTGCGCCCATGGGCCTGGCTGGCGCCAGCAGCGCCGGTGCCACCCGGGGCCGGAGGAAGGTAATAAAGCAACAAATGTTGCTAATTTATTTGCCAATTGCCATGCCCTGCCTGAGGGCCGAGGCCAGGCCCATTTCTTGGCCTAGACGAGGCAGGCAACTGCCAGGGTGCAATAGACCCTGGGGTGCAATTGACCCGGTCCCTGGAGACTCTGGAGGGGATGGAATTCCCCAGTTTGTGGGGCGGCACATTGACGCAGGGAAAGTTCCGCAGGCCAGGTGCTGGTGCTGCCCCTTCCGACTATAATGTCACATAGTACAAAAGTACTACGTAACATTACAGAAGTCAGAGGCTCCCTCTGACCACTTTCGCACCACTTGGGGTGGGGGGAATAAGCACACCAATAAAAACACTTTAGGTCCCCCTGCAGTTTAGACCAGCCCCCTGCATCACAATGCCAGCAGGAAACTGCTAATGGTGGCCAATTAATCACTAAATGGTTTCGTGCTGGCATTGAGATGGGAGGGGAGGTGCAGTGGGCTGTGGGGAGTGGGCGTGCCTTGCAGGGACGCACCGTGGGCCTCACACGGTACAAACAGAGACCCGTTTGGGCCCATGGTGCGTCCCTGCCAACCCAGAAAATGGCCAAAATAATAGTTTAAAGCAGCGCTATTTCTTTCATGTCGCTTATTTTCCAAACTATATATCAATTCCACTTTAAACCACTTCCAATGCACTGGTGATGAGTTACTTCACTATGCGGATAATAGTTTTGACCAGTGTTGCTGAGTAAATTTTCTTTAAGCTACGAACCGGTTTATTTATTTATTTATGCAATGTTTGTCGGGTACATGGGGACGGATAATTTATTTATTTTTGTAGGATACCTGTATCCGACACACATTGCATAGATAAATAATGCAGGTACCCGGCAAACATTGCATGAATAAATAAATAATCCTGGTCCATGTATCCTTACAACAGTCAAGACTTTACTGTATCAAAGCTTAACCCTTAATTCCCATTCAAAGAATGTTAAAGAGATTGTTTATTGGGTTCAGGTGTCTCCTTGTCATTGCCCTTTTGGCTTAGGTTGCCTCCAAACCCCCTTCAGCATCTTGTGTTCTTTGTTGGTTGTATATACTGTTTCCTATGCCATATTCATGGTCTCTTGGTTGGTGTTCCCAGTCCTCATTATCTGCAGCTTAAGTGGGACTGGGGCATAAAATTGTCTTGGGCACCAGTGAAAAAGTGGCCCACCGTTGCAAATGGCAATACATTCCTTGTGTGACAGACGGTTGACTTTGGGTAGGAGTTCCTTAACGGTGTAGTTTGGGAATGGCGCGCAGGGTGCAGTGGGAGTGGTGCGCGGGGTGTGGTTGGAGTGGTGCATGGGGTGTGGTGGGAGTGGAGCGCGGGGTGCGGTGGGAGTTAAGCATGGGATGGGGTGCAGGGGTGCGCATTCCTAGTGTTTCACCCTGGTAACCAAATGGACTAGAGACTGCCCTGGCTGAGGCCACAGCCTGCAGCAGTGCCAGTGGTAGAATACACGTGTAACACGTTTGTTTCCTAACATTAAAAAATGAACAGGCACATCAATTTTTATAATGTTAGGAAACAATCGTGTTACACGTGTATCCTAGCACTGTGGACTGCTGGTGCAACATCCCCTAGAGGCTGACTGCCGTCAGGCAGCCACCTGGGCTGCCTGACGCAAAGACCGGCCCTGCCCACAGAAACCTCTGCGTACGTAACACTCTTTAATCTCTGTTTGTTGTACTTCCCAATTTCGACTAACAGAGGCCAGCAGGTTGATTCCAGAATACACAACGAAAATAAGCAGTTTGCTTGGAGACCTTTTTTTTATTCTAGTGCTGGGTGAACTATGGGCCATCGTACCCTCCTGAATTTTGGTTGGTTCAAGGTCCCCTAAACCTTTAGACCCCTTTCAGTGATCCGGGAGAATAGCCCAGGGGCAACGTGCTCGCCTTGGATGCAAGACGACACAAGGCAGCACAGGTTCAATCCCCAGGTCTGCGCTTAGAAACCTCAGGGTATTAAGGGTGTTATAAATAACCTATCATATCCCAGTGATACCTGCGTCCTGGATAGAAGGGTATGCTGCTACCATTACCACAGCCTCACAACTTGCCCCATAGCCCTCCCGACTGATGCCTGCCATGCTCTGTTGGGCAGTGGAGTCTGCTTAATATTTTATTTCCCTCGTAAATAGAATAAAACAATCCTGTGTTACTGTGGAGGAGAGCAGTATAGGGGTGCCTGTGTGTGCGTGTGAGTGTGTGTAGGTGTGCTTGTGTGTGTAATATTGACATTGGATGGTGCTAATCAAAAAGTCATTCAATCTGCAGAGCAAAAGATCAGAAACAAACGTCTGCTTGATCTTGTCTGCATGATCCTGGAGGGCTTGTCCAGTAACAGTGAAAATGATGCTAACATTAACAATGTTTCTAACAAGAGCAGTCTATTTTTATTTCAGGAGCATATCTTCAAATGCATCAGTATATACAAAAAGAGAATAAGAAGTCCATGCATGAAGTAGGAAGTCTCAATACGATGTGGTAGTCAAGTTAGACAAGTGTGAAGAGGAGGAGATAAGTGCCTCTACCAGAAGTCCCACCCCCATTTTGCCTATATGTCGGCAACCGGAAATTGCAACATGTGTAACAACAGTGATGCTACCTATACCGTGAAAAGTCCTTGAAACAAGATATCAATTGGACAACCCTACATGATGTATCCGCGAAGAAATGACAGTGAAGATGAGTGAAAGAGAAGACTGGTGACGTCATCTGAATCAGAAATGATGCACCCAGAAAACATGCCAATGAAAAAGGTGAATAGACCTAAGAGAATCTGATGGCGAAGTAAAGAATTTTGTAACATTTTACGACCAAAATGAAGATTGCACTTCCGGGAGAAGCACTGAAGAAAATTCAATGTCGTTTTATAATTGTACAGATGCAGTAACATAAGTAGACTAAGTAATCATAAGGCTGGCTATATGTAGTGAATAGACTGCAGGCGGTGCCGCCAACATATATATATAAGTGGGTATAGAATCTGGATGTTCCACAACGCATTTTAGCAAAGTTGGAGCCTGTTAATAGAAGGGCAGTAGAATAAAAAAGCAGACAGCAAAAGAAGATTTGAGAAGGCTTGCCTGGCCCAGTGTCCAGGGTTCAAGCAACCAATAAACTGGTTATCTACTTGAGAAGATACAATGAACATGAGAAGCGAAACAAGCTCCTATTTGAGGTTTAATGGAAAAACAATAGAAGTGCCAGGTTTTATTCATTTCATAGCATTACATACAATGAAGGACCTCAAAATGTGGTCTCCTGTCACATGGTCAGATGAAAATAGACTTTGGGCAAGCTACACAGAGACCAGAAGATGAGGCCATGCTCACACACCCTTTTATTCTCAGGGACAGTGATGCTTTGCAAGGGCCGAGTTCAAAGAAGCAAATTGAATGGCAGACGGCAGGAGTGATGATGGATTTTGGGCTAATTGGGTGGGGAGGCATCACCAAGCTAACCCTCCAGCACCTGGGGTAACAGCTTGTGTGCTGCTAGCGAGTGGAATATTCCAGAAGGGTACAAGCATGCCAACCAATTGTGTAGGGCCATGTAGTAAAGAGCCCTACAGTTTGAAAAGCTAATACAACATTGTGTATTAGTATGACATGGAAGATGACTTGCATTAGAGGTGGGCATGGCTGACCACCTGACCTTAGAGACCCAATCACATTCCAGTCCCCCAGGGAAAGTATACTTAGATGTTCCCTTTGAACCTATCACCTCCCCTAGTAGGTTTTCCTATTTTGCCACATAGTTTGAGGTAACTCATGATGAGTTTTTACAATATAACTGTGTTTTTTCATGAAAATCGTTGAGAGACTTGTGACTGTGCGGCGTCCGTTGATGCCCATTATACTCCCTGTTTTAGGCAATTGCAATTAAAACAGTTTTGTTTTTGCCAACTTCCTGAGTCTGTCTGATTAATGATGTATGAGTAAGATCTGCATCCCCATCCAACTCAGATACTGTTACCTCATCTTAAAGGGCCTACGGGTTCAAGTGCCTAGTGGGCATGGGAAAGAACACCCAAAGATGGTGCCAAGAGGGAGACAGAAAGTGTATATACAAATGACCCAGACCAGAGAGATATGTGAATACATTTCTCTACCAAAGAGAGCACTTTACCAAGGGAAGGGAAAATAAACAGCTGGTCAAATTGAAAACAAATATTTTGTCACAATACTTTTGTACAGCAGGCCCATTTCCAAATGTCCTTTTAGGCGTGCTGTTCGTGGGCTCGGTGACATTGGCGATGGGTTGTGTAATCCTCTTCATCAGTGCGAAAGGCCATCACTCTCTTTGCCAGGCTAGATCAATGCTCAAGATTTATCTCAGCAGAGGAAATAATGTCACTTTCCTGGTGTGTGACTTTGGAAATGGGCTTGGTTCCTTGAACTTGGGTCCTTTGGTAATCTCCCTGGACCTCAGTGTAGCTACACTGTTGTCAGCCTCTTCCTGCCTAAAGGAATTTGCTGTACTGACCTGGTCTGCCAAAATCATATGGGTTCTGCCGGCTCTCCTCCTTCCATCACTCATGCACTGATGGTATCACTCCATCTAGGTGGCTGCCTCTTTTCTTGCCTCTCTCCATCTGGCTTCTCTCCAGCAGAGGTGGATGATATTTCCAGCGTGTTCTCTGATGCCAGCTCTCCTCTACCTCAGATGTTTTTTGCTCCTGTGACTCCAACAAGTCTTTCAGATGGAATTTCTCTCCTCTGCTTTCTAAAAACTCAAATGCCTTTAACTCACCAACTGTCTCCAAACCACTGACTCAAGCTCCATCTCCAACTATGAAGTATCGTGGGTCACCTGTCTTAAACAACGCTGGGGCCCGAAGGTAAGTTAACAAGTAAGTTTATTCTTAACTAGTTACATAGGAGAGAAAGTACTGGGACATCCGCCCAGCCCAGTTCAGCAGGTCCAACTGACAACCGTGGAACCCTGCACACCAAACATTCATCAACACTCCACACTACAAATGACATCACGAGCCAACCTCAAACTCTAATTACCACAAACTACTCATAGTGTTAGCCTGGCCCAGCTGGGTTTTACAGCAGAAATACTGCTCCCATCGGGGCGTCTTGCACTAAAGACTTGCACCTGTGAGTTGAGGGTTGGCCTGGTTGTGGATTGGGCCATCTGCTAACAATCATGTGTGTTGAGTGGGCTAGGCCATGAGGTTAAACTAGGGCTGGCGACCATTTTTAGTACAATATCTGCTTTTGTTTGTGTTTGAAACACTTTCTCTTGTGGAAAACAGACATTGGCCCTCATTCCAACCCAGGCGTTAAGGGTTTAACGGTGCCGTTGGCGCCGTTAACCCTTAACGCCTGATTTCCACCTTGACGCCTGCTTTTAGCAGGCGTTAAGTACCAAGGCGCTAAGCGTCCTTGGCGCTAATTACGGCACCGTAATTTACGGTGCCGTAAATAGCGCCTTCCCCACTCCCATTATGCCCTATGGGGCAAAAATGGGAATGGGGAAGGGTAAATGGGGATTGGGGATTTACCGCCCCACTCACCTTGGAATGGGGCGGTAAATCCGCCATCCACCATGGTGTAAACAGAGTTTACACCGTGGTGGTAAAGTAGGGAACTTACCACCTGGGTTGGAATGAGGGCCATTGACTGCCTGACTTGATCCGGGGCTCCTGTGGCATAGGCTGTATGTTTCTGAAGGGCTGGAAGACTTCTGGGTAAGTTAGCGCTACATTGCATTGTTGTAAGCAAACATTCCTGTATGAACTGGCTACCTCTGTAACAGCTGTGGCAGTCCGCACACAGGAAAACCAGGTCTGTTTGTTTGTGTATCCATGCAAAAAGTGCATGCAACATTTGATGTTGGAAATTGATGTGAATCTGCAGTTTGTATCTGTGTTGTCATCGTGGTCAATATGGGGAACATTTATTTCTGTTCTGTTACGCTTAGCAGCCACAGAATAATACCACTTTTCTCGCTCGCTAACGAGTGAACCAGACGAAGGACTCGGATTACAAGATGTCATTGTTCAATGTTATTTATGTCAATGAAAAGAAAAATACCTATCTGGCCCTAGCGCTACGAGTGAAGTTACTGACCATCTAAAACAAAAACTAATGGTTCTCGTTGAGCTCAAATATAGAGCCCTGAGACCAAAATTCCTAGTTACTAGCTGTCCCTATCACTTGATCAGTTTTTGTCAGCTTTTTTATCAGTGGTCAAATACCTCCAGGATTACTGTACAGACACTTCTTTGTTTCCCACCTTTGTGGCACTGGGACTCCCCAAAGTCCTGTTGCTCTTTGGTAGGGTTATTTGTTCTCTGTCCAATTCTCAGTCCAATTTATAAATACAGGGTTTCTGCCCGCTCAGGCATTACAGGTTTCTGTTACCTAGCCGGCTCGGCTAGCCTTGTTACAGAGCATTCATACTCCTTTTAACTTGTTCCATGTTGAACGTATGTCCGTCTCCCTTTAGCAGTTTCTCACATTAATGTCAGCTTTCCCAGCCTTGACATAAAGCACACATATGCCTTTCACTCCTTTTCTCATAGGGCGTGTGCCCGCTCAGTTCTCTTATGCTCTCATACGGTTAGCAGCTTCTCCCAGCCCTGAAAGACACTGTTCATATCTCTTTCACTCTAGTTTACCTGGGTTGTGTTCAGGTTCCATGTTCTTAAATGCTCATACCTATGTCGGTTTCGTAAACCTTTGAAACCAATGTTCATAGCCCTCACAAGTGTCCTCAAGTGGGGAGCGTTAGCTTCCCTCTCTGTATTCGCCTCATCGGCAAAGCCACTCACTGTGTTGAGCTCAGAGACCCAGACTCCTCTCCTTCTCATGGTCTCAGTGTCAGTTGCTGGGCACCAGGGCCACCACTGTGCTCTAGTGGTCATGCCACCAGGGTAGTCAGTTTTCTTTGCGCCTTCACCCTGCTCCTAACCAGAGCCTCCTGCTCGGTCAAAGCACGTGCATCGTAGCCTCCAGTTAGCGAGTCTTGCTTCACCTACACAGCTTGTCGTAGCGCTGCCCCTCCAGGACATCTCTACAGAGGCTCGCCTCTGCATATCTCTGATTGTCCTCCCTCCGTAGGAGTCTCTCCTTGTGTCAGCGGTCTTTTCCCATTCACAGTTTTTACTGTTTAAGTATGTCATCACAGTAAAAAAGAGTGTGTCCTTCTTCCTTGATGGAGGGGTTCAGATGAAACCCAGTATTACCTGAAACCAACGGAGTGGAAGGAGGATTACTGGTAGTTGCAGTGAAAATATGAGAACAAACACGTTTTTCAAGTCTCATGTAGGCAGACAATGTAGTCCTTTCGGGCAGCTACTTGTTGGACTCCGACTCCTGGTCCCGAGAGGGGAGTCACTCCCAGTGAGATCCAACCTGCCCAGACCCATAGGCTCACCTCCCTATCCTCACAGGGGGGAGAGGCCCTATGGGAAGAAGGGAGACATTGTCCAGATTCACAACTACTTTGCATTGCTGGCTATGTTGCCTTTGACTTTATGGGGCAGCATTCATTCCATATGGAGAAGAACTTGAGCTGTTCTGCAAGCATGTTTGGGCTGATTTGGGTGTCTGAGTGGTGCAGAGGAGTTTCCAAAGGTCCTTCTGGGGATATGGTTTTCCTATTATATACTAGAGAGGTTCCTGGAATCGCATGAGGCAGGCCCCTGCTCTGGGAACATACCTCACTGTGGATGATCTGGGGATTTCCTATACCTCCTGCAGGCACAGCAACCTCTCGCTCAGGGCAGAGCCTGGCACCTTAAAAATGCATGTGTTGCCCCACGATTAGGCAGGGATCCCTGCCACACTGGTAATATATAAAAAGGCAAGACACATACTAGTTAAAGTATTGAAGAAAATAATAATTTCAAGCCACAACATAATGAAACCAAGAATCAGAGCACACTGGGGTGTCTATCAAAGAGCAGAATATGATCATGTCAATTTACAAAAGAAAACAACAGGCAATGGGTGCTTTTTCTCCAGAAGGGATTCTACGCATTATGGAAATGTGATCACATAAAACGTAGCTTCTGATTGTCCACATTGCTGAACATAGTACAATTCCACTGCTCTGCACTGACACGGTGGGAGTGTTCTTCGAGAAGCTGAACCTGCACGTATAATAGCATTGTTTGTAAGGAATATCAAGGAGTAAGGAATCAGCCTGCACTCTCAGTCACATAACCTGAACCACCGATCCAATCACACTAAGGAATACAGGTTAGGATAGACTTTGAGCAACTCAATTTACAAAGGAAAAGCAAAAACACTTAGTTCCTTATTGTCGAAAGATCATTCTACCTTTCTTCTGCCTACCTATTGCACAAATGTATTGATTTCTCATGTTAACTCATAGTAGTCTGACTTCAATTATTTACATGTGTGCATGTATTGCTATTCTATTCCCCAAACCCTGGTAGTCAAGTGATGACTTTTTTATGGAACACAACTATCAAGTAAGATAGGACTTTTATATGAGAGAACCTGTATTAAAATAAAACAAAAAACAATTACACACCCACCCACACACACAGACACACGTTAAACACACATTGAAAGTTGATCAAGGCATCCAGCACGAGAGCAATGTCAACAGAACATTTTAGTGGTACGGACATACAAATGAATGGTTGGAATGTAATATAAATGTACTAGAATGGTTCAATACATTTCAATGAGCTCATCCTGCAGACGTCTATCTGCTTTAACTCACTCCAATTCCTGGAAGTGATCCAAACTTATTTCAGTGCATTACAGTCTGCTTTTACTAGTGTACAGCCCAGCGCCTATGCCAGTGGGTGGGTTATTTGACTGGCATAGACTGTTTCTGAATGTACTCAACACTTCACCCTGTCTTTTACTATTGATGACCTTAACATGAAAGATACACCCCAATATGGAGGACCTTGCCTCCATACCACACATTTATGAGCTCTACAAAGCACTTGCCAAACATACACTTCAATAGAAATGGACTAAATCTCTACTCCTATCTCTAACTCTACATTAAACTCCTAATGCAATAGATCATTTAACCCAAGATCTTGTTCACCACCAGCTTTCTGCCCACCAATGAACCACCCCAACTACCTCATTCTTGTTTCTTTAACATTACGCATGGTATTCTCTCTCTCTCTCTCTCTCTCTCTCTCTCTCTCTCTCTCTCTCTCTGCCTCTCTCTATCTCTCTCTCCCTCTCTCTCTCTCTCTCTCTCTCACTCTCCTCTTGTCTGCTCTGCTCTACTATCCTCTCTTCTATCCTCACTTATTCTCCCTCAACCATTGAGTAGGAGGAAGGTGGGGGAGGCCTACCACAGACCTAGAGCTGATGGATTATCTTCTGTTGCTTTGCTCTGCCAGGGTGTGCAGGTAATGTGCCTGACAGATGTGCTGTGCTTCCACCAGGAGACTTACCAGCTATGGTGTGCCACTGATGGCCTGGGATTACAATCTAGTAGTACCTCTGTGAAGGCACCGTGAAGTAGACACAGACAACAGGTTCAAGATTGATTATCCATAGCTTTTATAGGTCGAGTAAGGTCTAACTTGCCCTCTGCTAAGGTGGGATTTCCCTACCCAAATAAAATTAAGGCGAGTATTTTTCAGGAAGTGCAAAGCACATGTCTGTCTGTGTCCAACATCTATACTTGCACTCACAATTTACTGTATACAATGTGTAGTGATGTCAGCATCAACATTAATAGTGTTCAAAATAAAGATCAGAGTTTCTTCCAGCTCCTGGCTTGTAATCAGCTCCCCTTCCCCAAGTTCAAAACAGTTCACAAGACATCAGGGTTCCTTTCCCCAAGAGTTCAAATCTTCCAGCTTTTTAAAACAACAATTCCTTGGGACATTTCCCAGCTCTTTTAACAACAGCACGTTTCACTGGTTCACATAAGCAGTTTTGTCTCTTGACTGCAAAATCACATAAAGGTTGTGGCAAAGCACAAGCTAATTTATGGATACTTTCATTGGCTTCTCCATAAAGGAGCGCACTAGATCTAAGCAAGGCTGTTGGACTACACAGTCCACCCATTACCGGCCACACAACCAATACCCCTTCTTGACTACTTTTCATCAACAACTCTCCAATGCTTTTCTTTGACAGTGAAGCTTGTTTCTTTCATCAGTGTCACACTCTTCTAACACTTCACTGTGGCGTGGTTGGCCTCCATGCACTTTTTATGAACTGTCTGTATTCTTCTGGCTCTTGCCAGTACAGCCTTCCTCTTAACCTGCAATTACTTAAACTCTTTTAGCTTTATAATTACTGGGTTTCTCAACTCATACCCTTCTTGGTATTATGTTGGCTTTGCCAACACTTGAGCAGAGGTGGTATTTCTGCAATAATGCTTTGGGTTTTTGATATATCACCTCAACCTGTGCACATCTCTGAATTGGGCAGATGTGAAATGCTATTGGTGTTGGTAACTTCTGACAGTGGTAATTCACACAATCATAACAACCCCTTAGAAATGTTACTGTAGGAGTTACAGCTGGCTGACTTGGTATTTCTGAAACACTGCCAGAAATAACACCTCTAGAATTGTTAAATAGTGAATCAGGTCGATTTTCAGAAATACCATCAGTGAATGGCTGTATTATTATGTTACGAATGTCCACACAGCACTAAATGAGGCACTATGACTTTATATTTAAGAAAGTTATCCAACATGAATTCCAACAATGCTGATCACAATGAACTTCATCAAGAAATCATCTAAAAAATCTGCTCCCTTCTCATATGCACTCAATATGAATTCCCCTCTCATATGTGCTCATTGCGTATTCCCCATGCAAACATGACGTTCCATCACGCATGCTAAGTGGGAAGTCATCATGTAAGTTGAGAGTGCTGGAATTACCATCACACATGCCAGCGAATATTGTCATCATGCCGTTCACTGACATAACGCATGCCACTTAGGTACTGCCTGTGACTGCTAGGAAATGACTCATGCTCTGTATAGGAGGGGGATATCATCAATGTGCATGCCAGAAAGGAATTGCTATCACACAGTATAGGAAAGTGGTTAATACCATCATGTATTGCTGGTCATCATTATGATTGATAATGTGTGTTCTGACAGCTGTTAACATCATGTGGAGCAGGTTGTATTGTCATCATGTAGTGCTTTGATAGTTACTATCTTCAAGCATGCCGGGAGTGTGTGGTCATCGTTTCTATGTCCACATTATAACTATGTATCATGGGAGTCATCATCGTGTACCAGGAAAGCATTGCCAATAAGTCTTTGAATATAGTGAGTTGCCATCATGAACATTAACACCTAGTTCCATTCCCTACCTAAACTGAGGCAGAGTGATCTGCTGTGCAGCTCTGCCCCCATTGTTAGCTACCTAATCCCGTGAATTGATCCCATGCACTCTGCTTCCCTCACTGTGTGCTTCCCTCTATGACTTGTAAAGCACTCCATTGCTAGGTCCAAGATAGGTCCACTGTCAATACATAGAATTAAAATAATAATAATAATAATAATAATAATAATAATAATAATAATAATAATAATAATAATAATAATAATAATAATGATCATAATAACAATAATAAAAATAATAATAATAATAATAATAATAATAATAATGTACTTCATTGTGATATCAGTCTAGTATGTTCCAAGCTGTTACTTTCCTAGTGAATCTCAGAACTAACATGGCACCATATACAAGATGGAGAATTGGCATCACGCCTGCAGTGGATCAACTCATCCTGTATTATAGGCCAGAAATACCAATGTCATTCTAGCAGTTATCATCATTCAGCTTACCAGAGGTGGATTCGGTAATTGGGCATGGTGAAAGGTTTTTTGTCATGTATGCCACATGGTTGTTGTTGCCATGGGTATGCATAGATTGTATTCCCTCCAGCTAATCCAGACTAGGGCTGAAAGACGTATCCTTGGCCTCAAGCCCATGGACCATATCTCTCCAGCAATAAAAACTCTCCACTGGCTCGCGGTGCTGCAAGGATCAAATTCAAATCCCTCTGCATCATCCACAAGGCTGTCTGGGCTGTGCACCACGCTATCTTCAATTTGTTCTGACTAAATACTCTCCCTCCAGATCTTTACGCTCCTCTGGCACCAGCTCTCTGCATTTTAAATGATTTGCTAAACAGCAAGCTGGTGGCCGATCTCTTTCCTCAGCAGATTCTCTTCTATGGAACAGCCCCCCCCCCCTCTTCTTCTTGAGCCGGACCTCCTCAAGTTTCGGAAGCTCGTCAAGACTTTCCTTTTCACCTCCTCCTTCCCGTCCTCTCTCCTCTGCTGAACCTCAGAGCTGCTGAGATTGGTGACCAGGCCACTTCTGTGTCCTCCTGGGTCATTGCTTCCCACAGCCAATTGCCTACAGTCACTGCACCGCCCAACACTTTGCCTTGGCACCCACTGGCCTGTGCCACCATAGGCTTGCACTTACCTATTTACTGGTGGTTGCCATTGCACCTTGGAACTTAAAGCTGCTCACTCCCTAGCACTTCTCACTTGATACAACTAGCACTTACCCCCACCCCTTCTCTCTCTCTGCACTTGCAAGTTCGGAATAATCACAAGACCAAGTAGGTCCGCCTCTAACATATCTAATTTTACTCCCATGTTCCCTCCCTTTTGCCTTGTGGGCACTTTGAAATACAATTTACTTGTTGTATAAGCACCTTACAAATGCACAATAAATACATAAATATTACAATCAAGGATGGCTGGTCCATTGACTGCACTCTCACTCTTAGCTGAGCGACTTTGGACACCACTGGAGGGATGCTGGTCATCTCACTGTGGGATTGGTATTCCCTCAGGAATCCTAACCTCACTTTTGAGCAGAGAGGTGTGCTGTATGTGTCCTGTCTCTTTTATTCAGCGTGGCAGTGACAGAAGTTCTAACTAATAGGGACCACAAACTAATCCATGTTCGTGGTCCCTATTCCTCACTAATAGGGTATAGATTGAGTAGGTGACTAAAGACATGGTTTTCTCTGTGCTCTTGTGGCTTTCCATGTTTTGCTTCGCTCACTCATAAGTCTTGATCAGTGCTGACATATCTCCCTTCTCCCCATTCTTGTTCATGCACCAGGCTGCCCCAGGCAGGGTGACAGATATGGGGGAGGGGAAAAAAGGACAGAGACACACTAGACAACTAGTCAGTATCAATTCTCATCCAGCTGGTGACTAACTGCTGCCATTAACCCCAGCTACAGGATGTTGACATTTGCAAGAGAACCCACAATCACGCTAACCCATGGACCTAATTTCCAGCATCGCTCCTTCAAGTGAAATTCAACTTTTCCCTCACTGCATGTGACAAACCCTAATAGAGGTCAACAATGACATTGCTATGAGAGTGAACCTCCTTCTTGCATCATACTTTAGTTTCTCCAGATTATGTTGTGCTATATTGGATGGAGGAAATCTGTAAAATATGTTGGTCTGTTGCCACACAAAATGTAATCTATATCTAAATGGTGGAATTCATTCTTAATTCTTTCAAATCTGGGATCTTCCACGACTTTAATTTTTTCCCCAATAATGCCCTCATTACAAGTTTCCTGGTGCTGGGAAATTCCCAGTAAAAGTGGCAGTAATTCCGGCACCAGCACTTTTACCGCACTGGGAAACAAAATATGTTTGTCGGTGGGGGGTTCACTGATATACCTCCAGCAAAGAGCTGGATTTAAATCCGTGAACCCCCACCAGAAAATAAATGCTGGTATGTCCTGCACTGGAATAACCGGTGCAGAAAATACCATCAATCCCCTCCATGGAGTCCTACAGGACTCCATGGAATGGCGATTTACCAGTGTTTCCGCTGCTTGTAGTATCCCGCTAATACCGGGATATTACAAGCAGCGGAAACAGTAGGTGAGTTTGACGGTATCCCACAGGAATTACCGGTGGGATACCGGCAAACATATAATGGGGGACTGCATTGATATTGTATGTAACAGATCATGCAGAATGTTAAACAAATAGCTACCCACCCGTGGCTTCTCCACTGGTCCTCTTCTGTCTGGTGCCAGCGATCAGCACCTATATCTCGATGGAAAGAACGAGTGCAGGCGTTACATTGAACCTCTTTGGGTTACTCAAAGCCACGTAATGGAAAGGCTCACCGGAATGCTTACAGTACAGCCAGTCCATTGTGCCCTGCTTACTGTTAAGGCCTCAAGGAATCCACATTCGAAAACACAGTGCCTCATTATGAGTTTGATGGTATTTCCAGTGGAAATGATACTAAGCTCTGTTACTGTCACTCATTCAGGTAGTCAATCCTCCATATTACGAGTAGTGGTATTGCAGTGCTATTCCGATTCAGGGGACTGCATTGGGGGATTTGGAGGAATAATTGTGAGTGGTGAAAATAGTTCCAGCAAAATGCTGGAGATTGTTCCTTCACTTCACGACCAAAATCAAAATGTGGTGGTATGATAAAGTCGGGGGAAAGTGTTGGTAAATCAGTTACTGCCACTTTACTACAACCTTCTATCGTACTGCCACACACCCAATGACGATCTTACACATAGTGCAATGTTCAATAATGACAACGGTAGGAGAACCACCCCCCCATTTTCACATCGTTCCATAAGACTAGAACTTAGATAAAAGGCAATCCTGAAAGGACATATGCAAATGTGGTTGGTCTTTTGACCTGACACTTCTCGCCTGGTGCTTCCGCAGGTATAATCAGATGCCTCTATTATGGAAAATAAATTACAATCTCGAGGGAGAGTGGACATAAAGAAAGTAGCCGGGTAAGATTATTAATGGGAATTGATGTAACATGAGTGGGCCATGATGCATGGGAATAGAATAGGCAGAAGACTAAGTGAGATCAAAAGGGAGATAGTTGGTTTTGCAGGAAGGCGAATAAGAGTGGATAAGAAATGGGTTTTAAGGAGAAAAAGTGGGCAGGATTGGAAGGAGTTTGTTAGACCAGTTAGGAATGTTTCTGTGCATGATGCTTGATGGCATAATGATGAATGATGGTGTAGATAAGAAGCAAAGGAGAGCAAAACATAAATAGGATTGAAGTAGAGGGGGTTAGAAAATATATTAAACAGACAGGGTAATTGTGTGAACTATATGAAGGGAACGCCCTGCATAACGGATGATGCTTTATGTTGTGGTAGGAACATAAAGGAGGTGTGTAGGGTTGGAACAAAGATGAGCACAAGAAAATATGTTGGAAGAGAATAAAAGAGGATGAATAGTCATGCAGGAGAGTTAATGAAGTTATTGGTTGTAAAATAAGGATTCATGTGTTGGGATCTAATGAGATGAACACTAAATGAGTTAATAGTAAATGAGTAAAGGCTTTGGCATGATAGGATGAACAATAAGTGGTATTAGGGAGAGGGTGAGCAGGGACCAGGAACATAGGATAGGCAGAAGGGATTTAGGGAAGTGAACATAAGGGGCCTCATTCCAAGTTTTCTGGTATTCTGGCGGTAAATCTGCCAGAATAATGGCAAATGGAATTGCCGTTACTGGCTCTTGGTCTGCTGGAAAAACAGTCAGATTACAAGTGCCATTAAGGGTGGTTAACGTGCATCCCGTGGAGTTCTATAGGAATCCATGGAGGGGATTTTGCAACTATTACCGGCCTTGACAGTAATGAAGGCAGTTTTCAGCTGGTAGGGATCAGAATTACCTCCAGCTATTATCTGGAGTTAAATCCATAATCCCTACCAGTGAAGTTGTAGTTGGGCGATCCAGCAAAAGTGCTGGTAAACATTATTACCAGCACTTTTACCATGTACCGGCCAACCTGGAATGAGTCCCTGTGGCAGTATAAAGGTAAATGATTAAGGGATGAAATGGAAAAGTTTAGGATAATGATGTATGTTAAGAAAAGTAAAGAGTTCACTGCAATGGAAAGATGGGAAACGAAGAGGTTTGGATGATCGATATAACATAAAGATGAGCAAGCCAAGCTGAGAGCAATGTGGGCTGGAAGGAGGGTACTTGTGTCTGGATGAAGGAAACTTGAGCAGGAAGGTAGCATTGGCCCTGCACCAGACTTGACTTTCCACAACATTGTCTCCTTTGAAGTCCTCTCCTGCCACTACCGGCTCTCACCGACGGACACAGTCACCTTCCATCTCATCTACAGACCACCCAAACCCAACACCACCTTCATCGGAGACTTCACAGAGCTGGTTACCACCATGTCCCTCACACACGCAAACAACATATTTCTAGGTGACTTTAACCTCCCAGGCAACAAGGCCACCAAATCGATGAAAGAAACTCGCCTCAGCCTTCTTGCCACCCTCAGTCTCACACAGCACATGAAAGACCCAACACATATGAAAGGTAACATCCTCAAACTAATCATCACTGCACTGTCTTCCCTCCACTACAGCTCTCCTCTCCCCCTTGACTGGTCTGAACACCTCGCTGTGCCTTTCAACATCCTGCATACCACCACAGTCAAGCACTCCCAGCAGGAACTCAGCAGACAAACCTTCAGGTCCTTCAAGAACTTCCCAGTGGAAGCCTTCACAGAAGACCTCACCAACCTACACCTTACATGGACCTAACACCCCCAGCCGAACTGCGACTCTCTACTGGAAGCACTCAATGTCTCCCTCTCAGCCTCCATCGACCAACACGTGTCTCTGAAACAACACACCTGCAAACTGAAATCATCAGCACCCTGGTACATGCAAGAACTCAACCTCAGCAAAAGAGTCATTAGGAAACAAGAGAAAACCTGGTGCTTCTCCAGGACTGCATCTGACTTGGCATTCCTCAAGGAGCTCTGAGCAAACAGCTGACAACTAATCAACACAGCCAAGGTCTCCTATCAAAATACCATAGAGGAAGCAAACAACAAAAGCAGAGCCCTCTTCAAAATACCACTGCCATCAACACCTTCTTCACAGACAAAATCAGCAGGATTCACCAGCACATAGTCGCCAGCTCTGCATCCACAGACCTACCGCACATCTTTTCTATCAATATCTCCACACTCTGGATAACATTCAAGACACTCTTGACAGAGGACCGGGTATAAACCCTGGTGCCCTCAAACCCACATCGTATACAGGTGATATCCTCCCAGCATCCATCCTCACACCATCCCCACAGAAGCTCTCCTTCCCTACTGTGAGAACTCTGAGGGTGTCCTCATTTCTTTCTCCAATACATCCTCCTGCCAGAGTTCCATGTGTTAATATCCCCACAAAAATACAGCGATACAAAAATATCGCCATATTTTTGCAGCAATAGTGACCCATGCACCCTGTGGGGGACACACCCGCAACCCCTGCATTATATTAAAATGTGCTGGGGACACCCCCGCAACCCCAGCTCCCACAAATTATCCCCCCCAAAAATATTGCCTGTTGCGAGACAAATGGCGAGACAAATGGCCATATGTACGGCAATATTTTTGGTGGGGATATTTTGTGGGGATACCCCTGCCAGGTGGCCAGGGAAAGGCTGTCACTTTCGGATCCTGAACTTGGGAGTGAATATGCGAGTGAGGATCAACTGGGTGCAGGAGACTTGGGGAGTGGGGATGAGTGGGGATGAGGCACCCTTGGGTGAGACACAGCATCCCCCATTTCCCTTTCACAAGGAGTCAAAACATCCCCCAAGGTTATTATTAAACTCTACCCTAATATTCCAGAAAACTCCCAATATACCCCAATCAAGTACTGAGACGTGGAAGAGACAACCCAGAGTTATATATCCTCTCTCCATTAACACAAACATGCACAAACACCAGTCTGGTACTGGGACGAGGAAGACGGATGCTGAGTACCATTAATGTTACTCAAAAAAGGATCATTGACTGCACCTGGGGCCTGGAGGGTGGTATAAATGGTTCACTCAGGTGAGGCTAATGAAATCGCCAGTGGAATGCTCACAGGAGAAGCCAAAGGAGAGACCAGGGAGACACATGCCCGAAGAGTCCAGGAGCTGCACAGTTGGTGCAGCAGAAGCAGGAAAGGTCTCAAGTGGCAGAACTGGTCTTCAACCCTCCAGGAATAGGAGGGACTCCTCCTCTGTTCAACCAAGGTGGCAGAGATCCTGTAACCAAGGTGCACCAAGCCGGAAACAGTGACAGCCACAGAGAGCCTGCTGATGCAGAAAGCAGTACCCGCAGACAGCGTACAAAGTCAGTCAAAGGAGTTTGAATGACTCTAGGATGCTGTGGGGTAAACCGTGTGCTCTGTGCAGGTTGGAACACTCTCGAATGAGCGTGGGACCATTAAGGCACTGTGAATACCAGTCTAGCTTTCAAAGAAAGACTTTTGACAATACGCTAATTTGAAAGGTATCATTTGAAGGCTAAGAAAAGTGAATAGAAGGATTTGTGAATCCCCAACTGTGAATTAAATGAAATGTAGAAGGCCTAGAAAGGGCCAGAGAAGTTGAAGTATTTGAAAAGTGAAGAAAACACCTGTGAGCAGGGTACACATTCCCAGCAGGGGTGTAAACTGTGAATTTGATGGCAAGTTATGCGGTGTGCTTGCATGATATTAAATGAAGCTTTATGATTTGAGTCCGAATCAAAAGAAAGCAAGTGTGATTGAACACAATTTGAATTGCAAGCTGTTGGTGATAATCGCTGATACTGTGAATCGTGTAAACTAAAGAAAACAAACTTTGGCAAGTACCAGAAGAATGTAAAGAACTTTGCAAAATGAAAGAAAAGGCAGTTGCAAATGCTTTAAGACTATTTAAAAGTATACCAAGTGAATGGTGGCAAAAGAAGTATTGAGAGAGTATCAAGAGGAAAACCCAACACCGCTGTGAAGCTGAAACAGTGGCAGTGTAACTGTGAAGAAGAAGCAAGTAAGGTGTGTTGGTTGCGTGACCTGTAATGGGTGGACTGTGTAGTCTGATAACTGTGCTTAGTCCGAATACACCCCCCTAAAGAAAAAAGCATGTAAATCACTGATAAGCTCGTTTTGATTCTCAAGGAGAAACCTTGGTGATCTGATTGAACTGAACTTTTGTAATATTGGTGAAATTGATGAAAGGCAAAGCTGCCAGAAAGCTGAGGATTATCCGAAGGAATTGTAATTGTTTCGGAACATTGAAAGACTTGAAAGCATGGAGAAGGAACCCCTCTTTTTGATAATAGTGAACCATGCTGAATCTTGGGGAAGGGAAACCCCCTTTTCCAACAACCAGCTGGAAGAAGCTCTGAACGTTGTTTGAATACTCCTCATTTTGATGCTGACATCCCTAAACAATATATTCAAGTAGTTGTGAGGGCAAGTATAGGTTTTGGACACAGACAGATATTTGCTTTGGTCTTTCTGACAAAGACTCTCCTTAGTTTTAGTTAGGTAGTGAAATTCCACCTTAGCATCAGGAAAATTAGGCATTTTCCCAACCTTTTCTTATTTGAATAAAAGTTTATAACCCACGTTTTACTGAGTTGTCTGTGTATGTTTCTTGCCTTTACACTACCTGGAGATCATCAACAGCTCGCTAACTCAAAGCACCTTCCCATAGACCCCAAAAACAGGACAAATCCTCCCACTACTAAAGAAACCCGCTCTGGATCCTGACAGCCTAGGTAACTATCGCCCCATCACCCATCTTCCATTCCTTGGTAAGCTCATCGAGAAAGTGGTAGCCGCACAACTTCAGCAACACTTCGACACCAACAATCTCCTACAAACCTACCATTCCAGATTCTGTGAGGGCTCAGTAATGTGAGACTCACAATCGTGTTTAGTTTATACAAGGTTTGACGTTTCGTTTTAAACAAAATTAGAAAATAAAACCTAACTAAACCGACTCAACCAGGGTATTCCCTACCAATTCTAGGATATAATGGAAAACCTTCAAGCACACACAAAACTAATCCTCACACTAAACAACAGAAACATTCAAAGCAACATAGAAGCAGCATAAATAAAAGGTTACCAAACAACCAGTGTCTTGGATGACTTATACTCATCCTGGGCAGATCTTGCTCCACAGGAATGTCCCAAAGTCAATTTCTTCCAGGGAAATAAAAGTCTTAAATCAAGTCTTGAAACGTTCCAAAGAAACATAAGTTCACATAAATAAAAATCCACTGGTTACAGTGTCTTCTTTGCCTGATGAAAATATTCCCTTTCAAGTTCCACAAAGAAAACAACAGCACCAATGGTATTCATGGAAAACCTCCTTCCAGGAAAGAATGTTTCTTAACAACATCTCTACTTCTTGCAACTTCTGCAGCATCTTTAAATAAAGTTGTCAGGATACTTCTGCTTAGGGTTTGCTCCTTCCATAGCACCTCCCTTCTGCCAATGATACTCTGTGAGCAGCCTCCTTTGCTCCACAGTTGACTACATTCAAATGATACAGTTCTGACAAAGGTTTCAACAACCACAGTCCTACTGCTGCTGCTGCTTATAATTGTAGGCAACTGCCAATATACTGTTCTACATCTAGAGGTCTTTAGATTTCAGACTATTTCTTCACAACTTAAACAGTTTCAACTCTGCAGATTTTCTCAAGTTTCGTTTAACAAGTACCCTGCCCCCTTCCCCAACTTCATATGTATTTTGCCTCCAGCAGTTTCCCCTAGGCCTTAGTACCACTCTTTCTGCCTTGGACAACCGTGTCACCCTTGTATCAGAGGACTTAGGGTTTACAACAGCTTCAGCCACTTTACAGTAGTTAGTTCTTAAATGCCTGGTTTCAATTTTACAACACTTGGTCCACTGGCTTGGGTAATACTAGTGCTTAATTCAACTTCAGCCACTTGTACAATTTCTACAACATTGTTTGATATATTACAAGTAGCAAGTTTCTTATTGGAAATGAAATTAGGCGTACGCGATTTCATTCTGACATACATTGAAATTCCACTTCAAAGGGATAAGTGCTCCCACTTTTTGGTCAGCGTTAAACTTCCAAGTCAATTGAGAAACACTGTGGCATGCACAACCATTTCTGATGTTAAATACACTTTTAATATTGCGAGAAAGTTGAGTTCAGCTTCATTAGGGTTAACGGCAACAGCTCAGCAACAGGTTACATCTAACAATGCGGAAAATACATGTTTTCTCTACATGTGGGTACTTTAGCTTGGTTAATATACTCCTGTGATACAATTCCTTTGTAAGAATGACTTCAGTCAACAACTTTTACTCACTTTTAAGTGTGTGCATGTATCAAATAAGTTGGTTACAGTTGCTGGCAAGGTCTTCTTGATGATTTGGTGCGCAGAGCTTCACAAACCGACTCCACAATCTCAGTGACTGCAGGCTGCCTCTGCTTACCAGCTTGATATTTCTACTGATACTGCTACAGGCACTCTTGGGACACACACCGATCTGCTGCATGGGTGTCTCCAATCCAGCCTCATTAAAGGAGAGTCTTCCAGTCTCCAGCTTCCCTCTACTTGCATCTGCACACAGGCCTTGGGTGGATGCACGGCTCCAGCTCTGCAATCACAGCAATTAGTCGCACATGGAAAAACTGTCTGTTTCTACCAACTGATACCAATGCCGCCACAGCCAAACAGGGTTTGTGAGCACAGGACCAACTTAGAGCCTGCAGATGAGATATGCTCTTCCTCTGCTCTGGCATGCCTTCTGTGGTCACACTTCTGAGTGAACTGCCAGCATTGTGCTCTGCTTCTTCTGCTTCTGCTGCTACCGACCTTCCAGCTCCCCTTCCAGCCTCTTTTTACTGCTCCTTCCTGCTGCAGCCTTTTATGCCCATTAGGTGGGTTAATTGGCTTCAGGTGCAGGCCCCTAAGGCTAATTGCCTGACCTTACCAAAATCTACTAGACCTGCCTGCCTGTCTTTTTGCTCCTGCATGTCTCCTCAACCCTCTTCCTTTGCACAGTCCCTGAGGGATTCTGGGACATGCAGTCTACCTTAGAAAAATTTCGTTTTCTACTACTTTAAAGGGTTTAAGAATGTTTTTTCCTCCCTTCATATTTTTGAAAGAGGAGTTATAAGATTTAACCTTTTGAGAGGTAAATCGGACAGGAAAAGATACATATTCATTGTTCATTTCGTTATACTTTTGACATAGAGAATGATTTGTGACTTTAGGGGGGGAAAGACTGGTTCTGGAGAGATGGTACCTTTAGACATTTTAAGTGTAGGTTGTACCAGCTTGGTTGCAACCAGAGACTGATATTCATCTGAATGGCAAGATGCTATAACTTCTCTCTGAATGATTTTACTAATATTCAAGGGATAATACAATATCTCACCCTGTGAAATAACCCCACATGTCTCCTCCCAGATGATCCTCCTTCAGTACAACACCCTCAAGATTGGGATCAAGAAGCATCTACCATCTCCTGGCCACCTGGTAGAAGAGTGTAGGCAGGGACTTAGTGATGGATCCACAGGATTCTCCATATTTAAGACCCAGATGCTGCATGGAGACAGCAACCACACAGGTGGCCGACGATGCCCTTAACATCCTTGACTATGGCCTCCCCTGCCTCCAGGTTCTACTCAACCTCTCAGTGTCTTTCCACACAGTAGACCACCAGGCACTTACAGACACCCTACATCTGTGCTTGGGGATCAGCAACCTTGTCTTACACTGCTTAATGTCATACCTTGCCAACAGCAAGCAGTTTGTTCAGATGTACTCCTCTAGATCGCCAGTGCTACCCATCACCTGTGAAGTCCCACAGGGTTCCATCGTATCCCAAGTGATCTTCAATCTATAAATGGAGACACTGTGAGCAGTCCTAGCCACAAACAACCCCCATATCCACCAATAAGACGACGACACACAACCATACTTCAAGATCAACTCTATCCAGGAAATCCATAGGCTCAAAACCTGCCTCTCGCCAATCCAGTCTTGGATGTCTAGTGCATACCTGAAGCTCAACTCCTCCCAGACTGAATTCCTACTCTTCACCAACAACACTAAACACCCAGTCATGCACACATGGCTATCAACCATGAACTCTGAGGGCTTCACACCCGAGTTCCCCTCCTGTGCCAAGTCCCTCTGGTTCCACATCGACAAACACCTCTCCTTCAATGCACACATAGAGAGCTTGGTATCAGCTCTCCCTCAGGCAAAAAGCCAAGCCCTTTCTCCCGGAGACAGCTTCAGATCCACTATTCAAGCGCTGGTCCTATCTGAGATCCTATCTCACCTGGATCAGGGAAATGCACTCCTCAAAGACCTCCCGTCATCCTCCCATGTTCCCCTGAGAAGTGTCCTACACGTTGCTGCACACCTCATCAAGGGTCTACACAGATACAACCACATCACTCTGCCTCTCATTGACCTTCACTGGCTCTCACTGCATGTAAGAATCACATGCAAGTCATGCTGCATCATCTATAAGGCCGTGCCCCTTAAATCACGCAGCTACTTCATGGAGAAACTCTGCATCTCTGGCAGACAGTGCGCTACCAGAAGGCAGGACACATGCAGACTTGAAATCCGCCACTTCAAGAAGGAAAGGAGCAGAAAACAAGCCTTCTATGCCTATGTCCCTAGACTATGGAACCTCCTCCCTGTCGGCATTATACTCGTCCCCACGCTCCTACAATTCAGAAAAGAATGCAAGACCCAACTCTTCAAGGAGGCTCTCCTCAACACCTAGGCCATCACGTTGCACCTTGCGCCACTTGACTCACTAGAGGGCCCTCAGCCCTGTCCTTCCCGCCACCCGGTACAGCTGTACCCCTCCTTTGTTCCTCTGTGTATCTCCGCGCATATTATCTGTTCTGGTGTTACCTCTGAAAAGCGCTCTGTTATGCATATGTAATGTTGTACACCTCTGTAAAGCGCTCTGTTATGTATCTCTATTGGGTTTTACATCTGTAAAGCGTTCTGTTGCTTCTCAGAACTAGGTCCTTGCTCAATAAATACAACAATAATAATAATAATAATAATAATAATAATAATAATAATAATAATAATAATAATAATAATAATGTGTGATTATGAGTCAGGAAAGGGATAATCATCGATCAACAGGTTTGCAGAGTTCATGTTTTACCACCAATAACTAACAGCTGATTTTGCACCTCTTTCAAGATAATTCGAAGAGTCAAGAACAAGCAGGGACCAAATGTAGAAAACTTACAGAATCTCAGCATGGCCTAACACTGAATCAACATTCAATGTCAAGGAGAGACTGGATGTAGCAATCATGCAGGATCTCAGCACTTCATGTCCTAGCACTAAAATGAGCAATTTAAGATTAAGAAGGGACCAGATCTACCTATCCAGGCAGTGACTTCAACCTCCGGCTAGAAGATAATTAATTCCATTGACTAAGGAGATTCTTGACATCTGCAACAGCTTCATCCCAGAGTTGTTCTCCAGGAAACCATCACAGAAGTGTGGCCACTGTCTGGCGTGGCAAATCCTAACATGTTGTCACTTCTCCCTGAGAGGGAGCCTCTTTGAATGAGCCCAGGGATCTCAGGCGGCTACCTCATTGCCGCCGAGGGGTGGTACACAGTGGAAGGATCTCATGGGGAGAGGCTCCCCCTCTTGGGACAAGGACGATCATCAAGGGAGAATGCAGTATAGCAATCCACCACCCACCCCCTTTTTCTCCCCCAAGGGTTACCGACCCCTCTCTGGTGGGGTCCACTTGCCTCACTTCCATACCTCACACTTCCAACACCAACTACTATAGTCAGAGTAGACGCATATACTTTTGTAACATAGGTGAGGTTGATTTACCCACAAGTACTGGGACAAAGAAGATATGTGAGAGCCTGGGGGGTTCCTGATCCAAGTACTGAGACAAGGTGGCCTTCCAAAGGAAGAAAGACTAACTTGAAAACTGCCATGGCAGGTGTTGACGTTGTGCCAGGGTGGAGCCTGCATAATAAAAAGAAGACCAAAGAACGACTTGAGAGTTTCAGTTCACAACGAACTCAGGAGTTTTTAATTGCATCCAGAGAAGAACCAGGTGGAGAGGCGGACGAATGCGAGCAGCCGCTGAAGTTCAGAGGAGGTTGAGTGAGAAGCAACCTCCCTGCCATGCCTGAAGAACCGTGTGGTGATGCGGCTGGGAGGATAGCTCAGGGGCAAAGTCCTCGCCTTGGAAACAAGATGATGCAGAGCAACAGAGGTTCATTCCCCGGGTCCACGCTTAGACAACTCTTGTTTTTAAGCGCATTACAAATAACCAATTACAATTACAGGTGGACCAATTAGTTTGTTTACAGTGCAGAGGCGGGAAGCAGGGAAGCCAATGGCAGACCCAAGAAGCCGACAGCCCAAAGGAGACGGAACACTGGTGCTGCCATCAAGAGGCCCAATCCCAGGAAGAACCGGAGTGCTACCCAATCCCAGTGGCAGGTATAGGGAAGTTTGGGAAGCCTGGTAGGGACACACGGTGGGCAGCAAGAAGAGCCTGCATCAGACGACCACTTCCTCAGCTCAGTTACCTACCGATAACCACTTACCACCAGAGAGGGGTCGGGAACCCACCTTCAGAAGTGAGGTATATTCCTTGTGTCAGTACTTGGTGAATAAGTAAGCCAAGGGGACGAAAACAGAGACTGGGAGAAACCAGGGTGTAGGATCCAAATAATCAGGTAAAGAGTGTCTTCCTCATGGTCACACTTGGCAGCGGAGTAAACCAAGTGGGCCAAACCAGAGAGAAAGAGAAGCCAGGGTCTTGGACCTTCTAATGCTAGCCTGAGAAAAGCCAGGGGAAGGGAGGCATTCCCCCTGGCATTGTAAAATGCAATACTAGTCTAGGAAAGGCATGGAGAGACATTCCCCCTGGCATTGTGAACTGTAATACTAGCCTGAGAATGGCCAGGGGAAGGCAGACATTCCACCTGGCATTGTGAGCTGCAATACTAACCTGACAAAGGCCAGGGAAAGGGAGGCATTCCCCCTTGTATTGTGAACTGTGATACAAGCATGAGAAAGGCCAGGGGAAGGGAGGTGTTCCCCCTGGTGCTGTGAACCATGATATTAGCCTGAGAAAGGGCCAGGGGAAGGGTATCATTCCATCTGACATTGTGAACAGTTATACAAACCTTAGAAAGGTCAGACAAAGGTTGTCATTCCCCTTGGTATTGTGAGTTGCGATACAGCAAGTGGAAGAAAGAACAGAGGAAGGAAGTCATTCCCCCTGGTATTGTGAGTTGTGATACAGCAAGTGGAAGAACGAACAGGGGAAGTGAGTCAGTCCCCCTGTTTGCGAGAAACCCGAAAATCAAGATATCAAGAGAAGGGACTAATTCTCCTGATACCCAGGCCTACCACCTTCAGATAGCAGGTGATAAAAAAGGTGAGCAGTGTGTCTGCCCAAAGAAAAGGAATGAAATGTTGTCTTTTGTGTCGGAGGAGGGAGCTATTCCCCAAGGAGAATTCAAAGCCTGAAAGTGAACTGTGATATCCAGTCCAGGAGAATGGAGTCATTCTCCAGGAACAAGACCACTGTCACAACTTTTAGTTTTAAGTGTAAAGGTTAGAAGTCGACGTTTAGCACAGGATGGTGGACTATTGATTTGACAGGACCCTTAGTATTATAGTTGAGGCAGGGAAACCCCTCTCAGAGACAAGCAAAGTCAGGTATTCTTTTTATTTCAATTCTAAATAAAAGTATATTGCCATCACTATGCCATCTGTGTGTCGGTCACACCCTTCTGCACATTAACTCTAGACACCACCCTAAAACTAGGCCGCGCCACCTCTGATGTTCCTGTCTCTTTGGACATTTCCATTATTGATTTTACAATCTCCCCTACCATGACAACTCCAACTTCTGCACCTACATCCAAACCTATGTGTTTCAGAGTATATAAAAAGAAGGCCTCACCCAAACAGCTTGGAGATACTCTCTCAGCTAACAACACAACCACCTCTATGACCCTTGTTTGGCTCAATTCCATAACTCTTCTATGCTTTTACTCAGTGTGGGCAATTGTGTACTCTTCTCCAAAAAATGTTTTTGCAGGCCTTTCTCCAAGAACTTGTTTACATCTTTTTTTCTTTCTTTTTTCATTTATTTCCGTAGTTTTTTAGTTTGAGAACACACTTTTACAACATCAAAAGTCTTGCATTTGTACAGATAAAAGGTTACAAATAATCTAGTTAAAATACACATCAGCACATTAATAAGTCAAGCTAGTTCACACATATTGAATAACATATTACATATACCTTGTAAATATAGTTGGGATGCCTGCTCAAAGAGCCTAATGCACAAATAGCAATATGTGCAAATCAACTTAAAATATTTACAATTAAAAATTTAGCATTTTGATGACATCCAATCTCACATTGAAAACAACATCTGTGAAACTTTGCAAAAGGATAAACTGCCATAGTGTCTTCAAAGCAATTCATATCATGTGCAATATAGAACAATAAACACATGAAGATAAAATATCGAATGAGTCAGCTAAATTGTTGCCAAACTGTGGAATGTCTACGCACTTATGTATTCATGTGTTACTCTAGTGCTACACTTGTAGTTTTGTTGTAAGTTCTTCATTTATGATAGTCAACAAGCTAGTTAGAGACAGAACCAACAAAGTATGTGTGTCCCACATGCATCTGTTCCATAGCCATTCTCGCGAAAACACAGTTTTGCCAATTTTACAAATACCAAATATGGATTCTCACACCATTTCAAAATGAGGACAGAAAAGTGGTTAAGACTTTCTGGCTGAATAGAACATAGACAAAACCGACAATCATCATTTGTGTTGCCTTGCATGCTGGGATGCCAGTGTTTTATTCTTTTGTTTGTTGAAAATTGGTTTAATTTAAATCCCAAGTATAGATTTTGAGCTTTCTCACACGGAAACCACATTAGGTAGGACATTCGAGGTGTTCTTTTGGTAATAAAATGTGCACTTTCCTTGGAACTAGAACATGTACAAATATGATCTATGATACAACACCAGTCATATGGATACCATTTTATTTTTACATGAGCATGCCTCATGATCAAGTCCTCAATATTAGAGTCAATCATCTTCAATACATTTCTCATTCTGCCATCAAATATTATCATAGACACAGTGGGATCTGTTTTAAGAATGGAATGCAAATCTTCATACAAGGAATTGGCCGGAGGACAAAGTATTTTTGCAAAACTGGACAGAAGTCTCGATCTATATCTACCAGAGAGAGTTGACAGGGCCAATTCAGGACACAAAATTACATTAGGTATGGACGAGGCAAGTCTTAATGTCTTCTTACGGCCTTGGAGTTGGTTGAGAGCATCTTAAATATTAACCAGACACAGCTCCAGCCCGTATAAGAGGATGGCCTCTACCTTTAAAATATAAAAGTCAATCAGAGGGCTCATAGAAAATGTACAGTATTTGCCATAGATGACTTTCATCTGTGAAATAAGGGCAATCACTTTGTGATTCAAAGCAAGCCTCCACATGTTAATTGAGGTGCAATCACACAAGTCATAGCCCAAATATCTGAGGGAAGCCACATGATCAATACGGAGTCCATCAATGGACCAACAAAAAGACTGTTTATTTTCAAATTATTAAATATAACAATTTTTGATTTATTGACATTAGAATGTAAGTTTAATTCCTGTGCATATTCATAGAAAAGTTGCAGTTTAGCTTGAAGGGCAAAAGGTGTTCTATCACATAAAAGAATATCATTAGCAAAAGCGAGTCAATGAAGCTGGAGTTTACCCAATTTTACTGGAAAGCTGATCGCATGTTCCCATAGGTCATCTAAGTCGCATAGATAGAGGTTGAATAAAGTGGAGGCTACATTACAGAACAGGCTTAGTGATCACACCAAATTCATTAATCCTTACCATGTAACTGGTATTATTATGCAACTTGGATAACAACAGAATTAGCTGAGTGGGAAGTCCAAATCTGAGCAATTTATTCCAGAGAATTTTCTGAATGACACAGTCGAATGCTGCTGACATGTCTAGGCAGGCCATGTATACCAGGCCAGTGTATAATATTTTACTCCTAGCAAGTATGTGTGCAATGATAGTGGCATTCAAGGATGTCCCCATGTTTTTATGGAACCTGACCTGAAATGGAGATAAGATATTCTGCTGTTTAATATGTGTTTCCATTTATCTTAGAATTTAAATGGAGAAAACCTTGCTGACACGTCTAAGAGGGCAATGGGACGAAAAAATGAACAGGATCGGCCGGGTTCCCCTTTTTGAAAATCAGAATGATAATCGATGTAAGCCATGATTCTAGCAAGTGACTGTAATTGAATATATTGTCAAATTTGATTTTAAGAATAGAGGCCCACAATTGCGGGTCATGTTTAATGACACATGCCGGAATGCCATCTGGACCTGGAGCTTTACAGTATTTTAGTCTGTTAATGGCCAATTCCACCTCAACCTCTGACCACAGACATGTACCCCATTTTATTTCATGACACTTTTTATTCTCCACTGAAATATAGCATCTCAAAATGAAGTGGAGTATAAAAATGAATACAAATCTCAAAATTAAGTGTTGAAGTTTTTTTTTTTTAAATGAACTTTTTCTCCAACAGTGGTGGGCATCACCTAAGACAAAGCTAAGAAGACATTCTATACCATCATTGCACAAGAGTCAAACATTCATCCCCAAGAGTGGGCGAATCTTATCAAAGTGATCCTCAGGCTGCCATGAAACTCCTAGTGAATTTTAGGTAGGTTTGCAGGTTCCTGCAGATTTTCCTTTCAGCCCACATCTGCCTGGGTGTCCTTTAAGAGCCATGAATCATGGAGGGCTTCCTGTTCATTCTCTGACAAACTGGCCTGTCGCCTGCTACTAAGGCAATACCGACTCTCTGTCCTCACCAAGAAGAGAGTCCACATTCAAGCTCATGTCTCTGCGGCATCTAACAACTCGGCTGAACTCTTTAAAATCTGCAAGGAGCTGGCCGACCCTGGTGCAGTATCTACCCCTGCTGTTGCCTTCCAGGCTCTTTGCAATGCCCTTGCCTCTCACTTCATTAAAAAAAAAACAGGACATCCTGTCCACCCTCTCCACCCCCACTCCTTCTCTCCCCTCTCCATCTGTGCTTGCTGACCCTCCTTTAGCCCCCCCCACCATCCTTCTCGTCCTTTGCTCTTTTCTCCCTGACAAGGTTGCTAGACAAGTCTGATCTATGAAAGCCTTGTCAAAAAAGGTTCATCCCTGTTCCTCTAAAACCATCAAGGACCAAATGTTACACCCTCGCTCTGGCCCTTTCTGATTTTTGCAACCACTCCTTTGCCTCAGGATCCTTCCCCCCCTCCGAAGCACTCCCTTGTGCATCCTCTTCTCAAGAAACCCACAGCTGATCCTTCTTGTCCAGCTAACTATCGCCCAATTTCCATTACTCCCTTTCTGGGCAAACTCCTGGAAAAGCTGTCCATCTCTCCGCTTAACCTTCATTCCAATTCTGTTTGGTTGTCTCAGAGCTGCCAGAAGCACAGAAACTGCTCTCCTGAACATCCGTGAAGATCACTCTCCACCTTGACTCTAACATTCCCTCTCTCTCCTCGATATCTCTTCTGCCATCGACGAGGTCAACCATACCATCCTGCTCAAACGTCTCTGTGAAAACTTGGGTATCACTGATCATGCTCTGGCCTGGCTGACCTCTTTCCTCTCTGATCGACCCTCCCAGGTCCAACTTGGGTCCTACCTATCATCTATCTTCCTCTCTACCTGTGGTGTTCCCCAGGGGTCTAATCACTTGCCCTGGCTTTTCAACCAATACTTGGCCACTCTCGCCCACTGCATTGCCATTTTCTGCTTACATTTCCAGTGCTATACTGATGATACTCAACTCATTTTCAGGCTGCCCGCGGCCACCTCCTCTCCCTCTCTCATCTCTGATTGCCTAACTGCCATTCAAGATTGATGTGCCACCACTGATATTTGTCTGAATGCCAGCAAGACGGAGATCCTCTTCATCGGCACACCTTCACCATCCTTTCCCTCTCTCTTTCCAGCTGGCTTCCCTTGGCCCTCCTCCTACCCCCACCAGCGAGGCTAAGAACCTCAGGGTCATCTTTGACTCCACCCGTTCCTTCTCTGCCCACATCTCTGAGGTCTCTTAAAAGTCAAACGTCCTACTGCACCTCCTCAGAGGTACTCCGCCTTTCCTATCCTTCCCCCAGAAGCTCATGCTATCCCAAGCCCTGGTTCTCTCTAGGTTGGACTATTGTAACAGCCTCTTTATAAATCTACCTGCCTCTGCTCTCCGCCCTCTGCAACTCATCCAGAACAGGACTGCAAGACTTGGACTTGGCCTCAAGCCCTGGGAATGTATCTCTCCAGCTCTGAAATCACCCCATCGGCTCACAGTGGATGCAAGGATTAAATTCAAAACCCTCTGCATTGTCCAGAAGTCTTACTGGGGCCTGGGTCCAAAATACCTTCAGCTATCCCTCCGCAAATACCTCCCCTCTCAAGCTCTTCGCTCCTCTACCTCTAACTCCCTCAGGGTCAGTCGTTTTTTCAAAGAAACAAGCTGGGAGTAGATCTCTGTCTTTGGCTGGAGCTTCCCTCTGGAACAGCCTCCCTGCCACTCTAAAACTTGAGGAGAACCATCTCCCGTTCCAGAAGCACCTCAAGACCTTCCTCTTTTCTTCTGCCTTTGCTCCCCCTCTCGCCTGCTGATCTGTTCTCTCTTGGCACCATGCACCTGGCCACCCTCTGTCCTCCGGGTCCAGGTACCTGTTCACCCTGACACCCTCCCGCACTGCCTCCGGACCACCTCTTACACTGGGGTCTGTATCTGTACCCATACAGCCCCCCCTTTTTTCTTCCTGCACTTATCAGACCTACCCTGTCTGCTACCTTAAAGCTAATCTAGCATTTGCAAATTGCTGGTTGCACTACCAGTGTTTGTTGCATTCATTATTAATTTATTTATTATTATTTATCTGTTTCTCCTCTGCTTTGCACTTTCCACTTCTCCCCCTTCCATGCACGTTTCCCCTCCCCCACTCCCATGCATATGCGCGTTCTCAATGTCTCTGGGCCTAGTAAGATCGCTGTTTTGTTCTCCCCTGTTCCCCTCCCTTGCCTTGTCACGCTCTGAAACACTTGTGTGCGAGTGCGATAGAAATAAAATATCAATATCAATATCAATCTTCTGGGAAGATTGGGGGAAGTTTTGGCATGTTTGGTTTGATTTGTGGGAAAAACACATACACTTTCATCTCCTTCTTTGGATCTGTCTTTGTTTGTTCTTCTCCATTTACTTTGATTTCATCGCCTGGGTTCCTTACTTCTTCATCTTCTGGGTCTATGCATGATGGTCTGAAGAAGTGTCTCTTTGAAGTCCATATTTTTATTACTCCTTTTAAACTTCCTGCTGTTCTCATGTGTTCATCCTTGTTTCATGTCATCAATTGACACTGTCCATTTGTGCGGCAGTAAGCCCATCTTCCCACATAGTTTCAATGTTTCCTGGGATAGAGAAACTTTGTTCCTTCTGGTGCATGAAAGCTGGCCTTCACAAAGTCTTTTATTTCTTCACCAGTCAGGTCTTTGGGCTTCCATCCTGGCTTGGCATCAATCATGATCTTCATCCCTATTGCTTTTTTCGCAGTTTTCTGGCACTGAGACATTATTTTCTTGAGAACACAAAATCCTAGCCATATCACCACTAGCAGGGCTCCCAGGAACTTGAATGCATCTGCCATCGATTGTGGGACCCATGAAAATAGTGATCCAAACCAACTGTCATCATCAACTTTGTCTGATTCCTCAATCATCTGATTTTGTAGTTTTGTCAGCATACCTATGGCTTCTGTTAGAGTTCCATTTTCCTCATCGTGAGCAGGTATAAATGTGCAACATGATTCTCCAATTTTTGCACAAACTCCTCCATCCATAGCTGTGATCATGTCAAGTACTTTTCTGTTCTGGAGAGTCATCAGTCGGATTGCCCTTATCTCCTCCTTGATTGTGTTGAATCCCTTTATGGTTGTGTTGATGGTCTGCAGTAACTCCCATCTGATTATCTGTAACCATTTAGTACTTGCTCCAACTTGGAATCTTGGCATGAAAATTGTCGCGAACACTGATGAGGTAAGGCTAAACAGCCTGCGTTCATATAGGATTGCATGAAAGGCTTCTTCTGATTTGGCAGAGAAGTAATTTTCCCTTTTCAATCGAGTCATCAGTTCCACAGATCTCCTTTTCCTCAGGTGAGCATCTGCTTTCAGTAAACTGTCAATATTCAGGTCAATTTTCGGGATCACCAATGCTGGAATGTGGACATTCACTATGGTGCATATACCTTCCCAGTTTTACGGCAGTCTGATGTGTGCTTTGGATCCACATGCACAATAATGATCCGTAATTACTGCAGTTCCGTGCACCATTCCTGGGGCGTCAAAGATTCGTCCACAATTCTGATTCTCTCCCATTTGTCTGGTGCCATTATTCCTGAAGCAGAACTTTGGGCTTTCCAGTGGTACTATCTACAAGGGTCCTCCTCTGTCTTCGACCCATGTCAGTAGTTTTGCAAGCTTTGTCCACAATGGCTTGCCTCCATTCTGTATGATGTCGATGGTGCCTTGGTAGCGACCAGTGACCATCCAGGCTCTACAAATTACTACTCCTTTCTCCCTTCCATCTGGTGAAAGCACTGTTCCCCAAATCTGCATTTGGCCTCTGTTCTTCCAACTTTGAGCCTCTTCTGGAGTTTTTCCTTTAGCTTCTGATTTGCTTCTCTTCTGATTTCTGCTCCTTTAACTCCAGACTTCTCGTACCTGATCACGTGATTTCTAGTTTGCACTCTATTTCTTTTCTTAATGTCTTGAACATAATCATCTTCATCGGGATATGCTGTTTCAGTTGCCCATATTAGGGAAGCATCACTACCCATGAACTGGCCTCTGGTCTTGCACATGGCTACATGTGAAAGACAGTTTGTTGTCTGGACATCAATTTCTATAGCCACAAAGATCTTGCACTTCCCCATGCTTCGGAATTTTGTCTTCCAACTTCTTTCATGTGCTGGTACCAAATGTTGTTTCCCAAATGTGCTGTGCTGTCCAAGTAATTGTTTAGTTCACTGTTGTCTCCATGCATGCTTCTCTTGATTCTTGAAGTTTTCCTGTAGTTTGCTATAACTACATATCTGAATGCATCTGTATGGCATTTTCTCACTGGATGATTCTCAGGTATCCTGGTCCACGGTCCACGCTTCCTCATCTGTGCCATTTGAGTAGACAAAGTTATGGCAGTTCTTTCCTTGTCCTCATGTATCTTTTTCTTTCTGATTAGAAATGTCCATATCCATGCTGGCATTGGTCCTGCATATGGTCGTATTGTAGAACTTGTACTTGTTCCTTTCACTGGAACATATATGTTTGTCAATACTGTCTCTGTGGTGTTATACTTCAGCTCCTCTTGTTTCTTCAGGAGTTCAGCTTCTTCCATTTGTCTTTTCACTTTGTCTGTTGTGGAGTTTCTCATAGCAGGCAGTCTCTTCTTCTCTAATGTTTTGGATTGTGGTTCTGCGGTCATTGACACTAGGCCTGTTGCATGTGCATTCCGTGTTTGCATGCGTGTGGTTGTCAGTAACCTTTTTTCGTTCACACTTTGCAGACCCTGTCTCTGGCTTTTCCTTTTGTTTGTTACCACAAGTTGGTGTGTGTCATTGCTAATCACATCCATCTGAAGTTCATTCATTCCACCATTAGATTTCTAGGGACTCGAATGACTATGTAAGGTCTGGGTACTTTTGTGGGTTTTATGTGCACATCATTGGGTGGGTGCACTGGAATAGGAAATCTTTGTGCAGCAATAAAAAATGCAGTTCTGATTGTTGATGACAATAAAACAATGATGAATATAATACACAAATACATTATGCCGCTGTAGGTCAGGTGGCAGCATTTACTTCCAGAGGAATGTGGACGTCTTTCTTCCTGTGGGAGGACAAGGTTGCTGCTCTGGATCCCCATCTCGATCATTCGCCAAAATGTTAACTTTTACTATACTCCTTTAAACAATATTGTTTTTCGGATTCCTTGTTTTAAGTTTCAGGTGTTACACAATTGTCCCCCCTCTTGTGACTACTGAATTGTCTATTATCTCGGGATACAGTTTCTTTTTTCCTCGGATATGGGAAGTGTCAAAATCAAGCGATAATTCAGCAAGTCTCTTTACTGTGCATGTTCAAAGTAGGTCAGCTCCCAGTCTATGCCTCTTATCTGCTTCATTCCTGAAGACATATAGTCTTTGTTAATGGAAAATAAGAAAGGAAATCTTTGGCAATGTTCTCTCAATCTGTCCCTCGGTGGAAAGTTTAAAATCTTCTCAAATAGTTCTGCTGATGGTTGGAGAGTTCCACTTGCATCACTATTCCATGCAAGAGCATGCCCATCTGTGTAGCATTAGCTGGATCTCTGATGAAGGTGAGGACATCAACATCGACAGGTCTCCCCACTAGCTCTGGAAAGTCAGTAATTAAATGAAAGAAAATGTTGCTGGCCAACCTGCTGTCTTCTGGTGACAGGGAAATTTGTCCTGTCTTGCTGAGATTCAGGATTGTATGTTTTCACTTTAATGTAAACAGTGTCTGCACATTCCGTTTGCGTAGAGTGCAACTAAGATCACAATGTTATTTAGGAGTCTTGTTAGATGTTCTGTATTTGCTGTGAGCACATCTGTCGTTCTCCCGATAAGATTTGGACAGTCTTCGATTATACGAAAGAACAATATATTGATAAGCTCATTTACTTCCTTCTTTGCTTGGGATATTTGGCTTCTCCTCGCTGTATTCAGGAAGCAGGAGGAATTGCTCGGTCATTACAGTAAGCAGTCACTTTATAATCTTTTCTTTTTCAAGGATCTTGAAGAAAGTCAGTGACACTTGTGAGCCTCCCCACCAGTGACGTGCACGATCTTAGCATTAGATTGAAGTATGTCACCACATCTTTGGTGATGCTGCTACTGAGGGACACCATAGGTAATTTCGAACAAAGTCTCTGTGTGGAAGGAATCGGGGTACTGTATTTTCTTACAATTTATGTGTCCTCGATCAAAATTTGGCATGTTATTTTCTCGTCACAGTTTTAGTGTGCCTCAATAAGTTCAAATTCAACAACCTATGTTGTGGTTTATACGTGCAATTGTCTTCTTCATCCTGCAACTAGGATGTACAGAGTGTCCAGGTTATCGGTCCTTATCCTCTTTTTTTCTCAGAGGAATGTCCAAAGTGGAACCACAACTATCTCACAAACGTTCCTATGTTTTTACTTTGCAGTTGTTCATGCGTCCTTTTTCTTCGTCATGGATCTCGTCTGCACGTGCTGTGGTTCTTCCCCGTCGCTCGTAGTCTCCTCGCGCTGGGGTGCAGGCAGGGGACCTTCTCCGATGTAGGGTTTGATATTGCCCAGAAAAATCCAAGCTCTCCTGCCTTTTAATTTCACTGCAGAGGGAGTGCAGTCCTCCACTGTAAAGGGACTGTTCAACCTTGGCTAGTCCCACCTTTTTCTCGTATGGTTTTTTTACCAAGATGGTACCTCCAGGGAAAACGGATGGTGCACAAAGTCCTTGAGCTGTGCCTGTAGTAGTATCTCCTTATGTGTTCTGTGCTGCCCTGCACCCTTTTCATCGTCACTGCAGATGGTCTGAAATTACAGCAATTCAAGATGTCATGCAATTCAGGTAATTTTGCATTTCAGGCCCTATGATTTCTCCTGTTGACTGGGCATCACATCTAGCTCTATCTCGGGGTGTCAGGGGAGTGAAAATTCTTCTTCCTGTGGCTATCTCGTGTGGCGTATGATGATGGTCCGAACCGGGTTGATTCCTGAGTGCATACAGTGCCAAGGGAAGACAGTGCAACCATCCCTTTCTTAGAGCAAGCTTCAACTTGGCTATCCTTTCCTTTAACAAGCCATTGAGCTTCTCACAGATACTGTTACCTTGCGGATGATACGCTGATGAGAAATTGTGCTTTATACCAAGCAGCAAGCTAATCTTTTTGAAAAATCTCATTTACAAAGTGAGCCCCATTATCTGATCTCATGACTTCACATACCCCCCACCTGGGGAACACTTCTCTCACAAATAATTTGGCCACACAGGTAGAGTCTTGGTGTGTAGATGGGCCTGCTTCTATCCATCTAGAGAATGGACACACCACAAAAATTAGGTATCTGTACCTGTTACATACTTGAATCATACCAACGTAATCGGCATGCAAGTGCTGAAAACGCCCATTTGTCCTTGGGATGACTCCTCTCACTACTTTTTATGTGTGCCCAGCTGTGAATTGTTGGCAGATTATACAGTTCACTATAAAAATGCAACGTGCTTGGTTAAGTTTGGTATGAATCAGTCTTCTGTGAGTGTTGCTGCTAGATTCTCTTTTGTCATGTGTGCCAGATAATGTAGCTGCTCCGGCGCTAATTTTAACAGGGCT
The DNA here is from genome assembly GCF_040938575.1 of Ambystoma mexicanum. Classification (NCBI taxonomy): domain Eukaryota; kingdom Metazoa; phylum Chordata; class Amphibia; order Caudata; family Ambystomatidae; genus Ambystoma; species Ambystoma mexicanum. The sequence continues at coordinate 278,833,301 of NC_090929.1, read as the reverse complement.
ATAGGCATTACTGGTTTACCAGTGCTGTCTTGTCACCACAAACTATCAGAGGGGTTTAAAGAACACCCTCGCTGTTCCCATAGATTTTTCTCTTCCTGTGGTGCTTCTCCTTGGTGTTCCATCAACTATGTTTGCCCTAGATTGTTATAGCTTTCAGGTGTAGTCCGTGCAACCATCATCCTCTCATTCATAAGGGTGACTTCCACTTCCATGATCGTCTCACTTTTGGATGCCATACGTTTGGCTACCGTGTCTGCTGCTTGATTTCTGCGTGAGATATAATCTGTTCCTTTCGTGTGGGTGGCGCATTTCACGACTGCTATGCCCACTCGGAGATGTAGTGCCTTGATCAGCCTATCCAACAGGGCTGCGTGCTGCACTGGCGTGCGGTCTGCTCGGAGGTAGCCCCTCCTTTTCCAGCGCGCTAAGCCTGCGTGCACTGTGGATGTCAAATAGCCGGAGTCACTGTACACCGTTACACCCTAGTCTGCCTGATTCTCAATGGCGAGTATCAATGCCAATAATTCTGCAGCTTGCACTAAATAATGAGATGGTATTCGTGCACTAATAAGTACTCAAAATTCTCCATTTGCTGTGTGTTTCATTACAGCAACACCTGTAAATCTTTGCGCATCATTTTGATCGATACTTGAAGAACCGTCAATAAAGACACTTTCTCCTTCTGCCAAAGCATTTACTTTCACCCTGGGAATTTCATCATAGAATTCTTCATAGTTCACACAGTCATGTATTGGTTCCTCTTCAGTGACTGGCTCTGCTATAAACATAGCTTGGTTCACTATCTTACATCGGACTATCTTAATCGATGGAATTGATATGATCACTTGATAAGCAGAAGCTCTCTGAAATGTCAGGGTGCCCTTAGGCTCTCTAGGATAGCAAATAGTGAGTGCTCGACGTACAAAGTCATTGAGCATCCCATTACAATGGTAGTAGCCTTGTCGATGGCGAACGCTGCGATAGCCAAACTTTGTTTGCACAGGAAATGGCCTCTCATTACAGGGTCCAAATTCCCACTATAGTATGCCAGGGGCTTGTACCCCAATGTGGTTCTCTGTGTGAGCCCTGCCATCATAACGCTGCCATTCGTGTGTGAAAACAGGTAAAATTCCTCTGCATAATTGGAAATCTGTAACATTGGTGCCGTGCAGGTAGCTTTTTTGAGTTCAGCAAATCCTTCCTCCATGGTCTCAGACCGTTCAATTTTTCCTTTTGTCACTTGGGCCTTCTTTAAGGGTTAAGCAAAGGTTTGGTGTATGAGCTATAGTCGAAGACCCATGCCCTGACATAGTTGCACAGGTCTAAGAAGCTCTGCATCTGTTTTATCATGTGTGGCTTAGCCGTGTTCAGTATGGCTTCAACCCTTTCTGGGGTCTCTCTTTTTCCCTCATGTGAGATCAGTTGGCCTATGTACAGCACTTCTTGTTGACAATATTGTTGCTTTTCCTTGTCAACCTTATATCCTTTCTCAGCCAGTATAGTCAATAGCTGAACAGAATTGAGCCTGCAATGCTCCTCTGTCGTGCTGCAGATTAAGATATCATCCACATATTTCAGGACAACACTTTCCAATGCAATATTGCTTAGGTCCATCTGCAGGACTCTGTTAAAAATAGAAGGAGACTCACAGTATCCCTGGGGTAGCCTCGTGCTTTTCAGATGTATCTGTCAGAATACGAATGACATCCGATCTTGTGAATCATGGTGCAACGGGATTGAGAAAAATGCATCAATCATAGTGAAATATTTTGCCTCAACAGGTATATTACATAAAATTGCAGCCGGGTTCGGGACTAAAGGGAACTCGGCCTCAACAATATCATCTATTTGGTGTAAATCCTGGATTAGCCTCCAAGACCCTCCCTTTGATTTCTTGATCTGATAAACAGCAGTATTGCATGACGACTCTGACGTCGCTAAAATGCCTTGCTCCATCATAGCCGAAATTGTCTTAAAAATCCCTTTATCTGCCTCTTTGGAGATGGGATATTGTCGTGCTTTGGGTAAAATTGCTCCTGGTTTTAGCTTAATTTTCACTTCTCCAACCCCTCCCAATAGGCCTACATCATAGGGGCCTGTGGTCCACACTGAGACAGGCACCTCGGCCATGTCGTCATCTAAATATTCAGGACGGTTTTGTGCCAACATCTTTCTCTGAGGAACTTCCCTTTTGATCATTCTTACCCAAAAGGTGAGACTCACTTCCACTATTGTCGCTCCCATATCTGCTTGCTGTTCAAACAGATTGTCATCAGTGACGTAAGTCAATTGGTATCCTTCTTCAATGGCGATTACTGCACACCATTGTCAGCCTTCATTGTCATAACCATCAATCAAGGCCATTTTCCCTCGTACTGCAACTGTGTGTATCATCAAGGGAAATACTGGTCCCTTTTCCTCGTGCATCAGTATTCTTGGCCTAAACAGAAACTCATCTGGGGTCCTCATGATTTTGTCTGCAAGACCTGGCAGCATTGCCATTAGCACACGTATTCCATACGTGAATATTTCTGGCTCTAATGGTGTAGCCCTCATAGCTGTGTGTCCTGCGTATGCTCTGATCACTTCGCATACATTTGAATAGTGCATTCCTGGAGTTGAACATACTATGCCCTCCTCCGTGAATGAGATTGTCATATTTAACTTTGTCATTAAATCTCAACCCAAAATGTTTACTGGGGTGTGTCATGAATATAATAAAGGCACATTCATCTCACATTCTCCTATAGAGACTGGAAGTGCGTTTGTGAAGGGAACACAACTTGTAGCTCCTGTGAAACTCAGAGTATTTATGGCCTTGCCGGACAAGGAAAACTTGCCTTCACGTATACACGAACGTGTTGAACCTGTGTCAACTAAGAAGAAATATTCTTTATCTCCTATAACGACATCCACCCTAGGTTCCCGGTGAGGGTCTGGTGTCACTGATAGGATAGAACACATCAGGGTTCCCAGTGAGCTGTCCTAGTCCATATATAGTTTTGGCCCACCTTGTGCTGATGGATTTCCCCAATTGGCAGTGTTATTTCCCATTTCAGGGTTCACAGCCTGTCCTGTACTCACTGTCTGTGACAGTTGCATCAGTGACTGTTGGGATTGTCGTTGTGGAAAACTCACCATATTCTGAGGTTGCAAGCTTTGTTGCGCTCCTGGAGCTTGTTGTTGCACCGTGCGATTCTGTGCAATTCCCTGTTATGTGAAGGCAGGTGGATTTGCCACGCCTGCTCCTATTCCTTGGCCGTTTTGCATCATGCCTTGATTTCTTCATGTGCGAGCTAAGTGCCCTGTCTTCCCACATAGCCAACATACTGGAGGTGGTCTGATCATTTGCCCGTTTGACATATCTTGATTACCATGTTGCATATTTTGAAAACCTCCTTGGTTGTTCTGGAAGCCTCCCTGATTACTCTGCCATCTTCTTGCCCTAAATCCTCTTCCCCTGGGGTAAAACCCTGTATTGACCTGCTTATTCTTTTGTGGATTATTGACCTGCTGCATGCTCGATTCAGCTGTGCTAATTATCATGGCTCCCTCAAGAGTACATTTTGACAATTTCTTCTGCACCAGTTTTGCCTCATCACCCTTTCGTGCAGCTTCTTTTTTGTGATTCTTTTATTTCTTGCAATAGCCTGAAATAGTGTGCGATGGTCAGCTGTATTTCTGACAAAGGTTTAGCCTCGATTCCCACCAATTTCTTGAGCTGTTTCTGTACTGGTTCTGGCAGCCATTGGCACAATATATGGTAGAACACAGTGATAGATTTCCCCCAAGATCCATGACTCTCCTCTACCCACGTGCCTTGAAAATTCTGTATGTAAATCAACGGATCCTCATACTCCTTCATTTTACGTGTCATTATAACTCCCATACAGAAGTGTCTGGGTAGAGCACTCATAGTGCTTTCCACACCACAGCTCTGCAATTGTTAAATGGAGCTATGTCATGCGCGGAATTCATTGTGGTCACACCAGGGTAACCTGCCCGTGCCCACATATCGTCTGCTCTCTCACCAAGTATGGCATTTAGGAGACCCTTGATATCTCCTATAGCTAACGTGTTCCCTCCTGTCATTTTTTCTAACTCGTGTATCCACTTTCCAGCTCTCGATGTCAGCATTGGAAGCTTGTTTTTCACATTTTCTCGATCCATGTGTTGCCATGGAATATATTGTGGTCTTGCTCCATCTTTCTCAAGCAATGGAAATTGGGACGCATAGCTCTCTCGCTCTCTTCTCTCATTGTTCTTCGGTCTATTGCAGGAGCAATATTCCTGCATCGCCGCCTGCCTGGCAATGTCCTAAGCCTGCTCACATAGGGTGGTGGAGACACCCCCCTCTTACCGTGAGATGCTTGTTCATGTCGGTCTGACTGTTTGGCTAACTCTGATGCCCTTGGTGCAGACTCACTAATGTCTGACCATCTTATCCCTTTTCCCCTTGGAAATCGTCTTTCGCACCTTCTCTCTTCCTCCTTTTCCTTGTGCTCCTTCCTTTCTGTGTCAGACATTGTCTGTCCCCAACTCGTGCAACTTCTTGCATCTTCTTTGTTCCTACTTATCTCAAGTCTATCTAGAGATAGTTCCCTATTCCCACTACTTCGGGAGACATCCTCAAGTCGTAAAGCTGAGTGCTCTCTAGGTGCTCGTCTTCTCCCTCCCCTTGGGTTATTTGTTCTAACCCCATTTCATCATATATTCTATCGATCGTTTCTCTGATGATTCTGGTGTCGAAGTCATCTTCAATATTCGCCCTAGGCGTGCCTGGTACTGAATCATACTCAGGAAAGAATTCTTCAATGTCTTCCCAATCTACTACAGGCTCAGGTTTTTTAACTTCTCTCTCCAGATATTCAAGATCGTGTGCTCTCTGTCTTCGCTTACGTTCTACATCGACATGAAATTCTCTGCGCGTCCTCGCCTCTTCTCTGACCCTATCTTCTTCCTTTTTCTTTTCATTTCTACGTTCATCTGCCCTTTGGATTTCCTCATCCCTTCATCTATTTATTCTTTTCTCTTGAATCCTCTGCTCTTCTTCTAACTTACGCTGCTCCAGTCTGTCTTGATCATTGGCTGCTCTCTGTTTGTGATTGAGCTGTCTTTCTTGCTCTTCGCGATATAACTGTTCTCGTCATTGCCTATCTCTTTTTCTTATTCATTCATCTCTCAATCCTTTCTCTTTCTCCTTTCTCTGTACACAGTCTGGCCACTCCTTTTGTTTTGCATCATCAATGCCTTTGCCATCGAGCTTCAATAAAATGTGCCCTCCCATCCATTCGTTTTTTGCGAATGCTATCTCATCAGTTCTATCCTCGCTTCCTTTCCATGTTTTACCTTCTCTCTCCTTGTCGAGAGATGCACTTGTCTGTGTCTGGTCCCTTCTTTTGTCATTGTGTCTCTCCTTGTCCCTCGGGACTGTGGAGGTGATATCCTTATCCTTATCTTTACTTTGATTCTTGCCACTACTTTGCGTAGGTGACTCATATGCCGGGTTGCTATACCCTGTAGCTACTTAAAGTTCTCTCAGTGGGTACAATCCCTTGTCTTTATTTTCTTCACTCTTCGTTTTGGTTGGGGCGGTTGGCATGGTAGGCGTCTCACCCCCCTCTGTGCATACATTAAGTATCCAATCTGTTGGCGGCTCCTCTTCTTTCTCTTGTTCATACATCTTCCAAAGCTCTATAACAGCTAGGCATTTGTCTAACTTGTTGCCCGTGTATGTCGCATGTAAATATGTCGTCATGTGTTGCAAAACAGCTTTAGATAAGGACCCGCCCTGGTTCCACAGCATAAACATTTTGTGGGCGGTTCCTTTAACCCACTCTGTACTGTATTTTTTCAGTTTAGGGGCATGTTTCGGCAACTGTTTGCACAGGTGTGCTAATGGATTTATGTCCTCCATGTTTAAATCTTTTCCCTTTCTCCTTATATAACACTTGTCAAGGCTTCACGTGACTTAAACAATTCCCACAATATGAGCGAGCACCAATCACTGCAAGCTCCAATCCCGATCTTTTCCCACAAAATTTTATATCTTCTGTTTTACTGAAAAAACATCAATTCGTATACCATAATATCTCAGTTATTCAATCGCATAAAATTTAAGTCAGTTCTTCTAAAGAACATTTTTTACTTATGATGCCACAACAAACAACATGTAAGACAGACGTTTAACAGACTAGACGAACACCAGCTGGTCACATGTATCTCTGCCTCTAAAATTACCCCTACATGGAGTTTAAACGTATCCCTTTTTTGGCGCCTTTAATCGCTGTGGTAGTCCATTTGTTCCCCTTTATTTGGGAATCTGGATACATGTTTCTTCTAGCCGCCATATATTAGCGTAGGAAAAAGGCGAATTCTCTCTCTTCTCGGGTGTCCTCCCCGGTGACCTCTCTCTTCTCGGGTGACCTCCCCGCTATCTTTCCTCTATCTACTTAAATATTCTTGAGTTATTATTCCCTTCCCCCTATATATATATATATACATTCTTCTCTACTTCTAACTATATTTTGTTTTCTCCACCTCCCTCCGTTACGTTTTCCCTTTACTTGTTCTAAAGCATGCACTTTTTCCAAAACACTTAGGGCCTCATTACACGGAAGGCGGTAATGGTTAACGGCCACCGTTAATGGTAACGGTGACCGTTAACCATTACCGCCTTACTACGAGGTCCCTTAGTGGGTTGGTGCTTTAACGCCTGCTTTTTGCGCCATGGCTCACCGCCTTCCGTGTAATGAGGCCCTTAGTCTTTTTCACTCACCGTCTGCATTTTTCCTCCCTGGACCCTCGGGATCACCGCCTTTGTCAGTGCCTTCTTCGGCTTTTCTCCCGCTCAGCTGCCCGTAGGAGTGGGAAGGGGTTAGGTGGGTAACACGGGTTCCTTCAGACCTCGTTCTGCAGATTTCGTTTTTTAATCTACCACTGTCTACGGGGAGCTTCATGGTTTACTCAGCCGAGTAGCAAAGGACTTGTGATACTGCCGAGGACCTAGAGTTACTTTATATCAACAGTCAATGGGTGTCTTATTCTAATCGATAATCGATAACCATCAATCTCTGCTACCAAATGTACACCGAGACCCCCGGCCGGCCCATAGAGCCAGGTTTGCTCAGAAGTACTTTAAGGCAAGATAGCTGCACCCATGAGATGGATGGGGGTGCAGATTTATTACTCCAACACCAATCAATAATGACAACTCAATGGTTTGGCAAAGGGAGTCCGTTTAATGACAAGTACAAAAAACGGGGAGTTATGAATATCATCAGTGATGCGATCTTCCTTCTCGCTTCAACTCCAACAAACTTCATACAAGTTGTAACATTTATACTAAAAAATTGTCATCATTGACGTGTAACACTCAAAAGTTAACATGCAATTCTATTGGTTAAGAAAAGGTAACTTTAGTATAGGTACTATATCTGTATATGGTAATGGAGTGAGGGGATTGGGTAAACACTGTCAGGTGGGTGTCTAAGCCCTTCCTTCAAAAGTGACGACTGTATACATCACTAAAAGTAGGACGTCTCATTGGTGCTACTAACTATAGGCCCTAGGTTATTTGGTCCATTGTGATTGGGTTGGCACCAACCCATGCATACTTTTCCACTTCGCTTAGCAGCAGGCAGAATGGTTGGCCACCGCGGGGTGCCCCTTAGTTATCCGGCCTTCCTCCGATTATGGTTACAATCAATAATCACTTTCGTAACCATGTGTCAATTATTTCACTGTGGTTGACCTAGATACTGCATCTTCTGTCTGGAAAAGCTTCTGATATCTCCGCCTGGTCAGGTGCCAAGCGTAGGTGTGAGCCCTCGCTTCTTCTTGCTCGGCTGGTCATGTGATTCCGACACCGTGAATTTGTTTCTTTTCTCTCAATTTGTGTATTTGATTTTTGTTTCACCCACCACCTGCCTTCACCTTCTTATCTCAACCTTTCAGAGGCAGGATATTCTGTTCTTAGTTTCAATTAGCTGTATCTACTGTTCGCCTCTTCTATTGGTATGACCTTGGCTTTCCTGGCACGAGTTGCCTCTGCTGACTTTCGTTTCAGCCGTCCCTTCTCGTTTTGCTAAATATGAAGCTTTTCTCGTATGACCTTTAGTAACCTGGGTTGATTCTACTTCTTGTGCAAAGTAGAAATATACTTATAATAATGTGCTTCATTTGAGGTAGATTATGTATAATGGCGCTTGCCGCACTGCTCTTCTACTAAGCATAGCAAGCTGCACTGTGTTCTCAGCTTTCTTGTGGTTCCAAGTGTATTTACAGGTGTAAACTGGTTGAATATCTTCATCTTGCTTACAGCTTTAAACTTCTTCCATTTTGACATTGTTCTTTTACTTTAAGTTCATGGCATTTATTCATGGCGTTTTGTCTCTTTGTGTCATTCTCAGGTTGTCATTTAGAGTTGTCATTTCTTCTATCTGTGAGTCTGTCCGGGCCCTCGTGACGTCACCATTCGTCTTCCATCAAGACCTTTTTGGTTTCTGTACTTAGGCAATCTTCATTTTGTTTCATTTGCTGGTAGGGTTTTCTTAATAGATACCTTACTGTCCATGGTTTTCTGGGTATCAGTACTTCAATAGGTGCTGTTCTTCGGTCCTACTGCGGCTCTCTGCTGGTTTATTTGCTCGTCATACGTCACATATCTCGTTGTGAACGTTCCTGGTAAAATGGGCAACTGGAGTGCAGGCTTTATATGGGACCTCCTCTACATTGCTATAGACTGATATTTGTCAGTTCTAGAATATAATGTGCCTGTGTCGACCAATAGGCAACTCATATCTGCTGGCCTAAGATCAGTATGAGTTTTAGGGTCACAGTAAAACATCTCATATTTCTGAATACTACATGTTTTACCACTATACACTATTATTGGTTTTGGAGCCCATTTTTGAAAAATCTGCATGCTTCTGTGTAGAGGTCCTTACCTCCACACCAATGCATTCACAGATGGAGTATTACCCATGTGACATTACCACATGCACTATGTTAGTGAGAATTCTCATTTCTGTGCTAATTCCCTTCCACCTTAGAGACCCCCAGCTCTTTTGCTGGACTTAAGGAATTGTTATTTTTATCCTGGAGTGAGTGAGACCTTTTTCTCATGCTCTCATGTATTTTTGATCTGATTTGGACTTTTGGTTTTGGAGTCTGACAAACTCCATATGCATCTATGCTTTGTATTGTGACACCCAGCACCTTCAGTGCAGTGTCACGGCAAAGTCTTTTTGATTTCTCTTAAGGTTTAAATTCCCTCTCTTGGTTAAACTTCTGTTCCCAAGAACAGTAAAGTGAAATCGACTTTACTTACCTGTTTTTCCTATGTACATCCAGCACACCCCATTTTATGTGGAAGTACTGAGGGGTTACTTAGCAGCACCTTTTCCTGCTTACTCATGTAACATTATGTTACCCTCACTACATTTAATGGCTGGTGGCAGTGGTTTAATTTTGAGCTGCAGTATTGCACCCATGGTTGCCCATTTTGTCAAAATGGCCCCGGTCTTCTTTTTTTGCCATTTCCTGCTTGTGAGGTCTTTCTTGGTTTTGATTCTGCATTCCAAACCAGGTTTGACCCTTTTGTTCATTTTTATCTTGGGCAGTCTTCGGTGTTGAAACCCGCCTCTGGCTCCAGTGTGTCTGGCAGGGCAGGAAGCGAGGGAGGTGCCCAAAACTCCCCGTCCTTAGTCTCCTTGGTTACCTGAATGCACCAAGTGCTGATTGGCTACCTGCCTGTCCTTGCAGGACAGTCACCATGCTGTGTGAGTGATAGCTAGGCTGTGCATGAATGGAAGAAACCTGCATTAAAGGCGAGGTTTCTTGAACAGAAGGCAGAGTCAACCACTGGAAGAAACATCCGATGAAAGAAACTGAAAGAGAAGCTTGCTGTCCCTCCTGGCCCGTTGAACTGCCCGTTGAAACCCTGCTGCAGTCCTGAAGCTCCCATTTTCTATTGACTAGAGAAGCACCGAAGGGATGATTTCTTCCCTTGGTTTGGTGGGATCAACTGACCCCAAGATGAACTTTGCTGGAACACCTCTCCCTGCTGGCTGTACTTCCTTGCTGCTGTTGGAACCGAGTGCCAGGGGTAAGGAAACCCAGAAACAAGTGCATCATTTTTAAGCCAGACCCGAGCAACCAGGAGATCTTGAGGACTTCCTGAAGCAGGACGACCCAAGCCTGAGCCACCTCAACAGAGTGCTGGACCCCATAAACAAGGGGAGCCCATTATGTGTCCAAGAACTGCGGTGGTGCTTTTGACCGGTAGCTGAAACTGCCGCTGATTTGGAAAGAGCCCGTAGCCACCGGCGACCTTCGACCTGCAGTGCAGGATTCATCCAGACCTCCTCCTTCTTGTCCCCATTACTGAGGCCCAGGAACCCAGGACCTGCAGGACTACAACCTGAACAGAAGCTAGCTGGATCTGCTTTTTCTAACCCAAGGTACTGTCTTGACTAAAGGGGTACTGGAGACTTACAGTAGCTGCTGTTTCTGCAGAGTTGCTTGCAGCTTTGACCTTCACAAGCCTAACAGCTTGTGGCCCTACAGTGATTCTTTTCCTACAAACCCTCTTAAAACACTGTGCAAGACTTTTGTGCTACCCAAAGAAGTGTCTCATCTCATTAGACATTGTGCAAAGGGGCTTTGACAGTCCTGGCTCCCTACAGACTCTTCTGACCCATTGACCTTGGTCTTAACTGCCCCTCATAGGTAGTGTATAGGTTTAACTTGTATTGCTGGGAAAGGCCTAATCTAGACTTCATTGGGAAGATTGGAATGGGGTATCGACTTGCTTATCTTAAAACTGAGCAAGTGTTGTGAAGTGCATTTGTATTGTTGAATTTAGCCCTTTCTAAAGAAGGCTTATTTAAAACTGACTGTTGAATAAATACATACTTATTTTACTAGAAAACCTTGAGTATAAGTGTTACTTGAATACTTGTAATTGTGAATCTCAGTGTTACATCTCTACAGCTCACATTTACCCCAATTGAGATAATTCTGGCTGCTCAGTCACTCTGCCAACGTGTGTAGTACAGACCAATACCAATAGGTGGGTTTCCTATTACCAAGAGGACAAGGCTGGTGTAGTCTCCCACAGGGTTACTACATACAATCTTGCCTAAAACACTACTATTGCATTTCCCCAGAAGAATAAGAAATGATGACTAACTGAACATTCCAATGGCTCAAAATGATGTGGACTGTTCCCCACATTGCATGCTTACCGCATGTGGTAATGGTATTTGAGTTTGGTGTTATTTCCAGAGCAAATACTGCCAAACTCAAAATGAGACCCCTGTACTTCAATTCCTACTGCTGCCTATCTGATCAGTTTAGGAGTATCCTATTCTTACTGAAGACACCTTTACTACCCATATCAAACATTCAATCAGCATTGCCCCGTTCTGGAAAACACCAACACCACCATAGCTTTCAAGCGAGCTGCTTTCGAAAGTTTTATGATATGTGTATTCTATGGGCCTGATCCGTGGAAATATCTGCGTGTAAAATAGAGACTTTGCACGGCAAACTGCACACAAAATCCTGTTTGTTGATGCATGGAATCGACTGCATGGTCCTTTTTCGTACTTTGCGGGGACTTTGCACAGGCTCACCACATCACTGCCAGAGTCTGAGTACCTTGTGCAAGACACAACACAGAGCGGGGTCATGGCTTGCAGAGAGGGCAAGGAAGGGGGCGGGATTCAGAAAATGAGGAAGAACAGGGGAAAATGTGGGGATTACGAGGGATGGCCCACAGGCAGTCTATTGCGTGCCCACTATTGCATGGAACTATATGTATTCATGGATCCAAGCGTGCAACCTCTTCACGGGGAAATGGCCATGCAAAGCCCTCACACTATCCGCCACCCGAAGGCAGGTGTACAAACGCTTGAGCATAGGATTCACTATTGTAAGATCGGTGTTGGATTTAGGGGTATGTGTACGCAGCCAGGATTCTGATCTGACTTAGGGGTGCGCGTACACAATGTAGTGGGGTTCAGGAACGGTTTACGGGTGTTTAAACGCACCTTTTCTGAGTTTTACCCGAGTAACGGTAAATCATACGCATATTGTAAGGGTGCCAGTAACAGTTACGGGGGACCCCGTGCAGGGCAACCGAGATGCAGGCCTGCTTGCGGGGGACCCTGTGCACTGTTTGAAGGGTGTATGTATTTGTGCACAGGGGAGTACGCAAAGGTAGCTGTTTTGGTTGTTTTTGCTTTGCGTGGCGTCGTGTCATGGTGTGTTCTGGCCACGACTTGCATGTATGGTTGCTTTGCGCAAGCAATGCCATGAATATGCAGAGCGTGCAGAAAAACATCTGCGCACTGGATTTCTGCTCACTTTTCCATGAATCGGGCCATATGTGTTTGATGAGTCTTTCCTCAGTGGTAAATACGGAGGCCTGTTGTTCCTCCTTTGGGGCTTTGATGTGACCCACCAAGCCATGGCCCTCCTTGTAGTGAACCCTTCTGTGGTCTGTTCGCCACCCCTTCATTTGCAATGATGTGCTATCTGTGAAATATGAAAAACTGAAAAGGTTAAGTACCAGGTAGAGCAGGAAATAGTCCTATTTCAAAAATCGCACAAAAATCGCTTCCCACTAAACGTAATTTGAAAAAATAAATCAGATTGAAATATTCTAAGATCTAATTACAAATTATGCTATTCCCCTGATTTCAAATCCACAAATATGTATGCATTAAGGATAACCATTTCTTACACTAGAACCATTATTTAGTTACTATTTCTTTAAAGATTAAAATAATGACAAGACATCACATTTCATAACAAAATTACAGACAGAAGAGATGTGTTCAAATTCATCGAGACAAAAAGAATTTGTGCTAAGAACTTGCATGTGTAGACATGTGTAGACATTCTTAAAACCTTGCACGGGCTGAGCAATAATGACCATTTTTCTCCAAACCTTCCATTATACACTAATTAAAGATGCTGAGCCATTAATTTATTACATTCAGCATTATAATGCCTTATTATGTGGTTAGGAAGGAGTGCTTTTGTTTCATTGTTGGTGAAAGATGTACTGCTAGCCTGGCCTGGGAGTAGCTGCTTTCATATGCCTATAATTAAGCTTTATAGAGCTAGCCCAAAGGTTGTACTGGGAGTAATGGCTCTGAAGAACACGTTAAAGACCTCAGCGCAGTGACAAAATGTCTAATAATTTTAATTAATAATGAAATCTGCCCGGGATGGTTGTTAGGAACTTGCAAACACACTTTTGGTCAACACTGGATAAAATGCCACAGTTCACAATGGGTTTTGTAGGGGTCACACAGTAGCATTTTCTAACTCCTTTTCATGTTGCCTTTTCCCACAATATATACAAAAGAAAATGTTCATTCTGGCTGTGCCCGTACATATCCACGGAGTCTGCATCAATATAGGCCAGAGTTACAAAATATAGACCTACTCCTGTTTTTTGTTTTTCCAAGCACAACATTCCATGCCACAGTAAAGAAATGTGTGCAGACTGGGTAGGAAAATGCATCCCGTTACATGATGCCCATTCAAAAATGCCATCCACAGTAAATACATATTTGCAGACTGGACCACCAATGTGGGCCAGTACCATGTCGGAACACTCATAATGCTGCCTTCACCCTTGATGCCCAGTCAACATTCCCTGCCACAGTAAATAAACATGTCCAGACCGGATCTACTGATGAAGTCCACTACCACGTAGGAACACTCATTATGTTGCCTTCAGCCTTGATGCCCAGTAAAAAATGCCACGCAACAGTAAGGAACCATGTCTAGACCTGACCCAGCAATATGGGCCAATATCACATAGAAACACTCATCATGCTGCCTTCAACCTTGATGCCCAGTAAAAAATGGCATAAAACAGTAAGCTATACCCAGACTGGACCCACCAAGGTGGGCAGTACCGTATTGGAACACTGATTATGCTGTCTTTATCCTTGAAGCCCACTAATAAATACCATACCACAGTGAAGATCTGGACAGACTGGACCCAACAATGTGGGCCAGTACCACTTAGGAACACTTGTTATGTTGCCTTAACACTTGATGCCCAGAATAACATGCCATGACATAGTAAAAGCTACCATACCTTCCTCAAACCCCCTTTGACCACACCCACCCCCCTTAATCGGGGGCCTACTCCCAGGGCCCAGCACACACACCTCAAGGTTCAGACTACACCATTCATTCTTCATGCACTCTCACAATCCCACACATGCAATAGCATTCAAACAACATTAATTCTTCATTCATTCTCACATTCACAAACACGTGGCAGCATTCGTACAGCATTCATTCTTCGTTTACTCAAACATCCACAAACATGCATCAGGATTCATATGTCATTCATTCTTTAGTCACGCTCACATTCACTTGCGTTTCACACTTATATAGCATTCATACGCTCCCTGATTCACCCGTTAACTCAAACAGGATACATCCTCTCATTCACGGCAGCCACTTACAAACACAAACTCCTGCATATACACTCACACACAAATACTTTTTTTTTTTTAAATGTTTGTTACCTGAAGCCCCACTCAGGTTTCCATTCCTCTCAGCCTTGCACTGCCAGAAATGATAGCCCTCTGGCTCCAATACAGCTTACAACAGGAACCAGGAACAAAAGTGTGCTCCTGGCCCCTGCATATGCGCAATAGAGCTGGCACTTTTACCGTGCCTCTCCATAGGCCCTGGATGTGACGGGAGGCTAGGAGCACCCCTCGCACATTCAGGAGGATAGTTCCCCATCCTGTCTCCCTCATGGAGCCTTGCAAAGCTTTTTGGGCATGTGCACTGGGGCACAAATGAATGGTCAATGGGAAACTACGGTTTCCTTTGACAGTTGTAGCCAGCCCAGGACGCTCCCTCAGCTGCAGAAATCATCTAAGGGTGTGCTCAGTGTTTACAATGGGCCGGGTCTGCTCCTCCCTAACGGGTAAGGGAACTGGCGGGTTGGCCCCCTCCTCTCCTCGCCCATTATGGATGAGCCACTACTGGCCCCTCCTGAAATGCTCAAGTCCATTTTGAGAATAAGATGTCTTGGGCATTTCTAAAAGTAGTGCAAACGAAAGGAGCACATACTCTGTGATCCTTCCATTTGCACTTTTTGAGAATCTTGTCCCAAGTGTGGGTGAGACAAAACTGGGTGATGTGCTTTAGTAATTTTCCTGCTCCATGACAGCTAGTGGAGTGCGAGTTGAAACGTTGCTGGTGCCATGCTCGATGCATGAATGAAGACGAAGGAAGTGGATGCAGCAGGTTCTGTTGTACTTTACACAACCCCGCTCTGCTTTTTGAAAAGAAACTGTGGATCTTCGTCCCTTGCTTGCCCTAGGCAGCTCCGGGGATGGGGTTAGGGGGCTGTTCCTTGCAGCGACATTGCCCACGGTAAGATGTCCCTGTAGAGGCTTCCTAGGTGGGAAGGGTGGAAGGAAGTGGAGCATGGTTTTATGGTGGTACCAGGCTAAATTTTCGAGCCAAAACTGCATTCACATTCTGACCCAGCCACCAAGTTCTCAGTTATATATCGAATGCATAATCAGGACAAGAGCTATGCTATGCTTGGCATCTGGCCAGAGATCACAAGCACCACAGCCTGACTGCATGCAAGAGATCAGGATGGCTCCTCCTAGATACTGGAAAGTGAGCCCTCACTAATTCATTCATCCAGAGACTAGACGTCGCAGCCTCCCCTATAGAGTGCTTACCCTCGCAATGGAAATGTACTCATCACAGCCCACGATGTTGTTCTTCGTATTTTATGTCATGGAAAAGGCCACAGAGACCATGCTGATGGCAGAGGAGTGACTGGGCAGTGCCCCTCTAACGGTTTCACAGCTGATCGCTTGCAAGAGATGAACTGAAGGCCTGGTTTTGTGGCACATGTCAGGCTCAAGGAGTGGATTAGTTTAAAGCTTCTCAGGTTTACGTCCACATCTGTTCTCTTGCCAGAGATCAGCTGAATGTGTGAGCCTACTGTAGCTGTGCTTTTACACATAGCACGGAGGGACGCACAGATTAAGAGTAATTCTACAGTATTACCCAATATACTTCTTTTATCCCACCTCGACACTTCTGTTTTTCTCTTTTCACGTCAGATCCATTTTGTTCGGTAGCAAGGGTAGAGTGGGAGGGGTGCAAGAGGCCAAGACAAACTGTTAAACATTCCAGCTGCTAAAGGCTCTCTCTGAAAAGTGTTGACAGATGTTTGACTTGAGATGGGAACTTGAGAGCGCTCCAGCAGTGGGCCTTGTGCCAGCCATTCATGCTTTCACTGCATGGAGTCCCTGCGATGGAAATCCAGAGCCCCCTCGCTTTCTGTCCATGACTCACAGCATCTCTGACCCTCAGTCCCCTATACCCACCCCTTCTCCACCCACTCCTCTGCTGTGAGCACTCTTCACACCCCATTGTCATTACCCTTTTCCAAAAAGTCTTTTGTATTCCACTCCTTCAACTCTCTCACAGTTCTTCTCTAGCCTACTGCCTTCCTTTGCTGCACCGCTCTTCTTCACCCTCCACTCCCTTGCACTCTCCTACCTGCCTCTCTCCTCTGCCCTCCACTCATCTTCCGATCATGCTTTTTCTATTCTGTTTTTGGCCTTCACTTGCCTCCCGTTGGCGTAAATTTCGCATGATCACTCACCTCTCATGCGCCCTCCTTTCTTCAACCCTGTTCAAACAACCCAGTTCAATACCACGTCTCACCCACTGTCCAGCCTCTCCTCTCTTGCCTGACACTCACCCTTTCTTTCTATGTTCCTCTAAATCCATTTCAATTGATTTCCTGGCCTTTATATGTGTGCCCTTCCTTCCTTCTCTTGCCTCGTAATCCAAATTTACTCCCCCTCTCACTCTTCCATCCTCTCTCTTTCTTCTTTCTCTCTGTCTCTTTCTCTCCATAGCCAGTTGTCCTCTCTTTACTCACTTTTTTTTTCTCCCTTTGTCTCCTCTGGTTTTCGTATGTTATGTTCAATACGCCTCCATCACAATAGTGATCCATGTGCCCTGCGTTGCTTTCAGTTTCTTGTTGCCCCCCTTTTCACTCTCTCACTTCACTCTGTCCCTGCGCTCTCCTTTGCATCTACCTGGGCTCGATGTTTCAACTGTCACTTGTCATCTTTTTATTGTGCTCTTTTCAATTCCCTAAGCAAAGCAAAACATGAAACATGAACACACCTTTCCTGATGCTTCTTTACCAAAGTGGATTCCACTGGATGTTAGGCAGAATCATATGCAGTACCCTTTGGGAACACCACACACAATTAAGACTACAAGTGCAAGTACAAAGCCACCTTTGGTACAAGCCAGTACTACACAGTAAAGTGGTAGCGATGGCTGAGCAGCCAGACTTATCTCAAGAGTAAAGTGAGCAGTATCAGAAGTTACACAAAGGACAGCAATCGCTATGGTTAAAAAAACACTGATTCAAGGTTTCTGAGTAAAAGAATATACATTTATTTACACCATCAGTTGTAAAACAGTTCACTAATGTCAAGCAGCAGAACACCACAATCGTAATATACTACAGAACACTCAATCAATTCTGGACAAGTTAAGCTCAAAATGTAAGAGTGGGAAAAAAGGCTCACACTCTTATCAGGTGAAAAAAAAAAAATCCTTGAAATCCAGCAAAGCTGCTGAGGGACTCAGTAGGTAAGGGAAATTAACCATTCTGGAGAATTCTCCCTAACACTGGATTCATTACATTGTATCATTTTTGTAGCTTTTCTGGAACACTAATGATGTCTAAGAAACCAGGAATTATTTTGGGTGTTTCGAGGCTGTGTGTGCAGGAGACGTGACTTGGACATGGGATCTACACTGCTCCCATTGGGTGCAGGGTCAGCCTGATTTGCATATGGTGGATCCCTTCCTTTATTAACAGAGAGAAGCTAAAATAATGGAATTAAGCATTAGTTTGGTCTTTCCCAGGGGTTAAGCAGTGTTAACTCAAGCAGTTGCATTAATTACTGCTGTCGCATCTCCACAACTGTATTTGCTGTGCTTTTTCCTCCTGGCATCGCTCCTTTCCCTCCCTCCTCTCTGCTTGTGCTTTGTAACAGCCCACTCTATCCCTCTCTTCTCTTTGGCTCTCTGTCTTGGTTCTTAATCTCATGGGCATAACTCTAAATGCTGCAGTACTGTGATCCTACATTTCTGGCATTAAGACTGATCCAGTATTTACTTTTCATTGTCATGTATTGAAGTGAAGGCATGTTTTGAATTACCACAGTATTAAAATGTGTATTTATTGCCAGAAAAGCAGCCTTAAATGTTTGCAGGACTCTCCAAGTGAGATGTTGATGTTGACATCTGAAAGGGCTCCAAATATTATCTCAGGCCTGGAACTGAGATCTTCCTCTGCTCCCTCATTCTTTCTGTGCCTCAACTCTCTTTAAAAATCTTCTGTGTCTCATGTCTGGTTAATGCCTCGATCTGTAACAATCTTCTAGTACTACACGTGTTGATCTCTCAATTTTGACAGACACATTCACTCTCTTTTAGCCAGCTGAGGTGCTTGAAAAGTAGTGGACTCCTTTACTGTGAGCGGCATTAGGGTGGAGCTACTTCTTCTAGAGTACTGATTGCCAGGTGGCAGTGGAGATGATGTGGAGTGCCACAGTCGACTGTGATCCAAGTTTGCACGAGTCAGATGGATTTGGAGAATGTCCGCGTAGGGCAAGCAATCAGCAAAGTGGCTGCTTTCCTCAGTTTTGATACAGTATTGGCATATCATAGGAAGAGGAGCATTTGGGTACATCTCCTGAAATCAAACTCATTGATGACCATCACCGACTGCAAGAGTACATTTTCAGATGAAATCTAAGATCATTTCTTCAGGAGCACAGGAGGGAAAGGTACCCAGTTAGTGCTCACTGAGATGCGACCCACAGTTGGACACACACATTCAGAGACATATAATAGTGCATTTTCAAATAGTGGGAACTTTCCTTCAAAGGTGCTATGCTGGTTGGTGTGTGACTGAGCATTTTAAGGTGGGATGATGGGAGTGTGTTTTTTGGGTTTGCACTTGTGTATATTTGAATGCTTACCTGGCCAACTCTGTCATGGCCTCCTCCTTGTTTTCATATTAGCATGCCAGAGTCCATCTTACTTTGCAAATCTGCCAGTTGTGATTTGTGAGGGGTCAGCAATGTGAGTGGGGCACTTTTTTATGATTGCTCAAAAAATGCCATTTTATTAAAGTACAAATGATATTAAATGCTTCACTATCCCTACTCTGCTGAATATTTCCCTGCCTAACAAAACTAAAGGGACTTACTCTAACACTGGATGTCCGTTCTCAATAACCTTGGTGAGTTCCCTTTCCCAGGATTTAATGTGAATTCTGCTTCAATGTTCAACAAAGAAAATCAAGAAAATCCATCTAGGTAAGATAGTCGCCGATCAGTTCTTGATTTTTCAACATCAAGGTAAAGCTTTGTTAAACAAAGTTCCAACAATAGCAAATATGTTCTTCTTGGTGAAATAAGGACTTTCCACTTCCTCAAAACAGCACCTATGCTATTCCCAGCCACAATGCTTTGCAACCCCTTCCAGTTATCCAAGAAGACTTGCCATAGTTCAAAACCAGAACAACTTATATCATGGGTAGTGAAATACAGTTCTCGGTTAACAGTTATTATGTCACTATTAATGTCAGGATTCACAGTAGGTTTCTTTGTTAGAATGGTTTCACAGTGCTGTTGCATCTACTTCAACTACTTCATATATACTAAAGTTTACCATGAGGTCATTTTCCTTTGTCTCATAGCCCTCCACTTCACGTATACTACTGGTGTGTTGCGTCTAGTACCACTACAGCTTCGGTACTTTGTGAAACCACCACAACAGCTTCAGTACTTTGCGGCTTAAAATAGGTTTTGGTTCTGACAAGATTTACTTTAAGGCACTTCAACATCTTCAAAAAGGCACGGCACTCTTCCTCTGAGTATCTCTCTTCAAAAGGGGCAGCATATTTGCCAGTCTTGCCTGTCTGCCACACAACAACCTAAGTTTGCCTTCATGACCCACTTCTCTCCTGTTGCTTACAGTCTTTGGCAATATAGGTTGTTTCAACTTCAAATAATATTTATGAGCAGCAGGTTTCCCCTCCCCAACTTTGCCTTCATATCTCTGCCAACTTTTAGCCAAAAGAATTACCCAGAAGTCTTGGTGTCTCTCTCTTGGCTTTAGGTAATGCTTGCACACTTGTATCTTAGGCAAGATTGAACTTGGGCTCAGAGTATTGGTTAGATTGTTTTCTGGCTTTAAGAAAGGCTACTTTTAGGGCCTCATTACACGGTAGGCGGTGGACCAAGGTGCTATTAGCACCTTGGTCCATGCCGGTAAAATACCGGCACCGCCTTGGCGGAAAGGGGATTTACCACCCCATTCCAAGGTTGGAGGGGCGGTAAATCCCCTTTCCGCCATTGCCCTTCCCCATTCCCATTTCTGCCCCATAGGGCTCTATGGAAATGGGGAAGGCGCTAATTACGGCACCGCAATTTTGCGGTGCCGTAATTAGCTCCGAGGTCCCTTAGCGGGTTGGATATTAACGCCTGCAAGAAGCAGGCGTTAAATCCTCCATCCCGCAAAGGGACCTCGTAGTACGGCGGTAAGGGTTAACGGTCACCGTTGCCATTAACGGTGACCGTTAACCCTTACCGCCGTCCGTGTAATGAGGCCCTTAGTCTTAATAGGAGAATCCTCTTGGCTTGGGCAATGCTTGCTATCTCTCCAACTGCAGATACAACGTTTATACATTTTACTTTTTTATGAGCAACTGGTGTTCATCTAAATAAAGATGCATAAATCACCCTTCCCTTGAAAATAAAAAACGAGGCACATGTGACCACTTCTTTGTAAGGTTGTCAAGGTTTAAAGTGTTTAACAATGGCTTTTGGCAGCGTTTGTGCTTCACGCGAGTGAAATATAAATTACTGATCACACGCAAGTGCTACTTTTATATTGCCCCATTGCTAATAACTCAATGAACGATTTCAGCTCTCTTCCGCTTTTACACAAGTGAATATTGAGCTGGATACCGTTGCCGGCAGTGCTTGCGTAAGGAAGCAGACGTCAGGTTTGACTCGCCGGCTTCTGTGATCCTTGTTCGACGGGTTGCACAGCTTCTACGACTTACTTCTACTGCTTCTGGCTTCTATTGGGACCCACACCTTTTCTCACTGAATGTATCTCTTGTCCAGCCACTCGATAAGGGGCTCCTCTCACTTCTGAGCCCACGGCTTTGCAACAACTCCTCACCTCAGCATCCCAACACAGTTCTGGCAGTGCAATCTCCGTAATTTGGCACACATGGGGAAAGGCATTCTTCCTGCACAGCCTCTGCAACTCAAAGTTTGGGGGACCAGGACCCTCATAGAACAAGCAGGTGAAATCTGCTGCATCAATGTGCAGGCGTCCCTTTGGTTCTCCCACTTCTGCCTGGATTGCCAACACTGTGCCTTCTTTCTGCCTCTGCTACTGCAGCACGTCCTCCAGTCACATTGCCTGAACCTGCGTGGACCTTTGTATGCCTCTCAGTTCCTTCAGGTGTGGGCTGTTAGGCTTAATTGCCTCAATAATGCTACAGCATGCCTCCTCAGTCTTTAGCTTCTGCTGCTTGGCAAACATTCATTACAGGTGTGGGACTACTGGGAAAGTTAACACTGGGGTTTTCAGTATTCCTGGCCTGCCCCCGTTTGATCCTCCTGCAGTACACTACCCCTAGGGTCAGGATCATGAAGGGTCTGCCATTCCCTGGCCACATGAGTAGGGTCCCAGGCCAGGTTTTGGTAGGAATCATTACTGATTCATCACAGATTGCTGCCACCAAAGCTCCTCAATTGTTCAGCAGGAGGGCTAGCAAAGGCTCATGAAGAGCTCTTCTAATTTTGCAGGTCACAGGCGGCTTCTTATAATTATAGTTTTTTTTTTTTTATAATGCCCTTAATACCGAAGAGGTTTCTAAGCGCGGACCCGGGATTCAGATCTGTGTTGCTCGACTTCGGGATTCTAACCTGTATTGTACGGCTTCGCCTAGCTTCCAAATTGAGCATTTTGCCACTGAGCTATACTACCCGTGCCTTCTTGCGCATGCCACGAAGGAACATCAATCCAGGTGCACCCACTAGATCAAGGTCTCTCTCTTTGCCCTATTTACCATCCATAGGCAGGCATCATTAGTTAGATGAGTCCTAGGTCAGCAAGGGTTATTCCACTTACATGGATGTTATTGGTCATGCAGTTCCCCGTCCCCACTTCCCTTTCATTAGAATTCCTTTTAATGAAACTTTCTCAGCATTTCTTATGGTCGTGCCACTTACTGGCTGTGGTGTACATTTCCACTCATATAAAAGAAAAAAGGCTCTTTATTTTTAACGCTGCTGTGTTCTTACTGTTCCTTCTCTGCTATTGTTATAAGGAAAACTCCGGCAGCATGTCTCCCCAATGTGTGTGCCGTTTACACTAAACTGGAATCGGAATATTCCTTCCATTTTCTTCCTATACTCTATCCTCTTCTTCGTTGTATTCTTGGCTGTTCTCTCTCTAATGTAATGGTAGTAAATGAAATGCAGCCCAAAAGAAAGAAAATCTGAATTATAGGACCTGAATCTCTAACTTGTCTGGTTGAAACCAGAACTGAGCAGCAACACATTCACATACCAAGCTCTTCTGAAATTGAACATGAGCTGTGTAGAGGGCGCTGCCTTTTGGCCAGCTAAAGCATGTATTTACAAAGATTTCTGTAGGTGGGAGATGCTGCAGAAATTGTGATGCATACAGTGCGATTGTGCTTGATGAAAATATTTCATATCTAAACCTGAAACGATATTACAAGTTAAACAAGTGATTCTGGATACTAAATCCCAAAGAACAAGTTCAGATTATACATATGCACATTGAAAAATGACTATGTAGGGAACATACTTTCGTCCATGAAATATTGAAAGAAGTTGCAAGTTGAAGTTACTTGCAATAACATATGGGGTCCACCTGGTGGATGAGTTTGAAATGAAATAGCTTGTGGTGAAACAGAGTTTATTGTGGATTTAATACATAATCCTGATAACACCCCAAACATTACATTAAGTGCACATGCCATGAACAGACCAGGAGAAATGACCACCAGTATCTCAAAACGAATCACAAGAGAAATGTTCAGGTTTTGACTCGTCTGTGCCACTTCGAGGCGCACACAGTCTCCTTTTCAAACCAACGGATAATCTGTCACAAAAGGCTGGGGCACAACTACTTCCACTGACTGGGTTCTTTCTAAGGGATAATGATCATTTGTTGTATGATTCAGAGTCAAGCATTGGAACCCGGGTGATACGGGCGGATTCCTGTTCAGAGCAGAACTCCTAGTTAAGTGGGTTCCGATCACTGTGGCCTTGTTTTGTCTGTGCTGTCACCTCAGGTATCATGGTTTTGGTCCTTGGTTGGTGGTATCATTGGACAGGATTGTGTGCAGATTTCGAGTCACATACCTTTGGCTGCTTATTTGGAGTTCTGTGTCTGTGTTCTGTGTCAGCACGCTGTCACTAATTTATTTTTGTGGTGCACAGCTGATTGATTGACCTTGTGATTATTCGCTGTTGCCGAGTTAGTTTTGACTTTTTTCACACTGTGGCTTACATTTGCCACTCAATCAAAGGGTCACTGTGGTATGCCATTACCACACATAACCTTGGTTTATGCCAGACGTCTTTAAATTGCTGCCTGCAGGCCTGCTTTGTTTAGGTAATTCCCATATTCCTTTGGGGTTACTTGTAAATTGTCATTTTATTTTTAAATGAATTGACATTGGGTTTGATTTCTTGATTTCTTGTGGGTTTTATCAAGTTTTAAACCAGGACACTGTCCATGCTACAGACAACTTAGTGCTACAGAAATACCTACATGTTTTTCTTCCAGGCACAGGAGGCCTTGATTGACATTCCCACATTCCCACATTCACACCTCTTTGCCACAACAGACTATTTGCACACACTTTTTTGCCTGCACAACAACCCCTGCCAGGGCAACCTTTTGCAGCTATTGTAAGCAGACGGGTCATCTCATCTCATCCAGCAATGTCCTACTAAACCTTCCAGACAAAGGTAATATGGTCCCACTACTCCTAGCAATTATTTAATTCCTCCTAACAGTTATAAAGGCTACCCGGCACCGACACAACCTGCCCATCTACTTCCTCCTTCTCCTAACGGGAGCTACCAGGACATTCAGATCTCCTATGGTCACCCGTGACATAGCCAGAGGGACCCTGACGTGTTGTCTGCTGCTCTGCTACTACTGGACCAGTTTTGATCATATCTCAAATGTAACATTCAGGGAAAGAGAATTAATTGTCTGATTGATACTGGGGCCAGGCACTCTAAATTGCGAGTGGCTGAATTTCCAAATGTGGATGTCTCAAAGGAAATTGTCAATGTTGTTGGCATATCTGGCACCACTATCTCGCACCTAGTATTAAAGGAATTGCTTGTGTCTACTGGTGCCATTTTTGAACACCATGCCTTTCATGGCCTCCTCTACCACACCACTAGCGTGTGCAGTACTCTGGTGCTGCCAATTAAGAAAAAGGGCGTAGGCAAATTCTGGTTTGCTCATGATCTGCGTGCACTTAATAAGGCGTTGATACCCTTCCATCCAGTGGCCACGGACCCTCTGACCGTTCTCTCCTGTGTCCCAGCCCATGCACAATTTTCCACTTGCATTGATCTTGTCTCTACCGTCTTATCTGTCCCCATCCACCATGACTCACTTTGCGTTCACATACATGTGACTTCAGCTCACCTACAGGTCCCTTCCAATAGGCTTTGTATACTCCCATTCCGTCTTCTCCCAGATTCTGCAGGAAGTCCTCTAGGGTGTCACATTCCCGGAGGGTTTGACTATGATTGAATCGAATACGTGGATGACCTGCTAATAGCATCAACTTCCTTTCAGGTCTCCTTAAAAGACTCTGAAGTGCTCCTCAATGCCTTGGCAGAAAGTGGTTGCAAAGTGAACAAAGAAAAATTGCAGCTACCTAGGACTTGACATTTCCGACGGCAGAGGTCCCTTACCCCTGCTCTGGTGTCCTGCATCTTCCAGTGTCCCATACCTGCCACTAAAAGGCAGCTGTGCTCCTGTTTGGGAATGAGCAATTTTTGCCGCCCCTGGATCCTTGATTATGCCTGCATAGTTGCACCTACGGAGGTGATGCTACATGACTTCAGCATTACAAGCTCATGTTGTCTCCTGATGCCTCCACAGCATTTGTCAAGGTCAAGACTGCCCTCTCTACTGCTCCGGCCCTCGCCCTTGCTGACTACGTTAAATTATTCACCCTTTTGTGATGAGAAAGATGGGTATGGCTTAGGTGTACTCACACAGAAACAAGGGGATCTACAAGACCCTGCAGCCTACTTTAGCTACAAGTTAGACCCTGTGGCTTCTGCATTTATCAAATGTCACAGAACGTTAGCTGCCACTACTCTTCTCCTTACAAAAGCTGAAAACATTGCCCTAGCACATCATATAAATGTAGAAGTACCACACTCTGTATTAGCACTCCTCCTCAGGGGTAAACACAACACATATTTGCTCCAAGTCTCACCAAATATGAAAAACTGCTCCCCTCTGCCACTGACATCAAACTCATCAGATGAGCCACACTGAAACCTGCCTACAACCGATGACAGTCACATGCACAACTGCCTGGCAGCGGTTGATGTTGTATCATCACCAAAAACTGACGTCAAGGAATCTCCCTCCCCAATGCAGACCTCATTCTCTTTGTTGATAGGTCTTCTCTTAGAAATTTGACAGGTCGTATCCAAGTTTTCCAGTGTGCACCTACTTTGAAGTATTGGAAGCTATTCAACTCCCATCAGTACGATCAGCACAAGTTGCTGAACTCATTGCCCTAACAAAGGCTTGCACGATCGCCACACAACGCATAGTCACGATATACACTGATTCACAATACGCTTCTGTTATTTCACATGACTACGGGGCCCTGCAGAAACTGAGAGGTTACCTAACTGTCACTCCCATTCTCAATGCACACAGGAACGTCATTTAGGTCTAGCCAAGGGTTTCACCTGTGACCGCTGAGGTCTGCCTTGCTACCCCTATGGCCTCCCTTGCTACCCTTGTGGTCTCCCTTGCTATCTCTAGAAAAGAAACTTTTATTTTAATTGAAGCTCATGAGCTTTGGCCAGCGCCATGCGACTTTGTGTTTCTGGAGTGGCTGGCCTTCTTGTTCAGGCCTCTTAAAAAAACAGGGGATTCCACCACAAGTGTAACACTTTCAGCAGTGACCCTAAATAAAAAAAGAATAGGATTAACCAATACTGTGTCTTTCTGGAATTCTATACAATAATAGGTAGACCCATTAAAGGTTATTTCAGGCACACTTCAGGGGGTGAGTCGCTGATTTAGTCTGTTCGTAAACTCCTTAAATTCACAATGCAGACAAAAACCTCCAAAAAGCATTTATAGTAGAATAAGCATCCATTTCGGACTATGTATTTTGCTTTTCGCAAGTTGCATTTATAGGATTTCTTTTTCTGCTGTTGTCTCTGTTATGATCATCACAAGACAGTCCACCTCAGTGTCCTCGGTTACTTGATAAATTCCTTGTGCCTAAAAGCTTGTGTACAGTGTAGAAGTGTTTGACCACAGTGCATTAATTGGCCCTTGATTTCATTGTGCCAAAATGAATGCCTTGTTGTAATGGTCTATCTTTTCTATCTCCATGACATGCTGTTCAGGATGTTTGTTTGCATGTATGAAGTAATGAGTGCCCCCAGTGCAGGATGCCGTGTGAGTGCGCTGCTTTCCCTACTCTAAATCCTTTCATACACAGTTATGAAACATCCCAATGGTATGTATTTTGCCAACCTCCGAAGCCTGAAAAGTAGATCCACGCAGTCTTGACATGTGACCAAATTTGCACCAGACCTGCACATGAATTGGCCTGCTATTAAATCTGTTACCAGTTTAATAGTGCCCATTACAGAGTGTAATTTGCTTTCTGACTTTGAGAGCATTCAGACATGTAATTGCTCTTTTTACTATAGCCTGTAAGATAGTATTAGCCGGTAAGATAGCTCGGTGGGTTGAGCGCATTCTGCTGCGATGTGTGTGTGATCTTCAAGTGGCATGTTCAAATCCCAGCAAGGCCATCTCAGCCTTTCATCCTTCTGAGGTTGATAAATGAGTACCAACACAAGTTGGGTGATGTTGTATGTATATTTTTTCTTTATAAAGCACTTACGGATAAGTGGTATATAATAGCACATCACTATGATTTGACCTTGGACGTGTACTTGCATTCACAATAATTTGGTAATATGGCCTATACACACTTATATTAATGCTACATATGGTAATCCATTCTTGTATGAAATGTATATTACATTACAGTGATATCATAACCACATTTTCATAATATGCTATTTGATATCACTTCATGTGTTGTCAAGGGGTGAAAGGCTGTGTTCCTTCACTTCCTGTGACTTCACTTCGGCTGGGGGTCAAACGATACCACTTCCTGTGATGTCATCAGAGGTCAAGGGTTTTGTGATGTCACTTCTGCTACCCCTGGCATTTTGGTGAAATGACGTCGCTGAATGCACCCTATGTTGAAGCTTTGCTTAATGCGATTCTGCTACATACCGAGTTGGCTATTGCGAAGCGCAAAGCCTACACTCGACATTCTGTCACCACCTCACAGAGTAACACACACTGGCTGATAGCCCTGCAAAGAAATCAGCTCTCCACGGCCCTCCGGCTCCAGGTCATGGGCCACTGATTCTCCTCTCAGTGTAGGAACCCCTAGCATCTCTGTCGGTCATGGTGGACCTCCAAGATGCGACCTACCGAGGCTAAGAAACAGGCCTGGAAAAAGCAGAAATGTGTTTGTTGCTCCGATCCCCTATAGCGTGATAACACGGGCGGTTAGTGGCCCCACTAGCACTCCTACCATACCTTGCAAATGTTGCTCACTCTGTGTCACATTCAAGCAAGGGGAAGATGACCGCTGAGGTCCAGAAATATTGGTTCACCCCCAAGTTCCCTCCCATTGCTTGGAAATACTGTGATCACTGTCCAACATGTCACGTGTTTGACCCTGAAAAGCCTGCGAAAACCACTCCAGAGGCACACAAAGTACCTTATGGTCCCTTTGTGAATATCCAAATAGATTTCATTAACTTACCCAAATGTGCGTTCTTTGAGTACATCCTATTAATAATTGATACATTTTTGGGATGGACTGAGGCCAACCCCTGTAAATACGCTGATTCCATTACGGTAGCCAAGAGACTGCAAAAAGAGTTTATCCAAAGCTTTGGCCTTCCAGTTTCCATACACTCTGACAGAGGCACCCATTTCACTGTACAAATTGTACAGCACATTTGCAGTGCCTTGGGGATCCTCCAGCACCTGCATTGTAGTTTTCACCCACAATTCATCGTGAATCTCTGCCTTGCAAAGGTCTGCCTGTAAAATGCCTAAAGTTGGCTTGATGCCATCCCTCTTGTTGCTGTTTCTTACCATGATATTTGCTCAACCCCACCATACATACCCCGTTTTACACCTATAGACCAACAACTTCCTCACTGCCTAAGCTGACCTAATGAATGCTTCTGATTGCTATATATGCTGCCACACTCCTGTGTACACCAGTGGGGGGGACTCTCTCCAACAATTTTAGTAATTGTTGCTATAATTTCCGCCTTTGCAATGACAGTTTTTCTTATTGGCTGCCTTCTATCATGCTGTGCTAAACAGGTGTCTCACTTGCCCACCGAGGCTACACTGCTGCCACTTGAAATAGAGAAATTTCACATTGCAGAGGACATCTCCTGTGAACGGGAGATGGTAGATGTTTTAGGTCACATGTCCAACACCGAATGGGTTGAATTCTTGGAATAGCATTCCTGCTCCCTGTCGTCTACACCCTGTTCAGGGACTACCAAATGGGGCTTGATGTGGCAGGATTGCTGTGCTATGCTATGGTTACTAGGGTGAGCAAGATTGCTATGCAATGATATGCAGGATTGCTATGCTATACTATCATGTGCAGGATTGATATGCTATGTTATGCAATGCTATTAGGCTCTCCCATACAGTTATGTCTCCGATCCTCCATGTCACCTCACTCGGCCTGGTCTACACGACACCCCAGATACGTCGGACCTCCCCCTCTGCTTATTCTCTACAAGTTTAGCATTAGCCCCATATATGGGAGATATCAAAAGGGGTTTCTGCGAATGCCGCTTATTAATAATACAACGCAATGCCCTTGCAGGACTGCATCACAAGGCCACAAGGAAGATATCGACAATTCTTGCCAACTGTCTGAAATGTCATTCCAAGTAACACCCCCATTGTGGTAGTACAGAAACATATTAGTGTTGACCTGTGATATGCTATGTAAACATGCAGGAGGGTGGAGGCACTAGAGAGAGCTCCTTGTGCCAGCTGCCCGAACACTTGTTTGCTGCATGCTGTTTTTCCCTGCTGATAACTGTGAATTGCTGTCTATTTGTGATATAAATACATGAAGCTTGATTTACCACCCAGCTGTCTGATCTCCTTATTTGGTGCAAACTGAGGCTGGCTGAGGGGGCCTTATTTTGGCCACCAAAGAAATATATACATCGTGGGTCTTCAAATGTATTGTTTGTACTAACACAAGTATGTAGTAAGTCTTCAATTATTAGCTATTAGCTATTTGATTATACATGATTATCATTACTCAAACTCTGATAAGGTACCATTCATATTTTACTATACAAAATAACCAGATTAAAAAATATTGTACTTCTATAGTGCACGCTGCAGCCGCTGCCTATGGCTAGGTGCCTCTACTAACAACAACACTCCAATATCATGTTTTGTTCAGAAGATTGCATTCTTTAATACATTAAGTAGTTTATGATGGGTATCGCAATCACCCCTGATTCATTTTACTAACATTATAAACACAGCCCTTTCAGAGACTTTTTATCAAAATTAATTTCATATGTGATGTCATTAATGACATTTGTGATGTCATCTTTGATATCCTGGGTGTTAGTCTTAGCGGTGTATGGAGCTGACTCGAGTTATGGTTGCATAGCATACCATACCTGGTGAATTTCAAGGATTATTTGTTTTTTATAACTTCCCTTTAACAAAGTTATTTCAGTGAATTTCCTGGGTTTTTGTTAGTGCAACCTGACCGTAATGTACCTTTAACAACATTGTTTTCAGTTAATTTCATAGGTTTTTACTAGTGCACCTTTAATCAGCTACAAATCCTTATATTATACTCCCTCCACCAATGTCGCAGCTATAGAGTCCACTGACAGCGCATTAGTCTGCAGATGTTGGGTGACATTGAAAAGGCTCATAATCATAGGGGAGACCCAAAAAGGATGTATCCATTGTGAGAAACCTGAAGGTGTCGCCCTAGCTAGTCCCCGGGAATCTGTCATCCAGGTGGCCAGGACACGGCCATTACTATTGGATGAGTTCCTAGGGGTGGACCAGTGAGGGAGGATCACCTGGATGAGGGATCTGTGGGGAGTGGGACACCGACGGGAGAGAGATCCCCCTTCTTTAAATACATCATCCCCATCCTAACACTGCCCCACCTCTTCCAACCCAAACACTTTCGCACAACACGAAAGACACAGGACTAACACAAGAGCTGTTTACCTGACATGTCCCAATACAAGGGTTAGGCAATTGACTCGAATCACACACACCTGACGGCCCTTTCCCTACCCCATAGGGATAAAAGGTGGAGCATGGGAGCACAGGACGAGCAAGGCAGACCGCATAACATGATGGCTAACTCAGCACGGCAGTTGAAGAGGAGGCGAAAGACGGCGCATACCGAGAGGGTGACAAGGAGAGAAGCGACCTTGTCCTTTCCGATTAAGGCCTGTGAAACCTCTGCAGTGTGAAGCATAAGACTGCAGACAATAGTCCGCGTGTGTTGCAGCAGGTGTCAGCAGTACACAAGACCCTCCTCCTCTGATTACCAAGCCGGGGAGAGACTCTTTTCTCTGTGGTACCAACTTGACTCCAAAGAGAAGCAAAGAGAAGTGGTTCATCACAGCTGGTGAATCGAGGGGAGAGTTGATAAGAAACCAAACTGTGTTGAACGAAAATTTGCAGACGGTTGATTTGGACTGTAAAATAACTATTGATATAAAAGCATGAAAACCAGCAACAGAGATATCTGGCACCACGTGGGTGCTCAAGTAGGAAACTCTGGACGATTACCCGATGAAGGAGACTGCCGTAACCAGAAGGCCTTAGGAAAAGGCAAAAGGGGGTCAACGTGGTCATACGGTAGTCTTGTCAAATCCTCCGTACAATCGAAAGACTTTGACCAACAGATGATTGTGAAGCAAAGGGGAACAAATTTGCATGGTAAACATTTTACATGAGCAGTATGTTGTAAAGGTTGGCAAGAGTGAACCCAGTGGAGGGATGCTAACTAGAAGGGATGAAGTCCGAAGTGCCTTGAACTTTGTGTTGACAAGCGAGAAACCGGTGGTGGGATGTCCACAGTGACATTTATGAAAGGACATTGTGAGTAGTGAATGCAAGACCAGCCATTGTGAACTTGAAGAAGGGAGGTTGACGATTGAAAAGGGGTCTGAACCCAAAGGAGGGAGATTCTGAGGTGGAAAGTCATCACCCATAGCTTGTTGAGAAAGGAACTGGTTAATTGATTTGTCACATACGACTGCTAAGGGATCTGTGCCTCGAAGAGGGGGGCCCAGGGCTGAAGTCATCACCCACAGCCATACGGGAAACAGAACATTGGGTTTGTTTGTTGAAAATATCAGGCCCTCGAAGGCAAGAGACTTTTTATTAAAAGTAGACTTAACCATTGAAGGACCTGATAGCTGGAACAAACTGCCAGCTCGTGCAGGGAAAGCTTGAGTGTGTGCTGTGCTCAGGAGACCCACCTTGTCCCATGCTCAAAACATGGAAAAGGAAGACCCCTGGCAATCACATAATGACTTATTATTTGGAAACACTTCTTTCTTTATTTAAACGCTAAACACACGCTCTCTGTAATAGGTTGTAAGGATTTGGCAATCATTTTTTTAGTATAGGCCTTTTACTTTGACAAGATGCCACAAGGGGAGCTTTATTTTTCATTTTATGGTCGAAGCTTGCTCCCATCTTAGATTTAGGTTTAGATTAGGCATTTTTCCACCCTGCATTTACAGTTTAATAAACACCCTTGAACTGTGATCACTTGTGTCTGTCTTTACTGTTGCCACCATGAGTTCCTTACACCATCCATCAATAAACAGATGTACATAAAATCACAACTAATGTTTACAACAAGCAAATATATGTTTTCGTACAAACATTTACGTTAAAAAATATGATTTTTTATTTAGCACACATCACAAAGAAATGCACCAATCACAAACCATAACTGTACACTTCATACAATCTCCTCAGTACAACTCTGCATACAGATAGCGAAACACAAGGTGCTTATTGAACAGAAAATTCGTACTTATCAGTATGTCCATTGTATTTATTTCTCAATTATTAGCTTTCATTTCGTATTATGATTTATCTTATTTTTTTGCCACTTTCTATTTTGTATTTTAAAGGTTGTTATTCACAACCAGAACAAATAAACAATGTATATTAAATAAATAAACATGTGTTATATGACAGAAGCACTTGTTTCCCACACAGAAATGGCAAGCACACTTGAGTGGTTAGAGGAGAACTTCCCAAAAGAAGAAATGAGCAACAGTAACATCTCCAATGATATAAAATACATATTTTAATGTAAGCAAATAATGTATTTTGTACACACCTTACTAAAATAATAAATTCTACTTCTCTTGCAGTACATAGTATTCATGAAGAAACCATGCTTAATTACAAACAATCCTAAGAATCACAAAAAGAAGTCCTATCCCCAACTGTAAATAATCAAATCATGAACTTGTCTAAAAAATGTCATGAACTGAGTATGATTTTAACAATATTTCCAAAATCATGTCATTAACATTTTTCCCTCTCACTGTCCTTCTTGCACCTGTCCCCCTTGTACCCAGCAATCATCCCCATCAAATTCTGAACCTTTCAATGAAAAATGCTTTGATGAAACCTCAGTACCTTCCTCCCCTCATAATTATTGTACATAAATTCCTAATCCTCTCATTTATCTTTCCCATTCCAATATCCCATCCCTTTCTTGAATAAATAAATTGTTTGTACTATAAATGTTTTGTTTATTCTGTGATATTTCCTTTTTTTTTTTTAAACTCCCGTTATGAGTCCACGGACACCACGACTGTGTGGGGTATCCGCATTCAAAATGGAGATGCCCCCAGACAGGGGCGATGTCCGTACATGTCTGGTTTTGCATGATGCACTTTTAATTAGTCCGCAAACACTGAGTCTATTCTGCAGACATCCAGAGCATGAGCATTGCGATTCTCGCCCAATGGTTGTCCGCGGATGGCTGTCAGGGCCTCAGACGGCCACAGACTTCATCATGTGACCACACCAATGCAGCGTGACGGTGGTGTCCATGAACAGAATCTTTGGCCATGGACAGTTTAAAAGTGCACTTCCAGCCAATCCAGGGTGGTTCAAGCAGAAACATTACCCTTGCACATCTCCCTAACCCATTCTGCATTCATCTGGTAACTTTACACAACTTTTGAAGGCCTATTTTCAACTTGGTAGTCTGCGGACTGTATCACTGTCCACGGATGGTTCCTTTAAATGGAGCCACCCGTTACCTTTCCTCATTCTCAATCTGGCTATCCAGGAGAGAGCACCTGCTTCACTGCTGTGCACATTTCTTCATTTCTTTTGTCTTTGTTACTATCTTTTGCAGGAGTTGCTCATGGAGACCATGGCATCTCTTATGGCCATTGCTTCTTCCCAGCCACCCCCACCCCCACCGCCACCACCATCATCATCATCATATGGAGGGCCTGGAGAGGGGAACTGGCATGGTGATATAGAAGAAGAGCATTAAGAGGAAGAAGAGGATGAAGTGGAGGAAGTCCCTGTCACTAGTACTCAGAGTGAGTCTTGGGTGTGACAATTTTTCACGACCATTGGAAATGTCACAAAGATTCGTGCAAGCAAGGTTTGATATACTGAGTGCAAAGTTGTACTCAGTCACCAGAAACATGGCTTGTATTCCTACGGGACTACCTCCATGAGGCACCAAACCAAATTGACTCACCCAACTGCTCTAAGAAAGGCAATACCATTCTCAGGTATAGAGCAGATTGACTTGCTCCACCCCATCATCTTCATCTGCTCCTGACGCCACAAAGGATACTTCTTTGGGACAGAGGATCACATTGGCGGTTTCAGAGGCCAAACAGAACGCTGTTGACCCTTACCTTTTGAGGTTCACTATGCTATGTATGTACTGTGAAGCACCGATCTGTAGGGGGAGCAGTTTTGGATTGCTTTAGAGGCTGCCATCATGGAGCAATATGAAAAACTGCCGCTACCTGATTGAGGCCCGCCCAACATTTTCCTCTCTCCACCTGCCCCTTCGTCCCTGTGGTTGGTGCCCCTTCCCTTCCTTCCCTCCCCTACCGTGCATCTTCTAAAAAAAAGCCCTCCAAAAATAAAAAAACACAAAAAATATTCCTTGAGGAGACACATATCACAGTTAAAAGTAAGAAAAAAGTCACAGGCCCCTGTGCAACCTGCATAGTCCATGGACAGCGCGGTATTTGTCACAAAGATTTGTGCAAGCAAGGTTTGATATACTGAGTGCAAAGTTGTACTCAGTCACCAGAAACCTGGCTTGTATTCCTACGGGACTACTTCCATGAGGCACCAAACCAAATTGACTCACCCAACTGCTCTAAGAAAGGCAATACCATTCTCAGGTATAGAGCAGATTGACTTGCTCAACCCCATCATCTTCATCTGCTCCTGTCGCCACAAAGGATACTTCTTTGGGACAGAGGATCACATTGGCGGTTTCAGAGGCCAAACAGAACGCATTTTCCTCTCTCCACCTGCCCCTTCGTCCCTGTGGTTGGTGCCCCTTCCCTTCCTTCCCTCCCCTACCGTGCATCTCCTAAAAAAAAGCCCTCCAAAAATAGAAAAAAACACAAAAAATATTCCTTGAGGAGACACATATCACAGTTAAAAGTGAGAAAAAAGTCACAGGCCCCTGCGCAACCCGCATAGTCCATGGACAGCGCAGTATTAGGCAGACTTCTAAACAAAACAGACAGTTCCTACTGCACTTGTAAGATATGTCCAAGCTGAGAAAACAGAGCAAAATACATCTGGGATGACATATCATCTGACAAAACACTATCACAAAAGTTTTACAGCTTCTGTATAACAATGCTCTGCCATAGAAAATGTGGGTGCTAAGAAGCTGCAGACCGTTTAACAGGTACAGCCTTATATGGCAAATCTGGACCAGCTTCATCCCAAAAAAAAGAGTTTTAAAATCATACCAAGAGATAGAAAACATAGCCACAAATGATCCCAAAAGCCAGGACATTTTAAAAATCAATTTAAATTATATATACCACCTAAACAGAAGTACTGCGTTGGAAAACATATATCTTTACGACATTGCCCAAAACTACACCTACAAAAACAAAGTCACATCAAATGACACAACTGTCAACTATTCTGTCTCAACTTGTGCAGGAAGCCTAGTGAAACTCACCAAACCCATTCGAAGTAATCATTTAAAGTTATCATTTAAATCTCCACAAAATAAAGACCTGTATTACATGTCCCTACTCCATATTTTTAAACCTTGGAGAAAAGAAAAAAAATTATGAGTTGACAATGACTCATTTAAAATTGCATTCAAAGCAAATGAAAGCAATATAACAAATGAAAATGTCAAACAATAGAAACAAATGTTGGACAATTAAAGTAAACAAGAGGAAGACATTGAAGCTTGACGAGACAAACACACTCCTGAGGGCAGAAAAGAACCACTTGGAGAACCATTCAGTTTAAATGAAGCAGAAATAGCTATGACTGATGTATAACATACCATGTATCAATATAAACAATCTGAGGAAGACTTGTCAGTGCTCGAATCACAGCTTAATGATGAACAACTCACCATTTATCTCGAAGTCACTCAAGAAATTGAACCGTGAAACTTAAACTTGTAGCTGTTTCAATTATAAACCTCTCTGCTCCTGTATGAAAGTGGTGAAGCTGGTTCTGGTAAAACATTCTTAATTAAGATAATCAGCAAATGTCTACACAACTGCAGACATCACCTATGCTAACATTTTAAAAAGCATTAGAACTGGTCTGCTTGCTAAAGATGCAAAATCCATCTTAAATAGTAGACTATATGGACACATCTGCTGCTGATGTCATGGAACAAATAACTCAACAGAATCTCTAATGTATGTCCTTAATGCTCGCCCTTGCAAGCTGTAGTCAATTCAATTATACAATGTTGAAAAAAGAAATGCAACCCATACTGCATATCAGTACCACAGACAAACTAGAAGTGCACGGCGTGACACTTCATATGTGGCAACAGGCAACAGCAAGACTACATAGCTTAGAAACATGTATCTCCAACAAAGCTGGATTGTTGAAAATGTTGACTGTGTGTCTAAACTGCAGAGTATTTGTAAAACGTAACCTTGACATAGAACCAGGTTTAGTCAATGTAGCAATTCGTACAGTTGAACTGTGGCCTCCGAATCAGCACTTTAAGATGAGGCAGCAATATTTAGAGACATATGGGGATATAGAATATACTCAAACATCAATAATCAAACTGGCTCAGGAAATTGGCAAAGTATGTCTGTTTTAATGTCAATTATATAAAACAGGGAGTTACGGGGTGTACGGGATCTGTGGTTAGATGACTAAGTAAAGTTAAGGGCAACTTTACCCTTTTCTGGAGGACAGTAGTCAGCCTCAGAAATGGAGTCGGTGTGAAGTCTAAACGACAACCCTGTGTCACTGGACTAAAGGTGCTGTGTAACATACAAAAGAAGGGGGCTACTGAAGTGGTGTACTCCAGAGTCCACAATCAGGAAAACAGATGAAATACACATGGCAAAACACAAGTAAGAGTGGGAAAAAAGGGTACACTCTTACCAGGTGGAAAAAATAAACTCCAGAGATCCAGGAAAGCTGCTGGGGGACTCACTAGGTAAGGGAAATGAGAATCCTCCTTAACACTCCCCCCCATACTAAGGGACAGGAGGATTTAATTCACTCCTGGATGGTTCTCAGACCTCTAATCGGTTACAAACATCCTAGAGAGACCATCAGCATTTTGGTGGTGACTTCCTGCTCTGTGCTCAATGGAATAATCAAATCCTTGCAGGCAGATTGACCATCTGAGTAATTTGGGTTTTCCCCTTTCATTTGCATCAGCCATCTCAAGGGTTGGTGGTCAGTCTGAATGATGAAGGTAGATCCATGCAAGTATGGTCTAAACCTCTTCAGTGACCACACAATAGCAAAACATTCATGTTCTATTGTTGCCCACCTTGTCTCAGGATCCTTTAACTTCCTGCTGATGAAACAAATGGGGTGTTCCCTACCTTTCTCATCCAGTTGACTAAGGACTGCACTTATACCTACATTAGAAGCATCCGTTTGTACAATGAAGGGTTGGTGATAGTCAGGAGCTCTTAGGGCTGGAGCTTGACAAAGGGCTTTCTTTAGGACTTCAAAGGCTTTATTGCACTCCTCATTCCACCTGACCTTTTTAGGGAACTTGGGAGAGGAGATGACATTCAAGGGAAAAGCTATGGTCCCATAGTTCTCTATGAACTTCCTGTAATACCCAGTGAGACCTAAGAAGGCTCTCACTTGGGTTTGAGTAGTGGGGGTGGCCCAGTTTTGTACAGCTTGTACTTTGCTAGGCAATGGCCTTATTTCACCTCCTCCTACCTCATGCCCAAGGTAGACCACTGTACTCTGACCATTTGACATTTGCTTGCCTTTATGGTCAGATGGGCCTGTTCCAGAGCCTGGAATACATAGCCTAGGTGTTCAATATGTTCTTTCCATCTAGGGCTGAACACTGCAATGTCACTGCAATGTCATCTAAGTATGCCATGCAGAAGTCCTCCATCCCATTCAGAACTTGATTGACCATCCTCGGAAATGTAGCAGGTGCATTCTTTAGTCCAAAAGGCATTACCTTGAATTGGTAGAGGCAAGCTGGGGTGTAGAATGCAGTTTTCTCCTTGGCATGGTCTGTCAGGACTATTTGCCAATAGCCTGGTGTTTGGTCAAATGTGCTGAGGTACTTGGCTGCACCAAGATTGTCCACCAGCTCATCTGTCCTAGGTAAAGGATGGGCATCAGTCTTGGTGACTGCATTTAGAGCTCTATAGTCCACGCAGAATCTCAACTCTTTCGATCCTGCCTTTGGTACAAGCACAACTGGGCTAGACCATGGGCTAGTAGATGGCTCTATAACCCCTAGGTCAAGCATCTTGTTGACCCCATTCCTTATATGGGTTCTTACTTTGTCTGAAATTCTGTACCCCCTGGTAAACAGGTAAACAGTCACCAGTGAGTACATCATGCTGGCCCCAAGGAGTCAAGCCTGGTGAAAGTGAGAACAGGGAGGCAAACTGATTTAACAGTAACTTGCACTCATCCTGCTGGTCAGATGTGAGACTGGAAGAGAGATTAACTCCTTCCACTTGCTCATCTAAAGTTAGGCCTCTGAGGAGGTCAGGCAGAGGTTCACTCTCCTCCTCCTCTTGAGCTGAAGCTAGAAGCAAAGCTCCTATGTCAGGTCTAGAGACATAAGCCTTCAAACGGTTGGTGTGAAAGACTCTGGGAGCCTCCTTAGGATTGCCTAAATCCACCAGATAGTTCACCTCTCCAAGTTTACCCACAACTTTGAAGGGTCCTATCCATTTGTCCTGCAAGGCCCTCTGCCTTGTGGGGACCATAACAAGAACAAGCTGGTCTTGAGTAAACTCAACCATGTTAGCCTTCTGGTCATGCCAATGTTTGACCAGAACCTGACCAACCTTCAAGTTATCACTTGCCGCTACCATCATGTGTGACATTCTCCTCCAGAGACCTATCACATAGTCAGTCACTCTGACTGGCTTGGGGGAAGGAGCACTCTCCAACTTCTCCTTAATCAGGGCCAATGGACCTCTGACTGGATGGCCATAGAGAAGTTCAAAGGGAGAATAACCTACTCCCTCCTGAGGGACTTCTCTATATGCAAAGAGAAGGCATGGCAGTAGAAGGTCCCACTTTCTCTTAAGGGGTTCTTCTAAAGCACCTATCATGCTCTTCATGGTTCTATTAAACCTCTCCAACAACCCATTGGTTTGGGATGGTAGGCAGTTGAGAACTTGTAGGTGACTCCACAGGTTTTCCACATGGCTTGCATGTAGTGGGACATAAAATTTGATCCCCTGTCAGATATCACCTCCTTAGGAAAACCTACTCTGATAAAAAATACCAAGTAGGGCCTTAGCCACAGCCGGAGCCATAACAGTCCTCATAGGTATGGCTTCAGGAAATCTAGTGGCATGATCCACTACAACCAGGATAAACCTATTGCCTGAAGATGTGGGAGAGTCAAGAGGACCAACAATGTAAATCCCAACCCTTTCAAAAGGAACTCCCACCACTGGGAGAGGCACCAAGGGTGCCACATTCTTGGCTCCACTCTTGCCAGAGGTTTGGCAAGTGTGGCAGCTTCTGCAGAACTGCTTCTGAGCCCATTTTAGGCCAGTAGAAGTAGAGAGAGAGCCTTTCCTTGGTCTTCTTAAAACTTAAGTGACCAGCCAAAGGTATCTCGTGGGCTAACTGCAGAAACTGGAGTTGGTTCACTAGAGGTACTACAAGTTTTTTGTAGTCTCCAGGGGTTGACTCAGTCGGTTCACTGTAGAAGAGGCCATCTTCCCAGTGCAACCTATACTTCCCCGGCTCAGTCCCATTGAGCTGAGAAGCTGCCTGTAGGCAAAGCCCTTCCAAGGTAGGACACTCTCTTTGTCCCTTGCTGAAATCTTCTCTGTTGGGTCCACCTTCTGCCAGTAAAGACTGCAGCTCAGGATGGTCAACAGGGTCAAGATCTCCTACCAGAGTAAGATCTTCTTCTAGATCTGATTCCTCAGTATCTAGTTGAACCATACAGGGTTGAACCTCACACTCAGCCTCAGCTGGTGGAGGAGTCACAGATGTGACTTTGGACAGTCTTGGGGATGTCCTTCTGGGCACAGGAGTGCTTGCTGGTTTCTTGCTGGCAGACTTGCCAGCCATCTCTTTTTGACCTGCAATAGCAGTAAGTCCTGTGGACTTGGGGTGATAGTTTCCTCTATCATGTCCACAGGAGAGCATCTCGAGGTTCTTTCCCTTGAAGACCTATTGAGCTCCTTCTTCCTTCTGATGAGGGGCCTTGGGGTACTAGAAGTCATTACCCAGCAGGACCCTCCCAGGTACGTTATTTTGCACACTTACAGGTATTCTGACAGTCGTTTCACTACACTGGATGAGACCTGGTAACTGGAGAAACCATTTGCACAGGGCCTCCAGCTAACTTGGTTAGGTGTTTGAATGCCTTAGCAACATCCTCCACCTTGAAAAGACATTCATCAACCACAGTTATACTGGCTCCAGTGTCCCTGATGGCAGGGGTTTCCTGACCATTCACAAGAACACTATCTTTGTAATACTCTTTAGTATTATCTTGGATTGAGTTATAGACATCTAAGTTCTGTTGTTCCCAAAGACCCAAGGACACTAAAGTAACACTAGCTGAGACTCTCATGGGCTCATCAGCTAGTAAATGAAAGTTTCCACTGGTCATAGATACTTCATCCACCTGGTAGAAGACAGTGTTGACCCCTGAAGGTTTACCCTTACATCTGGGATCTCCTTTCACATGGTCAGGTAGCCCACAAACAAAGCATTTCCCAAATGCTCTCTGGAATGGGGGTTTGTTCTGACCTCCATCTGGTTTGGGACCAGATGGCACACTAGCCTGATACGGTTTCCCTTGTGGCTTACCCTGGTTATGTGTGGGGCCCTCTTTTGGGTTGGAATTATTGGAATTCTCTGTGTTGTCTTTCTTTGGCTGCTTTCCCTCATCCTTTTTATGAGTTACCCCAGAATCCGTGTGAGTAGCCCTGTTGGCAACCCACAAGTCAGCAGTCTTAGCTAGCTTCTTAAGATCTATCTCCTTTGAATCAGCCAAGTGCTGTCTACGCTCAGGGGAGCAGGCATCAAAAATAGACTCCATTACAAGATTCCTCAAACCTTCATAAGTGTTCACTTTGTAACCCTTAACCCAGGCATCTAAGTTTTTCAAACATTCACACACCAAGGTAGCCCAAGGGGTACCATCATGCTTTTTGAGGGTTCTAAACCTCTTAAGATACTGGGAAGGGGTCTTCCCAAATCAAGCTATTAATGCTAGCCTCACACACTCACAATCCTGCATATCCTACTCCCCCAACTCCATTACAGCATCACTTGCAACAGGGGGAAGCCTAGAGAAAAGCCAGGGAATCAGCTAATTCCCTGAGATGCCTTGAATCCCATGATTGTACTCAAACATTGCTAACCAATCCAAAACATCAAGTTTAGTATGATACATACCAATCATTTCCTTTGGCATAGGGGTCTCTTAGGGCTGGAAGACCTACAAGAATCTGGGAGAGAAACATTTTCTACAGACAATTTCTTCCTCTCTAGTTCATGATTCAGCTCCATTTCTCTGAGTCTTAATGCTTGATGTTTCATGGCAGTTTGTGCATCAATATGTTTCACTTCCAATTCAAGTCTCATTTTCTCAAGTGCAATAAACTCAGGTGTAAGTGTAGGACCTGTTGGGGTCCCTGTGGACATTGGTTGTGCTTTCTGAGCAGGCAAAGGAGTTGTAGAGTTTCCTAACAAGGACTCTTCTACTTCTTCAAAATTAACACTCTCAGAATCAGAAACATCAGTATCCACATTTGCTGTATGGGTAGGCCTTTCTGACCCACTCTCCAGACTTTGTTTTCCCATTAACTTTGCAATCAATTCAGATTGCTTTCCTTTACCAGAGAGATTCCTCTCCCTACACATGGTTCTCAAAACCTCAGCAGTGTAGTTCAAGAGACCCTCTTCAGTGTAGTTTTCCATATTTGAGATGATTTCTTAGTTAAATAGAATTAGTAGTGTTAGCCTTGTGGTTAGTTGAACCCAAGCAATAACAGCACTCTAAGTGTAATCACTCTACTTCCAAATCCTCACCGCTGTGCACCAGTGTTAGGCAGAATCCTTTGCAGTGCCCTTATGGACCACTACACACAATTAAGACTACAGCTGGCAATACAAGTTTTACCTTTGGTACAAGCCTGTACTACTATGTTAAAGTGGTAGCAGTAGTGGAGCAGCCAGGCTTATCTCAAGAGTATATGAGCAGTAGCAGAGATTACACAAAGGGACCACAATTACTGTGACTCAAGCAAACACTGACTCAAGGTTTCAGGTAAAAAATATAAGTACATTTATTTTTAAACCATTTGTTATAAACACCACACTTCTATTAATTCAAAAACCACATGTAAAATATACTACAACTAACCAATTCACTTTGTACGGTATAACTTCAAGGTAAGTACCCTGTG
Organism: Ambystoma mexicanum; assembly: GCF_040938575.1. Taxonomy (NCBI): domain Eukaryota; kingdom Metazoa; phylum Chordata; class Amphibia; order Caudata; family Ambystomatidae; genus Ambystoma; species Ambystoma mexicanum. The sequence goes on along the minus strand of NC_090929.1, from coordinate 278,790,633 downwards.
TTTGAGCAGACCGGTGTTATGAAACAAAAGACGTTAACGGGAATACTCTTGCGATCACTTTTTGACAGTAATGACAGTTCGGTTTTACTAAAGAAACGCGTATCCGCGGCAAGAATTGTTACCGGGGCAAAAACACACTTAGCACCTGAGATACCCAGAGGGAGTTGGGGGCAAAAATCATAGGCAATACTTTTGTCAAGGCAGACAGAATCAGAGAACACTCTTAGGCAGAAATTCAAAAGTCAATAGGACGGAGCCAGTGTCAAGTGGAACCAGGTTCCTGTTGTCGAGTATCACACAGTCAGATAGTTCATGATTCAACGTAGCCAGGAGTACTTAGATATTGTCAACAGAGGAAGCAAAAGTTATAAGAAGGAAGGAAGACAAGGGCAAGCCTTGGAGGCGAGGAAAAGGGATTCACCCAAATTGCAATTCACCCACCTTGCATTTGTGGCATTTTTTGCTCATTTGTCGCCCTCCCTTCAGCCAGGTGTATTCACGTGAGTGGGACTCTGAGGTCTCTCGCTGCTGGCTCGAACTGAGGCAGGCCAAGGAAAAGTGGTTTTGCTTCACACATTTTCAACACATGACCACAATGGCTGGGCAGGGTTCATCGAGGTGGCACGAGCCTCCACACCATTTGCATGAGCACTTACGCCACGGTGGTCATGGCAGTAGGACAGGGTTCTGCCTGGATGGTTGTCCTTTTGTCTCTATCGTGGCAATGGCGGCAGAGTTTTGTTCTGCATCGATTGGCAGCCGACTGATGCCTGCTTCCATTGCGGCTGCCTGGCAGTTTGTTCTCTGCCTCTGCTGCCCCATCTCGAGAATGTGGTCTAGGGGGATGTTACGTTCAGATAGAATGTCTCTTCGGAGCTTCTCAGATGATATTCTGTGCATGCCTTGCTGTCTCTTCTGATTCTTGAGTGGAAATCATCAATGAATTCCAACGGCCACAGTCTTGCTAGGCTGAGCTGAAACAGTTCATATTCGGGGTTGACCTGGGGGCAGAACTTCCCACTGAGTGCAGCCCATGCCGCCTAGTGGTCATCCTCTAGGCGTCTCTTTGGGAGAGTTTTGAAAAGCTGCAGCGCAAGTGTGTCAGCATTGGTAAGTTTCTCTTTTCTTCATCTCCTGTGACTTTCTTGGACTTTAGGTAGAGTTTGAATTGCTGCAACGAGAGCTCCCACCGGATGGTTGCCCTTTCAGCTTATGGGTCAAAGGGCTTCATGAACGCGCCGTGTGCTGAGTCATGCCAGGAGATCCTGTCTGCTCGTGGGCTTGTTAATCTGCCATTGTTTATTGAACTGGGTGGCTTGCTGCCTCTTCCTATGCGCATCTCATTTGGGACTGGCTCACTCCCTCACCTCCTCCTTGTAGCGTATGTGTTGCGGCTGGCTGAGGGGATATGTGCCAACAGAGGCGTATAGTATCTGTGGCCCAGTGGCAGTTTTGACCTAGGCACATTGTCAGTGTGCCCGATGGCTTGTGTTGCTCGCCATCCTGCTTGGCAGTGTTCTTGCGCTTCGCGCAACTGTTTTATGGGTTTTGGCCACCAGGGGGTGCTGCTGCTGGGGATCGCTGCTCCCACCTTCTGTGGTGATGCGGCAGGGCGACATTGTGCTGCTTCATATGGTGCACTGCCTTGCTGCCTTTCTCCCTTCTTTCCTGTCTGCTGCTGCAGGGCTTTGCCCACATGGCTGCCTGCACAGAGCCCTCTGCGCCATGGTTTTCCGCGGGAGTTGTGGTTCATCCGCTTGCTCTCTGTAGCAGGGAGAGTGATGCTGAGGCACAGCTAATGGGGTCTGATCCCATCCTCATCAGCAACGTGGTTTGGCTTGAGGAGGAAGGGCCCAGTGTGATGCGTTCAGAGTAGGTAGGAAAAGGACACAGACACATCAGTGTAGTGGTGCACTCCCTACTGTCCCGTTTTGGCGGGCCATCTGTCTTTTTATTATTTTTATTCTCTTCTCTGCGTTCAGATGTAGCAATGTCAGAACGCCCTTGGGACCTTTCCTCTAGATACCACACAACGGGTAATGGATCAGTATTCCTATGTTCCCTGCTCCTCACATCATTCAATTGGTAACATAATAATAATAATAATAATAACTAAACATAGCTAACGGGAAAGCCAAATAATTATGTTTAGCTCGCCCTTACACTTAAAAAAGGAATTATATTCTCTGGAGGAAACATGTAAGCAAAAATCGTCCATTAAATTGCCTGTGCTTCATGGTGTACACTGGGTTAGACCCAAGTCCTCCTGCTTAAATACAGTCAAGGCATTCCCGCACCGGCCCCTCACACAGGTCGAATAAGAAAAAGAGAGAGAGAGGTTGTAAAGGCTATCAAGCCTCCCCTCATGCTGCTGTGAATCCGCTCAGCAGCGTTGAGCTTTCAATTACATGTGAAGTCAGTGAATGTACGTCCACCCGTTTCCGGCAGCATGTGATCACTGTCACGTGTGCCAGGACGCAGAAGTAACAACATTACTTCCCGTGTTCAAACGCCATATCCGAACACTCCGGTATCTTGCTCCAGGCAATTACCCCACGTGATCACCATCGTGTATGTGGCAACGGAACCTTTAAGAAATACAAATTAAAGTTAAAATTCAATGTAGGTCTCACAAATGGGACTGAGGACGGATGCCACCAAAAGGGCATCCTAATTTTAAAAAAAAGGGGGGTGGGGAGGGTACCCTTCACAAGAGACAAAATAGATTGAAATGCATATTAAAAGGTACTACTGCTGATGACTCAATTATCCTTTCGAGAGTCAAAAAAACCATACACACAATAGCTAGGCATATACACTGACACAATGGATGCAATTTGTAAAACCTTTATTGGAAATGTTGGGGCTGGAGTAACTCCTACTTTGCCCTTTAGCTAAGATGCGAGTAGTCTCGACCATCAAACGATAAAATAGTCCTAGTGGAGTCCTCAAATACAAATGGCCTATGCTAACAAACCCTAATGCCTGCCATATCTCTTGTACAAAAAGTGTAAAAAGGAGAAATGTATGCAAAGGAAAAATCAGTGTTCAAAAGAATAAATGTGGTTGAACCAACTCTCCTCCCCACATTCGACCTTAAGTAAGGCTGTCCCTGTAGGCAGGATGACACACTCTGGAACTTTTTCCAACACTATAGACAGTTCCAAAATGCGGATTGAAGCCTGCCTGGCCTTCCACGTTAATCTCTCTTTTCTTGACTTTCAAAATAGTATTTCAACACAAAGTTCCCCTTCTGTTGGGTTCAGACCTTTCACCACACAGTTCACGTAGGTCGCCCTCTGTCGGGCTCAGACCCCTCATGTCAAAGTTCAACACAAACTTGTTTGGAGGCTCCCTCCCCCAAGCTTCTTATACTTTGGGTTCAGTGGCGTAACACAAAATTTGGGATCCCCCCTGCGGGCCATGCTGAGGGTCCTTACCCCCCAAATCGGCAACAAATCATGGGTTGCACCACTCTCGGGGCCGGCCAAGATTACCAGGCTTGCACAATATGTACAAACTTGCAGCTGCAGGGGAACGCTGCACACTGCACTAGGAAAAAGATATAAATATGTGTTGTAATGCGTTATACCGCACACTTTCTGAGAACAATTGTCTAAAAGACCAGAGCGCTTAAAATTGTTTTGTAGGGTGGCACCAATCCAAAAGTCCAATGTATGCAATTAACCAACAGTGCACAGGAACATTAATGTTTTAATTAATATAATGCTTTGCTATTAAAAATGCCAAGCCACAATGAAAACATGTCCAAATGACTGCACAATGTAGACCAGTCTAGACACGTAATAAAATATTACAGTAAAGCATGTCAGGCCACATTTAGACAAACCTAGAGTGGATTCACCAAAATGCCAGTTGAAGCAATAACACTTATCATGGTTATTTTATCACAGATGCCCAGAAAAATATACAATGCTGCAGTAAAAAATGGCCAAACTGGCAGCACCCAAAAGCCAGTCTAGCCAGGTAATTACACTTAGCAGAACTGCTTTATCAGAGATGCCCAGTTAAAAAAAAGTCAAGCCGAACTAAGAAATGACTAGACTGGCTGCACCAAAAGGCCTCTTTAGCCACTAATACCACATATCATGCCTGCTTAGCCTGGACATGGATGACCATTACGATTTATCACACTATTATCCTACCCCACACCCCCCACAGATACCCTCACCCTTGCACCCCCTATCCCAACCCCCAAAATCAGCATCTCTGCCCAGAATTACTTCCATGCCCCTTTTCCTTGTCCCAGTGCTTACATATGAGGCTCCTTGTCTCATAGGCAAGTGCTGGGATGAGGAAGAGTTGACTCGGAGTAATGAAGATTACAGGTAACTAAGCCAGGCATTACCTCCATGTCCCTCTACCTCATCCCAGTACTTGTGTATGAGTCAAAGTGCCCCGTACACAAGTACTGGGACAACGAAGAATAGGGCTATGAGTAATGGAATTTTGGGCTATGTTGACTCGACCTGCCTGACCTACAGAGCTGTTGTCGGACAGAATAGGACACAGATGTTAAACAGCACCTGGGTTTCACTGTTAACAAAGGACCAGCAAATAATAAAGTAAAGGATTTCACTGTTAGTACCAGAATTCAAATGAATAATTCTTTAGGCAATTGAAATGTTGATGTGGGTTTAGTACTTGCATGCCAAGGAAGTTAGTGGAAGGGTAGAGAGGGGACAGGAGATGGGTATTCTCACAGCAGTCTATACGTGGGTGCTTTCAGACTAAAAGGAGAGAGTTAACTGTAACAGTGTAACATTGAAGCTGCAAAAGAATAGTCTCATTAGAATGCATAAAGAAATTAGATGCCCCATACAAATATGTTTTCCTCTCCCCCACCGCCCCTGAGGTTAGCACCTCTCCCAACGTTTAAAGGGTTAGCACCCCACCGAAATGTAGCTTTTGTTGCACCCCTGAACACACGCTATTCACCATACACACACTCGGAAACACCCAGCCACCCATACATTTAAGTGGGTACACTTTCACCAAACAGGCACACCCAGGCAGCCACCAATACTTTTAAGTGTGCACCCATTCATCATTCAGGCACACACAGGCAGCCGCCCATACATTTAACAGTGCACCCTGTTACCATACACGTGACACGCACACCCAGCCACCCATACATTTAATTGTGCACCCTTTAACCATACACACACACAGGCAGCCACCTATACATTTAATTGTGCTCCCTTTCACAAATACTGAAACACTCACAGGTCATGGGGTTGAGGAGAGCCCTATTACTTCAAAAAGAAATTATTTCTCTTTTAAGTCAATCCGACTTCATAATGAAATGATTTCCGTTAAGGACCGAACCATAATGGAAAATATTTTTTCATGAAGGCAGAGTGACTTCAAAAAGAAACTATTTATTTTTGAAGTCATAGAGCTCCCCCACCCCATGACATGGAGGCCTCCAACCTAGAGCCGCCCATGTCATAGGGTGAGTGGAACCCTCAGATTACAAAATGATTTCTTTTCTTTTTGTAGTTCCTCTGTAAGAGAAATCATTTCTTTATGAAGGTAGAGTGACTTAAAAATCATTTTTTTTCATTGTTTAAAAATAATTTTAGTCCAAGGGGCCCTGCAGAACATGTGGTGGCGGGCCCACCACACCACAGGGGGCTGTGGGCACCGCCATTACGCCAGTGTTCGGGTCTCCCTCTATCAGTCTTGTACCACTTTCGGATGTCGAAGACTTTCGAATGTGCGTAACTTTCTTTACAGACCACCACAGGAACAATTCGACTCAAAGTTCACATTTACTCTTGTTTACTTCACTTTTACTGGTCATTCGCTTTATTGCTTTAAACAATGTACCTTTCACAGAGACTTTTGAGTGGGCTACTTCCTTTCACCGGACCACTCTGTTACTTAGTATCGCTGATCTCACAGCTGTCCTTACTTCAAAGTTCACTCACAAGTCTGCTGCTCTTTGCATCTCATCCACACATGTGCAGCCTTGACTTTTGATATAATTTTGCCACTTCATTCGCTTGAACACACACCGGTTTCTCAAGTAGCTTGCCATCTCAGCGGATGTGTGCTTATCTTTCTTGTTTCTGCTATTTCCAATTCACGAGTCAAGGTTTGTTCCACAGGCTTGGCTTCACCTCCTCAACTCGGCTGTTCACCCAGGAGGGTCACTGGCGTCATTGAAACACAATTCAATCTTCACTTGTGGGATCTGACCTTCTCCACTTTTCTTTTGTGGCCTGTCGGAGGCAATGATCTCCAGTAGGGAACTCTTGGGGTTTTCGGCCCGCTGCTCTCATCCCTTGGTCCGTTGCTCTGCTCCAATAGGTGTGCCTTTGCCCAGGTGTTCTGCTCATACTCGTGTTCTGCCTTGCTCAGAGTGTGTCTTTAGGTGTTGCCTTTTATTCGTGTGAGGAGAGCTAATTGGTATTAGGTGTATGCACTTAGAGTAAAGTGCCTGACTTTGCCTGACCGGTTAATGGGAAATGTCCAGTACAATGTGAGAGACTTAGTCTGACTACTCTCAGTCACCCTCTTCCTCACCACAGTGTTTGTGTAAAAAGGGGAGTGGGGGAGTTGGTACTATGGAAAATCCTCCAAAATAGGATGGGGTAGATGAATAAAAAAGGGGGAATACTGCATCTCAGCATCGGTTACCTCACCTCCACTCCCAAAGACCCCTCACCCAGGTGATACTCCCGCACTGGACCACCCACAGGGTCTGGATTCAAAGGCGATGGATGTGCCCTGTCCACCTGAGAGAGAGATCCCTGGGGATTACTGTTGATCACCCAGAATGTGTATGTTCCACAAACCCAATTGGGCCTCATTACGAGTTAGCCGGTCCGGATTTAACGGTGCCGGTAAAACCGTACTGGCACCGTTTTCTGGACCGGCTAACTCTGAGTTATGTGGCTGTGTGGTGTTACACCTGCCAGGTCTGACCTGGCAGGCGTAACGCCACTGGCCGCACATGGATGTGGAAACACCGGCACCATTACCGCATGGTGCCAGTGTTTCCACTGCCCCATTCCCATGGAATCCTATGGGGAGTAACGGAATGCCGGCTCCAGAATTACCAGACCAGCGGGGCTGTAGGGTACGCGGGATCTACATTTTTGATAGCCCTGAGATGCTGGAGAATCCTGAGTTTGAGCTTACAGATGGTACTCCCAACGTACCACCTCATGCAGGGACACGAGAGGACATAGACTACAAAGGTAGTGTCACAATTGATGGAATAATTAATGATCTGGTTACATTTAGTGACCGGATGCAAAAATGATTTGCAGGGAGTGGCATGGGCACACGCTTTGCATTTAGTACATCTCGTAAAGCCAATGGGGGAGACCACCAAGCAATTGGAAAAGGAAGGACTTTTATCAATGGGTGACAAAAAGCTGGAAACTAGCTTGTCTCTAAGCGATGGTACTCTTTTATACGTAATGGTGGGGCATTTGGAAAGTAAGGGGCATAGATCTTTGTCCAACATCAAAACACGCCAATGTCGTTCAATGATTCTGCGGACATTGTGGGAGGCATTATCAAAAGACACAATGAGTTTAGGTACGTCATCAGTTAAAGTCTTATGCCATTTGGTACCATACAATAGTTTGTCCCTACAAAGTCCTCGAGCTTTAGTATAGGCCATTTTGATGTTACTTTTGGTATAGCCTTGTTGCAAGAAATCAATAGCTGCTTGAGCACAGTGATGGTCAAATGATGCCAAATCAGTACAGTTCCTACGGTAGCGAATAAATTCACCATACGGAATGCTTCTTTTACAAGACACAGGATGACAGCTGGTGGCATGCAAATGTAAACCAGTATTGGAAGGTTTTTTTATGCAGAACTGTGTGAAAGACAGATGTATCTAGGGTTACCACCACATCAAGGTAAATCACCTCGGCGGTGCTGTGGCATTCTGTGAAACTTAAAATCACCACATTGGTATTGATACTTCTCACAAACAGTTGTCAATCCATTTCACTGCCCTTCCAAATTAGAAATATATCGTCGATGTAGCGCCACCATGCAACAATTTGGGTAGGAAAACTGGACGCAAGTAAATCACATAAGAATGTAGCCTCCCACCAGCCCGTAGTGAGATTGGCATACGATGGCGCAAAAGTATATATATATATATATATATATTACACAGCCACGGTAGTGGCTGTGTAGTTATGGTTAAATTGCTGTTTCCATAGGAAGAGCACTTATTCGGTGGCTTATAACTCCGCTCCACTTGGACGAATCCTCACCAAACTTTGCAAAAAAAGTATATGGGCCACTCTGAATTTCTTTGCAAAGGTTGGTGATGTTTGGTCCAGGGGGGGTCAAAGTTATAGGGGGGTCCCAAAACGTCTTTTTTCCCCATAGACTGAATGGGGGAAAACTTTGCGCACGGCTACAGGCCAAACCGCTGGACGGATTTCCACCAAATTTGCAGCAGTGGCAGAGGCTTGGTCGCGAAAGTGTGCTTTTGTAAATTTTGTGACAATCCATCCAGTAGTTCCCTTAAAAACTATCAAAAAGTATATCTCTAAATATTAGTGATATCTATGTCCGCTCCAGGGTCACACATCCCTATTCGCTCCCTGGAGAAGATTGCAATTGGCTATTCCATGGCATGCTGCTTGCGACCATGTTGCGCTTTCACAGATTGGTTGTGGCACAGCGTGAAGTGCGTCGTAATCTTTCGATACGTCCGCCATGTTTACTTCTTTTTCTGTTGAACGCAGACATCGCCGCTAACATACCTAAACGCAGAAGACACCAATGCACTTGTTACACTTATGGAACACTGTTTCTAATGGTGAGCGTTAATGAGACATGGTAGTAGAAAGTCAAACATTGAAATATTCTTGTTAGCACTGTCATACGGTACAGTGGGACTTGCTACTCATTGTACAAAATTAACTTACTGCGTCCATTTTACAATACATAAACAACATTACTGCGGTCAGGCTGGCATCCTACAGTTTGAAATCTAAGGCAGCCACCTGCACTATTTCGTACACACAGCACTTCTGCACATGTACCGGAGTAGAGGTTCTCACGAATAGCCACTGATATGTTGTTGCAAAATGAGAATGTATTTGCATTCAGAGTGAAGGCCACTTCATTTTCTCTTTTCAATACGAGCTCAGTACGGCTGCATATTTGTCAACAGCCATAAGAGTCCCTTGTTTTTTAACATTGAGTTACAGGGAAAGAGTAGAAAGAATGTAGGGAGTAACAGTTTGAAAAACATATAGTTTGATAAGGTTATGCTTCAAAAACGTTTGCACCGACCATGAAATATTAGTTCCCGAAGAAGCCTTCTTCCACATACACTACTGTCTGACTGCAGTGAACTTAATGGAGGCGGTCCACATCATGTAAGTGTATTTTTGCCGCCTATATACCGAATTGACATTCATTTTTTACTTTGGAAAAAAAATAATCCTAATGAATTACAAGGTTTATGTGCCGTTGCAATTTTTTTCACCATTATGGACATTGCACATTGTCGCCGCTTGTAGGGTGCCACTACATTTCCGCAAATTAATTTAATATTTAGTTTAAAAAAGTATGTGTTACAACATTGTTTTGTGCAGAGGTTGCGAATTGATACACGTTTTATTTCCCCTTTCTCCGCTCAGCTACTTCCAAACAAAATTTTTATTATTAATAAAGACGTTCCAGCTTTCTGTGCCGTTTGATTTTTTTTTTCCCATTATGGACATCGCACATTGTCGCCGTCCACAGGGTCCCACTACATTTTCTCCTATTGAATTACATTTTTACTGAAAATGTTATGTATTACAACTTTGGTTTATCCAAAGGTTGCGTATTCATACATGTTTTATTTCCACTTTCCCCCTCAGATACTTCCTTCCGAATTTGATTGTCACGGATTACAACTGCAGAGTGATGGCTTTTTTTAACCGTCAAATGGAACTGTTCATCACCGGTTGTCTGTGCGTCATAATTCACTGGGATGACCGTGTCGGACCTCTGTGTCCTTACGCTGCTGTTGCCATAAGAAGTAACATTCCATCCTTTCTGGTGGTGTAGATCACAGCGGTTGACGTCGTCTTGCACATCAATGTGGGAGTAAAACGACTACTGTGGCGGCAAAGCTTACTTTCTGTGTGTAAAAAAAAACAACGTGGCCTTTACCATTTTCATTGTCGACCAAAGAGACAAACTGAATACTTCAATGGAAATGTAAATAGGGCGATAATTTTGCACAGTTCATTGTGAAACAAAACTAATGTACTAATTGCATAGAGCAATGATTTCGCTCAGTTTATTGTGAAATAAAACTACTGTACTAATTCTTAAATGTTAGTGTTTTCTTTACGAATTTACTCTCTGTTTTCACAATGTGGCATGCTACCTTGCAGGTCGTAATGTGTTCTTTTGTAGGTGCTACATCACGGTACGTATGTCCATATGGACGCATTTGTTTAAGCTGCCAAGGAACATTATGGAGAAAGGTACTGCATACCACTTGCATTGACTACGGGAGGGTCAGGCCCATCTCATATGCTTTAGTGCCGTCAGGCCAATTTCTGTCACCGTCAGGCCAATTTCTGTCACCCAGATGCCCTATACACAGAAATGTTTGTAAAATAATACATGGTTACACCCTCCCAATACACATATCTTCACACCTTTTGACCTGTGCCACTTATGAAATTATGTGTCGAAAGGTGAGTGGTAATGGTGTTGCTTCCAGTATTTCTGACGTCATTGCCCTTCCCATCACAGAGTTTGTTTGGGATTTTATGTCAACGTAAGTAGACTACTCCTTTGCGTTTTTTATGCACATTTTTACAGAAAAACATTACTACATGTACAACACATGTATGTAAAGGTCATTGACAACGCCCGAAAAGCTTCTTGTTGTGCATGTGATAGTGTTTTGATATTTAACAAGTGTAGTCATGTACATAACAAATCAATGGTACAGCTTCCGTCTCTGAGGGGTAGCCTCTGTGCATGGTTAGTGGCCATAATGTCGGGGATGTGGCTACTGGCCATTACTGGAAGGGACAAAACATTGCATTGAGGTCGTCATGTCCACCAGGCACTGCCTTTCTGGTAAAGGTCTTGCTCATAACCACACATTTCTCAAGGAACACAAATGTGGTGCTGCCATTACGGTCACACCGTTTCATTTTTGCTTTCTGCAGCCTGCAATGGAAAGCGAAGAAGGCTTTCTATTCAACACCCGTCTTTCCTTTCTATGGTGGCCATCTTGAAAAAGGATTTGTTTTCTTCAGCCGGGAACACCGGAGGGGTTCCGGTTGAAGACAAAAAATCCTCTTTCTTGGTACCACGGGTTAATGCTGTAAAATCTTGATTGCTAATGGCATTCATCCCCCACTCTTTGGGGAGGAATGGGGGTTAATGATCCAGATACGTCAGTATGCACTCTTGCTTATATTGCGTTACACACTTGCATTGTGGAGTTCTGCGCCAGAAATTTTGCAGTTACAAGTTCCTACAAGAATATACAATGTACTTCCGCACTATCAACCAGTTACACATGTCATTGTGCAGTGTATATGACTTTTTGAACACGCCCCATGCTTTGCGCCAGCATATGATAATGTGGAATTCTTCGGAAGGTGGGCAGTTACTTCAAATGTCCTTTACAGTAGTATGCTTATGTGTTACTATTAGAACCCTGATAAATGCACTAGAACATTTTTGTCAAAGTACTGTTATGTTGCATTTACACTACTAAAAACCTATGGCATTCAGTTAAAAAAACTTTATTAAAGGGACGTTATGGTTACGTTGCCCTCCCAAAAACCTGTAAAATTCACTGCAAAAAAAACTTTGTTGAGGGGACGTTATGGTTAAATTGCCCTACGAAAAACCTGTGCACTTCACTAAAAAAGAAAATGTTCGCCCTCCCCTTTATGGTACAAATTAAAACCGAAAAACCCCTGAAATTCGCCAGTTATGGCAGACTGAGCCCCCATACTGGCCATCACCACTGTGCACTGCTAACACTAACACCCAGACCATGAAAGATGTCATCTCAAATGTCACTGATGACATCACTGATGACATCACATGTTTAGCCCCTTTGTTTTCGTTCCCTGCCATAAATATATATGTACATTCAGTAAAAAAATGTTTTTAAAGGGATGTTATACTTCATAGTGAAACAAAAAAACACTGCACATTCCCCCATTATGGTAAGCTAAGCAACCATAACTCGCAACATCTACGTGCATTGCTAAGACTAACACCCAGGACATCAAAGATGACATCACAAATATCATTGATGACATCACTGATGACATCACATGTTAAAATAATGTTGATGAAAAGTCCCTACCTACAAGGGGTTCTTTCTATTACGTTGGTAGCAAGATGTCAGGGGTGATTGTGTAATGTTAAACATGTAATAACTAGCTAACAATTCAAGACTTAATACACACTTGTGCTAGTACAAACAATACATATGAAGACCCAATGCATATAAATCAGAGGCACATACAGGGAAAATCAAGTAAGGAAGAAAGAAACATCATCGTCAGAAAGTTTATCTTCCTGTATTCAAATTAATTGTGTGTTTGATGTCATCTTTGATGTCCTGGGTGTTAGTCTTAGCAATGCACGTAGATGGTGCGAGTTATGGTTGCTTAGCTTACTATAATGGGGGAATGTGCAGTGGTGTTTGGTTGCACTGTGAAGTGTAACATGCCTTTAGTGATTTTTTTTTACTGTTTTACTGAACATATATATATATGTATGGCAGGGAAGGTAAAGAAAGGGGCTAAACAAGTGATGTTCTCATTGATATCATCATTGACATTTGAGATGACATCTTTTATGGTCTGGGTGTTAGTGTTAACAGTGCACAGGGGTGGTGGCAGGGTTGGGGGCTTAATTTACCAAAGTTTTAATTTGAAGCATAAAGGGGAGGGGGGAACGTTTTTTTAGTGAAGTGTACAGGTTTTTGTTGGGGCAACTTAACCGTTGACTGAGGGCGTGTTTGCGGACGGGGGCGGACAGGCTCAACATTACCCAAAGAGGCGTGGGGTATCTGAAAATGTACTATTGTCTTACACAAAAAGTCTGAAACGGTGAAGAAGGGCATAAAGATATTGTAAGTAGTAATAAGTAAATATGGAAACTTGAAGGAAGGAAATGGAAACGACACATTTAATAATCATGTAGAATGAAGTGGATGTTACCAAAAAAAAAGAAAGGATGCCACCACTGTAGTCACTTCACCGAAACTCGGCAGCCTGGAACGATAGTGGACGGATGCATTTGGAAGAAAGGAGATTACAGCAAAAGAGTGAGTGCTGGTCATTTTTTTTTAAATGGGTGTATTTTTTTTTGGTATGTGGTGCAGAAATAATAATTTCTTTCTGTTGTTTTGACTCAGAAATGGCTAGTACTTTGGAGTGGCTGGAGGAGTATTTCCCGAAGGAGGAAATGTCTGAAGACAGTGACAACAATGGTACACATTGGTCTGCATATGGAGAATAGTGACCAGTATTTTATAGGCATTTAACATGTGGTATATTTTTTTTCAACAGACCAGGAAAAAAAGAGGAAAGGGCAACAGACGAGATAGAAGAAGACAGAATTAAAAGGAAAGAGTCGAAAATGGATGTTTTGAATGATAATTTTCAAAGTTTACAGGATTTTGTGGAGGACGTTGTGAGAGGGAAAGTTTGGTAACATTGCCCCACCTGCACCTGCCCTGCTTCTCCATTCCCTAGTGACCCATCCCCAAACCTGCAACAGGAACATAGACGTTACGACGAGGTATCCATCCCTTCTTCCCCTCACAAATCTTCCCCTCATAACCAGCCTGTGTTAAATCCAAATTCCCCCATATTTGTTCCAGTGTCCACTTCCCCTGCTGTTTCTTTAGATTGATGTGTGTTTTTGTGTATATAGTAAATGGTTTTGTACAGTAGTTGTAGAGATAGAGTATGTGTTTAGAATTTCTTTTTTAAAAAGACGTAAAATGTTCGCGAACAGCATGCCTGTTCGACCTATCCGCAAGAAATGGAATGTGGGTGCTGTCTAATGCCAATTAAGATGGATGTGATGTGTGAAAGCACCATCTTTTCACAATGTGCGTACATAAACAGAAAGGGGTGTCCAAAGGATATACTAACTCGGCATACCGCTTGGGAACAAGATAATATATGGTGGTAGAACACACAAGATGTCCGGAATGGGTGTAAATGAGTAGAAAGGGAGTGTGTGAAGGACAGTATAGCGGTTCGTATTGGGCGCAGTCAAAATGGTGCCGTCCGGAGAACAGGCAGGGTGGGCGGCAAGGTTGTAGGCAAACAAAATGGAGTTGTCCTAAAGACACTGGAACTGTCCGTACAGTGATCATAGCATGCAAGCACATGCGCAGTACAAACGAAAGGATTGGCAACATTGCGCCAGTTCCTAACTATCCGTCTCACTTGTGTCGCACTTTGAAGTACTTTGTGAACCCGAACACTGTCCGTAGGACACCTGTGCGCTTGCGCATGTGTGATTCTTTGCATTTGCTGTCCAGGGAACTTTCATGAAGGGGGCGGATGTGTTCAGGACGTCATCTTGTGACCGCACCTACGCCGTGCGTGGGGATTAGTTTCCACGGGTTTGTGTGCTTCCACAACACTAAAAATTAACTTGTAGACACAAGGCAAAGTATTGTTCCCAAACAATAGGCCACCTCAGGAGTTGCTGTGTAAAATTGAGTGTACCACTTTGTAAGGATGAAGATGGTCACGAGGCAACCCCTGCAAACCTTCAAAAGGCCACACCCCCGGAGCGCATCTTCATTGTCCTTCTAGCTATAGCAGATAGAGGTGCGTTGCCTTTACTGCTGTAGTGACGAAAAGGAAATTAATTACTATGGCTTCCATGGCTGCTGTTGGGTTATTATCCTCTGCACCTCCCCCAAACCCGCCACCATCACCACCTCACCATGGGCCTGCAGAGAGATATTTGGGTGAGGATGTAGAGATTGAGGAAGAAGAGGAGGAAGAGAATGAAGTGGAGGAACTCCGCACTAGGAGCATTCGCCGGGAGTCGTGGGTGTGGTGGTTGTTTTCCGTTTATGGGAACGTTACAAAAGCATGTGCGATCCTGGTGAAGTGTAACCAGTGCGATCTGGTGCTAAGTCGCGGGAGATTTGGAGCATACTGTTCTGGTATGACAACCATGAAGCGCCACCTCACTTCGTTCCACACTGCGGACATTCGCAAGTTGGTACCATGTGAAGAGCGTAGTCGTTTGAGTTCCTCCACAGCATCCTCGGAATCAGATCCTCCTCTGGGGGAGCGCCTCCCTCCAGCTGCTTCACAAGCCATTCGCAATGCTGTGGACCCTTACCTTTCGAAGGTGACAGTAGTGTGCACGTATTGTGATGCAGTACTCTGCAGTGGGGAGAGTCTTCAAAGTGCTTTTGAGGCTACAGTCAGCGAGCACCAGAAGATTTGCTCCTTACCTAAATAAAGATTACCCTTAATATGTATCTGTTCAGTTGCCCTTTCTTATCCCCGTGGCTGGTGTTCCTTCCTTACCATCCTCTCGCCTCTTCTCCTAGTGTGTGGAGTGCTGTTAATCAATGAACGTAAAAACAACAAAAATGACAGAAAAGGCTCTTTTCAGAGCCGCCTTTCTCAGTGTAAAAACAGAACTAATAAGTGAAGGCTGTAGAGCCCTGCAGAGTTCAGCAAAAGTTTGCGGACAGTCGTAGAGGGCAAAAAGGGAGGGTGCAAGTGGAGCAAACGCAATAAAGTGTACGTTGGGAGAAAGTGGCGGATCTGAAAAGAGCCTTTTGGTGGTGTGTTGTGTGGGTTGAAAGGAGTGGATTGGGTGAAACGGATTGTCAGATAGGTTAGTGTGATTGCAAAAGAGGGTGTAATGCATTTTGTATATTGTGAAGAAACATCTGATTGCCAGCATATGTGAGGTGGACTCCATCTCTGCGGAAAATTAAATTGCTATGAAACAAAATGTTTTCATTCTGGAAAGAGGACATACCAACATCTCTTAAAAAGGCACACACAGCCTTATTCACATTGCGTCTCGCTTTCTCCATTTGTGGACCAAATGCAGAAGAACACAACCATATTTGTCTTTGGGCAATACCGGAAAAAAGTATTTGACAATTTGGAAACATGTCTATGAGCTTTGCGAGTCCTTCCTTCATGGCAAATTGTAAAGAAATTCCAGATAGATGGCCTAAACTGTTTCCGCAACAATGAATGATGAGTATATCTGGAGGACACTCTCTCTGTAAAGTCACACAAACTAGGCACCAAGTCCAACCATCTCATGCCGCGCACGCCATGCCAGTGCACTTCCGCATGTGGAAATCCGAAATTTGCAGATAAACTGCAGCTTTCGACATGCACCTTCAACCAATGTATCCATGAGTCTCCCACAATCCAGACAATCTGTTTTCGAGCATGGAAAGCCATGGTTGTGTGGTGTGCTGTGAGGGAGAAGACGGTCTTACTAAAGTACGTTGGTCAGAACACACCTACTGAACTTTATGGACCAATCCCTAGTGCCGCTCATTCTCATTTACATGGGGCTCCACCCTTCAGTCCCCGGGGGTGATATGTGCTGACAATTAACTACCGCCATGTTCGCGGACATGTAGACAAGCAGAGCGTGACGACGGTACATTAAAGTACTAATCCCTTTTCCCCTTAAAGGTAGGATCTGAGAAGAGCCGTTTTTTTTTTTGGCTACATATCATACAGACATGTAGTATTTTATGCATTTCTTTGTAGTTTTTGTCCTTGCTTTACTCTTGCAAACATTACAGAACCTTCTCTAAAGCAAGCCTTATGTTCCAAAAGAACATCGCATTTCCCAAAGAGGATAGTGCAACACCATCTCCTTCAAGTAATGTGCATTGCTGGGAGCAAAGTTATTGTGGCTACAAAAAAACATACCAACTCGCAGCATGAATGCGCGCATGGCACGATTGATGATGCACCTCCCGATACTTTGATCTGGACAGAAAACAGAAGTGTTTGTCCATTGTATTCTGGGGAGTAAAGCAGAAAAAATAACTTTGGATGTTGGGAAGATGGTCATGATTGCTTCAACCAACTGTGCCAAATCTGCCAACAAAGTACGTGAAGTCAGGTATCCCAAGTGGCAAGCACTGTAGTGAAAAATTACCACATGAGGAGTGGTCATTCTACGCATGTCTCTGCAAACTTGCAGAATTGCTGCAGCATTGGCATCAGTGTCAGTGCTCCAGACCACCTCCACTTCTCGCACATTGAATTGGTGTGCCACATGCCTACTCTCGGCACAGTGTTGTAAGCTTTGCATAAAAATGTCTCAGAGCAGAAAAACAGGGACCCTCTGCACCGCTGCCATTTTCAGTGTGTGCACCGTCTTTCGACACAAAAGAGTAATGTGAACATCTGATTGGCTGATGGCTACAGTCGTCTTTCCATGCAGGATTAGCTGTAGAAACCCGTATGTGACACGCCCTACCAGCGGACAAGCGTTGCCTACGTGCGGCACGTAAATCTTACCCAGTCTTTCCACCCTTTCTACAGCGGTAGCAAAGCGAGTCCATCATTGGACACAACTAAGCGGGCGCACAATCAGCCATCAATCACATAGAACCTCGCTAATTTTAACTCCGTCATCATCATTGCACAGTTCAAAATTACTGTTGATGATTCTTAATGGAAATCGCATACCATTGCAAAGCACCTACTGTGCAAGGATTGCGAATTTCTACATACAGCTCCATGCATGACCACATGCATCAGTATAGAGTGCAGGTATGTTCATTCTAATCAGAGTACATGTGGAAGCCTTATAATTTAAAATAGATAAAATAATGCCAGTAAATTTCCATAGGAAGCACATAACAACGCTCCCCCTTGTAAAGTGCAAGAATGCCGATTTGCCATTAACAATTTGCACGACTGCTTACTTTCTTCTGCATAACCTGAACATAAGTTGCAAGCATGCCTATTTAGGCATAGCTCTCAACCATTTTTGTGTGAAGTGCGGGTGAAATGAGCTGATTTTGTTTTTGGCGGGTGACACGCCCATGCAATGAATGGCCGTTCAGGAGGCTTGGTGGGTGAGTCTGCCCTATACAAGGCGGGTGACACCCGCCAAAAGCGTGTGAGTTGAGAAGTATAATTTAGGGCAGACCTTCATTTTGTATGTGAAAATGGCGCAGTTCTGTCCTCTGTACTGCCAAAAGTAATGCTACTTGCAATGTGATCGTATGACAATAGTAAACGCTCCCGATTGTGGTGCTGACATGTCCTTCGGAGGGTCTCCCGATTTTTGAACATCGTGCTTTGCATTAAGAAGTACAAAAGTTTGCCCATCTACTACATTGCCCTATCGCTTACAAACCTCTCTCTCCTATGCATAGTAAACTTTCTAAAGAACAAGGCATCTCCAAACCCCTAACAAAAGATAGATATTTTAAAGGACTTTGAAGTACCATATTGAAAGTAGTATACAAAGAGTGCACAGAGAGAAGTGAAATGTGCAAGTGGATTGGGTTGAAACATGAAAGTTGAATCGTATGATGAAAGAAGTACAAGTAAAGGCTGCAGTATCATGACGGCTGAAAACACACAAAATAATTGATATCATTTTTTTTTAATTCACAGTGAACACTACTCTCCTGAGAATCAACAACATCTACACTGCAGACGACATATCCGAAGAAACCTTGGCATCTTCCACAAAAAAGTAAGTACAGTACAACCTTCATATTGTACCTTCTCCTTAAAGAGGCTGCGTGGGTTATTTGTTTACTTTGAGCACCAAAGGAAGCATTCATTTGTAAACCATTCTACCTACAAATATCCAATAATAGGACAAAGATTAACAGGTGGAATGGCTGACAAATGGCTTTGTGCTTGGTACTGAAATGACATAGGAAATCCGCAGACGGTTAGATTGACAAAATAAGTGGCGGTAGCAAGTTTTTGCCATTTTGGTTATTAATAATGGTTGTCGGCACAAGTAGTGCACTGTGTACTCTCATCTAAAGCACATTGTACTACTATGCAAACAGTAAAGTAGCCTTACCAAATGATAGTCAGAGGTCACTGTGCGTTGACACAACGTGCCAAACAGTTTCCCCATCACACTTAGGCACACATGCACACAGCATAACTACATTGGACAACAGACCAAAGAATATTTTTTTTCTCAACAGACACCAAAGCATGCCTACCAAAAAGCAGCTCCATAGAAAGGAACGCAGAATTAGAGCAAATAAAAATAAAGGTACCAAATTTAAGCATCCACCTGTTGTAGAGATAGGGGAGAACCTTGGCACAAACCACCTAATGCAATTGGGTAACATAATAAAAGAAGTCTAAACTACCGAAACTGTACGTCCTCCATCAAAAAGTATCACAAAACACAGAAATGATATCAAAGAAACGGCTGCCAGTACAGCTAACAATGTTCCTAAGAACCCATAGTAAAAAAAGTATTTTAGCAAAAATGTTTCGTCACTGAGTCCTTCAGAATCTACCAAGAAGAGGACCAAAGTCATCCTCACCCCTTAAAACGTACCGTAGAAAGTTAATTCTGCAAGCACTCGTGGACAGTGCAATTCTTCTCAAAAGGAAGTTGTTCATGTTAGTGTTAAAAAGGATGAAAGCACTAACAAAAGTAAGTACCAAACTACAAATGAAACTCAGCAATAAACGGAATGTGAACAAAAATATTTTTTTTGCATGTTTGTGGTGGTGAATGGGGTCACACAACAACCACAGAGCCATATTTCAATGAAGAAGCATACAAACAAACACAATTGCCATCCATAGCAGTGGACGTGGGTATGAGAAAATCAATACTACCATCATGGAACAAGAAACACTGCTTACAAAACTGTCTTCTGAAAACTCAGAATTACCTCTCGATTCAGCAGAACCACAACGTCCAGTATACAAATGGCCATGCACATCAATGTGTGCCATTCCAAATAAAGCTTTCAAATCTTTATGTGTGTTCCTCAATCAATATGTAAAAGGTAAAGACAAAAGTAAAATCAAAGTGCTGCAAAATATTTGTGTAGTGCGAAAACACACAGGACTAAAAGGACATTCACTAGCCTGCATTTCTGGGCCTATTTGCAAAAGTACCTTCCATGATATCAAAAGAATATCAGTACATCATTCTAAAGTAAGAAATTTAGTGTATAAAATATATTGTGCAAAAAGTCCAGCTTCAGAATTAGGCAATTTAAATTCCACTCTTCTGCATTGTACACCCAAATACTTACACAAAGAAATGGACCGTATTCAGAAAAAGTATTTTGGAAGTGAGAGCCACGTAGAAAATGCAACATTTTTAGAGCATAGTAGCGACAATTCTGCACATAGCAACCTTCTATTACACACATACAGAAAAGAAATACTAACATTTAAAAGGTCATCGGCTGAAGTACCAAACCATGTGTGTGTATGTTGCCGCAGAACGTTTTACAAAAGGAACACAAAAAATGTGGACATAGCATACAAAAAAGAGAACAATGAAGACTCTGAATGGTTTGAATTAGCTTT
Source organism: Ambystoma mexicanum (assembly GCF_040938575.1). Lineage (NCBI taxonomy): Eukaryota > Metazoa > Chordata > Amphibia > Caudata > Ambystomatidae > Ambystoma > Ambystoma mexicanum. The sequence goes on along the minus strand of NC_090929.1, from coordinate 278,770,066 downwards.
GTACCTTTTAGCTGAAAGCAAATATGAAGTACTGAACGTCAAATGTGTTGCAGTTACTGTACGGCAAAATTAGACAACAACCAAACTCCTTCAAGTGCAATTATAAATAATTTGGAATTGTTTCCATTACCAAAAATCCTGCAACAGCTCAATTTGTATGAGAGCATAATAATTCAAACAGTTCACCCATTTCAAGCAATTATACGCCTTCATCCCGAAACATCAAATTTACCTCCCTCTGAATTGGTGAAAGGCATTTGTGGCAAAGTAGTGTACTTGCCATTAGATCTAACGGAAAATGTACACACTCTAGGAGTGGAACGTTCAATAGAGCATTCTTTAATAGTATTGGTAAATGGAGTATCAACAAAGGACAAACAAAAATTGGCAACAATTAGTAGATTTACACAAAGTTACACAAGCATTGCAATATCTAAAAGACAACAATGAGTACGACAAAGAAATAAATATTGATGAAAGCTTAAGGCAAACAACTGAAATAATTCAAGAGCCATCAGAAACTGGACAATTCGAACTTCTGGATCCAGCTACAGTATCCACTCTGTTAGACCATTACACAATTCATCTATTGCATTCCAATGAAAGTATAGATGATGCACTAGAAACTTACCAAATGCGACAAACCAAAGGGTCACCAATGAGTATTTGGGAAAAAAGTATAGAAGCACATGCTTTTCCACTGCTATTTCCTACTGGCAAAGGTGGGAGGTACGATGATAGACCCACTCAGATTGGGGCATTAGAATACCGCTCATTACGAATGTATTCCCAAGATCCCAGATTTAGACAAAATGTGGAATACATATTCCACCTATTGTAGGAAAGTGAATTAGCAACACTATGTTATGGAGTTGCACACATTCTTAAATCTGGAACGCACTTTCAAAATATGTCAGCTATGCAGTTAATACAAAAAGTACAAGAAAAAGATGAGGTTTTACAATCAAGTATAAGAAATTTGTTTGCAAACATGAGCAGTAGTAAGGAATACTGGTTTAGACGGCACAGAGACGTGCGTTGCATGATCAGAAACCTTAGACCAACAACTTGGTTTGTTACGCTAAGTTGTGCAGAATACGCATGGGAAGATTTGCATGAGTTCCTACGCATAGCAAACAGCAACAAAAACAACATAGATATATTAACACGTGGAGAACTTTGCTCTCTAGATCCAGTTAATGTTTCAAAATATTTCCATCATTGTTTCATTGCAATGCTACACCTTATTTGCAATGAAAGTGTTCCTCCCCTTGGAGAAGTGCAACACTTCTTTTGGAGAAAAGAATATCAAGCGAGACGAGCACCACATATTCACATGCTGTTATGGATTAAAGGTTCACTGAAATTTGGACACGACAGTGATAGCACTGTTTTGCAATTTATCCAAAAATATGTCACATGTGAAATCCCTTCACAACAGAGTCATAGTGAGCTGCATGGGCAGATTTTACAATTTCAAAGACACAAATGTGGCAAATATTGTCGCCGTGAATACAAAAACAAAGATAAATACTACACCAAATGCCGCTTTGGTTTCCCCAGACAAGTTACAGAAATAGGTGAAGTAAACAACTTCATGTTTTCAGTTCGACATAGTGTTAAAGGTAAATCACCTAAAAACACGTATTACATTAAAAGAAGTGAAGAATTAAAATATATCAATGATTATAATACAATCATTGCCCTATTAGCGAATGCAAACATAGATGTGCAGTACATTGCAGACAATTCAACTGCTGTTGCACGATATGTTACAGCCTACTTAACAAAAGCAGAAAAAACAGAGCTTCAAGACCTCTGGGATGACCTAGCATCAGACAAAACATTATCACAGAAATTGTACAGCCTAGGCATAAAAATGCTCTCTCATAGAGAATGTGGGGCCTATGAAGCAGCAGATAGTTTAACCGGCACTGCTTTGTACGGAAAATCAGACAACATAGTATGGCTCAGTCTTGGTCCTGCAAAATCTAGAAAAGGAGTGCTAAAATCATATGAGGACATAGAGACTATTGCCAGAAATGATCCCAACAGCCAAGACATTCTGAAAAACAATTTACTGGACACATACTATCCGAACAGGAGTACCACTCTGGAAAGCATGTGTCTGTACCACATAGCTCAAAACTTTGCATACAAAAATAATGTAAAACCCGATGAAAGTAAACGTAGATATAGAGTGACCGATTGTGAAGGGAGCTTAGTGAAACTTAACAAACGAAGCTTAATTAGTCATGTGAAGTTGTCATTAAAAACTCCTCAACAGAAAGAACTATATTACATGTCTCTGTTACAACTTTTCAAACCATGGAGAAAAGAGGAAGACATACTAGATAATTATGACTGCTATGAAGATGCTTTCAAAGCAAATGAAAGCACTATCACCGATGTTAACTTTACAGAGTACAAAACAATGTTACACAATGAGCAGCAACAGGAAGAAGAAATTCAGGCCCAAGACTCTTCCGACAGTAGTCAACCTTCTGTAACAGGAAGTCAAGAGCCATTAGGACAACCACTGATAGCAAATGAGGCTGAAGTTGCTATGGCAGAAGTAGAAAACACAATGTATCAGCATCAAGAAGATACAGAGGATTTAACTTTGCAACAAGGAAAACTTATCAACGATCAGCGCACCATTTTTGGAGAGGTAACAAAACAAATTGTGCATGGCATACAGCACGAAAATAAAGAATGTACCTGCCAAAATTACAAACCTATACTGCTGTACGTCAGTGGGGAAGCTGGATCAGGGAAAACATTCTTAATCAAAATTATTAGCAAGTTCCTGCAGCAATTGACAAACAACAAACTGTCAGCTGTTGTAACAGCCCCCACAGTTTTAGCGGCCTACAACATAGGCGGTCTGACTTTACACCGATTACTACTGCTTCCAGTAGAGCATCAAAATAAGTTAGACTACTACAAACTTTCTGCAGAAGCTGCAATGGAATTACGGAGAGTATTGAAGCAAATGACAATGCTACTAATAGATGAAGTGAGCATGGTCTCCAATCTAATGTTGGCTTTGATTCATCTCATATTGCAAGAAGTACTTAAAAGTAATAAGGAAGAACTCTTTGCTGGGAAACACATTATCGTTTTCGGAGATCTTCTACAATTGACACCAGTAAAAGGTGAACCGATTTTTAAAACCTTAGGCCACAAACTCTGCCAGAAAACTGTTGGTAGCATAGGTAATGTTAACCTTTGTCAACATTTCCAATACAGAGAAGTAACTGAGAACATGCAGCAATCTGCCGATCTCACTTATGCCAACATCTTAAAAAGTATTAGAATTGGTGTATTATCGAAAGAAGCACAAGCTGTATTGAAAAAGTGGCATATACATGCACTTTATGGTGATAATGCATGCACAACTGATGTTATGGAACAAATAGCGCACAAAAATGTCAATTGTATGGCCTTAATGCCAACTCTTGCAAGCTGTTTCAAATTCAATGAAATAATGCTAAAGAAAGAAATGCAAGCAATAATAGAAATTAGCGCCACAGACAAACTAGACGTACATGGTTTGACTGTACCCATGTGTGAGCAAGCCACAACAAGACGAAATAGTTTAGAACATTCAATCTCCAACACAGCTGGGTTGGAAAAAGTATTGAAATTATCATTAAATTGTAGAGTAATGCTTGAACGTAACCTTGACGTAGAGCAAGGGCTAGTTAATGGAGCACTGGGCACAGTTGTTGGCTTTCAATCATACCCAGGTGATAACAGCATTCAGTTTGTAAATATTCGCTTTGATAAAGTTTCAGAAGTAAAAAGGATAGGGCGCTCAATGGCTCGATTCCTTCTCTTCAAAGACATGTATGTACGTAGAGAGCAATTTTCTCTAACTCTTGCATATGCAGTTACCATTCATAAATCCCAGGGTCGTACCCTAGATAAAGCATTGATAGATATAGGAAAGACAGTGTTTAAGGAAGGCATGAGCTACGTAGCATTATCACGCTTAAGTACACTTGACAGTCTTTTGATAATTAACTTTGATTGAAGTAAAGTCAAAGCTGATATTCCTTGCATTCTAGAATACAATAGATTGCGTTCACTGTACACCCCTCATCTGAAACAATACCCTGTTCCAGATAAAGTGAAACGTGCTAAAAGAAAAGTAAATGAAACAGAAATGCAACAGAATGCAACTGGAAATTCTGCAAAAAAAAGAAACGAAGCTAAAGTTTCATCAATTGCCGCAAACATAGAAGTACCTATTAGGGAATGTGAACCAGGCACATCGGCAAAGAAGCAACAGAAAAACCGAAAAAAGCACTCAGGTACAGAACTTGCTGGCCCTTTCAAATTTACAAATGAAAGTGGGGTAAGTTGCTATGCAAATGTTGCAATGAATATTCTATTTCAATTGCCACCAATTGTTAACAATATGTACCTGCACAGCAGAGACCAATTGTGTTTGCAAATGTTACTACTGCATAGAAATGCAACAAGCAATCCTGACAACACATACAGTGTTTATGGAGTAAGGCAACAATTGGACGACTGTGCTGGAATGGCGAAATTCACTATGAACTCACAAGAAGATCCACAAGAATTTCTAATGTACATACTATTGGTATTGGAAAAGAAAACTATACCTGTAAATGAAATCTTCCACATTTCGTACATGTGGAAACATACATGCACTCTCTGTAACAAAGTGATACAGGAAGAAATCCCAAATGAGTGATTTGTGTATATTTCCATACTAAATTGTGAGAGCATTCCTTTTCAGCAACTTGTACAAAATGCAAACCATGGCAGATTATGTAGTATTTGCAATTCAGACAATTGCTCTACCTTACTGATCACATAGTGCCTACATAATACTTATGCTTCTACGTTATAATGCAGATGGCACCAAAAACAACTGGAAACTAACTGGATTTACACATGGTCAGGTGTCACTTGGAAAGAAAACCTTTTCAACAGTAGGAATAATCTACCATACAGGAGCTACAACCAATGCAGGTCACTACACTGCATACATTAAAAAGAATTGTGGATGGTTTGAAAGTAATGATATCACCATTACTCTAAAGCAGAGGTTGCTAGCTAACCGTAACAAATGCGTATTGTTCTTGAAGCCAAAATTTACGAAATAATGTGCACTTCAAAATTGTGAACAAAGTAAGTGAAAGACTACAAACAGTTAGAATACACCAACAGGTATCTCACTACCCAACAGGATGGAAGAATGAAACAAATGGATGATTATCACAGATTGTTGGAAACCAATGTACAGGCAGAATACACCTATACGTATCCAACTGTTGTTGAAAATGGGCAGGAAGGCAACCAAGAAAACATGAATGGGAAAGATACAGGAAACAGGATATGTCAACGACACAAATGAATGAGTATCGAAAATCTGTAGGAACAAATGCACAGTTTGAATACGCCTACAGGTATCTAACTGTTGATAAAAATGGGCAGGAAGGCAACAAACATAACATTGATCAGAAAAATGAAGAACGCACTGAAAGGAAAAAATGAAGTACTTAGTTGCATAAGAAATTAAGGTTTTTTTTAATCCCACAAGGATTTTTTTCCCCAGACCCAAGGATTAGAAAAGCAAACACAGAAACTGAACGCAATGCACAGTACACTGGTTTGTAAAGTTAAAATGAGGGTCTAAAAAAATAATTTACTGTCTATTAAGCAATGTGGTAAATGTGGAAAATCTGCAAACATTAACACATCTTTTTCTTTAATCACAGAAATGGAAAAAGTGATACTTCCGCCAAGTACGAAAACCAAACACAAAAAAAGTTTCTGGATTCTAAACAAAGTAAGGAGTAAGTATATTGGCAGGCATTTTCTACACATGGAAATGTACTCGCCTAATGTGTGGTAGTAATATGCTTCAGTGCCTGTAGGCTGGCCTTTCGTCTGCGGTGAGTAACATACCACCTACGCCTTAAAAACAAGTTGCAAGGAGTACAGGTACTATCCACAACCATCACTGCATATGTGAAACATGGTCCTTGTAAAGTAGCTGCTTATGAATTTACTTTTCGGACCATCGTCTGCAGCCATGAAGTGAAGAAACTAGGGCATCAAAACAATGACCAGAATCCACCACACCCATATTAACTTGGAACTCCACTGCTTATGACTTCAGTATTGCATGCATGGGCTTTAGCCATGCACCCAAGACTGCAAGGTCTCCCCACAACCACCTCGGTGATGTGTGGTATTGAGGGTTATTCTATAGGTGTGTTATCCTGCTGTACCTCTGCCCAGAGGCTTCCCTCCTAGGTGTATGTCTGTAGATCTTACATGGGATGGGTTTGCAGTGTCTTCCAAGTGTAGCACTTACCACTTTCTTGTTGGGGGCATGGGCTTCGGCCATGGACTCAACACTGCACGCACTCCCCACAACTTGCCAAAGAAAATGCAACACAAGGAGTGTATGCATGGTTTCCACATGCGGCGGTGGTTGTGGTCAGGGCCTAGAGTCTTGGAAGTAAGGCCTTCGGCCTTCAGCCGACGGCCATGCATCCAAGACTCTAGGCCCTGGCCATAACCACCGTAGCATGTGCCAACCATGGCAGCGTACTAATGAAGATAATAATAGCCATTGGAAATAGTAATGCACATGTCCCTACAAATCTAACAACTCCCCCGTGCACTGCACGGGCTGAAATACTGACCCTCTTGGACCCCTCATTTTCTGTGCATACAAGGAGGCCACAGAACATACGTCATAAAGTATGTATAAGTGTATAATTGGGTGCATGGCCTTTGGCCTTGCACTCAAGAGAGCAGGATGTCCCCACAACCACCTCTTTGTTTTTGGGTACATAGCCTTCGGCCATGCACCCAACACTGCACGCACTCTCCACAACCTACCAATGAAAATGCAACACATGGGGTGTATTCATGGTTGGCACATGCTACGGTGGTTGTGGCCAGGGCCTAGAGTCTTGGCAGTAAGGCCTTCGGGCTTCGGCCGACGGCCATGCATCCAACACTCTAGGCCCTGGCCACAACCACCGTAGCATGTGCCAACCATGGCAACATACTAATGAATATAATAATAGGCATTGGAAACAGTAATGTATTGACAGCATGTAGGCAATTTCAATGTTCCCTAACACCAGACGTGTCCGTACAAATGTAACAACTCCCCCATGCAATACACGGCCTCAAATACTGCCCTTATTGGACCCCTCCTTTTCTGTGCGTACAAGGAGGCCGTAGATCATACGTCAGTAAGTTGTTATAAGTGTACTGTGCGTACAAGATGTCCATACACATTACATCATGATGACCGACCCCCAGAACAAGTGCATTAATCACCCATATGTGAAGACTGTAGCCCCTGGACACTACCACCGTAGCATGTGCCACGCATGGCGGCGTACTAATGGTTGTAATAATAGGCATTACGAAAAACAATACGGTCATGGCATGTTGTCTATTTCAATGTTGCCTACCTATACCCGTGTGCTTTCAATAGTTACAAATTTCCTATCCACTACATGCAGTCAAGTGTTACAAATTTCCTGCCCACTACATGGACTGAAGTGCTATTGTTATTATCCCCCACATTTACTGTACGTACAAGGTGTCCATAGAAATTACATAATGACAGCCGAGGAACAAATACATAGATCACCCATTTCTTAATGTGTGAACCTTTCCCAATGCTCTGTGCCACAGCAAAATAGGGTAATGAAAAAAGCATGTGTATTCTGTTTGTTACTCCGCTTTCTGCGGATCCAAGATGTCCGGCGCATCCAAACCATCTGACGCAGAAGACGTTTTGCAGCAGCCAATGAACAGAGACGTCGCGTGTACGCGGTCATGACGGCAGCCCCTTAGTCAATCGGTTTCTTGTTCGTCGACCGAACAGAGAAGTGTGACCGCGGAGCGAACATAGATATCACTAATTTTTTCAGATCAACTTTTTCATAATTATAAATGAACGTACTGCATGTATGGTGACAAAATTTACAAAAGCACACTTTCTGGACCAAGCCCCTGTACCAGCCGCAGATTTCGTCAAAATCCGTCCAGCGGTTTCACCTGTAGCCGTGCGCAAAGTTTTTCCCCCATTCAGTCTATGGGAAAAAAAGATGTTTTGGGACCCCCCCTATAACTTCCCTCCCCCTGGACGATTTCTCACCAAACTTTACAAAAAAATTCAGATTGCACCATATACTTTTTTTTGTAAAGTTTGGTGAGGATTTGTCCAGGGGGAGCAGAGTTATAAGCCGCCCAAAAAGTGCTCTTCCTATGGAACCAGCAACTTAACCATAACTACATGGCCACTAACGTGCTCATGTAATATATATATATATATATATATATATATATATATATATATATATATATATATATATATTTATTTATTTATTTCAGTGTATAGAAAGTGTTATGTGGGGTAGAGTATATATTTTTAAACATTAGAGATATAAGTAGGGGGATTATAGAGTGATGGAAGTAAGTAGGTATAACATTTTAAGTTTAAAGGAAAGGGAGTAGAGGGGAGGTAACCTGGTGTGAGTTATGGAGGAAGTGGTTGCTGCCTGAGGCTGCCTGGTGAGGTGGGACAACCCACAGAGGGCATCCTTTGACCTCACGCTTCAACAGGTGGTACCAGGAGTTAGGTAGGGGGTCTGTTGCATCAGTCTCACACTATGTATCACACTATGGGTGTCCAAAGAAGGCTGGGATAACAGAGCAGATCCCCATTTAGAGGGATCTCATGCCAGAGGCATGTATAAGGAACTAGGAGTATGAATGCTTAATAAGGGGATACAAGTTGTTTAAATAAAGATGGGTCGCCGTTGGCATCCCTATAAAATCCACGTTGGTGTTTGTCTGATTGATAAGATAAAAACTCATGGTGTAGCACATCTCCTGGTATCAGTAATCTTATTTTACAGGTGAAGCACCCTTCCCTAACCAGCTGCCCTGGTGGGTGGGGGTAGTGGTTCCCATGCAGCTCTCCCTGGTGTGGGGAGAGGGAGGCGGACACCCTTGCTTGTATGAGGGTCAAACAGTAGGGGTTACATTATGCTATAGTATTCAGAGCTCAACTACTAAATCACAGTAGTTGATTTCTCTCCCCTGTACATGTCCTGTGAACTATTGTTCTGCAATAAGGGCTCCTCTCCATACTCAACTTTAGCACACTCTCCTTTTGACTCAGATTCCCTGTGGAATGCCAGTTGAATGCTGAGTGACATTGTTTTAAAGTGGGAGCAGAACTCTTGGGTTATTGTGGTCTTCCATACAGCATGCTCATGTCTACTGATTGGTCTATGATGTGGTGGCGTTGAAGCCACCAGAGCATCCCACTTGGCAGAATGACCACACTGTTCTAGGAAGATCATGTTCCTCACGTATTGCTTCTGGATCTCATTAACAAACACACATTCAAGGCTACTGGATTATTGCCAATCCCCAATCATTCAGCTTGTGCTCGTGCCTTGATGCATCAGAATAACACTTGTCTTTTTAAAAGGGCCTCTTTTACTTCTTTAAAGAAGGTTGTCCTATGTGGATTTGCCAATCGACAGTGTGCTTGGAGGGGTCCATTGTGCAATAGGATAATGCAATAGACTGGATGGAGACACACTCAAAATTAGTAGAGATATATGCTGGAACATCGTGTTTTTGTAATTTGGGAACAGGAGCTGGGACATCTTGTTGTTTTCTGGTGCTAAAAAAAAAGGCCTTAACTGTTTCTGCTAAGGAATCGTTGTGCTTCGGTGGACATCATTGGCATGATGGGCATGCACAGTGACTGTTCCATCTGTGGAATTTGTGGGTTGTCTACGCATGGTCGAGCCCTCTTTTGACACTGCTTGCAGAGTAGCCAAAGTATTGACAACTGCTCAATTGGTAAACAAAACATTTTTTTTTTCCTAGATCTCTTCCACTTTCTTAGTAAGATGCTCTTGCCTTTTTGAAACTGTCTGGAATCTTTGTTTTACTGATTCTGGAAGGTATGGAATGTCCCTATTGTCGACCAAGACTCTTGATCATCAGGACATTCTGCGCCTTCCACAATCAAGAGCACTGGTTCTCTCAACATCAGGGCTAAGACTTAGGGCCTCATTACACGTAGTGCGGTAAACCATGGTGCTATTAGCACCATGGTTCATGCTGGTAATTTACCGGTACCGCCTTGGAGGAAAGGGGAATAACTGCCCTATTCCAAGGTTAGGAAGGCGGTAATTCCGTCTTCCTCCATTGCCCTTCCCCATTTCCATTTTTTCCCCATAGGGCTCTATGGGAATGGGGAAGGCACTAATTACGGTACCGCAAATTGCGGTACCGTAATTAGCACCCTGGTCCCTTTGCAGGTTGTTTTTTAACGCCTGCTAAAAAGCAGGTGTTAAAGTACCAACCCGCAAAGGGACCTCGTAGTAAGGCGGTAAGGGTTTACCGGTACCGGTGCCCTTACCGGTACCGGTAAACCCTTACCGCACTACGTGTAATGAGGCCCTTAGACACATTCAATAGTAAGAATGATAATCGGATGATTTACAAAGCACTTCATCCTGTATTTGTCTCGCTTCTAAGCACTGTCATAACCAATTCCAATGTTATTACTCAGTTGTGGTACTCAATATATCACCTACAGGGAGAAGTCAGGAACAGTGGTAAAGTGTTGAGTTGGCCACACTGGTGTTTCAAATGCATGGCACGTGGCATTGTCTTGTTCCCAATGTGAGCAGGTTGCACTTGAGCTATTCTCTCTGCTAGCTCTGACACGTTCTCCCTGTAAGCGCTTGTTCGCTAACATTGTTGCAAGACAATCAGGCTGCTACGTGTCTTTTGACACCTTAAGCCCTTACTGGATTTTCAGCCAACAACACTTTGCCTCCTGGGACTTGTAGATTCCTTGTTCCATTGCACTTATTTATTTATTTACATTTATATAGCGCGCAAGCAGCCCAGGGGCATTGAGGCGCTTTTACTTGCAATAAACTTAGTTACATGGTACAGGCATGGTAGCGGTTGTTGACACATTGTGAATGAAGCAGGAAAACATAATGTTGTTACAGATATTGCTTTTGGTCATATAATACTGTATAGATGAAAGTATTCATGCTGGTGTGTCTGGCCTTATGAGTAGAGGGTGGTCTTCAACGTTTTACGGAAGGTGGTGAGGGAGGCCTCGCCACGGATAGTGGGTGGTAGGGCATTCCAGTGAGAGGGCGCGAGATAAGGGAAGCTGGATCTTCAAGTCCTAACATTCAAAGGGCCTTATTATGACTCTGCGGGTCCAGTAATAACGTGTCATAAATTCCATTTACTGGCACGTTTCCGGACCGGCAGAGTACAAGTTTGCCAGTGGGGTAGCCTGATTTACTTCCAGCCAAGAGCTGAAGGTAAATTAGGCACTGCACTGGCAAAATACAGCCGGTATTACCGGCACTGGTATTACCGTTGCAGGTAATTCCAACAATCCCTCTATGGATTAATATCCCGGAGTCATATGGACTCCATGGAATGGGGATTTACATACCGTTGGCGGTACCTGTAAGATGCCAGTAATTCTGGCATTTCAGGTGCTGGTAACGGTAGATCCTTTCGCAGATATCTTGCCAGAATTACCGGCGGCAAACCGGCAAATTTATAATGAGGGCCAAAGTGCCATAAAAAGCAAGACTGATAGAAGATATGTCTTTTTCTAGGCCAGTTGGGCGCTGTAACATGTGATAATGAACTGGGGTTTGATAGGTCTTTACATATGCAGAGTACCAGAGGTGAACCTGAAAATGCGTCCCACGCCCACGTCACTAGCGTCACCAGGAAAAGCAGCAGCGTCCAATGACAACAATAACATAGGAGGGAAACACGCTCCATTATAGACAAGGCAGCAGTCTCCCTTGAACTCAAGCAGGGTTAAGGAAGGAAACCTGGCAGTAATTAGTGAGCAGAATGAAGTGCGGATTGTCAGCTTTGTAGTCGTCAGGGGGACGCAGGAATGCTCGTGTACGTAGAAAGGGCAATTTGAGTGAGTAACGCCACCCGAGCGTGGCGGTGCCGCCAGGGGCATACGTGTCATGTTTGTCGACTGCAGAGCGAGGTGCGGACAGGACAGCATCCCCCGCTACTCTCTAACGTGATGCACAGAGACACTGGCACATGCACAGGACACGGGTTTACTGCTCGAGTGAGGAAGAGAACGATAAACACAATTGGCTCTTATTCACGGAGCGTTTTCCAATGGGGTTTTTCCATTATAAAACGCTTCTGTGAATTAGGCCCATGTGGGACTGGGAACGGTCCGCCAGCCTCATCCATCTTGCATTGTTTCCCTGCCTGATATAACCACACAGTCCATGCATAGGATCCAGCTTTACCATGGATTTTTCCACACAAAACTATGTAGCCGCAACCGTTTTGAATTAACATACAGTTGCGACATATCCCATAATCTTAATATGTGTTATTTATATCTCGCTTTTGCCAAAGTGCTTTAGTTAGAACATTTTACATACAATTCACCGAATCAAGGTTGGTACTCATTTATCAACCTGGGAAGGAGGAAAGGCTGAGTTGGCGTGGCCGGAATTCAAACCAGCGACCTGCAAATCATACACAGGTTGCAGCAGCGAGTGCCGAACCTGCTCAGCTATCTTGCCATGACATGTGTTGCTATTCAGCAGTAGTGATCTTCTGCAAAAAAAATCAAGCTCTTTGCCTTCATATTCATTCCATCTTAGAATGTGATTAGTGGCTCTATCATGCCTCCCGCACTGGGCTTTCTCCCAGTATTTACATGCCCCCCTCTTCACAAGGCATGCTTCTCTTACTCCATCTCCAGTCCCTCTTGATTGGGAGCTATGGACTGTAGGACTGTACTGGTACCACATCAGTGAAGTGTATAAGTGCATGACTGCACCTCCAGACAGGTTTTTAGAGAGGAAGGTTTATGGGAAAGATTTGGATTATGAATGTCCAGCCCCTATTTAAAATGAGGCTTACAAAAGTGATTGGGCCTCATTACGTCTGTGGCGGTAAGGCAACAACGGCGCCGGTAGTGCTAAAGGCGCCGTTGTTGCCATGCCACCACATTACGAGTTCTGCTCGCGGGTGCCGCTCTGCACGCCCGGTTAGAGTGGCACCCGTGAGCAGAACAGTATGGTAGCAACGGTACCGTCATGAACGGTACCGCTGATATCATCCTCCCCTTTCCCATTGAGCCCTATGGGGGCTGAAGTGGGAATGGGGATGTACCGGCTATGGGTCCCGCGCAAGGGGAATTACCGGACCCTCCAAGGTCAGAATGGCCCGGTAATTACCCTTTCGCGGGACCCGATGCCGGACCCGAGTTTGGGGGTAGCCATGCCGGTATAAACGGCGTGTCTACCTCCAACCTCGTAATGAGGCCCATTGTGTTTGTTTTGGTATATGGTAATTATTTTTGCATAAAATGAAAAGTTGTAAATTTGGCCAACCTAACTTGGTTTTGGTGGTAAAATATATATATCGGGTGCTATGAAGAGGTAGGAGAAGGGGGTTGTTTGGAAGTCAGGGCTGAAGAACGAGGTGTATGGGGTCAACCACCATTCAAACACTGGTCCTATTCCACCTGGATGCACACTCAAAGGCCTCCCACCATCCTCCCTTGTGTCCCTGAGAAGTGGCCTACACATGGGCGCATGCCTCATCTAGGGTCTACGCAGATATGTTAAGGTGTACGTCACGCAACTTGGATGTACCTCTGTTTCCGGATGATGTCCGCGTTGGGGAAGCCAGTCTGAAATTCGGATAAACCAGTAGAGATTATGGCACAAGGAAGCGGCCTCAGTCCCGTCCTGATGGTACAGGAATGGACGGGGGCCACCCCCCAGCACCAAAGATCTTCTTCTTGTAGTGACCTTGGTTGCTGTAGCTGGCACAGGCGAGACGGGCAACAAGGAGGTCGAGAAGTCCTGGGAGGTGAGAGCTCAGTAGAATGGCCCAGGGGGAGAGCTCAGTAGATCGCCGGGAGAGCCAGACACACTCAGTTCAATGGAAATCCAAGCAAAAGTCAATTTGCAGGCTGTGGAATGATGGGTAGCCGAGTTGTCGGAGAGAGTCCAGGCACAGGCGAATCCGGAAGATGTTGAGGTAAAATTGGAGCAGGCAAGAAGACTGGTACCCCAGCAAGGCAACAAAAATAGGGACACCAAGTAGGCGGGCAGATAGACCTCAGGGAACCTCAAAGGATTGAACCAAGGGAAGAGCAGCAAGGGAACAACAGGGAAGCCAGGCAAGGAGTAGGGAGCCAATCTGGGAAGCGGGGATTCCAGGCAAGTGGAGGGAACCAGGCAGGGAAACCAAGCAACAGAAGGCAGAGGGTCCGGTGGGAAAATACTGGAGAACCAGGCTGAAAGGCAGAACGGCCTGGCAGGTAAGCAGGGACCCAGGCGGGCAAAACTGGAGAGTCTGGCAGTAGAAACAAGGAGACCAGACAAAAGGGAGGGCAGGAATCCAGGCGGGGAAGAAGAGCGAAGTTGCAGAGTCCAACTGGAGCCGGCGGCGAAACAACGGTGAGTCAGGAACGAACCGCGTTAAGACGCGATTCGTTCCTGCACCAGACCGCTATTTTCAGCCACGGTACGAAACTGAGGCTTGGAGCGCGAAGAGAACCGCCCATGCGCTGCGGTCCTTCCGGGGCGTGAACGAGGCTTGAAGCGCAAGCCTTCAATCGCCTTGGTCCGCGGCACACGCGTGCGTCCGTAGCCCGGACCAAACAGATGATTCGGGCATTGGAGAATCTCCCTCCCACTGATCCGATACCTGGAATAGAGCTGCCAAGAAAAGTAGCGACCCGCAGCCTTCCAGGTACGTGTCCTAACAAGATATGACCACACCACACTGGCCCTCATCGACCTTAACTGGCTCCCACTGCATGAACGAATCGCCTTCAAGACTTTCTGCATCATCTATAAAACAGTCTCCCTCAAGCCACCCAGTTACCTCGCAGAGAAGTTCAGCATCTCCACTGGACAGTGCACCAACAGAAGCCAGGACACGTGCAGACTTGAAATCCGCTGCTACAAAAAGGAAAGGACCAGAAAACAAGCTTCTCTGCCTACGTCCCAAGACTATTGAACCTCCTCCCTGTCAGCATCAGACTCGCACCCACTCTTCTACAAATTCAGAAAAGAACTCAAGACCCACCTCTTCAAGGAATCTCTATGCCTCAACACCTAGGCCATCACATCCCCCCTCGCTAAATACCACACACCCCTCTCCTCCCTGACACCCAGTTCCCGATACAGTCGTGACCCTCCTCTGTGCCCCTCTGTATCCCACTGTCACTGTATATATGTTCTGTTAATACCTCTGAAAAGCTCTCCGTTATGCATCTGTACTGTTGTATACCTCTGTAAAGTCAGTCTGTTGCTTCTCAAAGCTAAGTCAACACTCAATAAATACAATAATAATAGTAATAATATTAATCCACTTTGAAAAACAAATTTCAACAACTAAATTTAGGTCAACCAAATACGTGTTAATGAAACAACATAGAACTGTTTGTTTTCTGCTTTTAAGTTTTGGGATCTGCAGCTACTGGCAGGCAGACAGTTTACTGCTCACTGTTTCTTTCCGCAATGATTAGTGACACCTTCTTTTAACAAGTGCAGATAAAGTGTGAACAATTAACCATAATTAACTTATGCATAAGGGATCTGAATGTATCGCCACGTGGCATGCACGTGTGTAAGTGGTCTTAAATCATGCTGTGGCCTTGTTTGTGGTGATGCATTGAATAACTCGGAAGCACAAACATGTGATGTCATTTGTCTAGCTACCTTCTTCTACTGCCAGCCTTAGAGCCATCGAGTTAGATGCTGAATTTATAGGGAAGTAGGCATACCAGATGGGCTTCCTGTTCATTTCCTCTCACTGCTATTCATAACTCTCTGCGGATCCAGAATGCGCCAAAGCACACTGGGCCTCATTCCGAGTTTGGAGGTAATCATGGCGCTAATAGCGCCATGACTACCTCCAATACCGGTACCGAGTCCGCCCTCGTTCAATGAGGGCTTACCGGTCTATTCCGAGCTTTGCGGGACCGGTAAATCCCCATTGAAAAAGCCATTCCCCATTCCCATTTGAGCCCCCATAGGGCTCAATGGGAAGGGGGAAGGCACTAATAACGGTACCGCAAATTGCGGTACCATTATTAGCTCTAAAGTCCCTTAACGGGTCCCGTCCTTAACGCCAGGTAAAACCAGACGTTAAGGAAGGGACCCGCTAAGGGAACTCGGAATAGGGCGCAAAGGGATTACCGGCACCGGTGTCCTTACTGGTGCCTGGTATCCCTTTGTGCCCAACTCATAATGAGGCCCATTGTAAAGCAAGCACTTCGATGACAACCTGTGGAAAGTCTGTTTGCATAAAGCTGTATTGGTTGCAACTTTCTGTATTTCCTGAAATCCTTTCTGCATGTGAAGATGTTCACAGTATATCCAAATGTTTATTGTAGCCTTCAGGTGCCATTTGAGTGACATACCAAACACATGTAGGGACATGCAAATTCGTTTACTTTGCAAATGTGTGCCTAAAAAGGCCAAAACACAATGGAAAGGCCGTGTGTTAGTGGCAGTCCATTATACATCACATTATTGACACTCATGTTCTTGCCCAGACTCCTCCCGCATCTGTGAGTTGAACTGCTTATTGTCTTCCTGTAATTTTGGACCAGTCCTTGAGGGCTAGGGTCCCAAGGGCTTGATGTGGTGGGAGAGCCCTTTTCTGTCACCTGTCCCAAGCATGCCTTACATATAAATAATGCACACTATCGAATCATTTTCACAAAAAATCAGGGCATCCTGTATACAAACTTCGGTAAGGATGTCTATTTAAGGACATCCTAACAGTGAGACCCATACCCTCCACTTCTAAAATGTTGTGGAGGATCCGAAACCCACCGAGGCTCTTCTCTTCACATACTCTTTGGGACATGAATGGGAAGCAGGACTTCCCTAAAAGCCCAATGGAATTCATGATAAAATCTGGAAGTACATAATGCACACAAGACTTGGTGATCATTTCAAGTTTCACAACCTTCACCACATATTTTTCATCATAGAGCATCTGTGACCTTGAACCATACAAATGCATTCCATGCACCTGCAACCCATGAAGTCGCCCTTGGTACCCCTGTGCTCTCCCTTGTTACCCCTAAAAAAAAAAACATATTTTTTTCAAATTGAAGCTCCTGGGCTGTGGCCAGTACTATGTGGCTCTTTGTTTCTGGAGTGGCTGGCTTTCTTGTTTAGGACGCTTTAAAAAAAAAAATGGGGTTCCACACGTGTAACACTTTGAGCAGTGACCCTATGACGCACATGGCGCACATCGAGGTACAAAACCTTTCTATAATCACATTTCATTGTGAGTAGGTGAATTACTGCGTGTTATTCACCAGCTTGCCCTACTTTATTTGATGCTAATAACAAAGTAATTGATAATTGATATTTTATTTCTATTGCGCTTGTACACAAGTGTTTCAGAGTGCGAAAGTAGTATTTTTTCATATTCTTTGAGACTGTCCGGATATTTGGGTCTGAGATCATTAGTGGTAATTCCATCTAGCACATGAGATGTTTCAAGGTGCTAGAGCACAAAATAGAGAGAGAGAAAGAGAGAGAGAGAGAGAGAGAGAGAGAATGGATGAAAGTAGGCCGTGAGTAGAACTCCTACGTTTAATTGCAGTTCTGTATATCACAATTTTTGTGACTTGAAACACTGAAATGTAACAGAACTGAAATGTTGACATGCACAGCTTGCAAAGGATATGGGTATGTTGCATATTGTTGGACGACTTTCCGTGTATTGTTACATGTGCAGTATATTACACTATTGTATTCAAGATGAAGAGATCACATGTATATTTTTGGAGTGGTATGTATTCAAAAGGAACAACAAATATTTTTTAAAAAATGGTTACTTATTATACATGTGCTCTGCATAATACACATCAGGGTCCTGGATTTCTGTGGGCACAAGCATAGTACGCACCCAAGCTTGGATATCTCTGTTTTCATGCAATTACGAGCATAGGGCCTGAATGTGTAGGCCCTCAATTATAGTGCACACCCTGTGTCTGGATGTGGATTTAATCTTGCATGGGACTTATTTGAGCGGCACACAATGTGGGACTTTTCCCTCCCAGTTTGGTCCCAGAACTTGTAAAAGTGCGTTAGTCATTACATCACAAATGCTCCCTATTCCCGGCCCTGGCTTCCAGCCCTCTCTGGCTCTCACTTTCCCTGTAAATGTTTCACTATCGAATAATTCTTATGCTAAGTGTAAAAAAAAAACTTTTTTAACTGACTGTAAAAGTTGTATTGCCTTGGCTGGTTAAATTTACATTTAAGGCACGAGTTGTAGAGCAGACCTACAGCATCGGGTTCCTCATTTTAAATTCTAGTACTAGAAAACTTCAAAAACTTCACAGGTCACTTGTTCTCTCTCTTCGAATAGCCCTTACTCGACGACAGACTATCCCCTCATCCAAGCCCAATCGCCATGTGTCTTGATCTGCGCAGCCATTGTCTCACTTTTAAGACTCTCCATAGAAGGTGAAGACAGAAGGCAAGTGTTCTTGAAAAGGAGGACAGCAGTTTGCAGCAGCGTCTCATCAATGCATGGCTGCTGCTTTGTTGGAAATCTTTACAAGTTTTTCCGCACCCCTCACCCCACCAACAGTCAAAGCAGTGGGTTAGGGAGGCCAGGGTTCCAAAGGTAACCTCAAGTGAGGCATGGGACCAGAATCCTGTATTTATAATAAGAAAAGCAAAACAAGAAGTACCAGAAGCCACAGCAAAAGCAAGCGTGGAAATGATCTCATGTTAGTCATGGGACTTGTAGATTTGTATTTATAATGAGAAAAGGAAGACAAGTTCCAGAATTCAAAGGACAAAGCTGGTCGAGCTTCTCACGCCAGACATGGGACTGATTGGGAGCGCCAGAGTAACTGCTAAGGTCACTCCTCCTTCGCTGAAAGGTCTTCTGACTGAGAGCAATTTTAGAATTTCATCTTTTTGCTTTGTCTTTTTCTATGACCTTGCCAGTACTTCTGCAAGACAACAAATAATCACTTTTACACTTTTGAATATTAAACTTATAACCACACATTTTCTACAAAGAATAATGTGTGCTTCCTATGACCAATAGCAAGGTGTTATATGTATAGATGTATACAGCATCAAAGATTATTGCATTTGATTTGTTCATTCAAGCCTTTTTTGAAAGTTACCAATCAGTTCATCAGATCACTCTAACGTAGACGAATCAAAAAATGTGACTTTCATCTCGGGGAATGCTGCACAGTTGGGCCTTTTACACACTGATACTTTTACACAAAACATACATTTCCAGCTCAGGATAACAGGCTCTCCAGCAGGAATGCTAGGATTTATGAATCAAAGGCACACTCATTTATGCATGAAAATATCCACATTCACCTAATTTGCATAAAGAAAAATACATCAAAAAATATGTTTTGAATCAGCTGACAGAGCTTTTCACCCTGAAATGTCTTTAAAAAATCAATCGCTAGGACCTTTCATACAAAATGTACAAGCAAAATATGATTCTCATTGCAAAATTCAAATGTCATTTTTTTCTTATTTTCAAAATGTTTTAACCAGTAAAGTTCAAAAAGTATGTGATCAGTTGATCTGCCTGGCAAGAGAACATCTGCTGTCACTTCCTTTGAGTGACATATGCATCCATATAATATATTATATATAATAATATATATATAATATATATAATATGCATCCAGCTCTACCAATGAGAGGTAGAGCTGGATGCATATTATGAGTCCTGAGAATGTTGGTCATCCTTGCACAAGTTCTTGGAAGTACAGTGCTGGAAAGGTAATTTATTATTCAGTCCCATCCCTTTTGAGTACTTGCAGGATGTTTTTATCACTTAAGGCAGACCCTCAATATACAAAATTGTAAACGGTTTACTTCTAGAATGTTTACTTCTAGAATGACCTGGCTGATCTACAGATTAGAGTATTTTAGATAGGGCCGCTGACCCTGTTTCCAGAGCAAAAACATTGTATTTTCAAGCGGCGTTAGTCTGCGCTTAAGGACAGTGGACTTTGTAAATGAGTACCATTTGTCTTGCACTGCAAGGCCTGGCCTCGTGATTATGGTCAGCTTCAAAGCTAGTGTTCACACTTTTCTCACGAGGCAAACCATCTCCCAGTCCCGTTTTCAGTGCTTTGGCTGAAGTTTGAATTTATTTAATAACACAGTGGTCAGTTCAAAATGAAAAGACTTAACAGGTATTTAATAACATAGAGTGCAGCGGTCCCAGGATACAGTGCCTTTACCAAAGAGCATTGCTTTCATTGCTTTATTGAGTGACGTACACCGTGTGGTGAAGGAGTAAGATTGAGAACATGTATCAGGTAAAGGGTCTAAAGGACATTACAATATTTTTAACATTGACAGACTGATGCCAGTATTGACACATTTGCCACTTACATAGAGTACACCTAAGGCTTTAATGATGTACAATTGGGATGCAAGTTCAGTTTGGATAAGAGGCTGGGAGGGCTGGGGGGATACATTCCTTGATAGCAGGTGGAGTTTGAGCAGTGTTTTGAAGTGCTCCACTGAAAATATGGTTTTGATAGTCAGGGAAAGTATTCCAATGGAGTGGGGCAAGTAGGGAAAAGGAGCAAAAGTGAAAAATGTCAGATGAGGATGGGTGACTAATAATTTTTGAAGAGGCACGCAGTGGAGCATTTGAGGGGGAGAATTCAGAGAGATGCAGTTAGAAATGCAATGGGGGAAGACCACAGATGGGTCTATAGATGAGTGCAAGGAATATAAAGAGAGAGTGATTTTGCAATGAGAGGTAGAGACATATATCAGGGAGGATTGGAAAGATTGAAAAAGGTGCATGTCAGAAGGTTGAGGGGAAAATAAGACTAGAGGGATCGGCCAAGAAGCAGGTTTGGACAGTAGTACAGTTAGCTGAGCACAAAAGTAATGATACATGATTTGATTGAATGGTGCGTCAGGTATAGGCAGAATTTTCTAATATTTAGGAGGTTGAATCTAGCTCTGGTGGCAGTGGCCAAGATGAAGATTGAAATGGAAGTATCTTGCTGCACAGAATTTCAGCACAAGCTAAATGTATAGAGATCCTCAATATAGACTGATTATTATTACTAATATAAGCGCTACATCAGATACTCCATGGAGAGAGACTCTTAAAATGGCTGAACAGGTGGATTTATGTTACCATTTCCTAACTGGAAATAAGGGTTTTGGGGAAACTACCACTAATTATAATCAAGGAAAGGGTCATAATGATCCTAATCCTATGATGATAACGATAGTGTGCCTTTCTTTCAACTCAAAAACAAGAGGGATGAAAAAGGAAAGCAACCATTGATCATCAGTGTTTACACTCCAATCTGCTTAATATTGACATAATCGAGGGAAACAGAATAGTCTGACAAATTAGATATCAGCACGTTTATCAATAATTGATTTATTAGACACTTCTATAGCTCCCATTATGATAAAGCGCCTTTGTTGCACCCTAAGAGTAAATGAGTATGTGTTATCAGAAGGAACACATGGCAAAAGAATATGTCAACACAGGGGAATAGTAACTATTGGAAGCCTTGGGAATTGACTCCAGCCAATCAGGTTGCTATGCACACGTATTTTATTCATGAGTCAAGCCTATGTTCCATCCTGATTTCTGTCGTCTACTCCTGTGAATTTCCATTTTCCTTGGCTGTGTCTGTTTCTCAACCTGACCCTACCAGACCTGAAACCTGCTTCCTCAGACTCCAGGTATCTCCCACTACCCTCACCAGAAGCTCACTTAGCTGCTATAAGGATGGTGCCACAGCCTCACACCTTCCTCTGATTTGTCATTGTCACCCTCATGGAAATGGAAGAGAGGCCCTGGCTGAAGTACATAAGGTCATTCCCATTGGAGCTGTCTTCATTCTTTTTTTTTTTTGGCTAGATAACCTGGCTTGTGTACTTTCCATTTCAAAAACAAATAATCACTTAGCTTCCGGGTCATTTACTCAGAGTGCACATAGCAAACAGCTGATTCTGATTCACTGGGCTTGAGTCTATAAACTTGGGGAGCAGACCATTGCCATCCAGTGCAGCCCACAGAACTCATAATGAACAGTGAAAACACATTTGAGCTTAAACAAACTGCTGGCTGCATATTTCACTTAATGCCTGGGGGCTGATTTAGAAATGTGATGTGAGCAGCAAGATACCAGGGGCCACATTCTTGTAAAATAAGATATCTTTTAAGGGCATGTTTAAGTTTCACGTATTGTTTTCCCTTTCTTAGGCTAATGTTTATCTCATTCTAGAATTTCATACTTGCATTTCACAAAGTTACAGTTCTACGTTTTAACCTAATTGGTGATTTGTTGCAAGTGGATCCATGTCATGTGATCTAAGTTCCATCCTCCTGATAATCACTGCTAATATTTTGGTGCCTTTTTCCTTTCTTCATCCCACCAGCCTCCTTCCTTTTGCAGTTGGTGAGCTAGTTCAAGTGGACTGAGGTCCACTTACCTAAGCCCCACCCACCTGTCAATCATTGCTAATCTTTTGGTGCCTTCTTGTTTTGCCATCCTTATTTCCCTAATGAAGCAGCCCTCTAGACTATTTTCTTTTGCAATTGATGATTTCGTGCAAGTGGATTGAAGACACATGACCTACATACGTTGACGTGACATACATTAAATAGGTTACCAATCAATGTAGCTGGTTGGTGAAACCCTATACACATATAGCCTGATCCATACTGGATGCCCAGTGATTGGTCCCAGCATCTTCTGTCTGTCTTCTTACATGTGGGGATCTACCTCTTCCGTCATTGGGTGCAAAGTCTCTAATTGGAAACCAAGTCATACAATTCATTATTGTCATAGCTCTACAGTGCACCTGGTTCCAAGGACATGAGCGAGACAGATACTTTCACAGTTGGGATTACTTCTTCAGAACTATGTGAATCCCCACTCCATTCCCAGACACACCGGCGCCTCATCAACTTTCCCACCCACAGTCCTAAATGTGTTTCCTTTTTGCATGGCACCTCTTAGCATAGACCACATAAATGAACATTGGGAGCAGCCCGTCACTGCTCTCTGATCTTCCTTATCAATTGCCCATTTTATAGTTTTATGGCCAGGGTTCTTGGGCTGGTCAGTGCACTCAAATTCTTGTGCCCTGGACTTGTGGGACCCTGGCTGCTATAACTTAGAAATCTGGACTAGCGAAGTCCTGGAACCCTCACTTTCCTTCCCTTGTGATAGCTCTTCAAAGATCGACTGTGGCGCTCACTTGGCCTTGCAAGGCACATTCCTTATGGGTTACATGCACTAATGATAAGAGACAATGGAGGACTGTTTGTCTTCAATTGAATTAACCTCCTGCAGGGCTGCCGAGACTGCAAACAAGAGATGTACGTACACCCTGTTAACCCTGGGGATGGAATTGAGCATACTGGCATAGCCGTGGCACTAGGCCTCAATTTCAAAATAGATTCTAACTTCTAAAATGGAATCTTACTGCACGTATGATGTTTAATAACAAAATTCACTATATGCTTCTGCCCCTGCTCCCCAACAGAAGTGCAGACAAAGAAAAGGACAATTCCTGTTTGGACTTGTTTGGAGAGAAATACCCAGGACCATAACACCTGCTCCTGTAACATCAAGCAACCTATCTTCAATATGTGTTTCACCCCTCTCTTCCAACCGCTCAGCTGCACCAACACTACTCATCGCCAACCATGCCACTCACCAGAAACCTCAGACACTGCATCACAGCAACCTCACTCGCATCAATATAGAACACATACACACTGCATCATCAATCACTACGCATATACTGATGCTGGCCATATATCAATCAACCACGCAGAACACATCACCACTTCATCACCACAGATGACATGGATGCCATCTTTACTACAGAGATCTGGATAACATCCACCTCCACTCAAATCATACACATCCTCGACCCAAAAGAACAGCCAAATAAAATGGGTGAGGCCTCACCATCATTCACAGGGTATAAAGACCAGGCACCCAACTGGATGTCATCACCATCAGCTCTTGTCAAAAACCTTTCCTCCCACTTCCCAATCTCCACAACAGACAGTCATTCACCTCATCTACAGACCACCGAAGTTGTGCACCACTTTTGGAGACTTCGCAGACTTGGTCTCCTCTTTGCCCCTCAAGCATGAAAATAATATCTTTCTCAGTGACTTCAACATCCCTTGCAACACAGGAACCAAGTCAATGAAGGACGTTCACCACTGACTACTCAACACTCTGAACCTCAGACAGCCACACAGCACACAAAAGGCTCATCCTACAGTAAAGGTCATATGCTCAACTTCATCATTACTGCCCTGCTAATACTCAATCACAGCTTTCTATACACACTTAACTGGTCAAACCATCTGCCAATCCCCTTTGACATTAGTCACACCACCCCATCCAAGCAATTTAGAAAACATATCTTCAGATCATTCAAGATCTTCCCAGTGGAGCCCTCCACAAAAGACCTTGACATCTTCCACCTCACATGAGCCAATCTACCTCAGACAAACGAGGACCATGACTTGCTTCTCCAAAAACTCAACACCACCCTCACAACCCACATCAACTACCATGCCCCAAGGAAAAAATACACTTTCAAGACCAGACATTTGCCACCCTGCTGCACTCAAGAACTCAACTTAACAAAGCATAATCACAAAAAAGGAAAGACTTGGTGAAAAACATGCAGTGCATCCGACCCCGCCTTGCTCAAGAAACTCTGTGCTACACATAGATGGCTGATCATCACTGCCAAAGCGCAATACTACAAATCCATCACACATTGCATCAACCTTCTGCCTGATCCATCTGTACTGCACTCCATTCACAAATCTACTGCCATCAATTCTTGCTTCATCAACAAGATCAGCATGATTCACCAGCACATTTACACCAATGCCACAATTGACAGCACATTGCACCTTCCATCTCGTAAAAACATCACTAACTGGGCAACTTTCAAGTCACTTACTGTAGAAGATGTCACTGCCACCCTAAGATTCCACAAGGCCACATTCTACGTGCTTGGCACCCCTCCCCCCCCCAGCCTTCATACTTCATACTCAAGGCCCTTCCAACTAAAGCACTGTTCCTTTGCCTGACAATCATCAACAGCTCTGTAACTCAAGGGACCATTCTCTCTGCCCTCTAGAGAGACAAATCCTCCTGCTTCTCATGGAACCAACAGTAGACCCGGACAACCTCAGGAAATAATGCGCAATCACCCATCTTCTCTTCCTAAGTAAGATCCTTGAGAAAGCTGAAACTCATCAACTCCTCCAACATATCGAACCCAGCAACTTCCTACAGTCCTGCCAATCTGACTTCTCATGCAGCATGGAAATGGCTATCATCGAGGTGATTGACACTGCCATTAACATTCTTGATAATGACTATCCATGCCTCTTGGTTCTCCTTGTCCTCTAAGCAGTAAAGATGCAGTATAACAGCAGACACTCACAAACATTCTGCATCACCACATGGCGATCCAAATGATTGTATTTAGCTAGTACAAACCCTGTCTTGCTAACCACCAATAATTTGTCCAAAGGGTAACCTCCAGATCATCAAATCTATCCATTACTTGTGAAGTCACAGAAGGATCCATCCTATCTCCAGTGTGTTATGTGAATGCCTAATGTATGTATAGTGTATTTGCTATTCATTGTAGCATGTTATGGTCTAGGCTCCTGAGCCTATGAGGTCAGAGCATTCCTATATTAAAACTTTGATGTTATTGTTGTTCAAAGCTGATCAGTTGGTTGGAGCTGCTGTATGGGTTGGGGGTCTTAAATACCTGTCTTGATCTATGCCAATAAACCAACCTATAAACCTTGCTGGTGTGGTCTTTGGCTCAACACAGAGATCTTCAACCCTTACATGGAACCACTCCGAAACCCCCTTGACTTTCTTTAAACAACATCCACATCCACCAATAAGTTGATGACACAAAGTTTTACTTCAATATCTCCTCAATCAAAGACATTCACAGGCTTAAGACGTGCCTCACATTGATTCAGAACTGGATGTCTAATGCTTGCCTGAAGCTCAACACCTATAAAATCAAATGTCTACTGCTAATGAACAACACCAAGCACCCTGACATACAGTCCTGACTCTCTGCTATGGCCCTGGAAGGATCCACACCCCAGCAGGTCACCTGTGCCAAGTCTCTTAGGTTTGACATCGACAGACCCAACTTTCTCTCCTGCAAGAAAAAACAATCCCTATATCCCAGAAAAAAACTTCAGATCTGCTGTGAAGACTCTGGCATTCTCCCACCAGGATAGTGGTAATGCCCTTCTGGAAAGCCTTCAAGTGACTACCTGGCACCCCTAAGATGTGTATTACATGCTGTAGCATGACTCATCAAAGGACTTTGCAAATTCAACCACATCAGCCTGACCACTGCGAGAACATATCATCTTCAAATCCTGCTGCATTATATACAAGGATATCGCCCTGAATTCCAAGCTAGGTCAATGAAAAACTCGGCATCTCCAGGACATATGGTCCACCAGAAGTAAAGACATGTACAGACTTGAACTTGACTCGGAACAGGAAGGAGAGCCAGAAAAACAGGCCCTTTCGCTCTATGTCCCAGTGACTCTGGAACTTCCTCCCCACCAACAACAGTCACACCTTGTTGCTTCTACATTTCAGGATGGTGCTCAAGATCCACGTCTTCAAGGAATGCTTCCTGCCTAACACCTACATCCACTTACATCCACAAACCCTCCACTCCACACCTAACCTGAGACTGGATTATCTGCTCCCCTCTGTTTCCTCTGGTTGCTTGTTGCTGCTGAATAGCCCACCGTTGCCATCTCCAGTTGTTTGCCACCCAATCCCTTCTATCACTGCTCACCTCACTGTGTCCTTCGAACTATGAATTGTAAAGCACACTGTTTCTTCCCAAAACTAGGACAGCGCTCAATAAATACCCTAATAATAATAATACAATCCTATCTTCCAGGATGGCTGGTTTTCCTTAAAGCAGTGATGAGTGAATCTTGGACATGTTTTGCAGTACACTGATGGGGCATGTACAGAACTGGGAATGCTGTGCTTTATGGCTAGCCAGTTCTGTGTTTTAAGTAACAACCATTCTTGTGCACAGCATTATTTTAGAGAATTACAAGTGAGTAATCCACTGTTTTTGAGTGGCCTATTTGAACGCTATTGTAATAGAATGCGTGTGATAGATCTAGAGCTCTAATTAAGCCTACCTTGTCCAAAAATGGACTCATCTCTAAATATGCAGTTGGTAAAGTGTGGAATTTACTAATGCATTGACCAAAAGGGCTTACAGTTCCAAGCTGAATGTCACCCATAGACACCTACCCTTGTGAAATGGCAGTGCAGGCAGTCTCATCAGGTGTGGCCAACCTGAATGGGTGAGTCAGGTGATTCTCTATGAAGGTTATGTCTGTCTGTGTGGCATTTCAGCCTAAAATGTCCACTTTCAGTACTGGACTTTGGTGAAACAGGCTGTGATAGCCTGGTTTTCAGTGAGGGCTTCCTCTAGCTTAATTGTGATTTGTGTGTCATCCCCATATAAATAAAAGATTGGGAAAGAGATTCCATTAATGGAGGTCGATGGTTTGATATAACAATTGGTAAACCAGCCTGAAAGACAGAGCTTGGCGTATTCCATATGTGACTGTGGGAGCGCCTAATGAGCAGGTCCTGATCTAGTGTGAGTAATATGGGCTTACAGAAAGGAAGGTCAACTTTTCAGGGGTGACCCATTGAATGCTGTAGACATTTAAATAGTTTATTCTGATCAACAACATAATTCAGCACTGATGGATCATGGATGTTAATGACAGATTGAATATTCTTGTTATGTACTATCATCCTTCCTTCCTTTGTGAATGCTCCTGTCAGTGCCCTACTTCTGGAAGGTCTAAACCCAGATTAATGGTCATGGAATAGACGGTTTCCTTCAGATCTGAAGATGTAGAATGGAAATGTTTTCAACAATCTTAGCCATGAACAGGATTTTAGAAATCAGGAGGAGTTTCCCTTGCATGGTTGTTCCATGGCTTTATATTGATGTAATGGATACTGCCTCTCTGCAGTCCCTTCTATGGCAGAGCGATGATGCATACATCTGCCTTTCTGCAGTCCTTTCAATGGCAGACCTGGTGTCACAGACAGTGCTCTCTTGCCGTTCTTCCAGTATGACAGAGGTAAGGGTGTGGGCACTAGCGATGATGTATACATCTGCCTCTATGCAGTCTGCCATAGAATGGACTGCAGAGAGGCAGATGTATAGTTCATGTCTAGTGCCCGTCCCCTCATCTCTGTCATTTTGGAAGAACAGCATGAGAGCACTGTCTGTGACACTAGATTTCATCAAAATTCTGCACTAAAGATATGAGGGATGTTATCCACGTAGAGAGCCATATCAAATGTACCCTTGCACTGTCGTGGTGAAAGGAGGTCTGCATACACTGTTGTATATAGAAGAACTTTAAGTGAAATCTGACGAGAGTAAAGTAATGTCATAAAGAGAGGACAAAAGGACGCATTGAAACAATATGCAAATACTTAAAGAATTAAAATGTAACTGAAGTAACAAAGGCAGCATTTATGCAAATACGAATAAATTATATTCACCGAGAAGACAAGTGAGAAGAGATGAAGTAGACGACATACGCAGAAATGCAAGGTAGATGACACATGTAGAAGTTTGGTGCAGTAGAAAATATAACATGGATGAAGCAGCCATGATGAAAAGATGGACGTCAAATCTGTATAAATAGTAAGCGGTAAGCGGGAAGCCTGAGGGAGAGAGATTATGGCCGCAGAGCTGACAGGCACTGGAAAACAGCTTTGTGCAAGGAACAATGGGTTTTTGGTTGGATCAGGATAAAGGATGCTACATCAAGAAATAACTGCATGACACAAGAGGAGTTGAAGAGGATAAGCTACATACGCAATATGTGCAAGTGCTAAGTATTGGCCAATTAAGGATGCAGAAAGCACATGCAGGAAAACACAATCAAGTCTCCAGAGGCCAAGTGGAGTAATAGCTCCCTTTAAAGTCCGAAGGAAGAGAACTGTCGGAAAGATAAACTACAAAGAAGAATCCTTGTCTTAGGGACTAACTGATGAGAGATGGTATACTAATTGGCAAAGTGGGCAGAGGTCTGACGTTGTTCCCTGCACCTGGGTTTAATTTTGCTTATGTGCTGCTAGACGAGCCAAATTTCCAAGATTGGGAGAGAATGCCAGCCAATCATGACAGCCTGTTTGACAATGTACCATACATTGTTGCAGAGGCCAATTCACTGTTGTTTTTCTGCTATTAATCTGTATTATACACAGTTAGGAGGTAGTTCAAGGCATGCCTATCAGATAAAGGTTAGCCAATTATGCTACCAACACCTAAATGCTCCATTAACCAATCCCTTCCATTGATAGGTATTCATGGTGTGCCACGTAGGATGATGTCATAGCTGACGTACATCAAGGTATTAAGCTTTCATGTAGGCAAAATATGTTTGAGAGTGAGGGAGCTGCAAACTGTCCGTTCACCAATGTCCCTACTTTATTTGAGCTGAGAATACAGTAGTATTTTGCAATATTCTTTGAGTCTGTCCTTTTATTTGGGTCTGACATTGTTTATTGGAAATTCCATCTGGCACTTGGAAAGCTCCAGTTGCAACGGCACATTTTGGTAGCAGTGCACATGATTCTGATCCAGTCTCCCACGCCCAGATCCAGACTATCAGATTTTAGATGTCTTCCACCATTAGCCAGACGATCGCAGAGTTTCCTGTGGAGAGTGGAAAAAAAAACACATGTGTGATAAAGAGATACTAGGCACATGCCAGTTTGACAAAATTCCTGTCCAGTGTCCACGGGCGTCTCGCTGACTGAAGACGAACTGGTCGATTTGGGAAGAGTCGATACCCAGCGACTCAAGCTGAGCAATGGATGTCATTAGGGTATCAAAAGTGGCAAATAAAGGGGTGGGATTGTATTGTAAGTGTAAATATATATATAGTAACATGATTTGTGTTAAAAAAAAAGAGAGATATATGCCTCGATTCCTAGTTCCATGGGGACGGAAGGGCACGCATTAAACTCCAAGTGGGGTAGTTTTGGGGATTCCTGAGGGAAGGCCGATGTGAAGAATGCATGTCACACTCCATAATGGAGTAAACTTGAGATGAGATACACTTACTAGAGAAAGTAAAGGAAGACAATCATTGAAAAATTAAAGTGCACATTTGTTTGGGGATATAAATATGTCAACGTAAAACTTTTATTTTGCTTAAACTAGGAGACATAAAATGATAATAATATTCTAGCTGGATATCAGATTATAAAAATAAACAATTGACGTCAATCATAGGAGGATAATGGTTGAGAAATAAATTGTAAATAAGATAAGATTCTTAGAGTTTCAATAATAAAATAGCAGGACAGCAGGAATAGATAGAACATTGTTGTATAGGCTTAAATATTTGTTTAAAAATTGTTTTTTGATAATGGGCAGTGATTGATGGTGCTTGCCATAACTGATTGTTGTGATGTAATTAAAGTACTGACATAATTAAGATTCAGTAAGTATTGACAGTCAAAAACAACCTTTCATCATGGGGGACACTCCCCTGCTAGAATATGCAAAACATGACCAAGATACGCACCCACGATTATGAAGTACCATGCGGAATGGGTAAAAAGGCACCGCTGAAAATACGTTTATGCCCTGGACTCAAGGAGGTTCACCATTAAGAACTATATTGCAACACATGACAACATACTTGCATGCTGCTTATACAAGTAAGAAGGTGCAGAAAGAGTCTTTTTTTGAACTATGGAAAATGTATCAGAGCGAGAAAGAAGACCCGCCTGAAACAGAATTGAAGCTTAATCAGCATAAAGGGGAGGATGCAACGCCCTTAGCTCCTCTTTCTCCTTCGGAAAACAATAGTACAGACACTGAGAAAAAGGGGTTCTATCCTTTAAAGGAATTAAAAGCAGTGGTGGGGTATGTTAATCCCACATACAAGCCCCCCACGTATAACAGTGAGGACAACATGGAAGAAAGCATGATTGAAGAACGCAAATATATGGCAGCACCTGATGAATATAAAGAGTGTGATGAAAGAAGGGACAGACAGATAGAGATACAGGAAGAAGCTAAGAGACAAAAAGAAGGAAAGGACAGAACCAAGGAAGTGACAATAGTGCCGAACGAGTGGATGGCAGGACAGATATTACTCAAATTAGATGGAAAGGGTATTGACGGTGATAGAGAAAGAGAAGAAAGAGAGGAACATGAAAAGAAGGAAAAGCAACAAGAAAGGGAATACAAAGAGTAAAAGGAAAAAGAGAGGAAGAAAAAGGAAGAACAAATAAGTTATGAGGAACAGAAAAAAGAGAGAGATTAGAGGAGAAGAAATGTGATGAAATAGAAACACAGAGATTGAAAGAACCTAGGTTGGAAAGAAGATGAGAGGGACACGAGAAAAGGAAGATGAGAATAAGGGAAGAAGAAATGAGAAGGAGTAGCAGACAAAGGGATGATGAAAAATATCACATTGTTAATATATGTATAGTACCAATTGAGGCATGAGAACTATGGGAAGAAGACAGAGGGTCACAACAGCACCGCAGGGAGCTGCAAGGGATACCAAGACTATAGACATGGGCTGATGAGCATGAGGCAGAAGGTATAGGAAAAAGGAGTGGGGATTAAAATAGGCAAATAATGGGGAAAGATGGTTACAAAACCAAAGGGAGTATTGTCGGATCTCCACTGAACGAAACAGGAGGCAGATCAGATGAAGCGATAACAGACAAGCTTACAAAGCTGTCCTTAAGCAGACTCGATCTTGATGATGAGGAAAGGGATGAGAGCCATACAAGCTGGGGTATAATGCTGTCAGATAGAAAAAACGAAGAAAACAAAAGAGCGCAAAGAGAAGGTGCATGAAGTGTTTCGATAGATCCAAGCATAGAAAAAGGTGTTGGATTTAGAAGACCCAAAACAAAAAACACCAGAACCGACACCATATTCTGAACGAGTCCCATTATTAGAGAAAGGGGGCGGATGACCACAGTAAATACCATGGCTGCAAATGGTCAAAGATAATTTGAAGTGTAAATTACCTAGTTTGACTGCAGGTGCAGGAAAATTGATTCATGAGTTAGCAAGAATGACAGAGGGATTGACATTAACAGTGGCTCACATAAAAGGCCTACTAGCAGCCATTCTAAGGGAGAGAGCTAACGGCATTTGGAGTTGAGCAGGGTATGCAAGTGTAACAGCACTAAACACGACACACGATGGAGCGCCAATTGATAATTGTAGAGCAGACATATGGAGGGCACTTAGAGAACAATACTCTAACACATCAGACATGGGTACCATTATGACAAGGAAAATAGGTGAGGATGAAGATCCTGTTGCTTTTATTCAAGAGATTCAAGAACATTGGTGTCTCAAGACGAGGGAACCATAGGATAAAACAGTGGCATTATTTTATTGTATTCTATGTCAGGGAGTGCCCTAGCCAGTACAGCAGCAGATGAAGGAACAGGTAGAGATGGAAGCGAAGCCATGCCCACAAATACAGCTAACTATCATACATCATTAGTGATTATTACAAGAGAAGAATAAGAAGAAAGCTGAAAGTGGAAAGCAGGAGGAGGCAAAGTTAGTTCAGAAAATGTTGTCAACATTTTCCATAGAAGGAGCAGTATTGACAAGTGGTGAAGGTGTGGCAACTCAAGGGTTACAGCCTGTGTGGGAAAGCAATGTAGGGTATCCTATAGATGAAGCAGGGATGGATACAATTTTTGGCCCCAGTTAGAGGGAATAGACCAAGAGGAAGAGGTGGATTTCAAAACCCTCAAGGGGGAGGAGGATTTAATGGAGTACAGCTGCAGCAATGCTGGAATTGTCGGAGGGCATGGGACGTGGCCCAAACGTGCAGAAATAAAGGGTTCATGCAGATGAACTGGCAAGCTCTAAAAGGGGGGACGGTCTATTCTCCACAACATAATACAGAACCACTGGAATATTATTCACAAGATCACGCACAGAATTAGACACGTGTGCTGCAAATACAGCAAGCACAGCAAGTTCCTTTGCCAGCACAATTGAAACAATGGCAGCCATAGCAAATGCTTCTGCAGACATAACGAGCACAGACACAACAAGCAATGGTGCCACGATGGAATATGAATACAGGAGCTCCAAAAGCACCCACACCCTGAGTAGGGAAAGTGACCATGGTAAGAGTAAATCCTGTCATGGGTACAGGGATGAATGTATATCAACAATAGGAAAGCCCACAGAGCGACCAGATGTGTTCAGTACTATCAGTGATACCAGCCCCCCAAGAGGAACCAAAGGTTGGGGTAACAATCGGAGGCCAGACATTTTCATTTCTTGTAGACACTTGAGCATTGGGACTGCTGTCATTACTTCTCCATTTGATTGTGATATAACTTCCTGTGTTCTAGAGTGAAAGTACCCAATGTCTGTCATTGCCATGACTGTGCAGGGATTCTCTGGGGCTATGAGTTTAATTCCCTTTACTGATGACTTACCGATCTCTATAGGAGAACATGATTTGTCTATGCCATTATTGTATTCTCGGCAGACAATAGTTAACATATTGGGCTGTAACTTGATGACAAAATTTAACATGAAAATATCTTTCACTGACAAAGGGTTAGTGTTTTATACACCAGGGATAAATTACATGAATGTAAGAGAGTTTATATTAGCATTTACAGGCCAAAAAGCATTGTGAGGTGTCCCGTTGGACCCAGAAGTATTTTTGTATGGAGTAAATATTTTGTTGACCTGGCTTCCTGGATTGATAGGTAAGCTGTTGTGAACACCTGACAAATTTCTGTTAATGCCAGAAATACCTATGGATGGAGGAGGAAGGACATATTTTCCCCATAGAATTGGAGATAGTGATAATGAGAGAGGAAAGGGTGATTATTCATTGGACAGATGATGAAGGAAGAGCATGGGGAACAGTAGTAGCCCTTGACGAAGGACACAGTTTAACAGAATTGACAGATGAGGAGTTATTTAGAGATGAACATTCAGATGATGAATTAGTATCTAATATAAGTCTCACTTATTGGATTCAAGTTGAGAATAGAGAAATCCCACAGAGAATGGCATTCGTAGAAAAGGAACCATAATTTTTTCAAGAAGATTTAGAAAAGGTGGCAAGCATTTTATGGATCAACAGTCCATATGACATGGGTCCATTTATGTGGAGCAGGAGCAGTTCAAATTAAGGTCATGTCAGAAGCAATTTTTCCACAAGCAAAGCATTAGCCCATGTCCAGAGACGCATATGAAGGCATATTTGAAACCATTTATGCTTTACAGCAGTGAATATTGGTGCCATCAGAACCTCCATGTAACACAGCTGTTTGCCCAATGAAGAAAATAACAGGGGGGTTATGGAATTGTATTCAGGATCTACATCCCCCAAACAAGATTGTCAAAGTAGAGTTTCCTCTGGTTCCAAATCCAGCTACAATATTATACAATATTCCAGCCACAGACAAGTATTTTACAGTAATAGACTTAAAGAACACATTTTTCTCAATTCTTGTTCATGAGGACTAAAAAGATTTGACCTTATTTTTGTATAGAAATCGGCGCTGGAAACATACAAGACTGCCTTGCGGATACTTTGAATCCCCATCAATCTTTAAGAGGTTCCTTCCGATGGGCCTAGTTAACATACAACTTGAGAGCACAATAGACAGAAGAAAAGTGCAGAAAAGACTCAGTTCAGATTTGAACATACTAGCAGAGAAAGGATATAAAGTAGACAAAGATAAATTACAATATTGCCAGGAAGAGGCCCTGTACATCGGGCAGCTAATCTCTCAAGAAGAGAGAAAGGTGACACCTGAGACAGCAGAAGCAATCATGAAGACTCCAAAACCTGAAACAGTGAGGGAAATGCATTGTTAGGCCTATGTAAATTGTGCAGGGCCTGAGTTTTTGATTACAGTACATATATTCAACCACTTTTAAAAGGACTCAAGGATACATAGTTGGCAAAAGTGAGATAATATGGACAGATGAGATGACTGAAGGATTTGAAGAATTAAAAAGGGCGATTTGTACTGCCCCTGTGTTAGGAGTTCCAGACCATAACAAGGAGTTTTATTTGTATTCACACTCAAATGGGCAAGTGATGACAGCAGTCCTCACAGAGAATACAACATTAGGGCATGGACATAAACCACTGGCCTATTATAGTGGGATTTTAGACCCAGTAATGAAAGGACATTATCTTTGCAGACAAACATTAGCTGCTGCTGCTATCGCAATTGAAAATGCTGCACGTATTACAATGGGGTGTTCAATTAAGTTATTCTTTGAACAATCCTTATTTGCAATTTTGTAGAAGCCCCAAAGTACATTGACAACACAAAGAGCATCAGGATATGAAGTACATATTTCAGTGGAAATTTGAGCAGAAAATGGCAATGCAGTGGGCAAGAGTTACCAGGTATTGGTTGAAAAGCTACGGTGACCCCTGGGGAACAGCACAGGTGGAGAGGAAGACAGATTATAGGAAGGACCCAAGTTGGACCTGGGAGGGTCGATCAGAGAGGAAAGAGGTCAGCCAGGCCAGAGCCTGGTCAGTGATACCCAGGTTGTTTCAGAGATGGTTGAGCAGGATGGTGTGATTGACTGTGTCGAAGGCAGAAGAGAGATCAAGTAGAATGAGGACAGAGGGAATGTTAGAGTCAAGGTTGGAGAGCAGGTCTTCATGGATGTTCAGGAGAGCAGTTTTGGTGCTTCTTGCAGCTCTGAAACCAGACTGATGGTCATGGAGAAAGCCAACAGAATCAGAATGAAGGTTCAGCTGAGAGATGGCCAGCTTTTCCAGGAGTTTGCCCAGAAAGGGAGTCATGGAAATTGGGCAATAGTTAGCAGGACAGGAATGATCAGATGTGGGTTTCCTGAGAAGAGGATGCACAAGGGAGTGCTTCAGAGGGGAGGGGAAGGGTCCTGAGGCAAAGGAGTGGGTGCAAAAATCGGCAAAGGGCCAGAGCATGGGTGTCAATGTGGTCTTTGATGGTTTTAAAGGAACAGGGATGAACCTGTTTTGATGAGGATTTAATAGATTGGATTTGTCTAGCGACCTCATCAGGGGAGAAAAGAGGAAAGGACGAGGAGGGTGGGGGGTGCTTAAGGGGGAGTCAGCAAGCACAGACAGAGGGAATATGCTCTATAGTGATCATACATGTTCCTGCATTGGTGATTCCCCAAAGCTATCTCCATGTGGAGGAATTTCTGAAAATGGATGTACCCCAAAGAAAGAATCGATCGCTTAGCCTTATCAAACTGAAGAGAGATAATTATCTCTCAGCAAAATCAATAGAAGCCTATCAATACAAATAACCATGGGGAGCTCTTGCAAAAAATAAACAGGAAAATAAAAGAAGTTTATTCAATTAGAGAAGAATTGGGGTCCATCAGACTTATGACCCTGCAGAACAGGTATGTCTTGGAAGTGATAACACAATGGAACATGGTGTGTGCACCAAGATCGGGCCTTCCTGCTCCACATTCAACCTACCCGCGATGAAGAGAATGGAATTCTGACAGAGCAATAATTATGCTGTCAACCGCGTGAGCTTAAGGCCCTTTAGGAATGTGCATATGTGGGATCACACTAGAAAAATTCTGAGTCCAAATAATGGAACCAACTCAGGAAGGTGGCAAAGTACTATTTTATTAGCAATTATCTAAAACAGTGAGGTTGCAACGAGTATCAACGCATGTATGTTCAGTCTCTCAATGATCTCCACAAAAACATACCTCTTATATAATGCATCACAGTGACGTCATACTACGTGGCAATAGTAAAAAACCTATTAAAGGTCGGGATTGGTTAAGGGAGACATCTATGTATACTATTCTATAAGAGCTAGGATTGTTATTGGCTGTCTGTTATCAGGTGGAGAACTTATACCTACCTCTAAAAACATGCCATTTCAGAAGCATTTAGATACACATGTTCTCATTTGTTTTCAAACTATAAGGTCATTTGTTATATAGACTAATACAATTGGTTGGCATACTTGTGTCATGTCTGGAACATTTGGTTCATTTAGCAGCACGTAAGCCCAGACCCAGGTGCAAGAGATACGGCATGAAACTACCCCACCACCCAATTAGCCCACCATCTCTCGTCGCCCATGCCTTGTGCCATGAAATTGTATTTGTACTTGACCTTGCAGCGTATCCTCATCCTTGGGAATGCACAGGAGTGAGGGCACTGGCTATCGTGTCTGGGACTTGAGTGTTCAAACTCTATTTCCTGCCTTGGCTCACGTGACAGAAGACTTAGATTTGGTCCCTTTTGCAGTTTTTTAATTAATACAACTTGGCATCCTTGGTGTTCTTTCTTTGCACCTTAACAAGCGAAGATTAATCCTCTGCACGCTTGCTTCTTTTCAAAATGGGTAGCTGACCTTGGTTGCTTCAGTCTTGACTCTAGGCCAGACAACCTCACCATGCAGCTCCATGTGCCGATTATTCTTGCTGTAACATAGTTTTCCATCCCTGCTTCATGGGTTCTGGCTTACTAAATTCATGATACCAATGTCCAGTTTCTGTACAATGGCGTCTTTGCCTGCATTCTATTCACTACTCATAGCCAGCTTCTTTGATGACTTAATCTACCTTGTGTTTCAGCATCTATACATTTATTGAACAGTTGTTTTTCTGCAGAACTTCGTGCATGTATAATCTTCCGTTTTTATATTTGAAAGTTCACTTGAATCTTTACTTCATCATTAGTTTCTTTATGATATATACATAATCTTTAGCAGTATCTTGCGATGTCGTGCATATTTTCTATGATGTCACTAGCTCCTTTTCTTTGCTCTTTCTCATATTCTTTCAGGAAGTTCCTCCCACAGGTTAACATCACTTTGGGGATACATTTGATAAGGTTCTTTCAATGGGTACCTTCTTCTAAACACTTGCAGCGGTATTGGCACAACGGCTGGTGTCAAACATGGCACGGTCTCATGTCTCCGATATAGGGGAGGAAGGAGGTGGGGGTCTCCTGCAGAGGTATACAGTTGCTCCTCTATAGTCCCCCTTCTGGTCGAGTACTCAACCACCTCCTCAAGTCTCTCTGTGCCCTTGTATTTTCGATTGAAAAAGTGTTTCTTAGGTGTCGATATTTTTATCACGCCCCTCAGGGTGCCTGCTGTTTTAATGTGTTCATCCACACTCCAATTCATATAATTACATTGTCCATTTGGGGCACAGTAGACCCAATGCCCTACATACCGCTTATGATCCTTTGGATACCAGAACTTCATTCCTTCAGGTGCTACAATGCTAGCCTTTATATATAATCTGACAGCATCATCAGTCAGCTCCTTGGCTTCTGGTTCATCCTTAGCATCAATCATGATCTTCATTCCTACCGCTTTCTTTGCAGTTTTCTGACATTCTGAAATTATTATCCGGATCACACAGAATCCAAACATGATCAGCACCAGTATTGCTCCAAGAATCTTGAATAAATTCGCCAACCAATGAGGAATCCATGAAAATAAGAATGCAAACCAACTGTCATCTTCAATGCCATCTGTCTCTTCCACCATCTTAGAATGCAGGTCTGTCAACATTGATATGGCCTCCATCAAGATCCCATTGTCACTGTCGTGAGAAGGTAATACATGTGCAACATGATGTCCTAATCTTGATGCAAACTCCTCCTTCCATTGCTGTGATCATGTCAAAGACATACCTGTTCTGGAAGGTCATCAGTTGTATGGCCCCTTTATTTGTGGTGTTGAATCCTTTTATGGTAGGCTTCATTGCCTGCAGAAGTTCCCACCTGCTAATTTGTAACCATTGGGCATTCACTGCTGTTTGAAGTCTAGGCATAAAAACAGATGTCATTATCTCCATTAGACAAAGCAGAATGTTCAGCAGATATGTAGTCTGGATTGTCTAACAAGTGGGGCCTGAAGCTAATGTAGATGGGCCCACTGAAGTGACATTAACATCTGTAAATTCATAGTTTTTCAGGATGGGCCTTGCCCGCTCAGGCCCTACCCTGTCTACCCCTACCAACGCTAGGGAATATTGATCAAATAACTAAAACTAGATAGGACTACATTAGAGCACAGGAAGGGCTGTAAACTTTAACGAGGCATGTACAACAAAAGTAGCTCATTAGAATGTTAAAGCACTGGCTCATGAAGAAGCAGAGCTCCAGAAACTAGATGTATACCTGCACAACCAGAAGCGATAGTACGGTAGAAGTGAGTACCTGTAACAGATCACAAACAAGAAATGCTCTACTTTTTTAGAGAAAGACCCATGGTAAAGTGGGCCAGAAAAGAAAATAGGAATAAACATGGTCAGGAATCCAAAAGCTCTTTCCGACCAAGAAAACCTATTCAGTGCTCACTCAAAAAGCACGTTCAGCTCATATGAATTGAAAGCAGAAAACAAAGGACTGAATTATGTTCCTACGTATTCTTCTACATCATTTAAAAATGATTTTGATCATTTTCAATTTCTGAGAATATTTAAGCTGAAAACCATTTTTCCAATACTTTTACCCTGTGTATCTTAAGCCAATCTATCTCACTCTCTCCAATTCATCCACTCACTCTCACTCTCTCTGCCTCACTCTATGGCCCTCATTACCAGGTTGCCAGTAAGCTGCTGTTACTACTGGCAACCCCGACTTACCGTTTCTGCCAACCGATATTTCAGTATTCCTGTAATATTACAGGCGGCGGCAGAACGTTAAATTCCTAGTGTCATGGGAGGGGAACCAGTCAAGCACTGTTAACAAACGAGCTGGTGCTTCATTGAATTATCTGCCAGTAGCGGCCAGAACTACTAACAGGTCAAGCCTGCAGCTAGCTCACAGCCGCTACTGGCAAACATGGAGTGAGCCAGTCTGGAAAAGGTGCTGGTAACATTTTTACCATCACCTTCATTCCAGAACAACCCACTTGTAATGACCCCCTATGTCTCTGTCCCGCCTCGCTCTCTCTGTGAGTCACATTTACATTGTGTGGTGACCGTTAGATGGAGCTACACAAATGTTTCCATTCAGCAGCACAACCAGAGAAAAAACACACATACCTTAACGTCAAATGAGAGCAGCTGGAATGCTGATGGCACATGTTCTACGTGTATTGGCTGTGCATGGCGAGCCTAGGTTCGGACAGACTTTGAAAGAGACCACAGGACTGGGGCTGAAGGGCCTATATCTGTTTGTGGTATTTTCCATTTTTCTGTTAACTATTAGTGTTTCTGCATACTGCAACAGATGTGTGGATTCAGAGCATTGCCAACCAATCAGTGGCCAGCACACACAATTAAACATGGCCTTGGTACTCACAGAAGACATTGGCCATTGGTTTTTTATATGTGTGCAGTACTTTCTAACAAGAAATGGCATTTTAAGAGACTAAATCGTGTTTTTTTCTTAGCAAAAGAAGCTATATATACTAGTATACTAAACTGCCTCTTTTTAAAACGTCTCAATAGTAACAGAGAGACTCGCAATTAAGGTGGCAGAGATTCTACCACATGTGGAATTACAAGATCTTTGTTGCATTAAGTGGGCACCTTAATGTCCCTTCAACTATGAAAGCATGGGAGTGAGCAATGGGAATCAAAGTAGTGTGGTTTTATAGCACTCTTAAGTTTCATTGTTGAATGTTTTTTAATGTTGAAGAATACATAGTTTAATGCATAAATAACATGTTAAACAACTGGTAAGATAGTTCAGCAAGTTAAGCACTTGCCTTGGCTATCTGTTGCTTAGTAAGAACAATGCTGAGATTAGAGCAATATAGTTTGGAGCACTGTGTAAAATAAAAAACAGGGTATCTGTTTGTCAAGTCAGCCTCACTTCTGAAAAATAAGGTAAAGACCATATACCACATAGGAAAAAAGAGGTCCAGATGTGGTTGAGCCTCCTGTGACTGAAGAACTGTAATGTATCCTTTAAAATCTATTAGTACCCGGCGAGGGCGCAATCAGAATGAAAGAGCCATTCTGATTGGCCCTCGCCGAGTCGTTACCAGGCCGGGAATCCCTCTGTCGGGATTCCACGGCCTTTGTCCCCGGCAGAGGGAGTGGCAGCCCCTCAGCCAATGAGGAGGCTCGAAGCGGGACCATCCCCGCTCTGAGCCTCCCCGCGGCTGAGAGGCTGCCTTTGCCCCCCGCCAGGGACTCGGGTAAGTCTTTTTTTTTTTAATTCCCTTCCCTCCCTCCCACCCGCCCCCCCTAATTTACCTTCTTGTTCCTGCGTCCCCGGCGGGGGACGAGGGTAGCCTCCAGCCGTGTGGAGACTCGGAGCGGGGCCATCTTACTAACTACCAATTATAGGCCCATTACCACGGTCCCATTCCTCCTTAAAATCATTGACAGAGTAGCCTACCTTCAGATCCAAAACTACCTGGAGACGAACCAACTACTAGGATCACACCAATCTGGATTCAGACCACAACACGGTACTGAAACGGCCTTAATTGACCTCAAGACACAAATCGACGAGTTGAAGGATAAAGGTAAAACAGCTATGCTCCTCCTCCTTGACTTATCGGCGGCGTTCGACCTGGTTGACCATGCAGTGTTATGCAAGCATCTAGCGTCTGCCGCCCATTTCTCAAGTGAAGCCATAGCCTGGGTACAATCCTTCCTAGCCAACCGGACGATGAGAGTGTTCTCCCCCTGGCTTCATCGGACCCAATTCAAATCACCTGTGGTGTCCCACAAGGTTCATGTGTCTCCCCTACAATGTATAACATCTTTACTAAGCCACTCTTTGCCAACCTTGACAGACTGGGGGTAACTTGTACTAATTACGCGGACGACACGCAGATCCTCATACCTCTATCTGCCAACTTTGTCGCAGACTCAGCTCTAGTAAATAAGATTTACCTCCTCATTCAGGATTGGATGGCCTCTCACGGCCTCTGCCTGAATGACGATAAAACAGAGATACTGATCTTGGGTTCCGACTCTAACCTCAAAAAACTCAGCCCCAGCTACACGGCCTTTAATATAGATGGTAATGTAATCAAGGTGGTAACTGAGGTTAAAACATTAGGTTTCTACCTTGATTCCACACTATCTCTCAAAAAAAGTAAACTCCTTGGCTTCATCTACAGCCTACACCTGCAAATTAATCAGGGCCTGTAGACCCTACCTTTCCAAATCTAACTGTATCACACTAGCCAACGCATTAATAATGTCTAAACTAGATTACTGTAACGCCTTATATGCAGGTGCCAATAAAATTGTCATAAACAAAATGCAACTACTGCAGAACAATGCTCTTAGAGCAGCCTTAGCTATACCCCGAAAGGAGCACATTTCCAATATCAGGAAAGACCACCACTGGTTAAAAATTAGTGACATAATTCTTCTCAAGACACTATCTATCACTTACAAAGGACTGAAAAACACAGCACCACCATATATCTCAGCTAGATTCATTAGAAAATCCCCCCAGGCACCACACTAGAGCCTCTAACCATCTTCTACTAGAAACTCCCAGATTCAGACTCGCAAAATCGGGCAGAGCGAGTTTCCCTATTAGAGCTGCTCGTGCCTGGAATGCACTCCCGACTGCATTAAGAGATGATCAGCCCTACTCTAGTTTCAGAAGTAAAGTGAAAAGTTGGCTCTGGACTAATAATACCCACTAACTGTCCCTTGCTTTAGACTCTGGATTTCTGCTTGTAAATATCCTGAAACCTGTACTATCCTGAAATCTGTTTTAATTGACTATCTTGATTCCCCCTGTGTGATGTGAGGCCTGACAGTTCGCATATTTGTACTGTAAATATTGCAAGAACATGTAATACATCCATTGTATGTAACCAAGCTTAAGTATTCTTGTTACCGCTGCACCCGGCTACCGCAGGGTTTGGAGCGCATTGTCAAATAATAAACTAAACTAAACGAAACTAAGTGGTCCAACATCCGGGCTGCCATCGGAAATCGGCTAATTAAACAAGACAAAGCTGAATTCAAGGGAAACCTTTATTGATGGGGAAGACCTTTTTTAACATTGGGAGACGGCTCAGCGCACATCCGCGCCACCAGGGGCTGAACATGATGGTGGTGCCGCCGCCCGGGCAACCCTTGTGATCCGTTGTGGAATAGGTGCAATGGGGGGGTTGCCTCGTAGGTGAGGGAGCACAAGTCGCGTTGTGCAGTGACTTTCTCGCATAAAACACGGCAGAGCAGTACTGGTCAGACCTGTTAAAACCGCACAATTACAAGGAACCTAGTCGTTTACAATACCTAATAGACAATAATGATTTCGGAATCTTGCACACAACCAGCTAAATGTGATGCTAAGCGAGTACCGAACTCCGAGAGTGCTAGTATTAGCACAGTGCTAATTGTGGGGTAATAGCTGTGTCGGTTTGTTAGGTTGTTTAAAGTGTTTGCGGCAATACAGAAGGTTTTGAACTGGGGAAGAATGTTAAGTGTATGTGGAAACAGCTCCAAGCCACGTGGTCAATGGAAACGGGGGCAGTTGGGAAGGGATACACTTATTCATAACCCTGAGATCGCGCATTTTCGACATAATTGTCGTACAAATCGAAAGGCAGTTAGGCAGTCCAATGAATGAATAGGGGGCGAAAACTTGGACTCGTTGAGTGCAGTCCAGTGATGTAATGTTTACAGCTGGCATGAATTCTCCTGGAGTTCGGGCTGGTAGATGGGGCAGCGTTTGGGGAAGTCCATGAGCAACCCATAGTGGTACAGGGCTTTCGGGTAATATAGAACCAGCAAAGGTGGGCTGATATTGTATGCATGATCGTTTTGTTTTACACATGACTGGCCCCCGCACTGATGTGAAGTGTTACTCTGGCCCGCAGGAAACTTTGCATTTCTTGCACTGTCCCTGCGCGGGTTGTTGCAAAGGAATGTTAACTCGGGCATCGCATTAATATCATGGTGCAGGTACATAAATAAAAAGTTAGCTTCCCAATTGACAGCAGGGATCTCTGTTTCTTCAACTCAGCCAGTTTTATGGGGAATAGAGGCTACAACTCCTAGAACGCTAGGCGACCAACGCCGGCCAAGTGGCGAAATTAGCGAGCAAAACTCTCCTGGTAACAACATTGGTAAAATAGGCCCTCGCGGTCCGTGTGGTACATAGATTGTCCTAATTAATACTCTGCTCATTCTGGGTGTTAGAAGCAATGCGCGCACCAAGTCGGCACGAGATTACATGGAAGTAGGGGCCCTTACAAAGAGAAGGTGTGATTGGTGCAGTAAGGGTTGAGGGTTTCCAGGGACAGGTAGCGGGTTAACCAACACTGGAAGCACAAGGAGGTCTTCAGGTTGTGCATGTCTCTGCCATATACATGTGCGGCGTCGTTCCCAAACGATAATGTGAAATAGAAGTGCACACAGCCTACTCGCATGGCAAAAGGGCCTGTACACGCCTGGGTAAAAAAGACGGTGGGCCACATTTATGGAGGTAAGGTTGGGATTTGGCTAGTTGTATCAGGCAAGATTGTGATCTCACTATGTGTTTCACATGGGCCCAGGCAAGGTGGGGGAGTTGTTTTGGTATACAGTGTTTGGTTGGGTGTCAGCAGTTCTGCA
This sequence comes from Ambystoma mexicanum, assembly GCF_040938575.1. Classification (NCBI taxonomy): domain Eukaryota; kingdom Metazoa; phylum Chordata; class Amphibia; order Caudata; family Ambystomatidae; genus Ambystoma; species Ambystoma mexicanum. Next base: position 278,725,280 of record NC_090929.1, on the reverse strand, counting down.
CCGCACTGGGGCAGGACTTTGGTTTTTCACAAGCCGGGGCATGCACGCAATCAATGAAGCGTAGGGGAAAATACAAGTTTTGGCGAGACAACTTGCTATAAAACACCATGGTGGCATGTTGTGCAAAGGCTCGATGTCGTATGTGGGGTGCAGTGTCATTTACGTAACTATGAGGTTGGAAGCAGAGGTTAAACACAGACACGCGTTAGGCAGTTATTTGGGGGCAAACTGCGCCCTGAGGTGTTTTCTTGCCTTCAGACAAGGGTCTAGGGGTACCAGTGCCAAACATTGTGACAGTACTGGTCAATTGGCACCTCCTTTTCCATAAATAAAATATAGTACTGAGCTCACTAAACCAGTACAGTAAGCAAAGGTTGGTCCCCTTTTCGTCTACTACATACCAATTACTAGCAGCCCAACAGATTATAGCCAAAATACAGGGTGGTACGACACACGGCCGCCTGAAGGTGGGTCAAGGTGTTAGCTGGGCACCTTTCAGCTACCAGTCTTGGCCGCCCAATTCACTGATTTACCGCTCATTGATGATTTTATGTCTGATACCTGGTTTTATAGCACATCGCCGCTACTCTACTGTGGGATTGCATGGACGCAAGCAAAGTTTTATAAAAGGGAAGTAACGGGGGGAGGCGAAGGGGGGAGGCGGAGGCCATGGGGCATGGCCGCCGCACCGCAAAATGTTCAGATAAGGCCTGTTTGTTATGTTATGATAGGGCGGTCATAACACACGTATACACAAGTGCTTTAGGATGCACTTTTGCGTGAAGGAGTGCTCTCCTTGCCCCCCACTTTCCAGCGGCGCCGTGGATTACCAGGCTTATTTGTAAACTTGCTAGTTATCGCTTTCGGCTGCATGAGTAGGGGCGATTTTCAATTACAAAGTAACGTGCTAGTTTATCGCGGCCAGCAGTAGGCTTATGGTCATTTGGGGGGGACCTAAACCCCAGGCGTAAGAGTATACCTTTGTCAAGGTAGCACAGATTAAGGGAATGCAGAGGAGATGTAATAATGTAGTTATAGGCGCTAGGTATGGTTAAGGCTCTATACTGGGAAGGTGCCCAGGTCAGTTACTGAGCCGTCGAGATGGATGCACAAGAGGGTATATCCCACAAGGCAGGTTGGCCAGGTTTGGGACATGGTGGGGTACCATATCACTGCAAGGTCTGGTATTTGTAATGGCACTGAAGCGGGGGAAAGGGTCTGGGTTAACCATTGAGCTACAGAGGCGAACAGGAAGGATATGAATACATAGCTCAACTTAATGATTGTGCACAGGGGTAAATCGGTTACAAATCAGGTACCTCTCAAATAACACCCCAGGGGCACCAGGCGTAAAAACATAGAGCATGGGTATAGATAATAGGCAGGATGCGTTTAGAGCTTGATTGGGGCTAGGTTTGGAGCACCTTAACAGGAAAGGAAGTAAAGACGGAAATGGAGGGGCGCTGAAGCACGCAATCCTCTGGGAAAAGTTGTCTCATTCGAAAGACAGATGTCATCCTAGTGGGGAATAACTCAGCGGACTAGTGAGGGGAGACTGGGGGTAAATTGGTTAAGCTAGTTTGTTTAAGTGGGGAGCAAAGGAGCATGAGCGGAAATGAAGTCATCAGGCGGATGACACAGGAGTTAGCGAGATTGCTAAAATTATGACTGGGGGGTCTGGTGTCAAGCATTGCCAAATCTGCAAGGGAAATTGGGGAAAGGTATCATTCTCTAAAAATAAGGTGTTAGGCAATGCATTGGGGGCATCGTTAGCATTGGATCTGGGGATCTATGAGTGAACAGGTTGGCAAGGCCAACTCAGCTGTTCAATCCTTCGAGGGTCAATATACAAGTGAATGGGCTGGGGGACGTCTGGTAGGTAGTAGTCGGGGTTGTGCTGAGATGCGACTACGGCTGGGAAGCTTTGGCCTACATAATGTATTTAAGAGAGGAAAGGGGTCTGTTTTAAGGGTAAGAGGTTGGCCACGCTGCTCTCGGTCATGCATGGCACTCCCCCAGGCCGTTAATACTCCCGTAAGGGCAGCAATCCACAGAGATCCACAGAGAATCAGGGGAGGGGAGATTGGGCCTACATGACAATTGCAAACGGAAGTGGTGAGCCCCCCTTGGAAAGTCGGGCGCGGAAGGGGGCTTTTACTAAAGGAGTTAAAAGGTCAGCTTCTCCCATCGGAAACGGCACAAGACCGGGGATTCTTGTGGGGGTAAGATTGAGCCTGATAAAAAAGTGAGAGAACTGAGGCAAAGAGGAAGTAAGGCAAAGGTGGTGTCTGAAAGGCTAACTAAGGAATAAAAGCTTTACTTCACCCATCAAGAACGACGCTCCCCCAGCATGGTGACTCGTGCAAGGGCAGGCAGAGCAAGGATAAGTTGGTTGGGGAGCTTTAGCCTGGAAAAAATATGGAAGGAACATACTGCGGTTGAAGTATCACAAACGGGTTGACCGGATAGCCGGGTTAAAAGCAGGAGCTGGTGGATGAGCCATTGCAAAGCCGGGAAGGTCTTCACTTTTTCGGACCAGTGCCTCTTGGGAGCCTAAGCGGTGGGGGCATCTGGTGGTAGCAATGAGGGCTCAGCTTCCCCCCAACAAGCAGCGCTCACTCAGCCCAGGAACACCTGCAGGGGCAGGTGGGTCTAAGACTGGAAGGGCTGGGGGAGTTGTGCCTATTGTTGACTGGAAAAAAGGGGGAAGCAGGTTTTGGGAAAAAAAGTGCACTAAGCTCCTGGAACTTAGAAAGAGGAAAGGGGGGAGCCGTGGCGGGTGGTAACCCACCTTCGCCGGTGCAGTGTTGTGGTGACAAGTGACAAGAGACAGACTTCGAATGAGCCATTGCACCGCCGGAAGGGTCTTCGCTCTTCTCGGACCAGCGCCACTTGGGAGCCTTAGCGGTGGGGGCGCCTTGTGGTACCAATGAGGGCTCAGATTCCCCCAAACAAACAGCACTCTCTCAGCCCAGGAACACCTGCAGGGGTAGGCTGGTCTCAGGCATGAAGAGTTGCGAGAGTTGGGCCTACTGTGGACTTTGTTGGGAAAAGAGGGAAGCAGGTTTTGGAGCAGTCGTCACACCTTTGGAACTATTTTCACAATTGTTTGCTGTGTTTTCTATTATGTGTGAAAATAAATCTGCTGCCTTTTATGCCAAAAAGAAGACATGTCTCATTCTGGACCTTACTGATGGGGAGAAGAAAGGGACTGAGAGGAATGAGCAAGAGTAATGTATATTGGTATAATAATGGACAAATGCCCAGGTTATGCACTGGACCTGATTCCCACATGGACCTCTCATATTGTCACGGGGGCCTAACTTCTTACTGCACACTCACACACAATAACACACAGGAGCATGGTTTAATGCTCGGAACTGGTGCACGGGGGCCATGCACCGTTTGTTATTAACTTGGTCACATGATCATGCACGAGCTGTCAGGTGAAAGCTTAAGTTACAACATGCCATGCCAAGGTTAATACCAACTTCAACAATAACTGACCATGTTTGCTGCTACCCGCTATCCCTGACTGATGGCAATCTTGTGCAACTGTGCTCCCTCTTTGCATCTTATTTGCCACTGGGCTGCCCGCCTTGTATCACTCACTGGGGTGGCCAGGGCACCTATTGCCAGAAGAAACAGCTCCCCATCTTCTTCCTTCTGTAAGGCTGACACCTCACCCTCCTCGCCCTCGCACTCTGGTGCATTCTCCTCTTGAATGAGGGCGACGTTGGCAGCCAGCTCAGCCCACCTGTTCTTCCACCGTTATGCGCCCTTGGCTGTGCCTATGGCTGACCACAGCGTCTTGCAGAGGGTTGCAAAGTGCCCTGTCTTATGGCATCTCCTGTACTGCCAACCCATTGCCGGACACCTCCAAGGCGCGGCATTACTCTGCCGAAATATTCACATGCTTGAGGGCATGTTTCCTCCATGCCTACTCTTTGAGTTGCCCTGCTTCCTGCCCTACCTTTCTTGGACTGGGTGCAGATTGCGAGTGCTTCACCCAGTTCCAGTCCCTAGATGGCCTTCTGTTTTCATCTAAATTAGTGAGGCGAGCCAAATCTTGACCTGAAAGAAGAGATCATATGGTTTGTCAGGTTGCCTTCTCCCTTTGCCTCTCTCCTACTTTCTCGTATATATTTTGATACTATGTGTGTTGAATGTACGGAAATCGCTATTTTGTTTTTTAAACTTATGGGAATGTGTTTCAGGATGTTTGTAATATTTTATGGTGGTGTAGTTGACTAAAAGCTATGTTGCTAGTGTTTTTTACATGTTTTAAATTACATAATTCAATTTTTATGTGTTTTATTATTATTCTTGTATCTTGTGTAAAAAGTCGAAATTTGATTTGGCTAATATGCACAATAACATTTTTTTTAAAAGATGGCCTCCTCCATCATGGCCGACCTTGCTGTGGCCAGCTCATGGGCTCTTCCGAGCTCCCGCATCCTTGCTAGGGGCATCCCTGTATCCTTTAATATTTGAGTGTGCTGCTTGTTTGAGTGACAGGCCACTATAATGTGGCCTTAGAGCTTGCCATCCTCATCCACGGAGGCACACATGGCCACCAGCATGCGGAGCCTGGTGTAATAAGAGTCCAGAGACTCATCCGGGCCCTGAGTCGCCGCCTGCTTCAACTGGAAGCGGTTGAAGTGAATGTTCACCATAGGTGCAAAGTAATCAGTCAGTGCCTGTTTCGTTTCTTGATATGTTCCAGCTCCTTCGGGCAGTGTCTTGTGGACATCGCTTCAGGCATAAAATAACAAGAGAGTTTTCCTCCTGGCGTCCACCAGTATCTCTGCTGCCTCAAAACATTACTATCCTCTCCTATCAACGTGCCCAGTTGGCCCCCAGGGACGCAGGGCTCCCCTTCACATCAAATTCTGGCACTGGATGGCTGTGGAACAGAGGACCTTGCGGCAGCATAAATCTGCTTCTCCCCTGCCCTGACATCTGATCCCCACCTAGCCTCTGACTGGGCCCCTGAAAGTTACTTGGCCTGGGTGTGCTGAATAAAGTACTGCTGGTAGCTCCCCTGATCCCACTGAACCGAGGGTCAATGTAAATCCTTGCCCTTGAGTGTCTCCCCTCTTTAACCTGGCCACCACAGGGCGCCTGGACCACAGCGCAGAAGCACTCTCTGGGTGGGAGCTGCGGCAAGCGGAGTTAACCACACTTTGCTAGCAAAGTTCCCGCGACTGTACCTGCTGACAGGGTCTTCTTCCTCCTGCCTAGCCAGAGTGCACGTCCTTCTTAAACCAGTTTTCCTCCCGCGGTGGTCTTACCAAAACCGCCCGAGCACCGCCCCTGAGGTAGGCTGACCAGGCGTCTGGGTTTTCCCAGGACAGTCTGGGGAAATCACCCGACGTCCGAGGGTCCCGGGAGTTTTTTACTTTTATTAACCCCGTCCGGGGTTTTGGATATGGTCACTTTTTTTGCCGGGACCCGATTTCGAAATCGTGAAATCGGGTCCCTGCGCCAAACTTTTTGCGCGAAGGGGGGCGTGAAATGCTTTTCATGCCCCCATTTCCTCCCCCTTCTCCTCCCCGGCGCTCTCCTCCAATGAGAGGAGTGTGCATGTTAGCACACCCCCTGCCCCCCCCCCCGCAACAGGCCAGCAACATAGAAGTTGGACTAACGTTGTATGTGTATTTACCTTAGTCCTACCTCTATTTCGGTAGCCCATCCGGGATTCTTTTTTAAAAATCTGGTCACCCTACCCTGAGGAGGGCTGCAGTGGGCAAGGACTAGCAGGCCAGCAGTCTGTCCCACAGGACACTATGTGCCTCCTTGTTGTGGCGGCGACACGCCTCTGCCCCCAAACCCCCCTTTGGTCAGTTTGCAGAATGTGAGCAGTTCAAAGAGCGTCAGTGGGTAACTTCCGCAGCATGCGCCCACTGTATGCAGGCCTCGCAAGAAGTGCCAGCGGTCATCACGTAATTCCTGACTGATGAGAATTCCGCCCTTGCACACCGCGTGGAAAACCTCTGCACGCACAGGGGACTCCAGATGCACCTGCTGGTCCTCGTCAGCCGTGCTATCGGTCGTCAGAAATGATCCGACTCAATATCAGGCACTGTGATGTGGCCTCCTGGTAGATGCGCGCACCAGCGCTGCCGGTCTGCATGAATGGCTCTCAAACCTCATCACCAGTTGTTATATTGTTACTTGGGTCCATGACTTTGTACTGCACATTCACGCACAACAACACCCGGGAGCCTGGTTTCATGCTCGGAACAGGTGCACGGGGGCAGTGCACCGTCTTTTATTAACTTGGTCACATGGTGTCCCATGTGACCACACACACGCATGCATGAGCTGCCATGTGACAGCTTAATGTACAACAGACCCCTGCTTTGCACTCAGCTGTTACCCTCAGTTTGTTTTTAGTTTGGACTTTTAGTTGGCCTTATGCCACCTCCAATTCAAAACGATTGCAATAGATTACATATAGGGAGAATGGAATGTGAGGAGGGACATACAGCTTGTAGGTGTTATTTGGTTATGTGCCCACTCATTGACTGACTTCGGACATGCTAATCCCTATTGCCATTCCCACCCAGTTCCTACCCCTCCCCGCCTATAACACCTCCTCATGGGAACTCTTTGAGCTCGCTTTAATCAAGCCTTACGATCAAGCTTTGAACTCAAAGTGTCTGTCAGTGTTTTTTTTTTAAAAAGCAGTATTCTGCAAGTTAGTGACTTAACATGAGCTGTAAACCTACTACTGTTGTAACTAAAATGTCTTAACCCGGTCTGCCTATAGCCACTCGATTTGTTAGCTCTATGTGTGTCCTTCACTGAAACCCTGTTAAAAAACAAAGCACTTGCAAAACCAAACTTTTTGGCTTGTGTATAAGTATTAGGCGTTTGCCAGACACTGCTATTAGATGCCCAGGTGATTGCACGATTGTGCACCTCCTACCATCAATGGCCAGTTAATACTACTGTGGCAGTGTCTGGCAAATGCCTTTCCCATGCCTACACTAAACTTTAAACTGTTGGCATTGCCCATGCTTGTTTTTTTTTACCAAAGACTGCCTGTACTAGTGCTGTTCTATAATGTCCATCACACCTATCTGCCATGATCTATTAGCTCCAGGAGACCCCTGAGAAAAGTGTGCTCTGTACAAAATGAATGTGTTCATGTATTTACCCTTGGTCGCGGATTACATGTGTGCATGCTATGCAATACAAAGGGTGCACACAGGCAACCATGTTCCCTGTTCTATGTGAAAAAATCGCTGCGTAAAAAGTCGCTGCGAAATCGGTCTTTTTGTGGGCATTTTTTACATCATTAATATGAGGGGAGACCCCCGCAGACCCCCCATAGTGGCCTTACTGTAATGTATCACCCTTACCAACTGCCACATATAAACGCAGTAAAAAACGCATTTTTAAAAACGGCTTTTTCGGCCACATTTTCATTGGATACGGTCCGGTTTGAGTGAGAAGCCACTGTGTTAACAGGATACATTGAGCATTAGAGAAGCAGCCTTATCGCTTTAATAAGGAATGTGCGCCCTCTGCTGTGCAAATGAGGCACTGTGCCATCTGGGCTGGACGCACACATTCTGAAATGGGGATACTGGTGTCGTCTATGAAAGGGTAGAATATTCTTTTCATGTGAATTAGAATTTGTATCTCAATGGGAAACTTTATTTATGGGATGTTGTGCATCACGTTGCTCATCAGTGGTAGATAGTTGTGTGGAGGTTGCTAAATGGGATAGCTTTCGCTAAGTGCAATATAACAATATAACAATTATATGTTTTAATAAAATAAGGGCCTGATTCACAGAGCGTTTTCCAATGGGATTGCGCCATTATGTTCTGGCTATAAATGATGCTTGCATAGTCAGTTTCATCTTTATAGCTTCACTTGTGGGAAGGGTACACTTGATTTATTTACCGTTTTATGTGTGGGGATATACAAATAACTCTATATGACAATTTAGGACCACTTCAGAGAAGCTCTGAAGCCAGACTGATGGTCGTGGAGACAACCAACAGAGTCAGTGTGAAGATTAAGCTCGGAGATGTCCAGGCTTTACAGGAGTTTGCCCAGGAAAGGAGTGATAGAGATTGGGCGATAGCTGGGCAGGAGGGGTCGGCTGTAGGTTTCTTGAGAAGAAGGTGCACAAGAGAATGCTTCAGAGAGGAGGGGAAGGTTCCAAAGGTGAAAGAGTGGTTGCAGAAGTCAGCCAGTGCAGGAGCGAGGGTGTCAATATGGTCCTTGATGGTTCTGGACGAGCAGGGAAGAATCTGTTTTGACGAGACCTTCATAGATCGGAATTGTCTGGAAATCTCATCTGGGAGAACAGAGGAAAGGAAGAGAAAGAGGGAGGAGAAGCGGCAGCAGGATGGCAGAGGTAGAGGAGAGATAAGAGGGAAGCAGGGGAGAGAGAGGGTGGACAGGGTGTCCTGTGTTTTAAAGATGAAATGAGAGACCGGGCAATGGAGAGGGCCTGGGAGGGGAGAGGAGAGGTAGTTACTGCAGCAGGATTGGCAAGCTCCTTGCAGATTATGAGTTTGGCTGAGTTGTTAGATGCTGCGGAGACGCAGGATTGGATGCGGGCTCTCTTCTTAGTACAGACCGAGAGCCGTTATTGTCTTTGGAGCAGGCGGCAGGCCAGGTTATCAGAGGACGCACAAGAAGCCCCCATTTCCTCTTGGCCACCCTCCACTTGTATTTGAGGGTAGCAAGGTCAGAGTCGATCCAAGAGAGATAGAGTCGCAGAGGTTGCAAAAGAGTACAGAGGAGGGACAGAAAGCATCTAGGTGGATATTGAGGTATCCAAGGAGGAGGAGTTAATTGGTTGAGGCCAGGAGGGAAGAGGAGAGGTCAGCCCACTCAGAGAGGAAAGAGGAAGTCGGACCAGGTGGCCGATAGATAGTAGCAATGGTGAGAGAGTGGGTGGGCGAGATAGAAAACCTACAGACATGGTATTCAAAGGATGAGTATGCCTTCATAGGACTCACAAAGGCAGGAATCCACTCTGGGAAGATCAAGGATACACCACCACCAGAACGGTCGGATCTGGAATGGAGAGGATCTTGTAGCCATCAGGGAGGAGAGTGTCAAAGCATGTGACAGAGCTGGCCATGAACCATGTCTCTGTGAGACCAAGGATGTCGAGGTCTAGTTCTTGCAGGAGGTGACAGATGTCAGTGGAGTGTTTGACAGCTGAGCGAGAGTTTTGAGTGGCAATATGGAGAAGGATGCTAGTCTTGAAAGACTTTTGGGGAGGGGTAGAAATCAGAGGTACACCCTGCCTGGGTGTAGATGGAGCCCAAGGGTGGGTGGGGGGCAGAAGAGGAAGGAGGAGTGGGCGAGGTAGCCAAGGTGGACGGGGACGTGGGAGGCAAGGAAGCCAGAGAGGAGAGAGAGGGTACAGCAGGAGAAGCAAGGAAGTTGATGAGGCACAGGAATCATCTATCAAAGAGGAGAAAGTTGGCCTGACGGCCTTGGACCAGGACGGTGCCATTAGGTGGACATTAATGATTACCTCCGAGGAGTGGAAGTGGTCCAGGAGGGCCTCCCACCGCGTGCCGCCATTAATGGGGGAGGAAGAGAAAAGAGAGAGCACAGAGACCATATGGGGAGACCATAGGTCTGGCGGAGGAATGACAAAGAGGATGTCAGTGTGGATCTGTCTAGAGGATACGCTGGTGTTGGTGTCAGCGATAGGGAGACCAGGGTTTGAGACCAAGCTATCCTTCTTGAACTTCTTCCTGTCAGACTTAGTGAGAAGGGAAGGATAGTCAATGGAGAAACAGTTAGAGAAGATAGGAGAAACAAAGAGCGCCATGAGTGATGTAGAGAAAAGGCGAAGAGGAGAGAAAGGGGGGAGGGAGGAGAAGTGAAGCAGGACAGGAACAGCAGGACAGGGTAAGACAAGTACAGTACAGCCACAAGGGCACAGCTAACTTCGAATTAGCAGCAAGGTGAAAAACAATACAGCCATAGGGGCACAGCTAGATTTGAATTAGCAGCAGAGGTGAAATAAAGTACAGCCACAGGGGCACAGCTAGATTCGAATTGAAGTGTGCAGATTGTAAACAGCCTCAATTGCTTCAGAATTACAACATACAAATACCTTTATTCAATCAATTACAATGCATAATCATGTAGAAAAATCAATTAAAAAAAAACCATGACAATAATTTCATCAGTCACATGTTTTGAAACTACCACTCACAGTCAATCAGACACTCCCCATCTTCACAATCAATATTATACTGTGAAACACATTAAATCATTAGAGAAACAACAATGCCAGTCAAAACAATAACCCCCAAAAATACACCAAAAATAATAAATAATAAACACATCACGAATGTAACACTGTGCAAACATGAACACATTGAGCCTCATTACGAGCGCGGCGGTAGCCATGTCAATTTTACAGGCACGGCTACCGCCAACACTACGAGTTGAATGGGCCAGTAATTGCCCATTTGCGGGTGCCGATATTGCCGGGCTCCCCATCCCCATTCTGCCCAATAGGGCAGAATGGGGGTGGGGAGCATGGTTGCACCAGCACCGTTGATAATGGTGCTGGTGCAATCACAAGTTCTGCTTGCGGGTGCCGGTATGGCCACCTGGTCAGGCCAGGTGGCTGTAAGGGCACCCTCGAGCAGAACTCATAGTATGGCAGTAAGGTAACAATGGTGCCGGTAGCGATACTGATGCCATTGTTGCCTTACCGCCATACTCCTAATGAGGCCCATTTAATATGGAAGCGCATTCTTTTGTGTGCATGAACACCCAATGTTACATGTAATGTTTCGGTTCTTTTGGCAGCCAATGCTGAACATTAATCAGGGGCTGAAATCAGTACTCAATTGAAAAGAATGGAGGAATCTATGGTAGGGTAATATCCCAATCTGCAACACAAATCAAACAAGTGCAATTAATAATATTTAATTATTGTGTGAATTAGTTAAAACAAACTTTACACACAGTAGACAATCAAGGTACAGGATAACATCATATCAACCACAAGTTAATTTCATACAATGTTAAAACAATTTCAATAAATTCATTACAGTAATTAACATCTATCATTTGGACTCTTTAATAAATTCCACCACACGTCTTCCCAAGTTAAAAGAGAGTGAATACTAAAATAGAATATGAAAATTTCTACCCGATGGGGAGCTAAAATTGGACAATCAATAATAAGGTGCTTCAAAGATTCCACATTTAGATTACAACAATGACATTGACAGTCATTTACAGGAGCTCCATATCGACCACCTATAACATCGCTAGAAGGAAGAAGATTTAATTTAATGCGCAACCAGAGAGTTCTGAGCTATTGAGAAGCATGGTGGGATAGATATTTCAGCAGGACATTCATAGGCTTAATATCCATAGAGAAATGATCAAATACTTTATAGGGGCAAAGAATCTCCCTATTTTTGATACAATCAGCCTCATAAAGTAACGTATTCACCTTGCCTGCATTACATTACAACTCCTCTAGAGAGATAGATTGAACAGCCATCATCAACAACATTGAATTAACCTAATTTACAAAAGCTAAACAGTTACCGTGATTAAACAGTGTGTTAAGTTGAACAAACAGGGTGAATGCTGGGGGCAAAAATATAGAGCGCAGGAGAAGTTCTCTTCGCCGGTCAACCCTCATATTCAGTGAGGTAATGCCCAAGATATGCTTAACCGGGGGAAATTAGTGCCGCCGGGAAGCTTTAGAAATCTTTTCCACACAAAAGCCTCCTGCTTAGCCCAATTGAGATTGATATCCTTCACCTCTGCCCCATAAGATATTTTCAGGACAATCACTAGGTTATACAATTTTAAAGCAGGTCACATTGAAAAACAACAATTTTTCCTATCAAGTGCACTAAGATGGACTACCGCTGAAATAGCACCAATTCTTAGTTCATCGGCCGCCAGTGACATAGCTTGTTTAGATTTAATGATAATGCCCAAGAATTTAAATACAGGCACTACTTGTAGTCTAGTTCTAATAATTATTAGTGAACACTATTTGTTATGAATACATTGCAATTGAATAAGTATATATAGAAACTTTCGCTTCTATCATAAAAACTGAGCGAGTTATAGATGTTTTAGTAAAAGTAGTTTTTGCAAAATAGGCGTGAGAATGGAAAACAGAAATTCGGGTTAAACTACAGATAGGTTTTCTTATACTATGTTAAGGACTACAAAAAAGAGAATGCCACACAGGAATCAGTCATTCACAGCCGCTCCTAACAATTCATATGTGATACTCTAGTTTCCGTTTCGTCGGGAATTACTTTTTTTAATCAATTCAATAAGAAGTTAGGGTTTAGTAACACAGATGAGAGAAAAATCAGTGCAAAGATAGCTCTAACAATACTATAGTTCTGAATTAAAGAGGGGATGGGTTTGAAATTGGAATCATACAATGCAGATATATTATGGGTCACTGTTCTTCCTATTAATACTTACAGAATAAGTTATTAAATTGGACCGTCAGTTCTGGTCATGGATTAGGTGTGTCAATGAAGGACCGCACATCAGGCGCGGGACTGGATTAGCTAGGCTGGTCACCGGATTTGCACAGGATCTACCCTTCTTGTTTCTGAGTATTTCAAATCAGCGGGATAGCAAGTTCCTCAGGCAAGCCTCGTGGTAGCAAGCCAGAGAGTTTCTGGATACTAGTTCAAAAGGCCTTCCCACACCTCAGCGCTCCACTGGGTTGTGAGAATACGTTTGAGGATTTAGGCCTTGCTGAAAGTCAATAGTTCTCTACTGCTTGGCAAGAGTCTTGGCATCTGGATCTGGAAGGATGTTAAAGGCTGGATGCAGAATGCTGGATCAGAGTGCTTTGCCAGAATCAGGAAAGTGAATGAAGCAGTGAGTCCCTATGTGTTGTCAGCTGTCTCTATGTATCCTTTCAAATGACATCACAAAATGGGTGTATAGGCCGGCTTACCTGAGCTTGCCCCTGTGAACTGGGATTGGATCAGGACCTCATCTCCACCTTCAATCTGAGTGATTGGATCAAGGCCGGATGATGTCACATGTATGGTTTAGATTTACAGTCCTTAGAAACCTCCCCTCAGCCACTAGTGTCAAAATCAGATTTGATCCTAAATACATATTTCTACATTGGTAATCTCTTCACAAATAAGACACACAGAGATTCCATATTTTATGTTGCATCTGTTCACCAAAATCCCGAGCTGTGGGACCTTGTTTCACCTTTCTACAGAATTGTGTCCTTTTCGCCATGAACACATTTTCCCAAATTTCTGCAAATTACCACAAATGTGTGCGTTTAACATAGGGATATGTGTGTACATTTTCACAATTCTAGTATTAAAACAGTTCACATAAAACCACATATATTGCCATTCCTGTCCCAAACATGATACACAGTTCTACCACCTCTTAAAAAGTACAGCCAGAAATTAGACTAACAGATCTGTCCTTTGTATATTTTTCACCACTTTGAATCACAAGTTATGAGTCTCTAAACATTTTTCATTGTTCATTCTTAACAGCAAATAGTCGGCCCCTTTGTCTCTCCCTGGAGTCCAGGGGTAGCCCCCTCCTTTGGGGAATTCCTTCCAGGAGCAGTTTACAACCCTTTCACACATCTGTTTCCTGGGCTGGAGGATCTGCCATTGTTCATTCTCTTTTTGTAGACACAAGTCTGGCCTAACGCACAATTATCATCTGCCAGTGAGTTTCTGCTGAGAGGATTTCCCTCCCCTTGGGAGAAACCTGTTTTTCCACTTCTTTCAGATCAGCCAGGCTGATTTATTCTTAATTTCTTAAGGTCCAGCATAAACCAAACTTGTTGCATCAAACATAAATACATTACTTTCTTAGATTTACATATGTGGGATCAAAAACACAACTGAGAGCTGTATTCCTTAAGCAACACTACTTTTATGTTTGCTAATCCGGCAGACTTTTAGTTTAGATATTTTGAAGTTTCATCAGGAGCTCATCTGACAACTGTCATTCACAGGTAGCCCAGTGTACTGCACACAGATTTGGACAGGAGCTGTCAGTTTAGACACAATCCAGTTTGTCTGAGGAAATGTTTTGCTCCTTACACTTTAGGACTTGTATATTCGCCATGCTTCATTAGATTACATGGATTTTAGCACCAAGCAAGATTTTGAATGTTGAGAAGTGTTGTGTATAGGCATTTTGGAGTTTTTAGCAACAAAGCAAATTTCATTTATAGTCACATTTTGAAGTTTAATTTGCAAAGCGCTGCTTCACTCTCTGCATTCTGTTTGCTGGTCATGGAGCCCACTGGCACATTTTCTGCAGTGTGTGCTCTATCCCACCACACATGTACCATGGGTTGCAGGTTGTGCATCCATCTTTTTGTGCATTTACACATGCGGTTTTGGAGGTTTCTGGTGCACACAAGAGTTTTGCCACCATTGTTGCTGTCTCTTGCACTATAACTATCAGAGTGATGCCGCATAAAATAGCGGAGTGGATCAATACATCTCACATCATCTGATGTTTCCAACTTGCATGCCATGGTCTTGCCACTACGTAAGCCCCACATAGTTAGTAAGCAGCAAGTAGAATAAGTGAGGAGGGGAGAAAATAAACAATTCAAGTCCAGTTCTAGACTCAGCATCCAATGCGACGCCCACTCTGCTTAACCCTTAATCGAATAGCAGGCGGTATAAACATACAGGGCCTCATTACAACCTTGGTGCTAAGTGCACCAACTTTACCACCATGGTGTAAACTCCGTTTACACCATGGTGGATGGCGGATTTACCGCCCCATTCCAAGGTGAGTGGGGCGGTAAATCCCCATTTCCCATTTTCCCTTCCCCATTCCCATTTTTGCCCCATAGGGCATAATGGGAGTGGGGAAGGTGCTAATTACGCCGCCGTAAATTACGTCGGCGTAATTAGCACCATGGCAGGTTAGCACCATGGATTTTAATGCCTGCTAAAAGCAGGCGTTAAAATCAGAATCAGGCGTTAAGGGTTAACGGTGGCGTTAACCCTTAACGCCTGAGTTGTAATGAGGCCCACAGTATTCACAAATAGTTTGACCTACCAGGGAGCTCAAGGGCACTCAGGCCCACAGTCACTCTCTGAGTAAATGCTACTAAAAATATCCACAATGCTTAAACATGGGGCCTCATTACACGGTAGGCGCTAAGGGATTACCGGTACCGGTAAGGTCACCGGTGCCGGTAATCCCTTAGCGCCCTACTACGAGGTCTCTCAGCGGGTCCTGCCCTTAACGCCTGGTCTGACCAGGTGTTAAGGACGGGACCCACTAAGGGACTTCAGAGCTAATAACGATACCGCAAATTGCGGTACTGTTATTAGTTCCTTCCCCATTCCCATTGAGCCCTATGGGGGCTCGAATGGGAATGGGGAATGGTATTTGGCATGGGAACTTACTGGGTCCCCCAGGGTCAGAATGACCCGGTAAATCCCCATACCACCTACCCACACCCGGTATACGGTAAGGGAGTAGCCATGCCGCTAATAGCGGCATGGTTACCTCCTACCTTGTAATGAGGCCCATAGTGTTGATGTTTATTTTTATAGACGGGTTGTAAAAAAGTAATGAAGTGAAAGAGAATCAGGAGATTTTTCAAAGCTGCAGCTTCCCACCGCTTCAGTTGCTCAGATGTAGAAACAAAGTGGTTAATCTTACAGCTGAACTGAAATAGACTAAAATGAAGATATTTTTAAAAGTAAGGAGCCACAGCTGTTTTCCAAAGATCACCAATTGAAGCAAAGGCATAGTAAACCAAGATATGTGTGTGAGAGCAGAACACGGAGAGCTCAAGCACACTCCCCGTGAATCTCCTTTTCCGGGCGAGAAGCTAGGAAATCACCGGCAGATGGAATTAGAGATCTCTGTTCGGATGTTTCTATCAGACAAAACAAGGTTGAATTATTCACCTGACTGCCGAAAACTGCCTGTGGCTTTGAAAGCGTCCATTAATGAGTACAAGTAATGCAGTCGTAATGTTGCGTACAGTCATTATAACCACTCACAGAGGTCCAAACTTTCCACAGTACGAGGTCCAGAGGTATAAACCACTCTGTGCGTCTTGATGCTTACCTTGATTGTAAGCACAAGTTTCACTGTCACAGCCCCAGCACCGCACATCAAACACAAAACACACTGCTACACACCACTGTGCTACGCACTGTGTGTAAGCTTTTTAAGGTTCCTCCTTCCTGCAGAGATCAATAGATAGGTAAGAGAGACTCCGCTGCTTCCACAATTTGTTCCGTGATCTTTGCTGCCACAAAACCCACTGCTACAAAATGAATGCTTGTTCTCCTTAGGGTATATTTCATAAACCAAACGCAGCCTTGTTAGAAATACCATATTGCTCCAGGCGGGTGGGATAGCATGTATATAAATGCTACACAAGATGCCAATTATTAGAACTGCATCTGCAAACATGCAGAGAAAATGCTGCTGGTTGCTTTGTCCCTCCAACCCTCTCAGTAACCAAAAACCTCCACAACCCCAAGTTGAGTATAGAAAACAAGGACACTTAATAATTCCTTGCGTGCCGGTGGAAGCCGCAGTTTTGAATGCAGGTAGTACAATAGTACAGGACTCGATGCTGTAAATGGTAAAAAACAAACTGTCACTTGTTTACACAGTAACAGAGTCAGCGCTTGTAAAAGGCGAATAACCTGGGCATTAAAGAAAACCTTGCGGCCAATGCCTACCTTCGTTAAGTTGAAGCTTCCATGTTGATCTACCTTCCAAGGCACCAAGCATTTCAGGCTTTGAGGTCTCGGGATCGCCCGATGTGTGCCAATCAAAAAAGGCCAGTGAGGCTGTTTTCGATTTCTACTCTTGAAAACATGACTAGCCCACATGCCCTTATTTGGCGGCCATCTTAGACCATCCTGTGTCCCAAGTTAAGCAGTTCTGCATGCTTGCCATGCATCTTGGCAGACATACGCTAACAGGGTAAACACATACAACCAAAACCAGTTCTGAACAGCAAAGGCCACACATC
This sequence comes from Ambystoma mexicanum, assembly GCF_040938575.1. Classification (NCBI taxonomy): domain Eukaryota; kingdom Metazoa; phylum Chordata; class Amphibia; order Caudata; family Ambystomatidae; genus Ambystoma; species Ambystoma mexicanum. The sequence goes on along the minus strand of NC_090929.1, from coordinate 278,708,260 downwards.
CCAAACCTCAAGATGGAAATGGACAAATGCAGACATGGCTAAAATGCCTTATTAACAATCAATATTGACACCACAAATTACAGGCACCAACATTTACAGTGCAACCCCAAAGCAAATTGAAGTTGTCCTTACATGTGAACCATACAAATATCCTGGGTATTTTTGCATTGGAGAGCTGGACTACTACCCATAATTACTGCAGGCAAAATACAGCCCATGAGCACCAAAATACAGTACAGGATGGCCACCAATTCAGAAACCAAATCCTATTATCATAGAGATAATCACAAAGATTATCCTCTCAGTTTGTACCATTCTACCTACTCGTTGAGATCTCTAGTGTGACTATCTGCAAGAAAAAATCACTTTTGTTAATCTTTTATCAACTTGTTCTCTCTCTCCATGTTCCTCTCTCCAGATACTCTCAATAACACTGTCCAAGAGAAGTCCTCAAAATGATTTTGCATTTCAATGTAATGCTTGCCCAAATTGAGCTTTTCAATTTTCTGTTTGAAACAACTTCTATGTTCAATGATCCACGTCTCAATCTTACGGATAGTTTTGCTGCTGTCCATATACTCCACAGTCAGCGTTGCAGTTAGTGAATTCATATTGTGACCACAATTTGGTTCAACCCAAACCTATCTACTTTGCCCTAGTTGTTTATTTCCAGACAATGGTGTCCCTTGATAGGTGGAAAATCCCATATTTGGGGGTGAGAATGAATAGTGTTTTTTTTTCTTTTTCATTCTGTTCTTACTAACCATGTCACAAATGGACACTTCTTTTTTAGAGGCAAAAATGTGTCTATGTACCTGAGAGCCTTCATTATGAAAGATTCTCCAATGTTTGCAAATTATGTTTTTGATGTGCCAGCTCAGATCTGTAAAGGTGGGCACACACATCAAATGAGGTGCAGTCTGTTTCTTTTGTCTGGTTCTAACAATGCTTCCCTGTTATTATTGCAAGCCTTTTTGGCTGATTTATGCACCAATTGTCTAGGTTACCCCCTCTTATGCAACTTGTCAGTCAAGGCAGTAGACTCAATTTCAAAGGATTCCTTTGTGCTGCTGTTCTTTTCAGCCTCAAGAATTGTCTGAAGGGGAGGTTATAAAAGAGATGTTTCATGTGATGACAGTAGTAATGGAGCAAAAACTTTGTATCAGTTCTTTTATGAAACCGATTTGAATAGAAGTAGACTATTACGGTGCTAAATGGTGATATAAGAGTCTCTTTCTCTCTCCTGATAGTCACTTGCACGGCTCTGCTGTAGGCTATGGAAGGCTGCCTCTGCACTGTTGTTGAACCGCACAGTCCACCCACTGCAGGTCATGCCACAACCTCTCAGTCTCTGCAAGTTTTTCACGGCGGTTCCATTTTGACTCGCAAGACACTTCTCGGGTGTCCCACTATTTCTCTTCTCAGCCTTGGATATGAGCTTTGCTGCAGACTCCCAAAGCCCTTGGGCCAGCTTTCCAGGCTTTGATGTTGTCTCCTCGGTCACCTGGTTCTCCCTTTGGTGGTATCACAGCTTCCAGCTTGCCAGAACTGTACCGGGCATTGCCAGATGGGTCAGCGGATGACAAAGATCACAGTCTGGCTTTGCTTTTACGTTTCAATAGCGGGGATCGCCCAAGCATAATGTCCTTCCAATTGACCGCAGCCGTTCTAGCTTTCGCTCTAATAAAGCGTTTTTGGGTGCTTCTTTATCTCAGTACTTTTGCCTTCAGATGGATTCGATATTTCACAATAACACATAGTTTTGCAGGTGATTTTATGTTGATAAGACTTGGGTGTTATCGTCAACCTATGTGGTCGGATTTCACAGGGGTTATGCCTCACAATTGCACCCTCATGCCCAGGAGACAAGTCCTTCCCCTTGAGGTTCACCTACATGTTACCACCCCTAGGGGGACTATTGGTTAGCAGCCTCACCTCCCTAGCGTCATGTGAAGAAATGCTCCCATGGGGAGAAGTGACACCATCTGAAGGATCATCACACCACCATCACTGGTCGAGAATAGTTAGATGAGCATCTATGGCCATTTTATTCTATCATGATGAAGACCTGAAGTAGGTCTTCAGTCTTTGTGGAGACTTGGCATATCCCTCAGGGGAGTTTCATAAAACATTGCTTAGAAATGCCAATGGATCTCTATTTGGCACATCCACTGAGCCTGTGTGCTCTGCAGTAACACCTTGCATCTCTTGTTTAATGATTTTTTGTTATATCATTATCCATGTCTTCAGTTTCAACCCTCAATCTATATATATATATATATATATATATATATATATATATATATATATATATATATATATATATATATATATATATATATATATTTATATATATAAACATTTGTGGGTTTGTGGCAAAGTGTATGTGCCCTATACAATTCCACACCATTTCACCAATCTTTACCAAATGTTGCACAGTCACCTGTTAGGACCCTTCGGACATTACTGGCTACATGACATCTGGACACCCCACCCCTTTCCCCTGATTTCAGAAAAAGTGAAAATGTGGGTGTGGGTTTGTGGCTTTGCATATGTTCCCTATACAATTCCACTCTGTTTCCCCAATATGCACCCCATTGTTCACAGTCACCTGTCAGGACCCTCCAGACATTACTGGCTACATGACATTTGGACACCCCACCCCTTACCCCATATTTCAGCAAAAGTCAACATTTGTTTGTGGGTTTGTGGGTTGGCCAAGCTTTGTTCCTTAAACATTCCACACCGTTTCACCAATATGCACCACATTCTGTATAGTTACCTGTACCAATGGAGAATGAAAGCCTGGGCAATGTAAGGTTCATCAGTTAGTCACCTGTAAAGGGAGGAAGAAGCTTGACAGCTTAGCGTTTGTATATCTGTAGGTAGGGTGAACAAATCCTTGGCCTATGTCTTGGGGAAGAGGGCGGGGAGGCCTCAAGGGGTGAGACATCACTTCTTCGTTTTTTTCTCAAGGGGTTTGGTGCCACCACCCACCATGTGATGCTGGGCATGGCAGAGGTGTCAGTAGGATCATTTGGCCTAACACACCATGCCACAGTCTTTTGGCAGGGGCCTGTTACATTCAGTGGGGCCAGGCCCCTGCCATGTTAAGGGAAGCTCCAAGTGTGTGTCTAAATTACAAAAGCCAGGCTCCTGGCTCCCTTATGGTGCAATCATTCCCAAAAGTCACCAAGTAGCGTAACCACTGGACCCCCATATCTTGTAAGGTGTTCCTAATTTGGGGCATGGTAATACTGTGACTGCCAGATAAGTGTTTACCAAATTCTGCCCATAAGGATGTAACTATGAAAGAGTTATGGGAACATGTTAAACGCATTGCCTCCTGTGAAGGTGCTGCTTCCTGCACTCATGGACACTGGTACATGGACACAGGTGCCCCAGAATCCTTTGTTCTGGTGACATTCTTGTGTGGATGAGCAATTATTTTCTGGACAGCCAAACACACAGTCTCATGGCAGCAGCCCTCCTCCCATACTTGACAACCCATAATCAAGCATTGTACTGTGTCTCTATGCAGAGGCAGCAGAGCAACAAAAGTGGTAGGGAGGTCCAATCAAAACCTAAGCAATCCAATTCCAAGATGTATAAGTGGGAATACTTGATCATGGTTAAGCAAGGACTGCCCCTGGGGGTGGGACCAGTATGTGTTATAAGGTGATGGCATTTTTTAAATAGTGTGGATATTTGGGGCCAAAGAAGGAGGTGTGGTAAGAGTTTGAAGCACAGGGAGAAGGATATTGTGTTGGAGAAGGCAGAAAGGGACTGGAGAGAGGTGGCCAGAGAGAGAGAGCGCGAGTGAAGAAGAGAGAGTGAAAGGGAGGAGGATTAATGGATTCAGTAGAAGGTAGAAGGGGACATCACAGGGATGGTCTAGGAGTGTATTCAGGAGGAGATGGGAGAAGACATCAAAGAAGAGGCAGAGGAGTTTATTCAGGAGGAGTTTACAGGAGACATCAAAGGAGAGGTAAAGCACTGTGTTTGGGAGCAGGATTGCAGAAGAGTTCAGGAGGAGATGAGGACTGTCAAAAAGGAGGTTGTAGAGAATACCAGCGGTAGGTGTGAGAGGGCATTCACCCCCTATAACATGGTGGTCTGATTGGTTACATTAGTGGATTTAAACGGGCATGTGAAGCAAGAAGGATGCAGAGGTTTGAGAGAGAGCAGAGAGTAGACTGTGGAGGAAAGTACCTCTAAATTATGAGACTATTGTTGCCGATCAAGCAATTAGACAATGACAGGGGTCTGGGAGTAGAACCAGCTCCATACGACAGTGCACAGGAGAGGAGACCCTATAGTGAGGTTCAGGTGACCAGCCTCTTGGCGGATGCTCTGGACATTATGACCTAGCCCCAGCTGCTGCATTGGTCCAGTCCTAATTGATGAGTTCACGTGAGGACTAACAAGAGTCAAAAACAAGAAGAAGAAGATCGGAACATACAGAACTAATAGCCAAGAAGGAAGTGTGGGGACACTCAAACCCCCAGCACAATGAAAGACATAGAAGGTAAGACATATTGGAATCCAGATTGAGGATCATTGTAACTCAGAGCCTTGTTATTTTATCTGCAAGGAGAAACCACCCTATTGTTGTGTTAAGCTTTCCTACGATGTGCAACTTGTATAACAATCCCTAATAAACATGTTTCCTTTAAACTAAACTTCTGAATCTGACTCATGTTCACGCTACTCAGCTTTGTAACAGTAGGCAACTTTGGATTTGGATGGTTGTTGGGGTAGAGTGTATGTAGTGACCCTCACATGGGTGTTTGTACATTGAATTGTCTAACAAGACACAGTTCCTGTATTTATCTTTCTGCATGGAAATTGCCATCCAGTTGATCCCCAAGATGCCAGTGCCATGCCATTATTATAGGAATCATCTTGAGTCAGTGTTGATCCATAGGTATTCCTGGCGTTAAACCAACTGCAGTAGGGGAATGTCAAGGTTACAGGTTTTATTGGTGGCCAGGTGTGTGCCATACATTACACTGATGGCTATGGGGAATTTGACAACATGGCAATCTCCCTCACCTGACGATAAGGGAAGGTGGGTTACTCACATTAGAAGAAAGTGGACACCAAGATACAGGACAAAACATAGATAGGGAATGCCAAAAGTAAAAGGTCCATCCAACCAGAAGTATCATGACATGAATCACCCATTTGCTCTCAATGTAAAATAGGCTATTTTTCTTCAGCCAGCGTGAGTGAAAGGATAAGAGCAGATTTGTCTGAGAAACCTGTTTTGGTGGGAGATTTTTTGCTGGAGGAGGGAATGATTTGCAGAGTGGGGGAAGGTGGAGGAGAAAGGGAAAGGATGCTGCATAAGGAGGTAGGTAGAAGAGAGAAGCAGATAGAGAGCAAGGACAATGAGAAGATGGAGGGTAGCAGATCGGTGAGAGAGAAATTGTCATGGCAGAAAGGACACAGGAGGTGGAAATTGGAGTCATTTTTTGTATTTGTATTTTTATTGAATTTATAAAACACTGTACGCCAAAGCACTGGAGCGCTTTATACCGGAGGGTGGAGAGTGCTGGAGAGGAGTGAGCAGCAAAAGAAAACCAGAGGCAGTGAAAGATAAGAGACAAGCAGTGTCAGAGCGGAGACGAGGAAAGAGGCAGAGAAATCACCTTGCCCGAGGGAAGAGTGGCAAGGGTTAGAGTGGCTGCTGAGAGGCAAATGGCAGAACCAGTGGGCCTGAGCTGTGGTGCCGCTAAGGGCTAGGTGTTGAAGAATGTCAAGTGATCAGAATCACATCCCCAGTCTGAATAACCTCTTTATGGACATAGATTGGTTGAATAGTTTTACATCCCGAGAATGAAACACACTATTGAATTGTTTTAAGCATTAATGGCATTGAATTCTGTGTATGGAAATGTGTAAGAGGCATATTGTCAGTGAATAACATCAGTCTACAATTTGTGCCACCCACCTAGATTCCCTAGATGTCTCCAGCCATACCAATGCCATGACTTCAGGTTCCAGTGTGATGTTACAAAGCAGGGGCAGAAGGTGGTAGCCCAACTTTGTTTCTCTCCTCCGTTGAATAATCTCGCCAAAGAGCCCTTGTTGAAAGATTGCAGGGCGGCAGAAAAGATTTGCCACATAATTCATCATATGTAGAACGTCACATAATTAAATTGTCTTCAATCAAATGATTTTTCAGCATCCATAAGAGCTTTGACCTATGGCAAACCGTTGTAGTGAAATGTGTTGCAATCAACCTTCTTTCAATTTCAATCAGATGTTTAGTTCATATGGTTAATAGTTTTGTTATGTTATACTGTCTATATCTTTGGACAGGCTAATAACACGTTTTTTTAAAACAATTTGGTTTGAAGTTAGGAGTATACAGGTTTCTTTATCGATTTTTATAGGATGGCAAATGTCATGGAAGTGTGCTGAGATCAGCCGGGTCTGTACAGGGTATTTTTGAGGAGGGTTTGCTGTCTTTCATTCAGGCTTCATGAAAATCCACAAACTACAGGAAGAAGCGAATGAGGAAGAACAAGATAATGAAGACACTTTTGAACTTGAAGTCTGATGAGGTGTCTACAAAGTAGTCTGATGGTCTCAATCAGACAATGGTGCTTTTCAGGTCATTAGTGGTAGTGGTGTTGAGTCATGCCAAGTTGTTGAGTTCATCAAGTTGTAAACTCCCTTTTCTAATGACTATTTTAAAATATTCTGCAGCCTCAAGAGTTATAAATAAGATTATTTAGAAAAAAACATGCTTTGTGCTATCATCAGAGTCGAAGGTTGTGTGATGTTACTTTCCCCAATGTTATCCGGGATAAAAGTGCTAGGTCTTTATTGCTGTTGAATACCGTTCGCCTCAGGTTATGTTTTCCCCCTCTGCACAACTGATGATAGTAGTTGCAAAGAGTTCCCCATTTTGTCAGTTAGACCTAGATTGTATTAGGATGAATGTAGCAATCACCCCCTTGTTGGGGGTTGTACATGGCTGGCAACAGCCCTCTAGCTCGAGCCTAGACATGGTCATATTTACTATTTCTATGGTGGGCGGTGCGGGTCAGGAGGGAGCACCCGCACCGGAGCAGAACCGGCACCACCATACCAGTCCATCATTACATTCTCCTAAATGGAAACATGGAAATTAACCTCTTTGATTCCTGTTCTCAACATATTAAAAGGGCAATTACAGGGGGGATAGTATTATGTATTACAGTTTTCACGCCAAGATGTTCTCACACCCCCTCATCCAGAGAATATTTTTTTCTTGGATCTCTCCGTTTTCTGTATTTTTTGTTCATGTCTCTGCCTTGCCTATTCTGGATTTCTGGACGCCTCATCTGTCCTGTCAAGTTTAGGATCCTTTCTTCCACTGTTGCTTGTATGTGAGGTTAAGTCAAACTCAAACTTGGTGGTGCAGGGAGTTGCTCTACTGATCTCATGTAGCCTGTAGTCAGCTAATCCATAGATCATGTGATATGTGCTTTCACTTCTGCTACTTTTCTGATTTGGAGAATTGATTCCACTCTCTCAGAAGATTTCCATTAATGACATAACTTTAATTGAATTTTCAGAGCGTGTTTTTAGAATGTGGGGCACCCAATAAGCATCATGCCAGTGGTTTTGTCTTTGTTATGTGTGAGGTACATAAGGTGCATTGTTTATGACAATTGCCTGGGCATTATGGAGTAGGTATGTAAATGGTTCATTGTTTCATCAGAGTAGGTGATCATCTGGTAGCAAAACACATTCTTAACCTTAGTTTTGGGAATTTCCAATGGTCTTTTTGTCACAAGTAAATCTGAAACCAGGCTGGCCAGTCAAACTGAATTGGGTTGGGGTTTGTGGGCCATGAGATTTGAAGATGATGTCAAAGAACATGTGGTCAGTTTCGGGAGTTGGTCATGAAGATCATCGTCTATTATGACATAAATGACGTAGTGTGATGGCCAAGCTGTGCTTTCTTCACTGTGCAGGTCAAAGTCTTAAAGTGATGTGCTGTCTGCTAGATCAATAGGCTCAGCATGCATGTGCTCAACAAACTGGGGTCTTTACATCGGTGTGAAGGGTGATATTATCAGCTCTCATAGAACTATAAGCATTTCAGAAATGCTTTACAATTAAATATTAAACGTTAGAACAATTATAATATATCTATATACAAAACATTCAATACCGTGTGGAAAAGCAGCCAGAAATATCACGTACATAAGTATCAATTGAACACTTAATCAGATACTTGCATATTTGCATTGCTTGAATAAATATTCATCAAATAGGACTCAAATTGTCTCTGCGCTAGATAATACGATGGGTATTTCTAGGGCATATTCCTCTATCATTTCTCCCATCTAATTGCTACGGTTAAACGGGCAAGAGTCCTTCCCTCCAGGTGAAATCGGACATTGAGCACGAGGAACACAGGCATTCTTAAGATGCTATCAGCCCTATAGACTGCATTAGCAGTGATTATTGGATGGATAATTGCCCTTAGACCCACCAATGTCCCCAGGTAAAGAAACCAGTGGCGAGCAAGAATCCCACTATAAAGATACCATAAAAGAAGCACATCGGATCCAACGAATGAATGAAGTACACACTCACTGTCCAGCACTTAATTTTCCACTACAGTGTCTGAACAAATTCGTGAAACGTTTAGCATTTATTGGGTTGAAGCATTGTAGTTTATTGTAATGCATTCTGGTTTCAAAACTTTAAATGTTTTTTTTTTTTTAATAAAAAATCGTTTAAACAAATTATTACACACAAAAAACATATAAAGGAAGGAAATCCCCAGATGTGATAACATGAACCAGAAGAATAGGTAGTCTTTTTTACCAAAACACTTCTTCCTCAAATAGTTAGCATCCTTTACTTGCTTTTCAATGAAATTCGTATTTTGATGTGTAGAAGGTGGTTGGTGCCACTGCCGATGGCCTGGATTTAAGCAAGGGTCGCCTTTGCTTCTCTCTCCGCACCTTCTGAATTTAGAGATGGTTACACACGAGAGTTCTGCTGCTGCGATGAGTATGAGTTTGTATATGTATTATCACTCTGGTGCTGCGGACTGAGTGGCTCATCATTACCTGTACGTATAGATATCCTGAGACAGGCAGGCGGACAGTATGGTCCATGGGCAGCAGGGCCCTTGCAAAGAGGAAACAAGGAATTCAAATTCAGTGCAGTAAAAATGAAAAACATATCAATAGAACATTCACGCAAAGGTTTAATCTCAGCACATCTGAAAAAGAGCATTCATGAAATAAACTATAGCACCACTTAGCATAATTTGGTCGTCCATGCATAAAGAGGAAACCTCTGCCACAAACAGGCATGACCTATCATTATCCAGGTGTGCACTTGCAGCACCAGAGTCTTAGACTGTTATCAGGCAGTGATGCGCCGCTGCCTTTACAGGGGTCTGGTTCGATGGCTTTGATGTCAGCCGTGATTACAGCAATGCAATCGAGTGCAGAAGAGCACTTCTCCCTGATGGGGAGAAAGGTGGCCGGAGCATCTGCTGGGTTCCTGAGCAAGCCGCCATATTGAATGAGTGGCTTTGGGACTGCAGAAGCGAACATTGTGCAATACTGCACCCTCCGATTGATTCTTGGATGCTAAGGGGTTGGTGCTATGGTTGCTGTCTTGTTAGAGACTACTTTAGTGCTAGTATTACCGTTTTTCTGGAGAATGGAGGGCCTGGTTGCAGCTAATCCATGTGGTCTTTGGGGCAGCTTATGTTCATAGGCACTCAGAGTGCAATCATTTCTTGAACTCAGGCAGGAGTCTGATAGTAGTACACAGCCTCTTGAACACCAACAGGCTGACATTGTACTCAAGTTAACCTCAACTACTTACTGTGCCCTTTTCACTATCAGTTTTCCACTTATTGAAACGGTTTAGTCTCTTCTAAGAAATACAGGCTGTCTCTCTGGGGGATGCAAGGCTTGAAAGCGGAAGCTTCCTTAACCTTATTGACGACTAACTAATATAGACTGGGGAAAAGTTTATTTATTACAAGTTTGTTGGTACATTTTTGATAAATCCATCGATTTACCAGCAAACTCATTTACCGTTGCCGTCACTCGATCCGGCGCTAGTCCATGGGATTACGAGTTTTGGTATGGTGGTGTAAATCCCCATTTTTGGAGTCCATATATTTGGCAGATTTATCATGAGCAGTAACACTGCACTGCACCCTCCATCACCACCTTCAAAACACAACTTTTCCAATAACACTCTAATGAACATATGCCACTATGGTTCACGGACTTAGAGAATGTCTTAGTTACCAATACTGCATACTATCCTGTACTCTGTATAGTAATCCATCTCATGAATACTATGCCTACTAAATCGCTATGCAAACCTATCCCTGTATAGATATGACTATACCCTGTATAGACATGACCTTGCTAGACCCAAAGATGTACGTCTATGTATAAACAACTGTACCCTGTATAGACATGACTGCTCTATACCCAGAAATGTATTGTCTATGTATAAACAATTGTATCTGCAAGCAAACTTCCTTGAAACAGCGCCATGATGCCCCTGGGCCGTGGGCGCTTTATAAATCCAAATAAATAAAAATAAATAAAAAAAAGAAATCTGCTGATTTTGGAGGTAAAGTGGAGGATTCACCTCCAGCATTTTGAATTATATCTACTTTTTTTTTTTTTACCAAATCGTCAAACTCTTAAAGAGTCTCAAAATGTTTTATGTTTTTTTTCTTTTTCTCTTTCAGTATTGGTGTTCTGAGATTGAGGCTGTGCTCGCTTTTGACCACCCTTCATAAACAGCAAATTGTGTATGTGAAGACATCTCATTGCTCACTATCTGAGTGGAACAAATCTATTCACCCGGAGAGTGCAGTGTATTAAATACAGTTCTGGAGGGCCATCTGACCAGATTTCTCCCTGAGTCCTTTTGCCTCAGACAGGGCTCTGTAACTGGGTTCTCTCATCTCAAAAGCACCCTCAAGTGGTAGCTTGAGGAGCCGGGATGGTGATGTCACTACAACACCTGCCATTAAGATCCTTTCAGGGACAGATGCTTTTGTTTTCTCTGCCTAAAAATAAACACCTCCCGGTACCTGATGGCTACCCTACAATAGGCTAGCTAGGCGTCACTTTTGACGTCTACTTTTGTGTGCCTGGCCCCACAAGTACAATTTGGCTCCCCAATCTCCTGCTATTGTTCTGGGGACTAAGCAAAAACTGTGAGCTTGACATTGTCACATGTCTGGCTTTCCCAGAAATGGGTTATGGGCTTTCAGGTGACCTTGCCATGTCCCCAGACTTTTATGAAATAAGGGGCAGATGATTTTTATGAGGTCACCTCTGGCCCTACTCCTGGGAGTAAGAGCAGAACATGATTCCTCACCACCCCCTCCAGAACCTCTGGATTATCCCATGTGAGGCGTCAACTCTCCACTCCTAGATGGAAACTAATCTAAGACTGAATCCGGGTATGTGGTGTGTTTTGGGAGAAAAAGTGGTGTGTGTGTGTGTCTGTGTGCTGGGCTTGCGTCACTCTAAATCTGACATCACCCTATCTGATGAAATCAAGCAACAGGGCCTGAAGAAGTAGCATCTGGATGACTGAGTATAACTACTTCATGTTCCCCACGTAACAGCACCAGCTCACTCTCCCCTCCCTTTACTGGAATAGTAGGAGTAGTCCTACAAGAATTACTGACCAGTGGCAGCAACTATGTAGAGGTGTATGGGTGCATGGTTCTATGAGTACAGTTGAATGCAGTCTAGCATAGATTTACAAAATAACAGCATATAATTTATCAAAAGATTACATGCTTTCCCCATTATGTTACCTTCCCTATGCAGGTTAGTAAAGTCAATAGATTTGTGTCTGATAGGCATAGCTAATGTAATGCTATCTTTCTTGATCTTCCAGACTTCCACAGTGCTCGACTCAAACTCATATATAACTGTCATGTAAGACTCTTGCTGGGTCTTGGTTGCTCCAGCCGTGTGTCTTTGCCCATTCATGCCCTAAATTGGCTTACGGTGGCCGAACACTTAAGGCCGGAATATAGCATTCATTATTTGCTGGGGGCAGGGGGATCTTGCCATGTGAGGTTGGACTCTTTTCTGTTATTCTTCTCCCCAGTTGGATATGGAGAGGTGCAATAGCCTTGTCTGGCCTTAGTCTTATATAATACCTCCATAAAGCTGCTTCATGATCTCCTAGCCAAAAAAGGTGTATTGTTCTATACATATGCAGACAAAACAATATCTGGTTCAACCGGTTTCCAACCTTCATTATATTCAAGGTGGCAGAGCCACAACAAATCCAAAATAGAATTCTTTGTGTTGCCAACTCAACTACTTCAAGAAAGAACACAATTTGGCTATTTGCCACCTTTCTATTGCTGATGTATATCCTGGCACTCGGAAGCAGGCCAGCTCGCTCAGTCTTGTGTTTAACAACCCTTTCTATGTTAGCCCAAGTGAACTCTGTAGTAAGTTCGACTAACCACCACCTTCTGCTGCTAAGCCAGAATCACCCTTTTTAATCAGAGGTGTGAAGGCATCATGAAGTAAGACACATCAGCAGATTCAAAGTTCAAAATAAAATACTTTATCAACTCAAATGTCAGGATGCTAGAAGGCCTACCTTGCCATATGCTAAGGTGGGAATGAAACTAAGGAAACTCTGAGTCAAAGAATTCAACTTAAATGTCGGTCTGTGTCCAAAACCTATGATTGCCCTCACAACTAAAGCTAAACAACATGTAGTGATATCAATAATCAAAGAAACGGAGAACATAAAGTTCTGAGCTTCTTCCAGCTCTTAGCTTCAATTTAGGCTCCCCTTCCACAAGTTCAAGACAGTTCCACAAAAGTCTCGAAATTACCGTTCCCACGCTCAAGGTAATACAGTAACACACAATCCTCAGAGTTCCCTTCCCCAAGTTCTAAGCAACACAGTTCAAAAGAAACAGGTCCTGAGGCTTCGTTCTCAAGACTATACTTGCGGCACCTCGTGTCAGGTGTTTCTTCCCCAAGACTTTAACTTTTCCTTGTTTCAGTCTTTTCAAAAGTTGAACACAACTCAAGGTCAACCTGAACCTCCTTCTGGACTGAATCACCATTTCACTTGCAGTGTTTCTCCTTGGTTTATTTCTCAATGTCTTTGGTTCTCACAATTCAGGACTCACTGGTCTAGGCACAGTTCTCAGACCACATGGTTCACCTATGTCACGCAACCAAGATCCCTAGGCTCTTTAGCCCACACAGGTTCTTCTATACTGGTCCTTGTGTACAGAGTCACGTTCTCTTAATTTCTCTTTGTTGGCAACTTGGCTTTATGTGCAGTGTTAACAATCCTCTTACTTCTCCTGGTTAGCTTCTTGGCTCTGCCATAATGTGTCACACACCTTGTGCCAGTCTCTGGCCTTGTCGCACTGCATTTACTCATTAAGTTCACTTTGTGGTGGTCTTGTTCATCTCCCACCTTTCTATAACGCTCTTTCACACTTGCACTCTTTTCCATAGGTTGCTTTCATATGGGCACTTTCACTTTGACTGTCCTCTGCTATATGTTTTGCCCATAAAGTTTTGCTTGATTTTGTATTTAATAGGCTTAATTACAAGGTTTCATTCAACTCGGCATTCAACAGATATTAAATATGCTTAATGTCAAGTTTTATTCAGTTTGTTATCCAATATGCATTTGCTATGCTGAATTTCAAGTTTCTCTTCAGTTCGGTACTCAACGTGCATTCAATATGGTTGATTTCAAGTTTCTATTCAGTTCGGTATTCAATACCTATTTGCAGCCTGCTAGGAACACTTTTCAAGTAGCTTTCTCCGACACTCGTCGGTCTTTGACGCTGTTCCTCGGTGGCTCCTGCTGCTACTTTTCTGCTCTATAGGGCGGTGGGCCAGCTTCTGGAAGCCCCGCTCACATATCAGGCTGTTTTGCACATGCCGGTAGCCCCACTGCCTTTGTACAGACGCGGACAGCTTCCTTCTTTCTACTGCTCGCTCACAGCTCCTGCTGCTGATTTCTCACTGCGGAGGCTCCCACACTTGTAACAGCCCAACGGCCTGACTCACCTTGGGTTGTACAGATTCTCTTGGATGCTGGTCCCCGTCCTGGCTCCTCCACTGGTCCAATGACAGCTGCCTCCTTCGGAATGGTCCCCTGCTGTTCTCTCCCCTACAGGCCTTCCTGTTGCTCACTGTGCTGTTCCCTGGCAATCTCTTTATGCACCTGCAATCACTTAACAGGTTGCAGGTGTAGATCGTCAATTGTACTTGCCTGATTATGATTAAGGGAACGTGCCTAACTCTCACCATGCTCTGCAGGCATCTTCTTTGCCACAGTACCAGAGTGGTAAAATGAAGGTTTAGTGTTTATTATTCTCAGTCTCCTCTTCCTCGTCCCAGTACTTTCAGAGTTAAATGTAGGGAAATGAAGGGAGAGGTTATGCAGTAGCCCATAAAGGTTGTGGAAGGGGTAGGTTGGTCATCAAGAGGGAAAGGGGGATACCATGTCTCACTTGTGGGTACCTTGCTTGTAGCCCTTCTCCTTTCTAGCCTCTTTCTCATGCCTCTGAACTGGTAATGTATCTTGTCATTCTCTTTGTCAATGGGAAAGGGATAATAATATCCCACAACTGGCCCTTGAATAGAGGACTCTTCATGAAAGGGGAGTGTGGAATACTGCATCTCACCTGAGGACATCTCTGACCCAATCCCCAAGGATCCTCCACCCAGATACTCCCTCACCTCTCTACCCCCATAGTCAGGATCCAAAAGCAATGATCATTCCCTGGCCACCTGAGGAGAGGACCAAAGGGGAGAAGTTGTGAGAATGCTCTTACGTTTCTCACAGAGGCAAATTGTGCCATTTATATCTGGGCAGTGATTGGTACCAAACATGTGAACTGTAACATCCTATTTATAGGAACCAAAGAAACAATGTTCCAACATCTACAGGTTCTCCTGAATGTGGCAGCAAGAGTGGTAACAAACCCTCCATGGCTAGCCCAAACTAACCCCATCTTGAAGAAGGTGCACTTGGTGCCAGGAAAGTTGAAGATTCTCTTAGTAGATAACGTCTCATCTGGTGCAGCTCCTTAACAATTTAGAGATCAAATGAAATGGCATTGTCGTAGGAAAATGTTTTGGTCAGTGTTTCACATTTCAAATGATCTATCCAGGTTCTGGCTGCTAGGGGTAAGATGATTGTTGCAGGGAAAATAAAAAAAGCTGTATCTAGGCCCCACTTCATGCATTCTCCAACCCTTTCTTCCATAACCCTCGACACCACTGTCACT
The DNA here is from genome assembly GCF_040938575.1 of Ambystoma mexicanum. NCBI lineage: Eukaryota > Metazoa > Chordata > Amphibia > Caudata > Ambystomatidae > Ambystoma > Ambystoma mexicanum. Next base: position 278,692,953 of record NC_090929.1, on the reverse strand, counting down.
CTCTCCTGTCCCTATTGCTGTTATGGCTCTTTCTCCCTTGATGTATTGAAGACGAGGGGGGTGGTGCCTGCTCCAATGACATGGCCTGACAGTGGGACAGAGCCCCGCTCTTCCTCCCTACTGCATTTCTCCTGCTCCTCTAGCCCCAGCAGTGCAGATTTTGGAGGGGGGGCTCCAGAGTGTCAGGTATGGGAAGCCCTGTTGCAGGAATCCTATTGCTCTTTCTCACTTGTAAGTGGTAACAGAGTCTAGAAGGAAGTGGGTGCTGACCTGCCTGGGTATGGTCTCCCCAAATGATGATGGGCCAGGGAAGGAAAATGATTCAGTTACATTTCACAGACTTCACTCTGTCCCAAGCAGAGAGAAGAACAGTCCCACATGTTCAGGGACGTCCTTTGGGAGGTGCCAGGGGTAGAAGCTGATAACCCTGGCTCCCCCTCGGCTAACCCTACACCTGTCCTTGCTACCCCTGGGCCACTGTGTTGCACTTGAAAAAGGTGGTTGTGAATGCAGCTAAATGTGCCACAGCTTTTTTTTCACCTGGAATCTCGATCTCGTTACCTGGAGAAATTACAGGGATGCAGGAAAAACCATGAAGCCGCAATCACTAACAGGTTGGCAGTCCATTAGTGAAGAATGTCTGAATGGTTGGATTCAGAGGTGGGGCTATCTGTGCAGCTCATACCCAGTACTGTAGCCACTTGAACGGTATGGGAGCTAGGTCTAGCTAGCTGGGTATGCGATAGAGCATCCTGCACTACTCAGTGACAACACAGCATGAACACAAATCTCATCAGTCTTTCTCATTGTCTGCTTTGCACATCCAGTGAGCCACTGGCAGTGTGATGAGAGCGGTGTGCCCCGTTGGCTTCTGCCACCAATCCTGCCTGGGCTCTGTGTGACCGACCCAGATCTGCCAGAGCTGCATCACAGGCACACTGTAGATAGACGTAAAGTGAGAAAATGAATGTACATGGAGTTGCCCTCTGCTTTTGCAGTAAACCGTCTGTTGCTTCCTCAAGCAAAAATATATGTATTTGGAAGGATAGCTCAGGGGCAACACAGTTGCTTTGGGAACAAGAGGATGTAGCACAACATGTGTTCAGTTCCTGTTACAGCTGGAGGAGGCAGGCATTAAATAAGATATAAAGGACCAAAGAAAATAATAAAAATGTCCTTTTCTAGGGCTGATGTCATGGAGTTGCTGCTGCTGCTGTCGGCATTTTAAAATAAAAAAATGCAATTACTATGACCTGCAACACATCCTTCCCCTCTATCTCCCATCTAACAAAACAAACTGTGGGTTACTTACCAAATTAGCACAAAAGAAAGGTGATGGCGTATTCATAACCACTGGCACAGCTCCTGGGAATCCTCCAGACCACCATTTTCCAGCCTGCCAAGCCACTACAGAAGGGGAAGGAGCATATGAAAATCATGCTTATTCCCACCCCAAAAGGGACAGTCCAGCCCAAACTGCTAGGTCACATCCCTTATGCGTGAGACCACAAACATCCCCAGACGTGTTCCAGCCTCATGGGCATCATGAGTGAGGAGTAGCTTAGGTCTCTATCCCCAGCAGGATTTTCTAATGGTGATGTCATAGAGCTGCTCCTGCAGTTTACATTTAATGAAAAACCCTGCAATTTTTGTGACCTGCAACACATCGTCCTCCTTTATATACCATCTAACAAAAAGAACTGTGGGTTACTTTACAAAGAAGCAAAACAGAAAGGTGATGGCTGGAAGGTTTCATATAATTCATAACCTCTGGCACAGCTCTGGGCAACCCTCCAGTTCTGGTTGTACTTGTGTTGGTCAATTGCTGTTTCCAGTCTGTGACCAGACACTTGGCAGGAATTGGATACCTGTGCTTTTGGGTTTATGCCTCTTCGAGATGCTCTGTCTGTTTGCAGTTTAGCCCAAGTGATGTACAATAGTCCAGGTTGGTGTGTTGGACTTCTGCTTACATGCACAGTATTTTGGAAATATGGGCCTATACACACTGCTATTAACGCTACACATGGTGATGCATTCTTGTATGAAATGTAGATCTTATTAAAGTGATATCGTAACCATATTTTTCTCAGTGTACTGAGGAACAATGACATGTGATGCCACTTTCTGTTTGATTAAGGGGTGAAAGGTTGTGTGCCATCACTTCTCGTGAAGTCAATTGGGGGGCGTCTAATGACGTCACTTGTTGTGATGTCATCAGAGGTCAAGGGCCGTGTGATGTCACTTTTGCAATCCCTGGCATTTTGGTCCAATGACGTCCTTGCACACGTTGTTCTTCTTTCTTTCCAGTCAAGAACAGGATGCTGCCAGTGATCTTGGGGAGCAACAGGTGGTGGACTTTCCCTCACCTTGCATCATTCTTGCCCATTCAGCATCCTTGTTTTCGCTACTGTGAGAGAATTATAGGATGTGGGATCAGAAGAAAGAAAGCATGCTTATTGATGAGCTGTGTGTAATTTTCCTGCCAAAGCACTTGCAATATTTGACCTCAGGGTCGCAAGTGGAGTGCCAAAGATAGCAACTGATGGCATGGTGTTACAATTCCTACCTCTACATGAACCCAAAGGGCATGCTCGTATAGGCCAATACATTGCAAAAGTAGGCAATGGAGAAGCCTACAAAACGCCAAATAAATAGGTTCTTACTGTGGAGAAGGTCTATCAGCACAACCTACGCCTTGGCCAATGCATGTTTCATGCATGTCCCGTGTGGTTATTTGGTTGTTTGAGGTCTTTTTTTTTTGCCTATATAGGACATCATGGCGTTGCAAGAGAGGAACACAAAACTATACAGTGTTCTGGAAAACGCTTTTCTCCTCCTATCTATATGTTGGTAGTTTGTGGTGACCTGCAAAAGCGATCTACATGGACTTTTGTCACAGCACACCACTTTGGAAATGACTTTTTGCTCATGCCAGGAAACCCCAACTCTGTTTATGAATCCCGTATCAACCAGTAGCCGTGGGAATACACATCCTTGAATGCTAAAGGAAACTAAACGCAATCCATAAATCACTAAACATGCCGGAGAACTCTTAGATGTAGTGAATTAAAACACAATCGGAATTATATCCAACATCAATATTTAACTGGAAATTGGGCAGCATGCAGAGCTGGTAATTTGAACCTGATGTTTCCTTCTTCATAGAAAGTCCCTGAATCCTAATGATTGAGCTCATTTTCCCAATGACTGATTGGAGTACGAGCCTCTCCGCAGAAGAAGTCCCATACTTTCTTCTCGAGTGAACATATGCATCTGTTTACGGAACATGGCTTAATTGAGTTAAGTGTTCTCAGAGCACGTGGGCTGCATTGTTCTCGCTTTGACCTCGTGCTCCCATTCTGTTGTTTATTGTCTTATTTCAGACTTTCCTGGGAGGTAATATATCCAAACACAAATCCGTCTTTTGAGGTGAGGATCTGTTTTCACTCAAGGGGCCACATCCAGCCTCACAGGCTTGGTGATGAACTGTGGGAGGGAGGGGTTCTACTTAATTATTTAGTTAAACGTGTGTACATGTTATTAACATCTATGCTCATTGGCTTCTTTGTGATAGCCTCTTGGTCTCTACCAGACACGAATGTAATATTTAATTGTGACCTGACTAGTGTAATGACTTATTGGTCACTACCTGGCTCAAATTTCATAATTAGTTTTAACCATCCTATGGTGATATCCTGTTAGTTGCGACAGGCCTATGATTTAATGATTATTTGTATAATCTGTATAATTTAAGAGCTGATGTGGTGAACCATATAAACAGTTTTGTAATAAAATGTTTGTATACATTTCTCACTATTTTCAACCTACACAATCTGTACAAAAAATGTATACAGAAAGGGCCTGATTCATCAAATTATCTGTGCGGAAAATCAGGACATTGTGTGAAAAACTGCATGTGAAATCCCATTTGTCGATTCATGGAATCGACTGTGCAGCACTTTTTCATACTTTGTAGTGCATAAGTCTTTCCACTTTATAAACCCCCAGCTCTATTGCTGGACTTTCGGACGTTTTCATTTTAACCATGGAGTGAGTGAGACATTTCTTTCACACTCTCTCATGTGTTTTGACCTGATTTGGATGATGTGTTTCCTCTGTTTTTGGAGTCTGACAAACTCCATAGGCATCTACTTTTTGTATGGTGACACACAGCACCTTCAGTGAAGTGTCACTGAGAAATCCTTCACATTTCTCATAAGGTATAAATACGTTTTCTTGTGTGAACTAGCGTTCCCAAGAACAGTGAAGTGAAATTGACTTTACTTAACTTTTCTCTTTGTAGGTCCAGCACACCCATCTTATGTGGAGTGTTGGTGGGTTACCTAGTAGCCCCTTATCCTATCTTCTCATTTAACATTTTAAATGTTACCCTCAATACTTTAAATGGCTGATGGCAGTGGTTCAATATTCCTACCTTTGTGCTTTTCTACCACAGGCTTAATTCACAGGTGCAGTATAGCACCCAGGGGTGACCATTTAATCAAAATAGCCCGGTCATCTTTTTTCACCACATTCTGCTTGTGGGTTCTTACTTGGGTTTACTCTGTGCATCAAGGCCAAGTTGAGCCCTTTGTTCACTTTGCGTTTGGCGGGCAATCTGTAAAAAGCCCTGTATATATCAGCCCTGAAGCCCGCCTCAGGCTCCAGTGTGTCTGGAAAGGCAGGATGTGAGGAAGGTTCCCGAAACACCCCTGTCCTTTGTCCCTTAGGAATGCCTAAATACAACCAATCCTGATTGGCTGGCTGGCTGTCCTTTAGGGACAGCCACCCTGCTGTGTGATTGACAGTCTAAGCTGTGCATGAATGGGAGAGACCTGCTTAAATGATAAAGGTTTTGGGACTAGAGGCAGAGTTGACAACTGGGAGAAACCCCCGATGAAGAAACCATGAACAAAGCTTGCTGAATCCTCCTGGACCTTTGAACTGCGCGATGAAGCTCTGCTGCTGTGCTGAAACTCCTTTTTCTGATCGACAAGAGAAGCTCCAGAAGGACAACGTCTTCCCTTCGGTTAGAGGGCCAACTAACCCAGAGACAAACTCCACTGGACCATCTTCCCTGATTGGCTGTACTTCGCTGCAACGTCTGAAATCCAGCTAGAAGCTCCAGGAGTCTCCTAAGAACCCTCCAGAATCAGGGCAACCAGAGCTCGAGTCCCCTCACCAGAGTGCAGGACGCAAGGAGTGACGGAAGCCCAACCGGTATCTGAGATCCATGGTGGTTCTGTTTATCGAGCACTGAAACCGCAAAGTGCCTCTTGTCTGAAAAAAGCCTGTAGTTGCTGACGACCTCCAAATTACTGCTGCAGGAGCCCTGCAGATGTCCTCCCTCTTGTCCCCACGATTGAGACTCAGGAACCCAGTCCCTGCACCACTGCAACAGGACAGAATCTAGCTGGACCCTTCTCCTTCAAACCAGACATACTGTTTAGACTTGGGGTACTTACCCCAGTGTCATTTTGAGCTGTGCCTTTCTCAGTTGAGACTTGCAGTGGCTTACCTTAGAGTTGATTCCAACTCTGCTTTTCACAGGCTTAACAGTTTGTGACCCTACAAGTGATTTCTACAAAACTCTAATTGTGTGCAACACTGTTTTTACCTGAAAAGTGCCTCACCTCCATAGACTGTGCTCCAATTGACTTTGGCTGTCCTGACTCCCTGCAGACTCTTCTAGTCCATTGACTGATATTACTGGGAAATGCTTGTCTAGACTTCATTGGAAGATTTAAGTATACTCACATGCCCTGAGAACCCGTTTAACCTTTTCCTTCCTTTATCCTCTCCTTCTGCAAACTCAGAATCTGCAAAGTACAACTAGTGATATATACATGCCATTACTGTCCTTGTGAATGAAGTCACCTCTGGGTATATAAGTGTGTAAAAAAGCATATCCAAAGAGTAGCCACTAACTTGTGCTGATTATGGAAAAGTATTTTAAAGTATATTTGATTGTTACATATTAAAGAATGCTTATTGAAACATTGATGTTAAATAAATAAATAACTATTTATAACTGAAACCTTCATTGTAAGTGTTACTTGGCTATGTGTACTTGCGAATTTCATTGCTACAGCTCACATTTACCCCTCTTGAGATAGGCCTGGCTGCTCAGTCACACTACCAACGTGTGTAGTACAGACCTATAACAAAAGGTGGGTTACCTAATACCAAGCAGATAAGTGTTGTGTAGCCTCACACAGTGTTACTACACCAATTCTTATCTAACATGCGGGGTCATAGCACAGACTATGCTCGTCCCTCCGAATGAGTGAGCCCTTGTGCGAGACTCTACGCAGAGCATGGGCGGGCTTGGCCAGAGGGCAGAGAAGGGGGCGGAACTCAGAAAATTAGAAAGAACAAGGGAGAATGTGGGCGTTACGAGGGATGGCCTACAGGCAGTCCATTGCATGCCCAATATTTTGCGGAATGATACGTATTTGTGGATCTGACTGTGCAACCTCTCTTCAGGGAAATGGTCACACAAAGCCCTCATACTATCTGCCAGACGAAGGCAGGCGTACAGACACTTGTGAATAGGATTCACTGCATAATGGTAAGATCGGGTATCGGATTTAGGGATGCATGTGCACAGCCGGGGTTCCAATCTGACTTACAGGTGCACATACGCAGTGTACCGGGTGCAGTAATGGTTTACGGGCATTCGCACGCAGATTTTACGAGTTTTACCTGAGTTAAGATAAATCGGACACATGTTGTTGGGGTGCCATTAACAGTTACGGGTGACCCCGCACAGGGTCCTCGAGATGCAAGTCCTCTTTGCAGATGACCACGCAGACTGCTTTGAGGGTGCATGTATTCGTGCCCAGGGAGCATGCAAAGTTAGCTGTTTATGGCTGCTTTTGCTTTGCGAGGGTTTGTGTCGGGGGAGTTCCTGCCATGACTTGCTTATACGGTTACTTTATGCAAACAATTCCATGAATACGCGGAGAGCATATAAAGAAATTTGCACGGAGGCTCACGCAGAGTCATTCACAGCGTGCCAGCTTTGGAGGATTTCTGCACACTTTTCCATGAATCAGGCCAAAGTGCATTAATCTCCATGCAAGTGAATAAACTCCTTTATCTTATTATGAAATGTATTGTATTTCATGTTTATATTTAAAGAAAATAGTTTGCCATATGTTTTGGCTTGTGATATCCATTCCTTTAGGGTCAGTCATCTTTGGGACAAAGGGCTTCATTACGAGTATGGAGGTAATGAAAAAAGGAAGGCGGAATGGTATTACCGGCATCGATTACCAGTCCGGGCCATTACGAGCCGACATCCCGGTAATCATCCCGCTGCCCATAACGTGCCCCTTCTCACCAGCATGCGTGCGTACACATGCCCCTTCGCGGCAGAAATACTGGGATGCCGCTAACAGGAGGACATCACAAGTCACACGGGCATGCACTTACTAGCATCCCGAAGGCTCTAAATAGGGCCTGCATGATGGTGGTATTACAGGCATCGCGGACCACCCGTAAATAGAAACCTGCAGTGTGGCCAACTGCCACTGGTGCACACAATCACCACAGGTGGGGGCAACGGAGCCTGTCCCAGTACAAAAGGTGCACACCCACACACCACACCCCTTCCTACACCAAAATGATCCCACTTCCTGTTGCAATCCTGGGGCTGGAGGACATGCCTGTACTGCCACACCAGCAACAAAAACTACTACTACAACAACAACAACAGGCAGCACAGGGGAGACGCAGGAGGAGAAGGAATGTGAGACAGGCCCAGTAAATCACACCAGTGCAGCCAGTGGTACCACGTAGGCAGCCACCAATCCTTTGCATCAGAGCCAGTCCATTTAACATAACCCTTGAGCAGATCCACACCCTGTACCGGTTGGACGGGACACCATACCAACATAGTGGACATGATACACAATGACATCGTCAGCCTGATAGAAATCCGCACTTCCATCCCCCCTCTACTGAAGGTAGTGTCTGTGCTCCACTTCCTGGCCACATCACCTACCAGCACACAGTAGGCCAGCTGCATGGCATATCACAACCTCTCTTTTCATGCATGCGGACCCTAGTGCTGGATGCCCTCCTGAAGCATGCAAGCATCCACATATCCCTACCACAGACTGGTCAGGAGCTTGCTGACAGTAAAGTTGGCTTCCACGCACTGGCAGGCATGCCCAATTGCATTGGTTCCCTCGACTGCACCCATGTAGAAATGTAGAATTGGTGGTCCCTCATGCCATAGAGGGGATACATACTCCACCTGGGTGAGATTGGGGGGTGCATACTCCACCTGGGTGAGATTGGGGGGGATGCATACTCCACCTGGGTGAGATTGGGCGGTGAGTGGACAATGAACATACAGCTAAACACTGTTGCCCTGTGACCTGTGATATGATTTTTGACAGAACAGGTGCCCTGTTGCCCTGAACATCCCAACCTGAACATGACACATCAATGCCATACATAAGACCAATGCTGCACAGCAATGACAATATGCCAGACGCATAAGCAGGCCACCATGGGAATGTCAAGGGATGGATGACAAAACATGATTACACCTGTGGCAATGCCGCTAGTGGCAATACATCAGCAGACCATAGTACAGTACACATTGGATCAAATGAGCCCGTGTGCAAACATCCAGGGACATGTGCATGTCAACACCAGATGTCTGCAGCCATGGCAGTGATTTAAAATGGTGTCAGATCAGATATTGACTTACACATACCTCATTGTGCTCCCATGCAGGTGATGGTGGCTATCCCTTGAAGCCATGGCTACTTACCCCTGTACAGATCCCACATAAATGACATGAAGAGGAGTACTATTGGGTTCATACCCATACCCGTGTTGTGATTGAGCAGACCTTTGGCCTGTTGAAGGCACGGTTCCGCTGCCTCAGCAGGTCTGGTGGGGCAATCCTTTATGGGCCTGAGAAGGTGGGAAAAATCACCATGGTCTGTGTAATGCTGCACAACATGTGCATCCGGAGAAACGTACCACTGCCACCTGACATTGACCTGCATGCACCGGGTGAGGATGATAATGGAGGAGAAGCAGCACCCCTGGCAGTTCCTGATGCACAAGATGGCCATGCTGCGGGCCAATCACTGATTGACGATTTCTTCTGAACCACAGGGATGCAGATGGTTCTGTGTTATGTGGGATGTTCTGACCCACTAGTATATGCCCTGCAACATCACTGGGCTCTGCTTTCATCAAAAACAACAGAATGGCAGTGGGAAAGCCTTATGCACGCTAAAAAATCTGTGAGAAGTGCGCAGGGAAACCTGAAAAATAGGCCGCCAATCCATGTTGGCTATGTCAGTGGTAAAACAGGAGACCACACTGCCAGAACCGGGCATGGGGCTGCCCACAGAGTAAAATAGAACTGCTTGAAAAGGCAGTGCTACATCCCAAGGAAAACCCGGAAGTGCCTAAAATCTGTTTTTCCTTGGCTGTTAAATTTGCAAAATAATTCTCAAATAGCAGAAAAGATCCAACACCCTTGTGGAGTGTTCACCATCACCTTATTTAAAGAACCCCCATAAGCACAATGTCAGGAGAAACACCTTTAATCATAAAACAATCCACATTCAAAAGGTGCTTGCATGGGAAAAATATGTAAGAAATGGGCGCAGTACCGCCGCTCGCCTGTGTCAGAAGCTCTCATTACTTATACTGACAGCTTAAAACTTGTATCCTAAATCAAATTGTAGAAAAGAAGAGACTTGCCATCAAAAGCAATATGTGTTGCTACAATTTAATTTCTATGTTTTAAAAAGACTGGAATGAAGAGATTTGTGTGGATATTTGTAGAAAATGTAAATTGTATTTTAGAAAAGCCCATTTTTAAACAGTGTTTTAAAGTGAACTAATGGCAGCTACACTGGACTTCAAAGACATTCCACAGCTTCTCCCCAAACAAATGAATTTTCCTCCTGCTCTCTGCTCAGGAACTGGCATTCAGTTGTTAAGGGAAGTGGGAGGAGATTTTGGCCTGCTGCTCTGGGAAAGAGACAATAGGCTTCTTGAACTGAAAGGAAATGCAAATTCGGGTGTCGACAGAAAACATCTGCTGGCAAGAAGAGGCTCAGGTTGCTCTGGCCCAGCCAAACATTAGAAACGGGGACAGACAGTTTTGTTTATTCTGAAAGCACAGAAAATATCTTTTTGAAAAAGTCTCATAGAAAACTGAAAAAAAAATTGGTAAAAATCTGTAAATATAGTGTTGTTAAAATGAAATTTCTGCTCACAGTTTGAAACTACTCTGGAATCTGTGCGATATTCAGGCACCGGACCACTAAAATGTTGATATTGTAGAAAGTATCATCATGCTAGGAATATGAAAGTTTACAGGATTATGCCCAGATGTCATTTGCATGTGTGTGGAAAAATGTGTACAGATCTGACACTGGGTAACCAACCAAAAGCGTGAAAAACTGTCAGTTTTGAACCGAAACTCTCAAGAAGATAGGACTCAGATGGATACGTGCTCTATCTAATTTGGGATGTGAATATGCATTATTAGCAAGTTGGTGATATTGTAGATATGCTTTCTATGAAAAATAGATTTTCTGTGTAGAAACAAAGGGTACGTTTTTCCCTTGACCCTTGAACACAGCATCATCATGACACATCATGACACTCTGGTTGCTTCTCAAATCAGGGGAGAGGAAATTCTCTAACCAATCTGATTCCTAGAGGTTGGGCTTAGTATAATCAGCCTACCTACCCCGTTGGGAAATACATAAATAGGGACACACACACATTCACCCATCAACTGATTTATTGGCGAAGCGCTCTGCAGGAGAATCCAGATACAGACTCCAGAACTCTGAAAGCAGAAGGCCTAATTCTAAGCTGAACCCTTCTCAGCTGGCCTTTAAAATCTTGCAACCTGATTTTACCCCCAGACTTCCAAGGGGCACATCAAAAATTGAACAGCTTGGCTGTGCTGTTTTCTGCTTCTTGCCAAGAACTCTTGCCAGAACCCAGAGATCCAAACCAGTAGAGCAGAGCTGTAACCAGATAGCTATAACTCCAGAACCAACCCGTCAGATCCAGTTTGAAGGCCGTGCAGAGATCCAGTGCCGTGCTGTGTGCAGAACCGGGTGCCTGAGTCCTGTCTGGCGGGCTAGCAGAATTTCAGTCCAAAACCATTGACCAGATCTTTGACGGGCCTATTCCAAACCATAGTTGTGAGTATCTAGCATAGAATTGTCCATAGCCAATCTCTTAGCTTTAAGTAATCCAATCCCAAACCATTCTAGCATATCCATAACTGCATTGCAGAATCTCTTTTGTCTGTTCTGAATCTTTCCCTCATCCATATAGTCCTTTGTTAATAGTAGTGATAAAATCATTTTTGCGCTGATATATTTGCTGAAGAAAGGCAAGCGGCTCGGCAGATAGAAACCATCCGGGGGCGTCACTGCATCGGTGGCTGTGCTGTCATGTAGCTTGCAGCTTCATAGACTCCCTAATGTAAAAAATCTGTGTTTGTAATATTCAAAAGTGCATCTGTCATTTGAAAATGTTGACTCTTTTTGAGAAAAATCAACCTCTACTAAAACCTTCATAACTTCTGAACCGTACCATCCTCAGCTTTCAAACGAACCTAGAACCGCATTCCAACTCCTTATAGTTTTTCTGTAATCGCGTTTCTTGTGTGCTGAAAAGTTTGCCGCAAATCTGCATTTGGCTAAATTTCATCACTTGTAAAATAGCTATTTCTTGCACTCAACCTCTGAATTCAGTCTGCTAGTCATTCAACCATCATTGCTAGTGTTTACCTGAAGCTATCCAAAGCGGCTCCCACTAGTTTTGAATCCCATTTAGTGATTTTAAAGTCCTTTTTCAGTGTTTTCACTATTCATTTAAAATCACATTCAAAAGCATTTGACCTGTTTTAAAATCATTCCTGTTTTTCTCTAAGCTTGCTGGGGGAATTGGGATTTAAACTGCATTTGTAGATTGTTTATTCCTGAAACCTGTTTTCTCTTCTTCCATCTCTATATTGCATATTAGGGGGTGGGGGGATTGAGTAGTATCAGGGGGAAAGAGTGATTACATTGCATTTGATTGAACACACAAAAGTATTATTTCTGTGCTGCCTTCATTTCCTATCATTACATTTCATTGAACCCACACCAAGTTTTATTCTATGCTACATTATTCTTCTCAACCATACTCCTACTGATTAAAGAGATTGTTTATTGTAATATCACGCAACGCTGATCATTGTATAAATATTAGTAGTGTGATATCTAGATATTGTTCAAATTCATAAAAAGTGTGATATATATCTTGTTCAAATCCATCAAATAAATCTTTTAACTTTGCAAAACACCCTTCTTCTTGGTTCAGTAAGACCGGGGGGGATTCAAAGAGAGGGGCGTGATATAAGGGTACATCATTCAGAAACAAAAGAACTTTAGACATAAAAATATATAATTAAGGGATCCAGCTGAGCATCACACGCTAGGCATTGACTTAGGTCGAGTGCTGGGTTGAAACCACTTACAGATAGTACTACACTGGGCACTGGGATGTTGCTGACATGGACACAGGATGGGTGGGGAGTTGGGCACTGTGCGCTGTCATGAATTGAATAAACACACACGAAATGAACAATGTCCAGTCATGATATGATTTTTGACACAACGGGTGTATTGGAATTTTAACAATTTTGTGCTTCATCCCTCCACCTTGCACACGCCCTCCCCTGTACCCCAACCCCCAAAACCCCCAACACCCCATAACCCCCAACAACCCAAACCCCCCAATCCCCCAAAAAAAACCCAACAACCCACAAACACCACCAACACCACCTCCCCCCTCTCCCATTGTCATCCCACACACAATGTGCCAATCATGATTATCCCAAGGTGGCAGTTAGCACCTGCAGAGTGGACCTGCTAGTTCCGGCTTCTCTTCGGGTCTGGGGGCTGCATGCCCGTGTGGCGTGTGCTGCACCTGGTCATGTGCACAAGGCTTGCGGGAGTTGAGCTGGCAGGTGTGGTTGATGGGGTGGAGGTGGATGGCTGTGCAACCGCCAGCGCAGGTTGTTGCTGCTGCATAAGGTCTACAATCCTGCCAAGTACCTGTGTATCTACAGCTAAACTGTCTCGGATGACAATGGTGTTGGAGTTCATGGCCATTATGGAAGCAGCATTTGCCTCCCGTATCTCACGGCGGGTCAGTTCCCCCTCTGCCACATACTGCCGAACAAGTTCAATCATACTGTCCTAGCGGGCCTCAACCCTTGTCAGGCGGGCCTCCATGTTGGTGGGAGCTGTGGAGGTGGACGGTGCAGTGGCAGGGTGGCCCATTGCAGGACTGCCCTCTGATGTGGTTGACAGATGCGGACTCCCCAGTACAATGGCATGTTCCTGCATGGGGCATACTGGTGTGCCCTGTGTGTAGTGCTGGGGGGTGGGCTGGGGGCTCGGGTTTTGAGGACACACCACATGGATGTTGTTGTCCATGTCTAGGAATTCCTCGGCATGGACCTCCACGTGGCTGAGGTGGGCAGTGGCTGCTACCTCCCCTATGGAACTGGTTGCAGCAGACTGCGTTCCATCACCCTCTGCCTCTGCAAGAGTTGCCGACTCTGTGGTTGCAGTGTCGTCGGCTGGTGTTGTCTCCTTCTCTGCTGGCCTGGGCTGTACTGCTGGCCTGTGTTGCACTCTGGGCGTTGGTGTTGCCCTGGAGGTAGAAGGTCCAGTGCGTTCTTATCTGGCCCTGGGTCCCTTTGAGGATGTTGTGGCCTTTGGGGCAGGGACCTGGTCTTCACTTTCTGCATCTGTGCCTGTGGGGGAATAAGAGATGCAGGGCATCAGTGATGGTGTTACATGCAAGATGCATGATTTGGTGCTGTTCAGTAGTTCATGTTTCATGCATTGCATTCTTGTAGGTGTGACACGCAGACTACTTGCAATGGGGGGGCCATATTGGCATACGCTGTGGACTCTCCTTTCTGGACTGATGTGTACTAGGTGGCACACCGTTGTATTGCGGTTTGCATGATGTGTGACATGTGAATGATCCCTGTGTGTTGGTTGTCTGTTGGTAATGGGATTGGCACGCAGCATGTAGTATTTTATTCTGCCAGGGTTTGGGCCACCATCTGGACATGGATCTGTATATATGTGTATGATGACCCACGCATTGGCTTGGTTCACTTTCACATCTGTTGTGCTACATCATGCTTTGGTTCTATGAGGTTTGTGGGGACACTCACCTCCTTCTGCCGATGTCGGCACACCTGTCTCCATTTCTTCAAAGCCCTCGATCGATTCCATGTCTATTTTGGTGATCGCATCAATTTGGTGGGTGAGTGGTCCACGCCGCCTGTAGCCATGGCCTCCCTGCGGTTGGCTGACGTAGATCGTCCCACCTTTTTTTGCAGTCCTTCACCGTGCAGGTAGTGGTGCCAACCGCAGTCACCTTCCATGCCACCTCCTCCCATATTTCTTTTTTGCGCAGTTGAGCTGCGCGTTTGAGGTCATTGGCAAAGACCTCATCGGCATGGCCTGCAGGCATATCCGCCAGCATATTCAGCTCCTCGTCCGAGAAGCGCTTCTTGCGCATGCGGGGGTGGACGTGGGGGTTGCCTTGGACATGATGTCTTGATTGGGCCTGATCTCCACTCTGTACCTGTGCTGTGTTAAGAGGATTGCAATGGATTGTGTTTTTTAAGATGGCCGCCGGCGCATTTCCCGTTCCGGCGCGATGATGTTACTTCCAGGTCCGGTATTACAAACCGATATTTGCATGATGGTATTGCCGGGTCCATTATTAAGGGGTTACTACTGGGCAGAGGCGGTATCAACGAGTTCCGTGATGGTGCTATCAGGGGTTTGGGGGGTCTTTAGCGCCATGGCGGTGCAGCCATTACCGGCATGGGGGTTTGCGCATGCTCGCGCACTCGTAATCAGCTACCATTAGCGGCGTCAAGGGTGCACGGACACGCTAATACCGCCATGCCGGTAATGACTGCGTTTTTAACGCGATTCTCATAATGAGGCCCAAAGTCTTTCTGTGTGCACATCATAACTTTAGGTCAGTCTCAATAGATAGTGAGCAGAACTGAATGCTGAAAATGATTAGAGTAGACACCCAAACATGGTGTGCCAGGGGGCACCACATATACATATTTCCACTAGCATTTTTAAATGCGGGCAGTCATGGTGAAAACGTTAAAAGAATGCCTGCAGTTAGAAAGGCAAGGTTTGATTGAGGGAGATTGGATTGGCAACCTAGAAACCTGTAAAGCCAATGCCCATCAGCATTATTTATTTAACACTGTATGGGAAAGCAGTAAATACAGCACTGTGTTATGTGTCCTTGTTTCCGGAATGCTCCTGGAGGAAATTCTTTTTAAGAATCAGCTTGAACCTGTAAAACACAATGGGCCTCATTCCGAGGTTCGCGTTAAATTATTGACTTTACCGGCATGGCGGAAATACCGTATCCGCGTTGGTAGCAGGGCGTAATTAGCACCATATTCCGACCTCGCGGGCACGAGCTTTCTGCCATGCCGGTAAACCCCCTAGCGCCATACCAGTAAAGGGCGCATCAAACCCCTTACCGACAACAACCGAGACGTAACTAACACCACCGCCCTCCACCTAGTGCGTAAATAGCGGTGCCCGTAATTAACGATGACCGTAAATTACGGGCACCGGTAAAAACCGCAAACGGAAATTACGTCATCGAACAGGAACGGGAAGCATCATGGCGGCCATCTTTAAAATCACAATCCATTGCAATCCTCCCCATACAGGACTCGTGGGCATATTGTGATAGGCAAAATAGACTCCAGAGACCAGCATCATGCCAAAAGCATTAAAAAAGGGTGCTGCGCGCATCAGGAAGGAGAAATTCTCCCAGGATGAGCTCCAGGTACTCGTTGATACTCTGCATGAACATGCTGAGATTGTTTTCAGCAGCGACATGCGCAGGCCCACCATCCTCAGGAAGAAGGAGATATGGGAGCTGGTCTCGCAGAGGGTGAGCGCTGTCGGAAACACCCCCCGCAGCACGACGCATTGCCGCAAACGCTGGGATGACCTCCGTCTGAGGGTGCGGGCCATCCTCTCAGCAAACCGCAATCTGGCCCTAGAGACAGGAGGAGGCCCAGCCTCACCCATAAAAATGATGCCCTGGGAGGAAACATGTGCAGAGATGATGGGCACAGAAGCCATCGAAGGCGTTGGCGATATGGATTGCGGTGATCCTTCATCAGCTGACGCAGGTGAGTGCCATGAGTGTAAACAGTACATGCATCCCTAATGCAAGTCATCTCCAAGGGCTGGTCAAGCAGTCACATCATGTTTGGGTAAACCCCCCCCCCCTCCAATGATGCCGTAACAACTGGGACCCAGGATGATGTCAGGTGCAAGGCTGACACCCATATTGGGCATGCCACACAAAAAGCTGGTCAATGTCAGTCACCACAGTACTCCGCCAACATGAGTGACCCTGCCGACAGTATGCTTTTCCCATCCAAGCAAAGATCACAGTCCCACTCAGCACCCAAATGTCACCAAAACGCTGCTATCCCATCGTAATACCATTGTCTGGAAGTAATTCTGACCCCCAGATCATTGCTCATGCTGTCTCTCTCTTGCCCCCCACAGGCACCGGTCATGAAAGTGAGGACCAGGAAGTCCCCCGGACAAGTACCTCCCGGGGCACAGGCAGGGGACAGCACACAC
This sequence comes from Ambystoma mexicanum, assembly GCF_040938575.1. Classification (NCBI taxonomy): domain Eukaryota; kingdom Metazoa; phylum Chordata; class Amphibia; order Caudata; family Ambystomatidae; genus Ambystoma; species Ambystoma mexicanum. Next base: position 278,676,226 of record NC_090929.1, on the reverse strand, counting down.
CTGCAAGCAGGAAGAAGGCACATGCCACACCACCTGCCCCAGCAACCCCCATGGAGGGTACACAACCCCCATCCGCGGCCCTGGACATGCCTGCAGTTCTGCGGGACACATGCCCCACGCTGCACCATGAGGAATCGAGTGCGTCAGGGGAGAATGCTGCCATGTGCATCCTCAATGTGCCAGGCAGTACATCACCAAACACCATCGACAACGTGGAGGATCCCAATGACTATGTACAGAGCCCAGACACTCCCTCGTACAGCCAGGTTGCCCATAGCGACCCTGGGTCGAGTGACGGCCCAGGGCTCACAGGTGAAGGGGATACACCTGTCTGTCATGAGCCCACTTCCCCTGCAGGAAGTCCTGAAAGTCCTGCAGGCACAACAACACGGAGCCTGCCAACCACATCGCCCACATCGGCTGCAGAAACAGTGCACTGCCAGCACCTCACGGCCATGATAGAGGAGTTTCTCCGGGACAACCGGGAATCAGGGTCGGTGCTACATAATGACCTTCAGGCCCTGGGCGAGATCATCAGTAGCAGCACAAACCGCATCTGTGAGATGCTTGGCAGGATTGCTGATGCCCTGGAGGCAGCACCCCCCAGACCACAGCCCCAGCAGGAGGAGCCACCCTCCCAGAGCTCCTCCACGCAGACCAGCCCGGTCTGTAGGTCACTGCGCACGATGCGCCAGAATGGCTCTGGCAGTGCCCATTGACCGTGCAGCCACACACATGTGGCCAATGCTGCACTGATGGGAACATTGTGGGGTTGTTGTGGGGGGACGGTGAGGGGGTTGAGGGTGTGTGTGGGAGTTGGGGGAGAGGGGGAGGGGGGTGAGTGTGTGTGTGGGAGTTGGGGGGGAGGGGGAGGGGGTTGAGAGTGTGTGTGGGAGTTGGGGGGGAGGGGGAGGGGGGTGAGGGTGTGTGTGGGAGTTGAAGGGGAGGGGGAGGGGGTTGAGGGTGAAGGATCTGTTGTACACGTTTGGACATCATCATACAATACACAGTTTGGTCTATCCTACAATACAGAGTGGACATTCATTATTGTGCATTTGCCTTTTAATGTCTCACAGTGCATGTAGTACATGTATCCCCACACCCAGTGCACAATGCCCTGTCATCCTCACCCCCTCAGCTGACTTGTGATTCAGAAATATTGCTCGATCAATGCTTGTCGCACGGAACGTCCCTCCCGTGCATCGGCACCATGTTGCTGTTCTGCCATTCCTTCCTCCACCTCCTCCTCCTCCTCATCTGGTGGCAGCAGTCCCACGTCAGGAGGCAGTGGCACGTTCCGACGGATGCACATGTTGTGCAGCATTACCCATGCCATGGTGATCTTGGACACCTTCTCGTGGCTGTAGATGAGGGCCCCGCCTGACCGGCTGAGGCAACGGAATCGTGCCTTCAGAAGGCCGAAGGCCTGCTCTATGACCACCCGTGTACGGGTATGAGATCTATTATAGTCCTCCTCGTGCCTGTTTTGGGGGTTGCGGACCGGGGTCATGAGCCACGGTTTCAAAGGGTAGCCAGCATCACCTGCATGAGAGTGAAATGAAGGTAAGTGTTAGTACATTCATGGTGGAGAACTGTGCTAGTCTTACATTGCAGCGGGTGATGACTGGCCATGCACACATGTCCCTGGATACAGTCAACCCATTACTGGTCCGGCCATGTGTGCTGGCCAATGGAATGATGGAGGGGGTGTCTTCTCCCAGATGGGTCATGGTGCGCACTCATGTCTTGTTGCATGTGCATCGTTTATGCATGCAGCAGTGTTGGACTGCATTAATTGATGACTTGCATGAGACCTGCTGTAAGGGTGTGTTGGTAGTAGTTGGTAGCATACCCTTCATTCAGCACTGATCCCTATCATGGTGATTGGCAGCTATCCTATAGAGGTGCCGAACCAGTCACACGCAGTAGGATCCCTGTCAGACTAACCTCTATGCACTCCCATGGATGACTGTCCTTTGTGTTGAGATGCAGGAGTCAGCGACATGGTGCTATTGCACTGCATGGTGCACGATGGCCTTACGGTGTGTAAGGTCCACCGATGTGTGGTGCATGTGTCGTGGTCTTTGGCCAGGGTAACTGTTTGTCAGGTACCATTAGGTGTTGGCTCGTATTCACTACTGTGTGGTTAGGTGGTAATGTGGCGTGCCACTTGTCATGGGGAACAGTGTTCTGTGAGGTGCGCAACGTACAATAGCGTTGTCATTCCCTCCCGGGTGGAGTATGCATCCCCCCCTTTCCCTCCCGGGTGGAGTATGCATCCCCCCCCTTTCCCTCCCGGGTGGAGTATGCACCCCCCCCTTTCCCTCCCAGGTGGAGTATGCATCCCCCCCCTTTCCCTCCCGGGTGGAGTATGCATCCCCCCCTTTTCCCTCCCGGGTGGAGTATGCATCCCCCCCTTTCCCTCCCGGGTGGAGTATGCACCCCCCCCATTTCCCTCCCGGGTGGAGTATGCATCCCCCCCTTTCCCTCCCGGGTGGAGTATGCATCTCCCCCACCCCCTTTCGCAGTGGGGTATGCTGACAACCTACTCAGAGCCCCAATGCACTGCCATGGCCCATTATGGTTACTCACCAAGCAGCCAGGTACGTTGTCCGGCATGTCGGCCCATGTAGCGTGGTAGTGTTGAGTTCCGCAGGACCAAGGAGTCATGAGTTGATCCGGGGTACCGAGCATTGCATTGTGTGATGGCTTTACTGGCATTGCACACCATCTGGACGTTGATGGAGTGGTATTGCTTGCGGTTGCGATACGGCACCTCCATTGCATGAGGAACCACCAATTCTACGTGGGTGCAGTCGAGGGCACCTATGCAATTTGGCATGCCTGCAAGTGCATGGAAGGCAGCTTTGGTATCATATATCTCCTGTGGAGTCCGGGGGAGGCATATGTAGTCCCTTCTGTGCTTGAGGAGGGCATCCAGCACTTGGTTGAGTATCCGGGAAAATATTGGCTGTGAAATGCCATGCATGTGCCCCACTGTATGCTGGTAGGTGCCTGTGGCAAGGAAGTGGAGCACGGACAATACCTTTAGTAGAGGGGGGATGGCAGTGCTGATTTCTATGAGGCTCACTATGTCGGTATGTATCAGGGCGACTATGGTGGATATGGTGTCCCAGTCAAGCCGGTACAGGGTGTGGATCTGCTCTGGTGTGAGGTTGAAGGGGTTGGCTCTGATGCAGGGTATTGGGGGCTGCCGGCGTGGTAATGGTGGCTGCACCGGTAGGGCATGCTGGCCCTGTCTCACCCTCCTTCTCCTCCTGTGTATCCTCTGTGGTGGTTGCTGTGGTTGCTGTTGTTGCTGTTGTCGTAGTTGCTGCCTTGCAAGCAGGGCCTCCAGCTCCAGGAATGCTGCTACTATTGGTATCATCTTGGTGCGGGTGGGGGTGTGGTCTGTGGGTGTGCTCCATTTGTGCTCTGCCAGACTCTATTGCCTCCACCTGTGCTGATTGGGTGCACCTGTTCCTCTTCCAAACACTGATCAGGGTTCTTAACACCTTCCCCGCGATTCCGGTATTAACGCCATGGCGGTAAGGTACTTAGCGCCCTTGTGGAGGTCGTTATTTCTATGTTCGCTTTGCTTGGAATCGGAGATGGTTTACGCCTTCCCGTTATTTCCGCGATGGTGTGTCGGGCGCGCGACACTGGTCCGCTATTTACGCAATCGTAGTTTACAGTGGCGTAAATAACGGTGTGGCGGGTCAGAATGGCCCGTAACGGTAAAGGAAGACGTTATTCCTTTACCGGCCTCGTTTTTCCCTTAACGCCGGACTCGGAATGACCCCCAATGGTAACTTTGGGCCCACGACGGAACATTGCTAGGGCAAATAGAACATGTTGGTTGTGTAACCGTGCCACAATAGGACATTTATATCACCAATGCTGCAATGAACGACATTGACCGCTTTGTGACAAATTATTTGTTTTGGAAATTGTTTAATGAACTTCTTAACTGCGGAAGAGGATGTAATTTGGTGGAGATAATATTGGAAGTGTCAAGTGTGAGCATTAAATTGAATTTAATGAGATGTTTTAAAATTATTTTTAAGATGATTCAAGATGTAGATAACGGAGGATGTCGGTGGCAGTGGGAGGATTCTTAAGAGAAATATGCATTTATGAATGTAATTATGTAACAAGCTAGGCACACATTCTCTTATAAATGTTACGTAATATGTATGAACTTGTTCTTCATTTTGTTTTATGTTTGTGAAAGGCGTGTTGAGCCAAACACAATAAAGAATATTAAAAGATAATGAGGGCAATTGTGAGGCCTGGCACACACTCCCTCCTGACTGAGGAAGCTGCAGTCCACCCTGGAGGTCTCAGCGCGTTGCACTCCACCTCAGGCCCCCCATACAGATGGTTGCATCATTATTTTTTTCTTGTGCATTTAAATAGGCTTTGAATTCAAAACCGTTGCCTCCAGCAGCAGCAGTGCTGGGATTACACAGCATTTGCCTTGACATGTTCATGGGCCGATCATGCCTCTTGGCCCACGCTATGTGTGGTTGGGTGTGTCCTCGTAGCCTTTGGAACATTCATTCCTGCTCAAGTCCAGTTGATTCTGACCTGGAGTTGTTTTTAACTGGGCGCATAGTGCCCTCAAGAGACCCGGCCATCAATAATGTGAAAGCACTGTTCAGTATATCTATTGATCTGCTGCGAAGACGGTACACTAAAATACTTTCTCTATATTTTGTGCATATCGTTAATATTAACTTCATTGAAACACGTATTGGTAAAGCCAACAGTTTTGGCCTTTGTGTAGCCATGGGGTAGGCATGATTCAGGCACAAACATAATTGGTCTGGCCATAAGGTGGTAACATCTAGCAAATCGTGTTAGTATCTGGGCATGGCAAATGATTATCTAATGATAAAACAAGAGCCCAAAATGTTAGTTTTGTCAATGCTTTTGCACTGGAATTTAGTGCAAAGAACAAATGCAAATATTGCTTATAAACCAGATGGTTTAGGAAAGGCATGTTTATTATATCAGAAGCTTATTTCCAGCTGCAATTCAGAAATTTCCTTTCAGAAGACTGATTAGAAATAATAATGCATCTCCTCAACAACAACAAAACTACCTCAAGGAGATCCCAGAGTGTGTGTTTAGGGCAGAGAGCTACAGAGAGTGTTTGAGAATAGCCATAGAGAATAGAGAATAGCCATAGAGACTAGCATTGCCGTGGGATGTCAATGGGCGGGTAACAAGCAATAATTACCCAGAGGTTCAGTGTCCTTTGCCACCTCCTATCTCTCTCCTATCACTTCCTGTATCAATAGTTCTGGCTTTTAGGCAGTTGTTAGTGCAACATTAAATAATCAAAACTAAAAAGGTGTAAAGATTTCTTGAGACATAATCAAGGGGAAGTGCACATTAAATCAAGTTTGGCATTTGCCTAGCCTCAGGAAAAAGCACCTACTTATGAAACATTTTTCGATCTAGCCGTACATTACAACCGCAGAGTAGCATACATCTGGAGTTGGCCCAACCACCCACTAAAAACCCAAAAGACTTAAGACAACACCTGACAGGGATGAAACAGTCAAGAAGGGGACAGAGAGAAGGAGCTTCACAGTGGGGGAGAGCGGATGATGGTCACCACATCCAAACCAAACGCAAGAGCAAATGTGAACCCATATCCTGTATTATTTCAAATATTATCATTATCATGGTATTTGCTGAGCCGGACCTAGCTGCGAGAAGTAACAGAGTGCTTTCCAGAGGTATACAACTATACAGATACATAACAGAGCACTGTACTGAGGTATACAGCAGTACAAATGCATAACAGATCACTTTACAGAGGTATACAAGTATAGAGTTACATGACAAAGTGCTTTTCAGAGGTACCAACAGAACAGATGCACTGCAGGGGGTAGGATACAGAGGGGCACAGAGGAAGGGTACAACTGTACCAGTTGGGGAGGGAGGATCAGCTTAGACATACCACCACAATATTCATGTAGGACTTACCCACGCAACTTAATCAATGGATGCCAGATGTGCTAGAATTTCCTGAAAGGCTATCTTTCCAGAAGCTGAACCTTTTTGTGCTCCTAAGTATATATTTCCAGGCCCTATTCTCACTCTTGAGGGGCCAGTTGTTCTCATGGGAGATTTCAACCCTCCCTACATTCTCCATTGCTTTACGTCTTGAACCTGAACATATCCTCTCTGACTACTCTCTGGTGGCCCTCCACACCCAGCTCACACACAGATCTCGCATCTCTCTTGACCTCGTCTTCCTCTCATCGGCACTGAGCTCTACCCCACCCACCATCGACCCCTCTTCCTCTGACCACTCCTTCCTTCACTTCTCTGTCTTTGTTTCCTCTGCTCACTGTATCCTACCACCCGATTACAAAAATAAAATTCAAAATGGACTAGAGGGCTCCCTATTTAGGAAAAAGGCACTAGGTGAGAACATCCATTTGAACACATGAGACACTGTCATGCATCCAGCTCTGCACCCTTCTGTGCCATTCATAAGGAATCCCTCCTGACTCTCCCATGTGCCCCCCCAAATAAGCAAAATGATACTACAGTACCAACCTAATCTCCACTCTCTGCTCTGTCCTCTCAATCGCTTCTCCACCCCCACAAATCATGCTTGTTTCTCTCAAAATTGCCCCATATCCATCAGCCCCTCATCTGACAATGACTTTTCCTCTTACCTCTCCTCAAACACATTTCTTTAAAAAATAAATAAAAGATACCCTGGCCACACTCTTCTCACTCCCTTAATTCAATAACTGATTTCTACTGCTCCATCCTCTATACTCTTTCCCACTATTTCATATTTTAATTGTATTATGCTATATCGTTCATAAACTGAACATTTAGCACATATCAAACAACCACATTATTCACAATTTCATTTACATTCTACACATTACTACATTACATTTCAAAAATGTGACACACAAAATCTAAAATTCTAATGAAAAGTGACATTTCATTAGTATTTATAATCCTAATCCAGGGATCTTCAAGCGGTACCCCACTAAAAAGAAACTATTACTCATTCCCAATCAGGGTCAAAGCAGGGAAATCAATGCATACATGTTTCAATAGTTCCACCTCCTGAAAACCGTATCGGCACTTGCTCAAAGATTTGTCAATTAATCTTCTCATTCCTTGCACCTCTCGTGTGGGCCTCAGATTAAATGTAGACTTTAGGGCCTTTAATCGAAAGTCTTTGGCAGGGTACTTTTTTAAATTAGGCACATTAAAACTTTCAACTGACCAATTAAAATGATCATTAAATCAATGACACCCCACAATTGCTGCCCTAATCTCAATCTATGCTGACCCTCTAGCTTTATTTTATTTCTGGCGCTGTTACAGGAATTGTTCGTTTTTTTTTTTTCTTTTTCATCTTTTATTTGTTTGTTTTTGTCTTAGTTGCTTATTTATAGCGTACTTAAACACCCTGAGGTTTCTAAGCGCGGACCCGGGGATCGAACCTGTGTTGTTTTGTGTCGTTTTGCTTCCAACGTGCTCACGTTGCCGCTAAGCTATCCTATCCTTTACTTTTGTGTGAGCCTTTCTCTCCCTTTTCAATCTCTAGCTCTACCTCTGTATGGCATGCTACTCTTTCTTCCCTACTCTCTCACTCTCGCTTTCGAAATAGCAGAATGGGGCAAACAGCACCAATTAGTGTTCCTGGCTACTTTACAAAAACCAAAAAGGACTTTTTGAACATAGGAATGACCACATATATTTATATTTTACAGATTCTTCTGTAATATAAGGGGTGTGTGTTCGAATCACTAAGTACATAATGCACATAAGCTTGGTGCTCATTTAAATGTTCACAACTCTTGTCGTAACAAAGAACCGTGTGTAACCTTGACCCATGAATATTCATTGATAAAGGTTGAGCATTTGGATGGTAGGATAACATTACTATGACATTTGGGTTGCAATGGATTCCCCTGTGGCATATTTTAGAAGTGGAGAGGCTGAAATTGGGAGCCCTCAAAATTAAAATCTGTCCTCAACCGAGCACTATCATTCTCTCACACTCTCCTTATGAACTGGCAACAGAACTTCGAGCTGCAAAACCAACTTGTGCACCTATTACTCCCTTGATACTCACAAAGTTAAAAAAAAAAAACTTGTAACCCTAACCTGCTCATATCTTTTCCCTTTATTAAAACTCTTTCTTTCATGGACCTACCCACTCTGCTGACACTAACAAATCTGCCAATTTATGGTGCATCTTACTCCTAGTTCACTACTCCAAAAATATTTTACAAGTTGTATTTAACCATATTAATTCGTACCTCAAGTTTAATGGTCTCTTTGATCCATCAGGTATGCTACACAAATGCCTCTCACTCACATTTCCAACTTCTTCACCTCCACTCACCATTCCAAACTCTCTTTCATCCTGATCCTCCTGGCTGTATGTGACAGTACATTTAAACGTGCTAACCAGCCCTCTCTTCTCATTATCTGCTCTGACATTGGCATCCGTGATTCTGCTCTGGGCTGTCTTCTTTCCAACCTGTTCTTCTCCACTGCATGGCATACCGACATCTCGGCTCTCAGAAGACCTGTTCTTGACCCACGTCTCTCTCTACTCTATACCTCTTCTTTCAGCAAACTACTCACCGATGACAACCCACATATTTTCTCTTTTTCTACACTAACCTCCAAACCTACTCTCCCACTCATCCAATTGCCTCACCTCCATCTGCCACTTATGATCAACTTTTCCAAGACTAAAATCATCTGTCTCTGTGCGATTAAGGCTCCACCCATCTTGCCATACCACTATCCTTTCCGCCTGATTTCCTGAACCCTACCCTAAAGGATCACAACATAGGTATCTTCTTCTTGTGCAATCTGAAGCTCATTGACTTCATTTCCTCCAATGCCGCAGTGACCAGATTAAACCATCTGAATGTATGCAAGTTTCATCCTCACCTCCTATCACTCTATTAAAATCTTAATGTACTTTTTGGCCATCTGCCATCCTAATGACAAGTCTAACATGCGCACTCTTCACATTATGCAACGCTCCACTTCAACATCTGTCCACAGACTTTGGCCAGGCAAACTCCGATTGCGACACTGATCACTCATCAGACTCCTCCTCCTAGCGTTCAAATCTATCCTGGGAATCCATCCCACCCTGACGTGGCCAAGTCTCTCTCCCATCAGTCTGCTCCACATAACTTACAATCACTAGTCCTATACAGCTAACAGTCCATCACCACCCGCCCCCAACTGCTCTGCTTCCCTTACACTTGTTTACGCTCTTTGCTCACCACCACTGGAACTCACTTATGTTGGAAATCAAAAACATTCTCACTCCCTCAAAATTCAAATCTGTCCTCCACCCAGTACTTCCATTCACGAAGGAGTGCCAGAAGGCTCCTGCATAATCCACTCTGACTTGATGTGCTCTCAAGCGGTTTATAGTGATCATTTTGAATCAAAAGTTTAGAAAAACAAAAGTTTCAAAATAAAAGTTTCGAAAACAAAAGCTGTGACATGCTATATTTAACATGGAAAGTGCATTTCTTTCTAAACCAATCCGTCGACAATAGTCATGGACTGGTTTCAATTGAAATGCACTTTTACATGTTAAAAGTAGCATTTCAAGCGCTTTTTTTTTTTTGTAACGTTGATACGTTAGATGGAGCTGTCCAGTGCTGTAATTTCAGCACTGGACAGCTCCATGTGACGTTTCAAAGTTTTTGTGTATATTGGGGGGTGGGGGTTCCCCCCAAGCCCTCCAAACCCCACAAAACCCTCCCATCCCCTAACCCTAACCAAGCCCCAACCCTAACACTAACCCGTGTCGACGGCACTTTCACATTTTTTTCAAAGAAAGTTTCCTTTCGAAACTTTTACATTCGTTAAAATGACAGGACGCCCTCTCAAGCCCCGCACAAATGCATAAACTGTTTTCTGGAAATATTGTATGAATGAATGTATTATGCACATTATTTTTACTCTGTGCCAGGGACATCATTTGGGGGTTGCCAGGGGTCGCAACTGCAACCACTGAGATCTCCCTTGCTACCCCTGCTGTGGTCTCCCTTACTACCACTAAAAAAATCTGTAAAAAATGTTTTGTTTTTGTTTGTACAAATTGAATTCCTGGGCTGTGGCCAGTGCCATGTGGCTCTTTGTTTCTAGACCGGCTGGCGTTCTTGTTCAGGCTTCTTAAAAAAACAGGGGGTTCCACAAGCTGTGACCCTAAATAATAAAGAATAGGAAAAACAAATAATTTGTCTTTCTGGAATTCTATACAATAATGGCTAGACTCATTAAAGGTTTATTTCAGGCACACTTCAGGGGTTGAGTTCTTAAACAACACATATTCACAAGACAGACACAAACTTCCAAAAAGCATTTATAGTAGAATAAACATCCATTTCGGACTACGGGCCTGATTTGCAGAGCATTTTCCTATGGGATTATGCCATTATAAAGGCCTTCTGTGAATCAGCCCCATATGTATTTTGCTTTTCGCAAGTTGCAGTTGTTGCATTTTATTTCTGCTGTTGTCTCTGTTAAGATCATCACAAGACATCCCATCTCAGTGTCCTCGGTCACTTGTCAAAATCATAGTGCCTAAAAGCTTGTGTACAGTGTCGACATGTTTGACCACAGCACATAACGTGGCCCTTGATTTCATTTATCGATCGAGCCTGCCCTGTCATGCTTGCCAGCGGAATACCCACTTGAACTGGTGAGTGCGCTCGCAATCTAATAAAACTACATATAGACCAATATAGCTCATGGCTTTTTTGTGATCAGAGCAAACTTGATGAAGCTGGCACGTATCCCCCATTAGCTTTCTAGTCCGCTACACCATGATATGAGGGTGACCCCTTCAAAAAATGCCCATTAGCATTATGGCTCAGCTGAATGCGTAACGTTTAGTGTGCTAATCTGAAACTAACGGACCGGACCGAGTGATTGCTCGAATGCCAACATTGTCATCCCGGTATTTAGCTACAACATAATGGGCCTCCTTACGAGTTTGCCAGTCTGGATACAATGTTACCGGTAAGGTTGCCGGTACGGTTGTATCCGGACCGGCAAACTCCGATTTGTGCTCACGGGTGCCTATCATTCCACCAGGTCTTCCCTGGCAGAATGAAATGCACTTGCGAGCACAGAAAGCCTGTAGCACCGGCACCGTTATGAACGGGAATGGGGATATACCAGTACCGGAATCCGAGAAATGGCAATTAATGAGTCCGGTGGGGTCAGAATACCCCGGTAATTGCCCATTCATGGGTGCCGGATTTTCTTGCCAGAATGGAGGTAGCTTTGCCGGTAAAACCAGCAAGGCTACCTCCAACCTCGTAATGAGGCTCAATGAAAGCCTGGTTGCTTGATCAGAGGGTAGTTTGGGACTGGTTTTGAAATGTGTAATGGAAATTGTCCCATTCTGTTAGAGTTCCTGATTTTAAAATAAAGTAAAAATCAGTGCAACTCATATGCACCAGCACTTTTTCAAAATTAGTATTATGTGCTGAAATCAAAAACACATTGCTGAAAATATGGCGCACTTATACCAATGTTCATTCTGTTTCAGGGGTGGATACGATTTCCGGATCAAGTGAGGACATCAATATAGGACCAGCACTAAAGAACATTGTTACTAATTCCAAGTTACATTTTCGAGCCCAGACCGTGGTAGTCTTGAAACACAAAACGAAACTGCACATTGTTGTACAGTCATAAGACAGTTAACCCTGGAGAATTTCCCAAAGTAACCTTCCATTTGTATGTCGAGGAAAGAAACATGTTGGGATGGATGATAATGTGTTATTAAGAATGTGTGAGCGAGTAGTAGCTTGAATTGAATGCCTGTTCGGAGTTTTAACTTGAGAATCCATTTTGCACAGCACTTGTCACTTTGATATGATTAGAGTACCCTAATACAGCCCTTTGCTGTATTCAACTGTCTTTTCACGTACTGTTGTGCATTTTGCTACAAACTGAAAGGGTTTTAATTCCTGTGTATTCAAATAAAATGTATAATTGTGTGATTATAATTCAACTGTCTTCTGAGTTGATTGAAAAGCTCTTAGCCAGTATATTTCCTAAGAATAGCGATACTCACTTGATAGGATTTGGACCCACCCTGAAATGACATTCTACCCGCAAGCATTGTTGGTGTTAGTTGAAGGTTTTGAAACCTGTTTTTAGGGATTGCTTGTTGAGGTAGGTTTACCTCCCTCACGCCTCCAATCATTTTTTATATCTTCCGGCGCAGTTTTCTGACCATGAGGCAACACCCCCAGAGAGGGGTTCAACAGGACTAAGACATGCATGTGAAACCAGCACCAACGTGCCTCCAAGCTCCCTTTAGACAGGAGCAAGACATAGATACAATGATCTCCTGAATTACCTTTTGCACCTTTTACCGCCACCATTTTATTATGGCAGTGGAAAGATGTAAAAGGTATGATGATAAATATGTTACCCAACTGCTTCAGAATGCATCCATTTTGGGAGGCTCCACAGAAGCAACCAATTGGGAAGAATTAACACAGTTGAAAAAAAGATGAATACGAACCAAGCTACATGGTTCTATCATGTTGGAATACTTGGTAAAAGGCACACTGCCGCAAGGACTAGTCGTACGCAATGAACCTAGACGACAAAAACTTTGTGTTACAGTGGAGTTATGTGGCCAACACATGTGGAAGCGATTGGATGATTGGATCATCTTGATCATAGATACAGCTAGCGAAATAACTGAAAAGATCCTAGTAGATCTGAACACCTTAGAGGAGGAAATTACGAAAGTGGTTCCTTTAGAACTAAAAAAAAAACCGAGTAGATGTGCTGTAGACAGAAATGAATAATTTTAATGGCGAAACTCTACAGGACAGAGTCAGGCGCATAAACAAAGACGTAGACACAGGACAACTACAGCGATAATGATCCACAAGATGATGCACCTAACATCTACGCTAATGCACAAAAAAAAAGAGTTAGGTTTAGAACAACGTCATTCAGTTCCAGTGATGGTAGCAAAAACTGAGAGGCAGGCGGAAACCTAGGTAGCTGTAACCCACAACAGCAAGGCAAAAGAAACAATTATCGTGCTAGGAATAACAGCAACCACAGCAATCGAGACAAAAGAGGCAATGGTGACCAACATTTTTTAGAGAGGGGCCCCAAATCCTTGGATTTGAAACCAGGCATAACACGCAGCATGCAAACTTTATGGTAAACCTGTCTACATACAATCCGACCCAAGAAGAAATAAAAATCCTCGAAATAGGTATGTGTTGTTTACCCTCCAATTCGCACAACTCTTTTCTGTTTCAACAAGAATTCTTTAATTTTATGAGCAAAATACATTTACAACAATTCTTCCAAAACAGAGAACCGAATGAAAATGACACAGACACAGGCATACACAAGAAATCCCTATTTTGTGTGCCAACACAATTACGACCTGCAGAAGCACAGGTTTTTGAAAATAGGGTGCTCCAGAATGTTGCTCTTTTAGAGTAACAATCAGGAGGCAAGACGTTTTTCAACAATGTCAGCTACCATAAGAAAACAGCAATGAAGAACGTGCTGACCAACAGAACAATTGTAATCTGTAAAGCAGATAAGGGAGGAGCCATCGTACTACAAGATAGTGAGGCGTACATAAGAGAATTTAACAAACAGCTCCTAGATCGGAACTGTTATGAGCCTCTCGCCAATCACCCTACGACCGAAATACAAGAAATAATCTCACTTAAAATTGCGAAAGCAAAACAAAGAGGATGAGTCTCCGTAAAAGAGGCAGTTTTCCTAATAACTGATAAATCACAGGTACCGCTATTTTACACATTACCAAAGATCTACAAATCAATGCTAGATACACCGGGCAGTCCCATTGTTTCTGGGGTCAACTCAGTATTAGAAACTTTGTCCCATTTTTCAAATGATTTCTTACAACCTCTGGTACGAAAGATACAATCTTACGTATGAGACACAATGCAAATCATCAAAGAAGTTGAAGGGATGGTTTTTGACCCAGACTTTGAAATTCTACTTGGGCTGGATGTGGTGGCCCTCTACACCAGTATTCCGCAAAGGGCATCCATTGAGATTCTGGAAGAAAAATTATTTCAAGACTATACAGTAACAACGACTCCAGTGTCTTTCATACTCTGGTGCACTGAGATGACCCTAACGGAAAGCTACTTGCATTTCAACTGGGATTTCTTCAAACAAATACACGGCACAGTTATTGCGAGAGATCTTGGCACCTAGTGTCGCAAAACTTTATATGGAAGCATTTGAGCTTAACAAAATCCATAGCATTCAGAATCCATTTGCCAAAAACGTCCCTGGAGAAGATATATTGACAAAGGAGGTCATTACGAACTTGGCGGTAGGGGTTTAACGGGGCTGGTAGAGCTGCTGGCCCCGTTAAACCCCTATCACCTCATTACGAGGTCTGCTCGCGGGACCCGCTAAGGACGCCTGGTAAAACCAGGCACCCTTAGCGGGTCCCGCGAGCAACCCAACATGCTAACAACGGGCCCGTTATTAATGGGCCCGTTGTTAGCATCATCCCCATTCCCATTGAGCCCCATGGGGGCTGGAATGGGAATGGGGATTTACCAGGTCCGGGTTCCTTGAATGAGGAATTAACGAGCCCTTCAAGGTTGGAATGGCCCGGTAATTCCTCATTCAAGGAACCCAGACCCGGTACCCGGTAAACGGGTAGCCATGCCGCTATTAGTGGCATGGTTACCTCCTACCTCGTAATGAACTCCAATATCTTTGTAATATGGAACGGCAATAATGCAGATTTATAACTGTTTTGCAAGTGGATTAATACACAAGATCAATTTCTCAAATTCACGTTCAACACAAGTATAGTAGAACTTAACATTTTGGAAATCACTATTACGGTATAAAAAGACAAGAAAATACTATTTGTGAAACCTTTTCCTAAACCGTCTGATAGAAACTCTGTCCTCCATTACAATAGCTTTCATCCCCGCCACGTGAGGGATAACCTCCCTCTCGGACAATTTTTACATCTTAAGAGAAACAGTACCAATAAGGATGACTTTACAAAAGAAGCTAATGTGATGAATGAACGTTTACAACGGCGTAGCTATCCACCTAAGTTAAGCACCCACGCAGTGAAAAGAGCCAAAAACAGCAATAGAGATTCTCTTCTGGAATACAACGACCCGCAGAATAAAAACAAAGGAGACAAACTTGTATTTGTGAAAACCTACAGCCACCTTTCCAATGCCATCAAAAAGGCACTCATAAAAAATTGTAACATCTTAGCAAAAAAAATGAAACCTTTGTCCAGACCAATAGTAACTTTCAAAAGAAGCAAAAATCTTAAAGAGTATTTAACAAGAAATGACATCAGCTTGAACTCAAAGAAACAAAAACCTCTGCCTGAACAATGGTGTATGCCAGAACTTACAGCCCATTATTCATGCGGTAAGTGCATGTGCTGTCCATCTACCATGACATGCACCCAAATAGACATCGGTTTAGCTTTACCATGGAAACAAACAAAATGTACCAATTGCAATTCCTCTCTGGTGATATACGGCATCTGGTGCCAGTGTAACAAAATCTACATTGGAAAAACTGAAAGGAAGATCAAATTAAGAATAAGTGAAAACAAAAGTTATTCGAAAAATCGGACCCCCAATGAGCCCTTAGTGGGACACTGGAACAAGCATACACCGATCAAATGCACTGTGATGGTCTGTTATGTTTAAATTAAAACCGAGCTTCGACAGCAACCATGATAAAAGAACGCTACTCAGGAAAGAACAACAACTAATATATTTAGCAAATAGCGTTGAGAAGGGTCTCACTGAAAAACTGGACTGGATGCTTTAACTCCGTAATACTGACTTTCGTGATCCCTCAAGAATGGGTACCAGAATAAGCACAGCTAGAGATCCGTGTTAACCAACCACAGGCTGTCACGGTGTGAATTTGCGCTTAGTCGAAGAAATGGCCATGATTCCACTTCTTTTTTCATCCCAGACGCCCCCATGATACGCAATCAAGGCACTCTTAAATGAGAACCACAATTTGTAGCTTGATAGTAAGCAACTACCACTCACTATCCATTTGTGTTGTGGACTGGTTTCCCAAGCATAAGTTGTGCAATGTGAGCGGTGTCTGTCATCCACAGCTACCTCCATCACGACACTGGTAGACACAGGGACTGTGATACTGACACGTGTCCGTCAGGGATCAAAAGAAGACTGAAACCAGAGCTAACGTGCACTGGTAACAAGTCAGCGTAAGCCCTCCACCAACAATATAAAAAGGACTAAGTAGGTCATTACGAGTCGGGCGGTAAGGGATACCGGGCACCGGTAAGGAGACCGATGACAGTAATCCCTTACTGCCCGATTCCGAGGTCCCTTGGAGGGAACCGTAAGGAACGTTTAGTCTGACGACACGTCCCTTACCGGTCCCTCTAAGGGACAAGGGCGCTAATAATGGGCTTGCCATCCGCGAGCCCTTTATTAGCGCCCTTCCCATTCCCATTGAGCCCTGTGGGGGCTCAAATGGGAATGGGGAATGGTTTGTTCAATGGGGACTTACCGGTCCCACTAGGGTCGGACTGCACCGGTAAGTCCCCATTGAACAACACTGGTGCCAGACCCGTTATTGTTGGCAGCCATGGTGCAAATAGCGCCATGGCTACCTCCAATCTCGGAATGAGGGCCTAAAACATGCATACCTTTGCAAGCCTTTTTTGAACGAAGGAGGAGAAAGGAACTCCAGTACGCAGCTCTCAACTGGAAGTACCCGGCATTTAGCACGATCGCGTTCTAAACCAGCAATCTGTTCTCCCATAGGGTCCCCACTTGTAGTTAACTAGCTCCCCCATAGGCTTTTCACAGTAGGTGACTTGTTTTGCCCAGTAAAGCCAACAGAACCGTCCACCCAAGGAAAGGAAGGAGAAGCATGTTTTGCCTCTGCGTCCCAGGCACAGCGTCATTAAGCCCTGCTAGTGTTCTGCCTACTGCAATGAAGTATGCAACAACCAGATTTTCAGGTGACCTAGTTTGTCTCGCTCTGGTAAATCCACATAGCTGTCTCTTGTTACAATCAGACTCGGAACCCCGGCCGGTCATTTTAACACATACATTTTTCATCACCTGCAGTGAACGAGTAGCGTTCAGCTTTGGAAGACGTCAGCGACAACAGTAATAGAACTCCCACAGGCAGGATCCATCAAGCCTACCCTGTTACGCTTGTCGGCGGAATACCAACTTGAACTGGTGATTCCGCTCACAATCTAATAAAACTACACATAGACCAATATAGCTCGTAGATTTTTTGTGATTACAGCAAAATTGATGAAGTTGGCTCTTATGCCCCATTAGTTTGCTAGCCCACTACAACATGATATGAGGATGACCCCTTCAAGAATGGCGTTAGCATTACACATCAGCTGAATTTCGAAATGCGTAACGGTTAGTGTGCTAATCTGAAACTACTGGACCGGGCCAGGAAACCCGAGTTATTGCTAGAATTACAACATTGTCATCCTGGTATTTAGCTACAACATAATGAAAGCCTGGTTGCTTGATCAGAGGTTAGTTTGGGACTGGTTTTAAAATGTGTAATGGCAATTGTTGTTTCTGTTAGAGTTCCTGCTTTTAAAATAAAGTAAAAATCAGTGCAACTCATATGCACCAGCACTTTTTCAAAATTAGTATTATTACGCTGAAGTCAAAATTACATTGCTGAATATATAGCGCATTTATCCCAATGTTCATTGTGTTTTAGGGGAGATCAAGTGAAGACATCAATATAGGACCAGCACTAAAGAATGCATCATTACTAATTACAAGTTACATTTTGGATTCCCAGACTGTGGTGGCCTTGAAACACAAAACTGCACATTGTTGTACAGTCATACGAAAGTTAACCCCTGAAGAATTTACCAAAGTAACCTTCTATTTATATGTTGAGGAAAGAAACATGTTGGGATGGATGAGAATGTTTTATTAAGAATGTGTGAGCGAGTAGTAGTTCGAATTGAATTGAACTGAGTTGAATTTAATTGAGTTTTAACTTGAGAATCCATTTTGCACAGCACTTGTCACTATAATATGATTAGAGTTACCTAATACATCCCATTGTTGTATTCACTGTCTTTTCATGTACTGTTGTGCATTTTGCAACAAACTGAAAGTGTTTTAATTCATGTGTATTCAAATAAAATGTATATTTTTGTGATTATAATTCAACTGTTTTATGAGTTCATTGAAAAACTCTTAGCCAGTATATCGCCTAAGAAGAGCGATACTCACTTGATAGGATTTGATACCCACCCTGAAACGACATTCTACCCACAAGCATTGTTGTTGTTAGTTAAAGGTTTTTAAACCTGTCTTGAGGGATTGCTTGGTGAGGTAGGTATAATTTCTGATACCTTGATTTCATTGTACTACAATTTATGCTTTGTTGTAATGTGTCTCTCAATTCTATCTCCAGGGCATGCTGTTCAGGATGTTTGTTTGCATGTGGGAGGTAATGCGTGCCTAGAGAACAGGATGCTGTGTGAGTGTGCTGCTTTCCATGCACTACTCTAGATTCTTTAATACACAGTTATGAACCCTTCCAATGGTATGTGTTTTGCCAACCTCTGAAGCTTGAAAAATAGATACATGCAGGCTTGATATGTGGCATATTTTGCACCAGACCTGCAGATGATCTGGCATGCTGTTAAATCTCAGTTACCAGTTAATTTGCTTTCTGACTTTGAGAACATTCAGACATGTAACTGCTCATTTTACTATAGCCAGTAAGCTAGCAATAGCTGGTAAAATAGCTCAGGGGTTGAGCGCTTGCTGCTTTGATGCGTGTGTGATCTGCAGGTAACAGGTTCAAATCCTGACAATGCCAACTCAGCCTTTCATCCTTCTGTGGTTGGTAAATGAATATCAACACAGGTTGGGTGAAATTGTATGTATATTTGTACTATATAAAGCGCTTAAGGGTAAGTGCTATATAATAACACTTCCTTATCATTTGGCCTTGGACATCTGCTTGCATTCACAGTAATTAGATAATATGGGCCTATACACACTGATATTGATGATACATATGGTGATGATCCATTCTTGTATGAAATGTATATCACATTATAGTGATATTGTAACCATATTTTTCATAGTGTTCTGAGGAACAATGCTATGTGATACCACTTCCTGTTTTGGGAAGGGGTGAAAGGTTGTGTTCCATCGCTTCACATGATGTCACTTCGGGGTGGGGTCAAATGAGATCACATTCTGTGATGTCATAAGAGGTCAAGGGTAATGTGATGTCACTTGCACTACCCCTGGCATTTTGGTGAAATGACATCCCTGCTCTGTTCTGTCCCTATTCCGTGGTCCCCTGTGACGCCTCATCTTCTTCCACTGTATCCTCAACAAATCCTTATTTTGCCATTTATAAAGCATCCTGCAAGGGATTGCTATCTTGTTGGGACTTTTCAGTTTATCCACATCGTTATGTGGAAATTGGGCTACGGCGGGGGGGGGTGGGACCCACAAGAAGGAAAGTGACGTGGGACAGGTGAAAAGGCAGTTTAAAATAAAAAGGAGTTGAGACCATTGAGCCTCCCTTATTTCACAGTGGCGCTGCACAGCTATGGCCGGCTCTGCCGTCCCGCCGAGCGTGACACACTCACCTTAACACTGGCGATGGAGGTGGCAGACCCGTGTGGTCCTGCTGAAACATATCCTTTTTCGCGTGACATGACAGTGGGAGGTGCGGCCCTCCTCCACTGCGCACACAGACCCAGGCCCTGCAACGGTGATCTGCACCCATGGTCAGACTGAAGAATGCAAGTAGTCCTCATGGCATACTGCCACCCGGGCCGCAGCTGTGATCTTAATGGCTCCCATAGCACCCCCTGGTGGCCATGCATGATACAAGCATGCAGCGCAGGCCCACAAGCTCAGAAAAGGGATTGCGAATTCAGAGAGCGGGCTCAGGCACACCCTACAGGGAAAGGTGGGGTTTGCCCACCCACACACGCTAGATGCAAACCCCCCAAAAAAACAACACAATGGACAGGATAATAGACACATGCTAACAGCAAATCAAGGAGAATGTTGAAAGAAGACATCCCCAGCACAGTGCCTGCCAGGCCTTCAGAGGCATTTCCACGTGGCCATGGAGAAACTACCCCATGCCAACTAACCTAGGCATTGGACCGCATGGACACAGGTAACCTGGGACCCTGATTGGTCCGATGGATGAAAGACTTCAAGGTATATGTGGGGGCAATGCGCCCTATGGATGAGGAAAGGAAAAAGAACATCCTTACATTGGCAGTGGGAGCTGCTGTGAGAGAAATCCTCTAGGAGCTCATTGATGAAGAAGGAAAATCAACACGAGGAATACGAGGAAAATCAAGAGGCGCTTGACACATATTTCACCCCAAACACCACTTTAGATTACTAGAGACACATCTTTCACATAACCATGTAGGAGATAGGAGAAACCATGGACAACTATGTTATGAGACTGTGCATCCACATGAAGCACTGCACTTTTCACCGATACTCAAACGACGTGGCCCTACGCTCCCAGGTCCGCTGATTTCAAATGGAAATTTCTCCAGAAACAGAGGACCCTTGACGAAATACTAGCGATGGCACGCTCTGACTCAGCAGTCACATGACAGGTGGTTGACCTAGGACGGATGAAGATATTATCAGACACCAAAGATCAGGAGAACTGTGGAAATTGACACCATCTCAGTATGACAAACCTACACACACAGCAAAGTCATGCTACCGGTGGGCTACGATTTCTCCCATGAAGGTACATGCCAAGCCATCGTCCGAAGTGTGCAGCATGTGGGGGTGATGGCCATTTTAGGGCAGTCTTCAGCAATGCCCCAACACAGTCTGTCCTGACAACCTCTCAGAGGAACTGCAGACGCCATCCCGCTCACCCTCCAGAAGACAGGAGACCGAGCCAGGAGCACAGAAGGTATCGCCCTGGGGAGGCTTAGAGTAACCGCCAAACCTCCCGAAGGTCATTCCGTTCCCCTGACAGGAGAACGTCTGACAGACCCCAGAGGAGCATTCACTAAGTAGAGATATGATCAAAGTCAGGGAGTGAATCCTCCTTTTCACACAACAGTGAAAGGAGGAAAGGATATGTATGGGCACTGGGGAACAAGACAGCAAAAGAACTAGACCCATCCTAACAATCCAAGTACAGAACACACCGACAGAATTCCTCATTGACACAGGCACAATCGTCAATGCCCTGAGCGAGGAGGCCTACAATCGCCTGCCTCACTGGCCGAAACTGTGGCCCTCTCAAGTCGACATCTATCTCTACTGCTCCAACACACCCCTGCCGTGCAAGGGCACTTTTATCATGGCCTTCGCATACAAATCACACACAGTCTGAATACAACTACATGTCCTCTCCACAGAGGCCAACAGCGGATGCATCCTGAGTTTCAGGATGGCTATCGAGATGGGACTTTTCCACATTCTATACAATATTATAGCCCATAAATACATGGCCCCTAAAGGCGACGTCACAAAAATATATCCAAACCTTTTAAACTAACATGGCAATACAACAAGAGTGACACCAGGCTCCCTGAATAACAGATATGATCCACCTCCTCAATGGTGCAACTATATTCTTGAAGCTCGACATCAACAAGGGCTACCATCAGTTGGAACTATCCCCGGAGTCCCGGTACATCACCGATTTTGTGACCCACATAGGTCGCTTCCGCTGCAAACGCCTGAACTCTGGCATATCGCCGGTGGTGGACATTTTCCAGGAGGACATATTCCATGGTGTCTCAACTACAGCGACGATATCCTGGTATTCTGAAAATCAACCCTGGAGCACAATGACAACCTACAAAAAGTCTGTAGGGCCCTAAAAGAAGCCAACGTCATGCTCAATAAGGACAAGTGCGAATCTGGAAAGTGAACCCTCAAGTTCTTTGGCCACACATTCTCCGACCAAGGCATGAGGCCGTTCCTGGAGAAAGTCAAGGCACTGCATGATACCCCACAGCAATTGGACACGTTGGACCTTAGGCCATTCCTAGGACTGGCCAGCTATTCTTTGTGCTATCAGGAAAACTTTGCAACAGTAAGTGCCCCACTGAGAGAGCTGACCAAGAATGGCCAAGAATTCATCTGGACTGCCCAATGTAAGGTTGCATTCACAGGCATTTGTGCCCGCAATGCCTTGCCCTCAAACATGGCCTACTTTAGCTCAGCCGAAGACACTGAGGTGCCGTTGGATGCCAGCCACGTGGAAATAGGCATGATACTGGTGCTATATGACCCCAGTACTCCCCACATCACTTAAGTGGTGTCATACACCAGCTGCAACCGAACATAAATACTCCCAAGCAGAGAAAGAAAGCCTAGCAGTCGTCTGGCCCTGTGAGCACTTCCATCTGTTCTTATTCAGAAAAGCATTCACAGTGGGAACTGACCACCAAGCCCTCCTCACCATTTTCAGCAACCCCCAGGCTTGAATGCCCCTGCAGATAGAACTGTGTAGACTCTGCCTCCAGGACCAAAGTTCACAGGCTGGGCAAGGACAAGAATACAGCCGACTAGCTATCATGTCACCCCACAGGGCCATCTGTCCCGGGAACATTCAATTGCTGATGCATATCTACAATGTGTCATACACCAGCTAATACCTTTTCCAATAGCATGCAATACGCTGCAACAAGAATCAGCAAACAATCCAGTGCTGGCCAACCTCACCCAGTGCATCAGCCATGGCAAACGTAAGCATGCAAGCGAAGGAACGAAACACCTAGAGGAATTGTTGCAGGGGGACATAAAAGAAATGCTGCTAGTCCAAGAGGAGCTCACTACTATAGAAGACCAAATAATCATCATGAAGGGCTGTTGAATTGTCCTGCCCAAGTCATTGTACCAACAAGTAGTCGACCAGGCCCACGAAGGACACAGAGGTGTAGTCTCAACAAAAAAACTGCTGAGACAGAAAATATGGTATCCAGGTCTGGACAAACTAGTGGAAGGCACCCTAAAGAACTACGCAATCTGCAGCACCATAGTACCTGCACTGCACCCAAACCCTCTACAGATGTCACCATTTGCCTGGGGGCGTATGTGAGGAACTGGCTGTCAACTTCTTTGGGCCCCTCAGAGACGGCACATAAGCCTTAGTGGTGGTTGACAAATATTCGAGGTACCCAGAAGTACAGATAATGCCATCCACAGTGGCCAACCCTGCTCTGGACAACAACCCACCATTCACCAGCCTGGATTTTGCAAATTTCGCACAGTACATGGGCTTCAAAAATTGGAAAATTACACCTCTGTTGCCCAAGCCAATGGCATGGCTGAACGCTTTAATAGGTAATCTTAAGAGAACACTGCAGATGGCGCATCTGTCTCACAGACCTTTTGAGCAAATGTTGTGCCAGCTCCTCCGTGATTACCGCCACACCCCTCACAGCACTGCCAGCAGATGCCCGTCCAACCTCCTCTTCAGTCGCAGATTAGTGCCATGGCTGCCACAGGGGCCCCTGGAGGGCAACACCACACCAGAGGATGACGAATTGAGGGTAAGCGACGCAGAAGTAAAAAGGAAAATGAAGAATGCAGCCGATGAGACGAGAGGAGCCAGACAAGACAATTTCAAGGACGGTGACTGAATGCTGGTACGTCAGACACAAAGATGGAAAGAAGACTCCATTTCGCACCCAGCCCCCTCACAGTCACCAAATTGAAAGGCACCATGGTCACTGAGGTGGACGCAGAAGGACAGACAATTGCATGGATACTGTCACACTTCAAAGAATGCCACGGGGATGTGGCACCCTGAGAAGACTCAGAGGAGGAACAGGAGGGCTGTGACGACCAATGGACATGGACAGATGCTGAGGACCCCTATTGGGGAGATGCGGAGGTGTCCGGCGAGGAGGTCACACATGAAGATGGTGAGTGTCTCGCAGACAATCCCCCCTGATACAGCCTCCCTTATTTCACAGTGGTGCTGAACAGCTACGGAGCGGCTCTGCCATTCTGCCGAGAGTGACACACTCGCCTTAGCAATTGATACACTCAGAATTAAAGTTCTTGGCCCAGAATTTCTAATTGAGGCTGTCAAATTCTTGTTCAATCTATGCAAATAACGTTTTAGTTAAGTGTTCCATTCCTTACAGAAGAGCGGACTTCTGATTTTTCCGGGGTTGCTGGTGGGCAGATTTTTCAGAAGTCGCTTTGAACGTATAGTGACTTTTAGTGCAGTTGTTTTGCCCAGAGGGGGCCCGGTCCCCGGAGCACCCGTCTACTCGCACCCTATTTCCTTACTAACTTCCATTGGTCTCTGCTGGGCTTCATGCACTGTGCATTTCGATGTCTATTTTAAGATGTTCCCGAGTCCCAGCAGTGACGCCAGCAGCCATGGCTTCATCTCTGTCTGATTTCATGCTGTGGTCTGTGGGTTGTAATTGGTTATAGAAAGAATGGTACGAATTCACAGCCTTAAGGATTGCGAAGGAGCCATCTCTTTGGCTCCCTGGGACATTACTTGCACAATGAAAGGTTAAGGAAAGTTAGTAGTCTGTTTTTCAACAAAAGGGGGATTGGGATTGCTCCACCTTGCAGATGAAAAGTAATTATGGCAGCTGATGGCATCAATAACAGCATACATCCTTGCATGGAAAACATCCACATACGACCATTTATCTTGAAACCAACCCAAGAGTTGGTCAGGGAAAAGGCTGTGTCTTATTTGCCGGTCTGCCAGAGTTTGTGGAACAAACACTACAATATGAAGTATGTTAGGAAAAATGTGGGAACTGAAATGCAGAAGAAAACATCCCCTCGAGAATGCTTTCAAGATGAACCACTAACATCCGGCCAGTAACATATGGCGTCTCACGGATAGATGTGATGGCTGCCTTGTCCAGTCAGGCTATCACAGCCTCTGACTAAATGATAGCTGCTCTGTCGCAGTACAGGCATTAGTGGTGTCAAAATGTCTACTCAGCATGAAACTACTCCTAAACCAGCAGTGATCGCAATAGTAAAGGTTAAAGAGGCACAGCCCAACAGGTATAACTCCTTCACCTCATTTGATAACATAGGCCAATGACAGGCTGTACTCTCCAGGAAGGGTGTTCACAGATGCTATTGCAGCGGAAGCAATAATATAGTTATACCAAACAAAAATAAAGTCCAACCAAAGTTCTAGAAAATTAGAAACGTCAATAAAAACGAATAGAACGTACAACTTATTAAAAAACGAAAGACCCACCCCTGTAAAGAGAACAAAGAGGATGCAGACTTTGAAATTAAGGGACACTGTGGCTGAAGACAGGGGTGCAGCAATTTGCTTTAAAAAAGTAAATATCTAGGTTCATGAAGGTGTATTTAAAAAGCCAGAGAAAGGGCCTTAAAAGTCACTAGGTTCCGTATTTTATTTGATAGTTTTTTCTATAACGCACCTAATACTGCACCTGAGTTTGATTTCTAGGTGCAGATCTGGGATTCAAACCTCTGCTGCTCAGTGTGGTCTTGCTTTCGAGACGAGCGCTACCCCTGTGCTAACCTCCACTCTCATAAACAGACCAGGGAGCCATGGCCTCATCACATACCGTATGTTCTTGTCTTTGGGTCTCAAGAGCATTGACCCAGACTTTTCAGCATCGAACTGGGTTCAAGTTGAGGAGAGGCAGTGATGGATTCCAAAGTTGAGGTGCTGTTGAGCAGTTATGACGGCTTGCGGGTCACTAGCTCTGGAAGACTCAGTGGCTTGGGGTGCAGAGAAGCGGTGACTGCTTTTGGCAGCGAGCGGCATCAGTTGGCTCAACATGGCATTGGGGTACTGCAGCAGCGCTGGCTTGGAGCTCAAAGAAACTGCTAACCAGAAAGGTGATGTCAACTTGGGGCCACTAGAAGTCTTGGTGGGTCATGGTGGGGCAGTGGAACTTCGACATCAGCACTGAGTGGGAATCGACAATGCAGAGGTAGTTAAGTGTCAAGATTAGAAATGGTCCTGGCAGTTTCTATAGAGCAACGTGAATGACTGCCAAGGAGCCCAAACCTGTGTCCTGGCAATTAATTGATGGAGGAAGAGCCAGGGGCTTCTTCCATCGTTCTGTGTTTGCTGGGAAATCCGGTATATGGTTATAGGGGCAAGCTTAGACATTTGCATACTTCCCTGCCAGAAAGGGTTGTAGAGAACACGTTCAGGGTTATGCAGTCTCCAGGAAGTAGGTACCTGGGTACTAGTGTCTCCATTTCAGAGGTCTTATCCACAGCAGTGTCACCCCAAATGTGCCCTTGACAATGGTGAGAAGAACTTTCCTCTTCCTTGGAATCGTCTGTCTTTACCTGTATGGTAGAGGCTTTGAAATAGATGTAACCCGCAATAGAGTTCCAACTGAATTCTTCTTATCTTGAAGTCCACAGGTGAATCAATTAAGGACATGTTCATCACTACTTATAAATGCAAAATACAACCGCAAATTGGTCCAAGTATTCAGGCTGCAGTGACAAGTGCCTTTGCCGTATGCTGTCATACCTTTTCTTCTTGCCGCCTACTCATTGTTGTAAGTAAATTACTAGACCCTATGAAATCTAGCATTTTGAAGACTTAATAGTTAAGCCAGCATTCTGAATGGCTTTAAGCAACTGCTTCAGATGGGAAAGATGATCTTCCCAAGTATGGCTAAAAACTGAAACATCCTCAAGATAGGCAATGCTGAAGTTCTCTAGGCCACTGAGGACCTGGTTTACTATCCTCTGAAAGGCGGTGGGGGCATGTTTTAATCCAACAGCCATAACAGTCAATTTATAGTGGCCTTCAATACCCCACTTTTCGTTTCATCATGTATCTCCACCTTACCTTCTCATTTTACATTTGCAGCCTTGTGTGCTTACAGGACAGCTTCTGCTCTCTTTTCTTCTATTTCTTCATCTCTTGATGCTCTCTATCCTACTTCTATTTTCTACCCATCTCGGAAATCTTCACAGCCTTGGCTTTCCACTCACCTTCAGTTTATGCATCGTGTTCTCCGTCACCTTGAGAGATGCTGGTGTTATTCTAAGTCTATGGGTGATTACAACTCATATTCATCATGCCATGCCTTGCACAATGATTGTCTTCTTTCTGCTAAACGTTCCCTTATTCTGATCTTCTTCATGCACAATCATCTTATCCTAGACGTCTCTTACAAATGGGTCTCTCATCTCCTTTCTCCTCCTACTCCAGACTACTCAGTCAATTCTACACTAGCAGGTTCTGACCTGGCTTTAGTCTTGTCTTCAAAGGTGACTTCTCTTCGCACCGTCATCAAATCTTCTTCTTTTACATAAACAATACATTTCCCTCCCACTTTGCTCCATACTGCTTCTATTTCTTGTTTTACTCCTATTACTAAGGAGGAGACCTCTCTCTTGTTGACCTGGGATCATCCTACTGCTTCACCCACTGATCCTATTCCCTCTGTTCTTATTCCAAAAGTCTATATCTCTCTCCTTTCTCACATCACATCCCTTTTCATTATTTGTCTCCTGACCTCCACTTTTCCATCATCCTTTAAACATTTATCAATTATTCCAATTCTAAAAAAAAACATTGGCTGATTCCTCTCTTTCCCCAGGCATCTGTCATCCAGGTGGCCAGGACATAGTCATCCCTTTTGGATCTAGTTCCTGGGGGTGGACCAGTGTGGGTGGATCACCTGGGTCAGGGGTCTTCTGGGAATGGGAGTGGGACACCAGATAGCGAGATGTGGTATCCTCTTCCCTGTTACACCTTTACCCCATCCTACCAAAAAGGATACTTAGGAACTCACCCTCCCCACCTTTTAACAACACAAACACTTTCTCACGGACAGCCCACTTTGAGAGAAAACTGACTAACACCTGTAAGGATGGCATGATATCAAAGTAAGACAGACACAACTGATCACAGTTCAAGGATGTTTATTAAACTATAAAAACGGATGTGATAAACACCTAATCTAAACCTAAATCTAAGATGGGAGCAAGCAACAACCATCAAATAATAATAATAAAGTTCTAATAGAGACTAGTCAAAGAAAAGGGCCTATACTAAGAAAAACCTATTGCCAATCCTTACCGCTATGCTACAAAATAGTGTGGGATAATGTTCACAAGAAAAGAAAGTGTTCACAAAATGATAAGTCAGGATCTAAAGGGTGGGTTCTCCCTTCCCCACGTTTTTATCACGGGACAAGGTGTGACTCTTGAGCACAGCATACTCATGGGCTTCTCTGGCCAGAGCTTACAGTTCCTTTCCTCAATATCAGGGCCATCTGTACCCAAGTCTCTTTTCATGCATAGTCTCTTGCTTCAGAGGGCCTGATATGCTAAATACAATAAAACAATAGTTCTTTCTTTTAATCTTCACATCGGGTGATTGCTCTTCATGCTTGGATCCCCCTAAATCGGGATAGGATCCTTCATTCAACGGTTGCCTACCTCAATCGGGCTCAGACCACCAACTTCACTATGGACATCCCTTGGTCAGGTTCACACTTGCCACAGTTCACAATTTCAACAAAAAGACACCCTAGACCCCTTAGGCTGTTCCCTTTGCCTCAGCCACTAGTCAGGCTTTCCCTTGAGCCTCCACAACATGTCAAACACTTTTGATTGTACAAGGGGTTTAGCATGACCTCATATGACCACTATGACAACACACACCAGCCTCCTCTGAGGCCTCTTTGAACTTGTAGTTCCCATAAAGTTAGTTCAATTTATTCTCCTTGTTCAGAAGAGGGGTACTAGTCAGAAACCTTCGAATGAGCACCCACGTGGCGCCGGACCGCTCTGTTTCTGGAACCAATTTTACTCAACAAAGTACTCTTGTCTATTATCTTCTTTGTTCATATACAATGTTGCCACTTCCAGTCTGGTGCACCGACTCACCAGCTGTGCTGAACTCGTTGGTGTTTCTTTTGCCGTTGGATTCAAGGATGGTACCACAATGGCAACCACTTCTCTGCATCCTGGCAATCAATGCGGGAGGCTCCCACGTACTGCTGACATCCATCACCACTCACCAGCTGTTATTCCCAGTCTTACATTTCCTTTCTCTGAGGCTTTGCAGGTCTGGGTTGAAAAGGGCAAGGGAAATTCCCTCCTGGTTCTCCTTTTAGATCCCCCCGCCTTTCTCCTCCATTTGAACTGCCGTCCTGGAATAATTGCTTCCTTGTGTGTTTGGCCTTGCTCAATGAGTGCTCTCATGCTTCAACTTTATCCATGTGGGGAGGGGAAAGAGCAGTCAGGTGTGAGTGTAGTTATCGGCAATTGCCAGACTCTGCCTGCCCCTTGAGTTGGGAAATGTCAGGTAAAAAGCTCTGGTGTTAGTCTGTTGTCACTCACATTGTGAGAAAGTGTTTGTGTTGGAAAAGAGGGGGTAGAGTTTCTAAATATCCTCCTGGGAAGGATGGGGAAAAAGTGGCATAAGGAAGGGGATAATGCATCTCACCCTTTGGTGTCCCACTGCCACTCCCCGAAGAGGCTTCATCCAGGTGATCCTCCGACACCGGTCCTCAGGAACTGGAGCCAATAGAAATGGCTTTGTCCTGGACAGCTGGATGACAGATCCTCTGGGACTAGCGGGTGAGACACCTCCAGATTTCTCACACACCCGAGCCATATACCTGACATGTCCCAATACAATGGTCAGGCAGGGTCAGGCAATTACTGACCATTACACACACCTGACTTGCATTACACTTCCCACATGGATAAACGGCAGAGGATAAGAGCACACTCTGAGTGAGGCAAAGCACACAAGGAAGCAGCAGTTCCAAGATGGCAGTTTAATGCAAGGTAAAATACGGCAAAACAGAAGAGCATCGCATGGAGGGAAGCACGCTTGACCTTTTCAATGAGGAGCCATTATTTTCATGAACATTCAAGAATAGAAAACATAAGACCATGAAACTAGGCTTAAGAATGCTGCATTGTGTGTCAGAGATAACTGGGGCTCTCCTATTTCGACAGTCAAGGCTGGGAGAATCGATTGCCGACATGGTACTGTCCTTGGCTTCTACAACAAAGCAGCGGCAATGAAGTCCGCACAGCCAGTCAGTTTGGGAGACTGATACCAGACCGGTCTGTGTTGCAAGCGGCAACATAGTATAGTGAACGCTGAAGCGAACAGTGTATGAAACGTATGTGATAATCAACATGAGCAGAATTGAATAACAGATGAGTGATTAAACTTTGAAGTCAAGATACGAAACCTTAGACAGTGTGGTCCAGCACTGTGTGGGTGCTCATTCAAAAGTCTCTGTAAGATATCCAATTGAAAGGTGGCAAAAGAAAAAGAGACACAAAGAATTTTGAATGAAAGTGGTCCTTCAATGGGATAAGCAAAATCCCGTGCACAATCGAAAGTCTTCAATGTTAATAGTGTAAAGAAAGTAGATGACAAAGTAGATGAAGTTGGTCCGAGCCCCGCGGCGGGAGATCAGCGGAGAGGTTTTGGATAAAGCAACTTTGACTTAAAGAGTTACATTTAAATTGGTCTGAGACTGGCATAGGGAGACTAATTGAACATTGTGCTAAGAGGATCTAAGCCCAGCTGAGGGGGAACCAGGGTGAACCGTGAATCCCATGAGACATTAAATGCATGAATATCCTACGAGCATTGTGTTAAGAGGATCTGAGGTTGGCTGAGGGGGATCCAAGGTGAATAGTGAATCACATGAAAAATTGTGTACTTGGGAAATCCTAAGAGGAAAATTAGTTATTGTTTCTTTGTTGCATCAGCCCCTCTGAAAGAAGGGACTTTGAAAGGTAAAAGCGACTTGGGCATGGAAGGCCCTGATGCTCATAATTGAATAGTATCCTTGTGCTAGAGAAGCAAGAGACTATGCTAAGCTCGAGTGTACAGCCTTGTCCCATGTTGAAAACGTGGGGAACAGAGGCCAACAGCCTAAACATCCTGACATATAACTTTGTGAACACTTCTTTCTTTTTTGTAACAATGCTTCCCACATTATTTGTATTTAGAGGTAAGGATTGGCAATAGGTTTATTAGTATAGGCCCTTTTTTTATTTTGATAAGACACCACTAGGACTGTGTTGTTTTTATTAGATTGTCGTAGCTCGCTCCCATCTGTAGAGTTAGGATGAGATACGCATTTTTCAAACCCTTATTGAATGTCAATAAACACCCTTGACCTGTGTTCACTGGTGTCTGTCTTATTGTTGATACCATGCCTTCCTTACACTTCTAACTTTCATCCTATTTCTCTTTTACCATATCTTTCTAAACTACTAGAGCATCTTGTCTACTCTCAAGTTTCTACTTTTGTGACTAATGCTTCTATTCTTCCCTGATTTTAGTCATGATTCTGTCCTTTTTATTCTACTGAAACGGCTCCTCTATCAGTTCTGAATTCTTTACTCACAGAATGTTATGGTAGGCACTCCTCTCTTCTCATTTTGTTAGACATGTATGCTGCATTTGACACAGTTGATCACTCACTTCTACTAGCTTTCCGCTTATACTTTGCCTTTTCTGGCTCTATTCTTGCCTGGTTTAGGTGTTACCTGTCCCATAGGACATTGACTGTTTCCTGGGCCAGGACAACTTCTGCCTCTCTCTTGCCCACAGTGTCCCACAAGGATTTGTTCTTGGTCCTTTTCTTTTCTCTCTCTATTCCTCACCCCTGGCTGAAGTAATTTCTTCTCTTGGTCTTTCACATAATTTCTATGCCAATGACACCCAGCTTTTTGTGTCTTTCTCTTCCTTTTCATTGGATGTACAGAATTAGTTGTCTTCTTTCCTACTTGCTATTAAATCTTAAACTAAAATTATTTCCTTTCCTTGAAATACTATTCCTTCTCCTCTATCTCCTCCCTTTATTTTATTCCCCCCTTCCTATTGCATCTACTGCTTGTAATCTGGGACTTTACTTTGACATTGCTCAATCTTTAAAACATCACATTTCTGTATCTTTGTGCGCCTGTTGTTTTCACTTACATAACATACAGACAGTCTATTCCTTCCTGACGTTTGATGCTACTAAACGACTGATATCTTCCTTAATGTTCTCCGTCTTTTTTACTGTTTTACTGTACTCTTTGTTATTCCACTTACTGGACTTGCTCATTTGAAATCAGTTTTCAATGCCTCTATTTCTGAACTTCTTCATTTTGCTCTACGCAATTTTATTTCTTCTGCTCTTCTCACTCTTGGCTGGCTTGTCTTTTCAACCTCAACTGAAAGGCAATGGGCCTCATTACGAGGAGTGTGTTAAGGGGTTAACTGCGCTGGTAAAGGTGCCAGAGCCGTTAACCCCTTAGCGCCCTATTACAAGGTCTGCTCGTGGGACCCGCTAAGACTGCCTGGTTTCACCAGGCGGCCTTAGCGGGTCCCGCGAGCAGCCCAGCATGCTAACAACGGGCCCGTTACTAACGGGCCCATTGTTAGCATGCTCCCCATTCCCATTGAGCCCTATGGGGGCTCAGATGGGAATGGGGATGTACCGGGTCTGGGTTCCTTGAATGAGGAATTAGCGGGCCCTCCAAGGTTAGATTGCCCAGTAATTCCTCATTTAAGTAACCCGGACCCGTTACCCGGTACTCGGCATGGCTACCTCCTAACTCATAATGACCCCCAATGTCTTGTGTCTCATCTTCAAATCTCATTATGGTCTTGGACATGTTCTATCTCTGTCTAGTGTGTGTTATTCATAAATCATTGAAATCCTATCTATTCCAGCAAGGTTACATAACTGACTGTTTTTTCTTAACTTCATATTATTGTACCATTTGGATGCTATGTACAGCACTTTGTATTAAGGTGCTATGTACATTTTATACTAACACAAATAATAATTCTCAAGTGAGAAATGTTGACCTCTCCATTGCCCTGTCAATCAGGCCAACCTGCTCGTACTCTTCTGTGAGGTCAAAGCTACTAATGTACTTGGCATGGCCTGACCAATCAGTACATTCAACTGCATGTGTTATGGGGTGAGCATCTGTCAAGGTCACAGAAATGAGCCCACTGTAGTCCACACAAAAGCAGACTTCAGTGTTCCCTTTGTTGAACATTTTAGACACCAGCAATGCAGGAATAGTCCATCATTCAAAAACCATGAGGTCCTACATCTTGGAAACTTTCTCCTTGATGGTGTTACTTACCTTGTCAGATATCAGGTTAATTTGGATCTTCCCACGCTCACTGTATCCTGTGTCTATTTCATTGACACACCAGTCTGTGCGACCTGGAGTCAGTGGAAACAGATGTGCGAACTATCCCAGCAACCAATGGCAGTTGTGTAATTTGTCTTGTGTCAGGTAAGTGATGTACATCCCTTCTATACCCATCTTTGACATCTGAGTGTAGCAAATCTGTTTATTTCTTGTATACTCACTATGTGACACTGTAGCCAATGCCAGGTAAACCTTGCTTTAATGCAGTGTCAGCGAGTTCACGAGAAAGACCCTATGTTTCTACGTTGCCTTTGTATTAATGAGATCATTAGCCTCACTAATCTTTTTCCAGAACCATGCAGGGTCCATTCCACTTATCCTAAAGTACACTAGCCATGACATTTTCCATAATCCATACCATCTGTCCTGCAATATATTCTGAAACAGTGGATTTCTAGTTCTGACATTATTTTATCAACTGCTGGCAGGCCTTGAAATTATTTGTAGAATGTCCCATTATTTGGCCATTCAAGCACATCATCCAATTTGTTTTTAAAAGGTCTTCGGGGGGCTATCCTCTCCCTCCTTCACACAACAGACTTAGGGGACCCCTAGAAGGATGGCCAATCAGAAGATCAAAGCTACTGAACCATACTCCGTTCTGTGGCACCGCTCTGTAGGCAAACATCTGTCATAGGAGAAGAATATCCTACTTTATTCTCAGATATTCTTCCAGCCAACTATCATGTTTTTCAGGGTAACATTACATTTTTCAACAGTCTCATTGGTTTGGGGATTAAAAGCTGTATAGATCTTGTTAGCCACTCCATGCTCCTCCTACAGTTCCATCATATAAACAGTTATTACGTTGGAGCCTCTGTCAAAATGACTATTTTAGGTAATCTCACTTGACACACAATCCTATCAGACCGATCACTACCACAGGGGCATTGATATTCCTCAAGAATACTACTTCAAGAAGGTCTTCCACTATCAGATTCCCTGAGGGTGTTTGGGGATCCAAAGAACCCCTAACGGCCATGCCAATCTTTTCTAAATGCTGCCCAACCAGAGCCAGAGGAATTGAGTGGGGCTTTGTTATCCTGTCTGACTTAGCAGAAGCTTGGTAAGTATTGCAGGACCAGAGAAATTCCTTGGTTTTTATGCCAATACTAGCTGAAATACCCCTGCTGCCCTGGCTTTCATTTACTCACATGTACAGGTAACTGTGCAAAATTTGATGCAGTTTGGTGAAACAATGTGGAATTGTATAAAGAACAATGCCTCACCAAGCCACAAACCCATAAACAAATTCTGAAATTTGCTGAAATGCGGGGAAAGGGGTTGGGTTTCAAAATGTTGAAAGACCAAAGAAATATCGAGGCTTAGTACCACAAAAGGAAATATGCCAATCACGGGTTGAAAAGATAGAAGTATCTTTTATTTCTGTACAGAACCAAAGCAAACAGATAGCTATCTGGCTCCAAACACCTCGCAGTGTGTACCAGCAGACAGAGTGAGGGGTGAGAGTGCTGGACATCTTGACACAGTCCTTTTTATACGGTTTTACAAACATTGTCCAGCACCTCTCCAAACTAATAAGTTACATGCTAGAGTTTGTGCCCAGTTCACATGTCAAATATTACAATATTGTACAACGGATTAAACAGGTCTGCATGTCCATGAAGTTATAATGATGCTGTTGCTTCTCTGATCCACAGTAAGCCTTGTTCGTAGAATCACTACAATGCAGTTCAGCAAAAGCACACAATCTGAGTTTGTTCTACATTGTCTCGTTGTCTATATGAGGATGAGGCTTGTGAGCGCAGAAAACACTTAGATTGCAGTTCATTCGAGTCACAAGGTTTCTTTGCATTGACCAAACAGTCTGCTCTCGGTCAACCTAAACATTAACGAAACGCAAAGGTTGTTTGGCTCGGCTGCAAGTTGAAAACACAGTCCACCATTTTAGAACACAGAAACAAGAGTTGAAATCAAAATGGCAGATTATTCTTAAAATGGCGCCGAAGTTGATCAAAAATCGAAACATTTCAGGTTTGGTTTTCTGTGTAACACGAATGGGCTCAGGCCAATATTCATAACAAGAAGCTATTATATGAATACAGTTTAACAATGTCATGTAGCCAGTAATGTTCAGAGGGTCCTAACTGTGCAAAATCTGGTGCAGATTGGTGAAATTGTGTGGAATGGTATATGGAACATATGCAAAGCCACAAAGCCACAAAGCCACAAACCCACAAACCCACAAACCCAGAGACTTTTGCCGAAATCTGGGGGAAAGGAGATGGATACAGTGCGCAGTGAGAAAATACTGGCAAAAGTTTGGCAATATCTGAGATGAATAGTTGTAAAGGTTTTTATCTCCAGTACAAAGTATTGTATTGGATTTCCCTGGGAGCATTGTCTCGCTAGAATGGAAACTCATAGCACTTCCACAGAAAAATCCAGTAGCTAATTGTTGTTGCTCTGGGGACACATTTGAGATTTCTGACCTATCAGATGGACAACGGTGTGTGAGGTGTCTTCAACTCCTGCAAATTCATCATCCCATCTCTAAAGTATGGTAATTTACAGGAGACTCATAGGGCCACATTATGCGGTAGGTGGTAGCCATGGTGCTATTAGCAGCATGGCTACCCCCTTACCGCATTCCGGGTCCGTGTTCCCGGAATAGGGACTTACCAGGTCATTCCAACCTTGGAGGACCCGGTAAGTCCCCATTCCGGGAACCATTCCCCATTCCCTTTTGAGCCCCGATAGGGCTCAATGGGAATGGGGATGGAGCTAATAACGGGCCAGCTGTTAGCGGGCCCGTTATTAGCTCTGAATTCCCATAACAGGTCCCTTCCATAACGCCTAGTAAAACCAGCCGTTAATCCCTTACTGCCTACCGCGTAATGAGGCCCATAGTCTTTCCAGGAAGAATCTGGGTCGTCCTCTGAACAGGAAACAACAGCTTTTCTGATTTCAGATTTTCTTTTTCTTTGAGAAAACCTGTCCAAAGATGTTGATATATTGGGATACTTGGCCCCTTCCCTGAAGTCTCTTCTCTGGCTAATGTGCAATATGTTTCTCTTATCAAAGGATTAAAAACAAATCTGTGTTGTTATTTTTCCAATAATCTCTATGATTCTCGTATGTAGATGGTTACCAAAGAACCTCATATACCAAATGTCCCACTATTTTGGGCTGATTTCTTTAGGGACTGGAGTAAGATTTAGAAACATAAATCTTAATTCTTCACCCCAAGAAAGAAGGGCTAACATTGTTTACTTTCCTTCTTTACCTGGCATAACATAGAGGGATAGCGTGGTTGGGAAATCTATCCTGAACTGCAAAGAAACTATAATTGTATTCTTTCCCAGTATTACACAGTCTTGAGGGAAGAAAAGATGGTAGAAGTTAACCTTCACAGTTTTTATAGCTGGTAAAATGGTTTGACTAGATAACAGTTTTGAATACAACTCCTACATTAGAGAGTATAGGGATAAAAGTCTCATGTTCTTTTCTAAAAGACTGTGATCTGCTGGCAGAGAAAATAACCTGATTAGATTTCTCTGGAGATACAGAATTTAAATGAATGGAGCTTGTCTCAGTTTCTTGGCTAAAAGATCCATTAGCAAGAGGTGTATTGCTAGTCCACATGTCACCAGATGTAATAATAATAATTTAGCATTTATATAGCGCTACAAACCCTCAGGTATCTGAGCATTGCTTATTATTACCCATGGTGTGTGGTGCTCATTTATTGACCTCAGAAGGATAAAAGTCTGAGTTTGGCCCTGCTGGGATTCAAACCATTGTCAGCGAGTGCTCTACTCACTGTGCTGTCAGCCAGCTGTAGCAAATGTGGAGCTAGAATTTGTTATACTCATGTGGGACCCCCAATTTGTATTAACTGAATCCAATTCCACAGCTGACACCATATATGAGATGTCCAAAATTAGAGGCGGACACAAAGTTGTGATGTTTTCAACATCAGATATCTTTATTATACAAAAGGGGTTGGATGAAAGCCTTTCTGTCCCATCCTAAACAGAGTTTCTCTAAATATAAAACTAAAACTAAAAATCAGTCTGTGTCTCTTAGTCAAACATATAAAATGTCCTTGTGTCCAAAACTTACTACCCTGACCCTCACACTAAAATGAACACTAAAAGGTGCAAGGAAATATATCTGATATTCGGGAAAAAGTGTTCACAACTAAACCAAGTAGACAGACCCAACGGAAACATACTTTTCCAAGAAGAGGTCCTTGAATTCAGAGGGCGATTTCCCTTCCCATGCACTATTTAAGTATGATGAAAAAAATGCCTTGTTCAAACAACAGTTTATTAAGGATGGCAAAAATGACTATTTCAAATACTCTTTCAAATAACAGTTTCTTAAGGATGGCAAAATGTGTCTTTCAAATGACAGTTCCTTAAGAATGGCAAAAATGTCTCTTTCAAACAATCATTCTTTTGGATGGCAAAGGTAACTCCGGTATACTTCTATACCATATACTTTGCAAAATAGATATGCTTCTTTATACAGCTTTAATGGACCCCCTGGTGTACATCCTGCAGGAATCCTTGTTTCCCCTCTTATACTCTCCTGCCAGGAATCTTTTTAATCTTTATAAAACTTGACTCAGCTTCCTGGTAAACTCTTCTGCCAGGAAACCCTTTCTGGGTCTTGCATATCCCTGGTGTACCCTCCTGCCAGGTATCCTGTCTCCCAATGTTCTCTGTCTGGTGTGTTCCTTTCACAAAGACTTTTCTGTGTCTTACAGATCCCCTGGCATACTCTCCTGCTAGGTATCCTGCCTCCCAATGTTCACTGTCTTGTGAGTTCCTTTCGCCAGGACTTGTTCTTGAAATCACTGGGCCTCATAACAACCTTTCCGGTCA
Source organism: Ambystoma mexicanum (assembly GCF_040938575.1). Classification (NCBI taxonomy): domain Eukaryota; kingdom Metazoa; phylum Chordata; class Amphibia; order Caudata; family Ambystomatidae; genus Ambystoma; species Ambystoma mexicanum. The sequence goes on along the minus strand of NC_090929.1, from coordinate 278,638,092 downwards.
GGAGTCAATGGTGTCAGTAGCACCATAACAGCAACATTTTCCGGACCAGAACATTTCAACCTGCGATGGCGGAAACACTGCCACTGCAAAGTGACCCCCATGGTGCTTCCGCACCCGGTAGCACCATGACTGCAAACAGAAGTATGAGTCACCGGACGTCCCTGAATTACCGGCACAGCAGTATACCAGGTACATTAGGAGTTCCACCTACACGGAAACACCAGCATAAAAATGGCGGTAGCACCGAGAGCACCGCTCCTGTAATACCACCACCGCAGACCAGACATTAAACAGTGCCAGGTGAGCAGCAACAGGCCACAAGTGTACACAATTAGCCCAGCTGTACACCATTGGCCACTGGTAACTTACAAAAGGACCACACCCAACCCACCCCCCAACACAACCATGCTGGTAGTCCGTCTAGCAACAATTGGGCTGGGCAACCTGCAAGAAGTTATGGAGGCAGAACCAGCACTGAGCCAGAGGAGGAGGCGTAGGTTCAGGAGGCAAAAGAGGAACAAGGTGCCCATCCCAAACATCATTGTGCAGCAGGTACCATCCCGCATCAGGGCATCATCCTGGAACCTGACCCCAAGCCAAATCCACACCTTATACCGGCTTGACAGTGACACCATTATGTCAATAGTCACCATCATCAATAACGACATCTGCAGCATGATAAAGATCCGGACTGCCGTTCCACCCTTGCTGAAGGTAGTGTTGGTACTGCACTTCCTTGCACCTGGCACATACCAGCACACCATCAGTGAGCTTCACGTGCTGTCAGAACCCAGTTTTTCAAGGATAATGTTCCAGTTACTGGATGCGCTGCTGCGCCATGTGTTAGACCACAATGCCCTACCCCAAAAGGCTGCACAGGTCAATGCCACAAAGTGGCCTTCCTTGCCCTTGTCGATATGCCCAATTGCATTGGTGCATTAGATTGCACCCATGTCGAGTTAGCTGCCAGACATGCCATTGAGGCGGTGTATAGAAATTGGAAACAATTCCACTCCCTCAACATGCAGATTGTCTGTGATGCATAACAACTCATCAACCATTGCTGTGCACGTTTCCAGGATTGGCACACAACTCAATGATTTTGCGAAAATCCACCTTGCCAGGATACATGGCACGTTACTTCGGAAAAAGCATCTAACTGTTGGGTGAGTAGACTGACCAATGTGGGGCCTCTGTTTGGTGGGGGGGGCAAATAGACATTCACCGGAGTGTCTTGGCTGTTGAGTGAGTAGAATGACCAAAGAAGGACCTCTGTTTAGTGGGGTGGAGGTCAAATAGAAACTCACCAGAGTGCTCCTGGCTGTTGGGTGAGTAGAATGACCAATGCAGGACCTCTGTGTTGTGGGGGGATAGACACTCACCAGAGTGCTCCTGGCTGCTGGGTGAGTAGAATGACCAATGCAGGAACAATTTGTAGTGGGGGGGTGTGGGGGCAAATAGACACTCACAAGAGTTCACCAAGCTTACCGCTGCAAAGGTGCATGACAGTTTGCCATTTCACAGGAATCCATATACTGCCTAATGGAAATACCCCCTAACCATGGAGTGGCACACCATGCAATGGTGACATTTGAATGGGAGTATTGGCACCGGTGAGAAAGTAGCAGGTGCTCCCATGTGCACAATGCCTATTTCTCCCACTCCGCACAGCAGTGTCTTCACTCCTGTGCGCTGTGGGTGCATGACGCTGACTTTGTCGGCACCTTACAAGACATGAGGCACCTATTACTTGGAAATATACCATTGTGTAAATTGAACAGACTGAGACATGTAGTTGCCTAGAAGGCCATATCATGAATGCAGACATTGAGCAGGCCAAACAGTATCAGTAGGAATGAGTGAGACAAGAGTGTAATATTGAGAAGTTGACCCAAGACAATTTAGCAAAATGCATTCTGATATCTGTGGCATGCATTATGTTGTTTGCTAACAAAATACTGAGACTGTGAACATGCTATCATCACCAACACCAAATTCCCACCATAAACATCATATCACCTGTCTGTCACTCCCATGCAGGGGATGCCGGATCCCCACTCACGTCATGCCTCATGACACCCGTCAGACAACCACAGAACAGGCATGAGGAGGCCCACAACCAGGCACACATACGTACACAGGGCATCATAGAGCAGACTTTTGGACTACGAAGGCCAGGTTCCACTGGCTCAGCATATCCTGCAGGGCATTGATGTATAGCCCCGTAACGGTTGGCAAAATTGTGCTGGCATGTGCCTTCTGCACAATATGTGTATAGACCAGAACATTGCACTGGCCAGGACATGAACCCAGCAGATGAGGAAGATGAGGATGATGGCGATGATGTTGGGATGGGTGTGCAACCAGGGCGAGGCGCCATGGATCGACAACATGCACTGAAAACACTAATTCACAATTTTTTTCTGAACAATCATCACAAGCACATGAAGCACATTATCCCACCTGTAATTAGCAACACTTACATTAAATAATTCACACACACATAGAAGAAGATTGTCCACTCGTTATTCATATTAACAACCCAGTGTATTATGATGACAAAAATAAACAGGTGCTACAACAATACCTGCCCAAAGGTACCGAACTAGCTCCCAGGCTCCTACTACCTATCCCAACTATGGACCCCCGTCCACCTCCCAAACATACCCAACCAGCTCCCAAGCCCCAACTGCCCTTCCCAATTATGGACACCATTCCACCTCCCAAACATACCCACCCAACTCTCAGTCGCCAGCATAAAAATGGCAACATGTGCAACAAGTGTCAGTCCATCAACACTACTTCCTGCCATGCTTGGCCATGTGTATGTGCCTCAGAGATGTCCCAGACAGCCGCGTGCACCTTCTGCCTGGGCTGCCTGCCTGGGAGCTCGTTGTAATGGTGCTGGTGGAGGGCATTATGGGGTTATGTGGTGGTAGGCACGTCATGATGGCCTGTAGGGCCAGCATCATTGTTTCCCTCACAGACATCTACATATTTGCTGTGGCACAACGCCCAATGGCATGTGCAACCCAGTGCCTAGTAGTCTGGTTACTTTCACATTGTAGCCTAGACTCCTCAAAGTGCTTCTGAACCAGTGCGGCCAGCATGTCCTGCTGGTCCTCCATTCATTGGATACATCTGCTGATTTCCTGCAAATATGGGGTAAGGGGGTGCCTGGGACTTCTGGGGTTCATAGGGCTGAATGTGCCCAGTGCTTCAGGGGTGTTTGGGTTCTCCTTGCTGCCAATTCCAGCTGACTCAATGGTCACTTCCTCTGCACTGCTGTCCATGCTATGGGACTCGGCCTGGTCTGGTGGTGGTGGTGCACGTCCCTGTGGCATTGCACAAGCATCAGGGATGTGAGGCATAGGTGCTTGCTGTGCCCCACTGGTAGCAGGGATGTTGGGCGTAGGTAATTGCTTGGTCCCAGGGGCAGCTGGGATGTTGGGATGAGGTGCTTGCTGTGTCCCAGGGGCAGCAGGGATGTTGGGCTGAGGTGTCTGCTGTGTCCCAGGGGCAGCAGGGGTGTCAGTCTGCTGGGCTGTTGTGACTTCCCAGATTGGCGAGGTGCCTGCAGCAGATGTTGATGGACGGTTGTCTATGCGACGTGCATGGCTCGTCTCCCTCAACGTCTGTGGTTGTCTGCCATCGGTCTCAGATGATGTTCCTGTGGTTCAATAAAAGGCATGCTGTTTGTGGACTGACAGGATGAGTCTAGTACAATTACATGCAACACATAGATCACATTGTGGTCACACGCATTGATATTTGCGGCATTGTCATGTGGATGTGTACTTGGGGGCAGGGCATCTGACTGCCATTGCACTGTATTCTGTGAGGGGGGCCACGCGAGTACTGGGTGTGGTCAGGGTGATGTGGACTGTGACATGTGCATTTTTGTGTTACGCTCACCTGGTCTCTGCGGAGGCATTGGGGCACGGTTGCAGCCCTCCCTGAACTTGAATCTCGCCCTTCAGGCCTCTCTCTCAGTAGAAAAGCTGTGAGCGGTGGTAGGTGGTGATACTGCTCCTGTGAATTATGGAAGATAAGCTCTCCGTCCTGCTACTTCTGGCAGGGACATGTTGAATGGGATCTAGTTCCTTCACTGATCCCTGATAAGGATTAGTCCAGTCCAGCTGCGACTATGCTTCTCCTTATGATTGGTAAGTCTTTCTTTCGCTCTTGTGATGCTTTTCATTCTGTTTAATGTCTTTATGTGTTGCTCCTATTTATGCCCGCAATAATGTCTCTCTTCTGTTTTCTTCCCTTCGATGGAAATGCGGCCTCAATGCAGCTCTGAGACGCGAGACGCGGCCAGGTGGAAGATGGATGCTACCGCAATGTTCCACAGCAGGTAAGTGATGGTTTAAGGGAAAGCATGAAGTATGGTGAAGCGCAACCTTAAACGGACTGTTTTTTTGACCTTGTCTTCTATTTTTCCTTGCAGGCGCTGCTGTCGACGATGGAGCGTGTCGTGCTGCGGTGACAAGATGAAGATTCTGGTGTTCCAGAAAGTGTAAAGATGAATACTTGGTTCGCCGAAGAGATGTACAGGTAAGAACAGCATCCCCCACTTGGTAAGTATCCTGGCAGGAAGCAGGATGTCCAGGAAGCAGGATATTCAAAGGTTAGTCTGACCTCAGGCTACGGTGGGCGTTACGCTGCTTGCAAGTGCAGAATAACGCGAAGCGTCTGTCTTGAGGATGGGGTCAGCTTATATAGCTGAGATCGTGGGCAGGCCAATTAGGGCCGGCTTACCAGCCACACCCTGCCACTCCTAGAGAGTGATCACGTGCGAAGGCAATCCATTAGCAGCCACAACCAAGAATACACTTGGTTCTGCTTAATGGATGGAATGTTCAAGGTTAATGCATCCTGCTTAATGGATGGAATATTCAAGGTTAATGCATCTGAAGAGCTATATCCATAATAAAAGCTGTTTGGTGTTAAATGGATGTTCTTGTTTACTTTTGTTCATGAGCCTGATGCCAAAGCCGCCAGGACAGTGTCCACCCAGGTCTCCTGTGCATGTGACCCCTGCAAGGCTGTGCCCCTGACTTCATGACCATGACATTCTGTACATTGATGGGGTCAGGAATAGCTTGATTCAGCTTCTTATTGTGCACTTTCTGTACTGACCAGCCTTGCCAGTTGTCCCTGCTACTGCCTCCGCTGCACCCACTTCCTCGATGCCCTCGAGATGCAACACACTGCTGCACTTGTCCTCCCATGGGAGCAGCTTTAGGGGTGAGTGTGGTCTGCCACCTGTTGCAGTGCATCAACGCCTGTGGCCTGCCACAAGGTTAGGCGCGCTTAGGCGTAAGTCATCACATCGCTTGTGGCAGTCCTTGACACTACGGGCTGTGACACCCACAGCTGTCACCTTTTGTGCAGCCTAAGCCCATATGGCCTTGCACCTCTGCTGCGTGCTGGTCAGCATAGAATAGCTCCCCTGCATTTTCAACAATATGGTCAACCAGCATGGTGAGTTCACCTTCACTGAAGCGTGGCTTGCACACGTGGTTTTGTGGTATCCTTACAGCCAGTCCCTCTGTGTTTTAGTCCACTCACTGATGCTGGATGGCTTCTGGTACAGGTGGATTACAGTGGATTGTGATTTTTGTAATGGCCGCGGCTCTCTTTCCTGTTCCAGCGATCACAGTATTTCCGGTTTTGGTGTTTACGGTTCCACGCACGCGGTGCCATTATGTCCAGCATGCACGCAACAAAGGTGGATGCACCACCAACATTTGTTTGCAACATTGGCAGTACATCCGTCTCCACTGGTGTTTTTGTGATTGCGGTGGCACCAGTTCCATGCATTCGTGATGCGCGCGGCCGGAAAGCCGTAATCCTACCTTGTGTCCGCCTCCAGGCAGTGGCGGAAACGGTAGGACCACCATCACGGTAACACCAGATTTTATACGCTGGACCCGTAATGAGGCCCACTGTCTTTCAATTCAACACAGTAGTGTTACTTCACTGTGCTTTCTACTTCATTGGCTTAAAGCACTGATTCTTCCAGATGTCCCCACACTAACATCTAATTTTTGAGAATTTGTCCAAGTTTTGCTTTTTTATATCTGCATTACAATGTATTATTTTTGCGTAATTCTTGCTCCAATTCTCCTCACATTGATGTCTCATGTATAGGTACTAGTTTAAGTTTTGTCTTGGTATTTCACTGGGTCAGTATTCAAATATCTTTGTCTGTTCACATGCCTGTTGGTATGCCCCAGGGTCCGCAATTGCTCTGGGTAGACTCACCGGCATATTGAAGCGATTTTGACCTGCAGCGTGTTGCTGCCATGAAGCTCCCACTCTGGGATGGTCTCCCTTCCAGTGCAGAACTTTTTCCAGCTCTCCGGGCAGCTCTGCTTCTACCCGCCAGCACGACTGCTGCTCCTCTGCACAACCGCGCTCCCGGTAGCTCCCGCTCCCGGTAGCTCCTCGGTTGCTACCGGCTCTTCCACAGTTCTCTCATAGTGCATGCAGTGTCTCTTCTGGCCTCGTGCCATACAGGAATGTAATTCTTGCGAGTGGGGGAATAGAAGCACCTGCTTTCCAGAGCACAGTCCTTTTCCGTAGTGCTGTCTGCTTCGGCTCTGCTTCTCCCATCTCTGGCTCTGCTTCCTTCTTCTCCCGCTTTTTTGGTTTGAATGCAGACCCCATTTTTAAATGTCCCACTCACTAGGACCTCCCCAAAACAACTAGTCTGCAGGTTTAACTTTGAGTTTCTCTTGATCTGCATTAACTCCTTCTTCCTCATCCTTGTCTCAGCACCTGAGGCTTCCTGGGAGATGCCGTTCATAGAATTTTTGTGACTTCCAATGTGATATGTTTCGAAATTCTGTTCAGAGAATCATTAGAGACAAGAGATGTTAAAGTAGTGCTATGTGTGTTTGCACTATGAATGATATGTTGCCTAGAGTGATTTTCAAGAAGAGATTTTGGGGGTTTACAACAGGAAGGACTCTTATAGTGACAACCAGCCATCAACATTTTAGGAAGGATGCAGTGTTCTTCCCTGTGAAGGGAAGAATAATGCATCTCTCCTGATGGGCTCACTGCTTTTCCCTGACAGCCGTCTCCTCCCACGTAGTCCTTCCTCATAATACCACCCCCAGGTTCAGGGTCAGGTATCGGCTGCCATCCCCAAGCCACATGAGAGGAGATTTTTGTCAGTGGAATTAGTGATGACTGCATATGATTTGTCACAGTGGCCACTAGGACCTCTTCTTTTTAATGGCAATGATTTATTTCTATAGCACTTTCACCAAATCACTGTAAATAGGGCATTTACATACAATTATCACAGTCAAAGTTGGTACTCATTTCTAAATCCTTGCACTGCTGTCAGAAACGGCTGAGATTGTTCTAGTAAGTGAGCACCTGACAACGCAACTCTGACCCACCGAGAAATAGAGAGAGAGCGAGAGAAAGAGAGACATTTACATAGGGCCTCATTACGAGGTGGGCGGAATGGGTTTAACAGCGCTGATAAAGGTGCCGGCACCATTAAACCCATTCTGCCCTATTACGAGGTTCCCAGACGTCCAGAGCGAGTCCTGCGAGGAGACCAGGGAGCTAACAACGGACCCGTTATTAACGGGCCGTTGTTAGATCCCTCCCCATTCCCATTGAGCACTATGGGGGCTCGAATGGGAATGGGGAAGGTCTGGGTCCGGGTTCCCTGAATGGGGAGATTCTGGGCCCTCCAAAATCGGAATGGCCGACTTTCAGGCCCTCCAAAATCGTAATGAGGCCCGTAGAGTGAAATGGTTATAGACAGTTAGAGGGACAGAGTGAGAAAGAGAGCACACAGAGTAACAACAATAGAAGAGTGCATGCTATGCCAGGTATAGCCACTATAATGTAAAATAGGTTTCTGTAGAATCAATTTGATGGGTTTTTAAAACATTTATTTATACAACTGCTCTGGGATCTCCATCCCAGGTAGTAGACTATTACATTTAGACGTATTATAAAACCTGGATAGTGTTGGCTGAGCAGGTTATTCAGGATTGAGAGTGACCACTGCCAGAGGATGGCTTGAAGGAGTGTTTCCAACAAGGGAGTTTGTATCTGGTTGTAGAGGCAACCTGAAAACAGAGCAGAGAGATGTGTTGCTTTAATTCCAGCCTAGATATCCTGCCAACAAAAAAGGTTGACATATGTCTCCCATTGCCATGTGCATCCCTTACAAATCCACTTTTAGCAGGGGTTCACACCCTTCAATACAGGAGCACACATAAGACATGGGTATGTACTGACAAATGAACTTTTTGCAGGAAGTGTGTTTCTATACATAACAAGTCGGCAGCACTTCCAGGTCCAAATGGAATACGCCTATGAGAATATGTGCAAGGAATCCATTCAACAAGATCAGTCATGTTACTTAACAGACACTGACATTATGATGCCATCATTTCAAGGAACTAATTCAAAGAACTTTGCTGTCTTAAAAAGCCTTAATATGATCTTCTAAGTAATGGAAACATGAATTACAGCGCTTCCACTTCATTTTTAATGTAAACTAACAAAAGACAGATTTGTAATCATGTCTACAAATATTGATGGAACACTTTAAGTTCATTGTTAAATCGATTAATTTATTTTCCATATAGTTAAAAAGCTGCACTAGTGCGACCATTAAAAACACAAACCATATTTATTTATTTCTTTTCGTTTAAGTATTAGATCCTGTGCGAATTATGAAGTTCCTCATCCCCATTGAGAAATCTCGGATCCAGAATTAACGTAGGTAGGAACGTACCCCTATGCAAAATTAATGACATGTTTAAGTTTACAATCCATCATAGTTAAGTGTCTCCTCCGAATGTATTGGCATTCACAAGGTGTATTTCCTGAGAAGAAGAGCATTTCCAGACACTTCATATTTCTGCTTTTTGAGTACACTTCACTCTGTAAATATATCATATTTTTTTTAATTTTTAGATACAAAAACTATAAAACGATGGAAACCAAAACCAGGCAGATTGAACTGATAAGCCAAACATATGGTTAACGTACAAATATCAAAGCTGTGTTCAATAGACATGGTTGGAAAACATGACATCCTCTATCGCCGCCCAATATTTAATGTGAGTTGGACTCCGATATGAACTCCTCAAAATTCTATTGTTAATAACTTTTGATTTGATGAACGGATTTGAACAAGATTCCGTAAGTGATTAGGGTTTTGCGAGCTTCCCCAGACTGTAAATTGTCATTAAGATATGTTAAAAGAAAAGAAAGTTATTAAGAAGACAAACCCTTTTTTTTTCCAAAGTTGTGGCCTACTTCCCTTTAATTTTCCCATAGACAAACATAACCCATGCGTATTTTGGGGTTATTCTGTGCAGTAGTTATTTAAATATTTGACAGAGAAGGAGGTGCCCCCTTCTCATAAATGGATAGTTACATCTCCCATGGTACATTGCAGGATCATGGCTTTTTCGGAATTGAAAAAGCTGCCATCTTATGTTTCTCTTGATACGAGAGATATTCGAGGTTATACCGAGGATATTGGAAAATGAAATGTAGGAAAAAAGCTATCTGCAGGTAAAAAAACATGCAAATGAAATCAGGCTAGCTGTGGGGGGTATTTAGAAGGCACCAAGTGAAATGTGGGAGTTGGAGAGGGTCTAGGGACTGAGTTTGCAACACAAAGTTTTCTGTAGCCTCAGTTATAACAGACATCTCTAAGCAAGCACCATCAAAGAAACATTGGGCCTCATTACGAGGCTGACGGTAGCCGTGCCTGTAGTAGAGGCACGGCTGCCACGGGTATGAATTTTTTTCTGGCACCCGGAAAAGGCCAATTGCCGAGTCATTACTACTTTGCCGGACCCGGTAATTGGCATTTTCTGGGCGCCGGAAAAAAATCTTCCCCATTCCCATCTGAGCCCAATAGGGCTCAGTGAGAATGGGGAGGGTGGTAGTATCAGTACCGTTAATAATGGCACCAGTGGTACCGTCATGTTCTGCTCGTGGGTGCCGGTACAGCCACCATGTCAGACCTGGTGGCTGCAAAGGCACCCGCGAGCAAAACTCGTAGTTTGCCGGTTCAGTAACAATGTTACCGGCAAGCTTACCGGTACCGTTGTTACTGTTCCAGCAAACTCGTAATGAGGCCCATTGTGTCGTGTGGGGGTAAAGGGAGAGGTGAGAAGGTCATCTGTGGAGTGGGGGAACTGGGCACTTGGTGAGGGCCTGGGGGCCGGGGGCAGGAAAGCATTTTTCACAGCTATAAATGACTACAAATAGCCGAGGGTATGTGTAGTTCAGAACCCACGAGTACAGTTCTTTTTTTCTTTTTTGAAAGATATTTTTACAGCTATGGTGACGTTGGGGGTGAAAACAAGATTGCCACCAAGATCTCCCATCTATTTCATAACCAGGACAGTCCCTGCTTAGCTTTAAAGTGAGAAAGGGGCTACTCTCCTCAGACCATGTTGCCCGATAAATGAGCCAAACTTGCAAGACCACTTAGGGAAATGGACCAACCCTTTCCTTGCTTTGAAGCTAAGCAGGGTCAGTCTGGCTGTGAAGCTAAGCAGGATCCATCCCAGTTGGGACCGGCTGGCTGCATGGAGGGGCAACCACATTATTTTTCTTTTTAAACCATTCTACTGTCAGTTCTTGAATGCTTTTCACTCAGCGACGATGTTTTGCCTTTTGCTGAATTGAATTCTAATATTTGTAGTCTACGTGTAAATAAATCAAAGAACATAGATATCTTTACAGCAACAGTGGGATTCCCATTCCTTCTATATCTGGGACAAACCGTGCTTAGCTTTAAAGAAAAGAAATGGTCAGCTCCCTAAGGCCATGTTGCCTAATAAATAGGCCCACCTTAAAAGACCAATTAGAAAAACAAGACTTAAGGGGGCTGTATCCTTCTTTGCTTGCTTTGAAAGTAAGCAGGGTCAGTGCTGGTTACTGCATGGATTGGAGACAGTCCACAGTCCTGAAATGCCATGTGTTTTCTTATTCTTAAATATATCATACAACATTATTTTTTAACACTGTGCTACTGTCAGTTCTTGAAAGGGTTTTGCACTCAGTTTTGCAATGCTGAGTTTTGCACTCATCATTGCATTTGAGACCCTCCTACAGCACTTTGTAACGCAGGAGTAGGCTGATGCCAAGAAATCCTTTGCAACCTCAGAGCTCTTGCTCCTCTTGAAGATGGCTGCAGACCATGTCATCTTCCAAAGTGACATCCTTGATGCTGGCCGTGACACTCTACACCATTTGCAACTCTATGGCAGCAACCTTGTGCTTCCGAATGGGTTGAATACAAAAGAAAATGTAGCTGTGGGTTCATGCTGGCAGGCTGGGCTGGCGTCCCTAACAAAGGCCCCGATTTAAGTCCCTTTGCATGTCTGGGCCTGCCGGGCCTTGGCCGCAGTGCCCGTGAAAGTGCTTTCTTCAAAGCTGGATTCTGCATTCTCCATGACTCCTTCCTGGTACTCTCATGATGGAAATCTCTGGCTCATTATGTTCTACACATGCATTACTGATCCCCTGGCCATCGATCCTAGCTTGCCTCCCTCCTTGATACTCTCCCCCGTGTGGCATACATTGCGCCTATGGTCAAGACTTTTCCTGCTCTCAGACACCAAGCCTTCCATTGTACTGCTGGTGGCCCATGTCCCTCCTCACTCCGATGAACTTCTAACACGGTACCCTCCATCACGACCTGACCTATGGTCAAGACATTTAGTTCCTGCATTAAAACATCTGTCTACTATGTTTTCCATATGGCCATTTACCAACTTTGCACAGTTCTTGTAGACTTATCTACTTCGTCTCTTATGCAGTCACATGCCTGATGTAGTGCCCGTACCACAAGGTGAGGCCTCTACCACCCACGTCCACATTGTAACCATGTGACTACTCGTGCACTATGCACCACAACTTTGATGTAGCCCCCCATAACATGAGGCCCAGCTCTGCCAAGTTGTGCATTTTACCGTATTGCTTAAAAATCGAATCTAGCTGAGTTTAGAAATCTACTGCTGCTATACCTACATGATGTAGCCCCTTGTAACATGAGGCGTGGCTTTGCTAGGCTGTATACACACACCAGTTCTGCCTGTAACCATATGCATATTTCTGCACTTCACTAATATATTATGCAATATCTGTAACGATCGCCTAGATGCCTCAGGGCTTTGTGCGCTGAAATAAATGAAAAAATAAATACATAAATACATACATAGAGACAATTATTTTGCCATTCACTGAATTGCATTCGGGTATTGTAGTCTCACAGTCAAGCTAGGGGGAATAATGCCATCATTGTACACTTTTAGACTAACATATTTCTATAAGGATTTATATATTTGAGTGACACTATGATATGTGTATTTTTCAAGTTAGCTTCATAAAGCAGAGTATTGTTGAAAGCCAAACATGCGGGTGAGGTATTTGCCCACGATGTTGCAAGAGAGTTTGCAATCCTGACACTTGATACATGTGGGTGGACAATGTAAATTTATTTCAGAGGGTTGTAAAGGCTCACTCCCCGATTTACACATGCATATCCATAAAATATAATACAAGGGGGGAATGAGACTAGGCGGACAGGTTGCAAGATTTAGATAAGTTTACATAGTTGGCATCCAGAGAACTCTGCTGCCTCGAAAGCGCTCTGGCAAACAATACAATGACAGAGAATTATAAAGGAAAACAGCGTCATAGATGACGCAACTAACATAGGGTGCTACAACAGTGCGGGATTGGCTGGAAGGCAAAGACACGTATATCGATGTAGGCGCTGCTTCTTCTGGATTGGTTCCCCAGATGGCGGGAGGGTGAGCGTCACGAGGTCCAGCTGCATGTGTCTGGGAGGCGTGAGGGTTAGCTCATGGCGAGATAGAGTTGACACTAACTAAGCTGGCATGAAAAACTACCATTCAATATATAATAAACAACAATCATTAGTATAAATTTGAATAAATCAAGAAGACCTATAAATTGCATGCATGCAATTACACCATCTTTCATTGGGACTATTATGGGGTACAAGGCGTAGAGGGCTTGTCCTCTGTGATAACCTGGGCGACTGGGTGGTTCTTAGCACATCAAGGAAAGTGGGGAGTTGTAATGACATGTGTTGGTTTTAGGGCACAATATACTGAGACACAGGTCTGGGTTTATTGGGGCCACTGTGGGGTGGGCTGCACAGCAGGGTCACACTTCTGGTAAATTAAGAGAATACCGCAGGGGGCACAGGGTTACATTGGCAGTCATTTTCCAACAGTGGGGGCAAGGAAGCAGGGGCGGGTTTGTGGAGATGGAAGAGCTACAAGGCATGGTTCGAGCCAGTTCACACACAGGACAGTGATCACAGAGGAAGAGTAAGATGATACATTTTGTTATTTGTTTCAATTATCCCCGGCGCATCCGTGAGAAAGGGAGTTGTGAAGCTTTCAGACAGGGAGGAAAAGGTGGGGGCCATGAGTGCACCGTGCATGGCGCTGCAGAGGGGAGAGAAGCCTTTTCCTATTATCAAAGTGAGGCCTAGCACAAAGATGGAGTTGAGGGCACACAAAATGGAAGCCAAGTGTATCCCACAATAGCCCCACTTATGCTAATGTTAGCATAGTGGCAATAGAGGTGTCCCTCGGTAATGCGCTGGCAAGTGGGTTATTCTGTGCTGAATGTGTGAGGGGGGCCCAAACACACCCTCAGTCCCACACAGGGTGGACGCAACCCCTTTTTTTTTTAGGTTGGCAAGCATGCTCAAGTTTTTGGATACTAGGGTTTTACTCAGGTTGTCATGTTCTCAGTGCAGACATTTACCCACAAGACCACAAGGACTTGTTTCATATTGGGATTTTGTTTTCTAGGGGATATTTCAGTACAGATTGCTGGTTTTTAAATGTGAGCACCTTTATACTTTGCCAGCAAATGTATTGGAAGATGTGCTCTCTCAGGTTATTTTCCTGACATTCATTACTTTTTTAAAGAATCCAATGCTATTTTGTCTTGCGTACTTTCTTCTAAGGAGAAGGTCAATTGAACTACATTTGTATATTTCACTTTAAAATATATGGTCGCCTACTCTGCATATACTGCCACCTTTTTATTTTCGCTATGAGGGCAAAGGTGCCTTAGCATAATTTCATCTTACAGCTGATAATGTTTTACCTTTTTCCATGCTGCCTAAATGCAGTTATTTGGGGTCATGCAATGAATCAAGACAGTCACCAAGAAACCAGCCATAAAAAATGGGCTTGTAGCACGCTGCTTTACCAAAGTGTGTGATCCCATGCAAATTTCATCTCACTGTGCATTGACTAAATATTTTGTGAGTTCTCAAACTTTGCAATCTTTTATATATAATACATATGTTTCTGCATCAGTGGGTTTCCCGTTCATTCAGTAACCGGTACCAACCATGCTTAGCTTCAAAGCGAGGAAAGGGGAAGCCCCGCAGGTCATGCTGCCTAATAAATGAGCCCACCTAACAAGACCACTAAGAGCAGCATGGCCTGAGGGGGTTGGATCCGTCCTTGCTTTGATCGCCCCTTGGGTTTTTTGAGGTGGGCAAGCCGGCTCAAGTATTTGGCTACCAGGATTTTACTCAGATTGTCATGTTTCCAGTACAGCTGCTTACCCACCAGACCACAAGCACATGTTTCGTATTGGGATTTAGTTTTCCAGGGAATATTTCATGACAGATTGTTGGGTTTAAAAGGAGAGCACATTTAAATACTTCACCAGCATATTAATTCACCAGCATATGTATTGGAACATTTCCTGTCTGAGGATATTTTTCTAGTTGGCATTAATTTCTTAAAAGCCCAATGCTATTTTGTCTTGCACTTACTGTGCGTATATTCATGGGTGCTAACTTTTTTCGCTATGGGTGCAGAAACCATGTGGGCATATATTATTCTTGCAGCTGGTAATTCTTTTCCCGATTCCGTGCTGCTTGAATATGGTTAGTTGGGGTTGTGCGATGTATCACAACAGTCACCAAGAAAGCGGTCATAAAACAAGGGGCTTGGAGCACACTGCTTAAACAAAGTGTGTCGTCCATGGCAAGCAATTTAATCTCATTGGTCATTGCCTAAAAACACTGTGAGTTCTCAAAGCCTTAAATCTTTTATACATTACAATACCAATGTCAAAACAAGACAACATCAGTTAGTGATTGATGAACGTCTTTGAGCGATGAATTGCAATTGTTTTAAAATATAGATTGGCTGTGCCCACTGGCCATGGCCTAAAGCCGTAGCTAGTGGTTTGGTAGTGTTCGGCCGTGCCCACTGACTAGGTTCGAAGACCATGCTAGTGGTCTGGAAGAGATGTAAAAATCTATGGAATAACAAATCCCTTGAAATTCAAGGAAAACACTTTAGTTGCAGGGATGTTAAGTTGAGCAATGCATTGTAACAAAACCTTTGAAATTTGAGGAAAAAACTATAGTTGAGGCTCAGAAGGTTCCATAGACATTTGTTTTGGTGGCGTGCACTCCACCTACCATCACTCTCCTTCTGTCTACTTGCTCAGGTCATTTGTTTCTCGCTTGCCCTACCTCTCCACTCCACACTCACCCCTCATTTCCTATCCTTTCCCTCTCTCCCCCCCCCTTTCTGGCCTTTATTTATGTTTCCCTGTTGTTTTTCTCGCCCCCTGTTGTATGTGTATGTAACCTACCAAGACCTCCTTTGTCCTCCCCCCTGTTGTTTGTGTGTGTATCCTTTTGGCTTGTTTGCTTATTTGTATCCCTCGTGTTGCTTATCTCCTCCTCTCCCCTCTACCCCCTCCACTCACGCTAGCTTGTCTGTCCCCCCTACTTGTTTTCTACCCCTCCCTATCCACCCAGCACTATCAGATAGACCTAGTATGATTGTTGCTTTTGTTCTTCACCTTCCC
This sequence comes from Ambystoma mexicanum, assembly GCF_040938575.1. NCBI lineage: Eukaryota > Metazoa > Chordata > Amphibia > Caudata > Ambystomatidae > Ambystoma > Ambystoma mexicanum. The sequence goes on along the minus strand of NC_090929.1, from coordinate 278,622,192 downwards.
CCACCTCTTGTTAATTTCCGGCACTACCAAAATCGTCATTAGGCCTAGTAAGTTAACCGCTTGTCCGTCTCATTTCTCCTTCCCGCCCCTATCTCCTCCATCTCATTGTCATATGCTCTTCCTCTGAAATGTCGCCGGGCCGAGTATGATAGCTCATTTCACATTCTTATATATCAAGGACTTTTAAGAAAATCACTGTATTTTCCCTTGTTTCCTCCCTGCCTTGAAGGACTTTGAAGCACATTGCATATAGGCACTATACAAATAAACGATCAATTCAATTCAATTCAATTCAATAGTTGCAGGGGCGTTAAGGTGAGAACCTAACACAACACGCCTTGAAACATTTGTGTATAGACGTGTTATAAATGCCATATCATATCATAACAAAACCACTGACATTCACCTAAAGCCACCTTAACTACACACACCCTGTTGCGCAGCCTATGACCACATTGAGGGCATCACAGATCACATCACTGATGACATCACTAATTACATGTTGTATGAGAACACTGATGACAATACAAATCACAGCACTGATGCCATCACTGGTGACAACATTAATTACATTGTAAAAATGGATTACATCAATATGTCAACATCTCAGCACCCGCAACCATCCCACTACTAAAAGAGGGGTGCTCCAGACCACTGTTTCCCTGACTATCCAGAGTCTTTTTCAGTTTCCTAAAAACTCCTATAACTTCCACTCTCATCTACATTTCATCCAATCAGCTGCCATTACTATCTCTCACTTCTTACCTGATCCATCATGTTATACCTTCTAGATCAGGTAAGGCGTCATGCATGCATGCTTTCAAAAGACAGATAAGCATACCACTCTAAAAAAAAGGTGTCATCCTCAAATTATAAACTGCACATACTCGGAGGCTGAACGGAAATGAAATGCAGTCCCGCCATTGCAGTTTGAATACTGACACATTCTGGAGGATTGTGTGCACAAACTTTCAGGTGAGTCTTTCAGCGGCCAGTTGTTATTAACCTTTGAAGTGTCATTTTGCATGTGGCTTCCACTTAGAGAAAAGGGAAATTAACATGTTGCTTTCTGAGTGTAGTCTGAATTTGTCAAGGACGTCATTTGGAAGTTGCCAGGGGTCGCAATTGCGATCCCTGAGGTCTTCTTTGCTACCCCTAGATTCCCCCAACCTAACCTTTAAAAGAAATATGTATATATTTTCTTTTTTTCTTTTTTTTCTTTTTTTTTACAAATTGAAGCATCTGGGCAGTGGCCAGTCCCACCTGGCTCTTTGTTTCTAGAGTGGCTGGTGTTCTTTTTCAGGCTTCTTAAAAAAGACAAGGAGGTTCCACAAGCAGTGACCCTAAATAATAAAGAATAGGAATAACACATAATTTGTCGTTCTGGAATTGTACACAATAATTGCTAGATTCATTAAAGGTGTATTTCAGGCACACTTCAGGGGGTGAGTCACTGATTTAGTCTGTTCCTAAACAGCTAAAATTTATGATGCAGACGCAAACCTCCAAAAAGCATTTATAGTAGAATAAGCATCCATTTCAGACTATGGGCCTGATTCACAGAGCGTTTTCCTATGGGATTGCACCATTATAAAATGCTTCTGTGAAACAGGCCCTATGTATTTTGCTTTTCGCAAGTTGCAGTTATAGCATGTTTTTTTCTGCCATTATCTCTGTTATGATCAACACAAGACATTCCATCTCTGTGTCCTCAGTCACTTGTCAAAATCCTTGTCCCTAAAAGCTTGTGTACAGTGTAGAAATGTTTGACCATAGCCCAAAAAGTGGCCCTTGATTTCATTGCGCCACAATTAATGCTTTAGTTTAATGTGTCTATTGTTCCTATCTCCATGGAATGCTGTTCAGTCTGTTTGCATGTAGGAGGTAAGGAGTGCCCAGAGAACAGGATGCCGTGTGTGCGTTGGGCTTTCCGTGCACTACTATAAATTATTTAATACATAGTTATGAACCCTATCAATGGTATGTCTTTTACCAACCTCTCAAGCCTGAAAAGTAGATCCACGCAGGCTTGACATGTGGCATACTTAGCACCAGACCTGCAGATGAACTGGCCTGCTGTTAAATCTCAATTACCAGTTTAATTTTAACCACTACAGAGAGTAATTTACTTTCTGACTTTGAGAACATTAAGACATGAAATTTCTCATTTTACTATAGTCGGTTAGCTAGAGATAGCTAGTACGATAGCTCAGGCGGTGGAGTGCTTGCTGCTGTGATGTGTGTGTGAGCTGGAGGTTTCAGGTTTGAATCCCAGCAAGGCCAACTCAGCCTTCATCCTTCTGTACTGTGGTTGATAAAGGAGTACCAACATAGGTTTGGCGATATTGTATGTATATTTGCAGTGGCGTAACACAAAATGTGGGGGCCCCCCTGCGAGCCATGCTGAGGGGGCCCCCCAACTCGGCAACAAATCACGGGTTGCGCCACACTCTGGGCCGGCCTAGACTGTCACGCTTGCACAATACGCATGAACGTGCTGCTGAAGGGGTATGCCGCACACTGCACTAGGTAAAAGATATAAATATGTGTTTTAATGCAATATACAGCACACTTTCTGAGATAAATTGGCTATAAAGCCAGAGTGTTTGCAATTGTTTTGTAGGGTAACACAATCCAATACATGCAAGTCACCAACAGTGCACAGGAACATTAATGCTTCCAACTGGCTGCACAATGTAGACCAGTGTAAACACGTAATAACATTATAGTACAGAATGCCAGGCCACATTTAGACATACCTAGACTGTTTTCAGCAAAATGCCAGTCAAAGCAATAACACTCATCAAGAAGAGAGCACACAATAAAGCACGTGTCTCCATGGCCTCGAACAACACGGCCAAACTCTTTAAAATCTGCATGGAACTGGTCAATCCTGTTGTGGTCTATACCTCTTCTGTTCCCTCCCATGCCCTCTGTACAGCTCTGGCCTCTCATTTCTCTGCTAAATCTCAGGACATCCTGTCCTCTATGTCCTCTTCCACTCTCGGCCCATTTTGCCCATCTCTTCTCTCCTCCTCCTTTTTCCTCTTTCTCTCTGACAACACCTGATGAGGTTTCTAGACAAGTCTGATCTATGAAAGTGTCGTCCAAACAGGTGCTCCGCTGCTCCTCCAGAACCATCAAAGCCCATATTGACACCCTCACTCCAGCCTTGGCCGATTTCTGTAATCACTCTTTCGCCACTGCAATGTTCCCCTCTCCCTTTGAGCACTCCCTTGTGCACCCGCTCCTCAAGAAGCAGTCTGCTGATCCTACCTGCTGGAAAACTATCGCTCAATCTCCACCTTTCCTGAGCAAACTCTTGGAAAAGCTTGCCATCTCCCAGCTTACTCTCCACACTGAATCTGTTGGTTGTCTCCATGACCATCAGTCTGGCTTCAGAGCTGCCAGAGGCATGGAAACTGCTCTCCTTAACACCTGTGCTGCTCTCTAACCTTGATTCCAGCATTCCTTCTATTCTCATCCTTCATCTTTCCTCTGCTTTCGACAGGGTCAACATCGCCATCCTGATCAATCGACTCTGTGAGAACCTGGGCATCACAGATCAGACCCTAGAGTGACTGACCTACTTCCACTTGGACCGCCACTCCGCTCCCAGGTCGATCGTGGTCCCATTCTCTCCGCCACCTCTCTCTACCTGTGGCATTCCCCAGGGCTCTATCCTCTCACGCTGGTTTTTCAACCTCTACTTGGCCACTTTGGCCTCCCTGATCTCTACCTTATCCTCTAACTTTCAGTGTTGTGCGGATGACTCAGCTTTCCTTCAGGCTCCCCTCATCCTCCTCTCCTCTCTTGCTCATTCCTGACTGTCTATCCACGATTCAGGATTGGTGCGCCTCCAACAATCTCTGCCTTAATGCCAGTAAGACAGAGATCCTTCTCAATGGGACCCTTGCCACTGTGTTTCCTCTCTCACTATAGCAGACCACCTTGGGCCCTCTTCCTTTGCCTTCCTGCGAGGCAAAAAACCTTGGTGTCATCTTCAATGCCACACTCTCTTTCTCTCCTAACATCTCGGACATCACCAAGAAGTCCCACTACCAGCTGCTCCTCCTCAAAGGGACTCTTCCCTTTCTCACTCTCCACCAGAAGCTCACTGTCTCTAAGCTGGACTACTGCAACAGCCACTTTCTCAATCTGTCTTCCTCTAGTCTCCGTCATCTGCAAATAATCCAGAACAGGACTGCAAGACTTAGCCTTGGCCTCAAGCCCTGGGATTGTATTTCTCCAGCCCTGAAATCTCTCCACTAGCTGCAAGGATCAAGTTCAAGAACCTTTGCATTACCCACAAGGCTTTCTGGGGCCAGTGCCAACACTAAATCCAATGCTCTCTTCCAAAATACCTTCTTTCTCTAACCCTTCACTCAGCTACCTCCAACTTTCTAAGGCTTAGACATTTCTCCAGGCAGAGAGTGGGGGTAGACCTCTCTCCTCTGCTGGTGCCTCCAACTGGAATGGCCTCCCTGCCCCTCTCAAACTTGAGGCGGACAACCTGAAGTTTCGAAGCAGCTAAAAGCTTTCCTCTTCTCTGCTGCTTTCGCTCTCTCTCCCCCCCTGCTGACCTACCAGACCTAGATGTCTGCTGTACTGACTGGCTGCTTGGCTACCCTCAGAGTCTCTCTGAGTCCAGGCTCTTTCTTGATTGGTCACCCTTGCACTGCCTCCGGGCCTACCATGCACTTAGGGGCTGTAACTGTAACCCTGCAGTCCATTGTTCTCCTTGCACAACCAATAGCTCCTCTGCCCTGGCTGCACTTACTGAGAGCATTGCTGCCCTGTTTTCCCCTCCCCTCTCACTTGCACTTCCCTGCTCCCTTTTCCCTTGCACTTCTCGTTCTCACAATGACACAAGGCCTAGTGAGATCGTTTGTCTTGTCCTCCCTCTATCATCCCTCCCTTGTGTACACTTGTGTACAGGCGCATTATAAATGACTTGAATCACATCATATCATTTTATCAACAATGCCCAAAAAAATATACAATGCCACAGTAAGAAATGGCTAGACTGGCAGCACCCAAATACCAATCTAGCCAAGTAATTAAAGTTAGCAGGACTACTTTATCAGAAATGTCCAGTTAAAAGAAAGTCATACCAAACTGAGGAATGACTAGACTGGCTAAAACAAAATGCCTCTCTAGCCACTAATACCACATATCATGCCTGCTTAGCCTGGACATGGACAACCATTATGATTTATCACACAATCCTGCCCCCCCACACATCCACTCTCCCTCCCACCCACCACCCCAACCTCCACAATCAGCTCCTTGGCCCAGAATTACCTCTGCGTCCCTCTTCCTTGTCCCAGAGCTTTCGTATGAGGCTCCTTGCCTCATAGGTAAGTACTGGGATGAGGAACAGTGGGACTAGGAGTGATGAAGATTACAGGTAGCTAAATCAGGCATTACCTCCATGTACCTCTACCTCTTCCCAGTACTTTTGTATGAGGCAGAGTGCCTCAAACACACATACTGCCTCGTATATAAGTACTGGGACGAGGAAGAATAGGGCTAGGAGTAAGCAAGGCATTAAACACAAGTAGTAGCGCAACACCATTGTGTTGACTGGGCTTCAGCACTACCCCCCTGACATTTTGGGCTATATTGACTCAACTTGGCTAACCTTTAGAGCAGTTGCCAGACCGAACAGGACACATATTTTAAACGGCACCTGGTTTTTGCTGTTAACAAGAACCCAGCAATTACCAACGTAAAGCATTTCACTGTTAGTACCTGCATTCAAATGCCACATTGTTTAGGCGATTGAAATCGTGATGTGGGTTTAGTACTTGAATGCCAGGGGAGCGATTGGAAGGGTAGAGAGGGAACAGGAGACTTATAGGAGAGAGTTAACTGCTTGTAACATTGAATCTGCACTAGAATAATCTCATTAAAATGCGTCAATAATTTGGATGCGCCCACACAAATAAGTTTCCCCCTCCCCACCGCATGTGAAGTTAGCGCCTCTCCCAACATTTGAAGGGTTAGCCCCCCGAAATGAAGGTTTTCTTGTGCCCCTGTACACAAGCACACACACCATTCACCTTATACACACCCAGTCATCCACACATTTAAGTGTGCACCCTTTCACCATACACACACAGGCAGCCGGCTATACATTTGAGTGTGCACCCTTTCACCATAGACTCATACACGCACACCTCATGGAGTTGAGGGGGGCCCTATTACTTAAAAAAGAAATTGGGGCTCATTACGGGTCCAGCGGTAACCGTGCCGGTGCTACCGGCGGGTTGCCGCCAGACCCATAAAAAATTACTATGGCCTGACTTCCCGGTGCCACTGTGCTATTTCAAGTCCGGCGGCTGGGAAATCAGGTGCCGGTAATTTCGTTAAACCCCAGACTCCACGGGAATGGGGACACAGAAGCACCTGCACCATTGTTGACGGTGCCGGTGCTTCCGTGACAGGTCTGCCTACCGTGGCTGCTGTGCCTGGCAGGGTCAGACCTGTCGGGCACGGCAGCCCCACCAGGCAGACCTGTAATATGCCGGTCCGGAAACAACAGTGCCTGTAAGCTTACCAGCACCGTTGTTTCCGGACCGGCATGGTCAGAATGAGCCCCATTGTTTCTTTTTTAAGTCACTATAACTTCATTAAGAAATTATTTCAGTTAAGGACCGAACCATAATCAAAATAATTTCTTTATGATGGCTGAGTGGCTTCAAAAACAAACAATTTCTTTTTGAAGGCATATGGTTCTCCACCCCCCCCCACCCCAAGACATGGAGGCCTCCAGCCTAGGGTCTTCCATGTCATGGGGTACGCGGCCCTCAGACTTCAAAAAGAAGTTGTAGTCACTCTGCCTTCATAAAGAAATTATTTCTGTTACAGAAATGTTCTTTATGAATGCAGAGTGAATTTCAAAAGAAACTTTTTTTTTTTTAGAAAAAAATATTTTTTTTTTTTTTTTTTTTTACTGGGGCCCCCTCCCAGCCATGTGCTGGTGGGGCCCCCCACACCGCGGGCCCCCCCGCACCGCAGGGGCTGCAGGGGCCCCTGTTACGCCAGTGTATATTTGTACTATATAAAGCGCGTAAGGGTCAGTGAAATGTAATAACACATCCTTATCATTTGGCCTTGGACATCTACTTGCATTCACAGTAATTTGGTAAATTGGACCTATATGCACTGATATTAACGATACATATGGTGATCCATTCTTGCATGAAATGTGCATCACATTACAGTGAAATTGTAACAATATTTTTGTAGTGTACTTAGGAACAATGCTATGTGATGTCACTTCCTGTTTAGGGAAGGGGAGAAAGGTAGTGTCCCATTGCTTCCAATGATGTCACTTCGGGGTGGCGTTAAATGACATCACATCCTGTGATGTCATCAGCGGTCAAGGGTCGTGTGATGTCACTTCCGCTACCCGTGGCATTTTGGTGAAATGACATCCCTGGAATTTGTCTTATCAAATCAAAGGTGCACTTCACATATGATGTACGTATGTATGACTGACAGGAAGGATAATTCAGGGGCAATGCGTTTGTGCAACAAAGGTTCCAATCCCTATCCCGCGCTTAGAAATCACTCGGTGGTATTAAGCGCGTTATAAATAAACAATAAAATAAAAATAAATTATTCAAACGGCACGGACCTGTTGGAGAATGGAATGTTTTTATAGTGCACTTTTCAGGCTTCTTTCAAAATACTTGGTGGGGAGGGATTTGAGACTACAGTACATATGTCACCTATGAGCTGGATTGCTTAAAAGGCAGGCTATCGCTACTGACCGACTGAGCCACACACGTTTGTTATTAGGGTATACGATTATTCCCTTCATTTTTTGAAAATGCAGCCACTTCAGTTTAAATCAGCATATTTACTTTATAACAAAAAATGCACTTTATTAATGTCGCTATGGGATTGTGTGATGTATTCGTTTGCAATCGTAACTACAATAATAACATGTTTAACGTTAGTTGCCTTCACATGTGAGCTCTCTAAACATTACTGGTATTTACACGTCTTTAAGTGTTTATCAATCAGGACAGATTGAAAGGTGAGTAGGCCCTGCTTGACCTCGACCCTTAGACGAGAGGAGCACAATAACATTCGCATGTGTCTGCTTTAGGACTGTGAGTTGCTTTGGTTTTAATTCTGCTGAGAAGCATGCACATCTGACAATATTCACCTATTGCCCCCCCCCCCATTGTTTAAACAACCTTCAGCAAAGCCAATAGGCTTTCTGTTTACAGATCTTCATTGCATTGCACATGTGTAGGCCAGACTGTGCCGGTCCCGTGAAGAAAGATGGACGCTGAAGTACCAGTCATTGTGTGACTATTATCACATGAAATGTCGGTCTCTGCTGGCTGATTACACACTACAAACAAACATTTTACATCAGCAGTTGAGGCAGGACAACCGCAGCATAGGTAGCATGCTATGGTGGCCTGTAAAGTGCAGAAGATGGCTTTACCATGCAGCCTGGCATCATTCACGATGACCTGTAAGCCCCAATTACCCAGGGCCATAAACTCTGCCCAATAGCATGGCCGCACCCCTAACAATACATTTAGTCAAGGGCCATTAAGTAGGGTGAACCCACTCTGAATTAGCAGACAGACATGCATGATGTACAAGTCTACGTGGCAGGGTATGTACTGCTTGACAACTATCCTTTGCCACCAAAAGAGAAGTTTGTTCGGTAACAAGACCCAGCAGCAGTTTATCATCAAGTCTCATTTAAAGAGGGAGGGGACATTCCTGTAAGCATGCTAGTCAATGATAATGATAATGATAATCATAATGTGTTATGTATATAGCTTTTATACCTAAGTGCTGTACATTGAGCATATTTACATGCATGTATCAGTTAAACCCAAAGTAAGGAAAATACGCTACGTTGAAGGGCATTGTAATGAAATTACCACTGCTCTGCAAGAGAAAATGGATGAATAGTTTTGAAAACAACTAATCAGCCCAACACTACTAGTTTGGATATGATATGACATTTATAACGTGCGTATAAACACGTTTTCCAAGAACGCGAAAAAGATATATAGGTGAAACAGGCACAGCCCAACAGGTATACATCATTTGTCTCTATTGGTAGCACAGGCTACACAGAGTTACACAGAGATTGCAGACTTAATAAGAAACACACTCTGGGTTGACAGGAACGAGTATTCATGTAAATGATTTCAGCAGAAATGTCAGTTTCCGAAGATGTGTGCTCAAAAAGTTAAGGGGAGGCTTCAAATTCACAATGGCCATTTAAGGAAGACCAAGCGAACAGGATCTCTTTGAATACCTTTGTCTTTTTGTCTTGGGTGCTGGACAGCGTATTCACCTCTATGGTAGAGGTTTTAGAATATACTACATTCCCAACTGAGTTCCAGTGAACCCTTTTATGTTGAAATCCAAAGATGAATCCACTAAGGACATGAATGTGTGCTCTTATATAGGAAAATATTGAATAGTTAAGTCCACAGGAAACCCAAACATGAATTGCTAATAACCTTTCACTTGTATGACAGATTTGGGTGACACTTTGGGAACGGGGTGCCCCTGCCCCTTAAAACCTTTATATTGGTATTGGTGCTTTGCAGCAGAGGCTGAGAGAGGCTAATAATGGATGGGTGTGGATGACATTTTCTAAACCAATGAATTGCCAACCCCCCTCCTCCCAATCTGGATATTTTGGGAGCAATTCATCAAAAAATGAAAACGTTATTAAGAATGGTGTGTATAGTGACCACAGGATGTATAGTGGGCGTGGCCACCTAGTGGGTACAAAATAAACATATTGGGGGAACATGTACAATGGTCAAGGTCAAAGGCCATGGCTAGTGAGGCAGTAGTGTTCACTTGACAAGGATGAAGGCCCTGGCTAGTGGGCCCAAAAGACATGCATAGTACCCATGGCCAAAGGTTGTGGCCACATAGTGGGGTGAAAATAAACAGATTGGGGGAACATATGCAGTGAACATGGCTAAAGTTTTAAATCAGAGGTGCAGAAGATTTAAGAGCCACCACTCCCCGAAGGCACTTTATATTCCAGTAGCTGTCAAAAATTCAATGTGTCCTTTGAGCCGGCCCTAATGCCATGGCATGGTTGGTACTGGATTATGTCAGAGTAACTGTCCCAGCTAAGATTTTCACATGGACCATTGTGAAAGGGGGGTCTGATTAGCAGAACTCCCTTTCAGAAACACAATTAACCACATGATGTTATGCCTAAAAATAACAAATTTAAAGCTTTCACCCTCATCTAGATGGCATTCTGTCAAAGCAATTTGCCCATTTGTTCCCAAGAAACAATTGAGCACCACTCACACCTTTAGCTTTGAACTTTGGAACAAATGAAACAGCTGCTGTACTAAGTGTTAGTCTGCAAATGTCACCCTTAATAACAGAGGCTATCAGTAGTGTGGCTTGGCTGCCCATGGATTACCTTCAAAGACTTTTAACATGAAAATAATACTGCTTTTTCGGAAGACCTGTTGCAAACACCTCACAAGCCCTGCCCACTGTTTCCCAGACTTCCATTTAACCCTCATGCACACCCATCTGCACACGCGCATCTGTGAAGTGCATCAGAAGTGCTGCTTGGCTGCCCATACTGCCCGGCTACAGGATTACCTTCAAAGACATTTAACGCGGCATGGCTGACAATTCCCTCTGGCTCTCTGCAAGGATTTTGATGAATAACTGTTAAGGAAAGGTTCAACTTGTTATTAATTAAATATTTTTTGTGCCATTTTGTGGGATGTATCAACTCACTCATCCAAGCCCTGCAACATCACTGTGCATTGCTGGCAGCAGAAACATCATAATGGCCCCCGGAAAGCATGGTGCTCGCCAGAAATTACCAGATAATGCGCAGTGAAAACCTGAAAAATAGGCCACCATCCACTTTTGTCTATCTTAGGGAGCAGAGGAGACCACTGCCAAAAACCACCATTGGGCTACCCACAAAGTAGCCTGAAACCACTTGGAAATAGCAATGCTGATTGCCAAAAGAAACACAGAGCTAGTTTCAAAAATCCGTTTTTATTTGGTGTCAAATTTGTGGAAATCATGGCTCACAAATCACCTAAAAAATCCAACCTCTTTGTTGGGTGTTCCACATCATTACTGCAAGAATCCACATCAATACAATATCAGCAAGAATCATATGCTATCAGAGCAAAATACCCTTTTAAAGATACTGAGGGAAAGACAGCTGTCAAAAATGGGTGCAGTACCGTTACTCGCCTCTACCAAGAAGCCAGCGTTTTAAAACCATTTGTGTAAACTTATACATTGATCCCCAAGCTATGCCAAAAGAAGAGAATTCCATCACAATGCCATATAGAGTGCCACACAGTGATTCATGTTGAAAAAGACTTGATTTAAAGATATGTTGCTTATTTTAAGTTTATAAATGCTATTTTTTTTCACAAGGAACTATGTTACAATTGAACAGAAAGTAACCTGATGCAGTTAATACTCCAAAAGGCTTGCTTCCCCAGAGAACCCTTCACACCTTTGGCCTTCCCACCGAAAGGGAGGATGTCGCATGGACATGTTAATCAGATGGGGAGGGGATTCCTCTGCTGGCAGGAGAAAGAGACAATAGAGTCTTTCAACTGAATAGAAATATGCTAAATGCGGGTGTAACTGTCAACAACGTGTTGGCAGGAAACAAGAAATGTGACCATCTGACTCAGCCCAGCTCTAGGGGCGGATCAGACTGAGATGTGAATTGAATGGAAAGCAAATGAATGTTTTATAAAAATGCTTATAACAAATTGTACCAAGCTGACAAAAATATGAAACGTTGAGGTTCTTGAAATGAAAAATTCACTCACAAGTTAAGACTAAGCTGGAATCCGCGTGATGTTCATAGACTAAACCCCGGAATTTATTCATCTTGTAGCTGCTATGTTTATGCTAGGGACATGAAAAATTACAGAGATGTGCTCAGATGGAGTGTGTATGCCTGTGTAAAATTTGGTGCAGAACCATTCGGGAAACCCACCAAAAGCGCGAATAAGTGGTCATTTCTGAACCCAAGCTCGTAGGAACATGGGACTTGAACAGAGACATTCCTTAATTAATCTGTGATGTGTATATGTATTATGAACAACTTGTATATCTGGGAAATATGTTTTTTGGGAAAAATAGACTTTCTATGTAAAAGCAAAGGGGAGGGATTTCAGTTAAGCCATAAAACACAGCATCACTCTGACACATATGACACACTGCTTCTGTCTCAAATCAGGGGACAGGAAATTATCTGACCTATCAGGGTCCTTAGAGGGTTGGGCATAGGGAGTCAGCCTCCCCACCCACTTTGGAAACACATAAATAGGGACTTCTGAGAACCAGAGACACACACCTTTCCACTACTCACCGATTTCTTGGTGCAGCACACTGCAGACTCCAGAACTTAGACTCCAGACTCCTGATAGATCCAGACTCCAGACTCCAGATAACTCCAGAACCAAACTCTAGAACCCAAACTCTAGAACCTTGAATCAGAGAGGCCTAACCCACAAGCTGAACCCTTTTCAGCAGGCTTCAGAATCTTTTGCAAACCTGATTCTAACCCCTAAACCTCCACGGGGCCTAACCAAACCATTCAACAGCCTGGCAGAGCTGTGTTGCTTCTAGCTAAGAACCCTGTGCTAGAACCAAGATCCAGATCCAGAGAGAGTAGTGCTGTATCCAGAACCCGTCAGATCCAGTTCAAGAGGCCACCCAGACTGCCGTGCAGTGCTGAGAGCAGAACCCAGAGTGCCTGAGACCTGTCCGGTGGTGAGAGAACCCAGCCAAATCCTTGCCCAGATCTTTGACAAGGCCCATTCCATCCATCCCAAAGCCTAGGAGTGAGTATTTAGTCTAGAACTATACAAAGTCATCTCTTAGTTTAAAGTAATCATATTCAAACCATCAAACCTGTCCAGAACTGCATTATAGAACCTCTTTTGTCTATCCTAAATTCTTCTCTCCTCCACATAATTCTTGATAATTGTAGCAATAATCATTTTTGCACTGATATTTTCTGAAGAGGGACAAGTGTTTTGACGGACAGAGACCAGAGCGGTGGTGCCGCGTTTCTGGTGGCTGCCCGTTGAATGTCTTGCTTCTTCATAGCTCCTTAGTTTAAGCCTATCCTTGTGGTTAAATCTTTAAAGCGTGATCTGTCATTTCTGAAATCTTGTCTTTATTTCTGAAAAATCTACCTTCACAAAAACCTCTGTAACTTTTGAACCACACATCTTAGAAAAAAAATGTAAATGTCATTTTAAAGCTAAGATCCTAAGCGTTCTAACAAACCCAGAACCATTCCATTTCCTTAGAGTTTTTCCGTAATTTCACGCGGAAAAGTTGCAGCGAATTACAATTTGGCTCAATTTCATTTTCTGTCAAAATAGCTGTTTCCAAATGCAACAGCAAATAAACCTACCTTCACTATGTTTGCTTTCATTTTATTTAGACGATTGTATGCATCCAAATATTGGTGCTGCTATTCCATATACTCAAGCTCCACAACCAGTCACCAATAATCCAAGACCTGCGACTCAGTTGACTAATAGGAAGGCAAACCTATCCCATGAACCCAATCATCATAAATCGCAAAAACAACTAAACTATCATCACTTAATAATTCAGTGTCAACCTAGTCCTTATCTGTCCTACGATCTCAAAGATGAACTGTTCTTAACATCTTCAGTGATGTGCATAGTCTAGAAGATATATCGTCCTCTGATGTAAATCAAGTAGAATTCTTGAGAGACTCAGACTATACACAGCTAGATTGTGGATCCACTCTGGAGATGTCCTCAATGTGGTGTGGCAAGCGAGAGCTGATTTATTCGGTTTGGGATTCCTCATATCGCAAGATACTCGTCCGAATGATCCTGTTGACTCTAAATTACAGGATTGCTCGAAACGTACAATGTCCCTCTAACCATCATTAAAAGTTGCATGCACGTCTATGACGCCACATTATGTACACCAGGTAGATTCATGTGTAGATAATCAAAGGTATCAGCATGCCCCTCTCACAAGACATGCATAACAACTCATGGGCAGAAATGAACAAAGCTTTAAATTCGCTAGCTGGAGCACAGAAGGTTTCATTTATTTTATAGACACATCTGTAAATAATCTAAATGAATACGACATTGTGGCCCTCCAGGAGCCTTGGCTATTGGAACCACCTATCATAATATCTCTTTATTGGCAGCGTTGTCTTCCCACTGAGGCAGAGAAGAATTCTGATCTCTTAATTGCTACCAAGATAACATCTAGCATTCATCTTGAGCCCTGGGCGACCCCGAATGTGTATACACAACTGGTAAAGATCAAGGTTCCATCTAAAGATATAGCAGTAATTCATATCTACTGGTGTCATGTGAGCATGGATACCAACAACTTTATTGGTGATCTTGAAATGCTTCAAGATCTGATTATGAGTGAACCCACGATTGCTCACACAATTCTAGTGGGAGACTTGAATCTCCATTGCTTCTCTAACACATCCATTGCTGAAAGCAACCTAACATGTTGCTGGACTTCTCTTAAGGCGGATAGGCAATTCACTATGCTGAATGGAACTCTCTCAGGTGATATACCCCTTCAGAGCACGTGGAGAAGACATAAGCAAGAAGCCATTATCTATTACATCTATACTGATAAACGTCTCTTTGCAGCAGTAGATACTTTTCAAATCAAGCCTCAGCAGCACAGTGACGACCATGAGATGTTATCTTTAGCCTGGGCGTGGGCATCCCCGAGTCGTTTGATTAAAATGTCCAAATATGATGGAAACCTCATTTTATCTGGAGGTAGAAATCGATTTCTGTGGACAGAAAAATCTCTAAAGGATTTGCATCAATGCATTAGGCATTACTTTAACACCTTAACGCCCTATGCACCGAGTTGTGTTGCTGCATTTCAAATCTTTAGCCAACACCAATCTATGGCAACAAAAAAGATCCACATACATGAACATACTTTCAATCGTGAATTGCAGGTGGAAAAACTGCTTTCGCCAAGTGAAGAGACTAACTTGGTCCTTGCCTCCAGACGTCAGACTTAGCACACTGTAACCGTTGAACACCCAATACAAGAATTGGATTCAGCTTGAAAAACACTGCTATTAAATAATGATGGAGAACAAATGATGGCAGCTACAGCCACTAACAGTTCTGCGTTGTTATGGGACTTAATCGAGCTAACCACAGTATGCAAATCTCAATACAAATTAATGCAGTTTCGTAGCAGCAATGGAAGGAACACTTTGCTGAGCTGTATGCGTTGCCTTTATTTGCCAACCTTCCTGTCAGTAAACCAACTCCTGAAAATATCACTCTCGAGTTTGATGAGGAGGACATTATGTATTATATTCAAAGGCTAAGCTCCTCAAGAACTCCTGGAACTGATGTTCTCCATAATGTCATGTTCAAGAACCGTCCTGAACTGTGGACACACATCCTTTTTACTATCTTCAAACATGCTCTCAAAATAAAAGTCATGCCTTCATTGTGGCTAAAATCAATAATAGTGCCCATATTTTTTTTTTAAAAGGTGAACGCTAGTCCCCCACAAGTATAGACCAATATCGCTTCTGGATGCCCCAGGCAAAATATTTTCCAGATTGGTTTTGAGAGATTTCAATCTTCTGGTGGTCAAGTGCAATCTGCGTGACCCTTTTCAAAACAGATTTATAGCAGGCCTGGGAATGACAATCAATCTGCTGGTGATTAGTGCCAGAAAAGCACACTGTCACTCGATACAACAACAAGTCTGCATGGCATTTATTGATTTTAGGACTGCTTTTGACTCGTTATCCAGACAACTATTAATGACAAAGCTGATGAGGCAAGTTGCCCGTATTCCATCGCTGCTCTGATAAGTCAATTGCATTCTAACACATTGATAACAATCCGTTTGACATTGGATGGAGATCTCTCTTGGTCAATACCAAATTTCAGAGGATTCAAGCAGGTTTGTATTTTGGCATCTGCCCAGTTTAACCTCTTTATTGCTGATCTCAAAGATACATTTGCCAATGCCATTTCTGACTCACCCAAACTGGGACCTCATCCTATAGATGGCTCCTATATGCAGACAATTTAGTACTTATCCAAAACTCCTAAAGGTATACAAAACCTTCTAACTGCATTGGGTGAATATACAGATGGAAATCTATTGTCAATCAACATAGAAAAAATGAAGGTCCTACATTGTGGCAAGAGACAGAATTATGCAAACTCCTACAATTGGACTCTGCACAACACAAGACTAGACGTAGTTAATAAATAATCATATCTGTGGTTAAACATGACTCATCACTGTGTTGATTTTCCGTACACTGTGGAACTATCTAAGATGTGTGTGGCAAGCTCTCAGGCCTGCATAATACATGCAAAAAATGGTACATTTTCCTGTGTTCCAGTCCTGACATTTTACAATCAGAAGGTTGTCCCCAATGCTTTGTATGGTGCAGAGACCAAGAGATGGAAACCTGAATCATTTTGGCTCAAGATAGAAGGAATGTTCTGGAAACGTGTGTTCTCTCTACCTCCAAGTCAATCAATGCCAATAATTAGATACAAGCTAGGGCTGATATCCCTGTATAGCACATATACATGGAAGTTGTGCTCCTTGTATAGAAAGTGCTTACTTTCGACCAAATCTGACTGCTTGTTGCTCATTCTATCTAGCTATATAATGTCTTCTTACCACAAGTTTATAGTGACATGGAAGAGAGAAACTATAAACATACTGACAACAGCTGGCATCTCTTCTGATCTTTTGTTGATCAATGCAATACGTGCCAAAGAAGAACTCTGGCAACAGGATTGGATTAAAACACAAAAAGTCTGCGTAAACTATGCAGATTTCAGGAACTATCCGTTTGATCATAAAACGTTTTGTGTAATGGAGTCTTTTATAATTCTTCTCTCCTCTCTTCAGAAATGCCTTTTTACGATTTAGACTTAAATAGTGGCGTACAAAAGAGAAATTAGCAGGATTGAACATCATTGACAAGTGTGACAATGCATGTAGATTTTGCAGTGAAACGAAGCAGAATCTCTAAAACATATATTAACAGAATGTCCTAAGCTCTGACAGAAGCAGGCCTTCTACTTAAAACGTTATTTTAAGATCCTAAATCCAGAAGTCCTTTAGCAAAACGTTTTTTGTACTAAACTAATTATTGGGAGAATTTCCGTTGTCAAATTTTTATTCTCATTAGACTTAGGTTAACCAGATTGATGAAATAATATATCATAATAACTATTTGGATCCTAACTCTAGAGATAATGGAATTGAGTGAAAGATGCTTTTGTATCCTAACTCTAATTCTTTTCAGTTTGTACCCTTGTTTTAACCTGTCCCTTTTTGGTGTACAATGCACTAGTGTAAACATTTTCTATATTATATATGATAATAATTTGTGAATATTTTGTGATTTTCTTGTTTAAAATCACAAATTGAAAGGTTAATGTTTTATATATTCAGCCATGTCAATTAAATAATTAAAAAAATAGGCTAAATTCCATGCATACTTCATAACTTGCAACAATGGAGAGATGTAGAGACATAAATGTGGACTGAGAGAAAGAGACCAACATGACATTGAGGCAGTGACATTCAGACACTGGCTGGTACTGACACTGACTTATGCTGAGACAGTGATACTGAAGGGCAAACACATGGATAGACTGACACTGACAATGAATAAGAAACTGGCACTGATTGATGCATTAATGGTGAAACGCTATGACACTTTGACACTAAGTCTGAGACACTGACACTGTGGCACTGTCAATTACTGACACACTAACACTAAGGATGACACACTAATACTGCTATTGAGACTGAGACACTGACAGACACTTATACTGACACTGTGACTGAGACAGAGTGATGCACTGATAGTAATGACACTGAGGGGGTAATTCATGGAATAAATGTGCGCCGACATTTTTGGCGCAAGCTGCCGCAAGCGTGAAAAAGCCAGAGCATGTGTGCGAATTGCACACGTGCGATTCATGGAAGGCCCTGTGCGTGTTATCCCCGGGATGTGCGCCAAATCCACGCGTGATGCACACGGGCGCATCCGTCACTGCAACATCCCAAAGGCGATGCGCGACACGCACAGCGAAAGCGCACAACGTTGGCACACACACCAAAAAGGGGGCGGAACACGGGGCGGAACATGCGGAATGGGGAACAATGCATGCAAATAAGGGCGTAACTGGGAAGTACTGCTGTGAAATACACGGAATGCCCACATGCCTGCGAAATACACATATTCATGGAATCGAATAGGGGAAACACACACACGCCAAAAGACACGCACAGGCCTAAACACGTCCACCACCCAAAGGCAGGCGTAAGCGTCCCTACGCAGTATAAAAGGGTACACAAACAACAAACGCCCGCGCGCATGTTACGTCACCTACGCGCTTACGCACTAAGGGCCTTTCCTCGGAATTCACACAAACATGCTGTTTTTCGCGTGCCAAATCACTCCATATCAAGCTGGCCATGTGACAACACACGCAAGACCATGCTCCTGCACCGAATTACTGCCCCCCAGAGCCTCCCATGAGCCATCTGCTGATGCCTGCCTGCCTGCTGCCACCGTGCCCTGCGATTTGGTGCCTGCACATCTGCCATCTGCAAGGGTCCAGTTGCTGTGACCACCCCTGTTGGAACAGAAGACTCCTGACGGGTGTTCCATCACTCCACAGCCCGGCCCCATGACCCAGTTGCCCACCCACCCCTGCCTCGGGGGTTGCTAACCCACCCCTGCCTCGGGGGTTGCCATGTCCGACACAACACCTTCCGGCACCAGTGGCAAGCCCCCAGCACAGAGGCAGAGGGCTACCAGCTTCAGTGAAAAGGAAGTTTGTATCCTGGTGGAGCAAGTTCTAGGGCATTGTGATGTCCTCTTCACACCATCGTGCGCTGACAAGGAAGGACTGAAGAGGATCTGGAAGGTGCCATCAACGCAGAGGGGGTGGCACCCCGCGACATCAAACACATCCATAAGCGCTGGGAGGACTACAAGTCCAGGACCCTCAAGAAGGCCCGGTGCCTCTTGGAAGCAGCGGATGCAGTGGGGTGCCGGATCCATCTTACCCCCCAGCAGATAAGGGTCCTGGAGCGCATTTGCCCAGTGCTTCACCACCAGATCCTCAGGATGCAGGCCCGTCTGGAGTCGAGCGGTAAGGGGCCATGCATTCACGTTTAAAAAAGGGCATGTTGCAGTGTACTGGTAGTTAGCTACTTGGCTGCATGTGTGACATGGGTCATATTTGGATGTGTGTGTGCAGGGACATGATGGTGCTGCATGTGAGTCCAGTCAGGCGTGACCCACATGGATGGTGTAAGTGTTACAATGCATCATGCGGAGCAGCATGTGGAACGCACAAATGTATGTATGCCTGTGTCTGTACTTTGACATATTTGGGGTGTGAGAGACGTGTGCTGCAGTCATGTGTCTGAGTAGTGTGTGCGCCATGGATGCATGACACATGTCCGTGACGATGTGTTGATTCATTGATGCAGCCCAGTCATCCATGTATCCACTGTGTCTGGGGGCATACGGGGCCAGATGCATGACACTCAGGTGATGTGTGTGCATGTGACCAGCATGTCCCATGATGCATGTGAGTATCAGCCCACCATTGGATGAATCTATGGTGCCTTGGACATGGATGCCAATGTATGTCACATGTGTCATGCCTGTTCCTGCATGTGTGTTGCCTGCACTGACCCATGTGTTGTGGAGAGACATGATGGAAGTGATGTTTGACAGTGCCACTCATGTGCTATTTCTTTGTGTCTAGGGGACTATAGTTCAGTACCCTGATGATTGTGTTCAATGTCTCCGTTTACAGTGGCGAGTGAAGAAAAGGGCGGAGACAGCGCTGTGGAGGAAAGCGGCAGGGATGTTCACCGGCTGGTGATGCAAGGCCTAGTCACCCTCCCAGGAAATTCCATCATCCGGGAGCGAGGGGACTGGTGCCGCATCTGCCACTACGGCTGCAGCGGAAGGGGCGGATGAGCCCCCACAGGGGCTTGCAACGGCCGAAGACGGTGCAGAGCCATCCAGGTTGCTGGTGTGTATAGAGGAGGAGGAGGCCGCTACATAGCCACACATGGGGCC
This sequence comes from Ambystoma mexicanum, assembly GCF_040938575.1. Classification (NCBI taxonomy): domain Eukaryota; kingdom Metazoa; phylum Chordata; class Amphibia; order Caudata; family Ambystomatidae; genus Ambystoma; species Ambystoma mexicanum. The sequence continues at coordinate 278,602,019 of NC_090929.1, read as the reverse complement.
TGATGGGGGTGGTACCACTGGTGCAAGTGGTGCAGTCCAGGGGCAGGGGCAGGCACCGCGGAGGTGCATGTGCATGGCACTCTGACTGCATCACAATGCACCAACAGGGATTCCCCGTTCCAGGCCCGTCTGCAGGTAGGGGGAGGTCCACGTCATCTGGCACTCCTCTACCTGCAGACGAGGGGACCCGTGACCGGATTGAGTCTGTCCTGATTGGTGTCGCGTTGGGCACATGTGACATTGGTGATGACGTGCATGCTTCCTAGGGGGACTACGCACATCATCACGAAGAGCTGTGTGCCAACATGGCCCAGTTGCGAGGGACCATGGTCGGGGGTTTCTTCCATGTGTCAGCCAGTCTTGCGGCCCTCTCCTCCTCTGTGCCCACTATATGTCAGTCGTTCTCCGTGCTGTCGTCTGACCCAGATGCCACCAGGGCCCCCTGTGGATCTGCCCCAACCAACGCTGCCAGCCTGGAGGAGATCCCATCCCTGCCACAGTCAGGAGTCGGAGGTCCAGCAGGGGTGGCCACCCCACCAACTGGACCCCAGCAGATGGAGGATGTACCAGCATCATCGGGCAGGGCACATGCACGACGGCACCGGTGGATTCCATCAGCCCGGAGGCTGTCGTGGTGGCAGAGGTAGTTGCGTCGGAGGCAGCAGCAGGCTCAGCGTGGGAGGCATCATGGCTCGGGGCCATCAACATCCCAGGGCCGGCATCGGTCGAGGGGCTGGAGGACCCCAGACTGGGAGTGTCTTCTGTGTGGCAGCAGTTGGGCCGGCAAATAGATGTGGAGAGCCGGCGGGCGGAGAGGGCACGGCACACTATGGTCAGGGCAGAGAACTCTATGCGAAGGGCATTGAGGCGGCCTGAGTGCCTTGAGGCAACTCGCAGGGAGTTGGAGGAGGCCATGGCTGCATCCCTGTGAGACCTTGAGGCCAGGCCGCCTCCAGAACATTGACATGGAGTTCAATGATGCCCTGGCCCAGAACATCAACAAGTGAGCAATTGGACTTGCCCGCCACCTTTGTACATAGTTCTTTAGGGTTAGGTTTCCTTTATTTGTTCTTATTATTTGGAGTTAATGGACTTTGCTCCACCTTATGTATATACTTTTTTATTCATAGGACTTTTTTGTAGATTTCCTTTAGTTTTGGGATCCTGGACCCTTCAGTCTTGGATTGTATATAGTTGTAGACTTGTACATACTTTCTTTTTTAACATTTCCCGTGGATTAATGTTTTGAGTTAATGGACTTTGCTCCACCTTATGTATATAGTTTTTTATTTATAGGGCATTTTTGTAGATTTCCTTTTGTTTTCGGATCATGGACCCTTTAGACTTGTATTGTATATAGTTGTAGACTTGTACATACTTTCTTTTCTTTTGGTCATTCAAATCATATTGACATTGGCGATGGACCACTTTTCTTTTTTCGTGATGTGGATTTTTGGTTTTCATTTGATTTTCTGTTTTTTTGGTAAAGTCTGTCATTGTTTATTAGTTTTCAGGTTTGATTTTATTCATGTTATTTCATTATGTTTTGAATTCATTTTTGCTAACTTCATGATTGGTGTTGTGTACTATCATTGTTTTTGTGCATGTCTCAATGTCCATTGCCTCAGTCATGTTTTGCCACTGTGTGGCTCTGTTGTGCATTTATGCATGGGCATGGTGGTTCTTTTAAGACTGTTATGGCATGGGTAATTTGGGAATGGGTGCAGTGGATGGTTGCATGCTCGTACTGGGGGGCAAGAGGGATTTGGGTTGGCATTAGGGCCATGGGTCTGTTTTTTTGGGGCATGTTGTTTGGTGGGCCTTGTGTTGGGGCCTGCTGGCAGGTGCCCGTCAATGGGTGTGGGTGGGGGGTGTGAGGGGACATGAGTCGGGCAGGTGCCCGTTAATGGGGGTGGGTGGGGTTGTGTGGGGGGACATGAGTTGGGGCCTGCTGACAGGTGCCCGTCAATATGTGGAGGGACATGTGTCGGTGATCCCAGGTGCATGGTGCCATGTGGCCTGACTGTGGAGCATGGTCCAGGGTGATGGGCTGGCTGCAGGTCATGGGGAGGGGTGGCACACCCAGGAGGGCACACACTGCCAAAACGCGTGTGAAAGTCCACACGCACCCCCCGAATACACGTACCCCGCTTGCGCTAACGAAAACGCATGTAAAAGTCCACGTGCACCCCGGAATACACGTACCCCACTTGCGCTAGCGAAATCGCGTATCAAAGTCCACTTGCACCACTCGGAATACGCGCAGGCAGCCCATCCACCCTCCCCATGGCCAGCAGGGAGCCCATCACCCCAGTCCATAGGCAAAAGGCTGCCCATTACCCCTGTCCATGGCCGGCAGGCAGCCCATACCCCCTGGGCATGCCCCGCAGGCAGGCCACACCACAGAGTGGACTTTTACCATGCATTTTACCTGATGCAGCGGGGTACGCGTGGTCCCAGGGGTGCATGTGGACTTTCACACGCGATTTCGCTGGTCTAGGTGTATTCCGGGGGTGCGAGTGGAGTTTTACCCTTTTTTTCGCTAGTGCGAGCGGAGTACTCGTATTCCGAGGAGTGCGTGTGGAGTTTTACATGCGTTTTCGCTAGCACAAGTGGGGTACATGTATTACGAGGGGTGCGAGAGGAGTTTTACATGCGTTTTTTCATTAGCGCTTGCGGGGTACACTTATTCCGAGGGGTGCACGGGGAGTTTTACACGCGTTTTCATGGTTGGGGGCTGTATGCCGGTCCACTGGCCTTTGCGCAATGTAGGGGATTTGTGCGATATTTTTGGCGCACAGGGCAGGGTTGGGGGCGTAACTGGTGCTGCTGCAGGGTCGCTGCCCCACTCTGTGACATAGCTGGTTATGGATGTTAGTATCCATGAATACGCTGTGCGCTAAAATGGGTTTTGGCGCACGCGGCTGGCGCAGACTGGCGCACGCGCACTCTGTGCGCCAGCCAAGTGCGCCACTTGTGCGCTAAATTCTATGAATTACCCCTTTTGACATTGACACTGAAACACTGAAAAATGGAAACTGGGAAACATATAATGACTAAGACGTTGACACTGACTGAGACACTGGTACTGCACTGAGATATTGACGGAGGCACTGATTGAGAAACTAAAACATTGATACTAAGATACTGACATTGAGGCAATCTAACTGAGAAACTCACACTGGCAGGGGTTCATTACGGGTTAGGTGGAGAGGCAAAAATTCAGTGGTAACGCTATAACCGTTGCATTACCACTCCATCCAATCCCGAGTTTGGGCGGAAAGTGGGAGATTTACCTGCAGTTTTTTGCTTGAGGTAAATCTTGGCACTTTCCCCCCATTTGTGGTGTTATTACTGCAGTGCTAATATTGCAGCAGTAATAGCATCCAGAATGTCCCATTGGGTCCAACGGACCCAATGGGAATGGGGAGTTACCAGCCTTCCCTGCAACTTCAGATCCAGAGTTGATAGTGCCAGACCAAGTTGCAGTAATGCAATTTGCATTGGCGGTATCCCGACGGATTTACTGCTAGGATACCGCAAAGGTCGTGATAGAGCACAAAGACACTAATACTGACTAGGCACAGAAACTGAGGCACAGAAAGAGACGGTCACTGACTAAGATACTGGCACAGAGTAGACACTGACACACACTAAAGAAGCACAGACTCTGACAGAGGAACTGACTAGATACTGAGAATGAGACACACTGAGACACTGACTGAAATGCCCACACTAAGGCACTTAAACACTGCCACTAATTCACCAACCCTGATGCTGACACACTGAGGTGCTGAGTCACTGACACTAAAACTGAATGAGACTTTGCCAATGACTGAGACACTGACCCTGAAGCACAGAGACACATTATGGCACTCTGACACCAACACTGATATACTGACACTGAAATGTTGACTGAGGCACAGATACATTGACACTGAGAATGGCACACTATCACTCATGGATACATTAACACTGACTACATGATGACATTGACAAAGGTACTGACACTGACAATGAGTAGTGTGAGAAAACTTAGGGCGTTCTGACATCTACTCCCCTTGCACCCTCTGTGCAGATGGCCAGGGAAAGGCCATCACTTTCGGATCCTGACCCTGGGGGTGGAGAAGCGAGGGAGGATCACCTGGTCGAGGGTCCATGGGGATTGGGAATGAGATGCTCTCAGGTGAGACGTGTTATTCCACATTTGTCTTCCAGGAAGCATGCCCTATCCCAGAGGCAGTTATGGGATATTGTTCCCCATGCCCCATTGACCAAGCAAAGGACAGGAGATATCAACATTCCAGAAGTACCAGAAGGAGAAGGACAAGGAAAAGGATTAAGGGTAAGATGGGTGAGACATGGGCCCTCATTCCGAGTTTGGAGGTAAGGGAAAAACGATGCCGGTAAAGGATTACCGGCATTGCTTACCGCTACGGGCTATCCTGACCAACCAGTCCGCTATTAACGGCACCGCAAAGTACAATGCCATTAAAAGTGGGCTGGGTAAGCGCCCGCAACCCACCATGCCGGCATTAGCGCCATGCCGTAAACCGGAGTAGATCAAAAGTGAGGCAGACATGCAAATAACGTCCACATGAAGACGGAAAAAGTGCCTACCGGCATGGCGTAAATACCTGCATCGCCAACCTGCCGTAAAGAGCCCTGAGCAGTATTCCCAACTGCCACATTTGCACACAATAAGCACAGGTGGAGGCAACGGAGTCAGGCCCAGTACAAAAGGAGCACACCCACACACCACACCCCCTCCCACACCAAGATGATACCAATAATAGTAGCATTACTGGAGCTGGAGGACTTGCTTGCAATGCCTCAACATCAAAAACAACAACAGCCGCCACCACAGAGGAGACGCGGGAGGAGAAGGAGGGTGAGACAGGCCCAGCATGCCCCACTAGTGCAGCCACCGTTACCATGCCGGCAGCCCCCAATCCCTCGCATCAGAGCCACTCCCGTCAACCTAACCCCTGAGCAGATCCACACCCTGTACCGTGTGGACCGGGACACCATCACCACCAAATTGGACACAGACACGCTATTTGCACCATGCCGGTAAGGGATGTTACTTACCTCCAAACTTGGAATGAGGGCCATGGTATCCCCTTTTCCTATTGGTGACCAACCTAACACTCTCCCAACCTTTATGGGCTATTATAAGCCAGATCCCCTCATTTTCCCACATGTGAAACTTGCCAGTAATGGGATGAAGAAGAGGAAACCACAAGTGATGAAGATTACATATTTTCACCACTTTGGAACTGGGACAAGGAAGATGTCTGCAAGGAGCTGTGAGGGTCAGGCATAGCCCACTAATTATGGTCAGGCAGGGCTAATGAAGCGTGCACACTTGCAGCCTGTCAAGGGGCTGCAGGTGTATAAAAAAGGACAGCTCAGCAAGTGAAAGAGTGACACAGAAAGCACCAGGGAGACCTGTGTCTGGGAGAGCAGTAGGAGACCCTTGTGAGAAAGCAGCCATGGTGGGACTGGAGAAAGGACCAGGATGCCGGTCGTTATGCCAGGAGACTTGTGGCACCCGATCTAAGAGGGCCGTGTATTTCCCAAAAGCCTGGGAGTTTCCACAGCCCAGTGCGAGTAGCAGGAGCTGCTGGGGAGCCTGGAGCACAGAGGAGGTGTCCGTGTCCAGCAAGAAGCATCGGAAGTGCCGGTGTGAGGAAGGAGACACACAGCGAGCAAGCGGAGCTCGCACTAGTGGATTTCCAGGCTTCAAAAGCCTATAAAGCTATAGCAGCTTTGACTTCCTCAAACTACCTTTGGCACTTAGGGATCCATTCAAACTCAAGACCTTTCTTGTACAACACCCTCATTCTCCAAGTCTTATCTGCAAAGTGTTTTTCAAACCTATAATAGTACCACTAACCCTAAGAATGACTGAACCTCCATTTTGTCTGATGGCTTCTGCATCTCCTTGATCACCCTCATCAGTCCTTCCTTGGGACTGACTCCATTCCAACTTAGTTCATTCCCAATGTACTCACTTTTCTTTAGGCAGAATGTATACATTTTTTTTCTAGTGTGAGACACACATCCTGCAGAGTTTCCAACACAAATGATGGCCTCCAATCATGTCTGTCCTCTGATTTAATAAATACAAGTATGTCATACTCCATTCACCGTCCCAAACATGGTATGCATTACCCGTTTAAATACAGAGATGGCAGAAACAAGCCTGAAGATCATTTGCATGTATCATTATACTCCCTCTGGTTTTACAAATGATGAGCTACATCTAGAGGAGGGTTGTAACTTGGATTTATGACATGCGGAGGCAAGGTGAACTGTGGTATACATGCTTGCACTCCCTACCATGCACGCTAACTCCCCAATATTGGTATATTGTGAAGAGAATATCTATCCACAATGTCACATGAGTTCACTGTCCGCAGGTCCACAAACAGTCTTAGTTTTCCAGTAGGTTTCCAGACCACGTAATGTCAGATAACCACTCAGGAGTGGAAGTTGACAATCTTCACTGTATATTTCACAGGCACTGCCGCAGCCTTTGTCTTGATTTTGTGTTGAAAGTCTTTAAGACAACCCACTTTTTTAATGAAAATCCCTGGAAATCTACACTGATGTTGTTAACCAAAAGATTGACTGTGCCAACTAGGAATGTACAGGTTCAGAATTATTCATAAGTCAGTCTGCTCATACCACCCATGCAAACTTCCTTTTATGTGGTATGCATACAGTCTTCTCTCAGTACTGTGCTTGCCAAAGCTTAGTTTTGCCACAACCCTCTATTATTTCAATAGGGGCCTTGCTGTAAGCTTTCAGAGCTATATCAGGACCAACTGGGATAATCCCCTTTTTACAAAGCACTTAGCCCATATTTTCCATCTACATTTGGATAATATGACCCTGAATCTATTAGCATCCTCACAAGTGTAACATTGACTGCTATTCCTACATGAAGTTTACCACTCCGGCATTTAATCACTTGCACCTCACTTATTGAGAATGTAACTCCCTCTTAATCATTGAGTTATTATTATCATTATTATTATTACTAATATTATTATTATTATTATTATTATTATTATTATTATTATTATTATTATTATTACTTTAAGAAGCAACCAAGCCCTTTATAGAGGTATACAACAATACAGCTAGATAACAGAGTGTTTTTCAGAGTCAACAACAGAAAAGATATACAGCAGGGGGTAGGAAACAAAGGGGCGCAGAAGAGGGATACAGTTGTAATGGGTGGCAGGGAGGAGGGGGCGGGTGGCATCTAGCAGGTCAGGTGGCATGAGGGGTGATGTGATGGCCTAGGTGTTGTGGCAGAGAGATTCCTTGAAGAGGTGGGTTCCATAGTCTTGGGGCATAGGACAAAGACAAAGCTATAGCTCCACCTCTCCCCACCAGGAATAAAAGAAATATAACGGCGGATAGGTTATTACCTCATATCTTTCCTTCCTTAAACCCACTCCCGAGTGCCTCTGATCCTAACCTTCTAGTCGAAGCATATAATAGTGTAATAGTGCTATGTCTAAAGCTCTAGATACTATAGCTCCAATCAAAATGTGTAAAAGTAAACAGAGAGCACATTTGAATGCCTGGTTTACACCACATCTAAAAGCCCTTAGACTAAAAAAAAGAAAACTGGAAACCACATGCTGACGCACCCCATCTGAAGATAATAAGACTAACCTGTCTAACTTTGCCGACAACTATAAAAAAGAAATAATCCGTACTAAAAAGGATTTATACCATGAAAGAATCTCCAAAGCAAGTTACAATACTAAGGAATTATTTCTGATTCTTCGAGAAATGGAAGCACCTATTCCTCCTACAGACAATATTGCCAAGGAAAAACTCTGGTGCACTAACATACAGAACGCCTTAGCAAATATAATAACATCACTCCAAAACAAGATTGCTGATAAGAAAGCTACAAAAGTTTTGTGCAAATATCTTGCCTCTGCGGCTCACTTTTCTAAGGATGCTATAGCATGGGTCCAATCCTTTTTAAATAATAGTACCATGAGAGTCTTCTCACCGTCAGCATCAGCTGACCCTATTCAGACAACCTGTGGTGTACCACAAGGCTCATGTGTATCACCAACTATGTATAACATATTTACAAAGCCTTTGTTAGACAAACTGGACAGTCCAGGTGTCAACTACACTAATTATGCAGATGACACCCAGATTCCCATACCCCTTTCGGTCGATTACCTTAAGGACATGGCTATTGTGAACAAAATGTACCTCCTCATTCAGGCCTGGATAGCAGCCCTTGTCCTCTGCCTGAATGATGACAAAAGTGAGCTTTTGATTCTTGGAACCACTACTATCTCAAAAACTGAACTCCAACTACTCTGCCTTCAACATTGATGGAAATACAATTAATGTTGTAAAGGAAGTAAAAACATTAGGTTTCTACCTTGACTCTACACTAACCTTGAGCAAACAAGTAAATACCACAGAGTCATCTACAGCCTATACATGCACGCTAATTAGAGCCTGCAGGCCTTTACTCTCCAAATCAAGCTGTATCATCCTAGCTAACGCCCTTATACTCCCGAAATTGGATTACTGCAATGCCCTTTACCTGGGTGCAAGTAAGTACATTCTTGACAAAATTCAAATCTTACAGAATAATGCTCTTAGAACTGCTCTAAATATTCCAAATAGAGAGCATATATCTGAGCTAAGGAGAGAGAATCACAGGTTGAAGATCAACGACAGAATTCTGCTTAAAACTGTTTCTCTCACCTTCAAGTGCCTCAACAAAGCTGCACCTCCTTACCTGACAGAGAGAATAGCCAGGACATCCTCCACTCACCCATCTAGAACTGGAATGCACTCCCACCTTCGCTTAGAGTGGATCAATCCTACTTCAACTTCAGACACAATACCTTGAACTGGCTGAGATCTAATGATATGCATTCTACTTTGCATATAATACTATGCCATAGAACTAACACCTGCTGATAACCACTCTCGCATACTGACCTGTATTCACCACTATTGTATGTAAGCATGTATCTTTCACCATTTCATTTATATGTATCATTCGATTCACTATGTAACATTGTTTTCCTGATTTCTATAATACTATGCACGCTGTAACTTAAGCCCAAAGTAATCTTGTATTTGTTGCACCCAGTTATCTTTGGGTTTGGTGCGTCTTACAAATAAAATAAAATAAACAAACAAACAAACATAGGTAGAGGAGGTTTGTTTCCTGGTCCTTTCCTTTTTGCAGGAATGGATTGCAAGTCTACACATGTCCTGGCCTCTAGTGGTGCGCCCGAGATGCTGAGTTTATCCGCCAGGTAGCTGGGTGACTTGATGGTGATTACCTTATATATGATGCAGCAAGACGTGAAGGTGACTTTTGCATTCATTGGGTGCCAGTGAAGGTTGATGAGGGCTGGCGTGATGTGGTGTATCTGTTAAACGCTTGATGAGGCATGCAGCCAAGTGTATGACACTTCTCAGGGGCAAATGGAAGGACGAATGGAGGCCTTTGAGGAGTGCAGTGCCACCATGCAGGTGGGCTAGGACCAGTGATTGAATGGTGGATCTAAAGCTGTCCAGAGGGGGGAGTGCTTGGCTTATCACAGGAGGGAGAGCTGATACCAAGCTGTCTGAGTTTTCTTAGCTGTGTGTGCCTTGAAGGAGAGGTGTTTGTCATTGTGGAACCTGAGGGGCTTGGCACAGGATGTGAGCTCAGGTGTGAATCCCTAGAGTTCATGGTTGATAGCCACGTCCATATGTCTGGGTGTTCAGTGTTGTTGCTGAGGAGTAGGAATTCGGTCTTGGAGGGGTTGAGCTTCAGGTATGCCCTGGACATCCAAGCCTCGATCAGCAAGAGGCAGTTTTTGAGCCTATGAATATCCTTGATGGAGTCAGTCTTGAGGTATAGCTGTGTTTCTTCAGTGTATTGGTGGATATGAATGTTGTGTGTGGCTAGGAAGGCTTCCAGCGGCTCCATGTAGATATTGAAGATTACACGGGAGAGGATGGAACCCTGCTGGACCCCAAAGGTGACGGGTAGCATTGCCGATCTAGATGAGTCCATCTGAACAAACTGCTGGTGGTTGGCGAGGTAGGACATGAACCAGTGTAGGACAAGGTTGCTGATCCCCATTCGTATCTTTAAGCGTCTGGTGGTCTACTTTGTCAAGGAACCCAACAGGTCATGTAGAACCAGGAGGCAAGGGTGGCCGTCACAAAGGATGTTGATGGTGTCATCTACCACCTGTATTGTTGCTTTCTCTGTGCTGCATCTGAGTCTGAACCGATATTGGTAGGTTTGGAGGAGTTTGTTGTTTTTGATGTGTTGCTGAAGTTGTGCGGCTACCGCTTATCCGATAACCTTACTTATGAACGGAAGATGGGTGCTCAGGCGATAGTTACCTAGGTTGCTGGAATTCAGAGTGGGGTTCTTTAGTATAGGGAGGATTTGTCCTGTTTTTAGGATCGATGGGATGAGCCCTGGCTAGGGAAGGAGAGCTTCTGTGTGGAGGGTCTTCAGGTTGTATGGTGGGAGGTGGTTGTCTGTATACGATGTGGTTTTGAGGGCAGCCAGGTTTTCTACCAAGTCCTCTGTTGAGAGTGTCTAGAATGTTGTCCAGGATGTAGAGATTTTGGGAGGAGGGACGTGAAGTGGGTCTGTGGATGCAGAGCTGGTGTCTATGTGCTGTTGAATCTTGTTGATTTTGTCAATGAAGAAGCTGTCGAAGGCAGTGGATTTTTCAATGGATTGTGGTATGGCGGGGCTTAGTAGCAGGTTGACACAGTGCATGATAGCTTTGAAGAGAGCTCTACTTTTATTGTCGGCCTCTGCTATGGTGTTCTTACAGTAGCAGGCCTTGGCTGTGTTGGTGAGTTTTCTGCGGGTTGCATGGAGTTGCAGTTCGGTTGGGGTGTTCCGTCCATGTAAGGTGGAGGTTGTTGAGATCTTCTTTGAGGGCTTACAACTGAAAGTTCTTGAAGGACCTGAATGTTTGTCTGATGGGTTTCTGCTGGGAGTGTATGACTGAAGTGGTGTGTAGGATTTTGAAAGGCATGGGTAGGTGGTAGACCAGTCAAGTGGGAGAACAGTTTTCTAGTGGAGGGAAGACAGTACAGTGATGATAAGGTTGACAATGTTACCTTTCTTGTATGCTGTGTGTTTTGTGTGCTGTGTGAGGCTCAGGGTGTCAGAAAGACTAAGGAGCACTTCCTTCATCGGTTTGGTGGCTTTGTTGACTGGGAGGTTCAAGTCACCTAGGAAGATGTTGTTGGCATACGTGAGGGACATGGTAGTGACCAGGTCAGTCAAGTCTCCATTGAAGGCAGTGTTGGCTTTAGGTGGTCTGTAGATGAGATGGAAGCTGACTGGGTCCATTGGGGAGAGTGATAAATGGCAGGAGAGGACTTCAACGGAGCCAATGTTGTCAATGTCAAGTATGGTGCAGGGCCACAAGGTCTAGTGAATGACTGCACGGCCTTTGCCTGTTCAGTCTGTCTCTGTATTGGATGTGGTAGCCGTTGGGGACAAGGACGCCTAGGATATGGGTGGAGTTGGGCATCAGCCAGGTCTCGGTGATGAAGATGGCGTCAAGGTCATGTGTGGTGATGAGGTTGGTGATGTCTGTTGTATGTGTGATAAATGAACCGAAGTTGGCGAGCATCAATTTCCGTGTTGTGGGTTCTGATGGGCTGGGGGCATATGTGGGTGAGGTTTCTGCCTTGCGAAGTCCATGCCTTAGAGGAGGGGCATTGACATTGGCATTGCCTGATGATGGTGCGTATGTTCTCTGGGGATGGCAGGAGAAAACACATGTCAGCTTATGCTTACCAGTTGTCTGGGCAGGGGTTGGGTCTTCGGTTCTCCCGGTCCAATTAGGTCCAAACAGGAAGTGCTGTTTTCTTTGTCTGCCCTTCACTTGGGACACCCGGGCAAGAGATGACCTTGCTCTAAGAGTTACGAGCAGAAAGTAAGATGCAGGGCTAAGAAGGTGGGTGGTGCTTGGGTCAGATGGCCTAGATCCACGTGCACTGGCTCATCAACTGCAAAGGAAAAGAGGTTGGAGGGCTGCTTAAGTAGGGAAAAAGAGCAGCAAACCAGGAAGGCAGCAACAGTTTGAAGTGTTTGACAGGTGGGCGGGGTGTAGACCAGTGATCTAGATCCACTTGCACCTCCTCTCCAATTGCAAAGGAAAAGAACCTGGAGGGCTGCTTAAGTAGGGAAAAAGAGTGGCAAGCCACAAAATCACCAACAGTTTCAATTGATTGGCAGGTGGGCGTAGCTTAGGCTAGGTGACCTAGATCCACCTGTACCTGCTCACCAACTGAGTTCTCCCTTTTCTCCTCAATCATTTTCTCCTCAATCATATCACAAACAAAAAAGCTGGAAAAATACCTACAACACAGTGCAATATGTCCTTTGTGTCTGCACTCCATTGTTTATGTTTATTTTTTTTTAAAATGTGTAACGCGCCTTAACTGCCTGGAAACAATTGATACTGGAATTGACTCTGCCTACATGGGACGATACCCAAGCTCAAACACATACACCATCACAGTTGGTGGGATAGGGATATGATGTGAAGTTCAAGTAAATTAATACTTATCATAAATAGACATAGTAAGTGGAATAGGCCGGGGGCTGGGGGGGCGGGGGGGATTGAACAGGCAAACGAGTTGATGTATCAGTGGAAATGCTGCACAATGTCTGTATGTTATTTTGCTTTGTTTGAAAAAAATAAAATACATAAAATAAAAAAGAATATATGATACAAGCATAATTGGATTGGCAGGATAAAAGAAACCAGGACAAGGTAGACACTTCAAGTAAAAAAGAAGGTCTTAATAGATTTCTTGAAGTAAGAAAATGAAGGGTCCAATCTTAGTGTGCTAGGCAGCTCCACAAATAGGGTGCTATCAAGTTAAAAGAGCATTTCCCTGCACTCTCCAGTTCCACTCAGTGATCGTGAGTTTTGCTTCTCTTGAATCCTCCTTCTAAGGTAGGCTTGGCTTCTGCCATAAATACATTTTGTGTGATGGAGAGGATTCTGAAGTCCAGGCGCTCTTTCACTGGCAACCAGTGTAATGCCCTTTGCGCATGTGTAATATGTGCTGTTCTATTAAGCTAAGAAACTATTCTAACCACATTATTTTGTAGAACTTTGAGCTTAGCAAAGTTATTCTGCGCCGAACAAACAAGAAGGTTGCCGCTGTAATCAATGTTGGCGCCCACTATGGACTGTGCAAACATGGCACAATTCTCCTTGGAAATGAAAGGCTAAGTGAGGCGGAGTAGCTTCATATAATAGGCTGATGATGAGATTACTGCATTGGCTTGGGCCTGCGTAGATAAGGTAGCGTCCAGAAATACACACCTTGTCGAGGACTGAAATATGACAGCAATTTAGAAATGTTTGTACAGATCAGCAAGCTTGCATAGTCTTTGCTAGGCACAGACTAAAAGATGTTCAGTCTTTGCTTCAATTAAGGCTAGGCAATTATGAGCCATCAGACTTTGAATCAAGATGAAGATAACATTTACTCTCACAGCATCTGCAGCATAGTCACCTGTAAGCTGAATTAAAAGGTGTGTGTCAACAGCATCATTTGTGTAAATAATGTACTGCTCATCTAAAATATAATATTAAGGCCTCATAAAAAAAATAAAAAGAGCGGGCGAGAGGCAAGATCCCTGAGAGACCCCACAGAGGTGCATGACAGGGGGCGGTGACATGCATGTTTTATGAAAGACTCTTGCTGTCCTGCCTGATAAAAATGATAAAACGCAATCAGCAGCTTTTTCTGGTAAAGATTGAATGCCGCCGATAAATCCAAAAGGACAAGAACGGAGATCTGCCCATTATCCATGATTTGGGTCATACTCACCTTCAAGTCAAGAAGTGCAGTTTCACTACCGCAATAAGCTGCTGTAGAGCACAATTATCTGTTGCCTAACAGATCATGCTCTTCCAAATGAGCGTGTATCTGTAGATATGTAAGAAGAGCCAGTATCTTTGGCAGGACTTCAACACTTGTAATAGGCCTAGAATATTTACAATGTTTTTTTTTTTTTATTAACGGTGTGCTCCAAGCTTGTTTAATACAATTAGGCATAGAAGCTGTCAAAAAAGATTCATTCACAAATTCTGCAATCACAGGTGGAAGAGCAGTCACACAGGCCTTTATAATCCTGGATGGACATGGGTCCCCAGGATACTGTGTAGGCTTTAAAGACAGAAATCACTGTTTCTACCTTGTGCACAGTCACCTCCCCAAAATCAAAGGACAAGGAGATCGAACTAGAAGAAGGCTCTGAGACTGAGAAATAACTGCTTTACGTAGGGAGACCTTCTCGAAAAAGGGCCTGTTGGATACTGATAAGCCAATCCTGATCCTTAAGTACAGATTCTCATGTTCTCTCAGAATCAAAAATAATTCTTTGGAATTAGACGCAGCCTGATTAAAACGATTATTCAAGTGCTGCCTTCGCCTAGGAAATGCCATAACCATGCATTGATGCAAAAGTTAGGCACGTCCATAAGTAAAGAATGCCCTCCTAGGATGGTCCCTGTGCATATTGCTCCACTGGTGAACTCAGTCTTTTCTCTCTCTCCACTTACACGGATGAGTTCAAACGTATGTTGTCCCATTTACCCTGGATGCTTTTCTCTGCACTGGGAATAACCTGCTTCCTTACTTCCCCTTTGGACCTTTCCCTCTCTGGGCTTTTCTTTCCTGATCATGTTCCTCTCACCTTAGTTGAATTTCACCTCCCTGGTGTTAGGTTCATTGACACAGTGCAACACGTGCTTCATTATGTTCACTATCTGTACTACTTGGTCTAGAATGGTGACTCGTTGTTCCCATATTTCTGCTTCTATACCTTGGTCAGAGATTCTGAGCATGTCTTGATTGATCACATGGTCATCATAGGGGTTCCCAAAATTATATTTGTTTGCAAATTCTCTTCTGCTGGTTATAACATCCTCTATACTCTCCGCAGGTGCACATCTGGCATTTCAAAGTACTACCACGAATATGAATTTAGCCTTCTTATTGGAGTCTCAGATGCATTTAAATTAACCCTAGTTCCTGCTTCCTAACTCTCTTTATCCTCTTGGCCATTCACTCTAGGCTAAGAAACACTTTTCAGGTTATGCCTCCCTTTAAATCCCCGACAGTGTTAAATATCATCTTCCCTTTGACATGTACTGTCAGGTCAAAGTCTTGAAAATGTTCGTTCCATGTCTATCATTTTCTTGTTGGCAGTTCATCTGGGGAGGGAAGCAGGGTAGGACTGGGCCATAAAATTGTCTCGGGCACCAATGAAAAAGTGGCCACAGTTGGAAATGGCTATTTATTCCTTTTGCAACACTGTTTGAATAATACCCAAGGGGGAGTTTCTTGATCAATTGTGATGTTAATTGTGCATTTTAAACACTATTTATTCAGCAACACAGGTGAAAACTATGAGCCGCATAGTGAATTAACTCATCAAACTGGCCCACATTGACCAAAAAAGTGGCCAGCATTTTGCATATTTGGTCTGGCCGAGGGCCTTTTGCGCTGTAGGCTAGTCCGAGCCTGGAGGGAAGAAGCTGATATCTAGTGCTTCTTGTCATTGCTATTCTTGTACACCAGCTCTCACTGCGGTGATCGAATCTGACCCCTCAATGCAAGGAAAACAATAAAAGGAAGGAAGACGACACTAGAAACTAACACAGTCAATTAAAAACATTACTTCCAAACGTTAGAGGAAAGGTAATGAGTGAAGGAAAGGTCTTCTTTCACTCATGAAGGAGTGGTCACTCCAATTAGTTCCCAGTAGAGGGAACATCTACGTTCACACATTCTCCTTACCTTAGACTGGGTGATCTACCCCTCCATCCCCACCCCCTCTGTCGTTTCGACTTTGGTTGCTTGTAGATCCTTTGATGTACAAGGCCCACCCTCACTCATTGTTAGCTCCCATCTCCCTTGTATCTCTGTTTCCTTCACTGTGTCCTGCCCCCTATGACTTGCAAAGTTATACATTGCTTTGCAAAGCTAGGTCTACGCTCAATAGATACCCTAGTTATAATAATAAAGGGTTGCAAATGTGACATTCCTTGTAGGTAAAGGATCTTGTGGAGGACAGTGCACATAGTGACTCAGAACTTGCAAGGAGACCTCACATTTCAGTCATGGTAACGTCTCCCATTGTGCAGGTCCAATTAGAGCTGTGCGGCACGTGCTCATGGGAGATTCTTGCCCCTCTTTTCTACTCTGTCCCTCCTTCTCGCATGATGCTGCTGACTCTTCAGACTTGTCGGCATCACTGCATGCCCTCCACTTCCTCACATGCAGGCCCCTTCCTTTTGCCTTCACTGTGATGATGCACACTTCGATCAATAATTGCATATCACTTCAGGTGGCCCCCAGCAAACGGCGTGGGGGTCTTAAGATACAAACTACCACCCTATCTTCATTTCCACCTTCCTGGTCAAACTCTTGGAGAAGCTGCCATCTCCCCATTTATCCACCACACTGAATCTGTTTGCTTGTCTCCACGACCACCAATCTGGCTTCATAGCTGCCAGAGCCACGGAAACCGATCTCCTAAACACCGTGAAGATTTGCTCTCGAATTTCAATTTTATCTCTCCTTCTGTTCTCATTCTTCTTGACCTTTCCTCTGCCTTTGATATGATCCTTATAAATCTGCCTAGTGAAACCCTGGGCATCACTGACCTGGCTCTGGACTGGCCGACTTCCATGCTCTCGGACCATCCTTCCCAGGTTCGACTCGGCCCTTTTCTTTCTACCATCTCACTCTCCACCTGCGGTGTCCCTCTGGACTCTATCCTCTCACCTTGGCTTTTCAACATCTACCTGGCACCCTTAGCCACTTGATCTCCAACTCTCCTAACTTCCAGTGTTATGCAGATGACACGCAGCTCTCCTTCAATCTTCCCTCCTCTGCCTCACCCTCTTCTTTCTCCTTCCCTACTGCCTGCCTTCTATCCAGGAATGTTGTACTGCTAACAATCTCTGCTTTAATGGCAGTAAGACACATAGGGCCTCATTACACAGAAGGCGGTAAGGGTTGACGGTCACTGGTAATGGTACCGGTGACCGTTAAACCTTACCGCCTTACTACGAGGTCCCTTTGCGGGACCCGACATTAACGGCTGGTGTAGACCAGTAGGGACCCGTAAAGGGACCAGGGTGCTAATTACGGTACCGCAATTTGCGGTACCGTAATTAGCACCTTCCTCATTCCCATTATGCCCTATGGGGCAAAAATGGGAATGGGGAAGGGCAATGGAGGAAGGGGGAATTACCGCCCTGCCAACCTTGGAATAGGGCGGTAATTCCCCTTTCCTCCAAGGCGGTGCCGGTAATTTACCGGCATGGAACAAGGTGCTAATAGCACCTTGGTCCACCGCCTACTGTGTAATGAGGCCCATATTCTTCTCTTTGGGACCCATTCTCCCACTTTCCCTCCAACACTCTGGCCGCCCTCCAGGGGTCCCCTACCCTCACCTTCCTCTGAGGCAAAAAACCTTGGTGTCATCGTCGACTAATTTCTCTCCTTCTCTCCTCACATCACTGACCTTGCCAAGAAGGCCCACTTTCAGATGCACCTCCTTAGAGCCATTCTTCCTTTCCTCACCTTCCCCCAGAAACCTGATGTCTCCAGAGCTCTGCTTCTCTCCAGCCTGGACTACTGCAACAGTCTCTTCCACAATCTGCCTAACTCCTCCCTTCGACCTCTTGGAACAAATCCTAAACAGGTCTGCAAGACTTAGCCTTGACCTTAAGCCCAGGGACCACATCTCTCCAGCCTTAACATCTCTACACTTGCTCCCGGTGGCTGTGGAGATCAGGTTCAAGAACCTCTGCATCATCCACAAGGCTTTCTGGGTCCTGGGAGCCATCTACATTCAACTTTCTCTCCCTAAATAACCTCCCTGCAAGAGCACTTCTTTTATCTAGCTCTAACTCTTTGCAGATCAGACACTTTTCCAAGCAGAGAGTGGGAGGTGGATCTCTCTCCTCAGCAGGTGCCTCCCTCTGGAATGTCATCCCTGCCACTCTCAGACGTGAGCCGGATCTCTGTAAGTTCTGGAAGCTTCTCCAGACCTTCCTTTTCTCCTCTTCCTTCCCTCTCCCCCTCCCTTGTTAATGTCCCTGCCTGCATCTTGACTGGATGCCTGGTTCCTTCTGAGTATAACAGGGCACCAGGCCCTCCTAATCCAATCTACCCCTGCACTTGGTGTCCCCTGCCCTCACCCCTCAACCTGCACTTGCCATCCCGGGCTCCTCTCCCTAGACTAGACTGACTGGACTTGAACCCTTGAGGCCTTCCATACACCTTTCCTCGCACTTAGCTCATGGAACTTCTTTCCCCTGAACTCTCAGCTTTTCGCTGGCTCTGTCCACCTGGCCTTCACTGGCATTCTCGCTTTTCTTTCGTGCCCTTCTGCCCTGACCGGCACTCCCCACCCTCTACGGTCCCACCCTGCACTTCCCTTACTGCACTTGCACAATCCGAATGTCACAAGTTCTAGTAGGATCGCTTTTGATTTGTGCTCCCTGTTCCAGAACCTCCTGTCTTGTTGCGCCTAAAAAAACACATTTTGTGTGTGTGCATTATAAATACCCAATAAATACATGAAATAAAATGTAAAAAACTTATATGAGGTAATACGAATAGCAGTGCCACATAATGTCTTCCAAAATGAAGCAGAAATATGTTATGGTACTAACATTGTAAATTAGCTTATTTTAAAATTGTGCAATGTTAATTTCTAATGATCACTTGTAGTGTATTTCATAGCTATATTTTGAGTGTTGCACTTTTCATACTGCACATTATCAAAACCTCAATTAACCAGATACATTATGTTCAAATGGATAGTTTGTTCCACAGGACATAGTACCTAATAGTGTGCAGTGAGGATATTATTGCTAAGTGATGTTTTAAAAAATATATATTTATTGTATTTCTTATAGCACAAACCTAGCCCAAGAGCAGCAGAGCGCTTTGCAACATGTTTATGCCAGAATTTGGCTTGGCATTTTATATAGTAACGCAGTACTGTTGGAGGAGTGAGAGAGGGGTTTGTATTCCTCCTGCAGTTATTGACTTTATAGAGGGGGACAAAGCAAAGTTCCTTTGTATTGTCACAGAATTCAGGGGATAGTTGCAAAATCAGTCTCACGTACTTTCGGGGGCAACTCACTTTGTATAAAGTGCAGTTATCCTAATTTGTCCCTCTTTCAATTAATGCTGACTTGGTTAAATGATGCAAATGAGTAAAGTTATGTAGGCATTATTCCAAATCGGTAATATGAAAATAAAACAAACCCAACATGTTGGCAGTAACCAGTTTGACCCTTTCAAATCCTGTTCTGCAGTATGTGGGAGCATGCACTTACATTCCTGCTCGCCTCTGTTGATCTCTAACTGTGCACAAATTTAAGACATTGTAATTGTTACCCTGCAGTCTAGGGTTTCTAAATGGTGACTGACGTTCAGTAAAAGGGATTCCAAAAGCTAATTAAAGGACCTAAAAGCCCTGTGGTCTCTGCCAGCACTCTTAATAGGTTATTACAGTTGGTGCTTTATGAGTGTTGCAGAACTCCTCTGCTTTATGAATGTATACAAGCACAACTGACCTTTCAATTGTTCACTCAGTGTTTAGCAGATGCTTAGCTGAACTCTATTTTGTAATGTGCTTTGTTTGCTTATGGAGATCCTGTATGTACCAAGCCAGTCTTCAATTTCTCCCCTTCCCTGAGGTCTGTCAAGGCATCAAGCATATTAACAAGGGGGGATACTGGGAGTCCCTCTGCCAGACATTAGTCCTGGTTACGAGAGACTTATCCAAAGTCTTTAGCTCACTATCTTTCACAGAGAAGAAATATCCCAAACATATCAGTCTTTGTCCCGGGGCAGGACCAGCACCAAAATGCTAGGCAATTCTCCTCTGAACAAGAGTACCAACAGCATCCCCAGACACGTGTTTAGGTCTGGTTGGACCACATCAGTAGGGAGGAGCTGTGCCTCTCTAAGAATAGTGAGCAAGGGGTCCATGTCTGGATTCCCTTAGTAACTTAGGGTGAGTTACTTAAATATGCAAATTAACAAGGGGGTCCTGGGAGTCCCTCTGCCAGACATTAGTCCTGGTTATGAGAGACGTACCCAGAGTCTTTAGATCACTATCTTTCACAGAGAAGAAATATCCCAAACATATCAGTCTTTGTCCTGCCTTGGGGCAGTCCAGCACCGAAATGCTAGGCAATTCTCCTCTGAACAAGAGTATCAACAGGATCCCCAGACACATGTTTCGGTCTGGTTGGACCACATCAGTAGGGAGGAGCTGTGCCTCTCTAAGAATAGTGAGCAAAGGCACACCCACCAGACCATGATCTGTGACAGCCAGCAGTTGCAGGTTGCATGATTTGGAGTGATGGCTTCTAGCAAGTTTCTAGTCTTGATATATGGAGATAAAGACAAGCATGCCTTGCTACTTGGAGGCTTAGGAAACAATGCAAAAGGTTTTTGCTTAAATGCATAATCAAATAGGCCATCATGTAAGATGGTTAAGGAATGAAAAAGTGGTAATTTCCCTAGTGGTGCATCTGGAGAGGTTTGTGGAATTTCCAATGGCCTGATGCCTGCAGATAATAGTGACGGGTGACCCCAAGATGTGATGACTGGCCATAGTCCTTCCTCTGAGGCAACAAACCTTGGTGTCATCGTCGACTCATTTCTCTCCTTCTCTCCTCACATCACTGACCTTGGCAAGAAGGCCCACTTTCAGATGCACCTCCTCAGAGCCATTCTACCTTTCCTCACCTTCCCCCAGAAACCTGATGCCTTCAAAGCTCTGGTTCTCTCCAGGAATACTGCAACAGTCTCTTCCTCAATCCTCCCTTCGCCCCTTACAACTTATCCAGAAATGGGCTGCAAGACTTATCCTTGGCCTTAAGCCCAGGGACCGCATCTCTCCAGCCCTAAAATCTCTCCACTTGCTCTGGTGGCTGATGAGATCAAGATCCTCTGTGGCCTGGGAACCCTCTACATTCAACTCTCCCTCCCTAAATACCTCCCTGCAAGAGCCCTTCAGTCATCTAGCTCTAACACTTTGCAGATCAGACGCTTTTCCAAGCAGATTGTGGGGGTGGATCTCTCTCCTCAGCAGGTGTCTCCCTATGGAATGGCATCCCTGCCCCTCTTAGACTTGAGCCGGATCTCTGTATGTTCCGGAAGCTTATCAAACCTTCCTTACATCCTCTTCCTTTGTTCTCCCCTCCCCTTGTTAATGTCCCCCCTGCCTCTTGACTGGTGGACTGGTTCCTTCAGAGTCTAACAGAGCTCCAAGCCCTCCTAATCCAGTCAATTCCTGCACTTGTTCTCCCCTGCAGCCCCCTGAACTGGTACTTGCCGTCCTAGGTCCCTCTCCCCACACTAGACTGACTGGGCTAGCATCCTTGTAGACCTTCAAGCCCCGTTTCCTCGCACTTACCTAATGGACCTTCCTTCCCCTGCACTCTCAGCTTTCCCCTGGCTCTGTCCACATGGCCTTCACTGGCATTCTATTTTTTCTCTTGTGCCCTTCTGCAGTAGGATCGTTTTTGTTTTGTCCTCCCTGTTCCCCCAACCTCCTGTCTTGTTGCGCCTCAAAACACATTTTGTGTACGTGCAATATAAATACCCAATAAATACATGAAATAAAATAAAGAAGTATATAAGGTGATAAGAATAGCAGTGTCACATAATGTCTTCCAAAATGAAAAAGAAATATGTTATGGTACTGACATTGTAAATAAGCTCATTTTAAAATTGTGCAATGTTAATTTCTAATGATCACTTGTAGTGTATTTCATAGCTATAATATTAGTGTTACACTTTTCATAGTGTGCATAGCACATTAGTAAAACCTCAATTAACCATATACATTATGTTCGAATGGATAGTTTGTTCCATGGGACATAGCACCTCCTAGTGTGCAGTGAGGATATTACTGTTCAGTGATGTATTCTATTTCTTATAGCGCAAACCTAGCTCACTCATGGACCTTCATTCCCCTGCACTCTAAGCTTTCCCTTGGCTCTGTACACCTGGCCTTCACTGGCATTCTCTTTTTTCTCTTGAGCCCTTATGCCCTGACTGGCACTCCCCCCGCCATCCGCTTCCCTCTGCAATTCCTGAGAGGTACTCTGCCTTTCCTCTACTTCCCCCAGAAGCTCACTGTCTCCAAAGCTCTGGTTCTCTCTAGGTTGGACTATTGTAACAGCCTCTTTCTAAATCTACCTGCCTCTACCCTCCGCCATCTGCAACTAATCCAGAACAGGACTGCAAGACTTTTCCTTGGCCTCAAGCCCTGGGATTGTATCTCTCCAGCTTTGAAATCTCTCCATTGGCTCCCAGTGGATGCAAGGGTTAAATTCAAAACCCTCTGCATTGTCCACAAGGCTTTCTTGGGCCTGGGTTCAAAATATCTTCAGCTATCATTCTGCAAATACCTCCCCTTTCAAGCTCTTTGCTCCTCTACCTCTAACTCCCTCAGGTTTAGTCATTTTTTAAAGAAACGAGCTGGGGGCAGATCTCTTTCCTCGCCTGGGTCCTCCCTCTGTAACAGCCTCCCTGCCACTCTAAAACTTGAGGAGAACCATCTCCGGTTCCAGAAGCACCTTAAGGCCTTCCTCTTTGCTTCTGCCTTCACTCCCCCTCTCCCCTGCTGACTTTGCTCTCTCTTGGCACTGTGCACCTGGCCACCTCCTGTCCCCTGGGCCCAGGTACATCCTCACCCTGCCACCCTCCTGCACTGCCTCTTGGCCACCCTTGCACTGATGAGGGTATTTGTACCCATACAGTCCCCCACCCCATTTTCTTCTTTTTCTGCACTTATTCAGATTTACCCAGTCTTCTGCCGTAAACACAGCACTTGCCACCTGCTGGCTGCACTACCACTGTTTATTGCCTTTATTACCTAGTCAGTTTTATTTACTATTATCTATTTATCTGTTATCCTCTGCTCTGCACTTTCCACCACCCCTTCCATGCAATTTTCCCTTTTCCCTTTCCCATGCACTTGCACTTTCTCAATGTCACTGGACCTAGTAAGATCGTTGTTGTGTTCTCCCCTGTTCCCCTCCATCGCCTTGTCGCCCTCTGAAACACTGGTGTATGAGCGCGTAACAAATAAAATATCATTCATTCTGTTACTGCACTTGCACGATGCGAATGTCACAAGGCCTAGTAGGATTGTTTTTGTTTTGTCATCCCTGTTCCCCCACCCTCCTGTCTTGTTGCGCCTTGTAGTGTATTCATAGCTATAATTTTAGGGTTACACTTTTCGTAGTGTGCATAGCACATTAGCAAAACCTCAATTAACCATATACATTATGTTCGAATTGATCGTTTGCTCCATGGGACATAGAACCTCCTAGTGTGCAGCTAGGATATTACTGTTCAGTGATGTTTTAAAATATATATATATATTTATTCTATTTCTTATAGCGCGAACCTAGCTCAAGAACAGTGGAGCGCTTTACAACAGGTTAATGCCCGAATTTGGCTTGGCATTTAATACAGTAACACAGTACTGTTGGAGGAGGGAGAGGGGGGGTTGTATTCCTCCTCCAGTTATTGACTTTATAGAGCGGATCAAAGCACAGAACTCTGGGGATAGTTGCAAAATCAGTATCACGTACATTCGCGGGCTACACACTTTGTATAAAGTGCAGTTATCCTAATTCCTCCATCTTTCAATGAATGTTGACTTGAGTTAAATGATGCAAATTAGTAAAGTTATGTAGGCATAATTCCAAATCGGTAATGTGGAGAAAAAAACAACAACATGCTGGCAGTAACCAGTTTGACCCTTTCAAATCCTTTTATGCAGTATGTGGGAGCATGCACTTACATTCCTGCTCTCCTCTGTTGATCTCTATCTGTGCACGAAATTAAGACATTGTAATTATTACCTTGCAATTTAGGGTTTCTAAATGGTGTCTGAAGTTCAGTACAAGGGATTCCAAAAGGTAATTAAAGGACCTAAAAGCCCCGTGGTCTCTGCCAACATTCTTAATACGTTATTACAGTTGGTACTTTACGAGGGTTGCAGAACTCCTCTGCATTATGAATGTATACAAGCACAACTCACCTTTCAATTGTTCACTGGGTGTTTAGCAGATGCTTAGCTGAATTATATTTTGTAGTGTGCTTTGCTTGCTCATGGAGATCCTGTATATACCAAG
The DNA here is from genome assembly GCF_040938575.1 of Ambystoma mexicanum. Lineage (NCBI taxonomy): Eukaryota > Metazoa > Chordata > Amphibia > Caudata > Ambystomatidae > Ambystoma > Ambystoma mexicanum. The sequence goes on along the minus strand of NC_090929.1, from coordinate 278,577,759 downwards.
CCAGTCTTCAATTTCTCCCCTCCCCTGAGGTCAGTCAAGGCATCAAGAAGGGCAGCACCACTCCTCTTTTAATTTAACCCCGGCATGACTGTCGAGAAGGGTGAAGAAGGGGCACTGCCTTGTGTACCTGATCTCTTCCTGGGATCCCTGAGTGGCCCAATGCAGGGCAGTCATGTCACACAGTGTCAACGTACTTGGACTCAAGCAGTCCCTGCACTGCTGCCTGAAGAAGCATTAGATTTCTTTTTTTAAAGCTATGTGTTCAAAGCAAGATGAACACAAGAGATATACCAACAGCAGTGGGAGATTTGTGTCTGTTGAATGCCCCAACTCCTAATCACTCGCTCAAACACTCGCACATTAACTGAGTACAAGCATTAGCACGTAAGTGATGTAGGTTAACAGTGATTAGACTCAGTAGCTCTTAAGAAACAGCTGAGTGATGCTGTATGCATACCTTTGAGATGCTAAACCGTCATTGATTCTTGTGTTCCCAGTAAAGAAGTGTTCCTAAATACTTAGTTATGAGCAAAGGGGGAGACAGTGATAGTAAGCATGGACCTTTACGCTTTGGTTCATTCTTCTCAGCCATCTCTCTTTGTCAGGGGCAGGCCTGACTTTCAGACTAATAATTTGATCATTTTGTGTCTTTATCCCACTTACAAAAATCACAATGATACCAGTGCATGATACTTGTCAATTGGAAATGGTTCCTTTGAAAATGTCAATCTTTCCAACTTTCCAATGATTGGGGCATTATTTTCTGCACACATCTGCCTCACAATTTCAGAAAGTTTAAAAAGTAGTTTTGGTTAGAAAATATTACTGGCTTGCTTGTTTACCTTTTTATTTTTATATACAAAGGTCTTTGTCCCTTATGCACCCAAATTCTAGAAGAATTATATAATCACAGCCACATCCTATAGGCAATCATCCTATTTCATTTTTATTTTGCATTTAGTTAATTTCGAAAACTTTAAGTACAAAAATAAACAACATCTATACATTTCATCATTATCAAAATACCATTTAAAAAATATAATAATTGAGCACACCATATGTGTAGATTCTTTACGTTTCCTTGAATAATACTTACAAAGTTAATCTACATACTACTTGACTGCACAATTTTGTCAAATCTCTTCGAGGCTTCCTGCCATACCGCATAAACTGCAGCAGTAATTACAATGGAGTCAGCCCCGAAAGTTGTTGACCAAAACTGGTCACCGGGGATGTCCTCAATTTTTGTAATATATCCCGAAAATCCTTTTGTGTACCAAATTACCAAATTAATCATGACAAGCCGTTAATATATGACGTCTGGTCTCAACTTTTTTGCCACAGAGTCGGCATAAACGTTCCGACAATGGGATGATTTGCCAATATGATGTGTTATCATCCTATTTAAAGCATGCACTTATTTTCGACTTTGAGAGGGTGATAGTTTGAGTTTATCCTGCAAGATTTGAAACTATGCACTTTACATTTCATGCAGATCTACATAATAGCCTCAATATCATGAAGCTATGTTACTAACATGCTAACTAGGTTCCCCTCGGTCTACACCGGGATCTATTCAGCAGACACATTAACCTCATATGTTATAGTTTTAGGAATGGAATCACTGATCTTCCAGTCACAAACGAAGACCACTAGCAGCTGAAGTAACCCTTAACCATCTCCCTGGTATTGCATCTGGCATCCTGCATTTTAAATACAGAAATACAAATCTCTTCTGTGTGCATCCCTAGTCTTACGGTGCAGAAATAAGGCTCGGACAAAAGGGTGACATTGTTTTGGTTATGAACTTTTATTAAGCAGTAAAAGGGTTGGAAACACACCCTATCTGTCCCTAAAGCCAAGAGGGCTTTCCCTGCCTCAAGGAAATCTAATGACACTGTTGGGATGTCAAATAAATAGGCACTGTCACGTCCAAAAGCCCTGCTACTGATCCTCGCACTAGTAACTTAACCCTAATGTGCATGGATACTATTTTCAGAATTAAAGTGATGAAGACAGTTCTTACCAACAGAGAGTTCCCAATGCCTTGGTTTGTCAAAAAAAATAAAAAAAATAAAAAAAATAAAAATGTACCTTTTCCCTTAAGGTAATAGTTCAATGCTTAGGGTTTAGCTAATTTTCCCTGGATTCCTTCTTGTTCCATTTGCAAGTTTACAGGCTTGTTTCTTCCTAACAGACCCATACGTTCTTGCATGAGCGTCAGCGTATTCTTAGACCATCATTTGGGTGCAAGTCTCAGTCTCTCAATTAGTTATTATAGCAACTTGGTGTACTCTCCTGTCAAGGATATGGATTCTTCGTGTCTGCTATCAGGGTCCCAGACCATCACATTCTCTGATTCTCATATGGGTGTGGTTCCCAGATTCACAATGTGCTTTTCTAATAGCATGATATAATCTCCTGACAATCATACATGCCCATCTGGACTGTCTCTATTTCTCTCAAGGTCTCCGACCCTCTCATTCTCTTGCTGTATATGGGTGCAGTTTCCAGACTCGAAATGTGGTTTCACAGTAGATTGGTTTATTCTCCTACGAAGCATATTTGTCCTCCTTTTATTCTCTGGCTGTCATATGGGTGCAGGCCCTAGACAGGCTTGCAGGCTTGGTTTACTCTCCTGCCAAGCATGCAATTGTTTCCTACTCACACAGGTGTGATTGTGCAGCCAGTAGATCTGATTGGCAGTGTTAAGACTGTTAGGAGAGACAGTTTCTGGAAGGTCAGATAGTTTCTGTAGTTGTACTTTGACAGACAGTCTTGATTCCAATGTCTTCAGGCAAGCACGGAAAAGGCACTCCCACCAGACCGTGATCTGTGACAGCGAGCAGTAGCAGGTTGCCTGATTCTGAGTGATGGCTTCTAGCAAGTTTCTAGTGTTGAGATATGGAGATGAAGACATGTGAGCCAAGCGTCTTGGAGGCTTAGAAAACAATGCAAAGGGTCTTTGCTTAAATGCATAATAAAACATCCCATGTAAGATGGTTAAGAATGAAAAAAGTGGTCATTTGCCTAGTGGTGCATCTCCAATGGCTTGAAGCCTGCAGATAATAGTTCCAGGTTGCCCCAAGATGTGATGACTGGCTGTAGTCCACTTTGTATGAAATGATGGCCTCAACCAAAGTCACTTTACAGGGGAAAACCAAGTAAGTCACAATTATCTTAAGAGTTCAATGACCACAGAGCATATGTTTCAGGGACAGTGAGTTTACCATCGGTCTGGATGCTCAGTGTGTATGTTATGGCAACATCTGCATTCTTCAGCATATGAGGCTTAGGGGCCAAATGAAAAATGGGGAGTACCATTGGATGTTTTCCGGTTAATGCAGACCTCAATTTGATCATTATGTTGGTCACCAGAGGAAGGGGTCATGTGAGCCACTTGGAGCACATCATTATTAAAGAAGGAGGTTATACTTATTGATGGACACCACGCATGTTGTTGCTTAGGAGGTATTGTTTTTAAAGTAAGATTGTTGCTGAAATGTCACCAGAGTTTTTGTATTTAGTTTTGGAAAAGAAAGGGAAGTTTGTTACTAGAATGGTAGCACATTAGTGTTGTCGGATTGCCACTTGTGTGCATCTGGATTTCAGGGGAAAATTGAGGACATAATGATGTTAGTATGATGAAAGGAGTGAGATTGTCATTGGAGTAGGTGGTTATTGGTCCACAGTGGGTGTGGACCAATAACCACAACAGGTTATATGGTTGTTGAGAGCTGCATCAGAGATAATGTTTAAAGTGTATAATTTGTTAGAGGAGGTACAGAGGGTCAAATGAGGGTCAAGGTCATGACCATCGAGAACCATCAGGGGTACAGGAACAAAGACCAATGTATAGCCTCTGACTGTGCACAAACTCACACACACATGTCACCTCAGCCACTTCCAACTATTGACTGATAAGAGGCAGTCATAGAGTGGGAGGCAAAGGCTTGAAAGAGATTCGCTTCATTTGCTTTGTCTGCACAATGCTATGTGGAGACCTTTTGTATTTACACAGCTGATGTAGCAGGGGGATTTCTGGGTCTGCATGTCTAATAGAAGGATTTTTAATATATTGTTTAGTGGCAACATCTACAATTTGAAAATGATCTGGGGTAATGTGGTAACAGCTTTTAACTGCCTCAAGTAATTGATTTAATTGCACTTTGCAAATTATCGCTAATTCTTGTATGTAGTCCAGTGTTCATATGTCACTGAACAGATTTGGCAAAATGTCACATGTGAGTGGTCAGAAATGTGAGGTGGAAAACATTTAGAGGATTTCTCAGTAAATGCTTTTTTATTCAATCATATGTTTTAAGAAACGCCTCACTATCCCTACCCTGACGAGGATTTCCCAACCTAACAGGAAACACTCTAACAGAGGTAATCTGGCCCTGACACTTGCACATGCGATACACAAAACATTTAATGGTATTTCACAACAAAGATAATTGCATTTGTAATGAATTCCATTTCTAATGTTTTCCTTAGTTTGGTATTTAAATACTAACATCAAAGCAGTTTTGCTCATACGCAAGTGTTACTTTTGTTGCATTCATTGTCTGACAATCAATTATCGGGTTTAAAGCAATTTCATTTGCACGTGAGTGACTCTTTTGTGCTGCGGTTGTCAGCTTTGCATGCGTGAAATGGATTAGAATGCTTGTTAACACTCACCAGCTTCTTTCCCTTTGATCCCTCTTAATGCAGCAGGACTTCTACTGCTCTAATTTGTCTGGAATGGTCACCTTTCCTCGCTGAAGATGCCTTTGTTACCGCCACTTCGACACAGAGCTCTGCTGGCTCCTGAGACCGCATGGTGCATGCCATCCCCAGCAACGGTCTCCTGCATGCTTCCTGCTGTGCAGTCTGTGCAATTCGGTTCAAATGGGGGAAAGCCTTCTTTCTTCACGCTTCCCACTGTGCAACCGCTGCACTTCAGACTCAGGGGTGAAACAACTCTCTCAGGATTGGCAGCTGGAATATGTCCTGCAATGGTCCTGGCACCCTCTATTCCCTCCAACCTCTGCTTGGGCTGCCAACAAGGTGCCTGCTTCTGCTACCTCCTTCTGCTGCTACTGCAGCTGCTAGTCCACGTATCACTCTGGCTGCTACTACTGATGGCCTCCACCTGAGGGGGCCTTTTAAGCGTCTCTGCATCCCTCAGGTGTGGGTCATTTACCTTAACAAGTTGCCTACTCTACAACATTGCTCTTGAGCCCTGTTCCTCATCCAAGTACTTAGGGAATTATGGGACTTGAAGTCCCCCTCAACGAAATTAGGTTTTCTAGTCAGCTTTCTACTTTTGAACTCAAGTTCATTTATTTTAAGTGTATTTACGGAAACATCACAACAATATACTTGAAAAGGAGAAAGCGGAAAGCAGTTCATTTAAGCCATTATTTACAGCACTCCTCTGGGAGTTAGGATGATTTCTAACTTTCTAAGTCTCAGACGGGCTTTCATTTCTTAAGATGTTTAGGGATTTTACATTAGCTTTATCCACATTAAGATGTTTAATTTGTGGATCAGACAAATCATAACGACAATAAGCCAATACATTTATTAAAGGTTCTCCCCTTTGGGAAACAAATACTGTGTCTCATCTCATGAAATGTCCTCACCACCCAGAGCCTTGTCTCCTCCTAGGTGATCCACTCACAGAGCACCACACACAAGGTCAGGATTAGGAAGTATCTGCCTATCCCTGGCCATCTTGGAGCAGACTTTAGGGAGGGGTTTAGCGAGGGATATGCAGGATTCATCGCACACCCTAGTACAGGTACAGGCAAGAACCTGTAGATATATATATATATATATATATATATATATATATATATATATATATATATATATATATATATATATATATATATATGATGAAAAAGAGGAGGGGGCGCACTCCAGTTCTCTGCACAGTTAACCTACTCAGCCACTGGTGTTCTCCTCCTACCGGTTTCTGTGCTCTTCACATCATCAGGGAGGCAGTCTTAGCTTGCAGCTCACAGCAAGGGCAGGTGTTAACAATCAAATATGATTCTGCTGCAAGGACTTCTGGTAGCTGTAGTCATCAGGTTTGCAAGGAACAAGCTCACACCCAATCCCACAGTGGGAAAAGGGGGAGTAGCCCACAGTGAGGCACTCCAAAGAAGGGCATGTGTCACCCCGGTGCAGCCCCTTTTAGATTTTGAAGATTCCACCCTTCAAAAATCCAGGAAATGTGATGAAAAAGAGTAGAGGGGCGCACTCCAGTTCCCTGCACAATTAACCTAGTCAGCCACTGGTGTTCTCCTCCTAGCGTTTTCTGTGTTCTTCACATTGTCAGGGAGGCAGTCTTAGCTTGCAGCTCACAGCAAGTGCAGGTGTTAACAATCAAATATGATTCTGCTGCAAGGACTTCTGGTAGCTGTAGTCCTCAGGTTTGCAATGAACAAGCTCACACCCAATCCCAGAGTGGGGAAAGGAGGGGAGTAGCCCACAGTGAGGCACTCCAAAGCAGGGCATGTGTCACCCCGGTGCAGCCCCTTTTAGATTTTGAAGATTCCACCCTTCAAAAATTCAGGAAATATGATGAAAAAGAGGAGAGGGGCGCACTCCAGTTCCCTGCACAGTTAACCTACTCAGCCACTGGTGTTCTCCTCCTAGCGGTTTCTGTGTTCTTCACATTGTCAGGGAGGCAGTCTTAGCTTGCAGCTCACAGCAAGTGCAGGTGTTAACAATCAAATATGATTCTGCTGCAAGGACTTCTGGTAGCTGTAGTCATCAGGTTTGCAAGGAACAAGCTCACACCCAATCCCACAGTGGGAAAGGGGGGAAGTAGCCCACAGTGAGGCACTCCAAAGCAGGGCATGTGTCATCCCGGTTCAGCCCCTTTTAGATTTTGAAGATTCCACTCTTCAAAAATCCAGGAAATGTGATGAAAAAGAGGAGAGGGCGCACTCCAGTTCCCTGCACACTTAACCTACTCAGCCACTGGTGTTCTCCTACTAGCGGTTTCGTTGTTCTTCACATTGTCAGGGAGGCAGTCTTAGCTTGCAGCTCACAGCAAGTGCAGGTGTTAACAATCAAATATGATTCTGCTGCAAGGACTTCTGGTAGCTGTAGTCATCAGATTTGCAAGGAACAAGCTCACACCCAATCCCACAGTGGGGAAAGCGGGGGAGTAGCCCACAGTGAGGCATTCCAAAGCAGGGCATGTGTCACCCCGGTGCAGCCCCTTTTAGATTTTGAAGATTCCACCCTTCAAAAATCCAGGAAATGTGATGAAAAAGAATAGAGGGGGGCACTCCAGTTCCCTGCACAGTTAACCTACTCAGCCAATGGTGTTCTCCTCTTACCGGTTTCTGTGCTCTTCACATCATCAGGGAGGCAGTCTTAGCTTGAAGCTCACAGCAAGTGCGGGTGTTAACAATCAATGACGATTCTGCTGCAAGGACTTCTGGTAGCTGTAGTCATCAGGTTTGCAAGGAACAAGCTCACACCCAATCCCACAGTGGGGAAAGAGGGGGAGTAGACCACAGTGAGGCACTCCAAAGCAGCCCCTTTTAGATTTTGAAGATTCCACCCTTCAAAAATCCAGGAAATGTGATGAAAAAGAGGAGAGGGGCTCACTCCAGTTCCCTGCACAGTTAACCTACTCAGCCACTGGTGTTCTCCTCCTACCGTTTTCTGTGCTCTTCACATCATCAAGGAGGCAGTCTTAGCTTGCAGCTCACAGCAATATATTCACTGAAAAAACTTTGTTAAAGGGACGTTATGGTTAAGTTGCACTGATAAAAACCTATGAAATTCCATTAAAAAATGTTGTTAAAAGGACATTTTGGTTACAAGTAAAATCGAAAAAACCCTGAAATTCGCCAGTTATGGTAAGCTAAGCAACCACAACTCGCGCCACCACCGTGCACTGCTAAGACTAACACCCAGGACATCAAAAATGACATCACAAATAGCATTGATGACATCACTGATAACATCACATGTCTAGCCCCTTCGTTTTTGTTCACTGCCATATCTAGGGCAGGTGGTTTTATTTACTGACGGTCAGAAACTTAACTTTCAAAAGGTATTACACTTATAGACATTGCTATTCTCACATGTTGTTACACTACTTTCCTTAGAATTTAATTGCATCTTATGATGTACATTTATAGGGCAAGAAGCAGGCCTGAAACACAGCAATCATTTTTGTACGTGAATATAATTATGTAAATTATACACAGTTGCTAATGATACTGCCTCTTGTTTGCTTACTTTACTCTCCATATATGAGCCCCATATTTGTAAGCTTTGTAGTCTATTTATGTTTTGTGTGTATTAGTAGAAATATGCAGTAAGTTATGCATTATTAGCTACTTAGTACATGTTTCACAATACAGAAAAGTCTGATACAGAAGCATTCACCTTTTCTTTATATAACATTTGAAAATTAAAAATATAGCACCTATGTGGTGTTTGCTGCAGCCAATACCTACATTTCTTTATGGTTAGGTTCCTGTACTAGAAAGAACACTGCAATGGAATGTTCATTAGAACACTACATTGCGTGATGTAGTATGTAGTTTATTACACATCTCCCGATAATCCCTGATATTTTTTGCCAGCATTACATTCACAACCCCTTGTATAAAAGGTAAATGCACATGTGATGTCATCAGTGATGTCATCAATGATATTTGTGATGTCATCTTTGATGTCCTGGGTGTTAGTCTTAGCAGTGCATGGTGGTGGTGGGAGTTATGATTGCTTAGCTTACCATAACTGGTGAATTTCAGTTTTTTTTTATTTTACTTGTAACCATAACGTCCTTTTTTACAGAATTTCATAGGTTTTTATTAGTGCAAATTAACCATAACGTCCCTTTAACAGAGTTTTTTCAGTGAATTTCATAGGTTTTTATTAGTGCAACTTAACCATAACGTCCCCTTAACAACATTTTGTCAGTGAATTTCATGGTTTTTTACCAGTGCATTCTAATTTCCAACAAATTACTAATATCCTACGTATCCTAATATAGCAAAATTGTTGTAGAATTTACAAAATGTCACCTTAAAACACTGCCATTCCCCATCTTCTGTTTTACGAAAAGGTAGGGGAGCCCCCAAAGTGTTCAGTGTGGGTTTGGGGCAAAGTACAAAAACAACGAAAAGAGAAAATAACTCACACTGTAAAATTGACATAAAAATCAATGACCTATTTTGCTTATTTCTCCAAATCAATGTCTGTTCTGCTCATAAAGAGTCAAAAGTCGGAGAGTATCAAGAAAAACAACTAGAGAGGTATTGACCTTATTTTTAATGAAAAAAGAATATATACCAAATATATGAAAAATTTGAAAAAACAGTTGCAAATAGATTCAATAAAAACTTGTACATAGATTGTTCAAACACAGAGACAGTGAATTAAACAGAAAAAAGTAAATAGTTAAAATGTACAAAGAGATACTTTTCTCAAAGCATGAAAAAGTGAGATCAAGAACAAAATCACATTCAACATTGAAATTACAGAGACTAGTGTAGTCTGGAGTGTACGCGGAAATGGGCACAGAGAATAGATTACAACAAAAATCGAAAATCAATAACAAAAAAATAAAAAAAATTATCTATCACAGACTTAGTACTTTTTTATTTTTACATTTTACTAAGACTGTCTAATTTCAAAGGTTTCTATCCTTTTTGTATGTATCATGATCAAAGTATGATCATGTTTTCTAGAGCTGCCTTCGTGCCAGTTTTTAAACTGAAAAATAATAATGATGAACTCTATTGCTAGTTCTTACACTTTTCGATATGTAAAATACTGAAGGCATGTTTCGGCTATTGCCATCTTTCTTGGCATGGGTTGTAGAGCCTTCCTCAGGGCAAATCGGATCTGAATAGAATCCCAAAGACAAAAACGGGAGGGGGAGGCAGATACATAAGGTCAGTATATTCAGAAACCAGTTTGTCAACGGTACTTCCTACTGAGGTTAGAACATTATTGGAAAATTACAGTACTGCTTAGCTGAAGAAAAAAGGTGGAGGGCCTGCTTGGTACTCACCCTGTGTGTGGCACAGGGATGTGCAGACTGGTGAGCCTTTTAAGTTTGCTGATGGCGGAGAACTAATCCCCTTGGAGCTTCGAAAAATTAGTCTCTTGTTGCTTAACACGAATCACTGAAATATCCAAGAATGGATGAGCTGTGGTGTAAAAACACAAGTACGAGAAAGGAATTAGAGTGGGAGGGCAAGTTTTTAAACTATTGTTAAAAAAAAACCTAATATAAGCAAAAAATTCTTATTAAGTTGCTGCATAAGATACTTATTTAGTTGCTGATAGTTGGGAAAAGAATGGGGGGCAGGGGAAGGGGGAAGGGGAAGGGGGAGGCGAACGGGAGAGGGAGAAGGCGGGAAGGGGGAAAGGTGAGTGAGGAACCCTGCAACCACCCACAGAAGTGGCGGTTCGAGAGTAACGGTTGGTGTTGTCTTACCGTGGTTTTTAGGTGCTGTAGAGCAAAGTGCATCAGGCTGAAAGCGACTGGGAATGTCCCTAGGAATAATAGTAGCTGAGGTAGATGTCACAAATTTTGCCGGACTCAGAGTTTTGGGAGAAAGGTCTGCGCAAATGTGATGGCGATGCTGAGTGTTGGCAGTAGGGGCAGGAAACTCCTTCTCCTTGCAATGGTGTGATAAACACCAAGGTACATCGCTGTTGCGTCAGTGGGCAAAAAATGCCTGTAGAAAATAGGCAGGCATGTAGCAAGCAAAACCCTAATGGTGGAGGACAAGGGCAGCACTGGTAACGTATGTGCGGTCTAATATGCGAATAGACACTTACTAGAGTTTGTGCGCTAGCACGGGAGGTCAGGTGTCCGTGGATCACCGGAGAGAAAATACCGAAGGAGATGCACCGCAGGATTCGTAGAGAAGTGCGGAGCGTGTGGTAGTCATAGGGACCATAGTAAAGCACGCCCCATAATGCCGCGCGGTAGGGCTCTACCATTCTCGGCACCAGGGGTGCGTGAGTAAATGCAAACGCATGAAGTTTCTGCGAGCGCTTGTAGAAGGGCAATGTTGCCATAGTCACCGCAGTAACAGGCACTGAATGTGTGGTCCAGTGCCAAATGTGTTCGCTCAGAGGATCGGAAGGAGAAGAACGGAGGGAGGCCCCTCATTCGCAGCAGAGCGTGAGCTCGAAAGAATTGGCCACAAGAACTACTGATGTTAACAAGTAAACAGTGATTAGGCAAAAATGCTACAGATTAAAAGACAGGAATAAAGGAATGTTAAGATACCGTCTGGCAAGACCATAGCGGTTTCAAGTGAAAAAGATGATGCCAAAGTGGGCATGGTGAAAGGGAAAATGAGTTATGCTAGCTCTTGGGGTATGCGAGTATAGAGTGAGCAAATATCAAGAGTTCCCCACCTTCTAGCATCAATTCTAACACTTCTGTACACATTTTGCAAATGTTTTCAATGTCTTGCGTTCATTGACGTCCACGAACATCTGACGCCATTGCAGACTTTCTGGACAGTTTGACGTGACCACATATGCGCCCGCGGCATGATGACAAATGCAATGGCACTTCGCGATGGGGCCACGCGGACAGTTCGGAACTGCACTTTATACTGATCTAGGAACTTTCAAGCTTAAAATGTACCCTTGCACAGCTGCTACACCTATTTTTACTGATTATCCATTAACAAGCTAGTACAGCACACATAATTGGAAGAATATTAGCAAAAATGCTATTAGTTAAAAATGGCATCAGCTACTGCCATCCCTCCTCCCCAACAGCCACCACCACCACCAGCTGGAGGACCTACACAACAAAAAAAGTGCAGTACTTCCAAAAACAATGAAGACGACCAAGAAGATGAGGTGGAGGAAGTGCCTACCTCTGGCACCAATAGAGAATCATGGGTGTGGCAGTTCTTTACCACTGTACCACTAAAGCTACCAACGTGAAATGCACTGAGTGCAACGTTGTACTCAGTCGCAGACTACCTGGACAGTACTCACATGGGACCATGTCATATGAGTTGGTTGTTCCTTTCTTAGCAAGTAGTAGGCTCTCTTCCTCCACCTCATCTTCCTCAACCAATACTTTAACCACACAGCCTACTTCTGTGGGATGCGAAATCCCACCATCTACCTTGTAAGCAATAAAAGAGGCTGTTGATCTATATCTTTTGAAGACACAGTCCTCTGTATATACTGCAACACACCTCTTTGCAGGGGAGAGCAATTTCGAAATGCTTTTGAAACTGTAATCAAGGAGCATGAGAAACACTGCCACATTAGATATTTAGATATAACACACGGCCAACATCTTCCACTGTCCACTTGGCCCTCGATATTAGTGGTTGGTGCCTCTTCCCTCATTTCCCTCCTCACCTTTCGTTCTAACCTCTCCTGCAACAAAACAAAATAAAAAAGGTTCCTTTAGGAACTACCTTTCACAGTTAAAAAATGGAAATAAATAATGATCTTATAGACCCCATCTACTTTACATTTCTCAGTAAAGTACATAGACTCAATACGATTTTTCCAACATTTCCATTAGCATTTTGTGTTATGCTAATGGGAATAATGTGGCATTCACCCCTGGTTTCTAGGGAATGGAAACAGGGAAAACGGCCATTTTTAAAATTGTAACTGATATCAAACTACACATACACGCTGTTATTTGTAGTCCTTTGGAACCTAAGCTATAGGTGCGAATATCGGTAAAACAACCACAAAAGAAAATGCTTCCCTGCCCCCCCAGGCCATAAACAAGTGTGCCCTTCATCTGTGCTAGCTCCCCCAACTCCCCAGACAGCCTCCTCACTTCCCCTGCCCTCTCCCATTCGCCACAGAGCACATGCTGCTTCTGTGACACAGTTTGCTTTCAGTTTGTCGGCTATTCCTATCTATAACCGAGGCTACAGAAAGCTTTGTGTTGCAAACTTGGTCCCTGGACTCCCTCCAATTCACTCAGTGCTTTTTAGCCATCCCCCACCTCTAACCTGATGGCATGTGTATGTTTGTTGACCTGCAAATAGGTTTTTACTGCGTTTCATTTTTCAATAACCTTGGCTATAGCTGCGAATATCTCTCGCAACGAGAGAAAAACAAGATGGCGGTCATTTCATTTCTCAAAACCATATGGGAGATATAACTATCATTTTTGGGTAAGAGGGCACCCCCTTCTCCGTCAAATTTTAAAATAACTATGGCACAGAATAACCCCAAACCATGCATGGATCGAGAGTCAATGTTTTGTGCCAGGTTGTTTCAGACCTGGCCCAAATCCATTCAGCGGTTTAGGCTGTACGCTTTGGCAAAAATTGACCTTTTCTGTCTAAGTGAAAATGAATGGGATGTTGACCGTAAAAACAATTGTTGATGCTTAATAACTTTTTTATTTTTAAACAAATCTTTAAGAAACTTTGCAGTCTGGGGAGGCCCGCATACGTTTAATCGATTTCGGAATTTCAAACAAATTCGTTACTCAAATCAAAAGTTATTAACAATAGTGTTTCAGAGATATATATATTTCGTCAGTATGACATATGTTCCAATGACAGTGTCATGGCTTATTATATAGTGGCTAATGTGATGAATCTGTGGATGTCATCCCTTATCCCCTAGGGGTAGACATTTTCCCATGGGTCCAGGGCGGTGCTTCCACAGTACAATAGTGTGCCCATGGGGATGGACCACCGGGAGAGGATCATTTGGGAGAGAAAGCTAATTGTGGGATTAAGGACAACCATCCCCAGAGGATGCAGTATACTGCCGCTTTGTCACACCCTCCCTCTTTTCCCCAGCCTAACTATCCTTTCCTCTTCCCAACTAGTGCCAATATCTTTTATTGTAAAGACAGCTAGCCTAGGATGTTAGATGTGAATAAAGCACCAGAAAATATAATGTGCTTTCCCGATACTTCCAATGCATGTACCGTGAAGAAGTAAATGACCAGGAGTATGAAGATCACTCCAGTAAACCGGGGTGACTGGTCTAGACTATGACAGCATTTCATTGGCCAAAGGCAATACATAATAGTTGCGGGAAAGCAAGATCTAGAGAGCCATCCTCCAAGGAGGAAACCCGGCAGACACTGACCCAGAGAGCACGGAAACACAGCACGAGACGATGTGCACAGTGACGAACAGGAGAACAAAAGTAGTCCAAGATGGAGGAGCTACCCTGGCCACTGCGCAAGAAAACCTCTGAGTGTCCCAAGCTCCAGGGGGATGTTGGAGACAAGAACCACAGCCCGAGAAGGAAACAGTGACTGGCGGCACCACTGCTGACAAGAAGAGATACCCAAACACGGCTGGAGATAGAAAGCACAGCCTGAGAAAGAAGGAGTGACCGGGGGAGCTGCCACCGACCCGAGACAGCACCTGAACACTACCAGAGCATCGCATCTGAGCACTGCCACTCGGAAGACGCGAACTGCGCAAAGAGCTGCTAGAGGTCCAAGTGGAATTGAGGAACATCTACAGAATGCGAGATAAGAGGGCCTGGGTCCCTGAGAATATAGCCAAGAAACCACCTCTGTGGTGAACATTATGATCAGACAGCTCTGAAGGATGAAACCATATACATTGTCCACCTCTTTGGGGATCACCACTACTGTGCAGGCTGGGATCCCTGTTACTGCATCATTTGATTACGTTTATCAAACACCATCAATTTTATGGTGGGTTAAAAAACACTGACAATACTCTTTTATGTGAAATGTGGGAGTAAAACAAATACATTCAGGTAACAAGCTGCACATGCCACAGCACCACACAAGAACCACCCATGGAAGTTCACCTCCTGTTCAGAGTTACAGAACAATGCACCGTTCCTTTGAAAATGTGCTAAAAGCATGCAGTTTACTCCTGAAAAGTCTTTGGCCTCATTCCAAGTTGGGCGGTAAGGGTTACCGGGCACCGGTAAGGAGACTGGTGCCGGTAAACCCTTACCGCCCAATTCCGAGGTCCCTTAGCGGGAACCGACCACACGTCCTTAGCGGGTCCCCCATTCCCATTGAGCCGTATGGGAATGGGGAATGGGTTACTGAATGGGGACTTACCGGGTCCTCCAGGGTCGGAATGACCCGTAAGTCCCCATTCAGCCAGACCGGACCCGGTATTGGAGGCAGCCATGGTGCTAATAACACCATGGGTACCTCCAATCTCGGAATGAGGCCCTTTGTCTTGTAGGGCAACACTATTTTATACATAGCTTTATAAACCGAAGACATAGAGCTCTGAATGATGCCCGTACATGCCTACTACTGACAGCACAGCTGAAGGATTTTACGCAAACACAGTTAACCATAATCCATATTGCACTTTCGAACTCCAGAGATGAAACTACAATTGATTGGACTATTGCCCAAGATAACCGTGTCAAAGATGAGAGTGCAGGCAGGCGCCTTTCCACAATTTTTCAAATTATTCTCTATACCCGGGTGCAGATCTGTTAGCGGAACCTTTGACTCACCTGATACTCAGCCTTGTAAAACCCCTGAAAAGTATGTTTGCAGCACGGAAAGCACGGCCAACTCTCTAGTTCCTGGAAATGGATAGGATTTGGGTTGTTCAGATTTTATGATGTAGAAGGAGAGAACAGTCTGTCCTATGTACGATGTCACCAGACTACCTATTTATCAAGTCACACATCCCTGCTGTTGCTTTGGCAGATATGTCCCTGCCCTGTTACGCTCCAGTTTCTAACACTGGGCCTTCCTTGGCAGGCTTCCTTAGTGAGTGCTATTGTGTTGATTAATGCTGGATTTGCTTTGCTAAAATGAAGTGTTTTTCATTTATTCACACGTGTGTCATCCGTGAGATGCAGAGAAGTACAAAGCTACCTCATCATTCTGCACGAATCGAGAAAGAGTGCAATGGGCAATGCACAGGAAGGATCTACTTTGCGGTACACAAGACGTTTGGTTACCTTTCTGTTTCCCACTTTCCTCTATTTTATTTACCCTTTTCCCTCCATACATTTGGTCATGAACCTTAATTTTGATGTGAGATCATTTTCTTACAATTTACTTAATCCATATATCCGTTGTACCTACATGTCTTCCTTTTCATGTTGCATTGGTCCTGACAAGTGTATTCGCACCCGGGAAAGACAGATTGACCAATCACAATCTGCCTTTCCCAGGCGCAATTGTGCTTTCTCCGCCTGCACACACGGCATGAAGTACAAAAAGCACTAAGTCACTTTTCGAAAGACGGTGGCCATTTTGGAACATGTTTTGTATGGCGCTGTCATCCGAAATTGGACCTACTCCCTTTTCCATTCTAATGGCAGTGGCCATTTCTTTCATCTTTTTTTCTCCAACAGGAGATGCACTCCTGCTGAGCTGACCTCCCATTGGACAAAAAAAGGAAAACCCTCTGCACACTGGTAAATATCAGGGTGCAAATAGCTCTTACCCCCTTGGCAGGGGGCTGACATGGCAGGTGACAGCCTACAGCCCTAGCTAAGGCGCTCTGTCCTACCTTAGCGAGGGCTGGCGGGCTGTTACTGCCACCCGCTGTGTGGGTGAAACCTATATTCCTGGTCAAACTTGGGGCTGGTCATCTCTTAACCAGGTCCCTTTAGGTTGTCCCCCTTTTAGATGTTGACTTTGGGACCTGCGCCCTTCCTACTTAGAATTAGACAACAATCCTAGCTGGGAACTGAGGGACTGGTGAATTGTGCAGACATCCGGATTTCAACCATCCTGCAGCTCAGCGACTATAAGATCAAACTTAGCAGCACAAAGATTTGTGCCTTATAACAAACACTATGGAGATACATCCCAGAACTGCTTTCTGTACTTACTTACCTGTGTGGGCTAAGGAAAGACCTTATGGTCATGTTACAACAATGTATTATCCTCCATTTTTTTTAATGTGTGGGACAATCCATGTCCTGAGCCCTAGAAACTAGCAAAAGCTTCCTGATCGACCCGTAGTGGTGCTAATATTACAGCTTTGGGGACCTGATGCCCAGAGGTGTGTCTCTAGGGACACAATGCACACTGGTACTAGTTTCTGGTTCCCTATCCAGTATAAGGCTACCAATGGCAATACTCCTTCAGCTTTTGATGGAATTGTACACATTGCAAAAAGGGTCTTGGAGACCATCAGCAGCACATCAGAACGTCTATGGCTTAAAAATAGAAGCAGAGCTGGCTGTAAATAACGCAACAAGATCACTTCCACCCCAAATGCACAACTTTATCTTTGAGTGATATGGATGTTGACATCAAACATGTTCCTGAATAAGAGGGGGTTGAAATACTTCCGAGGCACCATTGGCTAGAATAGGTGCTACAGTGTTAAAAATGTTTTCTTACATAGTAGGAACAATGGCAACAGTCGGGTGGTGATCTCAGATTGATCCCACCTCCAGGCACTGTGTGATTTGTCTGCTGGACGATAACATGAAGCACATGATGATCCCATAGCTCAGGGAATTGGAACCTTTGGCTCTCCATGTGTTTTGGACTACAATTCCCATGATAGTTGGCTATTGACTATGTTGGTTAGGGATGATGGGAGCTGTAGTCCAAAACATCTGGAGAGCCTAAGGTTGCAGATCCCTGCATAGCTTGTCTCCTATCTGGGTCCGACCTCCGAAGGTAAACTGACTGCTGTCAAATATAATTTAGAAATGTATTGATGATGAGGCGTCCCTTCTGCACCCAACAAAGCTGCAAGATCTGCTTCAACAGAATTCGGCATGTCACCATCACCTCGCAAAAAATGAACATTTCCATGAGAACTGGGGGCCAGTAATGTGTGATTGGGGGGAAGCACAACTCACATCAGGAAGCACCAAGGTCAGTACCAGCCGTGAAAATCCAAGCAAGTAAGAGAGAGTAGCAAAAAGTATCAGTTGCTGGAGGACATATTTCTACACGTTGACACTGGCAGTGGGGGCAGAAGGAACTATGATGAGCAGCAGAGGTCATTCAGTCTGCCGCTGTCTTTCAAGACAACACTGCCTATCAGCATTGATCATTGTGATTGTGCTTCGATGGCTGGTGATTGCAGTAGCATTATTGGTGTCATGTAAGGTTTCAGCTGGAGCAAGGAGAAGTCCTGCGAGAACGTATTCACATAAACTCGTATTTGCCCAAGAGCTACACACACTTTTACAGTGATTTGTTTAACTTAGTTAGCGAGGGCACTTTATTGCAACGCCTTGGATGGGTACATGCAGAACAGTTAATTGAGGCATATCGTCCGATCTATGTTATTTTAGGTTATGGAAGGTTGTGTTATATCACGTCGCTGGAGTTCATACTGTGCACGACTGCATTTGCATGGTCTGCAAGCGTTACAGTGGACGTAAAAGCTGGGGAACGACTTAGTCAGGAGAGGGGTAAAATAGTGATGTTATTTGTCTATTTCTAGTACTTAATAAGTTTCAGTTTAGACATAGATAAAAATCCAATTCCAATCCAGTGACCATCAGCGCTTGTATTTTTGGGCACCAACAGTGAATGAGTTTGGCCTATTGTGACCAGCAATCTTTCGATAGTGCGGATACGAATAACCTCATTTCCATAGGATTCAATGGTAAAATCTCAACTAGCATTAGTGTAGGGATTCCATGGTCTTGTTGAAGGCAAGGGGGGGAGGGGACTCATTGAGGGAATTGTTAACCAACTTCCCTCCTTGCTTCCTTCTGCTACCCAGGCCATTGGTGCGCACGCACGTTTGTGTGTGTGTGTAATTCCTCTCAATATGTTCTTTCACTCGTAGCAAACTCATCAAACGGTAGATATTTACATCATTTAATAGAGTACATGCAATGTCTCTTCCCGCAAAAGTATTTGGATTGTGTGATTTTTGCTGATTCTTAGGGAATACAATGCCTTTGCTAGGTACACAGCATAGTGACTGTCCAGAGAGTCCTTGTACACAGTACTTGTGGATCTTACAAAATTATTTATTTGGAAAAAGACGAATAATCGGACTTAAACATTGAATTAAACTTGGCAATTAAATAAAAGCAACTCAATTGATGTCAAAATAATTGTGAAATTACAGAATGTGATCATAGTAAAGCAGATATTTGCCAAACCTATCCATCAGACCATTTGCACAAACGCTATGAAATTTGCAAAAGAACGATTACAATAAAAATCGTGATATTTAAACCCAAAAATACTGTGATTGTTAAGGATGATATGTTACACAGCCATTTACAGTGGCAAAAAGCATCACAGCTCCTGCCCAACAAGCAAATGCGTGTTTTGCATGTCTGGGCAGGATAGCTCAGGGGCAATGTGCTTGCCTTGGAAACAATACGATGCAGAGCAACACAGGACCCCGGGTCCACGCTTAGCGACCTCTGGGTATTAAGTGCGTTATAAATAACCTTTTCTAGTTATAATACAAAATAGATATATTTCTAAACTTGTGAAATGCTTAGTAATGCCGATACATTCCAGAGAAAGATGTATGTACTCCCAATAACATATGAAAGAGCGGTGGTGCAAGGTCAATAGTCGCCCGTATAGCACAAATCTGCCACTGGGGTGGCCCAGTAGCCTCAAAGCCATGATGGGGTGTTTACGTAACAAAGCAGAAGAGACCCCACCATGGCAACAAGCACCTGTTTCCTGTGCTACTCAGAACTACTATGACAATCTCTTTACACTTCACAACCTGTTTGGAAGTGGGCCCGATTCACAAAGCGTTTTTTAATGGGATTTTCCATTGAACAACGCTTTGTGAATCAGGGCCACAATGTCGGGCACACAAAGTAACATATTCCAAATGCCCAATGAAATTTGACACACTGTTTTTCTGCTAATGAATCAGGAAGAACAATAAGTGGGGTGGGTATTCAGCTGCAATATGCTTTTATGCCTTGCTGGGACAAGTTGCACTCTGCTCCCTTTAACAATAGCAACCAACGCATTAAACAATACAACTATATAAGGGTTTTCCATCAAAATTCAGATTTTGATGAAAGATCAACTCTTCAACATTTTCATGTATCCATAGGTCTCTGCTCTTTACTGTAATTACTGGGGAAAAAGACATTGTAGGTGTGTGTGTTCTTACGGAGGAAAATACTGGCAGGTTGGGGCAGTTGCATAATATCACACAAGACAGAACCAGGATTGTGGTTGTTACTAAAAATGTCTTTGGTTGACAATACTAATATTGTGTTACCTATTCTGACCCTGGCCAGAAGAACACCCTTACCCTGCAGCGTGTTCTGTCCCTAGTTTGAGAGTGGAGTACCGCCTATCTAAAAGAAGATCGATGAGGGAAACTGGCACTAACCCTACAATGGGTTGTTGATCAGTATTGCCAGAGTGTTGTAGGCTTTCCCAGAAAAAGGCACCTACAAAAGGCCTGAAAGTGGGTGTGTGGGAGAGCATAAAACGGGTGATTTCAGATGCTTTATTCACCCTCTGTAATGTGTGCTGTCCCCACCCATCTATGTGCTTGCATACGGCAAGCGTAAATTATAAAACAAAAGTGATAAAAATATCAAATATTCATTATATTCCTGATGTCTCAGCTAGATCTATATCACCATCTTTTTGTCGGGAGACATCTTTTAGACTTAGTTACGGAGCATTTTTCATAAAATTTGATCTACTGAATAGAAAGCATTATTGCATCATGTAGATCATAGGCATTGAAAGTGGGTTGTTCTCAGCATGCGTCTCCTATGTGTTTGGGACATCCATGAGCTCTTAGGTCGACCGGTTTCGATGATGTATATGGTTCAAATCATCTTCTTCAGGACCAATTTCTTATCCTGTGAGTCAATCTTCTATCCGTCCGATGTGGCGGTAGCCCATATCCCACCTAGGGAATATAAAAACCTATTTCAGGGTCGGGTTCAGAAGGACAATGTAATTTTATTTAATTTTCATGTGCGATTAATGCTAAACACCCATTAAATTGTGCATAGACATTTGTCAGTGGTAGTCCTGCACCCATTGTGTGAAGCACACCCCACACCCACAGTGCTTCTTTCCATAAATTTCATAAATATGTGTGCGGATAGGGTTATATACTGTCCGAGCCCCAGAGTAGAGGAGGGAGAGGTGGGGCAAAACCACTATATCCACACACATATACTGTCACGTACCTCCAGACCATCATGTGTTTGGTAAATACCTTAGAGACTTTGACATTGACTTTCTCTCTATTTCATTTCTTGGTGGTCACAGCGATATGGTTGGGAGCCACAAGGCTGTTAATGCAGGCTCAGTTACTGTCCACAGTGGGCTATGGAGTAGAGAGAACACAGAAGGGACAAGTATCCGCTTTCGTCTCAGCGTCTGTGTTTGCATGTTATTGTTTATGTATACTACAATGGTGTTTTTGACAACTTCCAGATCGGGAGGAGGCATAAAGCTTATATAATATACACCATTAGTCACTTGCAAGCTTCATGTGCTGTTAATGTATGGTCGCAGAGACAGATGAAACGCTACTTTGAATGCCGCAATGTATAATCTACGGTCCATGCTGCAAAACCTGTTTTACTTGTGATGTAATGTACGGCAAGTTTGAGTGCCTCATATGGGTTCCAGCACTTGCAGGCGTCTATGACTGGTCATTGCTACGGGGAAAAATTACATCTCTTGAACAAACTCCTAGCTGCTGCCTCATATGAACTATCAGACAGGACTGACACGAAACGAAAACAAAGGCAGGACTTTCCATTAGAACCCCTCTCGCGCCGGCCATCTTGAGGGTCTCATCGTGTATAGAGTAATTTGACTGTTGGACTGTGCTCATTCTATTAAGGGGGACTGGACAGGGAAAGTGCCACAATTTTTAGTTACTGTGTATTCAGTCACACATTGTATACAGCACTGTAAGCATCTATAACCTAAAACATTATGTTTTCTTGTATATATATGTGTGGGACCCAGACTTCTTAAAGGTGCTTGTGGTCTCTATATTTGAATTGCGTACCCCAGTAATGTAATGCCTGTACACTTGTTTTGTGGATCATTTTATGAACGCCAGTTTGTTCCATTGTATTTCCTCGTTTAGACCATTGTTTACAGTGTCCAAGCGGAAAATCCAGTTCTGTTCCCTTTTAAGGAGGATGTTATTAAAGATACCACCCCTGAGGGGCCGTTTGATCTTCTCTAGGAGGGTCCAGCTGAATTCTTCTGCTGTGTGATTTTTGTTAATGAAATGAGCCACCATTGGAGCAGTGACTTGTGTTCAATAGGTCGTTTTTTACTGCTCTGCATGTCATGCCCACGTACTGTAGATTGCAGGGGTAAGTGATGAGATACATTACCCCCTTGCTATTGCAATTACTTAATTGCTGTTGTTCCCAGGAGTCCTCCACTCAATTTCTATTCTGCGAATTCTTGTAGTTTGCGCACACATCACCCATGCCCCGCAGGGAGAATGCCCAGATGCTAGTGTGGTCCCCCATAGGGTGTTGTGATTCATCACAGTTGTGTCATTACAGAGGCAAATCCATCACAGGTGTGTTTCGTAGAGATGGACATTCTGGCATTTGTGGGCAAAGGTGTTTTTTGAATGCTAGCATGCTGGGCAAATCCATGATAGGTTTGTTCTTACAGAGACAATTGTTGGCATGTTGGGGCAAAGCACTCACTGGTGTGTTCTAACAAGGAGTGGCTTTCTGTTGGTATTAGGTCAGCGCTGGCATGGTTGAAAATTTGCCGTATCTACTTTGAATAATATTTGTTTGGTACTTAGCTATGTTGACCTTATCAATCAGAAGCTCTTTATAGATTTTGTTTGCCCCTTGACTAGCTATTTGAACACCCAAATAGGTGTAGAGGCGAACCACTTGCAAGCTTTGCCCTGTGAGGGTCCACATTTTTCCCTTCAATCTGCGCTTGCCTAATACATTAAATTCCATGATCTTAGATTTATCAAGATTGATGGTTAAAAAATTATCATGAGTCTATACAGCAAGCGTATTCAGTGCATTTTGGAGTCCTCTTGGTGTTTTAGATATAATGACCAAGTCATCCGCGTACATAAGGAATGGTATTTTTATGGCCCAATTTTGGAGGATCAGTTAATATGTTTTGGAATACCTTGCATATATCAGAAATGAAAAAATTGAAAATGGCGGATGCATGGGTACATCCTTGTCCTACTCCACAATGAACGTTGATTGAAGCTGTGAGTTTACCATCAGTAGACAATATTACCTGCATTGTGTTGTTATCATGCAGGTCTTTAATAAGGGAAATTATGTAACACGGACAACTTTGTTGTATTAGTTTATCTATTAGCAATCTCTGGAAATTGAGTCGAAAGCTGCTTTCAAATCTATAAATGCCACAAACAACGCTTGTTTTCTGATTTGATGACTGTAAATTATAGATGATAAGGTCAGAAGATTAACACAAGTACCCATCCCAGAAATTAAACCTGTTTGGAAAGGATCTCTAATACATTCCACTCAGGTCCAGTTGTTAAAATCTCTTAGTATAAATTTAGCAAACAACTCGCCAGGGGCATCCAAAAGGGAGATGGGCTTGTAGTTGTTGGCCACAAACCAATCTCCCCTTTTAAAGATGGGAACAATTATTGCAGAAAGCCAGGAGGAAGGGGTCTTATTGACAGCCAGAATTTGGTTGAAAATGTTGTTGAGAATGTTTGCCCACATTTCATCATTTTTCTTAAAGACATAGTTGCTTAGCCCATCAGGGCCAGGGGCACGAGAGTTATTGCGTTTTTTGATTTCAATGAGAATGTCCACCTCATCAATAATGAGGCCATCATAGTTGGAAGCCTCCATTAGGGCATACAATTCCCACCCTGTCGGTCTTTGATACAGGGTAGAAAAATGTGTTATCCAGGCTGACTCACTGATGCCGTTGATCTGCACTGATTTTTGCTTTAAATTGTTCGCAATGTTCATTAAAGCCCAGGTTTGAGCAGAGTTTTTGCATCTAACACTTCTCAACATACTTTCTTTGTCAGTTTGCAACAGCTGTATTTGATGACTATGCATCCAATTGCGATACTGACAGTGGAGTGCATATAGCCGCTCATGTTTGTTCATACAGTTGGAAGAAGCCACAAGCTTTTTGTTTTTGCACAAAAGTTCCTTCTTGGACTGTACCAAGGGATCGAATTTGTGCCGCAGTTGGAATTGATCTTGTGAACAATAGATTACCTTCTGCCTCTGCATTACTCTCTGAGCTCTCTCGTCATTCCACACGGCTTGGAGCCTCTTCCTCCTGCGTGCATTCTTGGTGGACTCACTTCGCCGAATCCTGCGGCTCCCTCCATACCGCTGCCTTCACTCAGCTCTCCGAGCCCCTTCTTCTTCCCACAGGGCTTGAGTCCCCTCCTCCTGCACACTATCCCGACGGATTTCCTTCACTGCTTCCTGGGGCCTCTGTACTTCAATCAACCCCGGAACACCGTCTGGACTACGCTGGCTCCTGGTTGATCCATATAACTGCCTTCTGGGGCCTCTGCGCTATACCTGCTCCACTTGTATAATTTTCGCTCCACTGGCTTTGCTCCAACTCTACTCCCACAGTTCCTGGCTTATCCGGCTCTGACTTTGAGTTGTATGCTTCTTCTCCCCCCTCTTCATTGTTTGTTCCCACGCCTTTTCAGCTCTACCCTGTCACCACCTTCGGCGGTGCGGAAATAACTTTGCACACCTACTTTGTCATACATCAAGCACCACTTGACCCCTCCATCTTCACTATTGAGTTCCTGCACCATCTGACTTTTTTGGATCCTTCTGGCTCCCTCTGTGGTGATAACTTGGTGCAACTACATTGTCCTGTCTCAAGCACCTCTGGACTCCTCCATCCACAGTCTCGAGTTCCTGAACCCTCCGACTCTTTTGACTCCCACTGGCTCCCTCCCACCTCCAACTTGAATTCCTCCTATCATCATCCTCGCTGATCTCTACCCTCTACATTCCCATTCCTACTATTCTGCTCCTACCTACCTGTCTGTACCTAAGTCCTTGGCATGCGATCCCCCTTATCTCCTTCTCACCTCAATCTCTCCCCCCTGCCCCCTACCATCTCCTCCTCTCCCTCCTATTCTACTCGCTCCTCCTGATGCCTAGTCCTCTCCACTATTTCCCCCCCCACTCTCATACCCATCCTTCTTCCTTTTCTCATCGCCCTAACCTTCTCTACCCCCCCACTGCCAACCAGTCTGCCCTCATAAACACTGCTCTCTGGAACGCCAGATCCATCTGTAACAAGACCGCAGCTACCCTTGATCTTTTCTTTCGCCTCAATCTTCATTTCCTCTGCCTAACTGAGACATGGATTCCACCTCACAACACCTCTGTCCCTGCTTCCTTAACGACCTCGTCTTCCTCTTTCATCCATACCCCTCGTTCCTCTGGACGAGGTGGCGGCGTTGGTCTCTTATTCCACCCTAAATTCATTTCCTCCTCTTCATCTCAAACTCTCCCCTCTTTCTCTACCTTTGAATTCCTTTACAAGTCCTTCTCTTCTCCCTACCCTATTTCCTTCCTGATCGTCTATCAACCCTCTGGTCCTCTCTCCTCTTTCCTTGATGATCTGGATCACCTCCTCTCACTTATTTCTCCTCCTGCCTCTCCTTTAGTGGTACTTGGTGACTTTAATATCCATCTGCCTTCTCCCCCACAATCTTCTCCTCTCCTCTCAATCCTTGATTCCTATCTCCTCTCCCTCCTTCCTTCACCCTCTACTCACTCCTCTGGCTCCACTCTTGACCTCATCTTTTCCTCCTCCCACTCCTCCTCCTCTGTCTCCTCTCTCCCTGTTTATCTCTCAGATCATGCTCTACTCTCTTTCTCCCTTTCCCCTCTCTCTACACCTACTACCACTAATCCCTCTCCCCAAACTACTCACTTCCTGACCTCTGGGACTTTGATGCTACCCTCTTCTTCGACACCTGCTCTTCTTCTCTCCCTTCTCACCAAGACTTTGCTTTACTCTCTGCCGATGATGCCCTCTCTTCCCTTTCATCCTCTAGCTCCACTACCCTTGACCAACTTTACCCCCTTTCTCTCTTTCGCCCCACACGGAAACCTTCTCAACCTTGGCTTACCCCCCGTCTCCGCTCTATGCGACGCCTTCTCAGGCGATTAGAGTGACTCTGGCTCAAAACTCCCTCGCTTTCTAATCAAACCTCTTACTTCTCTTACCACGCTCTTTACAACTCTTGTCTTGCAACCACCAAGTCCTCTTACTACTCTAACCTTCTCCAGTCTCAAGCATCTCATCCTCGTCAAATTTTTCAAACTCTTACCCGTCTTCTCTCTCCTCCTATTCCCGATCCCTCATCCAACTCCACGCTTTCTCCCTCTGACTTTGCTAACTTCTTTTCCTCCAAAATCATCTCACTCTGCCAAAAAAATTAACTCCCCCTCTAGCTCCCTCTCTTCTCCTCCCCGCTCTCCTCCCTCTTCCACTATGTCTGTCTTCTCATCTGTCTCTGCTTCGGATGTCTCCTCCCTCCTTTCCAAAGCCCACCCCACATCAGCTCCCTCTGACCCTCTCCCCTCCGTTCTCATCCCCAAAATCTACCCTCTTCTATCTAATCTATCCCATACCTTACCACTTTCTTTAACTCCTGCCTCTCCTCTTCTACCCTTCCCTCAGCCTTCAAACATGCAACGATTATTCCTATCATAAAGAAACCCTCTGCTGATCCACTCCTCACCTCTAACTACAGACCTATCTCCCTTCTACCTTTCCTTTCTAAACTCCTTGAGCGTCTCGCTTATTCTCAACTCTCTTCTTTTGTCTCTTCCTCCTCTCTCCTTCCTCCCTTCCAATCTGGCTTCCGACCTAAACACTCCACTGAAACCGCTCTCACTTCTATCCTCAATTCTCTCCTCTCTGCTCGGCATGCCAAGCAATCATCCATCCTTATTCTCCTTGATCTCTCTGCAGCTTTTGACACTGTTGATCACCCACTCCTCCTACACACTCTCTCCTCCTTCGGATTCAAAGGCCCTGTTCTGAAATGGCTATCTTCCTCTCTCTCTTCTCGTTCCTTTACCGTCTCATGGGGGTGTCAGACCTCTTCTTCCTTCCCTCTAATATACGGTGTTCCACAAGGCTCTGTACTTGGTCCTTTCCTCTTCTCTCTTTACACCTCACTTTTACGCTGATGATACTCAACTCTTTCTCTCTTTCTCCTCCTTCACACCTGACCTCCATCTCAAACTCTCCTCCTGTCTCACAGCTATGAAAAACTGGATGTCCTCCCGCTTCCTCTCTCTTAATACTGATAAAACTGAAGTCCTTTTCTTCCCTTCTAACTCACTTCCTCCTCCCTCTCCTCCCTCATTCATCCACTTTCCTCCCTCCAACCTCCCTATCTCCTCCCATGCTCGTAATCTAGGCGTTATATTTGACTCCTCTCTCTCCTTTTCACAACACATTTCACTTACCTCTCGCTCCTGCCGTTACCACCTATACAACATCCGCAAAATCCGTCCCTCCCTCACATTCCATGCGACCAAACTCCTTATCTCCTCTCTCATCTTTTCCCGACTATTCTACTGCTCCCCCTTATTCTTTGGACTTCCTGCATCCCAGCTTGCCCCCCTTAAATCCATTTACCACTCTGCTGTTCATACTCTTTGTCTCCTTACCTCCCGTGATTCCATCTCCTCCTCGCTCTCTCATCTCCGATGGCTACCTTTCAAATTACAGTTAAAATTCTGCTTTCTCTGCCTTGTTTTCAAATCCTGTTACTGAAAGGCACAGGAGACCCCACACTCTAGATTAGGGTATTACCGTAATAATTCATCTCGGAAAGGAAATCCAGAGGAAGCAATTTTCAAAAAGGGTGTATTAGGGTTTTATTATACCCAATACATTTTTTCTTTGTGAGTTTAGTCACGAATTAATCTGCACTGTAGCAATTTTTATTTTATATAGCAGGAATATTTTAAAAACATCACAATTTAGTAAAAATCATCCTAATAAATCATACAACCATTTATCCGCATTCATAACACATCCATCCAAAAACTCATACACCTCATCAACAAATACAAGGTAAATACATATAGCAAATATAACAATTCATCCACAATTTCATAACGATACAATCAATTTTTGTGCAAAACAACGCATAGTGCAAGGCCACAACAGGTTTTTGAGTGGACAGCAGCAACAACACTTAATGCATGACCATGGTAGATTTTGATAGCAGTGGTCAGCAGTCAGGATAGGCCAAACAGAATCTTCATAAGCGGCCTTATCCTAGGTTTTTCTCGACTGGTTTCGACGTGTAAACGATAGTTTAAAACGTCTTCATCAGGAGATTAAGGGTAGTTTGCTTGTCAATTGTAATTCGAATCGGTCCATTCAGTAAATTTTGTGCGAAACAGAACCACTGTCATACAATTTGGCAATGTTCTGGTAGATGTTCCTGCAAGTCAGATGGCTAGAGTCAGACTCCAATCTGCAGTAAGCATTCCATGGAGTGCATCGCCACTACTCGAGCGGGACCCAGAGTTCGCTGTTGGCTCCAGTCATCTATACCGCGTCCGTTCGGGAGAGAGACGC
This sequence comes from Ambystoma mexicanum, assembly GCF_040938575.1. NCBI lineage: Eukaryota > Metazoa > Chordata > Amphibia > Caudata > Ambystomatidae > Ambystoma > Ambystoma mexicanum. Next base: position 278,549,249 of record NC_090929.1, on the reverse strand, counting down.
GCATCTCAAATGTTTTCAAATCCTTACATGGTCTTGCTCCTCCCTATCTCTCCTCCCTTCTCACCTTTTACTCCCCCTCTCGCTCTCTTTGTTCTGCTGACCATTTCCTCCTCACTGTACCTCCTTCCCCTTGTGCTTCCTCCCGGTTCCGTTCCTTCCAACTCCTTGCTCCTCTTCACTGGAACTCATTCCCTCTCTCAATCCGCTCTTCCACGACCCTTCCCTCATTTCGCACTTCCCTTAAATCCCTTCTCCTCCACTCTCCTCCTTGAAGTCCTCCCCTGTTCTCTCTTCCTCCCCCCCTCTCCCTCTTCTAACTCCTCTCTCCCCACTCCCTTTATATTCTCCCACCCTTCTATTCTTCACTTGTTCTATCCTTCTCTGTTCCCCCTCACCAATCCTACTCCCTCTCCACTTCCCCTCCCCCTCAGTTAATTGTTTTTGCACTGTTTTGTTGTCGAATTATTCATTATGTAATTGTGCTACCAATGTTTATTGTTGTTCACTGTATAAGTTGTTCCATTGCACAGTGCCTTGGTGTAAGGCGCTCTATCAATAAACAAATCAATCAATGTAGGTAGGTGGTATAGTCGTTTGTCGATGTGACGTCCTGATTGCAAATCGCCACCTGGTTGTGAAAAGCCAATAGAGAGTGGGGGTTCCAACTCAGTCGCGTTCAAGCGTTATTGGCTGTCATCATCTGAGGAAAGCTAAATTGACCACTGTTTACGAGCCCCCAAGTTGACTGACCTTGCAAGGATTAACATGTTGTGGTCACTAAAGACTACCATTAGCCATCTTAAGCAGGTCAAGTTAAATTTCAAATTATTCTCTGGCAGAATTTGTAGGTTTAAATCTCCCATCACAATGATGTTAGTAATTTCGGGAGATTCCGAGACTTCATTTAGTAGGCATTCTAAATCGCAAAAATATTATCATCTGACATCCCCATTGGATTGCAATAAATATTCAAGATTGCCACTGTTCCTCCCGGAAGGGTGAGCTTGGTGAGTAGTAAATAGGGATTGGGAGCAGCCCACCAGGCAAGTTGCCAGTTCCTATGATTTTTAATTGCTACTAACATGCCAGATGAAGGGATAAAAAAAAAGCTTATAGTGCCCCGGTCATGCAGTTCTTGCGGGCCGGGGTACTAATAGCTATATGCCCTTCACGCCGGGGGCATTACCTGAGTCGGTAATGCCCCCACCACTCGGGGCATATTGCTTCAGAATAGCTGTGTCTTGAATAGCAACATGAGCCCCCAGGATCAGACCAATAGAACTGTACAAATAATCTGTTATCTGATACAGACAGATAATTAGTCACTGATTATCCTGAATCATATAGATTGAAATGCTGTTGATTTGAAACATCTAAATATCTTGAATTTTATGAATAACTATGTATGAATACAATTTTTGTTTCTGTAAGTAAACAGAAAACAGCTTTATTAATTCGTTTGAAAATCTGTAGACATTGAAGCGCAATTGAAGTATTTATTAGAACCATTAAAAGGATTTATGTTAAGAAAAGTGTTTAGCTATGCAAGTGATGCAGAGCTAATCTATCCCCCCTTTTCTTTTTTCTATTTTCTCTTTTTCTTTTACATTCAGCATTGTGTCCCCCACTGACTGAGTCCATTTTGCATCCCCCATTTTTGGTCTCCTCTTTGTTGAATGTAAATCAAAACTTCAAACCACATGTTATACTTTTTGCATGGTATCCTTTGGTTACTATCTTATGTACTTACATTCCCTTGACAAATATTGCTGGTATTGATTGCATATGCAGAACCTGTTTGCCTTGAAAATAAAGCATGGCAAAACCTTAAGGTGAACTTCAAATATGCCGAGTAAATCAAACGGACACATTGAATACCTGATGCTCATGTATATTTTGTGACAAGAGCTCTATACTCACTAATTAGGACAAGTGCATTGATACCGGGACACTTCCTAGTTTACTCAACAAAATGCACATAGTTTCCATTAAGATTGAAGAAAATAATTCTTAAGAGAAGAACAAAAAAGACAATAAGAGGTAATAGAATGAAGGGAGAAAATTCAAGTGAGATAGAGGAAGCAAAGACAAAGAATGAAAACGTGATTGAGAGCAAGGGGTAGTGAGGAACTGATAATAGAAATTGACCCTGACAACATAAAATACAAGAAGAAACACAGAAATAAATGAAAAAAGAGAACATTAAATTTAAGACGGAAATAGAAAGGCAACCACCCTAGAGAGGATAGTGACAGTGAGATAGAATCACGATGAGACAATAAATATAAATGATGAATAGAAGCATTAAAAACTGACTTTAAAGACGCTGAACGAGAAACAGGAAGACCAAAGAGCAAAAGAACAGACGTGATAAAATAAGTGATGAGATCAACAGAAATGTATCATTAAATGTAAGAAAAGGACAAGCATTACAAATACTGAAGAGATGAACACAACAAAAGCAGCATGTGATCAAAATATGATAAGAAAGAGATAAATCAGAATCAAGATACAAACCCAGGTTATGAACAGAAGTAGAGGCAGGAAAAAGAGAAGGAGGACAAGAAACAGAAGGAGGTGGAGAAGGAGGAGGAATAGTATTCGCTGGGAAATAAAATAACTTCAGTTTTCAATGCATTCAAAACAAGAAAGTGATCAGACATCCAATTTTTAATAGCAGTAGGACAATAAGCCAGATTATCATGAATAGAAGATGTGAAAGAAGACAAGGACAGGAAGAGTTGGGTATCATCTGCATAGAAATGATGGGAGATACCAAAAGACAAGATAATAGCTGCTAGAAGATAAGAAAATGAAAGGGCCAAGAACAGAACCTCGAGGAACACCATGAAGAAGGGGTAAAGTGTTAAATGAAGTCCCAGCTCAGGAGACTAAGTGTGTGCAATAAAATAGATAAGAATGAAAGCAGGATAACACAGAAACAGAAAACACAAAAGAAGAAAGAGAAGTTAGGAGTAAAGTATGATCCACTGTGTCGCTAAAAGCTGACAGATCCAGTAGAATAAGCCAAAAAGAATGTTTAGAATAGTGAGCAGAAAGGAGAGAATCACAAACAGAAAGGAGAGCAGTTTCCATTGAATGAAGAGGGTGAAAATGTGATTGGAATTGAGGAAGAATAGAATTTTCAGTGACAAAAGTAGAGACCAGAGAATAAACAAGACGTTCAAGAAATTTAGAAGGAAAAGGGAGAAGAGAATTTGGACACACATTTACAGGGTGTGAAGGATCTAAAGATGGTTTCTTCAAGATCAGAACAATTGAGGCATGCTTAAAAGAAGCAAGAAAAGGAGAGGTAAGAAGATAAATATTACAAAGAGAAGCAATATAAGAAACAAATAAAGGATAGACTTTTGGTATAAGAGATGAAGGAATAGGATCAGATGGAGAAGCATTAGGATGAGCACAAGCTAAAACAATAGAGATATCAGAATTAGAGATTTGTGAACATGAATAAATGGTTGAAACAGAAGAAGATGATCTAGAAGAGGATGAAAATGAATTGGAAGCTGACAAACTAATAGCAGTTAGAAGAACAGTCATTTTGTAGAAAAGTATAAAGAAAAGTCTGAAGCATCAAAAAGTAGAATTAAGAGAATAATCAGGCAAAGGACGAAACAGAAGATGAGAAAGTCAGTTAAATAAATGGTGAGGGTGAGCAGATTGAGCAAACAGAAGATCCGAAAAATATTAATGTTTAGCTGACAAAAGAACGGCACCATATAATGTATGATAAGAGGAAAATATCTGATGCTGACAGTGTCTCTCCATGCGACGAAGTGCTCCCCGCATAGAGGGAAGATGGGATTTTTTGGGAAGGGGAGTATGAAGCAGGCACAATTTCTATTTGCTTTAGTAATACTAATGTAGAGGAGCAAGTGGACGCATTCTCCATAGTCAACGCCCCTCACTCCCACCCTATTGCAGTAACAGACGAGGAGCTACAATTGGGAACCCATGTACAGCTTTATGCAACATGTCCATACCACATTGATTGTACAAAAAAAAATATGCGCTCAGGCAGCCATTCAGAAGGTACCCTCACCTTGAAACAGTGGACGAACCTACCAGGATGGAGGTCCCTTGCTGAGTTGTCGAGAAGCAGCCATGAATGAAATGGTATGCAACATGGATGTACGTTAAAGAAAGTCTTATACCAGCAAAATAATGTCTGAAAGAAGATCTATGACCCACTTCTGAATGGATATGAAAATACATAAGAATAATGATGTAACTGAAACAGTAAGAGAAGCATGTACTCCACGATGCAGTATTTGCAAAAACGAAGGAGACTGAAGTGACCCTCTGGTCAATAACTGTAAATATGCTGAAATGCAAGGTAGAAAGAATACATAGAAGCTTGCTTAGGAGAGGTATTTATTCAACGTTTAGGACTACCATCAGAACAAGATGGATGGCGGCTCATGTCAATAATAATAATAATAATAATAATAATAATAATAATAATAATAATAATAATAATAAACCCAGTTACCTCAAAAACACAAGCCCAGGATCTTAAACGTGGAGAGATGATGCAATTGCTGTTTTCCTTGCAAAATAGGGGAGTACATTGGCTTTGAACCAAGGATGCTATTTCGAGAGATGAAGAATAAACACAAATGGAGTCTGTAAGCAGACCATGCATAAGGACATATTTTCTAAAGATTAGGAGGAACACAAACATTTACTGATGCCAAATATTGGATGATTAAAAGGCATAAAGTCAATATCGGATAGAGTGAGCAAGTCTCTAAAGGACACCTGCACCAAGCTAAAGTTGAATCAAATAAGGGTAAAACCACTGTTGATATAGACCAATTCATGGTCTTGCAACAACTGATGATGAGCTTGCAAACAAGGGCTATTCATTAGGACTGGAGCTAAGATAGCGGTGTACCTACACTCCCTTGGATGCCTCGGGACTGTGCAGACTGGCAAGGTCAACCTTCAAACAGAAGACACTGGTATGAGACCCACCAATGAAAAAGGGTGGCCTAATTCGGAAGCAAATGAAGAGCTGACGCATCCAACCGTTTCTATGTACATGCTGCTAACAAGGCAAATGTCCAAGGTTGGATTTGGGTTGCCAACCAATTAGAATAGCCTGCCAAGCACTTTTTCGTACAATGCTGAAGAGTATCAGTCCGCTGCCATATTTTCTGCTGTGACGTTTGCCTTATACCATGTGACTAGAAGTAGCTCAGGGTGTGTCTCACAGTAATGAGACCACCAATGAGGTACTAACACTCATAGTTTCTATATGTAGAAATGATCCCCTAATCCAATCCCACCCATCACAGATTTGTGAAGTTTGCCACATAGGATGATGTCACAGATGACTCATCTAGCATTATAAAAACTATGCATGGCTGAAAAGACAGTGTGATCCTGCATGAGTCGAGTTGATGAGTGCATATTCGCCCAGCTTTACTCCTTGAGATTAGAGCAGTATTTTACCAACTCCTTTGAGTCTGTTCGGTTATTGGGTCCAAAGTATTTTTCATGGTGATTCCATCTAGCGCAACAAATGCTTCAAGATGCAAAAACACTTCGTAATGGAGGGGGATCTTGTTTTTGGATTGTTTTTTTTACTCTATTCCAAAGATTGTTTTACTGTACAGATTATGCTTAATGTTTTTTAAGTTTAACTTTGTACTGTTTAACTTAGTAGTTTGACATTTAAGGGCCAACCAGGCTGTTTGGTGGGGGCATTTTGTTTGCTTCTTAGAGCCTTATTATTTTTATATCTTGGTGTCTTCATTGTTTTTTGTTGATACAGTATCAGCCTTCTTTTAACTGATAATAGTTCTTCCCATGTAAACGGGTAACAATTTCAAAGTCATGATGCTGCTGATAAGCTTAGCTCCACTCCATTGCTTTCCTGTGGTAGTGGATCACTTAATCTGCAAGGACATAGGGGGTGATGCTGAGGAACCTTCTCGAGAGTTAAATGGCACAGGGTGGAAAAGGGGTGGTGGTTCACAGAGGTGCCAACGAATGGGAAATGTAAAAAAACTGGGGGCCACAGGGGTGTCCCCATGAAAGCATACACAAACACAGAGAAATTAATGGGCGAGACCCCTGTGACACAGATGTCATGGATTGTGCTGTGACGATTAAGGCCATAAGGCTGGGAAGTAGGTTAAGAGGCACAGAGTTCACCCTTGGTAATGGACAAGGCAGAAAAGAAGTGATACATCTATTGAGAGCTTCACCATTATGCAGAGGTTCATGTTCAGTGGTAAGATCATCTACAGAATAATCCTCCCTGATCCCTTCCCATAGTTTCTATTCATATTTTCAATACAGTTTGGTGAAATTGCAGAATTATTTGGTTATTTACTCGCTCATCACTGCCACCAAAGTAACTGCCAATTGTGTTATGATTCTGCTGCTGTCTGATTATGGTTCACATGGTGAGGATCAGCCCCTGGTCCCACTGTCTCTGGGCTTATCAGTGGTGGTTGTGCACATTCAACATAATCTGCCCACATAACCACCTAAGAAAAAGGAGTGATTTCCTGACAGTCCAAGCACACCAGCCGTGCCATGTGGTACAGGGTGACTGTCATGGATTCCATCTGGAAGAATTGGGAGAGCATGAGTATCATTGAAGTTGGCTGTTTTTTAAAACTGGGGGTAGTTGCTGCAATGATCAAAACTGTATATTGCTCTCTTGCTTGGGCCCAAGATGTTGTTTCTTTGCCACCAAGACATGTATGTGTGTGCCATCTCTTACTAGTATCTGCTACCTATGTTCTGGGCTGGCTGCTACGTGGCCTTCCTGCATCCAGCCTGAAGATGGAGCTGGCATGGACATCATCATACTTGGCCCTTTGATGATAGCTAACCTAGGCACTGATACTAAACTTGTGGAGGTTTGGATTCCCCCCTTGACAGTTCCCTGGCATTGTCTGAACTACGCCACCAAGCATACTGCTGCCCCTCATACAGATTTACTCCCAGATAGGCTGAAGGCAAAAGTAGACGACAGTTTGTGTAACCCCTTCCTGTTTTCATGACCATGTTCACAGTGGCCCTTCGACCTGACACGGCACGAGAGAGAGAGTTCTTCTGGCTTCTCTTCTTATGCGGAGTGGAGTGCATCTAATGTTCCCTAAGACCATGTGGGCTAAGTGGATGCCTTGTTGCTCCTGTTCAGTTTCTACATTATTTGGAAGCAAGATGCCATGAATCATTTAGGACTCTAAGTGGATGTGAATATCCTGGTCTCCTACCACTGTGGGGGTGAGAGAGGATTCCTTTTTATGTTAAGTGGGTTGCATGTCAAAATATCTCATACCAATGTAAGGAATACCAGGATATTGACCAAGACCTAAAGTGCACAAATTGCACAAATATCAGCCTCTTCATTTATCAAAAAATACAAAATGTCTCTCTGTTGACTAAATTGAAAGTTAAAGTAATTTGTTGATCTTTTCAAAATGACCCAGAAAATGGCCCTAAAAATGTACAGTCGCTGGTGTGCCAATGAGGGGACAATCCCACAACATGCCTTCTCCATCCCCCGTTCGACTCCATCTTGTTGGGGTCATCAGGAAAGGTCCCCATGATTATGGGGGGTTCATGTTGTGCACGCTGTATTGATAAACGGGGGGTGATGTTGCAATTTCATATGTATCGAAGTATAGGTAATTATGGATGGGATATGTTACTGTAGTCTAGAGTTGATACATATTAGCTTGCATGTGCCCAGAAAGATAGAATGTTAAACACACCAGAATGTAAAAACATACATGCACATGAATAAAAATACATGGGGAAATCATGAATCTCGATATGGTGGGCTTTTTACAAATGAATCAACAACAAAGTAGTCATGGGCTATTTTGCAAAGTGCATTTTGAAAATGGTTCTGTGAGGCTTTAGAAGCCAGGGGATAGTTGAATAAGTAATGTCATAACATTCACGGTCAACACAGCCACAGAAACTAGCCATTTGTTTTATGGTCTGAAAAGTATTGTAGCTGTAGATGTAATCTCATGATGCCTGAGAGTGTGACAGAAGGTTTTTCGTTAATTTGTTCTGGTCAAGAGTAAAGTGCGGGGTATGCCAATGCCCAGGGCTTCCCAAATGTGTCAATTGTGCGAAAAATTTGCAGTTTTGTAGATTGGAAAGTTTCAATGGAACAGTGACTTGGGGAATGAGATAGGACGCTGTGTGCAGCAGGAGAGAGTGACGCTGGGGCCTCAGTGGGCCGTGGGAGGGTTGAGACACCTGCAGTGCCCCTTTCCTTGTGCCCTTATCTCGAGCTGTGGGACACTGAAGACTCACAAGCTGTGCAGGCCACTGTTAGCCTCTGCAAGGGGAAATCGGAGCTATGAGCAACAAGCAGCAAGGTTCAAAGGCGGCAAGCACTGCTCACCGGCTCCCAAAAACTACAAGTGGAGAAATGGGAAGTTGACAAGAAGAAAGAAGATGCCAGGAGGAGCGGTCAGAGACCCACAAGTGAAATAAAGGGAACAAACATTCCGGGGCACACCAGGGGCTATGAGAATTCATATGTTAATGCCGAACAAACTGAAACCTATCATAATGGGGCTTGGAACACAAACTGGGGGGTTTTAAATGCCGAACAAGCTGCAAATTGTGATTAATACTTCTAAGAGTACAAGAAGTAATATTGAATACAGAACAACAGGAAAGATCTGATGAACATATATGAACCAAGTGGAAAGCAAGTTATGATGAACATATATGAACAAAGTGAAAAGTAAGTAATGAATATTTATGAACCGAGTGAAAAGCAAGTGATGAACATTTATGAATAAAGTGAAAGCAAAAGATGAGCACTCATGAATACTGTGAAATCAAGGTGGTGGAAAAGAGTGAAAACCCTGGAGTGAATTGTGTGGAACACATGTTGTGGTATCGTCAAGATATTACCAAGGAGAATCATAAATCATTGTTGACCAATGACACAGGTGCGGAGAGAGAAGAGCAAAGAGTACAGAAGTGTAACAGAGTTCCCAGGGGTTATTGGTTGCATGATGGGTGGACTGTGTGGTCTGACAACAGCGCCTGGACCTAGAGACCCCAATTGGAAAGAGCCAAGGAAAACAATGATAAAGAAACTGCATTTATAACAAGATTGTTGAAGTGAATGAGAAAGAGAGCAATCTGAGTGAACTATTGAAAAGCCTGGAAAATACATAGTTGTACTGGAACTGTTTTATGAAAGTAAAGAACGTTGAACTGATTGTAGATTTTGAAGCTGGAAGAGCAGACTTCAATGACAAGGGAGCCCTGAGCCTTTGTGAACTGTATTGGCCTCTTGCAGAAGGGAACCCAGAGGCCTTTTGGAACTGTTTTGAACATGGGGAAGGGAGACTGGAAAGGAAGCCAAGAGTTATAAGAAGAAGCTCGAGAAATTGATTTGGAACACTGTTTTATTTTGTTGCTAAAGTTGTGAGGGCAAGCATGGGTTTCGGACACAGACAGACCTTTGAGTTGAACTTACTGACACAGACTATTCTTAGTTTCTTAAGGTAGGGAAATCCCACCTTAGCATAGGGCAAGTTAGGCATTACTGCATCCTTACTCCACCCTTTCTTTCTTTTCCTCGACGCTGTGAAGCACTGCAGAAATCTACTCTCCACCAGTCTGCAGCTCAGAGGAATCTGGCATCTCTAAGGGAGCTATTGACAATTTTTAGGCACACTGGTGACGTTGCAGAAAATTTCAAAAAAGACAAACATGTTATGTCCACAATTTCTGGCAGGACGCCCTTGGGTTCTTCCTGCACTTGATTCCTCCATTGTGCCTCTTTGGCACTGCAAGATTTTATTTTAAAAAATCCCAGTGGGGCAGTGAGGCATCTCAGCCTCCTCATGGCAACTCCAAAATGGCTGATGCCACTTCTACAATACTGAATGCAGCCCCCACCTGAGGCTGAGCCAGCCCCCACCTTGAGGCTCTCTCGTAAAACTGCAGGGTCTACCCTACCTGGCCCAGTCCAGCCATGCTGCTGTGCCACCAGTGTGCTCTACGCCTCTTATGCCTCTTCTGCCCGCAGGCACACTTGCAGCCTCGGTGTCTGCCTGAAGATGTTCCTCGCACCCTGGGTAAGTGTGGTTTCTGTCCACTGTGAGCCAAGCCACGTTTTTCCCCTGAGCCCGTCCTGTATCCACTAAATACTGCTGTTAGCTCCGAGATCTCCACTGAGCTTGTGCTCCCTCTATTCAGAACACCGCTGCAGTACAAGGTCCGTCCATTTTCCTCAGTTTACACTGCCAGCACTGAGCCCTTCATTCAACTTACTAGATCCGCCCAACCCCATAACACATTCGTCTACCTAATGATCTGAACCACCAATCATTGGTGCCTCGTACTTTGCCGCATTGCTGACATGATCACCTCATATACACTTTCCTCCCCACTGCATGGGCTATTCTAATTGTGCTACTTCTGCTGGTTACTCATAATTCTCACAATATTCATGTATGCCATAAGACACTGGACTTTATTCCTCACCTTGGGCACCCCAACCTTGGCTGCTTGGCCTGACCCAATGTACTTTCCACTTGCCTGTTTTTCTCACCCCCCCCTCTTCTACATGTAACTTTACACCTCTTTGATATCTTATATGCCTAACATGTCAATGCCCTGTATCCTCTGCTTACTCTGTTTTCATGTAGCCGTTTTCACCCCTGTCGTGGTTGTAGCACCTGAAACTTGAATTCTGTGCTTTAAATCTGTGCATTTTGTTTTCTGATGCATTCTAGTGCCTAAACCTGCACATTGTGTTTTCTGATACATTTTAGTGCTTTTCTGAAAAGTTGATTCTAGATGTGCCCCTAAACCTGTGCCTTGTTTTCTGATGCATTTTAGTGCTTTTCTGAAAAGTTGAATCTAGATGTGTCCCATAACCTGTTCATTAGTGTGTTCTGGTGCATTTGAGTGGTTTACTGAAAAGCTAAATCTAGATGTGCTTCTAAACCTGTGCATTACTGCTTTCTGCTGCATTTTAGAGCCCACTCTGTTCTGGGTGCACACAATTTATGTTACCCTGTGCATATCTTGTTAAAACACCTCCTTCATGTGTGCCTGCTTGGCTGATGGGCCGCCTGGTGAGTTTATTTGTGCACTGTGCAGCTACCCCCCCATTGGTCTCTTCCCACCTTCAGCCCTTCACATGCATAGCATCTCTTTCTCACCTATTCACTCTAACTGTGACTCTATCGCCTATCCTCTCTCTCTCATGATGCCTGGAAGAAAAAAGCTTTAAAAAAGCCCTCCTGACTTCTAATCCAGGCCTTCCCATTACTGACTTCCTCTCTCTGTCCTCTCCCCTGACTGATGGACTCCCCACTTGGTCTCCATTCTCTCCCTTTTCTCTTTCTCACCCATTAATGGTGGCACTAGATGGCAAGTACTCTAGACATACTTCTCATCCTCTAGGTGCATCATTAGTGTCTAAAACAATGGCACTATCATGGCCAAAGACTCTCAACCGACTCTTCTCTTTTGTGATTGGCACCTATCCTCTCTTATTAACTTCCTCCCTTCGCCTTCTACCACTCCTTCCTCCTTTTCTCTAACCCCTCCAGGTCCACCAACCAGAGTAGCACGCCCCTGTGCCCCTCGTTGGAAAACTTTCAAAGGTGGTAACCAGCTTCACTTAACTACTCTGAATGCTTGTTCTGCTGTCAAATACTTCTGTCTCCTGCTTGAAGAATTTGACTTAGATGTCCTCTCCCTTACAAAGAGATGGTTCACTGCCAGCTCTGTCACTGCCCTTAAAACTCTCCTTCCTGAGGGCCACAAACTCCTTTCTAAACCCAGTCTCAACTGGCTGGCTTGCTAACATCTGCAGGCTTCCCTACGCCATCTCTCTGTTCCTCTCTGAATGGGCTGACCTCACCTCCTCCCTCTTGACCTTTTCCTTCAAACTACTCCTCCTCTGTGACTTCAATGTCCACCTCGATTCTCCTGAATCAGCCACCACACAGTTCCAGAAATATGCAGATCACCTTATCCACAAAGGTGACCCGCTCATTTCCAGGAGGCTGAGCTGCAGCACAATCATACGCTGAGAAGCCCACTGCATACATTAGTGGCTAGAGTGCACTCCAGGCATGGGTGTATAACTGGCTCCCAGCAACAGCATGGAGTGCATTTTACAGTGATGTGCCATTAAAGAGCCTGTCATTGTAAAAGGCAACCAAAAAAAAACATTTCTAGCCCTGTCAGAAATTACCCTGTCATGCATTACACTTCTGCTTACGCCTTAAATGAACAGGCACAAAGGAATGTGACAATTTTCTGCATATTTTAAAGTGCATCAAAGATGTGCACAGTCAGTTATCTTTGTGGAGATTGGCTTAGCTTGTTATAGCGTGAGCCCGATTCTCAAAACGTTATTTTAGGACAAGTAAACGTACACATCTCCATCACTGGCACCTAAACATTCTGTGCTACCTTCAAAAAGAGTATCTGACTGTGCAAATCTATCAGATGCGCATTTGAAAACAAATCACAAATTCACAAATGGGATGCACTTTAAAACATGCATAAAACAGAAGCATTTCCCTCTGCCACTTTGAACAGGATCAGGCGGATGTGCAAAGCATTAGAGGATCATTAATGACCCTTTAAGGGATTTTTTAAAGTGGTGCTGCAGCGGTATGAGGCACTGCTGTTGTACTGAATTTCTATCACTCAAATGAGGATAGATTTTTTTTTCCTTTTCACAATGACAGACCCTTCACTGGCACATCACTGGAAATGGGCCCTCTGCACGCTCGTGGCCGCTTAAAGCCTGTCATACATATGGGTGAGGAGCACAGCCCTGACCCCTTGCCTTTCTTAAAATCATGAATGTTAAAAAAGCACATCCTCCTTGCTATTTTTACTTGCATCACATTTTGAGAAAATGGGCATATATTTGTACTGTTCATCCAACAAACTGAAATACAAATGTCTGGGATATTGATAACAGAGCCATAGGAAGTGGAAACAGGTTGAGGTTTCCAAGTCTGCACTTCTAAATTCATCCTTGGTCGGAAATGTCATCTTACTCAATACCAGACCTCAGTCTGTATTAAGTTTGGCAATGAACAAAGAACACAAAACCACAGCTGATTTGTGATGCTTAGTGGAATATCTCTCAATTTTAGTCAGGATGAGTTCACAACGCAATCCCCTGCAAGAGTCAAAATTGGGTTCAGCTGCATTTAGGTTGCAGTCTGACCAGATGTGAGACTTCTCCAGTACCATACCCAGATATGCAGGTGACCACCATCAGTGCCCCTTCAACAAAAGGAATCACTAGACAAGGAAAGAGAGTAAAGTTCAAGGCCATGTGCATCATGCACAGAGCAATATACAAACAAGGCGCAGAATTCCTAAGCGACAAACTACGCCTACACCAACCAACAAGAACACTAAGATCAAGCACCGGCATACGCTTGGAACCAAAACCCTTCAACAGAAAAAAACTCGGAGGGTCATCCTTCTCCCACCAGGCACCCACAACCTGGAATGACCTACCTAAGAATATACCTAATACAACAAACCACCTAGCATTCAGGAAACTCCTCAAATCATGGCTCTTCAAAGCGTAACAACAACGGAGACGCACTAGAATGCCCAGACATTAAAACAATGACGAAAATAACTCCAACCTCGACCACTCTCAAATTGGACAAACACTCAAACCAAATAACCAACCATTCGACAGAGCATAAGACATCATGGAAAAAAGCCACAAAGGAAGGCTGCAGAGACTGACCACATACCTAGACCCAGATGAAAGCCCCAAGTGACTCTCCCGCTCGTACGTACCGGACGAACATATCCAGACCGACAGACGCATCTAGATAGACGTTGGCCTGCATCGCATCTGGATAGGATCGATTGAAGGATAACATACCCACGCCCAGAAAAATGTGAATGCTAACATGTGCCACACCTAGAATTCTGAACACCGGCCTGCGTGGCGCTCAGATGGAGTTGTGAATGTTAGCATGCCCACACCTGGACGGGTCCCTAGACACTAGCCTGCGCCACATCTGGATGGGGGTGGGAGGGTTGTCATGACCACACTTGGATGGAGTCCTAATCATTGGCCTGTGCCGCATCTTGGTGGGAATATGAGGGCCAACAGGTGTCACACTCAGACAGAACTATGAATGTTAGCATGGTAAAGGTCAGGTAACCCACTAACCAATATAAGCTCAAACTCTGCATACTTATCTCACTCAAAAAACTCACAACCATCTCTTGCACATCAAGCCGCACACACTTCACAACACTGCATCAACACATAAGCCAGAACAACAGCACACGCGGACTGACTCCGATCCGATAGCCGCACCAAAGCTCAGCACCCGGTGTATACTGAGTTGAAGCTGCCAACAGAACACCACTCCTCTCACTATCCTACTCCCTTCTTCATCTTACTAACCCATCCCACCTTTATCGCTTACTGATCCGCCTGAGTGCCTGGGGACCAATTCCGTTGGTGACGGTGCGCTGTACAAATACCTTTAACATTTAACATTTAACATTAACAGAAACGCAATATTGAAACATGCAGATATGTCCTACTCATGATCATACAACTGTTCAAACCTGAATACAAAGTCCATGCTTGGGCATTTTAGCCACTAACACCCCAACCCCTGCAAAAGGAGTCTTTAAATCTACTATTGCCATCAGACTTGCAGGAGTGCCCCATGTCCAAACTACAACATGCATTTGAGCGTTGACAGTAATTTGAGACCTCTGAAAGTGGACCTATTGAAAGTCGAACCTCCCTTTTTTTAAAGGAGTATGTTTGATGGGGGGTCCCTCCCATGCCCCCTTGTCGATCCCTTCACTATCCCTTTTCCATACTTCTTTTTGTAACCATTTTTATTTTATTTGTATTACTTTACAGTTGCCACTTCTATCAACCTCAGGAAACTGGAGTTGTTCCTCCAGTTCCGGAAAATGGTCAAAGCCCACTTGTTGAAAGGCACTACCACACCAAGACACAGTGCAGCATCGAGTACACGTATGACACCACCACCTCAGGACAGTCAGAACCAACTCAGAACCAACTCCTCCAGACCTAAACGATCGCACTACACCAACCAGCTGAACATCCTCACCATTAGAAAGTGACATTGCTGGCAGTGCCAGCTTCCCTTTCATTGCTCCTAAACAATGAAGCGCCCTCCCAATCACCCTCAAAACTCAGATATCCCACACTGCCTTCCGGAAAGCACTCAAGACCACGCTCTTTAACTAACCGGCTTGCACTACACGGTTAAAGGTTGCCAGTCAGCTTAATACCTCTGAGCCATATTGAGTGTTGGACTCATAAGCCCCAAGCCCCGCCCCACCCCTGCAAAGCACATCCCAGGTGCTATTGTCTGTTGTGTCTCACACCTCCTAATGTTACCAACTGTTCCATTTTTACTGTCTTGTATTGGTTCACTGTAACCGCAAACCTCCTACGGGGTGTCAGATGTCTTTTCTTGTTGTTTTTTCCCGCATCGTTTCTTGTTATGCAGACCTTTCAGGATTTTGCGACATGAAATGGCAAATTTTGCGGCATGAAATGGCAAATTTTGCGGCACAAACCTTTATTTATTGCAGCATTTTTGTGAGACATTTTTTATTAACTGGAGGGTGTAAGATTGCCGCATTGCAGGAAATAGGCAGAGTGCAAGGCTACAAGAGAGCCAGGGTATCATTATTATGTATCTTTTGTATTAATTTAATAGGAAGAGTCCCAGATGTCTCTGGCTTGGCAGAACAGTGTTTGATTTGGCTATATTTCTGGTTTAATGTTCATGCCTATTTAATAGTATTAACTAAATTGATCATTATCAATTGTAATGCTGAAAATATTCCCCTTCTATGTTCTCCAATCCCCCAAACACCCACACACCTCTCTCACCAACACACATCTCACCAACTCTCCATCACACCTTACATTCCTTAACCTCTCACTCTGTCATACAAATACTCACTTGCTATGTCACACTGTCAAGTCACAATTTGCACTGCCCAGCCCCTGCCACACTCCAAATCATACTCCCAACTCACAACTTACACTCTACAATTCCTCCCGCAATATACAGTCCTTCATTCTTTTGTGCTGCTTCTGCATCTTGCATCCTTTCTCCCATTCTATCGCACTCCTCCCTCATCCTTTTTCCCAATCTGCTTTCTGGCTCACTGACCAGACGCTCCCTCTACTTTCTGTACCTCTGCTCGCTCTCAAATTTCTGGCCCACCGCCTCACTGCTTCCTCTGCTCTCTTGTGCAGCGCTTCCTCCTCTGACCCACTGCTCTCCCTCTGCTTTCTTGCCTATCACTTCACATCTCACCCATCACTCTCCCTCTCTCTCATAGTGTAACAATTTTTTTTATTTTTTTTAAATGTAGATTTTGACCCAGTTCCTCAAATAATGGGGCATTTAAAAAAAGAACGGAGGATATGCTATTTTTAGACAACCCATTTTTGGAAATGAGCAGGTCACCTTATTCTCAAAGGTGACCGGCGCATTTCCACAGGCTTGAGCTGTAGCGCCAATTGTTCGCTGGCCAGCTGCCTTGAATGGTGTTCTGGGTTGTTTGACCAAATTGTAATTATTTGTGGTGGAATTGACCGTAGTCAATTTCGCTGCAAATTGATTTGCACTTCAGCCAAACAACCCAAAATGTACCTTTCGCCACCACCCCACCCCCCCTACTTAACTGCTCGGTCGCTGCCACTTCCCCTGCAACCTTGCGGTGCCAGATCCGTCCCTCTAACGCGGGTCGGATCTGACTCCGCAGGGTCTCTTTTTCGTTATTTTCTTTTTTTTCTGTCCACGCCTCCAATTTTGAGGAAAAAGGGGAAAACACTTCTGCAACCACCCTAGACCAAAAATACTGAACATGAGGAGCGGGTGACACCCTTGCAACACATGTTCAGTATTTATAAAAATTGATTGAATAGTACTGGACGAAATAGGTCAAATTGTAACATTCGATAGATTTTTGTCATCAAAATGGGCAGTACTTTGAATAGAATCACTCTCCCGACAGTGTTCTGCAAGCTCCCAGCGCCTTTCACAGGGACAGGCCCTCCACATGCCTGCCGCTGTAAAATGCGACCCAAAAAATGCATTTTTATCCTGTTTGAGGAACAGAAATGCAAGCGACACAGAAGTGGTTCATACCTTAAAAGAAATGCATGACAGGGCCAGGAAAGACCCTGCCATGCAGTGTCAGCCCCACATCCCGTGCGCGTAGGGTTGCCTACAATTTCTGCACATTTAAAAGTGCATCTTGCTTGGAAATGAGGGATGCGCTTTTAAACTGACAGAAACGCCACTTTATTAGATCAAGGAGGTGAAAAAGGTCATCTGAATGGGCGAGCATATAAAATGTGCCCATTCATGTGTTCCTTGTGGATTGGGCTGCACTTTTTGGGGGCGCAAGCAACAAGATGTGTTAGCGCATTTCATTTCATGTGTAAAAAAAAAAGTTGAGAACCTGGCACCCTGAGTATTATTTTTTTTTAAACAGTAATTTAAGCAGATTACTTAAAAAAAACAAAGTAAAAAAAAAGGTTTTTTTTAAAATGCTGTTTTTGCACAAAACGGCCGTTTTTGCGGCATTTTGCACAAAACGACCGTCTTTGCGGAATTTTGCGCAAAACGGCCGTTTTCGCGGCATTTTGCGGGATCGCAAAATCGCTATAAGCTGGACAACTAAGTAAGCTTATCTTGTAACAGCGCCACGATGCCTAAGGGCTGCTTTGTGCGCTTTGTAAATGCAAAAAATAAATAAATAAAATAATTTTAGGGACCACGACTGCATCATCTTAGGAAATCGTCCTAGATACCTGTACACAATCCTGTCAATTTTCAGTCAACTGCGCCTAGAAACACCTGAGTTTGTCCTTCCACATTATAAAACCCTCAATCAATTACTCACCTCAATCAACCTCATTCCTTTTTGTGGCAATGACGCTGGCTCTAAAAATACTTTGACCGATCAACCTTTGTACTGGTGGACCATTATCAGGTTCTTTTTAGGTCTCTGTTCTGCCTTTTGTATTACAGCCTTTGAACCTTCTATTGCAAGGGGGTTTTCATGCACCCGTTTAACTTGGGTTTGGAGAGTCACAGTTCGGGTCTGCAGAGGTAAAGCACAGGCAGTGTGGCCAAAACAGAGTTAGCCATTATGATTTAAAGAAGCCAGCCTGTAAAGTATGCAAAATGTGAAGACCAGGAGTGTAAACTGAAAATCTGTGTCCAATTTGGAATCGGGACATGGTAAATGTTTGTCTAGACACCATAGTGGCTGTCACTGTGAAATGCACTCCCAGCACCCTTGTGGCTTCTGAAAGCGTAAACATTAACTCACATGACATTTACGCATGCATAATTAGAACATATTAATAAGGACTCCTTCATATGCGTCTCACAGATATGCCTATGCTAGAGTCGGGACAACACAAAACAAGTACTGGAAAGAAAAAATAATGATTACGTATATTCACCTGCAGGCATAGCCCCACTGGTCTGCAGGTTAATAATGCAGTGTATTAGGGCAATCCCAAGTGACCAGTGTACAGGTGTATTTACAGAGTGCATGCTGATAACATGGGAGGGCGTCTCGTGGTAATAGCGCTCTAAGAGATGTTTATTACTCAAATCAATAATACTCATTTTGAAAACCTCGGAAGTATGACAGGCTAAGTAACGGTCCCAGGATTTTTACCTATGACCATTATGTCGAACAGAGATTTTTCTGCTGGACGCATCATTCCACTGAGGCACGTGCAGCTTTGGCTGCGGTTGTCGGCTGATAACTTACTGCGCTGTGCAGCTGGTAATTCTGACCAAAGGTTTTGACCCAATGAGCTTTAAAAATCACAATCTGTTACATGGGCTCCCAAATGTGCACCCCCATGCACTACCTTATAAATATATAAGTTATGATTCAGGAATGTGCGCTATATTTTTTCGGCCTTTTCAGATCCTGCTTCAGGCGCTAAACTTTTGAGATTGCATTTAGCGTGAACATTTGTACACAAGATAGGCACACACCTAGTATGAGAAAAATATACAATTCCTGTCACTCACAAAATGACAATTCTGAAGGCATCATGAATGAGGACACAGACAACAGATTCAAAGTTCAAACTAACAGATTTTATTAACTTAAATGTCAGGATGGTTGAACGCATAACTTGCCCTATTCTAAGGTGGGATTTCCCTACTGAAATAAATCTAATGACAGTCTGAGTCATAGAGTTCCATTTAGGAATCCGTCTGAGTCCAAAACCTATGCTTGACCTCAGAAGTAATTCTATACGGTGTGTAGACATGTCATTAACCAAAAGAAAAAAGTATTCAATAGAAAAGTCTGAGGTTCTGCCAACTCCCTTCCCCACGTGAAAAGCAGTTGCACAAGAAGTCTTATAATGACCTTCTTTGGATTCAAGATGATATAGGTTTGATCACGGATCGGGGTTCCCAAAAAACACAATGGAACCTTGAAAATCTGTCTTCAATTCAGCAAATGTCTTGGATCTCAAGAGTTCCCTTCCCCAAATGTCATTTAGTTAAGTTCTTTGCTCACCTTTAACTTTCACAGTATTGTTGTTTTCAAATATTCCTTTTTGGTAGATTATAGTTTTCATAAATGTTGAAATAATATCACTTTCTGTGGTTTAAGGTTACAGTACAGTTCATATATATATATATATATATATATGTATATATATATATATATATATATATATATACATATATATATATATATATTCAACTTCAAGGTTTATTTGTTTATTATTCAGAGTTAAATACAATTTGAAGGACAACATGTGGTAAATTGCTTGTGAGCTAACGTTAAATTCACTGTGCAACTTTGCATGTGATGATTTGCTTAAATGAGGGTCCTGTTGTTTCTCTGGCTTCAAACGGGTATTGATTCTGGCTATTCGCAATGCTTTAGTTTAGTTCGATGTTCAATAATGAAGAGTGTTCACTCATAACTTAGCTTGACATTGTCTATTGTTCAAGAAATGCAGTTTGTTCCACTTTAAATGCTTCTGTAATTGTGTTATTTGTTTGTGCTGTGTTAAGCTTTTAATGTTTCTTTGTTTTGCTTTAAGTGGATTACCCAATGTCTGAGTCTTATACTGCACACAACCATTCTGTTGCAAAGTAATCGTAGTGTTTCAGTGATTGCAGTTGCAAAAGACTGGAGACTTTTTAAAATGTGCTCATAAGAGATACACAACCACTCCTCTACAAAATATCTTTTGGCAATGAAGTTCATCATTCATACGCACACCAGGTTTCCCAGCCACCAGAAACACACTGGTCACTCTGAAAGGTCTTGTTGCAGCTCAGAGAACTCAGTCTCCAATTGTCAAGGTCTGGCCTCCTCCTTCGGCTTCTCAGGCACTCCTGTTTGGGGCTCTGCACACAGGGGAACGAGTAAAGTGGACATGAGGGAAATGCATAGCCTTTCTTCAGGCTTCCGTCTATTCACTCCCCCTGCTCCACAGAGTTCCAGTTCCTCGACCACGCTTCCAAGGACCCTTTCTATCACGGTCCCCAGCATCTCAGCATCTCATTCTAGGAAGGGGCTCTGCCACTTGCCGTGCTCTCCTTGCTGCTTTTCCTGTCTGGATCATGATCTTGATCTTCCTCTGGCCCCTGCTCTCACTCTCCTTTGATCTCTCTGTGAGCTCCTTTTATGCACCTACAGCCCATTGACAGGATGCAGGTGTGGGCATTCAATGAGCCCTGCCTGACCATGGCAAAGGTCTGACTCTGACAGCTCTTAGCAGGCATCTTCTTCATCCCAGTACCAGAGTGGTAAATTAGCCTGTTCTTCATTGCTCTTAGTTGCCTCTTCTTCGTCCCAGTATTTTCAAATGTCAATGATGGAGAAATGAGGGGCACGGGCTTGTGATCCTCCCTTGCTTCTCTACTCGCAGGGTTGGGATCCAATAGCAAGAGCCTTTCCCTGTCCACCTGCGTTGAGGATACAAGGGTTTTAGGAGTGAGAAAACCCCCAGGTTTCTCACACAATGTGCAGCTAATTGTCACACATCTAGTATTTTATACTGAAGGCAGGATTAAAATGCACCTGCTCTACTGAACCTCTGTGATTCCGAGGGAACACACCCATGCACAGCAGCATGCCAAATAGTATGATAAGCATGTGCATGTCAGTGTGTGCGGGATTCAGTCAGCTCTTACAGGAGTACATTTGCAAAATTCACAGGGACCCGAATGGACATGTATGTGGCATTCAGGTGTTCATTAGTTTGCAGTCATAACATCAGTGCCACCTTTAGGAATTTTGGGTCTGTCGGGGCACATACAGCTTGACCCCTCCCAACCAAAAACATGAAGGAACTCAAGAATCTCTGTTTGCATGCCCCCCTCTGATGACAAATCGAGTTCTGGGGTACCAGTGGTCCAGGGGTGAATAACGGTTTCTAAACCATCAATCAGGCCCACACCTCTAATAGAACAGAAAATTCCAAACCTCTTTGTCCAATTTTGGTCACGTGGATGGAAAAGCAGTCTTATCTCCTCTAAAGTTTGTGGATCGTTGATTAGTTGCAGCACAGTGAAAATACAATTATTACCCAATGATAAAAGGAGTGTCCAGTCAAGTCTGTATAAACATATCTGCTTTATTATCATACAACATACAGTATAAGAACACTACAAAATACCCACCATGTAAAGGAATGCCGAGGACAGGCAGTTCTAAGAAGGAACAAGGATTCACTCTGGATATAAACAGGCGGGGGGTTGGTAGGGTTCATAACCACAAAAGTTGATAAGGGGAAAAGGCTCTTAAAATGTCTGTAGGGGCCTTCTGTGAAGGACCAGTGGGACAGAACCACAATGTACCTTTTGTTGTTGGTGTTCTTGGTGCTCGACAGGGTTAAGTCAGCTGCAGGGCGCTTTACAGGCTTCTGTGACAGAGTTCAAGATGGATGTCTGCTGCGGGTATGAAAAGGCACGACGGTTCAGTGAGCGGAGCTAGCCGAAAGGCTGCAGGCTGGCCTACACATCCGCTCATGGTCAGGAATCTTTGTCTGGGTGCTGGTCTGCAGTTGTGAAGCACTGGTCGAGACATCTTGGATGTCTTTTATCGACTGTGGCTTGACAACGGTCAGAATTGCAGTAAGTTAAGGATCGAGGAACTAAACTGGCTTGAAAATGTAATTTAAGGCGGACTGCAGTAGATGCTTGTCGAGGCACTTCTCCCAGATTCTTCACTGGGCTTGTGTCCTCCTATAGTGTGGATGGCTCACAGCTGTGGTGTGTGTTGCAAAGCAGCTGCATTGTCCATGGTTGTATGTTTAGAGACCTTCTGGCACTCCCTATCCAGGAAGCTTGCAGCAGAACCTAGCAGGTCACACTGTGTGCTGGCTGTGTACCAGTTTAGGAATGGCTGAAGTGTCCTCTGTGTTCTGTTTCTCCCTCTGTTCCCTGGGAGAAGTTTAGGGGAGGCACCTTGCTTCCTTCCTTGAATGTCGTGTCCTTCCTTCACTGGCAGAAGACGTAAGGCAGACTGCACCTTCAGCCAGGGTCCAAGGGTGAGTTCCTCTTTCTTACTTCCTGTGAAGTCTTCAGATGATCTGCCAAAAGAGGGGCTGAGCCCATTTTTAAAGCCAATTGGGCGACAGTGATTGCTGGATGCTAAGCCTACCTTAGTGAACCAATCCTGGAGTCTCTGCCATCACATTTCTGTATCTGTGAGGTCATAGCCAGAGTGCTTTGCAACAGGAAAGTTAAATGGGTGAAAACAGGAACACAGTGTGCCCCAGAATTACTATGGTAGCACTCTTCTCTCAACATAATGAGCTCTGGGCTAACTCCCTGTGCTAATTACCACTAATTGTATTGTCTGCTGTGTTAAAAGAGCCTCTCTTGTTAATGGTCCTCCCTCTTTTGGTCCTTTTAAAGCGGCATGTTTTCCTTGAAGATGCTGAGAGGCAAGACTGTCTGGCACCAGCAAACCAAATTCTTGTACCTTATGAATGGGGTCTCACTAGCGGTTGTGGCCTACTGCAACAAAAGACCCAGACTGCTGCCATTGATACTGAGAGGTGGGAGCTGGCTTCAGGTTGACACAGTTACATTTGAAAGGTTGTTGGGATTTCTGTCCCCTTTTTTATCCTCTGCAGCCAGGCCCCATGTGGGCCTGTTTGAAGTACCTCATGTAGGTATGATGATCTCTGCCACCAGCTGCAGGGCCTAACAAAAAAGCAGGGTGGTTCCATGGATTTTGCACTTCTTGCTGTCACGCTCCAACTAAATATGAAAGTGCTGGACTGTGTCTGTAGGAGTTGTCCATCCCGGAGTACACAGGGCTTATCTTTGAGATGGTGTGAACATAGGACAATGTGTGTGGATTAGCCCAACACATTTTCCTGAGGTCGGTCTACCATCATTACAATTAATTATTATTATTATTATTATTAATATTATTTTTTAAACAGAAAAGCGCACACTCACCCTATGGATGGTCAAATTATTCACACCTCCCCTCACTCCTTTGTCATAATTGCAACTCAGAGCTCGATATGTTGTTCTGGCAGATTTGAAAATAAGCATAGCCATCCCCTTGACATCCCCCTTAGAATAATAAACAAGTGTCATTTCAAGGGAGCACTATCTGTCTGATATGTGTCTTGTAGCATAGCCAGAGAGCACCTTCTAACAATACCGGATAGCATTAAGGTATGCAGTCTGTAGTATAGATGCTAGGTACAGATCAGTAGCTATTTGAAAATGGTATACAAACCCCAGTGTAGACACAGAACACATATTAGCAGTCCCCCAAAAATGTACACGTGCTCAAGCATGAATACAGTGGATATATTTGAAGCAATGAGGAAGATACACATGACATAGTATAGAAAGAGGATACAGGTTAGAATTTTCCATAAGGTTTCACCTATCTGAATATAGACTGAGATTTGAAGTGGGCCATGGTTTTCAAGTGGTGTTGCCGTACGTGTGTGAAGAAACACCTGACATTCAGGCCTGCAATATTCTAGTAGTCACAACAACTATACATGAAGAAACCTTATAGCGAGTTAAACCATGAATATGATTTTTTAAACAGAGAACTAAATCCCATTTAGTGGCTGTCACTTATGAAATATTTGGGGACTGGCAATGTTGGCAGCTTAGGCACTAGGATGTGTTGGCCAGGTTGAAGGACATTAGTTAAGTGCTGAAGCTGGGTTGAGACCAGTGTGCAATGTCTGCACTTGATCACGTTTTTTTCACATTTCTCGTCATACAGTAAGGTGCAATTATCTGTCAGTGTTTGATTTTCATAAACTAAAATGAATTATCTGTTTTGTAGACATGACTTGGAAAGTATATTAATCTATTAATCACATGATAAACCAATGTGCCAATATTGACGAAAGATCTGTATAGGATAATGTTATTCAAAAAAGAATAATTACATTTTTATTTTTACTATCGTAAAGGGAAGTTCGAAAGTACCAAAACACTTATTGACGAGAGGCAAAAAGATCTTGTCTGGATTTTACGGCTGTATTTTAAAGTTTTAAATAAAAACAACAAAATAAATTGTGATAAGTTCACCTGCTTACATAGTTGTTGACCCACGCATGAAGATTATTATTAATGATAAGACAATTTGAAATAGTGGAAAAAAGACAGATGGGCCTCATTACGACCCAGGCGGTAAGGGGTTTACGGCAGCGTAAACAGCGCCGACCCTTACCGCCTGAGTATGAGGTCCCTTAGCGCCATGGCGGATTTTACACCTGCTTTTAGCAGGTGTTAAAATCCATGGCGCTAAGGGACCATGGAGTTAATTACGCCACCGTAATTTACGGTGGCGTAATTAACGCCTTCCCCACTCCCATTATGCCCTATGGGGCAAAAATGGGAATGGGGAAGGGTAAATGGGGATTGGGGACTAACCGCCCCGCCAAGGTCGGAATGGGGCGGTAAGTCCGCCAACCACCATGGCGTAAACGTAGTTTACGCCATGGTGATAAAGTCACGGCCCAGGCGGTAATTTACCGTCTGGGTCGTAATGGGGCCCATCGTGTTCTTGAGTCAAGTAAGCATTCCTGAAAATATGCTTTCTGTGCAAATGTTTATATAGCTGAAAAAAAGCTGGTTAGTAAAGAAGGGCATGATGAGAGGTCATACAATGTGTTCGAGGTTAGGGAGGCAAACGCCTGTGACATTCAATCAGCTTTCACCTGTCTAGGTCCCCTAACACTCAAATTGCCCACACAGAATGAAAGAGCAAGCAACAAATGTCATACTAATGTGAGAAAAACCTTTTCAACCAAGGCAGCATGGTGAAGTGAGATACAATTATGCTTCCAGGATCACAGTGCTGACCAGTGGCAAAGCCTTGATGTCCTGGCTTGGATGTCTTAAATTTGGCATCCTGTTCACCTCTCCCAAGAAACACATTGGACCATAAAAGTTCCACTGTACTGGAGAAAAATGTAACATTCCGGTGACTCTACTCACATTGTGCTACAGTAAACACACACACTGCAAATACTACAGTGACAACAGATTGGACCGCAAAATTAATTATTAAAAACAGGCCTTCGTTATTAAGAACAGCCAGGCTACGGGCACAGAGTCTCAGCAGAACACTATGTAGTTTCAAGTCATGTGTTAGTTATATTTTGTAAATTAAGTGCACTGCATTCTTTAAATCAGACAATACCGTGAGGGCCACCCCAAGGGTGGTGGGCGTCTTTGTCTACCATGACAGACAAGTGAGCTCACTAGAATACATGTACTCTGAGCTCACTAGAATACATATTGTTTTTTGTGTTCACTATATGTAGCCCCTGACCCAATATGCACTCAGCTAGGTGGGCTACGTGCTTGTCCCCTGAAAGAAATTAAGTAATGAAGACACAGATTCCAGGGGATGTATCATTCATTTTATTTATGAAGTTACAAAGGCGTGTGGTAGCCCCTCTACCGAGAACGAACATGGGCCAAATACCCTGCTCTAAGGAATGTCTTCCACTCAGGAGGGTCTACAACCAGGTGTTTAGCTCACTACACCCCTCACAGAGGAGAATAACCATTTGCATATCAGTCTTTGTCCCACCCACACGGGAAGTAATTTGTGTATATATATGTTGGTGCTTCTGTATATTGTTAGGTATATATTTAGGCATGTAAGTGTATATATGGTTATTTATCATTTGTATGTTCTAACATTTGTATGTTATAGATGGGGAGCCACACACTGTGGCCATTCCCTGACCCCTTCTTCACAGTGGGGATTGTTGGATAAAGAGTAGACATATGTCCTATCAGTCCAACCCTAAGGGTTAACCCTCCCCATCTTTCAGGGAGGTTGAGCTGATGGGGCAGAACCCTAAGAGGGAAATCACACCAGGAGGAAACGTGGAGCAGGAGTGTGAAGTGGTTGAGGGTCATTAATGTTCATTGTATTGGTTGTACTAAGATTAAAACGTAAAGGGGCACCTGTTGTGAACCCTTAAACAATCCACCTTGGTGCCTGTAGTCTATTGGACGGGTGTCATCAGTTAAGTAAGAACTGAGGTCAGCCCTTCTCCTCTTTCACGGAGGGTTTAGCATCTATTTTAAATGAGAAGTTTTCCTAGCAACCCTCTACTTGCAGCTGGTCTGTGTGGAGAGAGGTTTGCCAGTGGTACACACCTGATATGATATGATGTTTATAATGCACCTATACAAAAGTGTTTGAAGGCAAGACAAAGCAAGGGAGGGGGAACAGAGAGAGGACAAGCAATTTTACTAAGCCTACTGACATTGAGATCGTGCAAGTGCAGGGGAGAGGGGCGTGTGCCATACAAGGGATCAAAAACAACATGTAGTGCGGCCAGCAGGTGGCGAGTGCGAGGGTTAAAGTGCAGACAGCAGGTGTCAATGGTGTCAAAAAAGTGCAGGTAAGGGGACTGTAGGGTTGCAGATACAGACCCAAGTGCAGGGGTTGCCAGGAGGCAGTTTGGGTGTGCAACTGGGCAGGCAGGGACCTTAGTTAAAGATCTCAACTTAAAAGTCTGTCTGTGTCCAAAACCTATTCTTGCCCTTGCAACTAAAGCTAAATGTGTAGGGATGTCAATAATTCAAGAAATAGTGATCAACACAAAGTTCTGAGCTTCTTCAAGCTCGTAGCTTCTTCTTCAGCTCCCCGTCACCTGTTCAACACAGTTTCACACAGGGGTGTTGCTAGGTCTGGCAAAGATCCGGGGCTACACTAATGTCAGGACTGTTTGGACTCGAGGCTAGCTAGTCTTTCGGTTGTAGCCACTGAGATTATATAGCCCCCTCAGCCCCCCTAGCATAGCTTCTGGTTTCACAAAAAGTCTCAGGATAACCTTTCTCCAGTCCAAGGCAATACAGTTCCACACAATCCTCGGGGTTCTCTTTCCCAAGTTCCAAGCAACACAATTAAAAAAGAAGCAGGTTTTTTGATCTCCATCCTCAAGACAGAGCTTGCAGCTCCTCAAGTCACAGGGTTCCCTTCCCGATGACTTTAATGCAACAACTGACCTTTGGTCAACCTGACCATCATTTTTCTGAATGGCATTACGCGTTTGCTTACAATGCTTCTCCTTGGTTGTATTACTCTCTGTCTTTGGTTTCCACAATTGTTTGGGCTCACTGGTCTAGACACATTTGTCAGACCACACAGTCCACTCATCTCCGGTCGCGTAACCACGATCCTCATCAGCCCGCACAGGTTTTTCTGGACCTGTCCTGCGCACAGATTTATGTTCACTTCGTTTCTGCACTGTAACCATTCATATCGTTCACTTCATGGTGGTCTGTTTCATGGCCCACCTTTCTTTTAAAAGGGGGATGGGCAATGGTGGAGGTGGGGTGCCTACCTCAGAATTTTGGAAGGTGAGGGAGGGACTGCATGGCAAGGTGAAGGGTAGGGTAGTTGTGCTGTGTGTCATGGAGGGTTGGGATAGGGTGTAGCGGGTATTGTTGGGCGTACCGGCACACCAGTGTGCAGCTCTGATTTGGAAGGTGCAGGGCAAGGTGCCTATCTTGTGGGTATGGTGCACCCTTAATTGGGAGATTACACCTGTATAGATGGTGCAACTTGGGTAGTGAGGGAGCAGGGGGTGGTCTGAGTCGAAGACAGGAACACAACAGCAAATGAAGCAACACCCATGTTTGATATACCTGAATAAAGGGTGACATGGCTAAAATGGGAACACAACAACAGCAAATACAGATATACCTATATTTGAGATAGATGGATATAGGAGGAAATGCCTAAAATTAGGACACAACAGCAAATGCAGACACTACTAGATTGGAGACACCTGGATAGAGGGGGAAATGCCCAAAATGGGGACACAACAGCAAATGCAGACACACCTATATTGGAGACACCTGGAGTTATTTATTTATTTATGTATGTATTGTTCGCTTGTTAAGTGCTTATTCAGGAAGCAAATGCTGTTTTAAAGCACCCACTGGGCAACAGGTGGGGACAGTGGATGATAGACACTTACAATCATAATACATAACAATAATAAATATAAGAATACAATGGACAGGTACAGACAAACATACTATGCTTTGTGAGTGTTTAGAACGTGCAAGTGCAGCAGGATAGATGGAGAAATGCCTAAAATGGTGACACAACAGCAAATGAAGATACACCTAGATTCGTAACACCTGGATAGAGGGAGAAATGCCTCAAATGGGGACACAACGGCAAATGAAACAGTACTTAAGGGTTGGTGTGCAACAGTGATATGTCTACTTCTTATTAGCTGTTAAATCTTGGTATGCTATGTTATGTAGGTGAGAGGAGTGGTAGGCTTTCAGGAATACAGTAATTGATGTACTCCCCACCGAGACAACACTTACCTTGTCAGTCGCTGCTGAATGACAGCTGGTTGGCTTCACAGGTGAACATGGGCAAACACACAGTGGAGCTGCTTCTTCAGGAGCTGCCCTTTGCCTTAGGCCCTTCGCCGGCAGGGCTCCATGGGTAGGGGATGCTGTAGATGATTCAGTTAAACAGGGCCCTGGGCCCAATAAGGAGTCGTGGCGGGCTGCAGGGAGGTGGCATGCAGGAAAACAGGAAGAGGCCTAGTCTGACGCCTAAACATTATGCGAGGCAGCAATATCAATACAAGTGCTATGAAATAGAACAAATGTGGCTACAACGAGCAAAATACTTGCGAAGAGTGAGGCAAATCAGCAGGTGCACTGCTTGCAGACCACTGATGCTGCACCGAGTGCGGATTGTAAAACTACACCCACTTGGTTTTTCAACATTGGGCCCGGGTCCCAGTCAATAATTGGGGACGGGCTGCGGGTAGGCAACATGCAGGAAAACAGGAAGAGGCCTAGTCTGCCTCCTAAACACACCGATAGGTGGCTATATTACTACAAATGCTATGAAATAAAACAAAAATGGCTACAATCAGCAACATGCTCAGGAAAAGTCAGGCAACTCACCAGGTGCACTGCTTGCAGGCCACTGATGCTGTGCTGAGTGCTTATTGTGAAACTACGCCCACTGGGTGTTTCAAAGCTGGGCCCTGGGCCAATCAGTTGTCGGGGTGCGCTGCGGGGAGGGAGCGTGCAGAAAAAAAGAAAGAGGCCTAGTCTGCCTCCTAAACACGGCGAGGCAGCAATATGACTACAAATGCTATGAAATGAAACACATGAGGCTACAATGAGCAAATTGCTTAGGAAGAGTCAGGCAACTCACCAGGTGCACTGCTTGCAGGCTACTGATGCTGTGCCGAAATGCGGATCATAAAACTACACATACTTTGTGTTTCAATGCTGGGCCCTGCGCCCAATCAATAGTCGGGGGTGGAATGCGGGGAGAGAGCATACCGGAAAACAGGAAGATGCCTAGTCTGTTTCCTAAACACGGCAATGTCACTACAAATGCTATGAAATAAAACAAATGTGGCTACAATGAGCAAAATGCTCGGGAAGAGTCAGGTACCTCACCAGTTACATTGCTTGCAGGCCACTGATGCGTGCCAAGCATGGATTGTAAAACTGCAAGCGCTGGGTGTTGATAATGATGTGTTATTTATATAGCACCTTTATTCAAAGCACTTTTCTGAGCACATATTAAAATACAATATCACCCAACCGAAATTGGTACTCATTTATCGACCTCGGAAGAACGAAAGGCGGAGTTGGGCTTGACAGTATTCGAACCTGCGACCTGAAGATCATGCTCAGATTTGCAGCAGCAAGCGCTCAACCCGCTGAGCTATCTTACCAGCTTGTAGTGGGCGGGGGCTGTGATTGGAGCATTCAGGAAAACAGGAAGAGGCCTAGTCTGCCTCCTAAACACACCTCGGGGTGGCAGCATCACTACAAATGCTATGAAATAAAACAACTACTGCTACAACAAAGAAAATGCTCGGGAACAGTCAGGCAATTCACCAGGTGCACTGCTCGCAGGCCAGTGATGCCGTGCCAAACACGGATTGTAAATCTACACCCACTGGGTGATTCAAAGCTGGGCCCTGCGCCCAATCAGTAGTCAGGCGGGCTGCGGGAAGGGAGCGCGCAGGAAAACAGGAAGAGGCCTAGTCTGCCTCCTAAACACACCACAAGGCAGCAATATTACGAAAAATGCTTTGAAAATAAAACAAATGAGGCTACAATTAGCAAAATGCTCGGAAAGAGTCAGGCAACGCACCACTGCTTGCAGGCCACTGATCTTGATTTAGTAGATAATTGTCTTCATTTTCACCCTCACCCTCAAATGCAAGACTATAATCATTTTTTCTCACGTCCATCGCAGCTTCTCTAGGTTAGATCATTTTTTGGTGTCTCGGACGTTATTGGCATCTATCTGAAATCCCTCCTTTGAACTTGCATTGGTCCCTGATCATGCTCCCATTACAGTACAGATTGCGCATCACAACGAAATTCATGGCCAATATGGCACTGACGAACGCCAGGGGTAAGCTGGCAGAGATAAACTCACATTGGACCAATTAAAAACTGGCACCCTGGAAAAGAAGATAAAAAACTAGAAAGGTTATTAAGGACTTCACAATGGAAATAGTCTATTCTTACTTAACAGCGGAGTATCAGGAAAACAAGGAAAAGGAAAGGACGCAAAATGTACCAGCCAGATTCAAACAAAGGAGAAGATGGGTAACATTTTCATTTACCTCAAGCTCAGACTTGACACCTGAGGACCACCCAGATTACACTTACTGTTCTCAGCCACGGGCGTCCTTGGTCCTTGGCGATCCTGATGACCTTGTTGAGGGACCCCATGAACCTCTCAGCGTCTCCGTTCGCTTGGGGCCATCTTGGGGTGATTCGCTGGTGTTTAACATTCACTTCTCTGAAGTACTCGCGAAGTTATTGGCTAGTGAAAGATGGGTCAATGTCGCTTTTCACTTTCCTCGGTATCCCGTGAGTGGCAAATATCTTTTCAAGCGCAAGGATTGTTGTCTCTGCGTTGGTGGACGCGACGTGTTCCACTTCTGGGTATCGGCTAAATTCGTCTATCACTACGAGGAGATATCCCTCCCCGGCAATGGTGCAATGGTCCATGCTAACGGCATCCCAGCGTTTGCAGCTCCTTGGTGTGCTACTAATCGGTTCGGGGTTTTCCAGTCTTCTGGATGCCTGGCAAGCTGCACAGGATTCCACCAGCTCTACTACCTTTTTTTGGATGTTGGGCATCCACATCCTTGACTTGAGATATGCAGTGGTTTTGACGATGCCTTGATGTCCACTGTGTGCTAGACGTAGAGCCCTCTCCTCTAGGGACTCGGGTAGGACGATCCGGTGACCTTTGAGTAGGATGCCTTCTGGGGCTATAGAGAGTTCATGTCGGACCCCAAACAGGGCTCTGAGTTTGGTTTGGGCTGCCGTAGTGCGCTGGGCTATGGACGTGAGATAGTTTTTCCAATTTCCAGATCGGACAGCGGCGATGGTGTGCTGCAGGACGGTGTCTGTTTCTGTTTCACTGGCTACTTCATGTAAGGTTAGTGCTTGCGGCCTTGCGCATGCGCCTATGAGACAGACGTGTTCGTCGGTTTCCTTCGCTTGGTGTCGTTCCCGGTCAGTGGCGGGTCGCGGATGGCGGGATAGGTAATCCGCCGGGTTGTCTGTCCCTGGGCGATACTCAACTATGATGTTGTACGGTTGCAGCTGCAGCATCCATTTTTCGATGCGTGCTGGAGGGTGAGGAGCAGATCCGCGGAAGATTGGGATCAAAGGTTTGTGGTCCGTGAGGACTTTTGCTTGCTTGCCTAGCAGGTATACTTTAAAATGACGGCATCCCCATAGAATGGCTAGAGCTTATTTTTCTATGTGTGCATAGTTCTGTTCAGGTTTGGTAAGCGCTCGGCTGGCAAATGCGATGGGGACCACATTCCCGTCGTTCTGGCGTCGACTAGGAGCTCTGTCTGCTTCTCTGTGTCGAAAAACGCCATGGTGGTGGACACGGCTAGAGTATCTTTTATCCGCTGGAACGCTTGCTGGTGGTCTTCGGTCCATTCCCACTTCTGGTCTTTTTTGTTAGCTCTCTGAGCGGGCTGGCCGTGCTAGCGAGGTCGGGGATGAAACGGGCGCAATACGTTGCCATCCCCATGAAGCTCCTTACTTCGGAGGCTGATTTGGGTGCTTTGGTTTCTTTTATGTCTTGTACCTTGAACGGGTCAGGGGACACGCCTTTGGAGCTGAAAATGGACCCGAAAAAGCATATTTCGGCTTTGTTGAATTCACATTTTTCAGCATTGAGCATCAGGCCTGCCTCCTCCAACCTTGTCAGGACCGCTGCCAGTCGTTTGTGGTGATCCTTTTTGTTAGATGCATACACAAGAATATCATCACTGATATTGGTGGTGCCTTCCAGTCCTGTGATGACTTTGCGGATCTCGTGTTGGAACACCTCCCCGGCAGATGATATGCCGAAATTGAGTCGTTTGTACCTCATCAGACCGAGGTGAGAGGAGAATGTGGTGATGTATCTCGACTCTCGGGACAGTCTCAGTTGGTGGTATCCTGATCTAAGGTCAACTTTGCTGAAGACTGTTGCTCCTGTGAGGTCTACAATGAGTTCGTCTATCGTAGGTGTTACATGGCGTTCCCTCCCAATGGCTGCGTTGGGGAGCCTCATATCGATGCATATTCTCACCGCGTTTGGTTGTTTGGGTTTTTGAGCAACCACCATGGGTGAGACCCACGGGGTGGGTCCCGACGTTTTCTCTATGATCCCTGCTTTTTCTAGTTCGGCTAGTTCTTTCTCCACTGCTCCTCTCAAATGGAAAGGGATCCGTCGGTGTCTTACTGCCTTGGGTTCGATGATGGGGTCTATGTGGAGTTTGATAGTTCTCCCTTTTAGACATCCGATACCCTCAAACAAATTCTTGTGTCGCTCCAGCAGGTCGTTGAGTTCGTCGTGTTGGATGTTGAAGGCGAAGTGGATCAGCTCCAGCTTTTCCGCTGTTTTGCAACTCAACAGTGTTTCACAGCCAGCATCCACTACATAGATGCGTGCTCTGTAGTTTGCGGTTTTGTGAGTGAAGCCTGATTTGAAGGATCCTTGTACGGGCAGTGGTTTCTTGCCCCCATAGGCATATAACTGGACTTTCCTCTCATGGAGAGTGGGTTTCGGGCGGAGTTTGTTAAATGCTGTCACTGGCATGACATTCACGGTTGCGCCAGTGTCGATGACTACTTTCAGTGGTGCTCCATTGGAGAGAACGGTGCATGACGGTCTCTTCCATTGTCGTGATCGGTGTGGTTCTACGGCTGATATCAGGTGTATCCGGTGTACCCGCTTGCTTCCTTTCTTCCGTCTGCTTTTGTCTCTCCTATCCGGGGACGAGCTGTCATCACTGTCGTCACTGCTGCTCGTGTCCGGGGACCGTTGGGTGTCGTCGACGGCTCTAGCTTTTCCTTTTCGTTCGCGTTGACGAGGAGGTTCCCTGGGTGCAAACTTTTTCCTGTGGTCTTGTGCGGGCCGCTGTGCTGCGTCATTTCTGTTCGGGGGGTTCAAACAGACAGCAGCATAGTGGTTGAGGCGGTTGCATTTTCTGCACGTGGAACCCCATGCTGGGCATGAGTCGCCTTTGTGCCATGGGCCTTCCGCACCATTTGCAGCTTCTGTCTTGTCCTTGTGCGGCGTTGGATTTATGTCCTTGTTTCGTTCGATTGCTCTGATGCCTCGAGATGGCTGCGATGTCTTCCGTGGGTTTAGGACTGTCCAGCGGCAATCTTTGGATCGCGGCTTCTATGACTGCCACCTGATCTTCTGTTTGTTCACGGAGGCGCGCCATTTCTAGGATGCGTGACAGTCTTATGTTCCTCTCCGACAGGATAGCTCTTCTTAGTTTTTCCGAGGAAATCCCATTGATGATCTGGAGGCGGATAGCAAACTCTTCGTCCGGGAACTCACAGCCTACTGCCATTTCTCGAAGGCGAGCGTGGAATTTGTCTACTGTCTCTTTCTCGCGTTGTCTTGCCATGCAAAAATGAAAACATTCATAGTCTGGGTTGAGGTCGGGCTTGAACATATTAGTTAGGGCGGTTCTGGCTGCATCATAGTTGTTGTCGTTGCCACGATTTGGGGTCGCGTTGAATAAACGCAGGGCGGCTGCTCCAATGTTAAGTAGGAGGAACGTGCGTTTTTTCTTCGCTACGGTGATGTCCCTCGCATCCAGATGCATTTCAAACTGCGGCAACCAGATCTCCCACCTAATAGCGGCTCCGGTGGTGAAAGGATCAAACAGCGGCATGAAAGTTGTCTGGGCTGGATCTGGAGGGTCTAGAGTGAGGCTCCTCCTCGATAATGTACTTGTGCTGGCTCTTGCGAGGCTGGTGTTTGGGCTGGACATGTTCTAGCTGGTTCACTGTCTTTCTTGGAAGGGTTGTCCAAACTATGGGCCCCAACTCACTCTGTGATGGCTCTTGAGGTGGAGTGGGGGCTGTGCTCTCAATTTTTTCCCTGTTTTGACGAGCTGGTGTCGTGTTGTTGTTGCACCCCTCTTCCTTTTGGTTTCAGGGTGGTGTGAGGGGTGATGCGTGAGAGGTTTGTGGCTTGTCAGATTCTTAGACGAGAGAGAGAGAGAGAAAAATCTTTTTTTTTTCTCTTCAGTTGGCTCCACGTGTTGTCGCCACTTCACAGCATGCTGGGGGGTTTGTCTGTGAGGTACGCGGCTCATAAAATTGCATGGGAGGGGCCCTGGCGTGTTTGCAGGGCAGCCGCGTGACTCACCGGGTTAATTTGAGGGTGATTGTTCCTCCGTGTCAATAGATACGCGTGGTGACGGTGATTGTTCCTCTGTGTCAATAGATACGCATGCTCATCCGCGTCTGCAGATCGATGATACGCGGCTCTGCGTCGCGTCGGCAGATGAGGGTTTATGAGCGGCCGTTTGGCACTGAGGTGCGGGCTCATCCCGCCTTCGTCGCCAGTGTGATGTCCGCGCCCCTGGGCCGGATCTGGAGCAGGGCGCCAGGGGAAAAGCCTCAGAAGCACAGCGCGGGTGAAGACAAGCTCGGCGCAAGAAACACACGCAGACCGCTCTCATCGGTGCATAAACCCGGACTGGCGTAGTGACGCCAGTTCCAGTGATCCCTTTATTTTCTCCTGTGTCACGTGACCCCGATACGCGGGCACGTGACACCACACCTATGACCCGGGAAGATAGCAAAGAAGGCCTTTTTTAGGACAGGGGGAACCCAGAGGTCAGCTCTGGAGTCCCTTCCAACAGGCCCAACGAGGATACCCAATTTTGAGACCCTACAGACCACGCTGGTGAACCCAACAGAGAAGAATGAAAGTCAGAGTATTCCACTCTTCAATTTTTCAGTCAAAATCTTCTTGACAGATGGACACGCAGGACTGGCGAGAGGATTTTCATTTGTACCCTCCAATCCCACCAATTGGTTCACACTTGAAACAGAGTTAAAACAATGTTTTCAGAGTATAGGACTTAAAACCTTCTTCAATGAAACTGGAGGGCCATTACTTCAAGGGGGCGCAGGATTAACAGTGAAAATATCTCCTTTGAGAAATGTGTTGTAGCTTCGGTACACTCTGATGTACAACTGCTGCTGTAAAGCAAATTGAGCCCTTATTTTGATTGTCTATTTATTCAATAGTAATAGGACGCTATTTTTACATTTAGAACTTGATTTTAAGTAAGAATTAGATTGATTTTAACTGCAACTCATGCTTGCAGCTTTATTTAGTGCTTCTACATTTAAATATCGAAGTGTTACTGTGTCAGCACCTTAGCTTATTGCACACGCGGTTTTGTTGAGCTATCCGACTGATCTCCTACAATTCCCCAGATCCTTTGCATTCTTTTGTGACGTACACCCGTTTCATCGCATCGGGGCGCGCCATAGGCTATAACTCGCCTGTTTTAGCCTGTTTATAACTAGTTCGCCAGTCGGCAGGAGATTCTGCCGGGCTCCCTATGTTTGTTGTGTTAGCAGATTCTACATTGGAAGTCGGCCATTATGATAATGAGGTTTGTGGGAGATAAATTAATAGTGGGGCTTGTTTATGATGCTTGCTCACTGAAAGAGGTGGACAATTCCCATGGTAATACGAACTTTGAACACAATTAGGGAATTATACATCATCAGACACATGGCAGAAAGGAAGACACTGATTGATATAGATGCTGTGAGTTTTAAAGCAGCCCTCATCAATGCAAGGTCACTGGGGGCTCAGGCTATCGAAATAGCATAGCCCATTCAACAATATGACTTAGACGTATTATTAAGGTGTGCAGTGATAAAATTGTGGCAAAAATGTCGCAGGTTTGACCTGTTAAAGGTGTACCCCATTACACCATTTAAGAAGAGCAGGGGTTGCAGGAGTGTACCTCGCTCCACTTAAATAGTATAATGAGGTCTGGGTGTTGCGGGGGTGTCCCCCGCATCCTTTACATGGATTGAGGTGGCAAAACCACAGCCTTTTTGCCACAATATTTTGTATCGACGGCCATTTTTGTGGCGATTTTACCATATGGAACCATTATTAATTACCAAGACATGGTTTATTGAAGCCTCTCAGAGCTCTTTTCATTAATTAGTTCCTGATGTTTACCTAATAAAATGTATTAATAGGACAGGTAAAAGAGGTGGTGGTATAGAAGTTATACATAAAACCACCCTCAAATTTCACATTTAAATGCCCTCAGCATGGGGAATGATGCTCAGGTTGGGCAATTAACATTTATTCTGTCTTCCAGAGCCTCTATCCATTTGATTTTCAGCTATAGACCACCAGGCCAATGTAAACAATTTTTGGATAACTTTGATTACTTCCTAGCTACTGAAGGGAATAAATACAAGGAATTATTGTTAATGGGAGACTGGAATATCTGGCTAGATGACTCTGCCATGACAGATTCCAAAGAATGATGGGAACTCATGGGTATCCATGGTTTACATCCCTTGGGAATCCAATCCTCCCTATGCCACAATTAGATGGAACTGTGAATGGTAGCATGCCCCACACTAAGACGGAATTGTGAATGGTAGCATGTGCCATATGTGGGCTGAATTGTAAATATTTGTATTAGCCTCACTTAGACAGAATTGTGAATGGTAGCATGCCCCACACTTAGAGGGAATTGTGAATGGTAGCATGTGCCATATGTTGGCTGAATTGTAAATATGTGCATGTGCCACACTTAGATGGAATTGTGAATGGTAGTATGTGCCACACTTAGATGGAATTGTGAATGGTAGCATGTGCCACACTTAAATGAAATCGTGAACATCAGCCTGAGTTGCATCTAGATAGAAATGCAATTGTCAGCATGTCCCAAGCTTAAGATACAACTGTGAATGGTAGCATGTCCCAAATGTAGGCTGAATTGTAAATAATTGCATGTGCCGCACTTAGATAGAATTGTGAATGGTAGCATGCGCCACATTTAGAAGGAATTGTGAATGGTAGCATGTGCCACACTTGGATGGAATTGTGAATGGTAGCATCTGCCACACTTAAGATGCACCTGTGAATGGTAGCATGTCCCATATGGAGTCTGAATTGTAAATATTTGCATGTGTCACACTTGGATGGAGTTGTGAATGGTAGCATGTGCCACACTTGGATGGAATTGTGAATGGTAGCATGTGCCACTTAGATGCCAGTCGGGACTGTGGTTGTTAGCAATGCCACACTCAACTAGATTTTAAACAGCGCCTGTGCCACTTATAGATAGGATTGTGAATGTTAGCACTTGGTTGATATTGTGAACATTGGCCTGCCCAGACTGATACTAGATTGTGAATGCCAGCAATGCTGCACTATTCGATTTGTGAACATTAGCCTGCACCAGACCTGGACAGGATTGTGAATGTTTACAGTGCCACTCTTTTACAGTTGGTTAGAATTGCAAACATTAGCCGGCCTGACCCATACTATGTTGTGAATGTTAGCAATGCCACCCCTCGTTGGATTTGTGGACAGTGTCCTGCGTCGCTTCTAGATGGGATTGTGAATGTTGACAATGCCGCTCTTGGTGGATTTGTGAACGTCTGGCCTGCGCCTGACCAGACAGGATTCTGAGGCTAACAATGCCACTTCTGCACTTAGTTAGAATTTTGAACATTAGCCTGCCCAGACCCATATCAGATTGTGAATGTTGGCATGACTGCACTTGGTTGGAATGGTGGACACTGGCCTGTGCCGGACCGGACAGGATTGTGAGTGTTGGCAGTGCCGCACTCAGATGGAACTGTGGACATTGGCCTGCACCGGACCCTGACAGGATTGTGAATGTTGGCCTGAGTCGCTTCTGGATAGAAATGTAAATGTTGGCTTGCCCCACACTTGGATGGAGCTGTGAACATTAGCCTGAATCATATCTAAGTAGAAATACAAATGTAATGTTTAACATGCCCCATGCGCCGAGACATGTGTTACTGTGTACCATGCTTTCCTGTTCCCCATGATGGTGCTATATATCCGTATCCCCCCTCCTGACGCTTATGTCCAGCCCCCTGTCTCTATGTGTCCGTGTGTCGCTCTGTTCATTGCCATCCTGTTCATGTGCCTGGTCTCAGGAGTTTTAAAGATAACCATCATTTCACACCACTACGCTTACTCTCTACTATACACAATCATTCAACTAGAACACAGATATACCCCTCATTAATTCGACCTATCTGTTCACATACGAACACGACCACATGAACACCTCATCACCCTATAAAACACAGCTAACCAAGCACATTCCGGCATAGTTGCTCACATATGCGTCCTTCAGGCGTAACGCATCCAGAGCCAAGTCTCAGTGTCCACCCACCAGAATGCACACATTCAACTGGTTTCTTCAGCACCCTACCTAATGCTAGGATGCAGCTACCATCCAGAAATTACATCAGCTGCACACATATTGGGTGAACCCATGCACCCTACAACACTATCTCTCTCTACTAACCAGAACTACGGTTCCCAAAGGCGTTCAACCTACTTGCGCTTTGAGGTCATACCAATGATATATAGATTGCTATATAAATGCCAAGTAACATAACATAACATAACATAACACAAAAAGGGCAGTGTCTAGATGTACTTATAGCAAGCAGGTTTTATGCTTCTTTAAAGGTGACCATGCCAGTTTTTTGGTCTGATCATTTCATCCAATCTTTCTCACTGAGCCTGCCAAAGGCAGACAGTGCCAGTGTTAAGGATTGGCCTGTCATTCCACCACAAAAATGTAAGGATTTAGATAAAATAATTGCTGGAGAGATCAAGGAGGCTCTTGCCTCTATCGATCCCCTGCAGTCCAGTGAAGAATTCCTTGCAGCAGGAGTTTCGCTCTTGGACGCTGTTTGTTCCAAGATGGCCCCTTTAAAACCAAGAAAACAAAGATTTCTAAATGTTGGTTTATGCAGAATTTAAATCCGCTGTGTAAACTAGTGAGTAGGACCGACCGAAAATGGCAGGAGAAACAAACTTTGGACACTACCAATCAGGCTAAGAGTACTTTACTTGATTACAAGACAGCCATCTTCCAAGCTAAGAGAGATTTTCTTAGTAAAAAATTAAAGTCCATTAATACCCTCCATAAGGAACTTTACTCTATTGTTTACAAATTTTGCAATCCTAGTTGTAAGGTTACCTCAATTGAACCATCGTTTGTGCAGGCTAACCATTTCAATTCCTTCTTTATTGATAAAATCAAATGAATTAAGATGCATATTGTTACCAAAACTCAAACTTTAGCTCTACCTGAACTGACAACTGATCAATTTTCAGTGGAACTGACTCACATGCCGATACAGAGTCCACTGCCAAGCTTTGACTTCCATCAAGAATCAGAAAATGTTGTACACCGATTATTGGAGGCTCTGAAACCCACCAATGTTTCTTGGTTTCCTCTTCCTGCCTATTCAGCTAAACGTCTTGCTTTGGATTTGACTCCATTTCTGACTAGGTTTATTACCAAATCTCTGATGCAGGGGATAGTACCCCATTGTTTAAAACATGCTATAGTTACAACACTTTTGAAAAAACCTACCCTAGACTCAAAACATCCTTCAGAATTAGGGACCAATAGCAGGTCTTTCTTGGCCTGCAAAAAGTCTTGGAAAAGTGGTCACTGGCCAATTACAGGAATTTGTGGATCAGGATCATTGTTGGATAAGTTTGAGTCTGGTTTTAGGCCCAGTTTTGGAACAGAGACCGTCCTCTTACCTGTACAGTATGACTTGTTGGAGGCTGCTGACCAGGGCAAGCTCTCCCTTCTGGTGATGCTGGACCTGTCCATGGCCTTCAATACGGTGAACCATTCATGTTTCCTCATCTTGCTGTGCCTTACATTGGCTAGCGGTTGAAGACTGTATCAGATTTAAGATTGCCTGCCTTGTCTTGAAGTGTATGAATGGGCTTGCCCCGGCATATTTGAGCAAACTGATTCAGCCCTATCAACCCATATGATCTCTGCAATCGAAAAAAAACCTGTCTTCTCCTGTGAATTCCTCATTCAGCATATACAACAAGAGGAGACAGAAGATTTGCTGTTTTTGGTCCAAAACTTTGGAATTCATCCCAATCGAAGTTAGGACCCTCAAATCATTATATCAGTTCCGTAGGTCCCCGAAGACCTTGTTCAGGTTGTTTTATGTTAGACTTTTCCTTTCTGTTGCTTTCCACTTGGGGCTGTTTCCTCAGTGGTCGAAGTGTACGAAAATAGGTAGTGGAACTATGTTCTCTGCTGGCCTGTACCCACTCCCCACAAGCCCCATCACCACCTCCCCTCCCACACACAATACACCCCCCCAAACAGTTGCACCTGCTGTTTAAGGGAACATTCAGTGCAGTGCACTCAAAGTGCAAGTTTCAACATCTTCCTACACGTTTATTTTAAAACGAAACAATTCCGGAACGGCTCCTTTTTAAAATAAAAGTATAGGAGCTGTAAAAGATAATTAAAAAAAGTAGAGGACCACCGCTCCCGACCACTCCCGCTCACTTCGACCACTGTGTTTCCTTTTGTACATGAATGTGTTATTTCATCTGCGCTGCTATATGGTTTTGTCCGTCATGAGTGTGATATAAATGTAAAAATACAAAATACAAATACAAGTGTCCTACAAGAAGTAACTTCACTCCATTCAAGAAAGCACCAGAGAAGATACAACCTACAAGTCAAGGAAAGAGCGGCTCCCAGATCCCTCAGTAGTAACATGGAAATTGGCATCAAGCCGGCTGATTAAAGGGGAGGTACTGTCATCCAGTTATTAGAACAATACCAATAGATAGTGGGGAATCTAATCAACGATGAAACCAACTATAAACTGAAGAAAGATCTGACGATGGAAATATCACTACAGATTGAGAAAGCGATTCAATACGCCTAAAAACATGGGTGGATTACTATAAAATTAGTTTGAATACCTGATTAAATCACAAGGGAGAACACTGCCATTGTATGCATTGCTGAAAATACATAAAGACTCAAGAAAACCTACAGGATGACCCATTGTATCTGTTGCGGTTCCATCTTAGAGCACCTGTGCAAATTCATCGACTACTTCCTGAAACCTTTGAGCCAGGAAACAACTTTGTACCTTAAAGATACAATGAATATCATCACATGCTTTGAGGATATACCCTTTGACCAAAGAGAAGACATACTGGTTATTATGGACATTAGGGCAATTTTTTCCACAAAAAGCAGCCCTTGACTGTATCAGAAACCACCTTACACACCATATGCATCAGACTCGAGTACCTGCCAACTTCATTGTAGAACTCCTAACAATAGCTCTATCCAAGAACTTCTTTATATCTAATTAATTGTTCTACCTCAAGATCTGTAGCACAGCAATGGGGGCAGCCTCCAGTCTAGCCATCTTATATATAGCATCACATGAAGAAAAACATGTTTATGCTGATGCAAACCCATTTCACCAACGGATACGAAAATTGGAAGCAATACATTGATGACATTGTTTTTATCTGGCAGGGCAACCAGGAGACTCTGCATGAATTCCACAAATGGCTTAACAGCACGATGTCAGAAATACAATTCACTATGAGCAGTAGCCCTAATTCAATCAACTTCCTTGACCTAACCATTTCAAGCAGTGGGGGAATCTCTAACTGTACCTTGTAGAAAAAGATTACTGATAGAACTATGTTA
Source organism: Ambystoma mexicanum (assembly GCF_040938575.1). Lineage (NCBI taxonomy): Eukaryota > Metazoa > Chordata > Amphibia > Caudata > Ambystomatidae > Ambystoma > Ambystoma mexicanum. The sequence goes on along the minus strand of NC_090929.1, from coordinate 278,506,570 downwards.
CTCCACTTTGACAGCCAGCACCGTAGGAACCTAAAGTAAAACCTACCTCATGGACAGTACTTAAGGATTCATAGAAACTGCTCACAAGTGATGAATTACCAGCAGCAAGCTGACTACTTGGAAAAGAGATTGAGATCAAGAGGTTACCCTAAAAAGCTCTGAAGAATTCCAAAAAGAGGGCCAAGTATACTCCGAGAAAAACCCTCCTGGTGCCAAGAAATAGCAGACATGTTGACTCAACTCTGACATGTGTATCGACATTTGGCCCAGAAACTGGCAAGATACAATCCATAATTAAGAAACTCTGGCCTGTCATACAAACAAGTCTTCCTGGGGAACTATTGCCCAGAATGGCCTTGAAGAAATTTAAAAACCTTAAGGAATACTTAACAAATTCAAGACTAAAGAAACTGGACTAGAGGAGCTCTTTGTGGGACTTTACAGAGATCATAAATCACCATCCGTGTGGTAACTGAATAGTGTGTAGATTCACTGTGAAACGGAAAACCTTTAAAATAGCAGGCAAAGAAGGAGCTCTGAAACACTTCACAAACTGTAAAATAAGCAAGGTTATCTACGTAATCCAGTATCCCTGATGATTGAGATACATGTGCCAAATGTCAAGAACAGTGAACAAACAAATTGGCGAGCACCGCTCAAAAATAAGGTGCAATGTGCACACCGCCCCCTGGTGTTACACTATGTAGAATTCCAAAATGGACTTCATGATTTTCGATGGTGGGTGGTAGACCTAGTGAACACCAATACCAATGTAACTAATGCCCCCTTGTACAAGGAAGCCTGTTGGGTACACAAACTTCAAAGTCAAGTGACCAGCCTCAAGTAGTTAGTGCCATCCCCCACATAAATATACACCAACCACGCCAGGCAGGTGTAGGATTCAGGCATTGCCTAGTTGGCCACCCCGGCTGCCTCCATCTGTAACACTATGCATATACCATTACCATATAGGTCATCCATCAGTCTTTACACCGGGCTCTTATGTGTGACTTCCAAAATTAGGCCTATATTTTGGCATGGGCTTTTCACCAACACTCTGCTCTTTTTTGCTTACTATGAGCTTGCACAGTGTGACTGCTGAAGATAGTACCACAATAGACCTATAGGAGTGGCCTTTATACACATTATGGAAGGCATGTTATCAAACAGTGAAGACAGACACAAGCAATCACAGTTCAAGGGTGTTTATTGACCTTCAATTGGTTGGTAAAACGCCTTTCTAAACCTAAATCTATGGTTGGAGCAATCTATGACCATCAAATAATAATAACACAGCCTAGTGGAGTCTGTCAAAATAAAAGGGCCTATACTAATAAACCTGTTGCCAATCCTTACTTCTAAATACAAAATAGTGTGGGATAACAACGTATGCAACAGAAAAGGGTTCAAGAAATAATATGTCAGGATAGTTGAACTGTTAGCTTCCCTTCCCCATGTTTTCAGCACAGGACAAGGCAGCACATGAGGGCTTTGCACACACTCTAGCTTCTTGGCCATGAGGTAACACTTTAACACATAGGCATTGTGGCCTTCCGCCAAAGTCTCTCTCACAATGACAGTCTTTCAATTCAGAGGGCCTGATACAGCAAACAAAACACAAAATGTCCTATCCTTTGTCAAGGTTTCACTTTCACAAGTTCAAGATTGGTCTCCCACCTTCGGGCTCAGACCATGAATCCCCCTCATCCAAGCTCAGATCTCTGTTTCCACAAGATTCACAACTTGGTCTCCTTCGTTCGGGCAGGACCACTTTGACGCAATTTACACTTCACATGGCTTTTCTGCTTTCGTTTCCTTTTGTCAAGATACCGTGCAGAGACCTTCGATTGAGCAAATTCACAGTGCTGGACCACTCTGTCAAAAATATAATATATTTTCTTCAAATGTTCAAATATTGACCAGCATTTAATCTTGACATGTGTTTTTCATCACACGCATTTAACAATGTTCCTTCCAGCGCTCACTTTACGATGTTGCCGCTTGAAACCTTGACTTCAACACAGACCGATCTCCCATACTCACTGACTCCGTTGTTCTCTGTCACTTCTTTGTTCTTGGAGACAAGGATGATACCACAGCATTTGCTGCTCCTCCCCACCTTTGTCAGTTACGTGGGAGGACCCTCGATATCGCCAACACACAATGCAGGAATCTTTAGTCATCTTTCCTGGTCTTATGATTTCTGCTTTGCAGGTTTCTTGAGAGTAACGGCTTCCTCTCAATGAGGTCAAGGGTGTTGTACCTTTCACAAACCTCTCATGCCTGGCCATTTTTCTCCCTTTGTTCAATTGCAAACTGGAAACTGCTGTACCTTTATGTGTGTTGCTTCGCTCAGAGTGTGCTCTCATGCTCCACCTATTATCTGTGTGGGGAAGTGTAATGGAAATCAGGTGTGAGTGATTGTCAATAATTGCCTGACCTCACCTGACCATAGTGTTGGGACTGGTCATGTGCATGCCTCGGGTTTGAGTCTGTTTTCTCCTAGAGCAGGCTGTCTGTGAGAAAGTGTTCATAAAGGAAAAGGGGCGGGGGGTTGCGTTTCTAAATATCCCATTGGGTAAGATGTCATAAAGGTGTTACAGGGAAGAGAGGGATACTGCGCCTCACCATCCGGTGTCCCACTCCCTGAGCCCCTCACCCAGGTGATCCTCCTGCACTGCTCCACCCCCAGGAACTAGATCCAAATGCATTGGCCATTTCCTGGTCACTTGGATGCCAAGTCCCTGGGGACTAGCGGGTGAGACACCTTCTGGTTTCTCACAACACGGAGAACAGGTTTCCCCATGAATGCTGTTCCTCAGCACGTTAAGCATGGTTCCCATCACAATGGTCAATGCTGGGATGTATACGCCAGCATGCGTATGCTCGCTGGCTCTGTTTCTATTCATCTCCGTGGTAACGGCTCACGCTCGCAGCTGAGCTGGGAGATGCAAGCTTTCACTTCCTCACCATGTCAGTGCGTCAGATGCTGCCAAGGTCACTGCGCCTTGCCTCCCTGCACTCATATCTCACACCAGGTAAGGTGACCCCAGCACACAGGGCCTTCGGAGCCTATGACATTTTTGCACTTAGGTCTGATTATTATTAATTTCAGACCAGTTTAGTTTTCTTAGACAGTGCTAGCCTTGTTCTCTTCCCTCCAGCATCGGTATTGCACTGCGATCATGCTTCTAACAACCGATGCAGACTACTGGTACAGACTTCACAACTATAGTTCAGAGCACAGGGACCTTCACAGGTCATGAAACTTCAACTTTTATCTTTCTCGCCAATATACCGCGGTGCACACTAAGTGAACAGCAATTACGGTTCATGGATATTCTTATTTTAACTTTAATTTTCTACACTATGTTTCCATATATCTCTCTGCTCCTATGTTAGATCCAACAAATAAAGAGAATAAGCTAGGGGAACGAGCTCTCCTTCTCTCCTCACATCTCTGACATCTCTAAGAAGTCACACTACCAACTGCACCTTCTCAAAGGTATTTTCCCTTTCCTCTCCTTCCCCCAGAGCTCACTGTCTCCAGAGCTCTGGTTCTATCCAGGCTGGACTACTGCAACAGCCTCTTTCTAAATCTGCCTGCTTCTACTCTCCACCCTCTGCAATGCATCCAAAACAGTACTGCCAGACTTGTCCTTGGCCTCAAGCCCAGGGATCATATCTCTCAGGGACGGAAATCTCTGAACTGGCTCCCAGTGGCGACGAGGATTACGTTCAAAACCCTCTGCATTGTCCACAAGGCCTTCTGGGGCCGGGCCCTCAATACCTTCAACTCTCCCTTCCTAAATATATTCCTTCTCGAGCTCTTCGCTCATCTGCCTCCACCTCCCTCCGGGTTAGTTGCTTCTCCAAGCAGCAAGTTGGTGGTAGATCTCTTTCTTCTGCTGGGGATTCCCTGCCTTTATGAAGCTTGAGGAGAACCATCTCTGGTTCCGGAAGCACCTCAAGACTTTTCTCTTTGATTCTGCTTTCTCTCCTCCACTCCCCTGCTGATCTCCCGGCTGAATCTGAATCTGGTTATCTGGCTACCCTCTGCTCTCGGGCCTAGGTCCACTCTCTGCCAGTTTTACCCCCACACTGCCCCCCTGACAACCCTTGCACTTGGATGACTGTTTCTGTATCCCTACAGCCCCCACTAGCACTTGACACCTGATGTCTGCACTTAACCGTTCACTTGCCACAGCTGGCCACACTCATATTTATTATTTATTGTCTCTATTTATTTTTCTGTTATCCTATCTAATGCACTACCCCCTCACTTTTCCCTCACACTTTTCCCCTTCCCTTGCACTTGCGCGATCTCAATGACACCTAACCTAGTAGGATCGCTGTCTCTGTCTTCCCTCCGTATCCCCTCCCTTGCCTCGTCACGCCTTGAAACACTTTTGTATAGGTGCATTATAAATGCCTTATCATATCATTGGTGCAATAGTGTCCCATGTGTGAGAAACTAGAAGGTGTCTGACCCGCTAGTCCCTGGGGATATCTCATTCAGGTGGCCAGGGCATGGCCATCTCCTTTGGACCAAGACCCCGAGAGTGAACCAGTGTGTGAGGATCACCTGGGTGAGGGGTCTTCCGGGAGTGGGATTGGGACATCAGATGGCGAGACGTGGTATCCCCCCCATTAATACCTTTACCCCATCCTACCAGGAAGGATATGTGGGAATATTAAGCCCCCCCATCCCCTTTCCCTTCACAAACACTTCCAAACGGACAGCCCATTTTGGGAGAAAACAGACTCACACCCGAGCAGTGTGCCTGACATGTCCGGCTACTGTTGTCAGGCGAAGTCAGGCAATTACTGACAATCTCTAAACCTGACTTCCATTCAACTTCCCCAAATGGATAAAAGGCAGAGCACAAGAACACACTCTGAGCGAGGCAAAGCAAATGAAGGAGCAGAAGTTTTGAGAAGAAAGCTGAACGAGGGAAGAAATACAGCAGTACAAGAAGGGTTTGCAAGGAGGGAAATACCCTTGACCTTTCTGACAGGAAACTGTTGCTTTCAAAACCCTTTTAGATCAGTAAAATGTAAAGCCAGGAAACCAGGCTAAAGAATCCTGCATTTTGTCTCAGAGATGCCAGAGGCCGTCCTGCATAGCTGACCAAGTACGGAAAGGAGCAGCAACCACTGTGGTATCGTCCTTTGCTCCAAGAACAAAGTAGTGTCAGAGAGATCAATATAGCCAGTGAGTTGGGAATGCAGATGCAAAACCGGTCTTTGTTGAAATCAAGGTTTTAAGTGGCAACATTGTATAACAAGCGCAGAAACGAACACTTTTAAACACGTGTGATGAAAGACGTGAGTAAAGCTAAAATGCTGATGATTGTTTGAACTTTGAGAAGAAAAGTTACGATACCAGTGACAGAGTGGTCCGGCGCCGCGTGGGTGCTCAATCAAAGGTCTCTGTAAAGGTATCCAGCCAAGAGGTGGCAGAAACTAAACTAGGAACATTGTGTGAAGTGAATCGAAGTGGTCCTGCAATGGTTAAGCAAAACCCATTGCACATTCAAAGGTCTTTGATTTTTGATATCAAGAGGAAAGCGCATAAAGTGAGATTGCATGGTCGAAGCCCAAACGGAGGAGACCAGTTGTGAACATTGTGGTAAAAAGGGGTCCAAGCCTGAAGGAGAGAGACCCATGATGAATATTGAAAACAAGAGTTTGTACATGTGAAAGCCCTTATAAGACCTTGGTGCTTATTTGTTGTGACAGGCCCTCAGCAGTAAGAGACTGTTATTGGAAAAGAAAAAGGCCCTGATACGTTTGCTTTGAGCTGTATCCTCGTGGCAGAGAAGTCAGAGTGTGTGTGATGCTCGAATGTGCCATCTTGTCCCATGCTGAAAACGTGGGGCAGGGAAGCCAAATGCTCAACTATCCTACATATTATGTCTTGAACACTTTTCTTTTTGCATACACTATTATCACACTATTATCTCAAACCATTTTATATTTAGAAGTAAGGATTGGCAATATGTTTATTAGTATAGACCCTTTTATTTTGACAGACTTGACTAGGACTGCATTAATTTTATTTGATGTGCATAGCTTGCTCGGATCTTTAGATGTAGGTTTAGTTAGGTGTTCAACCAACCCATTGAAGTTCAATAAACACCTCTGAACTGTGATCACTTATGTCTGTCTTCACTGTTTCAAACCATGCTTTCCGTACACATGGTAGCACTCACAAATAGTCCCCAGGTGGAGAAACTGTACATTTCACAAGGTCAGTTTATGTCAGTTTATGTTGGTTAACCTGCCAGCCCATTTTTTCTTTTTGTAGCAGTTTGTACATTTGCACATTTGCTTACATTTTTTTAACCAGCAGGTATGCCTCACAGTAATTGAGAAATTTGGTGTTCCCCAATAGGGATTCCAATCTGCTGAAACGTCCAAAGAAGTGACAGGATTCATGAATACAAAACCCTACCTGGTATTCCCTGCTAATAATTAGTGACGTCGACCCCCACAGAAACTCCTAGGTCTCAATCATAAGAGACCGCTTAGAAATATATTTCCACCGGAATACCCGGAACACATACCTAAAGTGAAAACTGGAATAATAGAGGCTTAATTATAGTTTTATGTATTTTTAGACCCTCCTTTTTTTAAATGTTTATGTTATATACAGCTGATTACGCTTTCTTCTCCATGTAATATTGGGTTAAAGAACCCATTATCTATCTGTATGTGCATCAAATCTATGCATATTGATTCACACCTTATGGATTGTTAAACCTAGAAATGCATTTATGCCACCATATATGAAGTTTGGAATATATGAGTATTTGTAAGAGCATGAGAAGTTAATTGTGTCAATGTTTTGGACTCAAAGAAAAAGTAAGTCTTTTGAAATAACTACATAAAATAGAAAAGGAAGAGGATTGGGACTGATAGACCATTGCTCCATACTTACATATATATATATATATATATATATATATATATATATATATATATATATATATATATATATATATGAATAAACTTTGTTAAAGGGACATTATGGTTACAAGTAAAACCGTAAAACCCCCAGAAATTTACCAAATATGGTAAGCTAAGCAACCATAACTCGCGCCACCACCGTGCACTGCCAAGACTAACACCCAGGACATCAAAGATGACATCATAAATGTCATTGATGACATCACACATCTGGGCCACTTGTTTTTGTTAACTAACATATATAGGCCAGGTGGTTTTGTTCACTGATAATCAGAATATTAGAATTGAAATGGTGCTATATATCTAGACGTTAACCTTGTCATATGTACTTAAAGTACTTTCCTTAGGGTTTGGTCTCAGCTTATGGTGCACATAAATTTGGAAATGAGCAGGCCTCAAACAAACAATTCATTTATATACACGAAGATAACGTTTAATATTATTAACATTTTCTGATGATGCTGTTTCTTACTTCCTTACTTTAGGTTCCCTGTATTTGCCTCTGATTAGTATGCATTGTCGTTCTTCAGATGTATTGTTTCTACTAGCACAAGTGTTGTAAGTATTGAATTGTTAGCTAATTATTACATGTGTAACATTACTCAAAGCTCTAACAAGGTAAGATTCATTATTGTACTATCCAAAATTACTAGATTATACATATTTTACTTCTATGGTGTATGCTGCAGTCATTGCCTATGTTTATATTAGATTTCTGTATTAACAACAACACTCCAATACAATAATTTTAGGTCAGTACATTCTTTATTAGATTAAGTACTTCATGATAGGTCTCTTGATCACCCCTGACATATAGTTACCAACAATATAAATACAACCACTTGTAGGGTCTTTTCATCAAAATTAAATTTCACATGTGATGTCATTAGTGATGTCATCAATGACATTTGTGATGTCATTCATCTTTGATGTCCTGGGTGTTAGTCTTAGCAGTGTACGGTGGTGGTGCGAGTTATGGTTGCTTAGCTTACCATAACTGGTGAATTTCTGGGGGTTTTCGGTTTTACTTGTAACCATAACATCCCTTTAACTACATTTTTTCATTGAATTGAATTCCATGGGTTTTTACCTCTGCGTGCTATTTTCCTACAACTTACTAATATCATACTTACCCAATCTAGCAATATTTGTGTCCAATTTACAAAGCGGCACCTTAAAACTCTGCCATTTTCCACCTTCTAGCATCATTTTTAACTCTTCTATACACTTTTTGCAACTATTTCAACTGATTTTGCATCCGTAGACCTCTATGAACATCTGACTTCATTGTGGACATCCCGGACAGTGTCACATGACCATACGCTGTTGCGCGGAATGATGACGTGCCCGAGTACCCGCCTGCATTCCGGTATAAGATCTGTGCTTTGCAGGATAGTTCGGAACTGCATTTTTTACTGGTCTAGGAACTTTCAACTTCAAAATGTCCCTGGCACAGCTCCCACACCTATTCCTACTCTTTATCCATTAACAATCTAGTACACAGTACATACTTGGAAACATTTTAGTAAAACTGCTATTTATCTTAAAAATGGCATCAGCTAATGCCATTCCTCCTCCCCAGGAGCCACCACCACCACCAGCTGGAGGACCTTCAAAACAAAAAAAGCGCAGTACTTCCTAGAAAATGAAGAGGACCAAGAAGATGCGGTAGAGGAAGTGCCAACCTCTAGCACCCAGAGAGAATCATGGGTCTGGCACTTCTTTACCACTGTTGGTTATGTAACAAAGGCTAAAGCTACCAAAGTCAGTCGCGGACTCCCTGGACAGTAATCCTACGGGACTACCTCCATGTGCTGCCACAGCAAATCCAATGACCGCAATTCTCTCTGAAAAGTTGCTCCTTTATTAGCAAGTAGGAGGCTGTCTTGCTCCACCTCATCTTCCTCAACCAATACTGTAACCACACAGCCTACTTCTGTGGGAAACAAAATCCCACCAGCTACCTTGCAAGCAACAAAAGAGGCTCTTGATCCGTTGTTTTTTTCGAAGACAACAGTCCTCTGTACATACTACAACAAAACATTCTACAAAGGGAAGCACTTTCAAAGTGCTTTTGAAGCTGTGATCAAGGAGCATGAGAAACGCTGCCTCCTTCCTTAGAAATAACACACGCGCAACATTTTCCCCTGTCCACCTGTCCCTCCATATTAGTGTTGGTGCCTCTACCCTCATTTCCCTCCCCACCTTTCCTTCTAAGTTCTCCTGCCAAAAAAATATACATCCGAAAACAATAAAAGAAATGTTCCTTTAGGAAACACTGTTCACAGTTAAAAAATAGAACTAAAAAAAATGTATAGACTCCATCTACTTTACATTTCTCAGTAAAGTACATAGACTAAATAAGATTTTCCAACATTGCCATTTGCATTTTATTTTATGCTAATGGGAATATTGTGGCGTTCATCCACTGTTCCAAGGACTGGAACGGTGGATACCGGCCCAGCAGCCCAAGTTATCAGCCCAAGTGAAGTGAGGGTGGATAACGAGGTCTCCGGACCATTATCCCTCCATTCCAGCCCCTATAATGAGGGATGAAGGCCATTAGCACCCTAGGACCCAAAAGCGGGAACCCGGGGTGCTAAAAAAGGATTTTTCTTCTTACAGCGGGACGTCTCTGGTGTCCTGGTGCAGGAAGAAAAATCCTTTTCCAAGATGGCCACCATGGAAAGGGAAGGTGGGTTCCATAAAGGGCCCCTCTTCACATTCCAGGGCAGCCTGCAGAAGGCGAAGAGAGAACCCTATGACCATATTACTACGAGCACATTTTTCTTCCCTTTCAAACCTATCCCAATTTCGAACAACTTTACCACAAAGCCGGTCCCAGGTGGACATGGCCACTTTAACCCAATGTGTTGTCCCTTGTGGTCATGGCCAGTAGCCAGATTGTCTGGATCATGACCTTATTCCATGACCCGGACAATCTGGCCACTGCCTATACCTCAGGCATCAAAAAGGTATATTACTATTTTTTGTACCTACATTATTACACTTGTTTAAAAATAAAACACGGGCACATTTCCAAAACCATGATTTCAGATCCTTTCCAATGCTCCTTCCACAGGTTTACTGGAAATCCACCCATGTTTTATTTTTTCAAGTGTCAAATATATGCACATACAATAGTCATATAACCTAGCCCCCACTTCACAAAATCCATTCAGACTTTATGAAAACATGTATATCTAGATCTAAAATCTTTTTGCAAACTTTTGTGTAGATTTGTCAAATTGCACCATATTTATAAGCCTTTACAATATTTTGGGACCCCCCCTCGAATTTTGCCCCCTCTTGACAAAATCCCATCAAACATAGTAAACAGATTTATATCTAGATCTATAATCTTTTTGCAAACGTTTGTGTAGATTTGTCAAAACGCACCCCATTTATAAGCGGTTAAAATAATGAGACCCCCCTCTAATTTTGCCCCCATTACAAAATTCCACCAAACTTCATAAAAGCATTTATATCTAGATCTATTATCATTTTCCCAACTTAAGTGTAGATTCGTCAAATGGCACCTCATTTATAAGCCTTTATATTATTTTGGGACCCCCCCTCTAATTCGCCCATTCTTGACAGAATCCCACAAAACTTTTCAGACTCATTTGGAATTAGGTAAAAAATATAAATGCAAAGTTTCATGCAGTTTAATTAAGTGGTGCTAAAGTTATAAGCCACCCAAATACTGCTTCTCACCAACTCTGTAATGCAGAGGTGTCTTCACAGGACTGTTCGCGAACATCCGAACTGTTCGCAGATTTTTGCGGCGGAAAAACACCCATATATTTTACTTCTTACAGCCATATCCCATCCCGTCCTCATCACCCCTCACCTCCCCATAGATTATTTGAAAAGTTTGGCAAGTGCAGTGTTGTGCTTTTTCATATGTTTTTACCTTGATGTCCGCGGACACCAGCCGATGTCCGCGAATCAAAGATGGCGGGCGCATCGAGAAAATGTGACGCACCTCACGCTTTACTCCAACCAATCAGTGAACACGTTGTCTGTCCGCAGACACAACGAAGGTCCATTGGCCAATCGGTGTCCTGTCCGCGGAGCGAACAGGGAACTGTGTCCGGAGAGCAGACATAGATATCACTAATTGTTTTGACTTACATTTTGGTCATTTTAAAACAAACTACTGGACAGATTTACACCAAATTAACAAAAGCACGCTTTTGGGACCAAGCCGCCGCTCCTGCTGTAAATTTGGTGAAAATCCGTCCAGCGATTTGGGCTGTAGATGTGAGCAAAGTTTTTTTCCCATTAAGTCTATGGAAACAAAAGAAAATTGGGACCCCCCCTTACAACTTTGCCCCCCCTTGATAAAACCTCACCAAACTTGGCAAAACAATTCTGAGTGGGCCATATACTTCTTTTGCAAAGTATAGTGAGCATCCGTTTTCGGGGAGCAAAGTCATAAGCTGCCCAAAAAGTGCTCTTCCTATGGGTTTAGCAACTTAACCCTAACTACTGGGCTGCTACCACGGGCCCAGTAAAATATATATATATTTATGAGTCAGAAAGGCAAAACAGCCTCCATTCTTATATATAACAAGTTGAATCATAAATAGAGTGTGATTGTATTTCGCTGTTGCTAACAATTCTGATTATTTGGAGACATTGGATGTCAAAAAAGCATTAAAAGAAAAATGAATTCACACTACTGTGCTCTTAAATGAACCGACTAGGACAACCCTATGTTATACAGTGCACTGTGCATCACAATAGCCACCAAAGGAGATTAGCGTTTTGGAAGATAAATGACTCTCTCTTGGCAGATGAGATGTAGTGCACCTCGATCTCAGAGAGGATTTAATTGCACTTTTAGGAGAATACTAGAGGTGATGCCTTATTTGAAATGATTTGGGAGGCTTTCAAGGCAGCGCTACATGGGGAACTTAATAGCCTAGCCTCTGCACGGAAAATGTTATTAATGGGACAGAGATTGGAAATTGAGAGAAAGGTGAATGAAGTGGAATCGCAATATAAGGCAAAGGGGTCGCAGACATTTTTTAGGCAATTGAAAAAAAGGCCAGGGCTGAGTTGAAAGCGACATGGGCTTTAGCCATTTCCCATAAGTTATTCAAAACAAAACAATTTTACTTTAGCACAAGGCCTCCAGGCTACTAGCGTATAAACTTAAAACACGCTAGAAACGAGATGGCGTACTCCAAAGAGCCAGACACATGACTCTGAATCCACCAAAATTGATATTATCACGAGTTATTATTCTGTACTATTTCAGGAGGAACACCTTGATCTAAAGAACCAGCAAACTTTTGTTTGTGAAGCACATCTCCCGAAAATGTCTGAATTTGACAAGTAACAATTAGAAGGCCTGATAAAGGCAGAAGAGGTTTCCCAAGTTATAAGATTGCTTCCTAATACAACGGCAGGTCCTGATGGATTCTGTGGCCTCTTCTATAAGTGTTTTGCTGAGCTGTTGAACTCACAACTGGTCACCATATTTCATAGCTTTGTAACGTCAGGAGCCATCACCTCCACGATGGGTGAATCCATGTTGTGACTCCTGGGAAAAAAAGGTAAGGAAATGACGAAATACAAATCATATAGACCGATTACAGTTCTTGATTGAACTATGATGCCCCGATTTATTCTACGGTTCTGGCCAATCTATTAGCAAATGTCCTCCCCGGCATTACACATACTGATTAGGCCGGATCTTTCCCTGGCAGGCAAGCTCTAGGTAATATGTAGCAAGGCAATTGATATAATTGAATGGGCATGACAGGACATCCAATGTCTCGTGTTATTTCCGGTTGACAAAGAGAAGGTGTTTGACAGGATCAACTGGGTTGTACTCAAAGAAATGCTGCAGAGGTTCTGGTTCGGAGCTACCTGCTAACCTTGTCTATCCTTCCACAAGAATAAAACTTAATGGGACTCTTTCTAATCCACTTTTTCCCAAGGCGGACTCACCGGGGAGGTGCCTTATCTCCATTGCTATTTCTGTTTTCGATGGAACCGTTAACACAGAGTTAAACCACATGAGTTTATTCAAGCAATCGAGATAGCTCATCTCCATCATAAAATAGTGTTGTACATGGATGGTCTTTTGATTTTTATACAGGATTCTGAAACCATGCTACCAAATATAGTATCCCTTATGAAATCATTTTGCAAGGTGTATATATTTAAAATACATTTTACCAAATCATCATTCTTAATGGGTCATAATTGCCTGGAGTAGTCAATGTTTTGCAGAAGAACTTTAGTTTTCAGTGGGTACCCGACTCAGGTAGTTGGGGGTTCACCTTACCCCAAAACAGGATTTTTTATATCAGCACAACATTGCAGGGTTATGTAGGAATCTCAACGATAATCTGACTTGTTGGGGGAAAGCTGACATTTCATGGTTTGGGTGAGTACTGACTGTCAAAATGGCCCTTTTGGCGAGATGATTGTACATTTTGCAGACTCTGCAAATTTGAATCACCAAAACATTATACAGGATCTACAGGCTCATGTTTTCAAGTTTATCTGGGCCAAGAATTTTCTTAGGGCTTCTCACCACACAGTGTTAGCTGCTAGAGAGAATGGAAGCCTTGGTGTACTAGACTTGAAGAGCTATATATGCAGCTCATCTGGCCCCACTTCTAGAGAGCAAGACATCTAGCTACAGAGTCAAACAATGGGCAGTGATAGAGCAGTCTAAATTAGGGGTTCTGTTAGGTAAGATTTCACTTTACAGCACCTTTCCTTCCATGTTTATGGACCCCCAACCTTTTGCTTTTGATTTTTGAATCCGACCTGCTCTTTTTGCAGTGCTGTGAAGCCCCCAGCTTCACTACACTGGCTTTTGGTCATTTGCCATGGGGAAATTGATATACCCTTTAGGCTGTCAGTACTGGGAAACATTGTTTTGCTTAGTCTTGTTACTTTGTTGCAACTTTCTTTTTTATCATTGTACAATTGATATTGATATTTTATTTCTTTCGTGCTCGCACACAAGTGTTTCAGAACACGACAAGGCAAGGGAGGGGTACAGAGGAGAACAAAACAGCGATCTTAGTAGGCCCAGTGACATTGAGAATGCACAAGTGCATGGGAGAGGGGGAGGGGAAAAAGTGCATGGAAGGGCGAGAAGTGGAAAGTGCGAAGCAGAGGAGAAACAGATAAATAATAATAAATAAATAAATACATAAATAGATAAATAAATAAATAATAAAGGCAGCAAACTGTGGTAGTGCAGCCAGCAATTTGCAAGTGCTAGGTTTAAGGCAGCAGACAGGGTAGGTCTCATAAGTGCAGGAAGAAAAGGGGGGCTGTATGGGTACAGATACAGACCCCAGTGCAAGGGGTGGCCCCGAGGCAGTGCAGGAGGGTGGCAGGGTGAGCAGGTACCTGGCCCCGGAGGACAGACAGTGGCCATGTGCACGGTGCCAAAAGAGAACAGATCAGCAGGGGAGAGGGGGAGCAAAGGCAGAAGAAAAGAGGAAGGTCTTGAGGTGCATCCGGATCCGGAGAAGGTTCTCCTCAAGTTTTAGAGTGGCAGGGAGGCTGTTGCAGAGAGAGGCCCCAGCCGAAGACAGAGATCTACCCCCAGCTCAATTCTTTGAAAAACGACTGACCCTGAGGGAGTTAGAGATAGATGAGCGAAGAGCTTGAGAGGGGAGGTATTTGCAGAGGGATAGCTTAAGGTATTTTGGACCCAGGCCCCAGAAAGCCTTGTGGACAAAGCAGAGGGTTTTAAATGTAATCCTTGTATCCACTGGGAGCCAATGCAGAGATTTCAGAGCTGGAGAGATACGATCCCAGGGCTTGAGGCCAAGGACAAATCTTACAGTCCTGTTCTGGATTAGTTGCAGAGGGCGGAGACTAGAGGCAGGTAGATTTAGAAAGAGGCTGTTACAATAGTCCAACCTAGAGAGAACCACAGCTTGGGATACCATGAGCTTCTGGGGGAAGGAGAGGAAAGGCAGAGTACCTCTGAGGAGGTGCGGTAGGAAGTTTGACTTTTTAGAGACCTCAGAGATGTGGGCGGAGAAGGAAAGGGTGGAGTGAAAGATGACCCTGAGGTTCTTAGCCTCGCAGGTGGGGGTAGGAGGAGGGCCAAGGGAGGCCAGCCAGAGGGTGAGGGGATAGGATGGTGAAGGTGTGCCGATGAGGAGGATCTCTGTCTTGCTGGCATTCAGACAAAAATCATTGGCGGCACACCAATCTTGAATGGCAGTTAGGCAATCAGAGTTGTGAGAGGGAGAGGAGGTGGCCGAGGGCAGCCTGAAAATGAGTTGAGTGTCATCAGCATAGCGCTGGAAATTTGAGCAGAAAATGGCAATGCAGTGGGCGAGAGTTGCCAGGTATTGGTTGAAAAGCTAGGGGGAGAGGTTAGACTACTGGGGTACACCACAGGTAGAGAGGAAGATAGATGATAGGAAGGACTCAATTTGGACCTGGGAGGGTCAATCTGAGAGCAAAGAAGTCAGCCAGAGCCTGATCAGTGATACCCAGGTTTTCACAGAGCCAGTTGAGCAGGATGGTATGATTGACCGTGATGAAGGCAGAAAAGAGATCGAGGAGAATTAGGATAGAGGGAATGTTAGAGTCAAGTTTGGAGAGCAGATCTTCGCGGATGTTCATCTTACAATGCAGTATAATGGGGTACACCTTTTGTTTTGACCTAGACTAACACTCAGAGGATTTTTGGTTACTGTAGGTGTGCCTAACAGACAAGCTGGTGGTACTTTTTGCAATTATTTGGTGCAATTTACTTTAGCCATACCACGTTTACCATGTTTGTCTATAAACTGTGGCTCGTGTCCAAACATGGCCGTGTCTCATGGATTTTCGTTTGTCCTTTGGCCATCTTGTCACGAAGCCTTTTTCCTGAGGCCAGGAAATACCTTATATGGAATTCCAGCGACTGGGAAAACAGAGGCTTTTCGCGGGCTACTGTAGGGCCATGTGTGTTTGCTGTCAGGAAGTGGGTTGCGACTGTCTGGCCCCAATCCACAAACTGGTTTCAGTGCGTGTGAATGGTATTCATGAGTTCTGCCATGAGTGGTCCTGATTGGACCACTGCTGGGGTGTGTGTGTGGGCCAGATATTTGATTGGCTCATAGGAGTTTTGGCTTTTCACTGGCTTGGCTTTTTGCATAACAAGAGGACACTTGCACCCACTCAAGAGAGATCCTGGAAGAAACCGAAGTAGCCAAGTATCCTGTCCAGCTGCAAGACCTGCAAGAAGACCATGGACCCATTGGAAGAACTTGGGGGATCGTCAGCTTATGCTACAAGACTCACCTGTGCCAAATGTCTTGGTTCCAGCATCAAGAGTACCCAAGATAGGAGGCAAAGCCTGACCGTGGCAAGTGTGTCCCTCTGTGTTGCCGTGAATCGGTGGCCGTCGTCTAAAACAGCTTTGCTGCATCCAGTCCTGTGCTGATAGGAGCGCTGCATTGAGTTCTTCTGCAGTCTCCAAACCGAACACCTTGCACCAGCTTTGTCGCTAACGGAGAAGTGCTGAAACCTGCAACCCGTGGGCATGGAGGGCTGAAGCTTATGGTGTGAAAAGTGATCTCAGACCCTCTTTCGAAGACCTGCCAAGTCCAAAAAAGTATCGGACTATGGGGGGTGAGTTGTAATGATGCTTACCTGAACCCCTGCCTCCCCTTTTGAAAAGTTTGGTAACTTTTTGAAACTTTTACAACAGTTTGGTTTTGGCATTGCTTGCTGGTGCAAGTACTCCATATATTGTGGACATTTTTGTTATTTAGAATAACGTATCCTCTACCACTTGTAACTATTCACTGGACCCCAGAAGCCCTACACTAATTTGTTCCTGTCTCACAAACCTATGTGGAACTTTGATGAAATGTGGTGAACATTTGGGTACAAGGCCACATACATCTTAGGGATGGACTTCCAAAGTTAGTGTTGTATCACTGTGGAACTCAAGTGCTGCATCAAGGTACTATTAGTTACCTTGCTTTACAGGGGTTTGCTATGTATTTTGCCCTATGCCGGTCATTGTATATATGTATCTTTTAGTTCGTTTTGAGTGATAAAAGTGCATGCTAGTAGTCATTTTTCATAGTGTTATATGGCCATAAATAAATAAATAAATATGTTTATAAATGATTGTCCAAATGTATTCCATGACAGTTCACTGTGTGTGCTCATTGGGGACCCCTTACAAGCTCACCACATCTTGAGACTTAGCCTAGATTACTTGTCCACCTACCTTGAACTGGTTTGGCCACAGCTCCCAGAGTTGTCCCTGTTACTAAACTAGGTTTGCCTTCTATGCTTCTGTCCACCAAGCCAGAGTATAGAAATCAGACCTAACAGGTTCCCCTGCATGAGTGGTGTTGGCAATCTCCAGGAGCTCCCAAAGGTCATAATGGAATTATCCCATCACTAGGATAACCATGATATATTGGGATAGGGCAACATTGAAATACCTGGGTACAACATTCCCATCACCTCTTACACCCTTTTGGAAGAATCCAGAATTTCCTCCAGGGCTAATTTCCAGATGATATGCCCATTTAATCAGTGTCTGACACACATGGGCCAGCTGTTCATGGGTGGAAGACTGTTATCTTTTAATGACTGCAAACAGTTGTTTCTATTATGTGAAGCTAATAAATGTGGATACAGACAGCTTAATGTAAAGCTCTGGGTTCCCAATGATGAATCTGACATCTCTTGATGTTCCATTTGTTCCTTTAATGAGTTTCCAGTACATCTTGTATGTTTCTTATGTCAAGTTCATCAGAGCTCCAGGCAAACATGCACTGGCATCCTCCCAGGTAGGTTACATACATCTCACCAACTCTCTCACTCAGAACTCCAGCCATACAACAACATTCTCACCAGCAAGATTCCATGTCACTCACTCAGCATTCTACTCATTCTGCAAAGACAACTTGGAAACCTAAATCACTACATACCTCTCTTCCTTACACAACAACAACAACACCTACCAAAACCGGTCACACTCACAACACACAGTACACAAACACACACTCCTAACACATGCGCGTACATCTCAACCACATGAACTATCACCACACGCGTACAACCTGACCGCGTCACCAGTTCAAATGGTACCATAACACAATACTAACAATGCCTCTCCTCTTTTCTACACAGTAAAGGAAGGACACCTACCAATGAAAATTGTACCACTAGCAATCAATCTTCAACTCCTCAGGTATCTCTCTAACCTCTCTACTTCTCACCCACACAAAAACTATAACCAATACTAACCTCATAGCCACACCACACACAGACACCTCTGAGCTGTGCACCACACACACCAAAGTACAAGGCTGGGCATTCCCAACACCCGAGTGAAACGACACAATAATACATTGCACCCTAAGGTACCTATGCCACCACCACCATTTTGTCGCTTGTGTCCTAAAGATCCACATAAAGACCAAACTCAACTATGAGAAAGCATTGTCACACACAACATATAAATACATGCATCACTTTCACCAGAACAACAGTACTCTTGTTGAAATACACACCACTATGATGTGCATCTCACACTCAAAGAACCGGGTTGGACGTTCCAAACGTCCGAGTGAAAAAACATCCAAACAGCACAAACAGTGATATTGCCACCCCTTATCCGTCACCTGTGTTCCTTAAAACAAACAAAACCAACAGCACTTCTGTGAAGAACCACTTAGAACACACCATGCACTAGGCCACCAAGCACACAACTACACAAATCACCAAAATGCTAAAACTCTAGCACACCACAAAGACTCCCACATGCAGATCACCACACTGCACCAAGCTAACACTGCTTAAAATTAATCACATTTCTGCAAAACTCGAACAAATCCTAAAGCTCTTACTAAGCTTCTTAGCTCGCATCAAACTTATAGTCCCACCTGCAAAGGAAAAGTGTAAGCATGTTCCATTTATCACATTTTCCGTGCCATGTACTATAACTATATCAGTCCACTTTGCCTATTGCATTGAAAAGTCCATCTGTGATAAGAACATGCGTTAAACACAACTGCTTCAAAAAACTAACATTGCTCACATCAAATATATGTCTCTCAATAAAGGCCACAACACCACACTCTCCCATCCAGTGTACATTCTCTCATAAATGCTCATGTTGCAATTATAGTGTGAAAACATCACCACTATCACAGGCCTCACATGACAATGTAAACACAACATGTTTACTTAAACTCTGCTGCATACTATCTAATGCACCCATATAACCAAAAGTAATTCTGTAGCCACGTTCCTCCTCCTGACATCTCCATCCATAGGAAAAAGTACTTTAGGGGACACAGCTCCGATTTGCAATGGGCTCTAAACTCCACTGAAGAAACGTTTGACTCTCATATAAACACAGTTCTCATTGTGGGCACCTAGCCCCTCTGCCATAGAGCAGTGGTCCCCTAGTCACTCCTAGGTGCAGTTCAGGCTCAAAGCCTCTCCCAATGCTGCTGTCTAGGGCTCAACACCCTCAGTTGCACAGCATGACCTCCAGATTCTTCAATCCCCAGGCGCAGCTTAGGCTCCAAGCCTCTCCTATTGCTGCTGCCCTGGGCTCCAAGCCCCTCAGCTGCACAACATGACCTCCGGATTCTTCAATCCCCATGTGCCGCTAAGGCTCCAAGCCTCTCTTATTGCTGCTGCCATGGGCTCCAAGCCCCTCAACTGTGCAACATGGCTTCCCAGTTGTCCAGGCATAGCTCAGACTCCAAGCCTCTTCACTTGCTACTGCCATGGGCTTCCAGCCCTCCATGTCGCAGCTTTGGGTTCCCAAACCCCTTCAAGACAGTCAATATGCCCTCAGCCCTGCCACTGTTGTTCTGCAAGTCTCTTGGCCCTCTCAGTTTAACCTGTCCAACTTCCGGTTAAACAGGCCAAACCACATGGCTCTTGCATGGCGTAGATCACTACATCCTGTGCCAGCTGCCCCAGTTCTGGGCCCTACTGCGCCTAAAGCCAATAAGTGTTTGCCCTGCCTGGGAGGGTCATCTTCTTGGGTTGGGGGACGGTGCATGTGCCATCCTCAGTGCTGTCCCCCAGCACAGCCAGCATCCTTGTTGCCAATGTAAAGCTCTGGGATCCCAATGATGAGTCTGACATTTCTTGATGTTCCATTTGTTCCTTTAATGAGTTTCCAGTACATCTTTTATGTTTCTTATGTCAAGTTCATCAGAGCTCCAGGTAAACATGCACCAGCATCCTCCGAGGTAGGCTACATACCACCAACTCTCTCACTCAGAACTCCAACCATACAACAACATTCTCACCAGCAAGATTCCATGTCACTCACTCAGCATTCTACTCATTCTGCAAAGATAACTTTCAAACCTAAATCACTATATATCTCCCTTCCTTACAGAACAACAACAACGCCTACCAAAACCGGTCACACTCACAACACACAGTACATACACACACTTCAACACATGTGCGTACATCTCAACCACATGAACTATCACCACACCCGTACAACCTGAACGCTCCACCAGTTCAAATGGTACCATAACACAATACTAACAATTCCTCTCCCCTTTTCTACACAGTAAAAGAAGGACATCTACCAATGAAAATTGCAACACTAGCAATCAATCTTCAACAGCTCAGGTATCTCCCTAACCTCTCTCCTCCTCTACCACACAAAAACTTTAACCAATACTAACCTCATAGCCACACCACACACACACACACACCTCCGAGCTGTGCACCACACACACCAAAGAACAGGGTTGGGCATTCCCAACACACAAGTGAAACAACGCAATAATACAATGCACCCGAAGGTACCTATGCCGCCACCCCCACTTTGTCGCCTGTGTCCTAAAGATCCACCTAAAGACCAAACACAACTATGAGAAAGCATTGTCACACACAACATATAAATAAATGCATCACTTTCACCAGAACAACAGTACTCTTGTTTAAATACACACCACTATGATGCGCATCTCACACTCAAAGAACCAGGTTGGACGTTCCAAACGTCCGAGTGAAAAAACATCCAAACAGCACAAACAGTGATATTGCCACCCCTTATCCGTCACCTGTGTTCCTTAAAACAAACAAACCCAACAGCACTGCTGTGAAGAACCACTTAGAACACACCATGCACTAGGCCACCAAGCACACAACTACAAAAATTACCAAAATGCTAAAACTCTAGCACACCACAAAGACTCCCACATGCAGATCACCACACTGCAACAAGCTAACACTGCTTAAAATAATCACATTTCTGCAAAACTCTAACAAATCTGAAAGCTCTAATTAAGCTTCTTAGCTCTCATCAAATTATTGTCCCACCTGCAAAGGAAAAAATTAGTAAGCATGTTCCATTGATCACATTTTCCGTGCCATATACTATAACTATATCAGTCCACTTTGCCTATTGCATTGAAAAATCCATCTGTGGAAAGAACATGCGTTAAACACAACTGCTTCAAAAAACTAACATTGCTCACATCAAAATATGTCTCTCAATAAAGGCCACACCACACTCTCCCATCCAGTGTACATTCTCTCATAAATGCTCATGTTGGAATTATAGTGTCAAAACATCGCCACTATCACAGGCCTCACGTGACAATTAAAACACAACATGTTAACTTCAACTCTTCTGCATACTATCTAATGCACCCATATAACCACAAGTAATTCTGTAGCCATGTTCCTTCTCCTGCCATCTCCATCCATAGGAAAAAATACTTTAGGGGACACAGCTCCGATTTGCAATGGGCTCTAAACTCTGCCAAAGTCACTTTTGACTCTCATAGAAACACAGTTCTCATTGTGGGCAACTAGCCCCTCTGCCAGAGAGAAGTGGTCCCCTAGTCACTCCTAGGCGCAGCTCAGGCTCAAAGCCTCTCCCAATGCTGCTGTCTAGGGCACAAAACCCTCGGTTGCATAGCATGACTTCCAGATTCTTCAATCCCCAGGCGCAGCTCAGGCTCCAAGCCTCTCCTATTGCTGCTGCCCTGGGCTCCAAGCCCCTCAGCTGCACAACATGACCTCCGGATTCTTCATTCCCCAGGCGCAGCTTAGGCTCCAAGCCTCTCTTATTGCTGCTGCCATGGGCTCCAAGCGCCTCAACTGTGCAACATGGCTTCCCAGTTGTCCAGGCATAGCTCAGATTCCAAGCCTCTTCACTTGCTACTGCCATGGGCTTCCAGCCCTCCATATTGCAGGTTTGGGTTCCCAAACCCCTTCAAGACAGTCAATAGGCCCTCAGCCCTGCCACTGTTGTTCTGCCAGTCTCTTGGCCCTCTGAGTTTAACCTGTCCAACTTCCGGTTAGACAGACCAACCCAGATGGCTCTTGCATGGCGCAGATCACTACATCCTGCGCCAGCGGCCCCAGCGCTGGGCCCTACTGCGCCTAAAGCCAATAAGTGCTCGCCCTACCTGTGAGGGTCATCTTCTTGGGTTGGGGGACGGTGCATGTGCCATCCTCAGTGCTGTCCCCCAGCACAGCCAGCATCTTTGTCGCCAATTTAAAGTTCTGGGATCCCAATGATGACTCTGACATCTCTTGATGTTCCATTTGTTCCTTTAATGAGTTTCCAGTACATCTTTTATGTTTCATATGTCAAGTTCATCAGATCTCCAGGCAAACATGCACCGGCATACTCACAGGTAGGTTACATCCCACCAACTCTCTCACTCAGAACTCCAACCATACAACAACATTCTCACCAGCAAGATTCCATGTCACCCACTCAGCATTCTACTCATTCTGCAAAGACAACTTGGAAACTTAAATCACTACACTTAGTCATTGGGTTCGCAATGCTAGGGTGACTTAAAATGTTAAGAGACATGACGATATGTAGGACCTATTATTAGGAGACCCCCAACGCAGGAGGGTTTCATCATTATAAAAGGTCCTCAATGGAAGTCGATTTAGATCTCTACATACATAGAAGACTACATGGGAAGAGGAGTTGGGATTCACAATGCTGAGTCGCCCTGGTATAACATTTGGACTAGAGTGGCAAAGTCATTGGATTGTGTCCAATTGAAAGAAATTGATTATAAAATACTATTTTGTTGGTTTCTCACCCAGGAAAGGCTCCATATGATCAACCTGACAATTCCCTCTGATTGCTGGAGATGTAATCAGGCTCAAGGCACTGTCTTCCACATGTGCTGGCCATGCATTCCTATTCAAACATATTGGAAGGAGGTGCTTGCCCAGATTAAAACAATTTCTGGAATAGTTCTTCTGATCGTCCTGCTTGTGGTTTTACTTGGTCATGAGGATTTAAAGGGACAATATAAGCTGGACACACAATTTTCTAAATTACTTATACATTTCTTGGTAGCAGCCCGGGTCATGGTAGCCATTTGGTTTGGGGCCACAATGAGTCTGATATGATATATGTTTTGCTATGTATAATGCACCTGTACACAAGTGTTTCTAGGCACCACAAGACAAGGAAGGAGGAGACAGATGGAAGATAGGACAATTGTTCCTTCAAGGCCTTGACGCAGTCGAGATCATGCAAGTGCAACAACAACAGTGCAACAGGGAAATGGAGAGGGGGAAGTGCATGGGAAAAGGTAGGGGAACGTGCAGTCAGGGCAGCAAGGATCTGAAAAGTGCAGTCAGGGTAGCAGGGTTCTGGGTACATGCAGGAAAGCAGGTGGCAGAAGGAGTTACAGTTACAGCCCTAAGTGCATGGTAGGCCTGGAGACAGTGTGGGATGACTGGTCATGGAGGGCCCTGGTACCTTGTGAGCACCTTGAAGCGTCTTTTGCACTAGACGTAATTACAATAATGGTCTCAGACCAAATAATCAGACAGACTCAAGGAATATGGCAAATAACATGTTTAATGTCATTTAATAACGTAGGGAGACCTCACAGACATTTCACTGATGCATTCACACTCACATAGCAGCTTTATTACATGGATGCCTTATACCCCAATATGCATCATCTATGACATAATTCTATGTGGCAAAGTACAAAACCTATCAAGGAACGCGATTGGTTAAGGTAACAGGTCTACTTAAAGAACATATAAGGATTAGTTCATCATTGGTTACCCCTTATCTGTAGGGCACGCCTTGAACTATCTCTGAATGCGTATAGTACTGATTATATCAGGCAAAACAACAGTTGATTGGGCTATGCTACATTGCACGTTACGCTATCCCTCAACTCCACTGATTGGTTGGCATACTATCCCAACCTTGGACTTTTGGTTCCTTAGCAACACCGACATGAAACAAAATGTAGGTGTTTGAATCCCGTCAGACTACTCCCCGTTTTCCCAATTAGTCCATCATCTTTCATCGGTAGACCATGAGTCAAAGTCTTCTGTTTATAATTGACCTTGTTGCCTGCTCACTTTCCTGGAACATTGAACAACACTATCTCAGCTTGGTGGTCTAATCAATAGCCTTTGTTTTCAACTTCTAAGTTACGTGTGGAGAGACCACACATTTGTCCAATTCAGCCTTCTATTTATTGCTATTTAAAGTAATTATGCAAGGTACTGTTGCTCCTCTTGGCCTCTAGAGACTTGTGTACTCTATCTCATATGAACTTCGTATACTTTTAATTGACCAGCAGTTTGGCTCTCACAGATGTTTTCTTCTTCTTCCATCTATGAAGAATGTCCCACTTCCAGAGCTTATCCATGTACACCCTTTGTGCTCTGTGCTTATACCTTAACATAGCATCCTTAATTCTGGGCCAACCTTGACTCAACATCAAGTTTGCACACAGAGCTGTTTTTCCGCATCTCCTGATTCTACAGCCTCAGCCTGTCTCTGAGGTAGCTTAGTTATGTTGATGTGACCCAGCGTCCATTTTCCCATTATGAACATCCTTGCCATGTTATATATTTGTTACGCTCACCTGATATCACCTGATATCCATGGGGACGCCACTCAGCCCTGGGTCGAAACCTCTCCCTTGATAGTGTGTTGGATGTGGATAGCGCCTGAAATACAGGAGAACTGGACACAAGGCTTAAATGTCTCTCTTGGATTGATTCCCACCTCCCTCAGCCTCGAATTCCTCCCTTAAATCTGGTCTCTCTCCTCACTTTAATATTAGGTATGGTGTGCTCTGCGTCCTGCATCTTTGTGTCGGGGCGCGTTGGAGGTGTGTAGGCGTTTGGCGACCTAGTTGCTTCACTGATGCGTTGCCCCGTGTTTGGGTCCAGGCCTGCTGTGACTCCGATTTGCTTGATGAGGTAGGTAATACTATTTTACAGTCTTTTATCTTCCCCTTTTCCTCTTTTGCCTTTGTTGTTATTAATGTCTCTAGTTTCTTTCCCTCAGATGAGTTGGAGAGTTTTGGCGTTGCCGTGCTGTATGGGATGAGAATCCCAGCAAGGTAAGTGAATGCGCGGAGTGTGACGCCTTCTTGCCTTTTCTTTTGCTAAACTGTGCCTTGCCCGCTTCCTTTGCTTCCTTTGCAGGTCGTTATGATGTTCCGGGCCGCTGTGATGTTCCGAGATCAAAGAGAGACTGCACCTGGTAAGTGGTTTTCGGTGTCCTTCCGTAGCCGTGAGCGAGCACTCACTAATAATGCCTCTCTTTGTCTTTTTCAGGTTGCTGCAGCATTCGGAAGATGAATGCTGCGTTGTGATGAAGAATCCCCGGATCGCATGTATTCAGATGAGCAGCTGGTGGTAGTTTGAAGATGGAGGATTCAAGACCAAAGCCAGGCTGCTACTTACAGGTAAGTGCTGAATAATGGTGTTCTTCTTCTTCTAGATACAGGATTCAGCATGTGGCAGGATGCAAGAAACACTGGAGATCAGAACTGGACATGGTGAGCGTTACGCTGCTAACTGCAGAATATTGCAAAGCATGTGCTGCTGTTTGGGTGTGGCTTATATAGCCCAGGTAAAATAGTTCCAGGTAAAGTAGTCCCAGGCCCGGCCACACCCGAAACACTAGACCGCATAGCTCAGTTCTTTAGAACTGAGCTATAAGAGTGGCTCCATGTTAACTGAAGTCCCAATCCAAATGTTGTCCTTCACATAACAGTATGATCCTGGCGCAAAAGGCCAGGACTGGCTCCAAGAGAGTCCCTAATGGTGTTTTGTGGCCCTTGAGGCCACAATGGAAGCCTGTAACCTGGCCCCAGCCGAACGGCTGGTTTGGCCATGATGACCAGGGGCATGAATCATGACAATATTCCTCTATAGAAAGCTTCTATATGTTTTGTTATACCTTGCGGTACTGTGTTTTTACAGCTATTGATCAGTAAGTTACGTCATCCACTTTGTTTCTATGATTACTTTAGTGTTAGGTACATGTTTCTCTTGGTACTTCAGTTACATCGTTACTTCTTAAGTACACTCATATTTGTCTTAGCATAGATTCATATAACTTCTTCATGAAATTACTGTGTCCTCATCAGATTTCACTTTAACGTGCATCCATGATGTCCACAGGTGCGTGCTGACACACTGGCATGCGACATCCTTCCATGCAGCATCCTTCCAAACTTCGAGTGTGAGGGTACATTCTGTATGGCTGTCTGAGTGCATAACGTCTCTCATACAATCGATGAGGTATGGGAACAATACAGGGGGTCCCATTTATTGCTCTTTTCTGGCTGTTCCAATATGATGTTGGTATGGGGGCAGGAAGTAGAAAGATAAAATCTATCTCTCCTTCTACAACTCTAAGGGTACCGAGCAACCAGTTAAGGCAGGCAACCAGTTAAGGCAGGCAAACAGGAAGGTAAGCAAGGAAGGAGAGAGAAGGCAGAGGAGACAAGAAATGTCTTGAGCAGCTTCAGGAACTTCTGGTGGTCCAGCTCAAGTTTGAGTGGGGCAGGGAGGCCCTTCCATAGGGAGGCAACCGCAGAGGAAAGAGATCTTCCGCCCACTCTCTGATTGGGAAAGCATCTGACCCTCAGTGGGTTTGAGGTAGCTGAGCCAAGTGCTCTAGAAGGAACGTATTTAGGTAGAGAGAGTTGGATATAATGCAGTCCCCAGTCCAAGAAAGCCTTGTGGATGATGCAAACGGCCTTGTACTTGATCCTTGCAACCACTAGCAGTAGCAGATATTTCTGGGCTGGATAGATGTGGTACCTGGGCTTGAGCCTAATGATAAGTATTGCATTCCAGTTCTGGATTGGTTGAAGAGAGCAAAGAGAAGAGTTAGGCAGATTGAGAAAGAGGTTGTTGCAGTAGTCCAGAGTGGAGAGAATACAAGCTCTGGAGACCGTGAGCTTCTAGGGGAAGGTGAGAAAAGGTAAAATACCTCTGAGGAGGTGCAGCTGGAAGTGGGCCTTCTTGGCAAGGTCCGGAATGTGACGAGAGAAGGAGAGAGTGTAGTCGAAGATGACTCCAAGCTTTTTAGTCTCCGAGGAGGGCAAGCGTAGAGGGCCAAAAGAGGGCAGCCAGAGTGCGAGAGGGAAAGCAGGAGCAGGGGTCACAATGAGAAGAATGTCAACCTTAGTGTTGTTGATGCAGAGATTGTTGACGGCACACCATTCCTGAATCATGGAAAGAAAGTCAGGAATGAGCGAGGAAGGACAGGAGGCTGAGGGAAGCCAAAAAGAGAGCTTTGTGTCATCCACATAACACTGGAAGTTAGAAGAGAAGGTGGAAATCAGGTTGGCCAAAGGGGCCAGGTAGACAATGAAGAGCCAGGTTTAGAGGAAAGAACCCTGGGACAAGTGGAGAGAGAGAGGTGGTGGAGAGAACAGACCCAAGTTGTACATGGGAGGGTCAGTCCAAGAGGAAGGCGGTCAGCCACGCCAGAGCCTGATCTGTGATGCCGAGGTTCTCGCAGAGTCTATTAATCAGGATGGTGTGATTGACCATATCAAAGGCAGAGGAAAGGTCAAGGAGGATAGGTTAGAGAGCAGATCTTCACAAATGTTCAGAAGAGCAGTTTCCCTGCATCTGGCTGCTCTGAAGCCAGACTGATGTTCATGGAGACAACCAACACATTGTGTGTGGAGAGTTAGCTGGGAGATGGCCAGCTTTTCCAGGAGTTTGCCCAGAAAGGGAGTGATAGAGATCGGGCAATAGTTTGCCGGGCAGGAAGGATCGTCAGAAGGCTTTTTTAGAAGGGGGTGCACAAGGGAGTGCTTGAGGAGAGAGGGGAAAGATCCAGTGGCGAAAGAGTGATTACAGAAATCAGCCAGGGCTGGAGCAAAAGGGAAGCAATGTACAATTAGGGCCTCCCTAACGCTGAGATGCCGAAATATCTTGAGATTTGGAACCCCTTTATTCAGTTTGTTTAATTACATGATTATCCTGAGGTGCATTATAAACCTAGATTTTCAAGCTGTCATGTTATGATTTAGGGGAAGTAAGCTTAAGACCTAACTACGTACAACTGCATTTCTGAGGAATGTACATGAACCTCTTCATGTTTGAGAGCCTTGGAATTTCATTTGCGGTTATTCTGAGATCTGCATTGTCATTTGCTTTGTTACAAAGTCTGCTATGTCGTTTCGATACTTCACTAGAATTCATGTAGTGAGGAGCTAGCTGTATGTTTAATGAAACTAACAACTAGTGAATGGCAAAAAAAGAAAAGTGCCTAGTGGCATGTCAGCAGTACGTTTGAACATTCTGCAAATCAGCATGTTAATTATGCGTCCTTTTGAATATAGTTCCTGATCTACTTGAAAAGGAACTAAGACTAATTTGCTATCTGTCTTTTTCCAGAACTCCACCCACACAGAAGAAATACGAAATGTGGTAACTTTGTGATACAGAGGCTTGCAAAATGACCCATAAAGTGGAAACCTGTGTACAATTGGACCATGATCAAGAAAAATGCAACATAACCACCTTGCAGAAACATGTTGACCTTTTCCCAGAACATCCCCATTTTTCGTATGTTCTTTTTAGGCATATTAGATGTGCAAACTTTGCACAGAGGGTGGAGTGATAGCTCCCTTTGAATGAATAGGGCGAGCAATAGTGAATTATTTTTCACATTCGTATTAAGTGGAATAAATTGGTATGGTCGGGCCTCTCTTCTCTGTTATCCGTATTAAATATGTGTTACAACCAACACTGTCTCAGGCAAAGATACCAACTAGGGGGCGCTTTGTTCTTTCACAAGAATTAATGTTTTTTAAGCAGGTGTAAAAAGATTTGAGAGAAGTCCCCATGTTGGAATGTAATTTAAGCAGCGCTCAATTTGCACTTGTCACTGACTAGTGACAGCTGACTCTTGGCGAGTAAATAAATGGCGTGCTGTGTGCTTGTGTAGTATTGTGGTGGTGGGTGACTTTTTATAGCTGGATAATAGCTTGCAACTTGAAATTGTGCAGCCTGATTTAAGTAGCAACGCAAGGGGCGCATATAGAGGGTGTTTGGAAATTAAGCAAGACCAACACCTATTTATTGCAGGTAATGATGCTCAACTGTACCCTTTCTAAGGACTATTTTTCTCGGTCTTCAGTCCTTGGGCTCTGTACATAATACATGTCTGTTCAACTATTGCTCAAAAGATAGCTTTGTGGTCTAAGCACTCGGTACAATTATCTGTTTTTATATGTCTGATCACAGTACCAAATTCCGGTCTGGCTTTCCTTTCTCTGAGGTTGATAAACTTAAAGGGTGAATGTACTTTGGCGATACTAACACTTACTGTTCTACAAAACAACACACTGGTGCCAGATACTGCTAATTAAAAACATGAACAAACACTCAGGAGAGAACTCAATCAAACAGAAC
The DNA here is from genome assembly GCF_040938575.1 of Ambystoma mexicanum. Lineage (NCBI taxonomy): Eukaryota > Metazoa > Chordata > Amphibia > Caudata > Ambystomatidae > Ambystoma > Ambystoma mexicanum. The sequence continues at coordinate 278,476,909 of NC_090929.1, read as the reverse complement.
ATACAATAAAGGGTCTAGAAAATATACAAGTCCAGACGCCGGACATTGAGCAGTTACAACCTTTGCAAGAACAATTAGCTAAATTCAGATCATTGGCAGAGCGCAAGCTGTTCTACGTGACGTATCCAACACGGGCCAGAAGATATGGTGAAGGGAACAAGGCAAGCAGAACCATGGCCAATCTCATTAAATCAGAACAGGGAATGAGGCAAATCACGAGTATAACAGATGAGCATGGGGCAGCACGTACAAATGCGTAGGAAATAAATGTATTCCTAGACGTCTATGCCAAACTTTATGCAAATGCAGATATAGTTTCCTCAGAGGAGCTGCAAGGTTATATGGATTAATTCCCGCTACAAAAAATTGGTTCAGGTAGACAAAGAGAAACTAGATCTTCCCCTGACTACAGAGGAGATAGAACAGGAATTCTCAGATTTACAAGCAGGCAAAACATCCGGCTCTGACGGTCTCCCAGCAGATCTATACAAAATCTACAAATCAGAGCTCGCTCCAAAGCTATTGGAGATATGTGAAGAAGCCCTGGAGAATGGAGAATTACCAGACACAATGAGGGAAGCCATTATTACAGTTCTTCTCAAACCCCATAAGTCCCCACACATGCCCGCTTCCTATCAGCCCCTATCCGTAATAAATGTAGACACTAAAATATATGCCAATGCAATGGCCAATCGTTTGTTACCCTACTTGAATAAATTAGTGCACCCCGATCAATCAGAACCTATCCCTACCCGCTCCACAGCCCTGAACCTTCGCAGATTTTTTGCCATCACCTCACAACTAGATCCTGAAGCCAAAACTATTGCAGTCACTTTAGATGCTGAAAAAGCATTTTACTCGGTGGCGCTATATTTATGCTATCTTATACAAAATGGGGTTTGGCCCAGGATCCCTTTGTTATATATAACTGTTGTATAAAAACCCCAAAGACAGAATCAGAAACAATAAGACATTATCCCCTTGGTTTACACTCCGGATAGGCACACAGCAGGGCTGCCCAATGTCGCCCCTTATATTTGCACTAACTATAGAAGGTATGGCGGCGAAACTCAGACACAAACACGCATGGAGAGGTATACGAATTAGAGGCCCATCACAATTTAAATGTATTTCTCTGTACGCAGATGACACCATGCTATATATCAGGGACCCAACAGTGAACCTACAACCAGTGATGCAGGAGATAACTGACTTTGCAAGGTACTCGACTTATAGAATTAACCAATCTAAATCGGAGTTCATTCCTCTGACGCAGGCCACAAAAAATCGCAAGCTACATCCCAATGTCGCTGGCCCCCAGACTCAACGCGCTATCTAGGCATTGTTATGGCAACAGAGAGGCACACACTACACGCTAAGAATTATGAACCGTACATTCTTCTCCTCAAGCACAAACTCAAGGTGTGGGATTAACTCCCGATTTCCCTGTATGGGAGGTTGGCATTGCTAAAAATGGTGGTGGTGCCAAAATTGTTATATCTTTTTTGCAACAACCCGATCTGGCCTGGACAATTTTTTGAGAAACTACAGCAGTTGGTGTCTATTTTTGTGTGGAGGGAGGGGCAGTGAGGGTCCAGTGGGCAAAGATGTGTGAGAGGTACGAAACAGGGGGAATTGCTGCTTTGGATTTCCTACTATATTTTGAGACGGTGCAAGCACAAATTGCTAGATATTGGTCTATGGCCACAGCGCAGTACGCACATATAAGAGCTGAGTAATTCATGGCTGCCCCCATATACTTACAGGCCATGATTTTTGCCAAAACTAAGAAGGACATGGGAGAGGTTGACCCGGTGAGCTCCACGGCTCAGGCCTGGTCCAAATATTTTCGCAGGGTGGGATGTGTGGACCCATACTGGCCCTGTGCACCCCTATGGCATTATCTAAACCTTGAATCCACGCATGACACCTCATTTCAGTGTTGATGGAACCCTGGTAAAAAAATGCGCCTAGAGGATGTATACCCAGATGGGAGGTTTGCATCACTGGAGGTGGTACAGGAGAAAGTAGGGACTGGCCTTATCACGACACTGCAGTATCACCGAATACAAGCAGCATGTAGGAAAAAATTGCCTTCTTTCCCGAACGCACCTCCCACACATCAGTTTCTTACAGCGGTCCTGACACAGGAGGGCTTCATTGGCAACATATCCGGACTGTATAAAGCGGTCCAAGCACATACCCCTCCGTAAATAAGATGAAGGAGCAGTGGGAGCAAGACCTAAACATAACAATAGGAGAACAGCAATGGGCAAAATATTGCCAGTACACGAAATCCATTTCTATGAACGCCAATTTTAGACTAATTCAGTTTAAAATATTGAATCATTTACACATGACTCCCAGCAAAATACCTAAGTTCGACCCCTCGAAGTGAGCAAATTGTCCTAAATGTAATGCTCCAGCGGCAAAGTCCATACACATGTACTAGGACTGCCCCCAGATCAGACACTTTTGGGAAAGGGTAGCTACAATGCTTAGCGATATACTGGACATACAGATACCAGCCACCCCACTAAAATATCTACTCAGAGACATAGACAAGGTCTCAATTAGAACCCTCAGACTCTTTGCGGTTGCTGGAGCAGTGGCTAAACGAAACATACTCAGAACTTGGAAAGCGAACGCTGCTCCCACTCTGCAGGCATGGCTCCGAACTTACTGTATGTACAGGAATGCGAAGAGTATTATATCAGGGAGTCTCAGCCACTTGCAGACCAAAGGACATATGGGGTTCCTTGAGGAGATATCTTTTGGACGCACAGGAAATGTAGGACGGAGACTCGAATTGCTCGGACCATTGAACTGCTAAGCTTTACAAGCAATAATGTGTCAATATGAACTGTAAAGCTGATTGAACGCCTCGTACTTACTGTAACATGTGAATGTGTAATGATGTGCTGGTCAGTTGAAAAATAAAGGTAAAAAAAACAAAAACATGAACGAACAAAGCATCAGAATGGCGCAGGCCTAGAGCCTGGTTCATCCAAATCAGTCACTAATACTGGCAGACACCTCCAATGAAGAGCATGAAGTGTTCTTCATTTGATGTAAGAGCAAATTCGAGAGTGTGGAACTAAATTGTTGAGTCTCATGTACCATCTTTACCACAGGATGATGATGTAATCCTGAGCAAATCGCCTGACACCACCCCAATCCACATCTTCTGTGAGCAGATGTCCGTCTCACATTCTGAAGCATTCATTGCTCTTTCGTTCCATATTTACCATTTGTCTTTCTACAGATCATGAATAATAATCTACCAGTCTGTATACTTTAAAATGTTTAAATTTTAAAAAGATATGTTTTAGGGTGAAATTTGTTAGTATTATGTTATGTTTGCTCTTCACGTGGTGGTGATAATTAAGACACCATAGTCCTCCTCTTGCATAACATTTTCTGTAAACCTTTATTTTGTTTTGTTTTTCTATTTGAAAAATATCATTGTGTTGGTTTATTATGTAATCTGTGTACTTTCCAAGTCAGGTCTACAAAACACGGTGTTATTTTAGTTCATGAGAGTCAAAGGTTCACAAATAATTGCACCTTGCTGTAATTGTAATTGTTTATTTGTAAAGCACTTATACACAAGTGAAGTGCTTCAAAGCACTGTAAATCTGTAGCAAGAAATGGAAGTCAATGTGGCCCAGTGCAGAAATACAAGCTCAAATACAAGCTTCACCTCTTAGCCAAAGTGTGTGATAATGAGCAACTCATGTAATAAGATGGTGTCCAGTTTGTCAAAATCGCCAGTCCTAAATCCTAGAAAATTGTCAGCCTATAAGAGTGACATTTAGTTCTCAGGGTATGCTCTTCAAAAAACCTTGCTCATGCTTTAACTTGTTTTGGGCTTGCTTCAACTAAACTAAAAGCGACCATTGATAAACTCCAAACCACAATGTCATGTGTTTCTTCGCTCACTAATCACGCCACCACTTGAAAGCAGTGGCCCTCTTCTAATCTCTGCTAGGCCATATATATCTTTCTTGGTGCTTTTAATGTATTTCCTGTATCCATGTTTGAGCGCTTGCATGTTCTATGAGGCTGACAATCGTAAAGCTTGGGCATGCATCCCTTTTTAGTTTGGACTATTAGGTAGCGCTTTGCACCACCTATAAGCCTAAACTATTCCATTAGAGTACAGCTAGGGAGAAATTGCATATTAGGAGGGACAAAAAACTTGTATGTGTTGCTTGAGTATTGACCCACCCATGTCCATGCTTATCCCTATGGCCATGACCACCATGTCCCTGCCCCTCCTTGTCCCAGAAAACTCCTGCAGCGGTCTCTTTGATCTAGCTTCAGCAAGCCTTACCATCAAACCTTGTGCTCAAAGTGCCTGTCAGTGATTTTTTAATGCAGTCTTCTGGGAGTTAATGACTTAATTGGAGCTGTAAATGCGCTGTTGGTGTAATACAAATGTCTTAACCGGGTCTGCCTTCAGCCACACGCCTTATAAGCACTATGTGTGCCCTTCACTGAATTCCTGTTAAAAACAGGAATTGGCAAAGACAACAGTTTTTTCTTGTGTATATGTATTAGGCATTTGCCAGGCACTGCTATTAAATGCCCAGGTACTCGCACCATTTTGCAATTGCTACCACCGATGGCCAGTTAATACCACTGTAGCAGACCTGGCAAATGCCAAAACTGTTGCCATTGTGAATGCTTGTTCATACAGTTACTGATCTGTGCCTTACATGTATACGACTGTCTTTGGGCCTTCCTTGTGGCTATTGTAACAATCATTGGCAATGCCAACAGTTTTGGCATTTGCAGATGTTTTTTGCATATTTAATATAACATGGAGGGAAGGAATAAGAAATGACAGCACCGGGAAGAAGAAATGACAGCATAGGAGGAAATGCAGGGCAATGTGTGGGAAGCACTGTGGGGGAGGGGAATGAGAAATAAATGTCAACACAAGGGAGAATAAATAAATCCAATTGAAAGCTTGGCCATCAACAATACACAGGAGCATTGTACAATATTTGAAGAAAGGAAGATTGGCAGTGCAAATGGTGGGAAGGAGAGACAGCACAGGTGGAAAGGAGTGACAGAACAACAGTGCAAAGGGGAAGAAGGGACAGTGCAAGGATGGAAGGAGTGACAGAGCAAGGTTGGGAAGGAGCGACAGAGCAAGGGGGAAGGAGCGATAGAGCCAGGTGGAAGGAGCAACAGAGGAACAGTGTAGGAGAAACAGCGCATGAGGGAAAGAGTGACAGCACAAGGGGGAAGGAGCGAGAGTGCAAAAGGGACAGAGCAACAGTGCAAAAGGGACAGAGCAACAGCACAAGGGTTGAGGAGGGACAGCACAAGTGAGGGAGGAGGAACCATGCAAAGGGGGAGGGGCGGGGCAACGGGGGAGGAGGGACAACACAAAGGGGGAGGAAGGACAGTGCAAAGGGGGAGGAGAGAAGCACATGGGGGAAGGAGGGATTGCACAAGGGGGTATATGAGCAGCAGCACAAGTGGGGAGTAGATCTGTTGGTTGTATGTATAATTGCAGCCTGGTCGTAGTTGTCTTGTATTGCAGTTTTTCTCTCAATGGGGCTCATGTGCGGCCCAATGCAGAGGTCTTCAAAAGAAATCTGACTTTTTTATAGTGATAGATGGACACTTTATGATACCCGTTTTCCGATGTGTTATGTAATTGCACAGGAGAAAGGGTATTTCTTCCATTTCAAAGTGTGTCCCAAATTCATCCATAAATGTGAGCCTCATGAGAATCTACATCAGAGACTTGACAGAAGGGAATGCTTTTGGATAGATCGATTGGGGACCCTTGCTCCTAAAGGACTGAATGAAGAAATCAATTGGGCCTGCTTTTTTTAGGCTTTCGGTTATTATTTTTGTCCAGGAATGTTCTATATTGGTTTGTCCTAGAGAGTTACCTATAATGTGTAATTATATGGTGCTACACCTGGTCTAACAGGATATTGCACGAACTGCAGATGATACGCGACTCACCATCTCATAATTGCCTTTTGACCCAGCAGAGTCTATAATAATACTCATATAGTGTCCAGGAATGTTCTATATTGTTCTGTCCTATATAGTCACCTGTAAATAAATATATGGTGATATACGTGATCTAAAAAGACATTGTACATTGCATATTGTCCAGAAATGTTCTATACTGTTCTGTCCTATACAGTTACCTGTAATATGGAAATATATGGTGCTATACGTGATCTCATAAAACATTGCACGAACTGCAGAGGATACACGACTCCAGGCACAAAATGAGGAGTAGAGCATTTATTTCTATATAACGTTTTGTAATGCACTTTGCTTTTTTGCAACATACTATCTTTATAATGTAATAATATATGCTTCTTTTTTCACCATCTCAGAATTGCCTTTTGACTCACGGCAGGCTGTAAGAACACATATATACAACTATTGATCTTTTGATCTGTGTTGCCATTGCAACCACCAACTATACCTATATAGATACGCATAGCATACTTATGATACATTGACTTTTTTAACATACCGTACAGTATAGATCACACACTGTTGTGTAATGACCTCCTGTATGTGTGTGTCTGGTAAGGAAGGGAGATGTGTTGTGTAATGACCTTCTGTGTGTATGTCTGGTAAGGAAAGGAGATGTGTTGTGTAGTGAACTTCTGTGTGTGTGTGTGGTAAGGAAAGGAGATGTGTAATGCTGTCTTGCTGTGACCCTGTGATGTCACATGGAATGTTGCTGTGTGGAAGGTGGAGTGTTTATCTGAAGGTTCCAGACTGAGGCAGTTAGATCTCCCCTGCCTGGGTGATGGGGCCAGCGCTGATATAGTCCATACTCTCATGTATTTATCCTTCATGTAACTGTGTCCTTAAGTTCTTGTAATAAACCTAAGAAGTAACACAAGAAAGTCTGGAAGCCACTTCATAACAATGGCGACGAGGATGTCTTTCAAGAAGAACCGGTGCATAAGAAGAACTTGAAGTCTGAAGGAGCCTGCTGCGGGGGGGTGCAGGAGAGAGGAGGACAAAGTGGTGGTCAGCGCTGCCCCCACATACAAGTAAGAGACCCATCACCCAGGGCCAAGGAGGGGAAGAGCAAGAAAGTCCCACTACAGGCGCTCTGTCTTATATGTGGAGCCCCATGTCCTAAGGGACCAGCTGCCCTGAACCTAGAAGGAAGAGCTGGGTCCAGGGGTTTAGGAAGAGAGCCCAGATGGGGGGATCAAGAGCGCATGTTGGAGACAAAGAGAAGATGGGCCATCAAGGGATGCCCTAGGAAGCTGAGCTTCTATTTTCAAACGAGAAAATGAAGAGTAAAGCTAACCCGGCAGCCTGAGGCTTATAGGTGTGCCCCACAGACGGGAGTTTTATTGTGGGAAAATGGTGATCACTCATGCAAGGAGCGCCATTGTGTGCAGGAAGTTTTAAAGTTACCTCCACTGTCTCAGGGATCTGAGTCGGCCGACCACAGCGAATTCCCTGCTGGATGACGGTTGGCTGGAGGAGGTCCGCACTGCTCCAGGGTAGCGGTGTGACTGATGACGTCACAGTGTACGCGGCAGGAGTTGGTGAACAAGTGCGCGTCATGCAGTGTTGCGACGCAAACGCTGACATGTTCCAGTTATGACGCTCCCCGTCAGTATGAGAAGCGGTGTTGTGGAATTTCGAGTAAAGAACCTGACGAACGTGGTTCGAGACGTGAGGACGTCCATATCTGCGGATTGCGAGGCCGTTTGGGTGAGAGTGGCCCGCGGAAAGCTATGCTGTCCCTTGTTCGTGGGGGAAGTTGCGCCGGTAGCCGGAAGAAGAATATAAGGTCCACGCGCATATGTCCAAATGGAAGAGGATCTGTGGAAAAGAGCCGTCATATGGAAGAATGACACTGTCCATTGCGTGGCCGATTGGGACGTCAGTTGAAGAACTCGAGGAAGAGTGCGTTTTACTATGTTGGATTTGGCTGAATACAAGCTGCTGCGGAACTATCTCCGGACACAACGAGTGTTTCCCACATGGACAGACAGACTATTGGGAATGCGTCACGTCCGTGAACAAAGGCAGAATGGGTCTCGCTCGTTCCACCAGAGCGAACAAGGAGCTAAGTCCCTGAAAGATTAATATATCCTTTTGTGAATTTTGTATGCTAGCCACATTGTCCATCTGAAATGCACGGCGGCTCAGTTATCGCAGTTAAGATGTGAAGTATGACTGCGGGTGTAGCTAGTGTGCGTATGAAGCCATATAGAACATTATGTGACACACAAGATATATTTATGATTCAGGGTCATGAGTGTGGGAAAGTAAGTTTGATGTGATGTATAGACTAATTCTTTTCTGGATTTGCAGGATGGACATTTTGGACACTTCATGGACGATATGGTTTTGAAACGGTTGCATTGTAGAGTAAAAAGGAGATGTCCAATTTTGAGGATTGAAGTGCTGGATGAGAGTGCTAGATTTAACCATTTTGAGGCATTTTAGGGTGCGTTGTAAATGCCAACATGGGTCATAGATCTCATTACATGTGCTCTGGGTGTCTAACGGGATGTGTACTAAGGTTAATATGAAAATAATCATTAGCGCTAATGTTTTTGAGGCATTTTAGGTTTCGTTAGAAACCATTATGGACTTGTAGGAATACACAATTCAGTGTAGGGTCAGAACCTGGCCATAGACTTTTAGGACAGAGATGTTGAAAGGTATGTTGTTCTAAAGTTTTGATTTGCATTTACATTATACTACATTCATATCAATGCATGTAAAATCTGTGTAATGCAAAGTGTTTTGTGCATGATTTAAGGCTGACTGTGTAATGGATGCACAAAGAAGGGCATGAAGGTAATATGTGGCAGGTTGTCACGCAGAGGTAGCGCCTTTGGTGTGATTGACATCGTGAGTATGATGAGAGGTAGCGCCTCTGTTGTGTATGTGTCACGATTGGTATTGACATGAGGTAGCGCCTCTGGTCTGAGTGACATTGTACTGGTACCTAGAGGTAGCGCCTCTAGTATATGGGTCACGAGTGAGAGAGGTAGCGCCTCTGGTTAGTGTGGCTCAAAAAGGGTAGTTGAGGGAGGTAGCGCCTCCGGGTAAATGTGGTGAAACAAGTACTGAAGTGAGGTAGCGCATCTGTTGAGCGTGTCAACAGGGTGTTTGATGGAGGTAGCGCCACCGGTTCGTATGCAAATAATTGTATGGTAGAGAGGTAGCGCCTCTGGTGAGCATGGACCTTAGTGTACGCAAGGGAGGTAGCGCCTCCAGCGTGTGGAACATTCTGTGGTGCGAGAGGTAGCGCCTCTGCCATTTGGGCTTAGTGTACGCAAGGGAGGTAGCGCCTCCAGCGTGTGGAACATTATGTGGTGCGAGAGGTAGCGCCTCTGCCATATGGGTTAGGGCTGGTAACATGGTAGTTTAGTGTTGCGTTGGATTGTTACCAGAAATAATTAAAGGAGGTAGGGCCTTCGTTTTGTCTTTGATATTTTTTCTATATTTTGCTGTGTCATAGACTGCGTTTTCTCCCGACAGTCTGTTTGGCATAGTACTCGTATAATGCTGTTTAGGGTCATCAGTGGTCAAATGCCTGGTACTCGGATGGATTTGGGATGTCTGGCCAGCGTCCTAGGTGATCTGTGGTATTTGGTCGTTCCGACTAATCTGGTTACGCCTTATAGACTGCATCTATTTGGAACTTTTTATTGTTTTGCCTATGTGTGTGTGGGTGTGTTTGGTAAGGGAGGGAGATGTGTTGTGTAATGACCTCCTGTGTGTGTGTGTTTGGTAAGGAAGGGAGATGTGTTGTGTAGTGGCCTTCTGTGTGTATGTCCGGTAAGGAAAGGAGATGTGTTGTGTAATGGCCTCCTGTGTGTGTGTGTCTGGTAAGGAAGGGAGATGTGTTGTGTAATGACCGTCTGTGTGTATGTCTGGTAAGGAAAGGAGATGTGTTGTGTAGTGAACTTCTGTGTGTGTGTGTGGTAAGGAAAGGAGATGTGTAATGCTGTCTTGCTGTGACCCTGTGATGTCACATGGAATGTTGCTGTGTGGAAGGTGGAGTGTTTATCTGAAGGTTCCAGACTGAGGCAGTTAGATCTCCCCTGCCTGGGTGATGGGGCCAGCGCTGATATAGTCCATACTCTCATGTATTTATCCTTCATGTAACTGTGTCCTTAAGTTCTTGTAATAAACCTAAGAAGTAACACAAGAAAGTCTGGAAGCCACTTCATAACACACACTACAAATGATTATTGTTCTCATCTATTGAGATAGGTGCAGCGAACATCTTGCCATCTTCATGATCTTTTACACAGTAATCTTGCGTCACAGAACTAAAAACTCGGTTTCACTATACAGCTTTCAGAAATGCTAATTTCAATATGCCTTGTTATTCCCCATTCCCCGTTGACTTGGGGATGCGGGACGCGAGGTGTCTCGACAACGGCACGTCTGCCGACGTTCGATGACGCTGCGTGAGGGACACCATGGCAACCATTTAAAACAAGGAAGCAGACACCAACCTTGTTTGCCGTTCTGCAAGGTATTCAATGTACGCTACGAACGTGTGCAGGTAAGAGTCTTTATAACACGGAGCACAGTGGCTCTCAAGTACTTATTCTAAGAACCCGAATTACATTTTAATGGTTCCGGTTGCTTTCTTTATTTAGATTACACATGAGGAGTCTTAACTCCTACGAAATCAAACACAAGGAGTTTCTTTTGCTCCAATACAACATCTGCAAACCAGGTATTTACTGGTCCTATTACTATAACACTTACCCGCACAACGTAGTGAATTTAAGCCCACGCGTTAACCACTGTTGTTCGTTCTCTTTTTATTTCAGATATTACAATGATTGACTGTCAGCTACAGTTTATGAATTTCATTTACCGTTTTGATATGAGAATCTAGTCACAATTTAACTATGAGATCAACTAAGTAGGCATCTGAACTTACATTACATTTTTTAATGTCTTTTTTCTCATTGTAATTTACTTTGCTGCGATATACGGTATGTATTTATTTAATTGTTGTTGTTATCTGATCATTGTTGAACTATTATACATTTGTTCTTATAAATTTACAATGTGTGGTCAAAAACTAAAATTACCTAACAGAATGTGGTTTAGGCCCTGAAGAAGGAGCTTGTCTCTGAAATGCATTGGCATACATGACAACAACCCAATTCAGTCAACTAAAATGGTTCCTTTATGTACACATCTATGTGTTTATTTATTGTGCAGATGAATATATGAATGGAATAACTCCACGCACAGATTCCTAAAGAGCAATAAATTGTGAAGTAACAATTTATCACAAGAGTCTAGATGGATTATGATTATTACTATTTAAGTAGTCCTCTTGAATATATAAGTAATTAAGACAGGAATATTCAGATCTCTGAGCTAAAGTGAGAGCATCGGTTTTAGCGGGATTGATTAGCCAGCTTTTTTCCGCGACTAGGCAGACTCAGGTCCGGGTGTCAAAAGGACCTCCATAGACTGGTTGCTCCACACAAATGTAGTATATTTGAATCCAAAAGTGAAATTACTTGTTAATGTACCTAGTAGTGCCCACCTTTACCTGACTTGTTGAAATGCAGATAAATCATCTTTCATTCGGGAGCAAGAGAATGCACAATGCATATCCAGGTCATTCATAACCTCATGATGCTAGTTTTAATTTCTTTCTCTCCAACAGAGATATAAATCCTTGAACAAATGAAAACGTGTTGCAGAAGGAAGCTGACACAAAGGTGGCATGGAGGTGGTTATAGACTTTGTGCATGACAAGGTCCTCACTATCCATATCTTCTAAGAGGGCTTTCCCTGCCTCAAAACTAATACTTAAGGGCCTGCCAGAATGTTCATCAAATTAAACTCCAGTATCCTGTGTTACAACCTCCTTCTATCCCTCACCCTATAACTAAAGGATAACTAACAGAAAGTTCCTTCTTCAGGGGAATGGCTTCCTTCTTGTGCTGCTCAGATAACATACAAAAGAGGTCAGGGGGAATTATTCACTTTCCCTGGCTTGTGGGTTTTACACCCCCTTTATACATTTCAACGTCCAGGAGACTAGCACCCTTCTCCTGGTGTAGAGCTATACAATTTCCCATAAAACCAGACGGAATGGCTCCCTTCTCCTGGTATTGCTTGGTACAGTTCACAACAAAACAAGGGGGAGTGACACCCTTCCCCTGTCGTCTAAATCACGACTCCTAGTTTGGGACCAGGAGAATGAATCTCTTCTCCTGGTATTGATTAGTACAGTTCACAACAAGGCCAGGGGGAATGACTGTCTTACTCTGGCATCTTTAACACAACTCATAGTTCAGGGCCAGTGGAATGTCTCTCTTCTCCTGGTATTATTTGGAACAGATCTTTGTCACAATCTTCAGCTTGACGTACACTGTGCACTCTGGTTTGTTATTAGCAAAGTCCTAAATCCTTCTTTGTTAATTACTGGCCTTAATGCCACCAATGCAATGGTGAGGTTCTTGTTTGCTACGTTCCATTTTGTTGGGGTTCCAGACCCTCCTCTGGTGGTCAGTGGGCCTATTATAACCACTGCAATGAGAAAGATTTCCTCTAATTCTCTCAATCTTTGCTTTCCGGCCCCAGACCCTTCTCTTGTGGTCAGTGACTCTCCTTTTCCCACTGTCACGAGGAAGATTTCTTCTAATATTCTCAGTATTTGCTTTCGGGTCCCAGGCCCTTCTCTGATTATACCCAGTAGTAGACTCCCCGCTACTGAGGCAAGAGAGAGCTTTGTGAACCAGCCTCCCTTCTATCCTTGTGTCCTCCCCGGGTCTCACATCCCTCCTGTTACCTTGTGTGGGAACATGGTATGTCACTAGGACTTCCTGGGACAGCAGGTCTTCCCGCAGGCTCTGCTCGTTCACATATGTTTCTCTGTCCGCTGTGCTGTACTTCTCCCATCTGTTCCCTGGCTCCACTCTCCTGCTCGGTCTTCTGCCTGGGTTCACTCCTCAGATCTTGTGAAGGACTCCCACTACATTTCACTGGTGTCCTCTTCCCTTGGGTCTTCCGCCAATGCCTGGATCTCTCATACTAGTTTGTTTCCACACTTCCTGCCAGACCCGGCAGGGTGTGACATGGCCATGCTTGATATGGCAGAGCTTGAAACATTTAGTCATTCCCTATTACTTTGTATACCTTGTATCAAGTTCCTCTCATGCACATTGTAAAAGTCATTTGTTTCTGTTGATTACTTAATTGTCATGGATTCTCGTGCCACCTCGTAACAGTAGTAGCACAATCAATGACCTTCATGTCTCCTGTGCTTTTCCTCATCCTAGTACTTTTGGCTTTAGCTTTTTCTCCTGTGTTACAACAGTGCATACAGTACATAGGTTTACTTTCAATACAAATGGTTCTGACAGTGGGGAGGTCTAGGGAATGTTGGGGAGTGAAAACATTCAATGGGCTGTACCCCAGGTGATTGTCTTTGTCCCCAGAGGGGGAGTCCCTCTCCATGAGGTCCACCTACACTCAACCACCCCTACGGGACTATTAGGTAGCACCTAGAGCACCATCTCTCTAGCCTCATGAAGAAGGGCTCCCCTTTGGGGAGAAGCGATGACACTGTTTGAATTGTCAAACAACGTACACAACACACTCAGAGCACAATGAAAATCACACATTAAAAAGGTAAGGCAGATATGAAACCCTGTGATCTGACCATTCCATTGCATTATAAGCATTTTTTTTTAAAAGGCTCTTTACCAAAGACATTATACAGAGGTCCTCATAAGAAATCTAGGATTTCTTATGAGGACCTCTGTATTGCAATATTTTTTGTAGAGGTGCAGTACCACTGACGTATGTCGCTATTTTTCTTGGAGAGGTGCAATGATAATGTTGCTCTTGAAATGCAACTTGTATGGTATCCTGATTGCAGCAAGGACAAATGGGGCCACATACATTCAAGGGAGTACCCACGCTTATGTTGATGGCTGCCGAACAGTATAAATAAGGTTTGGGTTGTGATGTAATGAGGGAGACAGGGGGCGACCAGAAATTCTAAAAACGTTCATTTCTTTGGTTCCTGTCGTCCATAGTGTGTCTGTGCTCCATGCCCTGAAATCACTTAAGATGCCCCTGCTACAGACATGGTAATTGCGCACATAGACAAAAGGAAAACTCGGCAGCTCAGCAGACGTTGGGGCTGGGTTCGACGTACTTTCAGTCACAACGCCTGGCAATTGATACACCCGGCGGCAATACTCGTTCAGACATGAGCCCATAGACCCACATTCATGTCGATGGCGGTTGGTATTTTTAGATGACTTTGGTTGACAGTCCAGTGGACCCTATCGGGAGACAGCCAGGCACACACACAGCTCTGGCTCTATCTGTAGGAGTTGAATCATGTCTTAGTGGTTTTCATATAACCTCCAAACAAAAGTCGGCAGTCTGTCGTCCCGGCCGAGGAATTCGGGATTCGGTTTCCATTGTTCTGAAATCAGCAGCCCTCCTTTTACAGTTCTGGAGCACTCGTTGAGATATACACGGAAAAGTGGATGAACTGAATAACATTCAAAATTAAAGCTTATACAAGCATTCTATCTGCTGGCCAAAGTTTGTAGTGCAACTGTTTTACGTCTTGCTTTCAATTAACTGTTACTTTACAAGGACACACAATCAACATACTAGTCGCTTGGGACGGAATTGACCGTTATTGCGCTATGTTCAATAATTACTGGATTTTTTGATATGTTAATTTTAATAGTATTTTAAACAGTTTTCATTGGAATGAAAATAATGGCAGCTAAAACCCACATCTTTCGCCATTACTAAAAATAAGCATTTTGCGTTTTGATTCCTAGTTCAAAAAGTGGTTCTATCAAGACAGAAAACGTGGGGCGAGCTACACCTTGCTGCCTTTTGCAAAATTTGTGGGCACGGACTTTCCCTTGAAATGTTACTCTCATGTATAAAAATGTCAAGTTAAGGCCACATCGCCTAACATCAGGTCCATGGGTGTGAATCAAGGGTCCTCCAATGGCAGGTAACAGATGAGAACCCAAAGTAATCCAAAAAGGAGCTTACACCAAGCAAGAAGTAACATTGTTTATTAAAGGCCCAGATGCAGCTGGGAGAGCAGAATTCAAACAACATCCTCAAACAGAACTGAATGAAGGGAACAGTTGGAGCCGCCCACTGCGTCTAAACTTTATATAGGTTCTCACAATATTAGCATGAGAAAAAATTGCATCAAATGTTAAACCATCCTACAAAGCTTATTGGCGAGAATACGTCAGTTTCCTATGGCTAGCTATGTTACCCTCTCATGTTTGTTGGAGGCCAGCTCGAACCCCTCTGTCCAACACCACCTATCGTGACATCACAAACCTTCCCATACTGCCCCACAGTCAGGGACGTCATTTCACCAAAATATCAGGGGTAGCGGAAGTGACATCACATGACACTTGACCCCCTGATGACATCACAGGAAGTGATGAAATTTGACCTCACCCCAAAGTGATATCGCGGGAAGCGATGGAACACAACCTTTCACCCGTTGACAAAACAGGAAGTGGCATCACATAGCATTGTACACTATGAAAAATATGGTTACGATATCACTATAATGTGATGTACATTTCATACAAGATTGGATCGCCATATGTATCATTAAGATCAGTTTGTGTAGGCCCAGATTACCAAATTACTGTGAATGCAAGCAGACATCCATGACCAAATGGTAATGATGTGTTATTATATAGCACTTACGCTTAAGCGCTTTATATAGAAAAAAAATACACCCAATATCACCCAACCTGTGTTGGTACTCATTTATCGACCCCTGAAGGATGAAAGGCTGAGTTGAGGTGTTTAAGAACAGACTAAATCACTGAGTCACCCCCTGAAGTGTGCCTGAAATAAACCTTTAATGAGTCTAGCAATTATTGTATAGAAAGCCACATTATTTGCTATTCCTATTCTTTCTAATTTAGGGTCAGTGCTGAAAGTGTTAGACTTGTGGCACTCCTGTTCTTGTTTTTCTTCTTATTTTTAAGGGGCCTGATTTTATTTTTTATTACGGTCGCAAGGGAGATCTCAGAGGTCACAGTTGCGACCTCTGGTGACCCCTAAATTACGTCCCTGCCCACAGTGACAGTCATTACATTACGTGTTTGTGCTGGCCATTGGAACTTTATTCATCTGCCTGTGACTAGTTATCATGAGACAGAGACACCATCCTGAGCATGGCAACGAGGAGACATTCACATGGCATCTAACGAATGAGGTGCCCTGCTGACAACGTCAAGAACACAAAACACTGTTGCAACCTAGGGACACCAAAACTCTCTCCATGATTGGTCACCACCCAGCTCAGAGCCCCCCCACCCTAAAGACCTCTTCCCAAGCCCATCTGCAAATAGGCTATTTAAAACCAATTACCCCACTGTGATTTTGCTCCTTTTTGTTTGAATTTGTTAGCTACCTTTCTTCCTTTCCTAGATGCCTGGCTAGCTAACCTCGAAACTATCAGCTCGACACATCTCCCAGTGACTAGCGTCTCCTGAGAACAATGGCTTGTAACATTTCTCCAACATACTGCTGTGGCTAAGTGCTTGAGAAATTCATGCCTGTCCTCAAACACAGGGCCTTTTGGTGTGAAATTCCAAGTGACTTACTTATCTTCAGCATATGTCGCAAGAGGGATGCTGTGTGGTTCATGATATAATGTACTAACACTTCTACCCCTTGCCCTGGGTCCCTATCCCCCCTGGATGCCCCCACCCACACTCTTCCCCACGGACTACTCTAGCTGCACCTGAACACAAAGCACATGAGTTACAAGTTACACCTGTCAATGATGCCCCCCTTCTAGGGATGCCACTTCTCCTTTCCCATTACTCCCGAAACCGGTAGGTGTGCCCCTCTGGGCAGGGCTGAATCTGCACCTTTACTGCACGTGCAAACATTTCATTTTTGCTGCGGGGGCAGAAATTCCCACACTGAACAAAGCGAGGAAGCGGTACCATCCCCCGGTCAGAACAGCCCATTTTTAGAGCACAGTTTGCAGAAAGAATTGGAACGAAATCCATAGGTTTTACAGGCAGGTCTCAACATGACATTTCTGCAACAGTCGCCTAACCTGCTAAACTGTCTTTCCTCATCATTGTGCTTTTGGATCTCCACCTTCCACCTACTTCTTCATTAGCCTGTCCACACCTATCCTCCCCCGTCACCCCCCAATTAATGCTCAGGGGGTCCCTTGACAAGCTGGCCGTCATACTTTGAAGTGAGCAGCAGCTGCTAATTTTGCAAGATGGACACTAATCCTTCAATGAGCCTCACCCAGCAGCAAAGGAGCCAGAAACCCTGTAACCCAAAGTCATTTAAATGTGCACATCAGTCAATCCTTTTTTAGATTTGGCTACTCAGTGGCACTGAAAGTGCTGCCTATAATCCTGAACTATTGTCATAGGCAGTACAGATATTAGAGAGATGGCATGCGAGGGGGAAACACAGCCTGTGGGTGTTGTTTGGTTATTTATCAACTCATTGACTGCCACTGACCACACCAGTTTGTTTCAATACACTGCCGACCTTCCCCGAGCAAAGCACATCCCACTGGGATCTCTCTGAACTACCTCTATAAAACAGTACCTTCAGACATTATTCTTATGTGAATGACCTGCCAGTGTTACTTCAAAGCAATCCCCTGAGATGTATTGGCTTAACTGCAGCTGATAATGCCTACTGATGTAATACAAATGTCCTTACCAAATGTCCCTTTAGCTACTTCATTTCTAAGCAGATTTTGTGCCTTTGCAGCTGATGTTTTGTTAGTAAGAAGCATCTGAAGTCCTGCATTGTTTGCTATTGGTATTATTAGGTTGCAGAAACAGACCCTCACTTAGGAGCGCTTTGCTCTTCAGCCTGGTAGGTGATGCCATGTCTGTTGGGAAGAGCCCATGAGGCAGCAGAGATTTCATATTCATTCTGCAAAATGACTTACTTAGTGTCATTAGAAACCGTTGTTTGTTTACAGTTTACCTTTGGTGCCAATGCATGCAGTCTTGAAGCACAATATAATTGATTGTAAAAACCAAACAAAAAAGAATATTCATGGGTTTGAAGACTGTTTAGGAATGCCATTTAAATACTGAGAAATACTACGGGCCTCATTACAACTCAGGCGGTAAGGGTTTTACGGCGGCGTAAACAGCGCCGACCCTTACCACCTGAGTACGAGGTCCCTTAGCGCCATGGAGCTTTTAACACCTGCTGTTAGCAGGTGTTAAAATCCATGGCGCTAAGGGACCATGGAGTTAATTACGCCACCGTAATTTACGGTGGCGTAATTAACGCCTTCCCCACTCCCATTATGCCCTATGGGGCAAAATGGGAATGGGGAAGGGTAAATGGGAAAATGGGGATTTACCGCCCTGCCAAGGTTGGAATGGGGCAGTAAATCCGCCAACCACCATGGCATAAACATAGTTTACGCCATGGTGGTAAAGTCACGGCCCAGGCGGTAACTTACCGCCTCGGTCGTAATGAGGCCCTACATGTCTTAGTAGAAACGTGCTAATGCTAACTCAGAATATCCCAAAGGCCCTGAAACTGACCAAAGCCACCAGAACACACTGAGCCCAAGTCAAAAGACAAACAACTTTACTCTGCTCTTTTTTCTAAAACACGCTCACATGGCACTCGCCACCACTGCAGCTTTGCTGACCTGTCGACATATTTTGTTACTATGTCATTGCAATCGTATTTATCATGACAATGGAAACTAGCTCAAGCCTGCTGGCTGTGGAAGCAGTGGCCGCCAGGGACTAGTCCTGATCAAAGTCTCATTTCAGAACCATTAGACTGTCGGCCACTCGTGACAATGGCATGGGTTTGGGTAGAGAACTGCAATCTCTTCTTGTTACTAGTTGGCCTTTTGAACTCCAGAGCTAACTTCTTAACTAAATGTGGCATTTCTAAAGTACAATGTATGAAATCCAAATAGCAGAATCGGTTTTTGATGAAACACCATAAAATATAGTTGTTTAACGCCTAAATATTCAGAAATATTACTTTTGCCATTCGTTAAAATTATAAAGGTGTTTACTATGTTAATGTAACTAACATGTGATTCATTTCCAATTAAGCGATTTATCTACTGTTTTAAAGGTGCCCCTTTTAACTGCGCACATTTCAAGTGACAACATGCGCACTGAGCAATGACACATAATTCATTAATAAATAGTCATTTGCCATCTTTTAAAGAATGTTGCATTTGTTCACATAATCCTTCCCATGTCTGCACGGTATTGTATTGAGATATTTAAATGTGGTTAATCTAGTTAATTCAGACATATTTGGGTTTGTGCTTTGCCTTCAGAGTTTGCATTCTGAGCCCGTTAATAGGCTCTTGTATGACATCTTCCGTTGACATCAGAAGCATCCATTATTCCATGCACGTGATATAGGTTTCCCAATACACTTTGTCACATACCGAGCATTCTGTAATATCCCTTCTCTAGTATTAGAAGCAAAAATACACTATTCTCTTTTTAGTTTTAGCTATGGGGGTGCGGGTGGGTGAATATGTTGCGTTTAAGCCAAAACAATGCTCATGAAAAGTGAAGACAGGAGAGAGATGAGATGAGAAGCGGGAGAAAAAGCCTGTTGGTGTTGTTTGGGTATTTGCTCACCCTTTGATTGCCCTTGGTCATGCTAATCTCTATGGCCATATTCACCCAATACCTGCTACTTACCACTCAAAAAAACATTTGCCTGGGATCTCTTTGAGCTAGCTCTATCAAACAGTAACATCACATTTTGTTCTGTTGAGGGCTTGCCAGTGTTGAAGTCTTATGTCCTATCTTCATTAACATCTTCCTGGACAAACTCTTGGAGGAGCTGGCCATCTCCCAGCTCATCCATCACAATGAATCTGTTAGTTGTCTCCACGACCACCAGTCTGGCTTCAGAGCAGCCAGAGGCATGGAAACTGCACTCGTGAACACCCTTGAATACTTGCTCTTAAATCTCAATTCCAACTTTCCTTCCATTCTCATCCTTCTTGACCTTTCCTCTGCCTTTGTTACGGCCAATCATGCCACCCTTTTAAACCAACTCCATGATACCCTTGGTATCACAGACCTGGCACTGGACTGGGTAACCTCCTTTTTCTCTGACCGACCATCCCAGGTTCAACAGGGCCCTTTTCTCTCCTCTTTTACACTCTCCACCTGTGGTGTCCCTCAGGGCTCTATCCTCTCGCCGTGGCTCTTCAACTTCTACCTTGCCACTCTAGCCCATCTGATCTCCGCCTTCGCTCCTCACTTCCAGTGTTATGCGGACAACATGCAGCTCCCCTTCAAGCTTCCCTCCACTGCTTACGCTGCTTCCTCTCTCATTCTCAACTGTCTCACGGCTATACAGTCATGGTGTGAAGCTAATGATCTGTGACTTAATGCCAGTAAGACTGAGATCCTGCTCAGTGGGAACCCAGAACCCTCCTTCTCCTACTCTGTGGCCGCCCTCCATGGCCCCCCCTCCACCCTTCTGTGAGAGAAAAAAACCTTGGTGTCATCTTCAACTCCTCTCTCTCCTTCTCTCCGCACATCACAGACATTGCCAAGAAGACCCACTTCCAGCTGCACCTCCTCAGAGGCATTCTACCTTTCCTCACTCCCCCCCAGAAACTCAATGTCTCCAGAGCTCTGGTCCTCTCTAGGCTAGACTACTGCAACAGCCTCTTCCTCAATCTGCCTAAATCCTCCCGTTTGCCCCCTTCAACTAATCCAGAATGGGACTGTGAGATGTATCCTTGGCCTCAATCCCAGGTACTGCATCTCTCCAGCACTAAAATCTCTCCACTGGCTCCCAGTTGCTGCAAGGATATAAAGTTCAAGACCCTCTGCATCATCCACCAAGTTTCTGAGGCCTGGGACCCCGCTACATCCAACTCTCTCTCCATAAATACCTCCCTGCTAGAGCCCTTTTGGTCTTCTAGCTCTAACTCTCTGTAGATCAAATGCTTTTCCAAGCAAAGAGTGGGGGGTTAGATCTATCACCAGTGCTTAAAGTGGGCCCGGGCCTGCCGGGGCCAGGCCCCGGCAGTCTCCAAAAAGTGGGACTGAGTCGGGGCCCTGCCGGGGCCCCCGTCCTGCCACAACATTGGCAGGATGCATTATCCTGTCGCTGCCGCAGCCGCAACGAGATGATGCGCCTGAAATGAAGTCAGGCAAACTGACAAAAATGGCAGTCAGCCACAGCGATGCTGTGTCTGTCTGCCACTTCCGTCAGTCATAGTAACTGCATCTGGTGACCCCTCGCGTGAGAGGTCACCAGAGACAGTTACTGTCCCTTTGTTTCCCCAGGTCGCCGAGGCGTCTTTAAACTTCGGCGAACCTGGGTATTCCTCGACATATTTCGAGGTTTATAAAAGATGGCTTTGAAAGTAAACATTTCAAGCCATCTTTTATAAAGCTTTGCTGACGGACAATTTTGTCCGTTGTCAAAGCTTTATAAAAGATGGCTTGAATTGTGTACTTTTAAAGCCATCTTTTATAAACCTGAAATGTTTAAAAAAGATGGCCTGAAAACTAGGCAAATCGTAGGGTATGCACACAAATATATATAAATGTTATATATTTGTGTGTGTACCTTACTATGGTTTGTGTACTTTGCAAGCCATCTTTTATAAACGTAGAAATGTGTTAGATATTTCTATGTTTAGAAAAGATGGCTTGCATAGTACACAAACCATAGTAAGGTACGCACACAAATATATAACATTTATATATATTTGTGTGAATACCCTACGATTTGTGTACTTTTTAGGCCACGCCCCTCCCACAAGCCACGCCCCCAAATGAGGGCCCCCCCTCGATTTCTTACCCCACTTAAAGCCCTGTCTATCACTTTCACAGGTGCCTCCCTCTGGAAGTGCCTCCCCGGCCTTCCCAAACTTGTACTGGTGCTTCTCAATACTCTCCTTTTCTCTTCCTCATTCCCTCTCCCCATCCCCAGCTAATATCTCCCTCTTCCTCCTTTTGACTGGCTGCCTGGTTCCTTCAGATGTTTAAAGAGGACTAGGCCCTCCACGACCAATCTAGCCCTGCACTTGGTCTCCCCTGCACCCCCTCCTTTCTTGCACTTGCACTAGGGGGATCCCTTCCCTTGCACTAGCCTGGCTGTGCCTGCACCGCTTGAGCCCATCCGGTCCATTTCTCACAGTTAGATCATGGATGGTCCACTGTCCTCTACGCTGTCTCCTGCCACTTGTGCACCTGGCCACTCCTTAGCACTTGCCTAACCCTTGGGCCTCTCCCCACACTCCTCCTGGTCGTGCACGCTTGCCACTCTGAGCTGCACTTCCTTCCCTCCTTAGCATTAGCGCATTCCGCTCTGACCGTTACTTTCTCCCTCCCCTCTTCCACCGCACTTCTTACTTCACTTGCATGATCTGAATGACACAAGGCCTAGTAGGATCGTTTTTGTTTTCTTCATCCCTGTTGCCCCCTCCATCTTTGTCGTGTTGCACCTTGAAACACCATTTGCTATATTGGCGCATTATAAATACACAATAAATAAAAATGAATAAATATATGGTTGGTTGTTGCATTCTTGAGAGATGTCCATCTGGGATTGACAAAGTCATTTATAAAAATCAAGTTTTTCCAATCATTTCCATACCCATATTGACTTCTCTGTGGATCTAATCTCTCAGGGAATTTCCATGATTACCTCTAAGTGGCCCAGTGCATATGTGGCTTTTCTGCTGAACCAGTCTATTCTAGTATGACATTGCAGGTAAAGTTGATTTTGTCTTGCTTTTTTCAAACCCCCATAACATAAATGGTGAGTGTAATTTAAAAAAAAAAAGTCTTGGGAGAGTTAATGGCTTTATTACATCTATATATACACTACCATTGTCATTAAAATGTCTTAACCAAGAGTGAATTCAGCCAATTGGTTTATGAGCAGTATGTGTATCCTTACATGTGAAGTCCTGTTAACAGCAAGCATTGGCAAAGCCAACAGTTTAGATGTGGCTTGTCCATATGCATTTGCACAGCTACCATATGCTCAGGTACTCACCCATGTTTCCAGCTGTTGTTGTCTTATGGTGGGTCGTAATTTCCCATGTTTACACAAAAGCCAAAACTGTTGGCTTCGCCAATGCTTGCTTTGTTTCCGTTTTTATTCAGGCCCCCCCATACAAATACATGACGCATATCCATTGGGGAAAAATTACACTCCTGGTCCCGTGGATAAAGGGGTACAGTGTCAACTGCTCCCTCTGCACCCACGTGCTCAGCACATATGATCAGGGCACACTTAGTTACAGTCACTGAATAAGTATTTCCTGTCTGATTCAAACAATTCAGGTATTCAAAAATAAAACACACAACCTATCCTTTTCCACTTTCAGTCCATTCCTCCACTAAAACCGATTTGATTGTGCTACCCCCAACAACTAGGTCGCATTTCAATTGTCTACCTCTCACCCAGCTATCTTAACAACCTCCTGCCTCTACCTCTGCTTAAAAGGCTGACCGGAAACTGCAGATGTAATTATATAATGTGCAGCGTGCATCTACAGAAGAATTACAGTGCTCACTTTATCAAAGGGGAGCACGATGGCCTTTCCAGAATGGGACCTCCTAGGCTTCTACATCTGTCTAAAGAGTGTGGAGCTCATAAACCAGCATGGTAACTCGGCATACAACAGCACGGTCATCTTCAGGTTCGCCTGAAATTGAGGCCCTTTGTCAGATGGGGAACACTAGAAACTGCAGTCATCCCTCTGAACAGGGCACCTAGGAACTGAGTTCCCGTGTTTGAGACCATGGGCCTCATTACGAGCATGCCAGACTAGTAACAATGGTGCCGGTAAGCCTACCGGCACCGTTGTTACTGGACAGGCGCACTCCGAGTCTGCGGGCTGCTTGCCGTCCCGCCCGCCATGTAGACCGGGCGGGCAGGACGGCAGCCGCCAGCAGACTTTCACGGAGGCACTGGCACCGTTATTTATGGTGCCAGTGCCTCCGTGTTCCCCATTCCCATTGAGTCCTATGGGACTCAATGGGAATAGGGAATAACATTTTTCCAGCGCCTGACTTCCTGGACCGGCAGGGTTAGAATCCCCTGCTGTTAACGGTAAGCCAGGTGCCAGAAAAAATGACAACTCCACCGGCAGCCTGCCGGTTTTACCGGCACGGCTACCACCGTAGTTGTAATGAGGCTTCATATGTCATGTTGACAAGTGAGTTCTAGGGTCAGGATGGGGCGGGGCAGGAAGCAGGGAGGCAAGTGACGGGGGGCCGGGATGGGCAAGTCAGTACGCGTTGGGAAGCAAAAGAATAAAGAGATGTAGAGCACTCCCGGCTCCGTCTTCTTCTTTACTGCGCAGCGTGATGCGCAACCAATGCCAGGTTGGGTGCTGGGTGATCTAACGCCACTCCTGTGTTGCATAGATAAAACTTTAAACTGTGGCTATTAAATAGGGGAAGCGGATATTGAGTTTTGTCTCCTCGAGAGCACATATATCGAGGGCCCTTGTTCCTGAAGGACGCTTCATAACAAAAGCAACCTATTTACAAAAGACACCTGCAATCTGAGACCTTCTAATGACCAATAAACTCTGTAATCTGTACCGTGATTCGGCTGATTATAGAAGAGGAATTGCAGTGCTAATCCCTATTTGATGTCTAGATGATGCTACAGGTACATGGAGGTATCATTATGTGTGATACAGATGATAACTCTAGTTGAGAGTTTTAGGTATCTCCATATTCTTCATTTGGCGGTGCCGAAACGGGGCGTTAAAGTGCAGATAGTTGTGTCACTGACACTTGACGGCCATTTTTTACCACAAGCTCAGGAGTCAGTGGAAGAGATCGAATAATTTAATTTCGTATCGTCATTCCAGAATTTTTTTAATTTTCTTACAGTTAGCTGAGGGTTCCCTCCAGTGGACAAAGGGAGCCTTGCATATGTTTAGTGAAAATGTGCAGTTGCCTAATGGTTTGACTGCCTGCAATGAACAACACATACATGTTGTTCACACAAACAAATATGGAATGGGACGTATTCTGTTGTGTAATAGAAAAAAAAGGTAAATGTAGACTACAAACCCAATACAATTTTGGGAACACGAAATACAGAATAATTCCATTGGATAGTCTCCTTATTTGCAATGTTGCTGTGCATTTGTTTAGTTATACTTTTAGACACATTGCTGAATCATGCTTATACTTTTAATTAGCTAGATCATACTGTGCGATTTGCATTTTGTGTGCATCTTAAGGGCCAAACATTTAAAAAGCTAGAAGGTTTGTCTAATCCCTGATGTTCTCCTAGCATCAGCAAGCCACGTTGCTGGCAGCTGTTTGCGCTTTAAGTTAACTGTGTTAATGTATTCCACAGCTAGGAAAAGGTTAGAGGACCCTGGCTAAAAGACCTTATGCTGAGGACAAGCAAATACTCGAGACGTGCTGCGGAAAGAACAATTAATAGTGTACTTGTTAGAAGGGTGGAAAGTCAATTTAGAACATGATCTCCCCACAATGAAAGTGTTTAGAGTGGTGCAGTCAATTCTATTTATCTGCCTGATTGGTAAGGTAGCACCGTGGGTTGTAGGCCTCCTGCTCTCTTCATAACCCTGCTGTACTTAACAGAGAAGATTTGCAGAGCAAACCCAGCCTACTAGCTACTCAAAACCAAAACAATGAGCACAATGAATACGAGTAATAATGTTGGGAAGTAATAATTCATCTTGTGTCGTGTACAATATTAATGGTGAGAGACTAGCTATCGATCACTCTGTCTACCTACCTATCTATTTTGACTTTATTTGAGTTAACTTCAGAACATGAAATTCCATAAAAACACGTGTCTCTAATAAAAGTTCATCTCTAGAAAGCTCAAGCCTCGGTCTGTGTGTGCTGCATCGTGAGCAGCAGATCTTGGAAGACCCCGCGTTTCTTTAAATAAAATAATTGTGTATTGTTTGTAGTGGTGTCGAATTCCAGAAACCCCAAAGTGTCGCCCATATTCAGCTATCAAGTTTGTTTTGGCACTGTAGACTTCTAGGATCATCTCTATGGACTTCGCTTAGTAAAGTGGGTAATATCTCCCAAGGACTATTTCAGTCTGATGGCTTGTTTATATGATCACCACCAGTTAGGCACTTAGAGAATCCATTTCATAAGTAGTCAAAAGCAGACACTCTCGGTATTGGGTTTTCTTTGCTGTACATTATAAACGACACTGCCTTTTTCTTACTACTTGGGAAGACAAGTATGGCAGATTTCGATGTGTTGATCTGTACGTTGCGTTGATTCACAAATACTGATATGATACGATATGATATGATATTTTATTTATAGCGCGCCCATACACAAGTGTTTCAGAGTGCTACTAGGCAAGGGAGGGGAAACAAGGGAGGAAAAAACAATGATCTTACTAGCCACAGTCACATTGAGAACCTGCAAGTACAGGGTACAGGGAAGGGGGAAAGTGTGAGTGGGGAGTGCAAAGTGCTGAACACGTGATAGAACAACAGGAAGTGCAGCTAGCAGGTGGTAAGTGCGAGAATAAGGTGTAGTAACAGGTGTCTGATAAGTGCTGGAAGGGGACTGTGGGGTTGCAGATACAGACCTAAGTGCAGGGGTTGCCAGGAGCCAGTGTGGGTGTGTTGCTGGGAGAGCAGGGATCTGGACCCGAAATCAGAGGGTAACCAGGTGCCCAGAGCCAAAAGCAGAACAGATTAGCAGGGGAGAGGAAGAGTGGAGGCAGAAGCAAAGAGGAAGGTCTTGAGGTGTTTCTGGAACCGAAGATGGTTCGCCTCAAGTTTCAGAGAGGCAGGTAGGCTGTTTCAGAGGGAGGCCCCAGTCGAGGAAAGGAATCTGCCACCAACTCATTGCTTGGAAAAGCGACTGACCCTGAGGGAGTCGGAGGTGAAGGAGCAAAGAGCTCAAATAGAAATATAGTTATAGAGGGAGGCTTGAAGGTATTGTGGACCCAGGCCCAAGAAAGCCTTGCGGAAGATGCAAAGGCTCTTGAATTAAATCTTTGCAGCCGCTTGGAGTCAATGAAGAGATTTCAGGGCTGGAGAGATACGATCACAGGGCTTGAGGCCAAAGACAAATCTTGCAGTCCTGTTCTGGATGAGCTGCAGAGGGCAGAGCATGGTTGCAGGAAGATTTAGAAAACGGCTGTTGCAATAGTCCGGCCTAGAGAGAACCAGAGCTCTGGAGACAGTAAGCTCCTGGTGGAAGCAGAGGAAAGGAAGAATACCTTTGAGGAGGTGCAGTTGGTAGTTAGACATTTTTGAGACATCAGAGATATGAGGAGAAAAGGAGAGTGTTGAGTCGAAGATGACCCCGATGTTCTTAGCCTCTCAAGTGGGAGCAGGGAGAGGGCCAAGGGAGCTCGGCCCGAGAGTGACAGGATAGGAAGGTGCAGGTGTACTGATGAGGAAGATCTCTGTCTTACTGGCATTAAGGCAGAGGTCTTTGGCGGCACAACCCTCCTGGATTGCAGACAGACAGTCAGAGATGAGAGAGGGAGAAGAGTTGGCAGAGGGGAGCATGAAAACAAATTGCGAGTCATCCGCATAGTATTGAAAGTTAGAGCAGAGAGCAGCAATGCAGTGGGCGAGCGGTGCCAGGTATTGGTTGAAAAGCCAGGGAGACAGGTTAGACCCCTGGGAAACACCACAGGCAGAAAGTGAGATCAAGGAAAGGAAGGACCCAAGTTGGACCTGGAAGGGTCGGTTGGAGAGGAAGGGGGTCAGCCAGACCAGGGCCTGATCAGTGATACCCAGACTATCACAGAGGCGATTAAGCAGGATGACATGGTTGACTGTGTCAAAGGCAGAAGAAAGATTGAATAGGATGAGGAAAGATGGGATATTAGAATCAAGGTTGGTGAGCAGGTCTTCATGGATGTTCAGGAGAGTGGTTTCCGTGCTTCTGGCAGCTCTGAAGCCAGACTGATGGTTATGGAGACAACCAACAGAATCGGTTTGAAGATTAAGCTGGGAGATGGCCAGCTTTTCCAGCAGTTTGCCCAAGAAAGGAGTGATCGAGATTGGTCAATAATCATCCAGAGTGTGTCCTGCATAGTGAGTCGGCCAGAGGTGAGAATAGAAAGAGAAAGAGAGAGAAAGAGTCGCAGAGGAGGGACAGAAAGCATCCAGGTGGATGTTGAAGTCTCCAAG
Organism: Ambystoma mexicanum; assembly: GCF_040938575.1. Classification (NCBI taxonomy): domain Eukaryota; kingdom Metazoa; phylum Chordata; class Amphibia; order Caudata; family Ambystomatidae; genus Ambystoma; species Ambystoma mexicanum. The sequence continues at coordinate 278,448,714 of NC_090929.1, read as the reverse complement.
GAGGAGTTGAGTGGTTGAGGCCAGGAGGGAGGAGAAGAGAACCACCCACTCACAGAGGAAGGAGGAGATCTGACCAGGTGGCTGATAGATTGCAGCCACGGTGCATTCTGATATTAAAAGTTGTAGTGCACGTGTGATATTGACCAATAAGAAGGTTTAATCTGCTTATGCCACGACTGGGAGTGGAATATGACCATTTTAGGCACGTCTGCTCCTATTTGAGCCAGGCTATCACAATGATCATTAATGTATAGGGAAAACAAAAGAGGCCCCAGCACACATCCCTGTTGAAAACCTGTATTAATGGGAAAGTAAGATGGGCATCTGCCCGTGCCATCATTTCCAACACATGTGTCCTGGTGGATATCAACAAGAAGGTTTAGCAAATCCGCTGGGCAGTCTACTGACCTGAGCACAGCCCAGAGTGCGGCCCTATTGACCTTATCAAAGGCTTTGCTCAGGTTCATGAAGGCTAAATAAATGGGTTGTTTTTTGATAATTGTGGAGTGGAGCCTCCTCTGTTTCTCTTCAGCATCTACCTTGCCACTCTAGCCTGTCTGATCTCCGCCTTTGCTCCTCATTCCAGTGTTATGCGGACAACATGCAGCTCCCATTCAAGCTTCCCTCCACTGCCTCCCCTTCTTCCTCTCTCATTCTCAACTGTCTCACTGCTATACAGGCATGGTGCGAAGCTCGTGATCTCTGCCTTAATGCCAGTAAGACTGAGATACTACTCAGCGGGAACCCAAAACCCTCCTTCCCTCTTACTTTGAGGCCTCTTTCCATGGCCCCCCTCCACCCTCCTATGCGAGAAAAAAACCTCTGTGTTATCTTCAACTCCTCTCTCTCCTTCTCTCCGCACATCACAGACCTTGCCAAGAAGGCCCACTTCCAGCTGCACCTTCTCAGAGACATTCTACCTTTCCTCACTTTCCCCCAGAAACTGAATGTCTCAAGAGCTCTGGTCCTCTCTAGGCTAGACTACTGCACCAGTCTCTTCCTCAATCTGCCTAAATCCTCCCGTTCGCCCCCTTCAACTAATCCAGAATAGGACTGTGCGATGTATCCTTGGCCTCAATCCCAGGTAGCGCATCTCTCCAGCACTAAAATCTCTCAACTGGCTCCCGGTTGCTGTAAGGAAATAAAGTTCAAGACCCTCTGCATCACCAACAATGTTTCTGAGGCCTGGGACCCCGCTACATCCAACTCTCTCTTCGTAAATATCTCCCTGCTGGAGCCCTTTTGATCTTCTAGCTCTAACACTCTGCAGATCAGAGGCTTTTCCAAGCAAAGAGTGGGGGGTTAGATCTATCACTTTCACAGGTGCCTCCCTCTGGAATTGCCTCCCCGGCCTTCCCAAACTTGTACTGGTGTTTCTCAATACTCTCCTTTTCTCTTCCTCCTTCCGTCTCTCCATCCCCAGCTAATATCTCCCTCTTCCTCCTTTTGACTGGCTGCCTGGTTCCTTCAGATGTTTAAAGGGGACCAGGCCCTCCACGACCAATCTACCCCTGCACTTGGTCTCCCTGCACCCCCTCCTTACTTGCACTTGCCCTAGGGGGATCCCTTCCCTTGCACTAGCCTGGCTGGCCCTGCACCGCTTGAGCCCATCCAGTCCATTTCTCACAGTTAGATCATGGATGGTCCACTGCCCTCTATGCTGTCCCCTGCCACTTGTCCACTTGGGCACTCCTTAGCACTTACCTAACCCTTGGGCCTCTCCCCACACCCCTCCTGGTCGTGCACGCTTGCCACTCTGAGCAGCACTTCCTTCCCTCCTTAGCATTACCGCATTCCGCTCTGACCGTTACTTTCTCCCTCCCCTCTTCCACCGCACTTCTTCTTACTTCACTTGCATGATCCGAATGACACAAGGCCTAGTAGGATTGTTTTTGTTTTCTTCATCCCTGTTGACCCCTCCATCTTTGTCGTGTTGCACCTTGAAACACCATTTGCTATATAGGCATATTATAAATACACAATAAATAAAAATAAATATGTGTTGGGTTGTTGCATCCTTGAGAGCTGTCCATCTGGGGTTGACAAAGTTATTTATAAAAATCAAGCTTTTCCAATAATTTGCATGCCCATATTGACTTCTGTGTGGATCTAATCTCTAAGATGACTTCTAAGTGGCCCTCTGCATGCGTGGCATTTTTGCTGAAACAGTCTATTCTAGTATGACAGTGCATGTAAAGTTGATTTTTTCTTGCTTTTTTCAAAGCCCCATAACATATATGGTGAGTGTAATTTCAAAAAAAAAGTCTTGTGAGAGTTAATGGCTTTATTACATCTATAAATACACTGCCATTGTCATTAAAATGTCTTAACCAAGAGTGAATTCAGCCAATTGGTTTATGAGCAGTATGTGTATCCTTACATGTGAAGTCCTGTTAACAGCAAGTACTGGCAAAGCCAACAGGGTGGGGGTTGGCTTGTTCATAGGAATTTGTCATGCACAGCTACCATATGCTCAGGTACTCACACATGTTTCCAGCTGTTGTTGTTTTATGGTGGGTGCTACTTTCCCATGTTTACACAAAAGCCAAAACTGTTGGCTTCGCCAATGCTTGCTTTGTTCCGTTTTTATTCACGACCCCCATACAAATACATGACGCATATCCATTGGGGAAAAATGACACTCCTGCTCCCGTGGATAAAGGGGTACAGTGCCAACTGCTCCCTCTGCACCCACGTGCTCAGCGCATTTGATCAGGGCACACTTAGTTACAGTCACTGAATAAGTATTTCCTGTCTGATTCAAACAATTCAGGTATTCAAAAATAAAACACACAACCTATCCTTTTCCATTTTCAGTCCATTCCTCCACTAAAACCGATTTGATTGTGCTACCCCCAACAACTAGGTCGCATTTCAATTGTCTACCTCTCACCCAGCTATCTTAACAACCTCCTGCCTCTGCTTAAAAGGCTGACCGGAAACTGCAGATGTAATTATATAATGTGCAGCGTGCATCTACAGAAGAATTACAGTGCTCACTTTATCAAAGGGGAGCACGATGGCCTTTCCAGAATGGGACCTCCTAGGCTCCTACATCTGTCTAAAGAGTGTGGAGCTCATAAACCAGCATGGTAACTCGGCATACAACAGCACGGTCACCTTCAGGTTCGCCTGAAACTGAGGCCCTTTGTCAGATGGGGACCACTAGAAACTGCAGTCATCCCTCTGAACAGGGCACCTAGGAACTGGGTTCCCGTGTATGAGACCATGGGCCTCATTACGGCCATGCCAGACTAGTAACAATGGTGCCGGTAAGCCTACCGGCACCGTTGTTACTGGACAGGCACACTCCGAGTCTGCGGGCTGCTTGCCACCAGCAGACTTTCACGGAGGCACCTGCACCGTTGTTTATGGTGCCAGTGCCTCCGTGTTCTCCATTCCCATTGAGTCCTATAGGACTCAATGGGAATGGGGAATAACATTTTTCCAGCGCTTGAATTCCCGGACCGGCAGTGTTAGAATCCCCCGCTGTTAACGGTAAGCCAGGTGCCAGAAAAAATCACAACTCTGTCGGCAGCCTGCCGGTTTTACCGGCATGGCTACCACCGTAGTTGTAATGAGGCCTCATTTGTCATGTTGACAAGTGAGTTCTAGGGTCGAGGGGTGGGATGGGGTGGGACAGGAATCAGGGAGGGAAGTGACGGGGGCGGGATTGGCAAGTCAGTACGTGTTGGGAAGCAAAAGAATAAAGACGTGTAGAGCACTCCCGGCTCCGTCTTCTTTACTGCGCAGCGTGACGCGCGACCAATGCCAGGTTGGGTGCTCGGTGATTTAAGGCCACTCCTGTGTTGAATAGAGACAACTTTAAACTGAGGCTATTAAATAGGGGAAGCGGAAATTGAGTTTTGCCACCTCGAGAGTACATATATCGAGGGCGCTTGCTCCTGAAGGACGCCTGATAACAAAAGCAATGTATTTACAAAAGACACCTGCAATCTGAGACCTTCTAATGACCAATAAACTCTCTAATCTGTTCCGGGGACCAGTTGTAAGTGTGTCAGTATTTACGGATTCGGCTGATTATAGAAAAGGAATTGCAGTGTTAATCCATATTATTGATGTCTAGGTGACTCTATGGGCACATGGAGGTATTCATCTGGAGGTAGTAATGTATCCAGCTTTTTCCAGCAAAGTGTACGCGATAACTCTAGCTGAGAGTAGCAGGTATCGCCTTCCATGTTCTTCATTTGGCAGTGCCGAAACGGGGCAGAAAAGTGCAGATAGTTGAGTTACCGACCCTTCACGGCCACTTTTTACCACAAGTACATAAGTCAGTGCAAGGGATCGAATATTTTCATTTCGTATCGTCATCCCAGCATTGGTTTTTGAATTCCTTACAGTTAGCTGAGGCTCCCCTCCAGTGGACACAGAGAGTATTGCATATGTTTAGTGTCATTTTGTAGTTGCCTACTGGTTTGTCTGCCTGCAATGAACTACACATACGTTGTACAAGTTGTACACATAAACAAATATGGAATGGGATCTATTCTGGTATGTAATAGAAAAAAAGATACATTTAGACTACAAACCCAACACAATTTTGGGAACACGAAATAAAGAATAATTGCATTGGATAGTCTCCTTGTTTGCAATGTTATGGTGCAATTGTTTAGTTATACTTCTAGACACATTGCTCGATAAGGCTTATACATATGGTTAGCTACACAATACAGCTATTTGCATTTTGTGTGCATCTTAAGGGCCAAGCATTTTAAAACTAGAATTGTTGTCTTATCCCTGATATTATCCTAGCGTCAGGAAGCCACGTTGTTGGAAGCTGTTTGCGCTTTAAGATAACTGATTAAGATAACATCTTTTCATTTATTCAACTGCTAAGAAAAGCTTAGAGGACCATAGCTAAAAGTCCTTATGCTGAGGTCAAGGAAATGCCCGAGACGTGCAGCTGAACGAACAATTAATAGTGTACTTGTTAGAAGGGTGGAAAGTCAACTTTCCCCACAATGAAAGTGTTAAGAGTGGTGCAATCATTTCTGTCTATTGATCGGTCTGTTTGGTAAGGTAGCACCGTGGGTTGTAGGCCTCCTGCTCTCTTCGGAAACCTGCGGTCCATAACAGAGAAGATTTGCAGAGCAAACTCAGCCTACTAGCTAATCAAACCAACACAATGAGCACAATTGATACTTGTAATAATGTTGGGAAGTAATAATTAATTGTGTGTTGTGTACTATATTAATGGTAGACACTATCTATTGATCACTCTGTCTACCTACCTATCTATCTATTTTGAACATGAAATTCCATAAAAACACATGTCTCTAATAAAAATTCTTCTCTAGAAAGGTCAAGCCTCGGTCTGTGTGTGCTGCATAGTGAGCAGCAGAATTTGGAAGACGCAGCATTTTTTAAATAACATTATTTTGTATTGTTTGTAATGGTGTTGAATTCCAGAAACCCCAACGTTTTGCTCCATATTCAGCTATCAATTTTTTGTTGGCACTGTAGACTTCCAGGATCTACAATACCCGCATCTCAGACGCCCAATCCAACACCAAAGAGACATTCAAAATCCTAAAAGAACTGGAAACCCCAGTCCTACCCACTCAACCTTTCCTAAAGCCAAAAGTCTGATGCACACTGGTACAATCCACCCTAGCCAACAAAATACAGAACCTTAGAGATAAAACCATCCTCAAGAAAGCAGAGATCCCTCAAGCCAAACCCAGTTATATATTTTTTCTTTCTTCAGGTATTATATTGGCCAGGAATTGGAGTGCGCTCCTCACCCACCTTTTTTTACATGTAATCTGTGGAGATCCGGACTCCAGAGGCTGCAGCACCGGGGATATTTTGCCCTACAGTGGAGAACCATAGTTATGGTTTTCCCCTCTCCCCCTGCTAAGGGTAAGATGTGTGCTCTTGGAGGGGAGTCTTTCCTTGGTCACCTGAACTGAATTTAAAAAAAAAAAAGAAAAATCTCTGCATTAGCAATTTTATGGATTCATTTGAAAAGCAAGGCAACACAGCCTCCCTAAAGAGTGTTGGGACACGAAAGCGCTAGGAGGAGGAGAACAGCAGCAGAAATGCAGCAGAACGGATCCAACCCTGTGAATATTTTGGCAGCAATTGGGATCTAACCCAGTGAATTGGACACTTTTGGGATTTAACCCAGTTATATATGTTTTCTTTCTTCAGGTATTATATTGGCCAGGAATTGGAGTGCACGCCTCACCCACCTTTTTTTTACCCCACCATTACTAAATGTATCAATGCCTCCTTCAGCACTTGCACCATACCTAGCTCCATCAAAGAAGCCTGGGTCAAACCACTGCTGAAAAAACCCTCCCTTGATCCCACTCTCCTCACCAACTACCATCCCATCACTACAGTCCCATTCCTCTTGAAAGTCCTTGACCGCACTGCCTACCTACAACTCCAAACCTACCTCGAAACCCCCTCTCTACTCGGTCTATGCCAATCCAGCTTTAGACCTAGACATAGCACGGAATCCGCCCTCCTCGATCTCAAGATACAACTTGACCACATTTGCAACAAGTGTCATGCCCGCGCCGCTGGCGCACGCATTGGCAACCATCATGGACTACTTGGTACTCATTTATCCTCCTAATACTCCTTGCACAACTCCTTTTCACGCCTTGGTCTTTTATTTCCATTTGCTTAACTTTGGTTCTTTCTTATTTTATTCTATTAACTACATTTACCATAATGCACCTGGCTGCAGTCCTCAATTCCTGGCTATTCTCATTCAACGTTATTGGGACCACAATCCCCAGAAGCCCTAGCGGCCAGTGCTGCTTCCACCTGCTCAGGACCAGAGAGGGAGGAGGCAGATTGTCTTCAGGTGTGCTGCTACAGGTGCTGTCAATTAGCCTGCCTCAGAACAGGGCAGGGCTGTATATAAGCAGCTGCCTGCAGGAGCACAGTGTCTTGCATCTTGAGATCTCCCTGCTCCTGTTTGCCTAGACCCGCTTCTTTGTATGCTGTTCCTGTTGCTGCATTATCCTGTTTTGATCCAGTGCCCTTTCCGGGCTCTCTGCCCTGCAGCCTGCCTCACTCCGGCTGCCTACGGTCCTTGTCCTCTGGGCTCCCTGCCCTGCAGCCTGCTTCACTCTGGCTGCCTACGGTCCTTGTCCTCTGGGCTCCCTGCCCTGCAGCCTGCCTCTCTCCGGCTGCCTACAGTCCTTGTCCTCTGGGCTCCCTGCCTAGAGCCTGCCTTACTCTGGCTGCCTACAGCCCTTGTCCACTGGGCTCCCTACCTTGCAGCTTGCAACCCTCTGCTGTCTCCAAGCCCTTGCCCTCTGGGCTCCCTACCTTGCAGCCTGCACCTCTTTGCTGCCTACAGCCCTTGTCCTCTGGGCTCCTTTCTTGCTGCCAGCTCCCTCTGCTGCCTACAGCCCGTGTCCTCTGGGCTCCTTCCTGGCAGCCTGTCTCCCTCTGCTGCCTACAGCCCTGCTCCTCTGGGCTCCCTACCTCGCGGCCCTATTCTTTTGGGCTCTCTGTCTGTCGCCTACTACTAATCTCTTTCTGTCCTGTTCTTCTGGACTCCCTGCCTTGCAGCCTACTACAGACCTCCGCAGTCCACTACAGTTTGCCTGCACCTAGTGCCACTCTTGACTGCAGACCTGCTTCCTACTTTGCAGCCCTTTTGTTTTCCTGACTGCTGCTCCCTTGTTCTCGTCCTAGAGTCCTCTGTACTCCACCTTAGGTTATCTACTTCAGTCTAACTGCCTTTCCTTCATTTCCTTCTGCTAGATTGCTCATTGACTTCCTTTTCGCTGGATATATCTGTTCTTGTCTTCTCATGTGTCTTATGTAATCCCTTTGTACAGAGCTTGCCTGTTGGTTTCTGGCAGGCAACCTCTGCCCCTTCCCTTGTCCCGTTTCAGTGTTACAGACACCCACTGCTGTTGTTCCCAGCCATGAGCATACAGCGTGGGCCTCTGTGATAGCAATCTGTGCAGAAGGCTGGAGTTTCCTAAGGTTCGTGGAACACTCTTTCCCTTTTCAGCATACACCCCAAGAGGGAATCCAGTTTGTTTGTACCATTGTATTTTTTGCCCCTTTTGGCTCACAGCTACAGTTTCATACTCTTCTTTCTTGCTGAACTTCCTGCTGTGTGTGCTTATCTGCTACCTTACTTCAGCAGAGCCACCCAAAACCTACCTGGTTACCCTGTGCCACTCTTGACAGAGTGCCATTCTTGACAGAATGCAAGACCAAAAAGATTCTTGTTCCATAGGCAGGAAGGGCGCTCACAGACCAAAGATGCTTTCTTTTCGGTACAAGAAACCTCTGCAAAAATCTAAAGTTTTCTTAAGGACTGCAAACAAAAACCATAGTTTAAAAGACAGACTTGCCCTAGTAAACAAAGGTTTACAAGCACAGTACTACACTCACTGGCTCGCTGACCCTTCCGTGTGTAACTACTATGACATTTGCAACTATGATCCGCAGTCTCTATCTATAGAAGAGCTACAGCAAGAAAATGAATTCCTGCAGATTTTGTTAGCCCAACCAGTGGAAAACACTCATGAGGTTCTGGCATTTCTTTTGACACTACATTCGACATTCAGCCGGTACACAAACCTTGTATTCCTTTATCGCAGGCTACCCTGTCTCAGGACCAATGTCGGAACACTGCTACAGCCAAGGATATTGCACTCATTGTGGCAGACTCTCAACCAGATTACGCTGTTGCCAAAGTGGTATGCTCAAGATCAGCTTGGCAAGCTACACAACCTCCCCTGACTGCTGTAAACACTCATTTAACCGGACAAGGCATTCAGTATCCTGAGGTTAGTGCAGCTGGTCCTGGGTACAAACGACCAATACTGACCATCGGTTGTCTTAATGCTTCCCCAGTAACTACTAACCATGATAACTCTAAGGTCAGTCTTCCTATTGCAACACCCAAATTTTCTGCTGCACCAGATTCTGAAGCTGTAGAACAGGCTAATGGAACATACCTGTTACAAGAACAACTCTTAAGCCTTAAAAGACAAACCGAAGACCTCTATGATGAATTTGTCTATCTGCATTATAAGAATCTATCTAAGGGACTCAATTTACCAGACCATCTGACACTATGTCCAACACCCGACATTCTGTCTTTAGAGTTTAACAGATTAAGGCCTATACTGGTAACACAGAAGAGGATACAGACTTATACAGAGCAGTTGGAAGACCTGAACTTGGCATATACATACCAGTTAAAGCTTGACACCGCTCATTCACTTACTAGCCACAGTAACACAGGCTGTCGTTCAGATAGTGAAGAATGGACTCCTCCAGTGGGCCAGATTGCTCACACGGCCATTACACCAAAGATCAAGTGTAATCATCTGACTGGACATTCTGCTGAGTCAAAGGATTGTTCCATTCTTGCCCTTGATGTCAGTCCTTTACTCCCACTTACAGCCTCTACTGAAGTGACCAGATCTGAGATGTATTCTGCTTCTATGAACATTGGCACTCCTGACCAGGAGTCAGATCCTGAAACATACCCAGTACTTGTCTGGAATCCAACTTTGCCTACTGTCAATACCCCAGATCCAGGTATCAACTTGGGCACACAAGACTTTGCAGGCCAACCTTCGGAAGGCTTACCCTTTCCTGGTCCTACATCCACCATGCTACTTGTTACAAGATCTGCTAGCCCTATCTCTGCTGCTCCCCCTGCTAGTACTCCTGAATCTGCTACTGATGCCTCATCTCAGATCACTCCTACTGCAGTCGAAGCACCCCCTTCCTCTCTGCCTGAAAGGACAGTACCTGTTGCAAAGCCAGTTAAAAGTTCTCCTATTAAGGCTACAGCTCCGGTAGATCCTGTTGGTGCCTCTGCAGCACCTAAACTACCAGTCACAACGTCATCAGTCTCAGTTGCGTCCCTGTCGGCTGGTGCTCCTGTGACACCTATACTTCCAGCTGTTACAGCATCTGAACTTCCTACTGCCATTCCTGATCTTCCTGCAACTCATGGTGTTCCTTCAACATTTGTTATTCCTGAAGTCTCTGTTGCAAATCTTCATGTTGCCATTGCTGCTTCTGACTATTTGGACGAACGCCCTAGAGCAACCAATTCAGCTGAATCTCTGGTTCCACCTTTCAGCACTGTACCATTGCCAGTCCTAAGGAAGACCACTTCTTTCAAAGAAATATATGCCATGGAGTCTGCAGCACATCTCCACAGTTCCTCAGTTCATGAACGCACTGTTGGGTTTTTGGTCCCTAAGAAGTTGTCTTTTCTGAATTATACCTCAAAGGTTAGAAACATTGGTAATGTCTCCTCCCTTCAAGACTCTCACCTTGCAGCATTAAACAGTTTTTGGTGCTTCCTGATGTGCCTTTTTGGTATAACACTCTCTCGCGTTGTGACAGGCCTTGGACGTGCTCTTCTTGTTGGTCAGTCTTCAGGGGGCCTGGAGAGGGGCATGGAGAGGGGCATACTGTCATGCCCACGCCGCTGGTGCACGCATTGGCAACCATCATGGACTACTTGGTACTCATTTATCCTCCTAATACTCCTTGCACAACTCCTTTTCATGCCTTGGTCTTTTATTTCCATTTGCTCAACTTTGGTTCTTTCTTATTTTATTCTATTAACTACATTTACCATAATGCACCTGGCTGCAGTCCTCAATTCCTGGCTATTCTCATTCAACGTTATTGGGACCACAATCCTCAGAAGCCCTAGCGGCCAGTGCTGCTTCCACTTGCACAGGACCAGAGAGGGAGGAGGCAGATTGTCTTCAGGTGTGCTGCTACAGGTGCTGTCAATTAGCCTGCCTCAGAACAGGGCAGGGCTGTAAATAAGCAGCTGCCTGCAGGAGCACAGTGTCTTGCATCTTGAGATCTCCCCGCTCCTGTTTGCCTAGACCCGCTTCGTTGTATGCTGTTCCTGTTGCTGCATTATCCTGTTTTGATCCAGTGCCCTTTCCGGGCTCTCTGCCCTGCAGCCTGCCTCACTCCGGCTGCCTATGGTCCTTGTCCTCTGGGCTCCCTGCCCTGCAGCCTGCCTCACTCTGGCTGCCTACGGTCCTTGTCCTCTGGGCTCCCTGCCCTGCAGCCTGCCTCACTCCGGCTGCCTACAGTCCTTGTCCTCTGGGCTCCCCACCTACAGCCTGCCTTACTCTGGCTGCCTACAGCCCTTGTCCACTGGGCTCCCTACCTTGCAGCTTGCAACCCTCTGCTGTCTCCAAGCCCTTGCCCTCTGGGCTCCCTACCTTGCAGCCTGCACCTCTTCGCTGCCTACAGCCCTTGTCCTCTGGGCTCCTTTCTTGCTGCCAGCTCCCTCTGCTGCCTACAGCCCGTGACCTCTGGGCTCCTTCCTGGCAGCCCTTTCTTGCTGCCAGCTCCCTCTGCTGCCTACACCCCGTGTCCTCTGGGCTCCTTCCTGGCAGCCTGTCTCCCTCCGCTGCCTATAGCCCCGCTCCTCTGGGCTCCCTACCTCGCGGCCCTATTCTTTTGGGCTCTCTGTCTGTCACCTACTACTAATCTCTCTCTGTCCTGTTCTTCTGGACTCCCTGCCTTGCAGCCTACTACAGACCTCCGCAGTCCACTACAGTTTGCCTGCACCTAGTGCCACTCTTGACTGCAGACCTGCTTCCTACTTTGCAGCCCTTCTGTTTTCCTGACTGCTGCTCCCTTGTTCTCGTCCTAGAGTCCTCTGTACTCCACCTTAGGTTATCTACTTCAGTCTAACTGCCTTTCCTTCATTTCCATCTGCTAGATTGCTCATTGACTTCCTTTTCGCTGGATATATCTGTTCTTGTCTTCTCATGTGTCTTATGTAATCCCTTTGTACAGAGCTTGCCTGTTGGTTTCTGGCAGGCAACCTCTGCCCCTTCCCTTGTCCCGTTTCAGTGTTACAGACACCCACTGCTGTTGTTCCCAGCCATGAGCATACAGCGTGGGCCTCTGTGATAGCAATCTGTGCAGAAGGCTGGAGTTTCCTAAGGTTCGTGGAACACTCTTTCCCTTTTCGGCATACACCCCAAGAGGGAATCCAGTTTGTTTGTACCTTTGTATCTTTTGCCCCTTTTGGCTCACAGCTACAGTTTCATACTCTTCTTTCTTGTTGAACTTCCTGCTGTGTGTGCTTATCTGCTACCTTACTTCAGCAGAGCCACCCAAAACCTACCTGGGTACCCTGTGCCACTCTTGACAGAGTGCCATTCTTGACAACAAGGCAGACCTTGCCATTCTCATGCTAATATACCTCTCGCCGGCTTTCGATCTCGTAGACCATGATATCCTCTGCCACTGCCTAACCTCCTCCTTCAACTTCTCCCAAGAAGCAGCCACATGGGTCAAATCCTTCCTGAGCGACCGCACCTCTGGAGTCTTCTCTGGCACAGAAGCAGCAGACCTCATCCCAGTACCCTATGGTGTCCCACAGGGATCCTGCGTCCCCCTACGTTCAACAACACGTACACCAAGGACCTGTTTGATCACGTTGACAACCTCACTATCCCTTAAACCAATTTTGCTGATGACACTCAGATCCTTCTAAAACTCTCTGGAACATAGGAACTCGACTGCGCAAACATTAACCACATTTACAACTTCATACAGGCCTGGATGGCTAACCACCACCTCTGCCCCAATGATGATAAAACCAAGATACTCATTGTCATCTCCCCCCACCACCTCAAACATCTTGATTCTGCCTACTCCTCCTTCATCATCAACGGAAACAGTATCCCTGTCTCCCCCCATTTGAAAACACTATGAGTCTACCTAGATGCCGAACACAACCTCAACAAACCTGTGAAATAAATGGCCTCCTCTGCCACATACTCCACTTAACTTCTCAATCTCTCTAGAAAATTCCTCACCCCTAGCAACTGCCTCACTCTTGCTAGAGCAACCGTCGGCTGCAAACTTGACTTCTGCAATGCTGTCCTAGCAGGGACCTCCAACAAGAATCTTAATAAACTACAACTCACACACAATAACGCCATCATAGCAGTTCTGGGCCTCAAGCGCTGCAAGTACATCTCCCAAATCAGACTCGAAGCCCACTGGCTTCCTATCAAAGCACACATTGATATTAAAATACTCTCTACCACTCACTGCTGACCCTACAACACCGCCCCCCCCATCTCATGCACCGTATCTCCAAGAAACCAAATCTCCGAACCCTACGTTGAACTCACTTACTATACCTAGATTCACCAGAAAAAGATCAGGGGGCTCCTGCTTCACTGTCATCGCTCCCACACTATGCAACACACTCCCTCCCACAATCAGGAACAAACCATCTTACCGTGCATTTCGCAAACATATCAAAACTGGATTTTGTAATAAATATGAATGATTACCTCTGTATCCACTTTTGTACCAAAGGTCTGGACTGTACTGTAACTACCTATGATGTACTTGTATGTAATCTAGTGCCGTGATACCTCCGGGTCTTGGGCGCGTATAACAAATGAAATAAATAAATAAAAATAAATAAATGTCTACAGACTTTGCTGGGTAAAGTGGGTGATACCGCCCAAGGACTATTTCATTCTGATGTTTTTTTTTTTTTATATGATCACCACCAGTTAGGGACTTAGAGCAGACACTCTCGGTATGGGGTTTTCATTGCTTTACATTATAAACGACTCTGCCTTTTTCTTACTACTTGGGAAGACTATAACAGATTTCGAAATGTTGATCTGTAAATTGCGTTGATTCACAAATACTGTGCATTCTGATATTAAAAGATGTAGTGCACGTGGAATCCTGGCCAATAGTACAGTGCCATTCACATATGCCAGGACTGGGAGTGGAATATGACCAATTGTAGGCACGTCTGATCCAGCAATGTTGAAGCTGCTGGCTTTGGTGTAAATGAAAGTGTTCATATACACCTGTGTGGTGTAGATGAACACTTTCATTTACACCAAAGAGAGCAGCTTCAACGCTGTAGAATGCAACGTTGAAGCTGCTCGCATTGGTTTAAATAAAAGTGTCCCTATACACCCGTGCGGTGTATAGGAACATTTTAATTTAAAGCGAGGTGCTTCCACATTGCATCCTGCAGTTCATATACACCCGTGTGTTGTATATGAACACTTTCATGTACACCAAAGCAAGCAGCTTCAACGTTGCAGCAACGTTGAAGCTGCTTGCTTTGGTGTACATGAAAGTGTCCATATACAACACGGGTGTATGGACACTTCCATTTACACCAAACAAGGCTTCTTGTGGCACTCCTCCACTTTAACGGCACCAAAAGGGTACCGTAAATGTGCGCTAGTTTAGCGCACATATTAAACTGGAGAAGTGCCACAAGAATAGGCTTCCAAAAAGCCAGTTTACGAATGTGGCGGTTGCTAGGTTGGTTTCCAACCCATCCGAGCAACCACCACATATATTCTGAAATTGGTGCATTCCTTCCGACTTCGGAGGAATGCGGCAACTTCAGAATAGGTCGTAAGTACCGAAAAGGTCATTAAGCCTTTTAACGCCCTTTTCGATACTTAACACCAACTTCAGAATCGGGCCCTGAGTCGATGTTTGAACATGCCTTAATTAATTCCAACCAGGTGTCCTTATCGAGTTCAATATTACGTTTTTCAATGGTGGATTCATAGCTGGAATGTGCATAGCATACAATTTTTTTTAGCTCTATTATGTTTCAATATAAAAAAGGAAAGGAGTTTAGTTCCCATTTCTGAAGCGTAATTTGATCACTTTCATGATGGGAAAACCTGTACATTCCAAAGAGGATTTCGTAAGTACAACCAGGCCACCAAAATACCTCCCTTGTGCTTTCCTGATGCTTTCAATGCATAACAACACCAGCCATCCAGGATAATCTCATCTGGGGTCCACGTCTTTTGCAATAAGATTATGTCAACATCTTCCAGGTAGCTAGTCACATCACCTTCCCCAAAGTTCTCAGTGGTTCCTGCAATAATCCATGAGAAGAGGGATAGGAAAAAAGATTTGGTAGGAGAAATGGTCGTATGGAATGATGTGTTATAGCCCTTTTCACTAGGATTTGTGAAAGTGGGAGATGCTCCTAATAGTACAGAACTAGTGAGAAGGGCATTAATCACAGCATCCAGCCATTCTACATCCTCAATGGTAGATGGTACATCAGATCTGTTCTCACTTAGGATGGACCCAGTTTGCTTTGGAGGATTGTCATTGTTATTATAGGAAGTATACTCTTGACCTAGATCTCTGATGGTGTTAGATAACATGTGTACAAGATGTGTAGTGTCGGTGCACCATTAGGCTGGTTATGTTTATTGTGTCCGTTTTGCAGGTAACCATTCTGAAAGTGGACATCTGGTGGATACAAATGTGATAAAAGTAACAGCAGGGAACACAAACGCAGTAGGACATCCCGCAAATTAGAGCGGGCATAAAATGCAGATGATATATTGGAAAAGTAAACCACATTGCAATCGCCCTTTATTGTTTTCAGGATTTGGCCTGGCGAGTGTACTCTTCTTCACATCAAGATGTCTTGTGGCTTGAGTTTTGGTCCTTTTAGTCTCATATTAATCGAATGACTTGTTTTGTTATGACTCATAGGCCCCTGACTATAAAGCTACGACCTCTACAATGACACCCACCAGTGGAAGAGCTGCTGGTGGGAGGTGAATAGTATCTTGGGTATTTAGGGAACCTTTCTGTATTTCTGTTAATCAGAGCAGTGTTACTATTTGTATTTGGCATTCTGGTGTTAACACCATTGTGTGACTCTGCCATGGCCCCAAAAGGTGCATAACCCTGTGAATTCACCTGAACCTGCATACTCATAATATGTTTAGGTATCTGGAGGTCAGGCAGCCGGGTGGGCTCTTTGTGAAATCCTCGGCCATGGGGGTATCACTGATTTTTTTTAACTCTCCCAGTATTGAATCATCCATAATAGGGCGTGAAGGTGATTGCACACATTTGGAAAAGCCAATAATAACAGAAGAGCATTCTCAATATTAGAGGTCTGCAAAGAGCAGGGAAGCAAATCCTTTGGGAGGTTAAAAGATTGTGAAGGATCCAAGTGTTCCATTGTCTTTGGCAATGAAGTAGGAGGACCAACCAGGACACACTGAATTAGTGACTCCGTAGTCCGAGCTTAGCAAGCAATGAAGATGTTGGATTAAATAACGAGTTGTCAGATAAGTTAATTAGCAACTGCTCACAGGACACAGGATCAAATTGTTTTCCAGAGTAGAAATCCTTCTTTGTAGCTTAGAAGGTCTGTTCATGAGGACCGCTAAGGGGCGCGTACCATGGCGGACGTGTGAGGCTCGTGCTCCGTCCTTGCCAGTTGGGCCTATTGAGCAACTTTCACTCCCGGGAGGGGTCAAGTGTTGGAGGCCTGATCGGGAGCCCCTGATTAGCCGGCAAACAGGCTGGAGTGTGTGTCGGGGAGAAGACGTGGGTAGAGCAGAGAAGGGGGGCTCGGGTGACGGGAACTGGCGTAGCGAAGGAGGGGAGCCTGATCAGGGAACTCAGAGGCCAGCCTGGTATACTGGAAGCAGGCAGAGTTTCAGATATACCCGTGGACCCAAGCACCCGCACTGCCTGAGATAGCGGAGGGCACATCCCGCTGCAGACGACCACCATCCGACGGCGGGGTGCCCCTTCGAAAAGTGCGAAAGAACGTGCCCAAGAGTTGGAAGAAGGACGGGGGCCAGGCAAAGATCCGGATTGGACCAGCGAAAGGTTTGGAAGGAGGAGGAACCACTCGAGTGGCGGCTGCAGGAGCGCGGCCCCTCACAGAGTGAGAGGAGCCCGCAGTGGAGGGCCCTGCTGGCAGACACCAACCCAACTGCAGCAGAAGTGAGGAGATGCCGGGAGGCACGTGGTTGCACTGGACACACTGGACCGCAAGCCAGGTACATGGCAAACCATCCAGGAATGCTCAGATTGGAGAGTAGGCCGCACTCGGAAACGGACCGGACTGGCCCCACATACAGCATTCCCCATGAAACTGTGAGGCCTGAGGCCTTTGCCTAGAGGACTACGGACCCGCCCCCTGCCAACAGAGGAGACCCGATAGAGGAGGGGTCGAAGAGTGGTAGGGGGGCTTGGGCTCTGAGGGAGCCACCCAGGAACAATTCATAGGAGAGTCCAGACGAGGAGGGACTTTTGGCTGAACTCAGAGGCTTGTAGATCACGCTGGGTAGCGCACACACACCAAGTGGAAGTAGGCAGAGGGCGCCAACCGTGGGGACCAGTCTGCCCACCGAGGGAAGTGCAGCCTGACAGACAAGCTCCCTCACAGGGTGCTAAGGGCCCACTGTGAGCCTGGTCCCCCAGGACAAGAGGGGACACCCAACAAGGAAGACACCTCCATTTAGAAGGCATTAGGATATGAGCGCTTATCCCTGGGGGTGCCTCAGACTGGACACAGCAAGCACTGTCCGAGTAGAGGGCGAGATGCACGGCCCCCCTGGTGGCACCATGTGACGGGGTGAGGGCCCTCTGCATGAAAAGGGGGATCCTGAGAAAGGAGAGAAGAACCTGAGGAAGGAGGCCAGCCCACCAGAAAGGGTACTGAATAGCGTTCCCGGGCTTGCGACAAGACAACGCATATGAGCCCCCTGCCAGCACCAGAGGCCCCCCCCAACAGAAGGCTGGCACCTTGATGACCGGATATAGAGGCCAAAGGGGACATGCCTCGGGGTAGACAGAACTGAGCTCGACCGGGAGTCTAATTGTTGGAATTGAATCCCTGAGTACCAGACAGACACCATAGGGCGAACCTGGAGCCATCAAACACAGCTATCCCAAAGAATTGAGCATCCGCCCAGGCGCTCTTATACCTGCAGCACTTCCGGAGACAGCAACATGAGGCCGGGAAAGTCACCCACACAACCCAGACAGCTTGTGGTGGCTCCCCTTCACCAGGGAGGACCTCAAAGACATTTTGCAGGAAATCAAAGCCATCAAGACAGACATACAAGCCTCGATATGTGGCCTTAAAGGAAGGGTGGACACATTGGAAGAGAAGATGGAAGGAATGGAAAATAACCACCTGCAGGCAGACCTTCTCGCCTTGAAGTATGAGGCAAGGATAACCGACCTCGAAACAAGAGAAGAGGATTTGTTGTTAAAGATGGTCAACCTCGAAAACAGAGAACGCTGTAACAATCTGCGTATTTTAGGGGTAACTCAGAAAAGAGGCGAAACGGCGGCAGAAGTCATGAGAAAGGTCCAGGGCCTGATAAATCAGCTATTCACCCTTGAAGGAGACAAGAAAGGCCAGCTTGAGAGAGCACATAGAGGTGGAGGTGGGGGGGAGGCGGCCCAAGATCAATCGTTGTGCGCTTCCTCCACTACAGAGAAAAGATGGAAGTGCTGGAGAAGGCAAAAAGATTTGGGAAGTTCATTTCGAAGGAGACACACTAGGAATCTTTCAGGATCTCCCGGCCCTGACACTTGCTCACAGAAGGGAATGCCGCCCACTCACACAGTAAATTAACAAGGGGGTCCTGGGAGTCCCTCTGCCAGACATAAGTCCTGGGTACGAGAGACTTACCCAGAGTCTTTAGCTCACTATCTTTCACAGAGAAGAAATATCCCAAACATATCAGTCTTTGTCCTGCCCTGGGGCAGTCCAGCACCGAAATGCTAGGCAATTCTCATCTGAACAAGAGTACTAACAGAAACCCCAGACACGTGTTTCGGTCTGGTTGGACCTCATCAGTAGGGTGGATCTGTGCCTCTCTAAGAATAGTGAGCAAGGGGTCCACGTCTGGATTCCCCTAGTAATTTAGGGTGAGACCCAAAGTTACCTAAATATGCAAATTAACAAGGGGGTCCTGGACCCCTTGCTCACTATTCTTAGATAGGCACAGCTCCTCCCTACTGATGAGGTCCAACCAGAACGAAACGTGTCTGGGGATGCTGTTGGTACTCTTGTTCAGAAGAGAATTGCCTAGGATTTCGGTGCTGGACTGCCCCAGGGCAGGACAAAGACTGATATGTTTGGGATATTTCTTCTCTGTGATAGATAGTGAGCTAAAGACTCTGGGTAAGTCTCTTGTAACCAGGACTAATGTCTGGCAGAGAGACTCCCAGGACCCCCTTTGTCAATTTGCATATTTAAGTAACTTTGGGTCTCAACCTAAGTTATTAGGGGAATCCAGACGTGGACCCCTTGCTCACTACTCTTAGAGAGGCACAGCTCCACCCTACTGATGAGGTCCAACCAGACCGAAACACGTGTCTAGGGATGCTCGTGGTACTCTTGTTCAGACGAGAATTGCCTAGCATTTCGGTGCTGGACTGCCCCAGGGCAGGACAAAGACTGATATGTTCGGGATATTTCTTCTCTGTGAAAGATAGTGAGCTAAAGACTCTGGGTAAGTCTCTTGTAACCAGGACTAATGTCTGGCAGAGAAACTCCCCTGACCCCCCTTGTCAATTTGCCCACTCACACAGTGGCTCACAGAGCAGAACATTAGATATAGATGGTCGTACCACTTTGCCCTGTTGTCTGAGCGAGACAGAGTTGACTATCGAGTGACAGGTGGCAAGGAAGTGCTCTAGGTGCTCCAAGTCCTCAAGGGTGAGGGCTCTGCAGCAGAAGAGGGGGATGGAGGAGTGACGCCGACTGCACACCCGAGAGAGCCCGAAGGCCCCTGGGTCCTTTAGAAGTAGATGAAGGGGAAGAGGAAATTCAGGAAATTAAACACTCTGACTCGAAATGAGGAAACAAATTGGGCAGGATGGATCGGGCAACACGAACGGAGGAGTTGGACATGGCGGGACCCCTGCCAGGGGTGCCGAGGAGATGTAAGAAGATAACTGAGGACTAACGGGTCTCAACCCATAGTGGCTTGCCCTCGGGCAGGTGTCTCAAATCAATGGAGAGGGGAGACACCAGGGGACGGGGTAAGAGGGAGGAGAGGATTCTACTCAGTGCAGAACAGATTGGGGCAAGGAAGAGTGCAGGGAGACCCCTTATGGCCGGGGGGGGGGGAATTGAGAAAAATGGCGATCCCTGACGGCTATTCCTGAGAGAGGGGGCCGGGTCGAGACTCTGAAGTTGGGATCACTAAATGTAAGGGGCCTCAATTCACCCACGAAAAGATTCATTTTGGGGAAGGAGATGAGAAACTCAGGCTGGTGCAAGAAACTAGAATGGTGGCGGGAGAAGAGAGACGTATCCCGGTTCCCCATGTGGGCCAGATATTCTGGGAGTCTGGCTCCGCCAAAAAAGGGAGCATTGGGATCTTAATCCACAGGAAGCACAGGCTCTCGGAGCCTACTGTGTGGAGTAGAGCAGGTGGGAGGGCTTTAGTGGTCTCAGGAAACCTTAAGAACTGTAGAATAACCATTGCGACCCTGTATTGCCCAAACAGGGGCCAGATGCAATTCCTGAATGAGGGGCTCCTTTTCCTGGGAGGGGACTCTAACATGTGGATGGACTGGGGAATAGACCACAGCAGTGAGCTCATCCCCACGGGTAGTGGGGGGGGGGTCAGGCTAATCGTGGGTTTATTGACTATATGTGGCACCAAGGGCTAGTTGACATCTGGAGGGAAGCGCATCCGTCCATGTGAGGATACATGTTCCTCTCAGCGGTCCATGGGTCTAGAACTAGGATTGACTATATTTTTATGGTGCACCAACATGCCAGTAGAGTAGATAGTTGTGAGCATCGCCCTATCAGCTGGTCGGACCACGACCTGGTGGGGGCGGAGATTTGCATGTCTGGACTCACACCCAGGGAATCATTGTGGCGTTGTAATGACCTGCTTCTGAGGGATGAGGTCTTCAGAGATGAAATGAGAGAGGCAATCAAGGAATACTTTGTGATAAATGATATGGGAGACGTCGAACAGGGGATCATATGGGATGGGGCTAAAGCAACCTGGCGGCGCAAGCTGATCGGAGAGGGGGCACCGAAGAAGAGAATCACGGCACTCCAGGCCAGGAATCTAAGGGGAGAGAGACACCTCCTGGAGAGAGCTGAGGGGAAAGGGGAGAAAGAGAAGGAAAGGGACCTGAGTATAGCCAGTGATAAACAGCAAGAACTGAGAGAAATCGAGATGGGCAAGGTTATTTCTGGCCTCCAGTACCTGAGGCAAAGCTATTACGAATTAGGGGATAAGGCGGATGCCATGCTGCCAGCTAAGCTTCGAGGCCAAAGGGCGGAGAGGTGGGTTGACAAGATAAAGAGGCAGGGAAATAGAGCCAAGTCAGATTCAGAGGCAATAGCAGGTGAATTTGCTAACTTTTACAAATCTCTGTATGGGAACGAGGGAGTCCAGGACAGAGAGGCAATGGACTCCTACCTTGAGGGGGACCGTACAAATGCTTAGTCACAGTGAGGCCTCTGAGTTGGAAGGGCCGATCACGAAAGAGGAGGTCCTGGTAGCAATAGCGGGCTTGAAACTGGGAAAGGCCCGGGGAGAGTATGGGTTCACAGCAGGTTTTTACAAGACCTTTGCTGTTCCACTGTAGGGGTTCTTGGCGGGCCTATTTTCCAACATTTTGGCGACAGGGAGGGCTCCACCCTCATTTGGAAGGGCACTAATCACAGTAATCCCCAAGGAAGGGAAGGACCCGGGAGATTGCCGGTCTTATAGGCCCATCTCCCTATTGAATGTCGATGCAAAGTTGTTCACTTGGATAATCACTACGAGACTGGAGGGTCATATGTCAAGTCTTATCCACTCCGATTAGGTGGGCTTTATACATGGGAGACAGGGAGCAGACACTATCAGAAACACCTTACACCTCATGAGGGAGGCTGCGGCCGGAGGGGGCAACCTGGCCCTAGTGGCCATAGATGCTGAAAAGGCTTTTGATCGGGTTGACTGGGGATTCCTACACAGGGTTTTGCAGAAGCTTGGTTTTGGGGAAGGACTCTGATGCACCATCAAGGCTCTCTATCTGAACCCGCTGGCCAGAGTCACGGTTAATGGGCGGTTGTCTCGCTCATTTAGCCTTCAGCGGGGGACACGACAGGGATGCCCTCTGTCCCCCTGTTGTTCGCCATGACTATGGAGATACAAGCGGAATACCTAAGAGGATCCGTTGAGGTGAGAGGTATCGAGGTGGGAGAAAGAACCTTCAAAATTGGGCTTTACACACATGACATAATGCTCCACCTGCGAGACCCTGCCAGGTCCGTTCCGGCAGCCCTACGGGTGATAGGAGATTTCGGCCGTTTCTTGGGCTTTAAGGTGAACGTAAGCAAATCCATTATTTTTCCCTTTGCCCCAGACTCAGACAGGAACATAGGGGAGCTGGAACCCCTGGGACTTCAATATTTGGGGATACATATCGTCAGACCAGATGAGGATTTAGGACGGGCCAATTATCCCCCATTGTTTGACAGGCTATTCACGGAGATGGAGGGGTGGAACAAAGGGCATATATCGTGGATGGGTTGACTAAATGACGTAAAAAAATTTACCTCCTCCCCAGGGTGCTATACTTGTTTCAAATGCTCCCCATACAAGCCCCTGAAGAACATCTGAGGGAAACCAAATGGCGCATTTTGAGCTTTATATTGCAGGGTCTGAAACCCAGGATAGGATACGAGACTCTCACCCTCCCAAAGGAGAAGGGGGGTAGGCCTCCTATACTTGCAGGTGTACTATTGGGCAGCTCAACTCAGGGCGCTGGCCCCCCACCTAAGAGAGGACGTGGATAAACAGTGGGTTTACCTAGAGAACTACCACCTGCACCCAGCCATGGTGGGGGAATGGCTGTGGGTCCCGCTAAAGGGGCTCCCGAAGCGGATCAGGAAACATCCATTCCTGGGGACCATGCGGAAGGTGACGGCTGGGAGAGGGAAAAGGTAGAGGGCGACTACGTGGCCTTCCCCGATGAGCCACATTTGAGCACCACCGGGACCACTGTGCAGCTCCCGGGACGTGATCCCGGGAGTTGAACAATACCAGACCTGGTTCAAGGCCGGGCTCTTCAGGGTGGGTCAGTTGATACAAGAAAACAAGTTCATATGCATTCAAAAATTAGAAGACTCACTGGGTATTGTTAGGCTGTCCCTGCTCCTATATCTCAGACTGAAGGGGATATTCATGTCAGAAAAATGGAAACTACTCATTTGTAGGGACCTCACCTCAGTTGAGAAAGTCTTGGACACTCATGCACACATGAAAGGGCCCTTCTCCCTTCTTTATGGAGACCTGTTCGAATCCAGGTTGGAGAGGACTATGGGTCTTAGGGCAAAATGGGAAATGGATCTGGGACTGGAAGTGGGGGATGGACTTTGGGCACATCTCTGCAGGATGGCTTTCAAGATCTCAATCTCCTGCCAATATAAAATGCATGCCATAAAATTGCTGCACAGCTGGCAATACGACCCGGTATCACTATACAAGATGTTCTCCACAGTCGATCCCCGCTGTTGGCATGGATGCGGGGAAAAGGCCAACTAATGGCACATGTGGTTGACATGCCGCAAGGTACCGGTGTACTGGACAGAAGTTTTGGGTTTGATTAGGGAGGCAGGAGCAGGGCCTTATGAGTTAGACCCGGTCCTAGTGCTGTTTGGCCTGGAAAGAAGAGACGAACAGTGGAATAAGCTCCTCCCACTGGCGCACTTCCTACTCTTAGCGGCAAGAGCTTGCCGAGCTAGACACTGGAAAAGGGGTCATCTCCCCGTGGTCCGAGAATGGGTCAGGACAGCTAAAGATATTTATCTCATGGAAAAGATAGCAGCTGCAATCCTGGGGAACGGTGCACTGGTAGAGACGGAATGGCTGCAATTCCATAACATGTTTTGTAACATTTGGGACAGAATATAGAGGGCATAAGGAAAGGTGACTCGGCCCCACTCAACTCAGACATCTGGGAAAGAAGCCAGACTCAGAGGGAGTCAATGCATAAGAGACATTGGGAACCCCGGTCGAGGCCTCAGACGGTAGAGTAACAGGAGCTCTCCGACCCGTCCAATCCAGAACTGAACCGTTGGGGGCTAAGGGGGAGAGAGGTGGGGGCGAATCAGAGTTATTAAAAGTTTGGGAATTATAATCTTTGAGATGTCCTGGGGGTGTGACACCCCATATTGCTCGTTTTAAATGTTCCATTTCTTGAGAAATGCCAATAAAAACAAATTTATAAAAAGATCTGGTCAGACACCATTATCACTTTTTCTAGTTACCCAGTAAAATCTAGCAAATATGTATCTACTAGCGGTACCACCCGGCGTTGGCCAGGTCTGTAGCTGACATGCATGTGGGGGTCTGCTAAAGCCTTGTGTATGTTTTATTGTGTCATAACTTCCAATTTTTCAAGAAATCGCAAAGCCGGCAATCTCCCGAAATTGCCTATACGGAAAGCACAGGGCCAGACCCCGCCCTGTGCAGGGCGAATGCATGTGGTTGGTCAAATTTCACTATCACCAGTACACCCCAAACTGTTATGTCGACCTTGGGCCAACATTTCAGCCCACCACCTGTTTTGGGGCTGGAGATAACCCCGAGCATACAAACACACTTTCACAAATGTATATAGATTAAGGATTGTGTATTAGAGTGTGCTTTAGTACCACCTTTTCTAGGTTTCCTGCCAATGGCATAGTCATTGGATAAAACCACTTTCCATTTGCCCATGTTGCAGTGTTCGAATAAAGTAGAGTACACACGATATTC
The DNA here is from genome assembly GCF_040938575.1 of Ambystoma mexicanum. Lineage (NCBI taxonomy): Eukaryota > Metazoa > Chordata > Amphibia > Caudata > Ambystomatidae > Ambystoma > Ambystoma mexicanum. The sequence continues at coordinate 278,424,127 of NC_090929.1, read as the reverse complement.
ACCAGTGTTGATATCATTTGCACATGGGTTCAAAGGCTATCAGCCTGCAGTCACCTTAGGCAGAGATGACACAGTTTAGATTCTGCTTACTATGGCTGGTGTCGAAAGGCTGGCAGCCTGCAGTTACCCACCACAGTTGATACGCTTGTCACCAAGATTGTCATCAGACCATAATGATGTGGTGGGGTTCAAAAGTCGAAGCCCGCAGTCACCCTATACATAATTTAATAACATGAAACTTATAGGCCTGGTCTGATGGTGACTAATGTTCCAAACCGATTCTATCATTATAGCATAAGGAAGAAAAGGACAACATAACATCATATGAATCACAGTAAAAAAAATCCACATCTTAAAAAGAAAAATAAGGTTAAAATGTAGCAGCTGGCTGCACATAGGTCCAAAAAGCCATTTGGCAAAAATTGCTTTAATTGTGCTAATAGAGGCATAGAGGACCTTATCTGTAGAGGCAATGGGATACAAACCCTTTTGACGTTTCTGAATCTGTGTTCTTTGTGCTTTATGCCTTTATGCCTTGTGTTGGTAAGATGTTTCTTGTGTTTGGCCCAGGACTTTAAGTGGGGCTGGGCCTACCGGGGCCAGGCCCCGGCAGTCTCCAAAAAGTGAGACTGAGCTGGGGCCCTGCCGGGGCCCCCCGATGCCACCAAGCCACGGCGGGTGCATCTCCCGCCACAGACGCGACATGAGATGAGCCCACCGGTTGGCTGTCGGCGCCCATGAAGAGGTCAGGCCGCAGGCGCCGGTACCGCACAGAGTCAGGCAACACAGGCAAAGCTGTGACTGACAGCTTGAGCGACGCTGTGACTGGCTGACACTTCTGTCAGTCACAGCTGAGCTGCCTGCTGCCGAGGGCATCACGTCGTTGGAAATGGTGACGTGACTTCCTCTGGCAACCGCTCGCGAGGGGTTGCCAGAGGAAGTCACGTCATCGAGGCTTGTGAGGAGTTGAAGTGTGCCATAGGTTTGGGACGGTCGGTTTCCTTACCTGCTTTGGCACACTGGATCCTGCGATGACCGGCGACGACCCCCATCTGACGAGAGAAGGAGAAAATCACGAGGTAAGTGAAAGTCTGCTCTGCTGTTCCTTGTTGCAGTTTCAGCTATTCAAGGCGAACACACATACACATTGAAGTGCGAAGTTCGCCTTGAACAGACAATTCTGTTGCTTTTTTTTAGCATTAATTTTCCTTTGATTCTCCCCTTTACTTTTCTGCTCTCTTCGGTGATGCTCCACCGCCTTCTACCCCATTCGCCTCTGCATTTCTCTCTGCCCCTTTATTTGAGTTTTTGGCGTGTTTGCCGCCCATCTCGGTGTTCCCCTATATTGGTCGTTCTCTCTCGTTCCACCTCTTCCCCCTCACTCCTGCTCTCGTTATCTCTGTCTGTTTCTCTTTTTTCCACTCCCCATAACCCTCTGTAAATTGCTATAAATCATAAGCAACGTGGGGGTCTGGGGTATAATTTAAGCTTTATTGGCCCCATACTATGAGAGTCTACTATCACCAGTGTGCAAGTTAATGGAATTATTAACAAATCTGCTCTGGGTTTTGCATCTTTTTTATGGAGACTCAAATGGCAGACAAGGAAAATTAATGATAAGGTTGCCTGTATGTAAGCATTGTTTTCCACAGCATGGAGTTTACGATGCATTCTTTCAATGTAATTGTAATTGGTTATTTATAACATGCTTAATACCCAGAGGTTTCTAAGCTCGGACCCGGGGTTCGAACCTGTGTTGCTCCCCGTCATTTTGCATACAAGGTGAGCACATTTCCCCTGAACTCCAACAGCTATAATTACCCAATATTTGCACTTATTTCGGGACTGCCCTGTCCCTTCCAATTACCTACCCTCTGCTGTCTCTTTTGTGATCTACCACTAATCACTTAGTTTTTAATGCTTCGTTGAGGAGAAAAATATGTATCAACTGCCCCATTTCCTTATTGTATCTGAATGCAAATTGGGGGAAAAAGCGGAAACAGAGCTGGTACATCAATTTCAGAGGGCTGGGTAGGAGAGCTAATTCAGCACCCTCTAAGATACTTCACCCAGGCTGCCACCTTATTTGCCAGTCCCAAGAAACTGCCTTGGCTGGTGGTCTATGTTGTCAGGCCACCACCTCATAGACCTTCCTTCCTTTTGCCACAGCAATTGGCATGAGAAAGTGTAAAACAAGCAGTTTTGTACATCACCGCACTAACCAGGACTAAGGTACACTCGTACAGTCATCAGTATGTGACTCGACTCCATGAGAATAAAGGCTGCTGGTGCTGGACTATAATATTTAAGATTACCTGGCAGCGCTTTGTGAGACCGGGATTGGAAATGTAAGAGTTTCTTTCAAAGGGGGACTTTGCTGGTTTGGTGAACCCAAAAAGGGACAGTTCCTGTGTCAGTCCACACCTTCCTCCACCAAAGAGATGCTCGAGAGCAACGTGGCCACTTCTTTGGGCCAAAATCTTGGAATATGAAGCCAGTTAAAACATGTTGTTGTTTATTAGTGCATCTGAACTTGATGGAAAAAGGACGGGTTAAGAGACACTTTGCTAATACAAATAAATTAAATGATGCAATTCATGTGTCTGTATGCCATGTTTGATATGATATGATATGGCATTTGTAACGCACCTATACACAAGTGTTTCAAGGCGCGAAAATGTTTTTATTTAGATGATGTTCGGACGAGTCCGTTTATTTATGGGATAAATTGATTTCTCATACATTTGGCCCCTTGGACAAGAGGTTGTATTAACAAATTCTACACCCCTCCTATACAATAGTATTTGCGTTGATCTGATGTGATTTTTTAACCCAAATAATTTTTGCCTTGCACTTGAACACAGATTTGTAAATGAATGTTTCACGTGGGAGGATGGTAACTCCCCCTTTTGTTAATCTTTTGGGTTTGGCAACGTTTGATCTATATCGCTCTCAAAATATCTCACATAGATCACACTGATGAGCCCCAAATCGGGTGAAACATGTCACTGCTTGTGGACATCTCTAACCTGTCTCTTCTGTTTTTTGGCGACTATCCTATTTAAAGTAACACTGTCTATTTAAAGTAAACTGGACTAGTAGGCTGACCTGGTCAAGAGGGGGTGGGGACCCTCTCAGACTGGGATGGGAGGCCTACCACGTGGGAAGCCAATGCCAGACCCCCCATCGCTTGCCTATGTCCCCTCCTTAATTGCTCTTTCATCTTGATTCATGTTTCCCCTTCCTTGTTCATCTTCTCCAATGTCCTTCCTCTGTCCCTCTTTCTCCTCTCCCTCACCCTCGTTCTCTCTCGCTCATGCAAAGAAGGACTCCCTTGAAGATTATTATGTGGGGTTCTGGGAAATTGTCAATTAATTGTTTACACATTTGAATGCACCTGTTAATGTACTTCAACACCTATCCTTTTGTCAATGGCCCAGTTAAGGGTCCAATAAATAATCACCTTGAGCTTTGATTTTTTATACTTTAAGCCATTTAGCAAGCAGTCTGCTACTCAATATGTACTTAGTAAGGTAGGCCCGACCAGTTTTACAATGTCGCATTTAGGCCTCGCCCACCAATTGGGCCACGCCCATCATGTCTTACGCCACACCCCCAAATGAGGGCCCCCCTCAGTTTCTTACCCCACTTAAAGCACTGGTTTGGCCTCCTTTCAACACCCCACCCCCATCCGCAGTTTAAGCCAGGTCCAGAAGAACAACACGTCTAAACCAGATCAGGAGCAATTAGCAATGTGAGTTACAAGGATTCCTATGCAGCGCCACCTATAAGCCAACACTTTTGCATTAAACTACAACTCGGTTAAGGGGGAGAAGGAATATAAAGAGGAGCAACAAGCGTGAAGGTGTTGTTTGGTTATTTATCCACCAATTGACTTCCCATTTGTATGCTAATCCATATGGCCATTCCTGCCATTCCCTGTCACATTCCCTCCAAAACACATCCTCCTGTGATCGATTGAAGCTAGCTTTATAGTAACATCAACATCAAATGTTGTGTTCCAAGTGCCTGCCAGTGTTATTTTAAAGCATTCTTCTACAAATTAAAGGTTTCACTAGAACCATTTAATGCTGACTGATGTCAAGAAAATGTGTTAACCAGGCTTGCTTTCGCCCCTTGATTAATAAATACTGTATGTATCCTCACTGAATGCTTGTTAAAAGCAAGCATAGGCAAAGTCAACAGGTGTGGCATGTGTATGGGTATTAATTAGGCATTTCACAGGCACCACTTTTATATGCCTATGTACTCACACCATTTTGCAGCTCTTACCAATAATGGCCATTTTCTCCCATTACATTAGAACCTGGGAAATGCCTATCCCGTGCCAACAGAAAAGTCACAATTGCTGGCACTTCCGAGGCTTTTTTTATTGCAAGCATATAGTTTCAACGTGATGTACTGCAATAAAGGTTGCCGTACAAGAAACTCCAGGTAGTATGCTTTTTACAAAGCACATGCTATGTCCGTGGGTTTTAATGCAGACTAAGAGTAATGCTTGCTGGAGTTTAGAGCCCTCCAGTGCAGGGGAGTACCTCACCCATTTGTCCTTTGACCCTCATCCCTGTTCTGGCTGGGATTGGGGAGATGTTCTGGAGCTCAGGCAATGAGACGCATATCTACCTCACTCTTCCTACTCAGGACCCATAGTTGCTGAAGACCCACTCTTCATATAGGTTCTGTAAATGTTCGACTATCCCATCCAAAAATACAATGACATTCCTACAATGGGATTCTGTAAAACATAGGTTATGTATGTTCTCATTTAATCTACAAACACAATCTGACCATTCTGTTTCACTGCCACTCCAAATCACAAATAGATCATCAATAAATCTTAACCAGGATTGCGCATGCGAAATACGCTGATGAGGACGTGAGCCATTTCGCTCCTGAGCGGCCGCCGGCATCCTGCAGAAAATATCCTGGTACCTTGATGCATTTGGTGTGAAAGCTCACACGTATTAGTGGTAGAACAGACCGACAACAGCTTGCTGCCCGGCCGAAGCAAATCGGTGCTGGGAAACTGCAGAGCGCCGATCGACCTGTGCTGGAGGGACAGGGGGTGCCATTTTGCTCTGTGCACCTTGGACCAAGAGCACAGAGAGCCGCTGTGAGCTAAGGTAGCAGGCGTAATTGGACGGACCTACCATCCTGAGGCCAATCTCGGCGGCCAGAGACACAATGGACCACCGTCTAGCAGATGGTGCCTGAGGGGAGAGGGATACTTGCAAGGGTCGTGAGGAACAAGCAGAGAAGAACAAAGGCCCCACTAACCCTGCTACGCCCACCCAATGCCGTCTTCTACATCCTGGCCCCCACTGGAGTGTGGGTTGTGGAGGGCGGCCCCCCCGGCTTCGGTTTGAGTAGGGCCATCACCTGCTCCGGTTCCCCAGAAATTGGACACTGAAAGAGGACCCCCGATCCGGACCTGACGGGGTGACTAGTGGCATTCTGGGCTTCACTCCCCGTGCGAGTTTCTGGATATAGCCGCATTTGTGCAACGGCGCGCCCTGCCCAATTAGGAGCCACTACCACTGTAGATCCACTTGTTGGCGGCCTGAGACCAGGGTGGACCAGGGGTGGGCCTGCCTTCCCCGCTTTTGGGCACTTCGGGCAGTTGGTGAGTCATTAATGTGTCCGTGGGGTGCTCGGCTGAATAAAGGGTGTCCGCCGAGGCACTGACTACTATACACATGCCCGGAGAGGAAAGCTGCTGTAAGGTGAGGGGGAGAGTGGGGCTGCAAATAAAGGAATGGGTCCACATTGGAATGCTGCTGTTTGAAGGAATTGAGGGAGACTACCACTGAGACTCCTGGGCAGGGGCAGAACAGAGGGAGGCCTGCTTCCATTTTTCTGCATCCTGACTAGTGGACAAACTACGGAGGAGATGTTGGACTGCCCTGACAGAGCAGGGATGCTCGTTGGGGCCTGGCAATGGAATAGTCATGCTTAGAGAATCAATTGACACCAGGTGGGAGCGGGAACCCCTTCCCCAAACCCCCCCTGGGAACTAGCTGCCAGCAGGACACTATCATTCTCAGACATCCAAATCACACATTGGCTGGCCTTGCCAAATAGTATCTGATTGGACGTCACTACTGTGATCACCCTGATAACAGCAGGCGCGGACTCAAGGAATATAATCGCTGGGACTGGTGGTGGGTGCTGCTGCTGAGGAATATTGCCCTGTAATTGACTGCCAGGACAGTGACAGCTATCTCTAGTGCTGAACCAGACCTACATGATGGTCAAGGACAAAACCAAGAAGCCGGCTCTACAGAGCAAAATAGACCACTTTACAATGAGAGCTCCCTTCAAGCCCACCACCCATGCATCAGATATCGCAGACATGAAAGACAAGCTACAGGACCAGCTCTTCTCCCTCAACGATGTCATGACAGCCATCAGTGAATCTAGATCATACCTGGAAGAAAAGATAGATGGCCTCGAGAGTGGGAGAGACAGAACAAAAGATCTCTGGCCTGGAGGATGCCATAAAACAAATGGAGAAATAACTAGCCGCGATTACTCAAAAGAGGCCCCACCTTGAAAACAGAGCAGAAGATAATGAGGGGCATGTGTGCCACAACACCATACGAATCTTGGGGCTGCCGGAGAGAGAGGAGGGGCCCAGTGTGGAACTCTTTCTCAAACAATGGCTCAACTAATTGTTTGCCCCAAAGAAGCTTTCCAAGTTTTTCTCGATTGAGTGAGCCCACATAATGCTGACAGGACGCCCCATGCCTGGTGCTCCACCATGCACAATCATTGCCAGACTCCTGAACTTTCAGGACAGGGATGCCACACTTCAGATGGCCCGGGCCACTGGGCCCATTACCTATAACGGATACCGTATCAGATTGTATCCTGATTATACCAGAGAGGCCCAAAAAGCTTGTCAATCCTTTGACTGAGTAAAAAAGAAGAAGCTGTCTATAAAATACACTTTGTGTTTCCCTGCACAGCTCAAATTGCACCATGAGGGGGTCACCTACTTGTTTTACAAGCCAAAAGAGGCATGGGAATGGCTTGAAACTCAGATTCTTAATATATCTACATGACCACATTTACCAAAAGGGCCACCTGGACGGAAACCAATAGGAGATCAATCCCCGCCCCAGTTTGACTCACAAGTCCCTGACCGGCCTATGCCTGTAAAGTCTGGGGAAGACAGGGACGAAAATGGATGACCAATGACGACCACTCAAGTTTCCTGAGCAAATGGGAGCCGCATGGGGAACCTAACATCGGCGGCCGCTGACCACTGATGAGTGACTTATGTTCGCTGCAGTTTTTGGTGCCTAAATGACGCATAGTTCGAGTTACAGGTGCTTCAGTTTGGGGTAAGTACAGGGAGGGATGCAGGCACTATTGTCTCATGTATTGGTTCATGATTGGGCAGATGTTACAAGGGGGGTGTTCTGAGTATTTGTTCTTGGAGTTTGTTCTGGTTGGTCGTACAGCTTGGCAGAGAGATGGGATGCTGGGTACAGGCAGGTAATACGCTGGTAATACACTGGTCCGCAGCAGGGGAATGTCCTGGTCCAACAACCCTGGGATTCATTCAAGGGATGGACACTGACCTAAAAGGCACATGGGGGGCCACTGGGGAGGAGGCAACTGGGTGAGGACGGACGCACGCCAGTCAATTAACCCTGTTGACATGGCATGTCAATGGACTTGACTCCTGTATGAAACGTAGACTGGTACTCCAGTTCCTTAATAGACACTCACCTGATATTGCCCTCCTCACTGAGACACACCTGGTCAGCACAGAGTGCAGGTTTATTAAAATTATGCATCAGCCTTTCATGCAGGATTTTCGAGAGGGGCACGAGGGACAATACACAAAAGGGTCCCATTTCAATTGGGGGAGGACCATGCGGATCTAAGGGGCAAATTGTGGTGGTAACCGGAGACATAGGTGGCAGCACCTGGGGAATCGTTGCAGTATATGCACCCCCACCACACACACTTGAACTCCTAAATGGTAATCCAAGCGGCAATCCTCAACAAACAGGCAGACTTCTGGGTGCTGGGGGGGGAGACTTTAATGGAGCTGGGAAGAGACAGATGTCTCACAAAGGCACTAGAAATTCCGATTTCCAAACTAAACTGAACTCCTTCGCGAAAGCGTTTGGGCTGGTGGACACATGGTGGCTGTTACACATGACAGACATTGGGTTCTCATTTTTTTCTAATTCACACAAGCCCCTGTCCCGTATAAACTACTTCTTCATCCCACAAGACATGGCACACATACTGGTGACCGCCACGTATCTCTCATGGGGCATCTCAGACCACTCTTCCTTGCTAAACGGGTGACTCAAATCTAAGACCACCTGGTGCCTCAATACATACTACCTCAGCATCCCTGAGGTGTCAGAAGGGCTCTCCTAAAAAACAATGGAATATTTGTCCTTAAATGAGGGCTCTGTTGACAGTCTGATAACACTGTAGGAAGGCTACCAGGTGGTACTCTGAGGGGGAGATCTCTCCCTGGTGTCGGCCCACTGCTGACAACAAACCCGGGAAATAGAGGAGGCAGAGGAATGGGCATCTAAGCAGTGGTCGAAGTGGGTGGGAGCAGTCGGGAGCGGTGCTCCTATACTTCTTTAAAATAAGTTTTACCGTTCCTATACTTTTATTTTAAAAAGAAACCATTCCGGAACAGTTTCGTTTTAAAATAAAAGTGTAGGAAGAAGTTGAAATTTGCACTTTCAGTGCACTGCACTGGACGTGCCCTCACACAGCAAGTGCATGGTTTTGGGGTTTGCATTGTGCATGGGAGGGGGTGTGGAAATGGGGTTTGTGGGGAGCGGTGCAGGCCAGTAGGGAACATAGCTCCACTACTTCTTTTCGTCCACTTCGACCACTGCATCTAGGGCAGAGGGACTGTTCCTCGAATCAGGGTCCTGAACGTGGCGTGTGGCCCTCATTACAGCACAACAGGTCCTAAGGAATGTGGCATTGGACAACACAAAGGGCAACCCACTGTGTGGTACATAGTCAGATACATCAATCGGGTGACAAAGCTGGGAAAACCCTTGTGTGGTTAGAGAGGAGGGACAGGAACAGGGGGCATGTGCGGGCGATACGGGAGACAGGAGGGGAGCTGCTAAAAGATGACACTGAGATTGTAGAGGCATTTGCCACCTTCTATGAACAGCTTTACTTCTCCCATGTGATGGCGAGGGAAACAGAGGGCCCACAATTTCTTGACTTGATCATGATCACCAGGCTCTCAGAACAAAAAACACATAATTTCAAAGCAGAGATCACAGAGGAGGAGGTGGCGGCTGCACTCTCCCAACTCCAATCCGGCAAAACTCCCATCCATGCAGTAACCAGGAAAGACCCTGCTTATCCTCAAAGGGCCTCATTACGACCCAGGCGTTAAGGGTTAACGCCGTCGTTAACCCTTAACGCCTATTCTGATTTTAACGGCTGCTTTTAGCAGCCGTTAAAATCCATGGCGCTAACCTGCCATGATGCTAATTACGCCACCGTAATTTACGGTGGCGTAATTAGCGCCTTCCCCACTCCCATTATGCCCTATGGAGCAAAAATGGGAATGGGGAAGGGAAAATGGGAAATGGGGATTTACCGCCCCACTCACCTTGGAATGGGGCGGTAAATCCGCCATCCACCATGGTGTAAACATAGTTTACACCATGGTGGTAAAGTTGGCGCAATTAGCGCCTGGGTTGTAATGACCCCCAAAGTGAGGGAGGGGCCAGCCTCCTTGGGCCATGTTGCCCAATAAATGAGCCAAAGTTACAAGACCACTTAGATAAACAGACCGGCCCTTTTCTTGCTTTGAAGCTAAGCAGAGTCAGTCCCGGTTACTGCAGGGATGGATGACCGAATGGGCATTAGAATTTTTTTTTTTAAATAGTGCTTCTGTCAGACCTTGAAAGTTTTGCACTCAGAGACCATGTTTTGCCTTCTCCTGAAATGCATTCCGGTATTTGTAGTCTCCCAGTGAATAATACAAAAAAATAGTTCTTTCTCCAGCGACAGTGGGATTCCCATACCGGCAGTAACTGGGACAAAGCCTGCTTAGATTCAAAGCACAGAAGCAGGCCGCCCCATAAGGCCATGTTGCCTAATAAATGAGCCCACCTTGTTTTGCCTTTTGCTGAATTGCATTATGGTTTGTAGTCCCACAGTCAAGATGGGGGGTATAATGCCACAATTGTGCACTTTTGCCTAACATAGTTCTATAAGGATTTATATATTTGAGTGACACTATGGTTAGTGTATTTTTCAAGTTAGCTTTATAAAGCAGAGTATAGTTGAAAGCCAGAAATGTGGTTGAAGAAGGGAAATGATGTGAGGGCAAGTAAGATATGCATATTTGCCTATGATGTGGCAAGTGAGTTTGCAATCCTGCACACTGGTGCAGTTATTCTCCCCTAATTGTGGCTGTTTTTCTGGGCACAAGTAAAGGGCACATGTGGGTGGACTGCAGAACTTTTCTTCAGATGGTGGATGCAACCCCTTGGGATTTTTTGAGGTTGGCAAGCTTACTCAAGTCTTTGGCTACCAGGAGTTTACTCAGTTTGTCATGTTCCCAGTGCAGACACTTACTCATAAGACCACAAGTGCTTGTTTCGTATTGGGATTTAGTTTTCCAGGGAATATTTCACAACAGATTGCAGGATTTTAAAGGTGAGCACCTTTTATACTTTGCCAGCATATTTATTGACACATTTCCTCCCTCAGGATATTTTTCGGGTATTCATTACATTGTTTTTAAAGCCCAATGCTATTTTGACTTGCTCACTTTTGTCTAAGGAGTAAGTCTACTGAAATACATTTGTATATTTCACTTTAAGATATATGTTCACTTACTGTGCATATATTCATGGGTGACAGCTTTTGATTTTCACTATGGGGCAGAAGTACTTGGGCATATGTTATTCTTGCAGCTTGTAATTTTTTCTCCCTTTTAAGTGCTGCTTAAATGCAGTTAGTTGGAGTTGTGCGATGTATCACAACAGTCACCACGAAACAGGCCATAAAACAAGGGAATTGTAGCTCTCTGCTTAACCAAAGTGTGTGGTCCATGGCAATTAATTTAATATCATAGTACATTGCCTAAAAACATTATGAGTTCTCAAAATCTGCAATCTTTTATGCATAACAATACCACTGTCAAAACAGGCCAAAATCAGTTTATGATTGATAAACGTCTTTGAGCAATGGGTTGCCAGTGTTTTAAAATATAGAGTGGCCGTGCGCACCGGCAATGGCCAAAGGGCAAGCTAGTGATTTGGTAGTGTTCGGCCGTGCCGACAAGCCATGGCCAAAGATCATGGCCAGTGGTCTGGTAGTGATTTAAAATGGACGGTGGGCATGGCCAAACTGACTATGCAGTGGTCTGGAAGCATTCTAAAAATCCATGGAATAACAAAACCCTTGAAATTCAAGGAAGAAACTTTAGCTGCAGGGACCTTAAGGTGTGAACGTAATGCAACAAAACCCCTGAAATTCAGCTAAAGCCAACTTAACTCTGCGCCCACTGTTGCACAGCATATGACCACAATGACGACATCACAGATCACATCACTGATGCCATCAATCATTACATCTTGTATGAGAACACTGATGACATTACATATCACATCACTGGGCATCTCTCGTGATAACACTAATTACATTGTATTTAACTGATTACATCAATAATGGAATTAGACATAACATCATTTATAAGTTACCTCATTTAATCTTTGATTACCCTAATAACAATTTAGGTCATAGATTTGGCCATGACAAAGGCTAGGGTCACTGGCCAACACCAAAGGCCATAGCTAGTTGTCAGTTAGAGTTCAAAAATACCAATGTGTATGGTTAAAATCCATGCCTAGTAGCCCATCACTGTTTTTAAATATACAGTGGGCAATGTTGAAAGCTGTAGTCAGTGGCTATGGCTAAAGACCGTAGCTAGTCCCCATTAATATGCTAGAATATAAAGTCGGCACAGCCAAAGGTCGTGGCCACTGGCTAGTGTTGTGTTGAAGATGGTGGATACTGGCGTGTTAGTGTAAATAATAAACATTTGGCACTGCCCAAGGCTATAGCTAGTGGCTGGTAAGTGTTGTATAATACACATTGGGCACAGCCGATGGCCATTGCTTATTGCATGTTATTATTTTCAAATATACAGTGGACATGGCCAAAAGATGTACAAACTGCTCAAAGTCAAAGGCCATGGTTAGTGGCCCATTTATATGTTAAAATATATAGTGGGCACAGCCAAACATTATGGCCACTGGCCAGTATTGTCAGTGGTCGAAGTGTACGAAAAGAAGTAGTGGAACTATGTTCCCTGCAGGCCTGCACCACCTCCCCACAAACCCCATCACCACATCCCCTCCCACACACAATACACACCCCCAGACACTTGCACCTGATGTTTAAGGGAATGTTCAGTGCAGTGCACTGAAAGTGCAAGTTTCAACTTCTTCCTACACTTTTGTTTTAAAACAAAACCATTCCGGGACGGTTTCTTTTTAAAATAAAAGTATAGGAGCTGTAAAAGGTAATTTAAAAAAGTAGAGGAGCACCGCTCCCGACTGCTCCCGCTCACTTCGACCACTCAGTATTGTGCTAAAGTCCATGCTTAGTGCCTGATCAGTGTATATAATATACAGTGGACACAGTAAAGGCCAAAATCTATGGTTTGTAGCATGTGTTTTAAAATATTCAGTGCACATGGGTGAAGGTTGTGACAACTGTCCAAAACTGAAGGCAATGACAAATACCCATTCATGTGTTAAAATATATTTTGCCATGCACACTGACCATGGCTCAAGTCATGCTTAAAGGAATAGTATGCTCAAAAATGTCATTGTCCCGAGCATTCGGGCATGTGGTTTTAAGCAAACTGTGATCAATCGTAAAAACATTTCCTATATACCTTTCTTTAGTTTTCCTCACTTTTACACATGCAAAATCAACGAGTCGGGCGTGGCCATGTTGTGCTAATCTTATCCGTGGATCGATCGCCCTAAGTTCAAGTGCCCTTGCTGCACTAAATCACATCACCTGCACCTGAAACTGACATCACTAGCCGCGTACGGCCCATATGACAACGCTAATGGACGTCTCGTGTCAATGTTCTCTGTGCGCCAGCTAATGATGTGTCTCCATGGAAATGGCAGGACGCCTCTTTCCTCAATAAGTATAATCAGACAACATCATAGTTGCTTTTTCAATCGTTCCACTCAGCCTCATTACAAGGTTGGCGGTCCAGATACATTGGTACTAGTAAGCTAACTGGTAGCGTTGTATCCGGACTGGCAAACTCCGAGTTGTGCCACAGGTGCCTTTCATTCCGACAGGTCAGCCCTGGTGGAATGAAAGGCTCCCGCGAGCACAGCAAGCCTGTAGCACCGGCATCGTTATGAATGGTGCCGGTGCTACAAGCATCCCCATTCCCATTGAGCCCTATGGGCTGAAATGGGAATGGGGATATACCGGCACCGGCACCCGCACCCGCGAAAGGAAAATTACCAGGTCCGGCGGGTCCGGAATACCCTGGTAATTGCCCATTCGTGGTGCTGGATTTTCATGCTGGTATGGGGGTAGTCTTGCCGGTAAAACCAGCAAGGCTACCTCCAACCTCGTAATGAGGCCCACTGTCTTTTTTTATGTAGCATATTACTCGTTTCTGCTCTGTTCAGCTATCTTCGTTGCCCAGAGCCCCTGCAAACAGATACTTATACTAGCATTACTATTGATTGAATCGTTACTTGCGTTTGATTTAAACATGTTGTTGTATAATGGCTCCAATACAGCCCTACCAGTACGAGCCGGAGTATTCAGAGGCGGAATTAGTTGATAGAGAAAGATGCAGCAACTATGGGGCATCGGACGACAGTTGGGAAGACAAATCACTGGATCCTTAGCCTGAGCCTAGTCGCATGGAAGACATTTCCATCTGGTGTACCTGCAATCGGTGCAATGTCATGCCAACCGAGGAGGAGAACTGCATGTCTTCCAGCCAGCCTCCCTCACAAGGTCCGTGTTGAGGATTATGATGGTGCTTATGCATGAACTTTGCGCAACAGTTCGCCCTCACAATCCAAGTGACGAGTAAGTGTACTCTAGATTTGATGTCATTTTGACCACGGAGGCCACTAACATTTCATGTTTGTCTCCTATATCGTCATAACTTTGATCTATCTAGTGTTCATATTATGTGTCTTTCACGTTCAACTAAGAAACATTATTTCTCTGTGCCCCAAACATTATGGGTTGCATGTGTGTTCACTTTTGTGATGTGTGTACACTTCAAAGCCCAAGTTCATTGATCCATGAAGTAACTTTTGTACGGGCAACTATGCCATAGGATACAGGTTGCATTTTCAAGTAAGATTTTTACACTCATCAGGTTCATTTAAATACATTATGTATGTTTCTCTTCTACATGTGGTACAGGCTGGTGGCCTACCATTCATTTACATGGTGGCTTTATTGGAGGATTGGATTCCGCATTGAACGAGTAATGTTTGCTTGTGTCATTGGATTCATTTGCGCCAAATTCCCCAGTGACAGCGGACAGTACAGGGGAATTTCACCTACTGTGCTGCAACCCGAAGTATGCAATTTGTAGTAAATTTATGCCATTAACATCAGCAACAAAATAAACTACAAATGAGATTTTATAAATAGTTGTTTCAATTTTTCTGTGAATCACGGACACGCTCACTTGTCTATGTTATGATATGATATGGCATTTATAACGCGCCTATACACAAGAGTTTCAAGGCGCGACAAGGCAAGGGAGGAGGAACAGAGGGAAGACAGAGAAAACAATGTTACTAGGCCCAGTGACATTGAGATTGTGCAAATGCAGGGGGGGTGAAAAGTGTGGCGGATTGGGGAGGGGGCAGTGAAGTACAAAGGATAACAATAAAATAAATAAAACAATGCATAAAATAAAAAATAAATAAATAAGAGAATAAATACAAGTGCGGTCAGCTGGTTGCAAGTCTAAGAGGGACATGAAAGAATGGTCGGTGCCTTTTTACGCTCACCTACTCTGCAACAATCCACCCCCCTCCACCTCCATTATAACCTACTACAGTACTGGGTGGGTGGGAACAGCCAAGGTGCAAAACATCATGTACACTTCAAAGGTATGTTCCGCACAGGGGCCATTGTTCACATGGCCTCCCCAGACCCAGTGTCTCCAGGCTCCCTTCTTGCATATACCTCCCCTGCAATCCACATAAGTGTGTCTCCCTTCAGCAGTGTTCCGGGCCTCGTCTACACGTCTCTTGCCCATGCATCCCCCTCCCGTATCAATGGTAGTTTGCACCTGTGGCCCTGCGCTCCAAGGGGGCTGGCAGGGTGAAAACGGTCAAGGTGCCAAACACCATGTACACTTCAAAGGTATCTCCCGCACAGGGGCCATTGTTCACATGGCCTCCCCAGGCCCAGTGTCTCCAGGCTCCCCTCTCCCAGACCCCACCCCTGCAATCCACATAAGTGTGTCTCCCATCAGCAGTGTTCTGGGCCTTGTCTGCACGCCTCTTGCCCATCCATCCCCCCTCCACTATCAATGGCAGTTCGCACCTGTGGCCCTGCGCTCCAGAGGGGGCTGGCAGGGCGGGAACGGCCAAGGTGCCAAACACCATGTACACTTCAAAGGTATCTTTTGCACAGGGGGCATTGTTCACATGGCCTCCCCAGACCAAGTGTCTCCAGGCTCCCCTGTCGCAGACCCCGCCCCTGCAATCCACATAAGTGTGTCTCCCATCAGCAGTCATCCGGGCCTCATCTGCACGCCTCTTGCCCCTCCATCCCCCCTATGTATCAATGGCAGTTTACACCTGTGGCTCTGCGCTCCCAAGGGGGCCTGCTCCCTGTCAGCCAGTTGGAATTTAGGGACATGACATCAGTTTTATGGTGTGTGCTTACCATGCCCCAGGCACTCCCACAGTTACATTTGCAAAAAAACAGATATGACATAAATTGCAAATTTTTACAGTTGTGGCGCTTTTGCAAATAACATAGGCAAATTACATATTTCACACAGAGCATGAAATTCCAACTTTTGTACAGTGTCATTTAGCCCTTCTAATAATCTTTTGCAATGTTTAGTTGGAAAGTCAATTTTATTTATTTATTTATTTTTCTTCCCCTTAACCAAAAAGCAAGTCTTTTAGGAAGAAATATCAAATGTACACTTTAAAGCAAGCCCCCATCACATTTCCATGCAAGCACAGGGCCTTAGTTTACCATTCCACTTTTTTTTTTTCTAAAGCATTTTTTTGTTTGTCAAAAGCACCATTTTACACATGGTTAATTTGCCTTGGCTGTCACTTTCAAGTGCTGCTTTTCCTGGTATCTTTATTCTGAGCATTTCCATGGCCATAGTCAATTTCTACTACACAGGAATCTGTTCAAGGCAAGGGTCCAATGAAATTGACATGAGCAAAGAGAGAGATAGCTTCTTATGAAGGGTTTATCTGTGTCATTTTGTTGCAAAAAGGAAAGCGTTTTGCTTATGGCTTGGAGTGAAGTTCTCTGCTATTTCACAGATTTTGCCTGACACCACATGTCATTCAGTGAGGAATACCCTTATGTGCTGTTATACACCCTGAACATGGGTGTACATGAATGTGTCTTACTGAACCAAACTGGTTAATGTTGAAAAGATGAAAAAGAGCATCAGGGTGCAGTCATATTAAAAGGGAGAATATTTCCTTTTTCAATGGGAAATTTTAAACTGCCAGCATAGCAGTGCTGTCTTTGACTTTCTTTCTTTGGTGCCCATAAGGAAAACACTGCCAGTCATTCTCAGGGTGTTCCCTGTTTCATGCTGCCCCATATGTGCTTGGCAAAGACAGCATAGCCATCATTTTTGTAGCTGTGAAACACAGTTTTGATGCGAGGCAACGGTGCTCAACGGAACCAGCACAGCCATTCTGCTGGTGCTGCTGAATTGCAGTTTGGTGATGGAGGGGAAATCTGCTGGGTTGGTAAATGTACCCCACAGTGATGTCATCAGTGATGTCATCAATGACATTTGTGATGTCATCTTTGATGCCCTGGGTGTTAGTCTTAGCAGTGCACGGAGTTGGCGCAATTTATGGTTGCTTAGCTTACCATAACTGGTGAATTTCTGAGGTTTTTTGGTTTTACTTGTAACAATAACATCCCTTGAACAAGGTTTTTTCAATGAATATATATATATATATATATATATATATTCACTAAAAAAACTTTGTTAATGGGACGTTATGGTTCGATTAAAACTGAAAAACCCTTGAAATTCGCCAGTTATGGTAAGCTGAGCAACCATAACTCGCGCCACCACTGTGCACTGCTAACACTAACACCCAGTGTTACGAAGTGACTTGCATACCTTCTTATGGTTGACTTGCCAGGTTTATTAACAGCTTCACAAGTATCTTTACAGGCAGTCATTTAAGTTACATAAAGGATATTGAAGGACATTAACACTGCCAGCCCATCACCCAGGCAGGGGGTTCACCAACTGCAGGGCTGGAACCTTCAGTCACACATTCCAACACTCATACATCAACACTCCACATGACATCACAACATTCCTGCTCAGCCAGGCAAGACATATACAACACATCTCCCCCCCTTTACATTAACACCCTGCACACACTAGGCACTACACACAACACATCTCCCCTGCTTGCAACTAATCACAACATGCAAAACACCACGGGACACACCTCCACTCATACCAACACACCCCATCCACACAGATTCATATGATCAGGACAGGCACACTACATGTGCTCAAACACTCATGGCTCTAATCTTATCCCAGTGCACTGGCCAGGCACACTGAGACCAACAACTAAGTACATGCAGACTCCGGACCCTGAAAGGTGGTGAGTCTTCAATAGGCACGAAGTGCAGCCAGGAACAACCGCCTGCGCGCAATAAAAGAAAAACATTAGTGGTACACGACCACAAGATAGAAGTACATGTGTGACCTTTGTGTGACCTTTCATGCCCATCACCAACAGGCATGCTCCTACAAACACCGGGGGCGCTACCACCCGCACACATACCTCTTTACCCATGTGTGACTGTAATAACGGTCATACTCCAACCAACTGGGGGCGCTACCACCCAGCACAATAGCTATAACTCAAGCAGGACTGTACTCAAAGTCGCTCCTTGTCTGGATGGAGTCACTACCACTCAGAATAGCTATTGACCCTGCATGACTATATCACAGTCACGCCCTCACTGTAATGGTGGCACTACCACCATGCACAAATATACGTGGCCTCACCATGCATCTGAATTATTGCAGACACTCCAACACAGAAGTGGTGGCACTACCACCACAATCCAACGTATACCGTTAACCCATGCACGCCCCTACCACAGACGCACCCAGACCATACTTAAAATAATGCTGAAATCATAACCCATCTCAGCATATGGTAGGTCAAACATGGAGGCTAGGCACATTCACCATCAGCCAAAGAATACTCATATCATGTCAGCCAGGCACACTCACCATCAGCCAACAATGCTCCTAACATGTATATAAGCACCATCCACAACCAGGATTGAAAGCACTCATAACCACTCCCATCCATACCCAACCCAACCCAACCATTCATCAAATAGCACAATATGCATTGTTCCTTACATTTGAAATGATAAGTTTCTTAAACTCCATATATCTTTTCATGAAACTTAAACAATATAACCTCCGAAACATAAGATGCAACAAATCCATCCCAAAACCCAAGCTAAAAGTTCATGTCGCTTCTGCAGGACCTAAAAGCTGCAAATCCTCAACTAGTTATAGCTAGATTTCTCTCATGCCTAGCTCACCCAACATCAAACAAGCATTGTTGGTGCTCATGTTTAAACTACTATTATTCCATGCCAACTCCTGTGGGCGTAAGCGGAAAATCCTCAAAAATGTTAGCACTACAATACATTAGCATCTTCACTCACCACGCACTCTTAGAATTAGTACATGGCTAAAAGTCCATGGGTGGAATTCACACCCCTAAGAACCTGTAAATCCTCAGAATAGTTGTAGACAAGCTAATGTACATTAAACATCACCCGACTGCATACCCCGTAATTCACAAGAATCACAGTCAGCACATCCAAACAGTTACCATACCCATTCTCTGAGATACCCCGCCTTAGCGCATCCCAACCTACATTATACCAAAACTAGCTTTATGATCACAAATTGAAGATATTATCCGTAACTCCAACACAGCAAAATGATACATCCACATTGTCTCTGCTTCACACAACCGGATACTTGTCGTTAAATCAATCCATTGCAGACTGTAGTTAAAGAGCACTATGCTTTTCACATTCCGCTTGCCACACCATTCAGCTTTGATACTCTTTGATTCCGATTGCAAACGGCCTCACTTTACACGGCTCCCATTGTTCACTGGATCCTCATTGCAGATGTGCTGCGGCACATATTCTAGTTTTCTAGCGCTCCTCCAGACATAACATCCACAGTGCTTTGCTTCCCTTTGCCAGACATTGCAGAAGCCTCATTAACTAATACTCTGTACCTCTGTCGCACCGATGAGCCGACACAGCAAGCTATGTCACATCGGCTCCTTCCCACTGTTAGTTCGGAGCTTCCTGGGCACGTATGGACATGCTTTCGGGTCCGTTGCTCTAAAGCTTCCCTTTGTTGTCTTGTGATGCATGCCTTGTATCACGCACAAACAGCCCAAACGGCACGTCTTAGAATTCCTGGCCGTTCCGCCCGTCCACCAACTCCCTCACAGGTGCGCTGATGTCACCATTGTAGCAGCTGACAGCATGGAGCAAAGGTCTCCGGTGGACTAACCGTCACCCATAACATCTCAGGGCTAATCTAATGTTAAGGTACACATTTCAGCCATCTGTTACTCAGCGTACCTTGCCAACTTCACACTTCCCATCCTCCATATCCGGCACTGCCTAACCGGGATGCCAACAGATGTGATAAACTGACGCTTTGCTGATCAGTCCTCAAAGCACTGTTATATGAGCGGGCACAGCTCACAACCATCTGTGTGGCACTGTTTCCCTCTGCTTCATCTCCCTTTCAGGCTAAAAGGGCTGCTTCATCCATCACCTTAAGACCTGCATCCAATATTTGGTACCAGACCCAGCTCTGCCTCCAAGCTATTAGTTACTGAAGGTCCCTCTTATACGGATCCAGCCTTATACAGGCTCTCTCCCTCCCCCCTGACCTGTGCCCTGGGTGATGGGCCTTACTTATCTTGTTATGGGGGCAGTGTCGTCCTCTTCCTTCTTCCTGCATTCCCCGCAGCAGGTTGTCCAGCATCAGCACGACGTTCCTTGTCAGAAAGACCGACTCTTCGCCATTGTTACAAAGTGACTTGCATACCTTCTTATGGTTGACTTCCCAGGTTTATTAACAGCTTCACAAGTATCTTTACAGGCAATCATTTAAGTTACATAAAGGACATTGAAGGACATTAACACTGGCAGCCCATCACCCGGGCAGGGGGTTCACCAACTGCAGGGCTGGAACCTTCAGTCACACATTCCAACACTCATACATCAACACTCCACATGACATCACAACATTCCTGCTCAGCCAGGCAAGACATATACAACACCCAGGACATCAAGGATGACATCAGATTTTGATTTTCAGAACATCTGCTTCCGACAGACAGAGCTGTGATTGTTGAATATTTACTTCAATATTTGCTTTATAGACCTGTTTTTCTGGTCCCCTTCCTTGCCATGTACAATACAGTAGGTTATGGTCACTATGTAACGTTCTTTGCACCTTAAAGCTCTGGACAATCGGTATTAGTCCTTCACTGATAAAGATGTAATCTAATGTGGCTTTTGAGTTCAAGCATTCCCATGTAGGGATGAAGTTTTGATCTGGGAACAGCGAGACGATATTATGGATATTTCTTGTTTTGATGACCGCGTTCCATGCTTTTCCTCGCTCCACTGTCGCTTCTTCCGGTCTGTTCTCTGGGACATCCCCAAACTCTGCATTGCAATTTGTGTTAAAATCACTGCATACAATGATTTCTATCTTGTCAAATTCTTCATATAGCTGACCTATTGTTTCTCCCATTTTAGAACAAAAGACTTTTGTTGTCATGCGTTGAGGATTCCAGTAACTGTTTATTATCGCTAGATGGTTCACTTGCTTGCATGCGTTAACTGGCGTGTGGTGAGTCCGTGTTGTCAAGGTAACTAACATTTCATAGGATTCTTTCAGTTTTCTTGGTTCTGTTAAACCCATGCCTGTTCTAATCGCCGTTAGCAGACCCGATGACGGTCTGCCTAATAGGCCCTTAGCCGCTGGCGATATTTCGACCGTAAAACTGTCGGTCATGGGTTTCTCAGCCAGCCATGTCTCTTGCAGACATAATATGTCCTAGAGGCCCAAGTCCACGTCCCCTACTGTTGTTAGATGTGCATGGCCTCTCGTATTCCAAGATCCCAAGGTATACCTTTCTTTTTCGGTCTGTTCCTCCACTTTTGTTGTATCCTTGGAATAGGCGAGGACAGACAGTGGTCGTTGCTACTTTCCGCTTTTCTTGTTCCACGCTGTTTTTAACCCACTCCAAGGGCCCTTTAGCTGTGTCGTTCCTGTTGGTTCCAATGAGCTTCTCTCATTTGTTTTGTTTTTTAAGCCCTTTGCCTTTACATATGCATGTCTCGGTGGAATTCACCCTTTGTATTTCTCTCTTCTACTCCTTGGCATCCCTAGATCTTGTCCGCTATTTGATCTATACGTGAAAAACTGTGACCTTGTTTTTTCCTCTTCGTCAATACACGTTCTGTTGCTTTGTCCTTTTCCATCTCTGGACATATAACGGTTTGCCCAATGGGTTTCATGTTCTACACGTGGTTTCCCCCACCGGTTCAAACGGTATAATTCCTCCGTTTGCGATAGATAATGCTGTGTGCATTTTTTTGTGTCTTTATTTTCTCTCTCATGATCGTTGCTTCCCTCCAACTTTTTATTTCTGTCAAATGAAAACCCATTTGTTCCATTTCCTCAAATGCAGAGTGGCCGATTTGTTTGATACCAGCCGATCTAACATGGAGGTATGCTTTGGCTGTCGTCCCTCTATGGTACGGTTCCACCAGTTTAATGTCTTCTGTTCTAATTTTCCTTAATGTTTTCGTTTTCTTTGTTATCTTCAGCACTGTGGATCGATTTGATATCAGATGACCTTCCATTTTTTCCCCTTTTTCTAGCTTAAATAGACGTATCTCTTCCTCTGATCTGGTCTTTAACCTTTGCATGTTCTCCTCCTTTCTTGGTGACCTGTGGTTACGTGGACTTGACCTAATTTGATTTATTATCTCATTTTTATCTCTCATATTTATTTCCTCATTATCCCGCTCCTCGCTTGGGCGTCCTTTGCTTTTGTGTTGGTGGTCAATTTTGTTTCTCTTTGGGGACCTGGATCGGTCCCTTTGGTTCTGTGTGACGTGTTGTCTAGAGTTTCCTTTGGGGGTTGAGCATTCCTTTTGGATTGTATCCACTTTTCGTATACTTCTCTTCCGTGGAATTTTCCCCCTGTTTCGCCTCAGTTGAGTTATTTTCCAGGTGTAACGATAGGTTAATCAGGTTTGAATTCGTCATGAATTCCTCCACTGATCTAGTCGATCTTGATGGTTCACTATCCTTCAGATGTTGACTCTCATTTTCCAACTGTTCTTTTACTTGATACGTACTTGTTTTTTCTACTGTCGCTGGTTTGGGAATCGACATACTAATTTCTTTGATCTTTGTACTTTCTGCTTCCTGCGGTGCTAACTTTAGCACTACCTTTTTTGTTTCGTTGGTTGATTAGTCTCTCTGTTAACTTCTGATGGCATCATAGTTTCTATTTCATTCTCTCTGAGCCTTCTTTGTGTAGATGAACCTTTAGCTAACACAGTACCCCCTTCTCGAACTTGTTCTTGGCATTGTGCGGTATTCACTGATTCCATTAATTTTCTATTAACCGCTTGCATGATTTCAATCGTTCTTTCTAGGGATTCTATTTTTCTATCCCAGTTTTTTTGGTGGTTACTGAGTCTATCTTCAACCGCAGTTATATAACCCTCCACGTGAGTCATTTTCGTAAGCATATTCGTCAAGACAGCGGTATTGTCTTGAATCTCCTCTTTAATTGCTTCATAAAGTTTGCAAAAAGGGGCTAGTGCGATAGTCATTGCGGACATGATCGTCAACATGTCTGGTTTTTTATTTGGCAAGTCTTTTTGAGTTGTTGAGGAGATATCACTTAGGCGTCTGTACTTCGGTGATAATTGGATTTTTTCCGGTCTCCTGGGGACCCGTGGTGATTCCGATGACAAGATCTCCATGAACGTACTCTGTTCTCCTTCTATTGCTAAGAAGGAACCAGATAGCATTCTCTTGTTTCCTTGTTGGTCCTGGTTTGCTCTTAACCCCTCAGTCATTTTTACAGGTGTTCCTACTTTCTGGCCTATATTCAGGTGAGGCTTTGTCCAGGCGAGGCGATGTTTGCTCTCTAATTGTGCCTTGGCCTGAACCCCTACAGTGCGTGGAGGGAGACTGTCTCCTTTGGTTTGCTCTTTCTGTATCTGGTCCAGTGTGGTTCTCCCCACAAGTCCTTCTCTCTCACCTACATTAAGCACTATCCCGTTGTCTTGTTGTTTTACCTGCTCACAGGGTTCTTGAGCCAAAAACACACTACTGTTGTCCTGTTGATTAATAGTGTGCTCCGCTGGCAAATTAGTCTCACCTTGCTCTTTATTTGTGTTCATAATACTAATGGTGTTTGTGGCTTGGGGACAGGCCTCTTCCTCGGGCACCTTTGATTCTAATATCAACTCCACCTCCGTTTTCCTCTGTTTTATTGCTGGAGGGGTTTCTTGCACTGCTTCCAGCATCTCTGCATCCGACAATTCTGTGTCCGTAACCAAATTCCTCTTTTGTTGTTGAGTAAAGAATGCCTTTAAGGGGCATGACAACAGCGGGTTAGGTAACCCTTTTGTTGTAACTCTGCGTCTTTTATTCGCCTTTGGGCCCTTACTCACTGTTACTTGTCCCTTATTGTGTTTCTGGTTAGTTGAGGCTTGTTTCTTGGTTGACCTCTCTTTCATATGGTTTTTAGACCCTTGTTTTCTTGATTTAAACTCAATGTTTTCCTTTTTTCTTTTTTTCTCTTTCAGTAAAGTCTTGGTTAACTCAGAATCCACTTCTGTGTTTACCTCATCTGTGTCCTCTTCCTTTTCACTTTCTGTGTCCACCTCACTGTCTTTAATATCTATAATATGGTCTTCATCTTTATCCAAACTTGTCAACCTTGTCAACCTTTCGGTCATTTTTGATCGACCTAATTGGTTATACTGCCGCTCTGTACTGTCTATATGCGCCATTGCTTTAATGTTTATTTTGCTCTGATGGTCGTCTGGCTGTGCTGGTATGTTGTCCGGTGGTTTGACTGGTGCTGTATCTATATTTTTTGAATAAGCCTCCACCTCTCAGCTGTTAGTGCTTTCCTGGTTCACATTGTCCCGATGCACCTCTTCCTTGTGATCGTGGTCGGACGCACTCTCCTCTGTGTCTGCTATGACGAACCAGCCACGCCTATGCGCAGCTGTACCACACTCAGCTGTGCTGGTATCATGCCCCCTTTCATCTCATCTGGGTTTCCGTTTGCTCCATTCGCTCCATTTGGCTCGGGTCAGAACGTTCCGTTTCTGCTCTCCTCCTCGCAACTTGGTCCCCGCTTAGGATCCTGTGGGAGCCATCCTCCGACCGCCTCAATAGCGGAGGGCGGATTTCTGCTTGCGGCAAGGGAAGTCAGTTGTTTAGCTTCCTGGATTTGATCGCGGTTTTCCGGATCTTCACTCACCGGAACGGCTTGTCTTTCCCGGACCACTTGGTCTAACGCTGGTGGCTGAAACTCAATGGCAGGTACATTCATTGTCTAGTCCGTTTTCTTGCACTAGGTTTTGGTCTCCGTCCAGGCCCTGCTCTTGATCTTGATCTTGTGAGTTTTTACTGCTTCTCAAGCAATGCTGGCCCCGGCCCCAACCCCGGTCCTGGTCCTGGTCCCAGTCGGTCTCTAAACATGTGGTTTTTGGTGCTGGTACTGCTGCTTCCTCATTCAACTCCTTCCGACAAGTCTTTCGCATTCCTTGTGACATCAGTCATGCTTTTTAGGGGTCCATTTGGCTCCGGCTCTGAGTTTCACAAACTCGGCTCACCAACTCCGCGGTGTGTTGGCGTTCTTGTAGGCAACTCGCACAAAAGGCAGCGTGAAAAGACTCAGTCACTGCTGCAGACTGCCTCACAAACTCGGCTCACCAATTAACATCCCTTTAACAAAGTTTGTTTACTGAATTTCATAGATTTTTAGTAGCGCAACTTAATCATAACATCCCCTTAACTAAGTTTTTTTGCTAAAGTTGATCGGTTTGTAGTAGTAGCATGTAACCATAATGTAAAGTAACATCTGACTTCATTGCACACCTTGCGGAGAATGCCACATAACCATATGCTGGCGCACAGCACAGTGACGTGTCCGAGAATCCGTACACACTTAACAATAAGATGTATGCCTCGTGGACCATGTGGAAATACATTTTTTACTGATGTAGGAACTTCCACCTTCAACATTTCCCTTGCACAGCTCGAACACTTATTCGTAGTTAGCCATTAACAATGTAGTACACAGTACATACTTTTAGCAAAAGTACTAGTTATCTGAAAACGACATGTGCTAAGGCCATCCCCCTACCCAAGAAACAGCACCACTGCTGTAATGAAGGAGCATGAGCCCCTACCTTACAAATAACACACACACAACATTTTCCCCGTCCACCTACCCCTCCATATTACTGTTTGGTGCCTCTTTGCTCATTTCCGTCGGCAACTTTCCTTCTTAGCTGTCCTTCCCAAAAAAAGCCATCCATAAACAAAATAATTGTTCCTTTAAGAACCACCTTTCACAGTTTAAAAATATATTTTGTTTAAAATCGCATACACTCCATTTACTTTATATTTCTCAGTAAAGGACATAGACGCAATAACATTTGGCATTAACAATCTAGATTTGCAAAGCAGTAACAAATGGGGCGGGCCAGTCGTCCCACAATACAGTGACGGTTAGGCAGCCAGTCAAGAGTACGTTCATGTGGCGTCCAAAGAATCCATCACTTGGCATCTGGAATCCATTGCAATCACAGTAGAGCAGAATGTAGCTGTTCGGAAAACATAACAGAAAATACGTATCAATACCCAGCCTTTACCAAACAATTTCAAAAAAGACAAAAAGAACATGGAAACTGATACACAATTCGATGTGGTCATACATGACATTTTAAAGAAATAATAGCATTGAACATGGGTGAACCTAATGATAGGCTACAAACGGCAAGAATCTGCACTCTCTTTTAAAAAAAATGACAACTACACAGAAAGATAGTACCTCAGTTACAATGCCAAAATTATTGTTCTGGTAATAAAAAATTAAAACTCATTCCAGTGTAGAGTCGTCAAAAGTAAACTTACACAGTATTTACCATCTCCATTGTCTTCGTTAAACCCAGACAGCGATGTACTTGCAGTAAAGAATCTTCTTCAACTGATATTACTTGTGTCTTACAAATGTTTTGAATACGTAACCTTATCAAATGGTATTTTTTCCAAACTTGCACTCCCTGCATTCTTACTGAATTTTCCCTTTCGCTCAAGGTCAAAAAACAGTTGACCCTTATGGGTTCATTCGAATGCGTGGGCCTACTGAGCTTGCAACCAAAAAAGCAAACCAAGTGACCTTCACTCAGAATGAAAATACATTCTGACTTTGCAACAACATATCTGAATGCATGCATGAGAACTGCTACTCCCATACACTTGCAGAACCGCTGTTTAGATCAAACAGTGCAGGTGCCCGCCTCGGTTAACAAGTGCAATGGTATGTTGTTTTATATGTGTTAGCGGTGATGTCCGCGTACACCAAAACACAAATGAAAGATGGCGGGCACAGCGACAGAATCTGACGCACTTCACACCATTCAACATCCAATCAATGAACGCACCACATGTCCGCGAACATGACGCTATGGATTAGCCAATCGGTATCTTGTCCGCGGAGCGAACAGGGAAGTGTGTCCATGGAGCGGACAGAGATATCACAAATTTTTTCAGACGTACTTTTTGGTCATTTTAAAGAAATCTACTGGACGATTGGCTCCAAATTTACAAAAGCACGCTTTCGGGACCAAGCTCCTGCCGCAAATTTGGTAAAAATCTGTCCAGACGTTTGGGCTGTAGACATGCGCAAAGTTTTTCCCCCATTCAGTGTATGGGAAAACAGATGTTTTGGGACCCCCCCTATAGCTTTTCACCCCCTGGACCAAACATCACCAAAATTTACAGTGGCCCATACACTTTTTTTGCAAAGTTTGGTGTGGATTCGTCCAGGGGAAGCGGAGTTATAAGCCACCCAAAAAGTGCTCTTCCTATGGAAACAGCAACTTAACCATAACTACACGGCCACTACTGTGGCTGTGTAATTTATATATATATATATATATATTCAGTAAAAAAACTTTGTTAAAGGGATGTTATGGTTAAGTTGTGCTACTTAAAACCTATGAAATTCAGTGAAAAAACTTTGTTAAAGGGACGTTATGGTTCAAAGAAAAACCGAAAAACCCCTGAAATTCGGCAGTTATGGTAAGATAAGCAACCATAACTCGCGCCACCGTGCACTGCTAACACTAACACCCAGGAATTCAAAGATGACATCACAAATGTCATTGATGACATCACTGATGACATCACATGTCTGGCTCTCCCTTTTTTCCCTTTACTGACATATCTAGGCCACATAGTTTTCTTCAGTAACAGTCAGGAAGTAAACATTGAAAAGGTACTATATTTGTAGACTTAGGAATTTCCCAAATGTCATAGGTTTTTAGTAGCGCAACTTAACCATAACGTCCTTTAACAAAGTTTTTTTACTGAATTTCATAAGTTTTTAGTAGCGAAACTTAACCATAACGTCCCTTTAACAAAGTTTTTTTTACTGAATTGCATAGGTTTTTAGTAGCACAACTTAACCATAATATCCCTGACTTTAAATACATGTAACATAGAACATGCTGAACCCCTAGCTAGTGATTTCGATGTCCGCGGACTACGGCCATGTCCGCAGACATATCGAAAATCTGAGCGTGGTGAATGTAAATTTAAATAGTGTGCCCCATTTCTCCTTTGAGGTTGGCTCTGAAAAGAGCGTTTTTTTTGGTTTTTTTGCAGATGCTTGACAGACACCTGTTATTTTGTATTTTCTTCCTTCTTTTTTTCTTACTTTACTCCTAAAATCTTCACATAACCTTCTCCAAAGCAACCCTTACATTCCAAAACAGCCTGGCATTTCCCATAAAAGATAAGGACATGCCATCTTTTTTCAAATAAACAGCATTACTGGAATCAATATTATCATTATTACAGAAGAACATACCAGCTCTAAGCATGAAGGCACACATGCCTCGGTTGATTACACACCTAGCATTGTTTTGCTGAGGACAAACAACTGAATTATTGTCCCATATTGCCCTAGGTAGTAATCCAGAAAAAAATACTTTGGCATTTGGAAGGATGTTCATTATTGCTTGAACCAAGTGTTCCAAATCTGCCAACAAAGTAGGGGCACTGACATAGCCCAAACGGAAAGCACCATACTGCAAAACTACCACATGGGGACTGTTGATCCTGCCCATATCTTCACAAACTTGTACAATTCCCTATACATTGCAATCAGGCACAGTGCTCCACACGACCTCCACTCCTTTAACATCAAAATTCTTTGCAACATGCCTGCATTGAGCATACTGTTGTAAACCATGCACAAACATATCTCCGAGCACCAACACCCTGACTTCCTCCACTTCTGCCATCTTCACTACACACAGTCTCTTTCAATACAAATCCACAACCTCAACATCTGATTGGCTGATCCCTACAGTCTTCTTTCCATGCTGGATTTGCTGGAAAACCCTGGATGTAGCATGCCCTGTCCACGGACAGCCACAGTGTCCGCGGACCGCGTAACTCTTGGACAGCCCTTCTACCATTTCCACTTCACTCTCTGTGCCATTCCCTCATTGCATACAGCTAAGCAGTCACACAATATGGAGAACGTCCTCAGAACACCCCCATTTTGTTTATTTTCGAACATTTCAGGACACCGCGAGTGTTCTTATAACACATGCAACTTGCCAGCGAACAATACGGACAACGTCCTCAGAACACCCCCATTTTCTTTATGTACGGACATTTCAGGACACCGCGAGTGTTCTTCTGGCTCACTCTTTTTTCTTTTGCTGACATATTTAGGCCACATGGTTTTCTTCAGTAACAGTCAGAAACTAAAAATTGTATTTTATTTGTAGACGTATCCTACAAGTAGGTTCTTATAGTAATTCCCTTAGAGTCCAGTCACATCATATGAAACATATACATAGAGAAGACACAAGCTTTAAAGACAGCATTATTTTCAAGCAAATAAATGATGATTTCTCTGTTTCAAAGCTGTTATTTACCCTATGGATATGTATATTGGTATGTGTTCTTGTCTCTTTCTGTTTCCTCTATAGTAAAGCAATTATGTAATACATGGGTTTTATTAGCTACTTATTACATATTTCAAGGTACACAAAAATCTATTAAGAAAACAATTATCATTTCATTATTCAACATATTAACATTACGAATATTATACCTTCATCTTGTACGATGCACACAATGCTATGTTTCTGCATTAGTAGCTTAGTATACTAGATAACAGAATGCTATTTATATCAATGCATTGTTCAAAGCACTAATTAGGGTATGATATTTATTGCAATGATCTTTGACACTTTTTTTGCAACATTATAATAAGAATCCCCTGTACACATATTTCATGAAAAGTACATACACATGTGATGTCATCAGTGATGTCATCAATGACATTTGTGATGTCATCTTTGATGTCCTGGGTGTTAGTCTTAGCAGTGCACCGTGGTGGCGCGAGTTATGGTTGCTTAGCTTACCATAACTGGCGAATTTCAGGGGTTTTTTGGTTTTATTTGGAACCATAACGTCCCTTTAACAAAGTTTTTTTATTAGCACGCAAACAATATACAAAGATGGAGTGTAAAAAGCAATTTCTCAGAGATGGCTGTACACAGAATGTTGCAAACTAAGAATTTATGGTCGTTTACAGTGAAGGTCAGCTGCTTCCATTTTTTGCTCGCGTGCCGGAGAGGCCCACGACTCGCACTATAAGGTTCTATTGTTTTTTAACCTTGACAGACAGGGATCATGCTAAAAGACTTCTTTTGAAGGAGTGTTGCAAAAACGTAAGACACGATAAGGATGAAATTTCCGAAACGAAACCACTTTTGTATATTATATCACTATGAGAAAGATCGTTGGCACAGACGGAGTCGTAGTTTGGGACTGCACTACGCTTAGACAATGGAAAATGCCAATATAATGTAAGTAACCCTTTAGATTATTTTATACCAGAATATAATAAAAATAGCGTGGCGTTAAAGCCCGGTTAAGTTGTACGTTCGTTCAATGTGGCATAGTGTCACTATCACCGCCAAATTGGTCCCCTGTCGCTTAGAGGGCTCTGAAAAAGGCAGAGGACAGAGGGTGGGTTAATGGGAATAAGTTAACATACTCCGTTGCACTATCCTCGCTAGCAAATAGTTTCACGCCCTAATAAATAAAATTAATATTTTAATGAAGATCAGCTGGTGAAACTAATTTATGTTTTTTAAAACAGGTATGTCCTTCCGTACTGTCAATGCCACGATTTTCAGACCCCGGCCGACGGATTTTTTAACTTCCAGGTGCAGCTACTTCTAAACAACTTCATAACCCTCACCATTTTATGGGACAATCGCCAAGGACCAATATGCCCTTACGCGGTACTAGCGGCTAGAAGCAACATACCAACCATTATGGTGGTCTAATGCCTCGTTGTTGAAACAGCCTTCCGATTATCAGTGCGACCATAGTGCTTCTTTTATCATAAACCAACACCCTGTGTACCGCAAAGGAACAGCGCGTGACTCAAGATGAACTTTTGCGCATCGACAGCAAAGACAAATGCAAATCGCTGAATATTCTCTAAACATTTGATGTCAAATAAAAGTACTTTACGAAATGTACAATCTTGCTGTTTGCTTTTAAATCACAGTTTCATATTCCGAATTGTGGCGCGCTGTGTTGTGAGATGATCTGTGTTGTTTTCTGGGTTATGTGTAAAGTCGCGTAGGACTGGAGACGACTGGGCCTTACACAGTACTAGCGGCTAGAAGCAACATACCAACCATTATGGTGGTCTAATGCCTTGTTGTTGGAACAGCCTTCCGATTATTAGTGCGACCATAGTGCTTCTTTTATCATAAACCAACACCCTGTGTACCGCAAAGGAACAGCGCGTGACTCAAGATGAACTTTTGCGGAGCGACAGCAAAGCCAAATGCAAATCGCTGAATATTATCTAAACATTTGATGTCAAATAAAAGTACTTTACGAAATGTACAATCTTGCTGTTTGCATTTAAATCACAGTTTCATATTCCGAATTGTTGCGCGCTGTGTTGTGAGATGATCTGTGTTGTTTTCTGTAACGCTCACGTGGCTCCCACGGAGGCGCTGGTCTGGTCTGGGTTGCTGTGGCCTCTTCAAGCATGATGCGCAGAACTCGGACCACCGATTGAACAGGACCCCCAAATCTTGCTTGTCTGGCCTGTAGGAATATCCTTCTGCAGATGAGAAAGGGGATTAACTGTCTGCAGAATAGAGTGCTTGCTCCCCCATTTTCCCCTTCGTTCTTCTCTGACTTCCTCCAAAACCCCCGGTTTAAGCTCACCTTATGGTTTGGAAGGATTAACTCTCCATCCTGCTTCTGGTGCAGGGGCGCGCATTCGTCCAGTTACTTCACTGGTTTTCAGAATGGCGCTTGCAAATCCACTTGACTTTTCTGAGCGATACGCCGTAAGTATGAAGATGCAAAAGTTCAAGTGTGAGCCTCCTTTTATGTTGTTTTCCTAACCTGTGATCTATCCTTTATTTCAGGTGCAGAAAGAAGGCGATGCGTTGAGGGGTTAAATTTCCGATGGTAAAATCAGGTGAGTTAGTGATGAGGGCGACCCCTCTAAATGTCTTTATAATTCCCCGGTAATGTCTTTTGTCCTTTCCCCATAGGGGCGGGGGTGCGGTACCTGCCAAAGAAGCGGCGCCGACCCGAGATGTGGAATGGTTCACCAAGAAAAGCGGGTAAGTAATAAGGCTGAAAATTCGGCTTTCCTCTTGTGTTCCCTTTGCTCACCTTTTGTCTCTTCTTCTCTCCCCTAGGTGCAGAGATGTGGCGACCGGTGCTGAGAGCCGCGATGGAGCCGGGCGGCGTCTCGGGAACAGGTGAGTGAAGCGTGGCGCTGCAGCGAGCAACGCGGTGCTTTTAAATGGAAGTCTTTCTTCAGGAATGCTGGCGTGAAGATTCCGGATGCAGGTAAGAAGTTTGAATAAGTTCTTGGTTTTCACCTTTCTCTTCTCTTCTTTCCTTACAGGTGTTCCAGGTTCGAGGCGGGCGTGGCTGGAGTCTAGGTGCAGGAGCAGACACGGTGAGCGTTCAGCTGCTGAGATGCAGAACAACGCGAAGCATGTGTGGCTGTCTGGGCGTGGCTTAAATAGCCTTGGAAGAAGTTCCAGGTGAGTATTCTTCCACAGCCCCATCCAAGTAACAAAGTAGTCCCTTCAGTAAAATAGTCCCTCCTAAGCCTCATTTGGCTTGGGTCTTCATGCAGCATGGTCTGCATCAGGTGAGTGTGCAGCATGGTCTGCTTCAGGTAAGTGCACCAAACACTTCCCCTTATGAGCCTGGCGCCTATGGCGCCAGGACTGATGTCCAACGTGAGCCTGGCGCCAACAGCGCCAGGACAGAGTCCAAAGAGCCCCTATAAAGGGCCGCTGGGCTTTTACCCGAGGGCATGATGCCTGCTCCCAGGGGTGCTGGGCCTGGCCTGGTGCTCCGGGGGTAGGCATCATGACAGCACTCCCCCCCAAGTCCCCTCCCAAGGTCGTTCCCTCAGGAGGTTTCGGTTTGTTTGGGAAATTCCGATGGAACCTTTTTACTAGCCGAGGTGCATGTACGTGGTCGCTGGGTTCCCAAGATCTTTCCTGAGGCCCGTACCCCTTCCAATCAATTAGATAGAAAAGTTTTGATTTTGAGATCTTAGAGTTCAAAATGTTCTTCACCTCGAATTCAGGCTCCCCATCTATCTGGATTGGTTCTGGTGGCTTTATTAATCTGGTTCCTGGTTGCACTGGTTTCAAAAGCGGCACATGAAAAACGGGGTGAATCCGCATGTTAGCTGGTAGATCTAGCTTGACTGCCACTGGGTTAATTATAGCTTTGATCAAGTAAGGGCCTAAATACCTTGGATTAAAAGTCTGAGGTCCCTTGAGCGATAAGTGTTTGGTAGCCAACCATACTTGATCCCCTATTTGGTATGGAGGCGCCTCTCTTCGATGCAGATCTGCATTCTTTTTGTATTTCTCTTTCGCATGTTGTAAGTGTGCAGTTCCATCCTTGAAGGCTTGAGTAATCGAAGAATGCAAATGGTCCACTGCGGGCATTTCAAGGCTCAAAGGTGAGTCCAAGTCTGAAGTATGAGGGTGATGTCCATATAGGGTATAAAAGGGGCTCTGACCAGTTGCAGAGTGTATCGAGTTATTGTATGCATATTCAGCCACCCATAAAATATCCTTCCGATTACCCTCCGATTGGTGCAACATACATCGTAGATATTGTTCAAGGGTCTGGTTCGTTCTCTCCATCTGACCATCGGCCTGTGGGTGGTGGCTGGTTGAGAGTCTTACGTCGATTTGTGCCAGTTGACAACACTTTTTCCAAAAATTAGAAATAAACTGGCTTCCCCGATCGGAGACTAGTAAGGACGGGAATCCATGCAAACGGATGATATTTTCGAGGAATTCCTTGGCAAGAACAAAAGCTGAAGGTAATCCTTTCAACGGAATAAAATGGGCCATCTTGGAAAATAAATCCACCACAACCAGAATAGTTTTGTATCCATTACAAGAGGGCCGGTCCGTGATAAAATCTAGTGACAAGGTGTGCCAAGGTGCTGGTGGAATGTCTAAGGGTTGAAGAAGACCGGCGGGTTTTGTTTTTTTACCTTTGTTTTGGACGCAAACTCCACAGGACATCACAAAAGATTTAATATCCTTTCGCCAGGAAGGCCACCAGAATTGTCGTTTAATTTTTTCCTCTGTTTTGGCAATGCCAGGATGTCCTTCCATCAGAGTATCATGATGACGGGAAATAACCAGTTCTTGCAATTCCTTTTCTGGCAAAAATAAGCGTCCTTGGAAGTAAGGTAAGCCATCGTTGACTGAAAAGTAAGGCCCCCTTTTGATCCAATCCTGCAAGGCTGAAGAGTCCAGGAATTGTTTTACCCGTGCTTGAATGTCTTCAAGGGTTTGTAAAGTGGTTATCCCCAAAATTCTTTGTTCGGGAATTATCGGCACAGGTTCTGAGTTTCTGTCCATTTCTCCCATTCCAATTCGAGATAGTGCGTCCGCTTTGCCATTCTTACAGCCAGGACGGTAAGTGATTACAAAATCGAACTCAGCAAAGAACAAAGCCCATCGGAGCTATCGTGAAGACTGAGCCTTGGCAGTTTTTAAATATTGTAAATTTCGGTGATCAGTGATCACGGTGATGGTATGCCTGGCGCCAAGAAGATAATGCCGCCAAGCCTTAAAGGCGGACTTAATGGCTAATTATTCCTTATCGGTGATTGCATAATTTATCCCCGGCGGCGAGAACTTCCTGGACCAAAATGCTACGGGGTGCAGTTGGTTGGTTTCGGGGTCTCTCTGAGACAGGACAGCTCCCATGGCTAAACTGGACGCGTCTGTTTCGACTACATATGGGAGATCGGGACGCGGGTGTTTCAAAATAGGTGCGGATGTAAATTTAGCTTTCAATTCCTGAAAGGCCTGTTAAGCTTCCTTGATCCATTCAAAACGTTTATTTTTCCGCAAGAGTGCACTGATGGGTTGCACCACCCGTGAAAATTCCGGAATAAACCTGCGATAAAAGTTGGCAAAACCAAGCATGCTTTGGGCACCTTTCACCGAACTAGGTGATGGCCATTTGAGGATGGCATCCACTTTCCGTGAGTCCATTCGGACCCCTTTAGGTGTCAGGATGAATCCAAGAAACTCAACCTCGGTGGTATGGAAAACGCATTTTTCCAGCTTTGCAAACAGTTTGTGCTGGCGCAATTTCTCTAGGACGGCCCTGACATGTTTTCTGTGATCTGATTCCGAAGAGGAGTACACCAGAATGTCATCGATATACACGAAAACACAGACATCGATGAGTTCCCAAAGGACATCGTTCATGAAGAATTGGAAGGCAGCAGGTGCGTTGCACAACCCGAAAGGCATCACCTGGTATTCGAACAGTCCATATTTTGTACGGAAGGACGTTTTCTATTCGTCGCCTTCTTTTACTCGTACCAGATGATAAGCCCCCCGGAGATCTAACTTGGTGTATACGCAAGCGTCCTTCACCTGGTCAAGGAGTTCAGGGATCAAAGGCAGGGGGTAACGATTTTTAACAGTTATCTGGTTCAATGCGCGGTAATCGATACAAGTTCTAAGGTCGCCTTCTTTTTTTGGCACGAAGAACAAAGCCGAGGATGCCGGAGACTTTGACGGGCGAATGAAACCATTGGCTAGGTATTGATCTGAATATTGTCTCAAATGCAGATTCTCTGTTTCAGTAAGGGCATAAATCCTGCTACAAGGGGGTTGTGCACCAGGTACCAGATCGATTTGGCAATCGTACGATCTGTGAGGAGGTAACGTGTTGGCCTGTTCCTTTTGGAAGACGTCCTGAAAGTCTTGGTATTCCGGAGGTAGTTGCATGGAGCCAGAGGTTACTGATGCTAGACTGATCTTCAGATTTTCTGGGTAGCAGGTTTGTGCACAATCCGGGAAGGTTATTCTCTTCGCTCGCCAATCAATTTGAGGATTATGTGTCTCTAACCAAGGGATTCCGAGAATAACCTGAAACTGTGGAGCCTTGATTACATCAAACACAACTGCCTCCCGATGGCCGTCCGGACCTACAAGTGTCACCTCAGCTGTGGAAGTACTTACTTCATGAGGCCCCTGCCTCCGACACAGGACCTTCTTCTATTTCTTTAAATTCCTATAACTCCTCCCCCACATCCACATCACTCAGTTTCATATTACCAAGCCGGAGCATGGGACCTTCCCCGCAGGGAGGGTGAGGAGGGTCGTCAGTACTGTGACGAGGAAGAGTAGGACTAGGAGTAATGAAGATTATCGGTAAG
The DNA here is from genome assembly GCF_040938575.1 of Ambystoma mexicanum. Classification (NCBI taxonomy): domain Eukaryota; kingdom Metazoa; phylum Chordata; class Amphibia; order Caudata; family Ambystomatidae; genus Ambystoma; species Ambystoma mexicanum. Next base: position 278,387,672 of record NC_090929.1, on the reverse strand, counting down.
TAATCAGAGCATTTCCAGACACCGCGAGTGTTCTTAGAACACATTCAACTTGCCAGAGTACAATACGGACAGCGTCCTCAGGACACCCCCATTTTGTTTATGTACGAAAATTTAAGGACACCGCGAGTGTTCTTAGCTCAATTTTAGCTTGCTTGCGAACAAAACGGACACATACTCCGTTCTCAGAACTCCCCACCATTTAGTTTATATAGAACATTTCAGAACAGCCGTGTCGTCCGCAGACAAATCAAACACAACAAAAGTGTCTAGCATATAAAAAAAACAGAACATTGAACCTATCTCATACTCCCTCACCCTCCCCATACACTCTTACACATCAACACACTCCACTAAATACAATTTTTAATCCAAGTTTCACCGCGCTGTCCGCGGTCATCCGCGAATGCAAGATGGCGGGCGCCACAGAAAATCTGACGCGCTTCACGCACCACGTCGTCCAATCAGCGAACACGTAGCATGTCCGTGGACATCACGCAAGCCGCTCGGCCAATCAGGGCACTGTCCGCGGAGCGAACCGGGAAGTCCGTCCGCGGAGTGAACAGAGATATCACAACATGTTTTGCCTTACATTTTGGTCATTTTTTAAAAAAAAATACTGGACGATTTACACCAAATTTGCAAAAGCACGCTTTTGGGACCCAGCCCCCGCTCCTGCCGCAAATTTGGTGTAAATCCGTCCAGCGGTTTGGGCTGTAGGCGTGCGCAAAGTTTTTTCCCATTATGTCTATGGGAAAAAACAAACGTTTTGGGACCCCCCCCTATAACTTTGCAAAGTTTGGTGAGGATTCGTCCAGGGGGAGCGAAGTTTTAACCCGCCGAAAAAGTGCTCTTCCTATGGAAACACCAACTTAACCATAACTACATGGACGCTACCGCCATGTAGCTCTGAGCCCCCATGTTGTGCAACCCATGAGCACAGCAGTAACTCAAAATCTGGCATCATTGACGACATTGTATATGCTGTCACGTATGATACCAGTTATGACAACATGGCTGTCGCTAATGATATCTTCAGTGGCTTCAATGATAACTTTCTTTAGACAAAACATACACTATCACTAAGGAGAGCATTTATGAAATCACTGGAAAGTGTTAGACATTCTGAAAAAAGTAACTTGCTCACTTGCAGGACATATGAAAACATTCTGCCAATGAAGATATGCTGCATAGGGGGCACAGCTGTAATAATGTATCTCAGTATGTCATGGATACATAACAGAAAAGAGAAAAATAGTTTTAAGAATCAAAAATAACAAAAAAATACTGCATAGAAAGTAATTCCTGCTCAAGGTAATATATAATTTCATATGGATTATGAACAACAGCATTTCATCCATTAGGATACCTTGTAGAGACAAGATCTGGGATTCAAACATGTAATTCTATTATAACCAACATAAGCATCAACTTTTCTCATGTTTGTAGCCTAAGCTTTTGATGGCACTAGTTACAATTACTTTGTTGTGTTAGCTCAAAGAAGGGATTTGTAAAACTGCACCCTCCTATGAGCCTCCCATTTGAGGGACTCCTGCACAGTCATAGTTAATACAATTTAAATCTACTAGGTTCTTCACCATCTGCATAACCTATAATTTGGACTTTGACACACTTCTGCATTCATACAGACTACTGGTCAACATATCCTGAAGATCTAAGTCACAACGTTAAAAACACATCTTACAGGTCTGCATTTTCATGCGGAAGATAGACAATTTTCAAATTTTAAAATTAGAGTTATAAATGATCTAGAATACATTTTGATTTTAAGTACTCAGATAATAGTGCCTGGCTCATATCCATTAGAATATCATGCTTGAAAAGTGGCTGAAAACGATAATTCAGGGCAAACAATGCCCCTGGAACAATACTCAATAACATATATGTCAAATAGCCCACTTTAACTCAGCTATTTGCTTGTTGTACATACTTCACATTCGTTCACCCAGAAGCTAGTACTTGTAATTGCCTAAACATGTGCTGACCCTGAAATACACGCATCACCCCTTATTAACTAGCTTACTGACACTGTATCTGCTCTTTCTATGTCAAACTAGTCTGTTTTGATGTGTACCTGCCCTGCCTATATCGGACTTGCCTACTGTGATGTGTACTTGCTCTGCCTATGCCAAACTAGCCTATTTTGATTTGTACCTGCCCTGCCTTTATCGGACTAGCCTAGTGTGGTGTGCACTTGCTCTGCCTATGTCAAACTAGCCTATTTTGATTTGTACCTGCCCTGCCTATATCGGACTAGCCTACTGCGATGAGTACTTGCTCTACCTATGTCAAACTAGCCTATTTTGATTTGTACTTGCCCTGTCCATAGCAGATTAGCCTACTTTGATTCGTACTTTCTCTGCCCATATTAGGCTAGCCTATTTTGAGTTGTTGGCTAGCCTATCTTGACTTGTGCTTGCCCTGCCTATGCCAAACTAGCCTATCTTGATTTGCATACAGAGTGGGCCTATTCCGTGTCATCATCATTATCAACGTGGTATGCATTAAACTACTGCTTGCAAATTACGCTTCCTCCGTCATTCCTAGCCTAATGCCGATTTGACCTATGTCCATACTCAGCCTACTAAGAGCAACCTATACTTGACTACATAGGAATATCCTGATACGTACTGCAACTGCTTAGAAAACACTCTCAAATCTATGGGATCTAGTTCCTTCACTGATCCCTGATAATTATTAGTCCAGTCCAGCTGCGACTATGCTTCTCCTTATGATTTGTAAGTCTTTCTTGAGCTCTTGTGATGCTGTTTGTTCTGTTGAATGTCTTTATATGTTGCTCCTATTTATGCCCGCAATAACGTCTCTCTTCTGTTTTCTTTCCTTAGATAGAAATGTGGCCTCAATACAGCTGTGAGACGCAAGACGCGGCCGGATCGAATATGGATGCTACCGCAATGTTCGACAGCAGGTAAGTGATGGTTTAAGGAAAAGCGCGAAGTATGGCGAAGCACAACTTTAAACTGACTGTTTTTTTCGATGTCTAACCTTGTCTTCTGTTTTTCCTTGCAGGTGCTGCTGTCGACGATGGAGCGTATCGTGCTGTGGTGCCAAGATGAAGATTTCAGCGTTTTGGAAAGTGTAAAGATGAATACTTGGTTCACCGAAGAGATGTACAGGTAAGAACAGCTTCCCCCAGTTGGTAAGTATGCTGGCAGGAAGCAGGATGTCCAGGAAGCTGGATCTTCAAAGGTAAGTCTGACCTCAGGCGACGGTGAGCGTTACGCTGCTTGCAAGTGCAGAATATTGTGAAGCGTCTGTCTTGAGGATCGGGGCAGCTCATATAGCTGAGATCATGGGCATGCCCATTAGGGACGGCTTACCAGCCACACCCTCCACTCCTAGAGAGGGAGCACTTGCAAAGGCAATCCATTAGCAGCCACACCCAAGAATACATTTGGGGCTGCTTAATGGATGGAATGTTCAAGGTTAATGCATCCTGCTTAATGAATGGAATGCTCTAGGTTAATGCATCTGAAGTGCTATGTCCATAATAAAAGCTTTTTGGTGTAAAATGGATGTTCTTGTTTACTTTTGTTCATGAGCCTGGCGCCAAAGGCACCAGGACAGTGTCCACCCAGGTCTCCTGTGCATGCGACCACTGCATGTCTGTACCCCTGACTTCATGACCATGACAGAAGGGTAGAACGCTTGAGTAGGTGGCTGACTATAATTGTAATACCACCATTACCACTATCAGCCCACAGCTATGGACTGACCATTCACTCATAGCTTTCACTTTAGATGCCAAAATTAAGTTGACTCAAAACAAACTCATAGCACCTCCCATGTTAAGCATGAATAAAAAGAATATAACCTCCGACAGACTCTTGCCTCTGATACTCCCCACCTTAAACTCACTACCAGACACACTAGATCATCTATCTTAGTCAACAAATTCAATAAAGCTATGACAGAAGCCCTTGACCCTATTGCCCCTTAAAAATGAGGAATAGTAAGCCGACAGCACACCTAAATGCCTGGTTTATGCCATATTTAAAATCACTAAGAAAAGAAAAAAGTAAAAGTGAATCTATCTGGAGGCTAGTACCATCTGTGGTAAACAAAACTAACCTTATTAACATCGTCTCGAAATACTACACTGAAATACTGCGATATAAAAAAGAAAGCTTTGATGATAGGATTTTGCAAGATCAGGTACCAAGGAACTTTTTGCAACACTAAAGGAATTAGAGAACCCAATCCCTGTACCCAATAACTGTGTTAAAGATAAGACCTGGTGCTCTGACATACAGAAGGCACTCACTGACAAAATGTCTACTCTCCAAGTCAAAATTGCCAAGAAAAGATTAAATGTACCAAACTCAACCCCACAAACTGGTAATCTACCTCCTCCACCAAAACCAGCACTTCGCTTTAACTTCACTAAAGTCTCTATATTGGAGGTTGAAAAAATAATACTCTCGCTCAAACCATCTCACTGCTGAGGAGATAAATGTCCTGCCAAAATCATAAAAGACGCTGTGAGGGACCTATCACCCTTCATCTCTAAGCTTACCAACGCGTCATTCACTTCAGGCACCATCCCAAGTAACCTTAAGGAATCGTGGGTCCTCCTTCTCCTTAAGAAACAACACTGAACCCTGCTATACCTACGAATTATAGACCAATCACCACAGTGTCATTCCGCCTAAAGATACTGGACAGGGTGGCTTACCTACAGATTCAGAATTTTTTGGAGTAGAACCAACTCCTCGGCACCCGGCAATCAGGTTTCAGACATAGGACCGAAACAGCACTCATTGACCTTAAGGCCCAGGTTGACCCAGGTTGACGAGCTGAGTGATCAGGGAAAATGTGCCTTCCTACATCTTCGGGATCTGTCAGCAGAGTTTTACCTGGTGGACCATAAGGTACTCTGTAACCACCTAGAGTCAGCAGCGCATTTCACGCAACATGCTATAGCTTGGATTCAATCTTTCTTAAGTGAAAGAACCATGAGAGTCTTCTCTACTTCAGAAGCAGCTGATCCCATTCCTATCATGTGCAGTGTTCCTCAGGGGTCGTGTGTCTCCCCCACTATGTGTAACATATTTACCAAGCCCCTCTTTGATGATCTGGACTGTCTCAGTGTCACTAACTATGCAGATGACACCCAGATTCTCATCCCACTTACAGGGGATTACAATCAGGATTTGGCCTTGGTTAATAGATTATACCTCATCATCCAGGCCTGGATGTCACTCCAAGGTCTATGCCTGAATGATGACAAAACGGAACTCATCATTCTGGGGACCACACCCAACATTAACAAAATTGGCCATAATTATACCTCCTTTGATATAGATGGCAACACGATTAAGGTTGCCATCTCAGGTTTTTACCTCTACTCTAGCCTTTCTCTGGCGAAACAGGTGAATGTAATGGCATCACCTACACCTACACATGTAAACTGATCAGATCGGCTAAACCCTTGCTCTCAAGAAGTAGCTGTACCACACTGGCAAGAACACTTGTGCTGTCCAAGTTGGACTACTGCAACACACTATACATTTGATCCAATAAACACATCACTAGGAAAATTCAAATACTTCAAAATAACGCCCTGAGAGCAGCGTTAGGAATGACCAAAAGAGAATACAAATCGACAGTAAGGAGACAATCTAACTGGCTCTCCACTATCGACAAAATTAAACTAAAAACTGCCTCACTAACATTCAAATGCCTTAATAATGCAGCACCTTGCTACATGACTGACCTACCAGAGCAGCCTACATCAACTGCCTGACAGTCCCCTCCTTCAAATTGATGACTATCGGTGGCAAAAGCTTCCCTGTCAAAGCTGCCCAACTTTGGAGCTCCCTCCCACCCTTCTTCAGGGTGAACCAAACTTACCCACATTTCAGACTAAATATCATCAACTGGTTTAAAGCCAATGATCTTTAACCCCAGACCCGCCTATTCCTTGCTATTCACGGAAACTACCTAGCCTAAATGCACTGTTTATAGTGATAACTGTACACATGTGTATTCCATCTGCTGCATCTTCTCCAACCCTGCACTTGGTATCCTACATTCTGCATCACATGCTTGTGGTGACCCCTATTGTAACCTACATTCTAAATGGGTTTCTAATGAACTTTTTACAGAAATAAGCATGCAAGAAAAGAAGCCAACCTGTGTGCTATGCTTATGTTTAACTAATGCTTTTCATTGTGTAAACCAATCCCTGATTTGCTCTTAGCTTGATTCCTGGTGTATTCTGTCTGGCCTGTGCATTATTTTGGCCCTCTTACACTACACTATTAATATAAAGGTGAGATTGAATGGTAATGGCTTGTTGACTTCAAAGCTACCTACATTTCAAGGTTTGAGACACGGCTGTCAACTTTATTCAATCTTTATGTCTCTGATCTGTGTTACCATCTATCCACAGCCCATCTCCGCCTGTCCAACTTAGCACTATGTAAATGCTTTGGCTGTTTACATTACTAATCATTATTTAATTGTTAATATCTCTAAATCTACAGTGATGTGGTTTTCATTAAGAAGGAATCCCATTAATTTCTGTGGGAAAGAACTAGAAAAATATTAACAATTGATCTATTTGGAGTTTCTCATATTTAGGCATCCACATTTAACTGATATATTTGATACATTAAGTTTGAAGATCCTGGCTTTATTTGCTCAAATTAAATATATCAATAATTAAAATGGTCAATTTACATTAATACCTCTTTTGAATTTTGACAAACAGAAGGTTAGCCCAAGTTTGCTTCATGGGCTTGAGATTCTCCAAAACACCAATGGACATTTCCTTACAAAGTTAGAAGGAACTCTTTGGAGAAAAGTCCTAAACTTGCAAAAGTGTGTACCTACTGTGATATGTTGGTTTGAAATAGGTCTTTCCTCCTTGCAGGTACTTGTTCGGTGGCAGCTTCTTTCTATTTTTTCTAAGATATTATCAATGGTCCTGAGTTCAATATATATGGATTTGAATTTGATCTTAATGTGTAAATCTTCCACAATAATGTCTCAGTTTGTTGCTGCTTGTAAGTCGATCCTTTCAGATCTCAGTGTGGACGAATCCATTCTTATGCCAAATCTTCAAAGACTCAAGAAAGTCTTACTTGTAGAATATCATACTGTTGACTCAAAAATGGAGGTCGTGTCATTCTTTTTGTGGCATAGAAATAGACTGGGAGCCCTTCCTCAGTATTTAATCAAATTTCCAAGTCATAATTTTAAGAGAATATGTTTGCATTTTCGATTTAATATCTGTCCTACTTTTGAAGTTGTTGGCAAAAGAAAGGATTTGGACCGCATATACATATTTCCATAAATGTCTCTTTTGATTCTACGTTACATTTTTAGAATCTTAAGGGAGATCAAGTCTCATTGAACATAGCTGCAGTGAAATGTATCTATGAACTGTTTCGTCTGAAAACAATTGTTTTATTAGCATTTAAACATGTTTAGATAGAGCTGTATTTGGTTGAATTCGATTTGTGTTTTCTAAACGTGTTCTGTATTTATTTGTTACTTTCTACAATTGTGAAAATACATTTTTGAAATAAAGTTTATTGATGATTGAAAATGTACGTATGTGTTCTTATTGTATACTTTTCAGGTTATATTGTTATAGGTTATATTGTTGCTATTGTTTTCATATCTCTGTCTAGGATCACTTTGTAACCATAGCATGGTATAAAACATGAAAATAACTAAACTATGTCAAACGCAAAGTCCTTAGTGATGCCATCATTGTGTCCAATGGATGTGCCACGGGTAGCTTGGACTTAATGTAATGTAATTTACAGCACCTACAAAATAAAGTGTTCTGCTGCATTAAAACTACAACTTATTATCACCTCCACTAAAGTTTTTTGACTGATCTTCAAGAATTGTATTGAATTGAGCCAAATCACAATAAATGTGCTTTTAAAAATTTCACTGAATTTAATGGATTTTTCATCCTACAGCCCATTTGACTTCTAATATTTCATCTTTCTTCATGTGTTTCAACAGAGATGGCACCAATCTCGCCGTAACCTGGCAGTGTTAGTGTCGAGCAGTGTTGCTAGAGTGAAAGTGTCAGATAAATGGAGACGCTTGACTGCATTCCTAACGTTCCTCTAAAACAGGCATTTTCCTCATACCCACCTTATAGCAGAAGGGATTTTACTGAAAAGGGGCCAGCGTCTGCAGCCATCCATATCCGAGATCCAAGATATCCGACGTGAGAATCGACTACTACACCAAAGCATTCAGTAGCTTCCAGCAAAAAATCGCTTATTTAGAAATTGGCTATGGCCTGACTCATATGAAACTGTCACTACCCAGCAGACATTGGGCCCAAGGACATTTAGAGCAAGGTTAACTACCCGTGGTCACTATGGAGAGCAGTTTAATGGTCCCTTCTCAAATACCCAGAAAATAACCTCCGGTTGGAGAGAGAAAGTGCCACGTTGGTGGTGGGGGGGTGTTATTTCTGGGGGTCATTTTAATAGGTTTTGAAAGGGACACTCAACTGAAGGAGAGGCCTGTGGCAGCCGTACCAAGTAATCCAAAGAAGCTCCATAATAAAATTATGACAATATCAGCAGTTTTGGTCGCTTTTCGCTTTTTTCCCCTAGTCTTTTACTCAACGTTTTTGGAGCCTCTGTTCAAGACTGCCTTAGATTTGTTGTTGTTCTTGGATATTAGTTGCCATGCTGAATCAACCATGCTAACATTGAATAGACTTCTGTGTTCAAGGGAGCCCGTGTGTGGCATCCAGTCAGTGCTGTGACCAGCCCTCATCCATCTCCCTTCTCCTAGGCGAGACGAGGCCCGAGCACCGACCACTCCTCCTTGGGGGTCGGGGTGTGCGACCCCAGGCCAGGTCACACTACTCAGTATCCCCTCTTGGAACCCCCAAGCCTGATGATTTGCCTATAAGCAAAGAGTATTTTCAGAACATAAGAATTCTCACCATTTTTAATTTCAAGCATGATTGTAATACTGATTCAGCAAGAAACTCTTTCAAATGACTGCAGTGAGAATACTACAGCATGGAACAACAATATCTGCTTTTGATGAGGAAAATGAAGTATAATACAATATGTGGCACCCTCGGGAGGATTGCTCAAGGCAACGTGCTCGCCTTGGAAGCAAGACGACACAGAGCACCACTGGTTCGATCCCCGGGTCCGCGCTTAGAAACCTCTGGGTATTAAGCGCGTTATAAATACCCTATCATATCATATACCCCAAAACGATCCATATTCCTATCCCATGTCTGTGCAAGCTAGGAAAACTGCCATTCAGCCACAATCTCAGCCCCTCAAAGCCAATCACAGAAGATGGAAGATGGAAGTGCTTTGACACCCAGTGTGTACACACTACACAAACTGCAAAGTACAAAAGATACAATTACAAACCGTTTCTTAATAAGATGCTGCTGAGTCTCGGACAGACACATGCAGTATTACGGCTAGCAGTTCACGGAGGCTGCAGTATTTGCATTCAGCAGCCCACATTTTCCAAACCCTACTAAATAGCTGGGCTGTTTAAAAAGTACATTTAATACTGTTTTCTTTGGGTAAAAGGATCATCATACTCTGCACATTCCTTTCAGCATCTTTAAGTTCTAGTAATCTTGGTTATTGTTTCTTCACATACTGTGTGTTATTGGCATTCTCAGTTTTTAGAACTTAAATGGATCAAAGAGAAATACAGTAAAACATACCATGCCTCCCTCTGCGCTCCACAGCGCCAATTGCAAACTGTTTTGCTTTTTACCCAATTTTATTTAAAAATGTGCTCTAAATGGCAATATTTTAACCCATTATTTTAAAAAACAATCCCAGTGTGAGAATCCCCCTGAACTCTTCTTTAATGGTTCGGGCTCCCTCACTATGCTCAGTCATTATGGCTTATTTGGGGGAAAAAGTTATGCTCATCCGCATAAAGAAATCACCAGCCGACACTGGCTCTGCGACTGTGCTGGGAACAGGGTGGCTGAGCCCAGGGACAGTGGTGGAAGCAGGATGGGGGGAACCATGGGTTAGTGCTAGGAGCAGGGTGCGGAGGGCCCATGGTCTGTGGTGAGGTGGGGAGGGGAGAGCCAAGGTACTGGAATAGGAGTGGGATGAGGGAGTCCAGAGACTGTGATGGGAGCAGGGTGGGCGACGGCACCCTATCGTTCATAGCCATTTGGACTTACTGTCCATTTGGCATTTAGGGGTGGGGGGCTGCCTACATTTTGCTCAGGGAGGTCTAGGCCCAAAATGTTTGAAAACAACTGAAGTAGTGTGATGTAGGGGGGGGGGAAAGGAGTGATATAGGGTGGGTGGTGGTAGAAAGGATTGCAGTCAGGTGGTTTGATGAATCTGATGATGTCATGATTTCTTTCCCAGGGGTGACCTGTCCTCATGTGGCCAGGGGACGGCAGCCACTACCTGATTCTAACTCTGGGGGTGGCTATGTGAGGGAGGATCTGATGGGGGAGGCGACCTTCATGGGGGAAATTGACATTATCGGACGAGACATGGTATCCAACTTTGCCTTATAGGGATGTTCCCTCATTCATTAATGGCATACTGTGGTAACTGTTTCTTCAGACCAGAAGACCAATCAATGACATTTCCAATACTCCATGAATAAGCTACCAAGAACTGCCTATCAATCCCATATGCATAGAAGTACTGGGACGAGGAGACAGAGAGCAAACACTATGGAAAGAAATTGTTATATTTATTAACGTTGTGAAACCTATGACGAATTGGTTGCATTTGCCTAATTACAATTCTCAGAGGAAGAGTGACATCCGAAATATTATTAATGCAGACAAACATTGCTTACAAAGAGAAGTCACGTGTTGAAACCTTGTTAATTGAAGTGTATAGAGCAAGCATTGCCCAAGCCAAGAGTAACCAGGTATTCGCCTACTGAGACTGAAACCATCCTTTTCCAAAGCCCGAGAACAGTTGAAACAAAACTGTGAGCCAATTGACACTTCGGCATTGTCTAAGATAGAAGTGTGCAAGAATTACCTGAAGCCAAGAGAGTGGCAACAAAGCTTCTGAGTAATTGTTCTGGCTAACAGTAGTCAAAGGGATAAAGGCATGGTTGGGAAGGGATACTTGCTACTAATAAATATTGTTTGAAATTGTTACACCCTATATTACCAAAGACTGTGGGAGAAAGAGAGAAGTGTGTCCCAAAGGCAATTATAGGTTGTTGGTTGTCCCCCACTTTCCAGTATCTGCCACTGCAGTAAGATCACACTCATTATGGCTTTGCACCCACTTGCACTACTTACGCCAGTGACAGCACAGTCATAATGGCAATGTCAATTCCCCGTATCTGCCCCTCTAAGAAAACTCCTGGCTGGTAGTAACAATGCATTTCCTGAAACACTGCATCGGTTTCTAGAATCCACATGCATTCTTTTTTCAAATCCCTTTCCTCCTCATATTGAGGAAAGAAATGATTGTACAATGTAACAGTTCGCACAACTACGGTATAAGAAATTGAATGCACAGAAGGCTCATTCCTGAACATGTTGTGCTTCAGATAGCAAAGGGGGCTGAAAGGGGGAGTCAGAAATGCAGTTGTTGCACCCCTTTTTTCCTGCACTGAAAGTCCTGACACTGTAACAAAAACACTTTAAATAATCTGGCGAATGTTTAAAATGTTTACATCCATCTGAGTTGAGGTAAACAATAAAGGTGTTATTTGCAACATATGAAATGCATAACAAAATATAATTAACCGCATATAGTAATTCTATGAATACTGCATGCAGTAAAAAACCCACAGCCCATAATCAGGCTGAGCTATAAAACAAGTAGTAGTCAGATGAGCCTTATTCCTAATAAGGCACACCGATCCCATGTGCATTTAAGTATGTGCCCAAACAAATGTAAGGTTATACCACCCAACAAACACACAACATCCACACCAAGCATAGACAACATGAAACATGTGTTCACTAAGATTGGAAACACACAAGCAATTTAGGAATACACGTATTTTACTTAATGTGATATAGTTTAAAAAAAATAAAATATTGCACATGATAAAATAAGTGATTATACTAAAAGAAAAAATAATGTATAATTTAAACACAGATAAATTAACATTTTAAGGCAAACAAGAAAAAAGAGAACATAATAAAAAAGGGAAATATGTATACCGACATAAGAGCATTAAAATTCCATTAAATTCAGTTTAATTTATATTCAATTGATTCTAAATACAAGTTCCAAATGCATAAGCCATGGATACAATAATACACACAGTGGATTCCACAGAAGAGCTCTTAACCACACTCCCAATAGTTTTAGTATTTGCGCATAGGACAACAGTTCGTGTAGGAAGTAGATATGTGCATAGTCGTAAAAGTAGAAAACCAAAAAGCCCTTACAAATCCCCCACTTGTACATGAGTTCCAGAAATCACTCTTACAGTATTCGCTGGTTCACTTCATCAGTTCAAACAATTATATTCCAGCACGTTTCCACTGTATTCCATATCATTAAGAGGGACATGTGCATGCTTTGATTGCTAGTGTTAATACATTGGGCCTCATTCCGAGTAGGGCGTTAAGGGATACCGGGCACCGGTAAAGAGACCGGTGCTGGTAATCCCTTACCACCCTACTACGAGTTCCCTTAGCGGGTCCCTCCTTTAACGCCTGGTCTGACCAGGTGTTATGGACGGGACCCGTTAAGGGAAATATGAGCCAATAACGGTACCGCAAATTGTGGAACCGTTATTAGCTACTTCCCCATTCCCATTGAGCCCTACGGGGGCTCAAATGGGAATGGGGAATGTTTTTTTTCAATGGGGACTTACCGGTCCCGCAAAGGTCGGACTACACCGGTAAGTCCCCATTGAACGAGACCGGTGCTGGTACCGTTATTGGAGGCAGTCATGGCACGAATAGCGCCATGACTATCTCCAATCTCTGAATGAGGCCCATTGACTCCAAAATGAGGGACATTCTGTCAGAAAATGTTCAGCTGATTAACTCTGTTCCCTTTTAAGGCATATCCGACAAAAGTGTTCAATTTTCATAGTACCATGCTCTACACCAACTACGGATAAGATTGGTGATGGTTGGTTCTTAAAAGGAGAATAAATCTCCTGAGGCTAGGGGAAGGGCAAAGGTTCAAATAATGTTGTGGTTTATAGAATGTATATAGTACACTTGAAATAAATGCATACATTTCAATCGGCCCAAATGCATGACATTTTCATGCCAATCCCAAAGGTCCATACATTTCCCGAAGGAGAACTTCATACCGAGGTAATCGTCTCCTCACTTGGGGGCCCACCTACATCATGGAAGAGGGCCTCCGTACTGTTCCCAAGACACAAATTCACTCAATTTTTGCATTCCTCGTCGTCCATGCTAGTCAGAAGCAGATTCGTTGGAACATTGAGCATGTTAACATACAATTGTGCTCTTTATTTTAACACCAACGATCTTAATGAAAGGATACCCAACTCCAACCTGATTAATGCCATTGGCATGCAGGTCGGAGCCCCAGAGGCTTCCTCCAGAACCTTCCCTCAATTAACTGTAACCATTTCAGATTGATCATGTTTAGGGCTTCCAACCCATATATCACAGTTGGGACTAGGCATTGAATGTAGAGTTTTCGAGCCCCCCACAGAGAATACCCATTTCTTTTTTTCGTGAATTGGCATGTTAATGCAGTCAGTTGCACTGCCTTCCTCATATGCATCTAAATGCAGGTGTTATAACATGCGTCATTATCAAATTTGACACCAAGATATTTATATATGGGGGTGTAAGTGACTTCAATGGCCTGAACATATAGACGTAATCTGGCAATCTTTTTGCCAGGAAATAGCATCAAAAGGGTTTTATACCAATTGATAGTCAGGACATTGATATCAGCATATGTCCACAGTACTGCCGCCGATTGCTGTATGCCACCAAATGTGTGGTCTAAAATAGATAAGTCGTTGGCATATTCCAGCACTGTACAATGAGTAGTACCACTTTTAGGAGGACAAAACTGTTACAAAGGACACAGAGAGGTCAGAGACAAATAGGTTGTATAACAGTGGTGCTGTTACGCACCCCTGTTTTACCCCACAATTTTGACTGATGAATTCCGTCATCATTCCCTGTGCATCCAAGTTAAGGCGCACGGTTGTGTTTGTATGCAAAAGTTTAAAGTAATACAATATTCCCAAGGGACAGCCCATCAAATACAGTTTGTGCCAGAGATGCTCCCTACACACGTATCAAAGGCAGCTTTGAAATCAATGAATGAAGCGTACAGTGGAGGATTATTAAGACAAAGTGCTCGGGGACTAGTAAGTCCAATACCAATAAATTATGGGCAGTCTAGTAATCACACTCAAATCCACTCTGGAATCTATTCAGTATTCCCTATTTATCAACCCAAGTCTGCAAATCCTGGATTAAGAGTGAACCAAAAAGTTTCCGCGTCCAATCCAGCATAGAAAGTAGCTGATAATTACCTAACTCAGATTTAATTCCACTTTTATATACCGGGATCCCTATTGCTGTTTGCCATGTACTAGAAATGGTCCACTCTGAAAGCACTTTATCAAAGAGTATTTTAAGAAGACGGGACAAGAAATCGGGATTGTTCTTAAAAACTCCATTTGCCAGCCTGTGCCATAGAAGATTTAAGTGTTAAATCTTCGACCTTTACAATAAAGGGAAAGTACTCAGATATATGCTCAATCAACCTAGGTTTTAGGGTACAGTCAGGCGATTTACATTTAGTGAGGAATGTAATACAGGTATGTGCATTAATCGGGTTGATATGGTAATACTGCCTACTTCCTTTAGCTTCACCCAAAAGTGACCAGATGCTACGGGTGTTCCTATTGCATAATGTTGTCACTGTTTGCTGCCATTAAGTATCTATGCAGGAGCATCTCCATTGTTTGAAGCACAGATGATACTTATTTTTTAATTTCCTGGAAACCTGGGAGAAAGTAGCATGTGTTTGTGCAACCTTCTTGGCTTTCCGAATGTCACCCCTTAATTTGCGTTTAGCATCCTGATCGTTCTGACAAAAGCATTTCCTGTCTGACGTTCTATTATTGCCACATTTATCTTTGATTTTGCATGGGAGCTAGAAATAGAAGTTAGCAACCTCTCAATTTCTTCTAAGGACATGTCCTCAAACATTTATGAGGTTTGAAGTAGACAAATGATGTAGCTCTTCCAGCGTTACTGATGTTCCTCTCAGACCAAACTATTCAGTTTACTGTGTGGTTAATCTTCAGATCACCAATAGGTTCAATACAGGGCTTTAAGTTGAAGCCACTGATTCTCAAAATCAGAGCGTCATGGTCCCTCCAATGATTATGGCTAATAGTCATGTCCTTTAACATGGCAGCTATTTCACAACTTGCAAATATATAGTCTAAAGTACTAAGTGAAGTAACCCTCTTCCAAGTGGCCTTTCCTGGGCAATCACTCTTCCCACCTATCAAAAAAATGCAACCAATTAAATTCCTCAGTATCTACTCCTGTATGTTCCATAGTGCTTTTAATTCGCATGACTGGGTTAGTAGTTATTCCATCCCCTCCTGCTATATGGCAGTTGAAGTCCCCACCAATTACAATGGTGGTTATTAGAGCTGCCGGCCCAGTTAACAAATCACTCATGCATTTCCTCTTGGAGCTACTCTCTCTGGCCTGCCCCTGGAGGATTATATACATTAACCAGTAATAACTTCTCCCAATGCTCTTTTACTTTGATAGTCACTTCCACGTCCAGAATAGCCCAGGCTAAAGGGTATCTTATTGGACTTCAAAGTGTGGTTCACCCCAGTGATGAGCCCACCGAAAGGTCTGCCCGGGGGCCCCTTTTACCTAGAGATTGATGTACAGTGAACCCATTCATTACAATGGGGACAGTCAACCACGTTTCCTGCAGGAAAAAAAGCATAGTTATTAATATAGGATAAGGAACCAGTGGGTGAGAGAAAATGAATAAAACCCCTGGTATTCCAGGACAATAGGCTGCAGTCTCATTGTTTGTGGATAACAGCTGGTAGCGACTCCGCAAGCCATTTTAACATTGTTTGTATGTCAGACATCTGGCCATCATTTCCTGCCGGGAGTACTGGCTTTCTCAAGTTGTCATTCCCCTCATTGGTAATCTTGATTGCTAAGGTAGGATCCTCCTGCTCTGGTTCTACATCACTCTCAACGTTTACTGACAGCAAACATTCACGGTGTTTGCAGAGCAGTTGAGGTTCAAAGAATTCAACATTATCCATCAGCAAAACCGATAGTTGTGGAATTAAATTGAGTCTGGTTAGGAATGCAGATCTAGCTAACCACTTCCTCCGACATTTCTGGTTTAAATTCTTTATAATAAATATTTTACTTTCTGGTAAGCTGTTGATAGACAGGACATTTCCTACTGGCAAATCTGTAAGTACTGGGTCAGAAGGTAGCGGTATCTTTGCTTTCTTATTAGGTGTAGAGTAATTAGTCACAGCTTGTCCCTCATTTTGAGATAAAGCAGACTCCTGGTTATCCGTACAAGCGATAGAGATCTCACCAGATCTTTTAGGAATTATGCAGCTAGTAAGACTACCAATCCCTTTACTTGAATGTTTCTTAGTGCAAAGTGCTCTGTTCCATGCTTTTTTTGACCCCTTGTCTAGAGGGATGGTATTAGGGAGTGGTGATGCCACTTCACAAGGTATGTTCTGTAAGGCAGCTTTTTTCACCAGACGACGCTGTTTCCTTGAGAAAAACGTTACTGAGTTTGCAATATTAGCTTCATTTATTTCGATATTGAGAGAGGCATCAGGTGAGACCTGGATGTCTACAGGAGGTATATTGCCCTCTGGTTCTTGTCCCATCCCCAGCAAATGGTTTGCTTTACCCATAGATGATAAAGTGTTCTCATGGATATGTCCGCAGAGTTTGAGCAATATTTTCATTGCAAGTTGTAGGGATTCTATAGATGACTGCAGTTCAGCATAGGAAGCTGAGTTTGAAACAGAAGCTTCCATCAATATGGATTCCTCGATTTGCACTGCTGCCTCTGAATCCATCACTAAATTGGGTAAAGCAGATAACCGGCCAGTGGGTGCCATGGGTCTAGGGCTCTCATCAACTCAAAGCACTTGCACACAGGCAATAACTCCCCCCCCCCCCCAAGTACTCTGGGAGTCCGGGGAGTCCCATCGCAGCTGGAGTCATGGATCTCTGATTACAAAGGCTAGATATCTAGCAACAAGTTGTTGTCAATATCCTTGAAATTCATAGATCCCTGAGATAGCCCCCCCATCCTGATTCGTAAATTCCGTTTCCTCGTGTCCTCGTGTAAGAAAATGTCTTTCTCATTGAGTTTTCTGGCTTTGAAAAATGCCATTATCATCCCCTTTAGGATTTCTGAAGTCACCTTAGTGCTTCTTTTGTTTTTATTAATACCACCAGCATGTACCCTAGGGAAGGCGGCTGGTTCATCGCCTCCTCCTTGTCTGATGTTATACCGAGGCTTACATGCTTTACTGTGTGAAAGCATTGTGTGGTTAAGTGTGGATCAAGGCCAACGGCAAATTAAACGAAGCGTAACTACTGTCACTCTGTAATCAGGTCTGGGGATATGGCGCGAAGCGTCACGCTCCCCACAAAATCAAGGCAATAGTAAAGTCAGGCTATGGGCAATAATGGTCACACTCCCGGCTTGCTGCAACCCAGTGACAATATACTTAGTTGCACAAAGAGACGCTTATGTCCCTGCAATTTTATAGGGTCACAGCACCTGATGATCTGTTGCGGCCGCTGAAGAGAGGGATTCAATGGTTCAGAAACACGTGAACAAACTCTATCCACACTCGCTCCGCTACTCGCTCCTGAGTGAATGTTTTCAATGCTTTGCTGGTCACTGCAGGATAATGGCTCTGCCCCCTGAGTACAGAAAGTAGAGATAGACTTCAAAGTGTTCCCCACACGTGAACTCTATCCACACTCGCTGTAGGAATATACAGCACAATGCATACAATCATCCACTGCAACATAGGAGCAGTAATTTACAAACACACACAACACCCATTAGGTAATGAAAGGTAAACCATAAGGAACAACCTTGCAATCACTCACAACCAAGCAAAACATCATATTGCCATACCAAATATTTACTAATGACAGAGAATCCTCTGAGCTACCCTCCAAGTGATAACTAACACCCCATTCAAGCACTGCATTGCATAGACAAATTGAATTGCAACAGTACAATAAAAAAAAAAACATATGCCACAGTTACACTGCACACACGTAAACACACGGAAACATCTAAATACTTGACACCTGATAACAGGGACTGTTCAGAGCCAACTCTCCAGCACCTTTTTACACCCAGACCAAACCATCTAGGTGCAATTAACATAGAATTCACAGATTCACTGCCCCAGGACATAGTGAACACAAATGTAACTTACTAGAGTGACATTTTCAAAGACATGTTTCACAGTTCCAATGCTTATCAAAACAGACATGGAAGCATCTGACTCACTTTACCCAATGTGCAATGTTAAAAGGCATATTCTACAGTTGAAATACATATTATTAAACACACACGAAACATCCCCCATGTTTTATACTTGCTGGAGCCCCAGATGCAAAAGAAAAACCGAGCCTTTACCTGCCAAGCGCGTTGTCTCTGGAACAAGTTATTAATATAAAGAAGACTCTCCCCATCTTTCCTACGATTCAGGAACATCTAACGGCACTGCTCTTCAAAGGACATGCTGAGCACAACACATTGCACCACTGAAACCCACTTTCACCTTCTGGAGTTCCCTTTCTCAGTTGCTTTCCTCTACCCATTTCAAATCCCTTGATATCTCTGCACCCTTCTTGTAAACTCGTTGATGCATCATATAAGTGTGGTGCTCTGTTGCTTCCCAGCTAGTCTTGTGCCTCATGAATCCCACAGATACGTACATAAATAGATGGGCCTCAGAACTCTGGCAGCACTCAAACAACCAAACACTTGAGGAATTGACAAGTCAGCATGACACAGTGGAGAACCGATCCTCGAGGCATTGTGAAGCTGGCAAGTTCAGTTAATTATTTCAATGCAAACACAAAACTAAACCCAACATACAGAACAATCAAATAACACACTTGCCTCCAAATTATGTTTTTCAGGTATACCTGCAGCCTCAAGTTACTTTGGCCAAACTGGCTCTTAGCAACGCACTCCTGACCCACCCACAGCCATGGCAAGCTCACACAAAGCCACAAACAACATTTACCCATACTACCATAGTAAAGATAATCACCACAACCACCACCAACACTACACAAATAAACGCACCCTTAAATGGTACAGCAAACTCACTTCTACATCTGCATCAGAAGATGTCACTGCCAGCTCAACAATACACATGCGCAACACACAAGCATACATACACTCATGCCTACAAGTGTCACCCAGTATGCAACAGTGGCAAAACTGTTGTTTTTATGTGAGAATATTAAAAGGTGCCCTACCAACAAGATATCAATGAGTTCCCTATACCTGGACCATTTGCAAAAAGTATATGCATAAGTTTATCCTGGGTACAATGCGTGTACATATCCACATCAAGTAAATACTATTCAGCATGTACTTTCAACATACAATGGAGCACTAGACAGCAAACATAATTCTGCTAACCATTTCATCTCCTATCTGCCTCAAACACAATACGAGGATCCTGGAATTCAATTACTCTGGTATGAAGTCTTGAGAATGACCAAGACAACTACCCATCAATGTTCATACCACAGATAGAAACTCACAGATCTATTATATTTTAAACAGAGCTGATCTATAATCTGTTTTATTACAAACCAATGTTATTATTTTTACAAAAATGATAAAAAATAACCAATGCTTACATAGAATATAATAAACAGAACACATTCAACAACTATGCCACAAACATAAAAAAGGTGTGTTGTCAAAACCAAAAATCTTTGTACATTCAACTTTCTACCACCAAATATGAATACTTTACAGAAACCAAAGGATATTGTTGTTGCTTATGACCTTCTTAACATGTTTCAGTTCCTAAATTCTACACTCCCTCACGCTCTCTCCAATCTGCCGATCTCTTCCTTCTCTCTGCCCACCACCCCCGTCCACATGCGCCTCCTCTCTTTTTTGTTCCTTTCAGCTCCTTGCTTCCCTTCACTGGAACTCCCTACCTCTCTCTATCCGTTCCATCCCCACCTATTCCTCCTTTCGTGTCTCCTTGAAATTTCTTCTTCTCCACTCCCCTCCCTGACACTCCCATCCCGTCCTTCCACCTTCCTCTCTCCTCGATGTTACCCTCCTCTTCTTACCTTTCTCTTCCTGCTCCGTTCCTCTTAAGTCCCCTCTCCTCCTGTCTCATCCTCAGCCTATTCCTCTTCCTGTTTCCCACTTCCTTCCCCTTCTCCACCCCTTCCTCTCTCGTTTATTTTCAGTGGCAAATTGTTCTACTTACTGTTTTACTGGTTTGATTCATATTTTGTAATTGCTTCTACAGTTTGTATTGTCTCCTTGTTGTTGTAAGAATGTAAAGCGCTTTGGCGTAAAGCGCTATATAAACACAATAAACATAAACATAAATAAACATAAAGGTTAATATTATGGAACCTTCATCCGGAGAAACAATTTAAAACAAACACCCAATGTGAAGTTCAACCACCACTTTTTCTCACCTTCACATGCAATCAGAGATGTAATATGCATTTCGGATTGTATCTTGTCTATTTTACTAATGTAAGCATTTTTTTCTTGTTAATGTGTTTGTCTGTTTATTTGTTTATCATGCACTTGTGTCATGATGGCATGTGATTGTGCACAATGTATCAACATGTTTATATATGTACATCAGATATTTGCTAAATATTTGTCATGTGTTATTGATCCAAACAAGCACAGCCCTGAAGAAGAGCCAAGCTCGAAACACGTGTAGGCGATTTATTTGCAAAACAAAAAATTGACATTGGTTATATTTTTAATGAAAAACAAACATTTTGTTATAACAATGCTACATTCTTCAATACAACTTTAGTGTTTCTCTTCATGAGGATATGCGCATTTACTTGTTGGTGTGAGGTGCACTGAGAAACTGGATGTGTGTTTTGTACTGTAAAAACTTTTCTCTGGTGACGTTAGGAAAGCATCCCTATCAGTACCAACTGCGACTCCAAACAATCTACTATTCCAGACTTTTAGCACAGGTTTGGGATGTATTCCCTTTCATTTGATTAATATATTTTCCTAATTTGCCAAAATACCTTCGGATACCTCATGAGGTGCATGCCCACCTAAAGGACCCTATCATGAAGCAGTTGGGCCTAGTGAAGTCAACACCTTGTGATAACACAAATGGATATAAAACTACTTTCTCATGTGACCAGGCAACTTGGCACCCCTGAACGACCCTGCATCTGTGCACTTGGCAATACCTCTGGTGACTCTCATCTTGATACATGTTGCGTTCTTGGAACATCTACTTCCCTATCTCTCTTGGGAACCCGGTGGCTTTATAAAAGACATATCAGCCCCTGCTCTTGGAAACACATGTCTTGAATGTATTTGCTTTATTCAACCTGTCTGTTGTAGTTGCCATTCCTCAGTGAAGGCAGTATGACCACAGCTTACTGTGATGCTTTGGCAATGTCTGATCGCCAGATCTTGTGCACAGCCAAAGGTGTCCTTCACGGCTCCAATACTAATCTATTGTTTGAAACAACATTGTTAAAATGCATTTCACTCCCAGGACCTGTCACCTGCTGGGCCTTGCAAACGATAGCTAATATCTGTGTGGGTTGTCACCCTTCCTCCAGAGACTTTGGCATTCTAAACACTTGCTGGGGGAGAAGCAGGAATTACATCTAATTAAATAACCAAGCCAGAAGTTCCAAAATACAGCATAATACTTTAAGAAAAGCTGCAACCTCCAACACAGCCTATTTCGAAATGGCAGAGCTCTTGCTAATGTGGCAGATAGCCCTTGTGTTAGTAAAGCACACCATTTCCCCTACTTCAGGTTTGCACTGATGGCACTTCAGCCACCCTTTTACCAGCTATGCAACGCTTTCCTAAATATAAAAACAACATATGCAAAGTCCACTAAATATAACCAAAACACAACATTATTCACTAATGCTAACTGCAAAGCCCTTAAAATACCCTGGACCTAAACTCTAAGTATAATGAACAATATGTTGCAGCTCCTCAATTCACCATAAAATCCTCTCTAAAATATGTCACATCTAATTACAATTAACATGTGTGCAGAACTGATAAACATAAAAAACTCAAATACTGACACTAAAATGACAATTCTTTATGCTACTATAATTCATACAACCTGGAGGTCTTCCCTCGCATGGGACATTGCACCTGCATCCCAACATGTCCCCCTTCAGTTAGTCCTTTAACTAATCTGCTTGCTTCTCTTTTCCTGTCAAAATTATCCTTGGGCCCCCACACCTTACACGTATTATGTAAACTTTCTCCACTCAAGGTATATTCTTCTGGGGTACATGTCATAAAGCAGCATCCCCATCCACTGCGGGTTTTACCCAATGTTCTGTGTAAGTCTCTGGATCAGGTGGGCAATAACAAAGTGTCCCTGGGGGACCAACTAGATGTTCTAACCTTACCATCTTGTGTTCAATCTCCCCATCCCATTTGTCTGTTTGTGTGTACACATTTTTCAAGAGGGGAGTGGCCTTACCTCTTTTAAGGATTAAGGCCATCATAGTTGTTCCTTTGGACAGCGTGGTCGTACAGCATCTCATCACCAGCTGACAGGAGCAAAATAGGAAAAGTACCAGGACAACGATGGGACCTAGCAATTTTGTGGCTAGGCCCAGCCGTGAAGGAGCCCATGAAAACAGTGAATTCAGCCAATCTTGCTCCATCCTTCTCCATTACAGCATGTAGATTGTGAGTGCCCCAATTGCATGTGTCAGAGACCCATTATCAGAGTCATTGTGGATTTCAATGTACAACAGGAGCTCCCAATTGTGGTGCAAATCCACCCTCCATAGCAGTGAGGAGGTTGAGAATATAACAGTTCTGAAGTGTCATTAACCGTATGGCCTTCAACGCTTGCCTAATGGTGTTGAGATTGTGTTCTGTGTCGTTCACAATCTAAATGAACTCCCAGTGCATTGTCTGGTGTCATTTGGAATTGGCCACTGTCTGTATGCCTGGAATGAGCAGGGAGATAAAAAATGTTTTGGTCCTACTGAAGAGATGATATTGTTTGGTAATGGCCTTAAGTTTCCTAATGGAATCATGGGAAAAGTAATTTGAGTGTTTCTGGTGGCAGAGGCTCATTGATCGGCAGGCCCGCTGGTGGGTAAGGGACACAGGTGTGACTGGGGTGTGCGCATTTGTTACAGTGAGATGGAGCCCTGGCATGCAAAATTGTGAGGGCACAGTCCCCTTTCCAGAATGGCGGGAGTTGGATGTATGCAAAACCCCTCAAAGTCCAAAACGTATCCATAATCAATGCAGTTCCTCCATTGAGGTCTGGAAACGTCAATGTCTTGTTACAGTGTCCATTAGTGCCAACAGCCACGTTGCCAATTCCTCTGAAACACAATGAGAATTGTGAAAGTATCTGTACTTCAATGGGTTGTTCACATAGCTTTATCCAAGTCAGGTGCTTAACATATTTTCCCAACACAGCATGACACATCTCATTGATATGTGCTACTGCTTCTTCCAATATCCCACCAGTCCACCTGCTTTGCAGCTCATCGATCCCCTGTCACACTAATTGATATGAAAAATGGTTCCTTCAAACTGTAATTGCGGTCTTATTTTGCACTTCAACCGCCTCTGTCCATTATTTTCAGAACACTCACTGTCATCAGCTCCTAGTATGGTTGCTTGAGCTGTGTGTACCTGAAACAACACATGCAATCTTCATAGAGCCAGGTGTACTAAACATTGTGCTATGAGAGGTGGCATTTCTTGGGGAAGGAATGGTCTTGGTGTGCAAGTTGGATGGGGAATCAGGGAGCAAATATAAAAGGAATTGTTTGACTTCTCTCTAGCCACACTCCTCATGCAATTATAATGTAAATTGTCAGACTTGGGGTGATGCACATCTGTAACTTTCTTTAAAAGAACTTCATCTGTAATCTTCTCTAAAGGGATCTCTTGGTCCAGGTGTCCCTTCGGCTTCTAATCACAGATACACGCCTGTTTTCTGACACTTGTGCTACTTCAATATCCTTATCTCCTCCCCATAAGAAAGGAAATCAAGAGATTGAGAGAGAGAGAGAGAGAGAGAGAGAGAGAGAGAGAGAGAGAGGCAACCAGTACACAAAATATTACTCCTAACATGATCCACTGCTCCTGGAGGCTGTGAAGAAGTGTTAGCATTTGTTTGTTTGTTTGCCCATAAGGACGTACTGATTTTAGAAATGTCAATAAACTCATCTTTTAGTGTTACTGGGGAAGGGTGCTGGTATCTTTTCGAATGTCTTTAAGGTGGATCCAAAGTTAAGACCAGCAACCTTGACAGCAGTGGGCATGGCGTAGACAACCTCATAAGGTCCTTGAAAGTGCTTCTCGTTACACTTGCTGATAAATGTGCGCATGAACACCTAATATCCCAGGGAGATCTGTGGTTATGACATGATATGGAATTTATGACGCGCCTATACACAAGTGTTTCAAGACTCGACAAGGCAAGGGAGGGGAAACAGAGGGACGACAGAGATAATGATCTTACTAGGCCTGGTGACATTGAGATTGCGCAAGTGCAGGGGACGCTGGAAGGGAAGAAATGTGGGGTTAGGTGGGATGGGGCAGTGCAGTGCATAGGATAAACACTAAAATAATAAATACAATAAAGAAAAAGTGTGGCCAGCTGATGGCAAGTGCAAGTGTAAGTGCAGACATCAGGTGACAAGTCCTGGTAGGTGGCTGTAAGGATACAGAAACAGTCCCCGAGTGCAAGGGTTGCCAGGGGGGCAGTGCGGGTGTGCAACTGGTGTGGGAGGCCCTGGGCCCGAGAACAGAGGGTAGCCACGTAACCAGTGCAGTGTCAGTTTCAGCCAAGAGATCAACAGGGGAGAGGATGTGAGACATCTTGAGGTGCTTCTTGAACCGGAGAGGGTTCTCCTCAAGTTTTAGAGAGGCAGGGAGGCTGTTCCAGAGGGATGCCCCAGCAGAAGGAAGAGATCTACCACCAACTCGTTGTTGGAGAAGATGATGTACAGATGCTGGGTCATTGATCTGTGATGTAGCCGGCTGTGGTGGATGTGGTCCAAGCTCTTGAGATATAACTTTAACACATTTGCTTAAGTCCCTAAGGTAGCCCTGAAATTCATCTCCTAATCCATCTGCTGTTTTGTGAGTGTCAGGGGCTATGCATGCAGTTGTCAGTGGTGTATGTAGCCTCCTGCCTGTCACAATCTCACAAGGGGCTAAATTGTGGTCCTTTCCTGGCTGGTTCCTGATGCTAAACAAAGCAAGAGGCAGATAGTGGAGCTAATTTCTAAGAGTGGCAAAGATTTGCAAGACGTTGCTTCAATAGTTCAATTAGGTACTCCACAATCCCATTGGCTTGCAGGTGGTAAACTGTACACCGTTTGTGCTTTATGCCTACTAGGGAGGTAATTTCTTTGAATCGTTCATTTACAAAGTGTGTTCCATTGTCAGATCTCAGGACATCACATATTCCCCAGAGAGGAAATACCTTACGTACCAAAAATGTGGCTACCAATTTGCCATCAGGGTGGACACCAGGTTCTGCTTCAAGCCAATGAGAGAATGTGCACACTACAACAATTAAATAAAAATAGTTACTGCACCTGTTAACCATGTCAACATAATCAATGTGGAGCTCCCAGAAGGGCCATGAGGGTACGGTAATGTCCCCATGTTTTTAGGGTGTGGCCTATACTCTTCAAGTGGCATATGGTACAGTTAATGACAACATTAGCTATGTGTTCCTTGCGATTGGGGACAAACCAGTTCTCTTGAATATCTGCTGCATTATACTGCTTAGATGAATGTGCAGGGTAGTGCAGTTGTTTGAGGGCAACTGTAAGCAATTCCCGGGGCATTACTACTTTACCTGTGATATTTTGTTTCCAAATCAAATATGTGGGGATTGAGAACATCCTCTTTTGATCCATAAGTCCTTCCCTATTGCGGGGCATTCCCCTGCAGCTCAATAATCTGCATGAGGGGTACTGCACTGTATGGTGCTGGCAACTGAGCCTGCTGCAATTCTATGTCAGGAGCCATTGTAGTATCTGTTACTTCCAGTTCTGCTGCTTGTGTGGAAAAATGTGAGGGCAATATATGTTTTCCATGACATCATAAGCTACACCTACAAGGCTCACTGCTGCTGCACCAGTGTGCCTCTGTCCCATATTCTGATCAATCGTTGATGACCCATCAAAAAGAGAACCTCCCCATCCTCAAGTGCATCTTCACTGACCACAATACCATCATTGTCAGGGCCTTTGTATGTTAAACAACCATGCACTGAATAATCTGCCTATACAGGCTCTGCAATCAAGGTGGCTGAGTTCACTGTGCCTCAAAGAACACCAGGGTGCCCTGAATCATCAGTAGAGCAGGGGCAACAATCTATAGAACACAAATTCTCCTTGACCTAACCAGTATATATAATTACTATATAATACTTCTGAATACACCTATTACTGTCTGTGTATCAGCAAATGACGTCCTAAGTATGTAAGGCAAGGGACACACCAAAGGATCCACCCAAAAAGATAACCAGTGGTGTAACAAATCCAAAACAATGACCAATTTATTATATTAAATAAAAAAAATAAAAAAATACAAAAAGACTAAGATCACAAAAACATCAAAATGAACATATAACATTGAATTCACAAATATAAATATCAATGGGTGTGTGTGAACAAATTTACAAAAAGTTCATACAGTAACAATAAATCACAAAGTTTATGAAATTCACCTGAGACCCATAGTCTACATCAGAAATACTGTGGAACCCACTAGGCTATTAAAACAGGGTTTATCTATAATCTATAGTCAACTATCACATAACGGACACAAGTGAGTCCAAATGGGTGCCTAAAAAGTGCAAAAATACTATGAACAACTCAAAGTAGGCCTATTGAATTAAAAGGTCCACCAGGCCATAGTCGCCTAAATAATAATCCTAGTTTTGACTTCACCAAAACAGTCTTCCTCAGGATCAAACAGGAGATAAAGGGTCTTCAATTAGTGACTCCAATTCCTCTAGGTGTATTTGGAACTTTTTGAGACCGTCTTAACAGATGGTATAAGGACGGTCGACTAAGTGTTTTTCCGATTATCGAGGGGTACGCGCCGTGGCTCTGAGGACTGCGGAAATGACCTGTGGAAAGCGGGATCGTGTGTAACAGAGAAGGGTCGGTGGGAGCCCCCTTTGAAGAAAAGTCCTGTCCGGTCACTGCAGTCCACCCCTGAAGGGCGTCGAGAGTCATAGGCTGATAGGGTGTACTCAATGCCATAGACCTTCAGCAGATCCGTGGAGTAAAGTATGACATAGGCATGGCAAAATGGAGGGAAGAGTTCACTGTATATTGTGCGATTGTGAAGAAATAAGAGATTAAGGAAAGAAAGAGATATCTTCCAAAAAGGGTTGGGGCAGATCACGTGGTGAGCCTTGTTACGGGGCAGTAATAAAAAAGAGTCAGATCCCTCACAGAGAGTGCGAAGACAGCTGCATTTTATTTGCGTAATCATTGCTGGCGCCGGCCTTATGTTGCAAGATAGTTTAGAACTTGTTGAAGTTTTTTGTATGTATTTGTGGAAAATGTAAGGTGTTGGTGTGGACCGAGGAGTGTGGTCTGGTATGGGAGCAGTGAGGTGGGGCTGCTCGGAGCCTGAGTGGCATTTTATGGTGCTGTTCAAAAGGCTTCAATGAGGGGGGCGCTGTTGCGTGCAAATAAAATGGCCGCCTGATTGGAGTGCTCCGATCCAGAGGACATCCTTAATATAAATTAATCCTGTCTGGGGCCGCGAAGAGAGGAAGCGACTACATCGGCTGTTACCTGCATTCCTACTACAGGCTGTGAGCAAATCCTGTGTGAAACCGCGGAAGCACGGCAGAGTTCGGAGCTCCGATTCACGAGGCGGCCTGCCCGGATGACCGCGAGCCGCCCCTGAGATCCGGAAGAGTCATACGCCAGATCGAGGCTCTGCAGGTGCCGCAGGGCCGCGCGGGGGAGGTGCGCTGATCCCGGCGGCGCTGCCTTGATACGCGGGCTTACGGGCAGACCGTGTGTGTTGGCGCCGAGGTCCCTGCAAGACGGAGGATTGACTGTGGTTACTACCTACCTCCCGAACAACGGCTGGATCTACGCGCGGTCTCCCACGCAAGGCCCCAGCTGTGGGTCTGCCGCCAATCGTGCTCCGACTGGTGCTGCAAAAGCAGGTGAGGGGCTTTAAAGTGCACGGACCCAGCTGCATTGAGGCGAACATACAGCGGTTCGCAGAATAATCCGTAAATATCCTCCATGTATTGCCCGCCAATCGGAGACGCTGATTAATGTGGCACACTGCATCCATATAGTGGACTTTGCGCTATATTATACCTGCAAAACCTCTGTGCTGTTTAACTGAGGGTGCTGCCCCTCTGCTGTTTTGTCACTGAGAGAGGCCCATACAATTCTAGTGATCCTGTTATCAGATCGGCACTATTGGAAGAAGTACGTGATCTGTGGAAAATTGGCTACCTAATACAGCTGGCCAGACTGCACCACAAACTCGAGTGGCTGGACAGCCGTTGACATGTATGGGCGCTAAAGGCAACCTGACACACTACCAATAATCCGTTGGAGGGTTGAGAGGAGACGGGCTGGCTGATGGCAAAAATGGTGGAAGTCCTCCACATATAAGGACTGTTGCGACCAAAGGTATCGTAGCACTGCTGCCGCGTTGCGCGAAACCTGAATCAATATAGGCAGAGACCTGAGCTCAGCCCCAACCCACTGTGACACTTTGGTTGGCAGCTCCTACAACGGGCATAACCCCTGCCTGCAACTTACTACCAATAAAAATCCAATTTACATTATCAGGCAGGACATATGGGAATATTACCTCACGGCAGAGCGGCCTGGAACCCATGCAGCAACAACTTCTCTGGGTTATGAGAGTTGATATACCGGTACTCACCGAGTAGTGTAACAGAGCCAACTGCACGAACGATACTATACCATTGTGTGAGACTGCCCTGACCCAAGTCATCGATCCTTGCTCCGTATAGACGGCTCATGGGCCGAAACGAGAAGAAAAGCACAGGGGGGAAGAAAACCGGCCCGATGGACTAATTTACCAGCACCCAACCTCATGGGACACCGACAGCCACATCCATGGGAAAAGACAATCTTGCTGAGACGGGGCATGACGCCAGAGAGGACCGTCTAATGTCCATGGTACAGAGCGGCTTCCTAGCGGTGAATGTTAAGCTAGACGATATTGTTTCAACCATCGGCTCCCTTAAGGCTAGAGTAGACAAGGAAAGCTCTCGCATCACTGAGGCCGAAAGCAGAATCAGTACTAATGAGGATGCGATAACACAACATGGCCGGGACATAGCACAGCTTAAGGGAGAACTGCGCAAAACTCAAGCAAAATGCGAAGACCTTGAATCTAGATCTAGGAGAAACAATATCCGTGTTGTCGGCATTCCAGAATCCTTCTGCAAGGGACTGATGGAGAGACAGGTAGAGGCCTTGTTGAAAACCCTTCTGTGAACGGAATCTTTCTCTGACCACTTTCTAGTTGAGAGGGCTCATTGTATGCTGGCGCCACCGCCCAGACCTGGGGCGCCACCGCGCATGATCATTGTCCGTCTCCTCAGTTACAGAGATAGGGACACAGTGCTCAAGCTGTCCAGAGAAAAGGGCTCCCTGCAATACGTAGGTAGCAAAATTCACATATGTCCCGATTTCTTGACCAGAGTCCAGATGCAACGCAAATCCTACGAACAGGCCAAAGGGCTTTTGAGGTTGCGCCATGTCCCGTATGCCCTCATCTTCCCAGCGAAATTGCAGATTCAACATGGAGGCAGATGGCATTTCTTTGAGAACCCACGGATGCCATTTCGTACATTGAGTCGTCTATCCCTATACCTCTGGAAGATCGGCCACGAGATCGGAATAGGCCCCCGCGACCGGGGGATGGCATCCCGGACTCAGCAGACTGAAATGAGAGTATGGAAACATCCTGTTAGGGTCATGT
Source organism: Ambystoma mexicanum (assembly GCF_040938575.1). NCBI lineage: Eukaryota > Metazoa > Chordata > Amphibia > Caudata > Ambystomatidae > Ambystoma > Ambystoma mexicanum. The sequence goes on along the minus strand of NC_090929.1, from coordinate 278,357,406 downwards.
GGCTGACCCTCTGGGGAATAACGGCCCCAGTTGATATTGTTTTCAAAAAGTTGGGATCGTGAGCCTCTACTGACGGAGGCCTGGCGACTGCGACTAGCGACCCTCAGGAACGTTCCACAGGTTATGGGGGAAGGGATACATCATCGGGTTGGGGTTGATGGTGAGGGTGGAGGTGGGGGAAGGGCACAAAGTTTTGCCATGGTTGGCAAATGGTTTAAAATACCGAGTCAGATTACGGCAGGTACGACGGTTACAGTTTATGGCACGGGCGAACTACTTCACACATGGATATTGAAATTATACTATGGTACTGAGTGACAAAGGTGTAAGTGTTAAACTTCTCTCATGGAACATACAGGGCTTGAACAACCCAATTAAATCTAGGAAAATTGTAGCATATGTTACCAGACATAGCCCCCAGATTATACTGTTGCAGGAGACGCACGCACTGGGGCAGGTTTGCTCCAATTTCCTTTCTAGGTGGGGCTCACTGAGATATTATACTGAATACTCCTTCCAGTCTAGAGGAGTCCTTACCCTAATACACCCGAAACTGGGCTTCCGTACTCATGATGTTAAGATAGATCAACAGGGAAGATATGTTTTGGTATGGGGAGAATTGGCAGGACGAAAGATGGTTTTGGTTAACACGTATGGCCCCAACATGGATGACCCCGAATTCTATAATGCTATATATAATATGTTGATTGGAGATGAAGATATTGCAGTGGTCTGGGGGGGAGATTTCAATACAATCCTTGACATGTCTCTTGACAGATCTACAACGTTACACAGAGCCTTAACCAGAACCGCATTAGCCGTACAACAAATAATGCAACAAATGACTATGGTAGACATCTGGCCAGAATTACACCCCCTAGAGCAGCGCCTCACATTCTACTCATCAGTGCATAATTCAGAGTCTCGAATTGATTACTGGTTAATTAGCTCCACACTTGCGAATATGGTCCAGCACTGTGAGATGTATCCCCGCACTCTCTCAGATTACTCCCCTGTGTCACTTACTTTGAGTATTGACGAAGCTGCCCCCAGGGCCAGACGCTGGAGAATGCCCCCTGCCCTACTCAGAGACCTAAATGTCTGCGAATCATTGCGTACTGAAATAGAGGATTTTTTTTCAAATAAACGAGGGGTTGGTGGAACAGTGCGCCACATTATGGGAAACATTTAAGGTGTGGGTTCGAGGTGCAATCATGGCTAAGACCACAGGCTTACTTAAAACAGTTAGACGTGAGCTGGACACCACGGAAGCCAAACTTGAGCTCCTGGAGTTTGAGTACACCTCTACACATAGTAAGGAGGCCATTCTAGATATCCACACAACATTAGTAGATTTTAATAAACTTGCTGCAAGGGAGGTACAATATATGACTGCCCCGATCCGAGCTCGTAGATACGGGGAGAGCAATAAAGCAGGGAGACTCCTGGCCCAGATGCTCAAGGCCGAACATGCTCACCCCCCTATAGCAGCCATCCAGGCGCCTAGTGGGGACATAGTAAATGGTGAACGAGAAATTAATGACATGTTTTCTGCATTCTACAAATCACTATACTCTAATAGGGACACCAAAACTAAAGAAGAAATAGCGGGGTACCTGCATGTTATGGATCTCCCGACCTTGATCTCTGATACCCGCATGTTATTGGATGCATCCATAACACTCGTTGAAATTTCAGAGACAATAAAAGCATTAACCTCTGGTAAGGCCCCTGGTCCTGACGGACTAGGTGCCGAAACTTATAAAGAATTCCATGACATAATAGCCCCCCTCTTACTGACCGTGTGGGAAGAAGCAATGGAATGTGGCATACTACCAGAAACCATGCGAGAGGCAGTCATAACTGTTCTGCTTAAACCCCGTAGACCCCTCAGGACATGGGGTCATATAGACCCCTCTCGCTTATTAACACAGATGCGAAGATTTTCGCCAAAATCCTGGCCACCAGGCTGCTGCCCTATATGCCCATACTGGTGGATCCCGACCAGGCTGGCTTTGTACCAACAAGATCTACTGCTCTCAATCTGCGCAGACTCTTCGGAGTTATGCCACAGATAGATCCGGCGGCGGACACAGTGGCGGCCTCCCTTGATGCCGAGAAAGCGTTTGACTCTGTCTCCTGGGTCTATCTATTTCAGGTCCTTGAGAGATTTGGGTTGGGACGATATTTTGTCAACTGTGTTAAGCTATTATACACCTCCCCGGGAGCAAAAATACTAACGAATCAAACCATGTCGTCCCTGTTTCGTCTTGGTAGAGGCACTAGACAGGGTTGTCCCTTCTCCCCAATCCTGTTTGCACTTACCATAGAACCCATGGCTGAATATGTCTGACAAAATCATGCATGTAGAAGTCTTTGTATGACTGGGAAACCGCAAATCATCTCCCTATATGCGGACGATACCCTATTATACATTAGGAACCCGGAAGTAAATCTAGGACCAATTATGTCGGAGGTTGAGACGTTCTCCGAGTACTCGCGATACAAGATCAGGTATCTAAGTCGGAACTGTTCCCGCTTACACCCAGAACTAGAGAAATGTCAGATACACATGGATTTAAATGGTCACCTATACATATCTGTTATTTGGGGATCATGGTTTCAAAAGACGGGAGCACACTGTATACGGAAAATCATGGTGAACTTTTACAATCCCTTACAGCTAAACTACAATCCTGGAGTAAGCTCCCCTTATCCCTATATGGGGGAATATCCTTACTTAAGATGACTGTATTACCCAAACTCCTCTATCTCTTTTGCAACGTACCGATCTGGCCGGGCAGAGCCTTCTTTAACAAACTCAAGGCTCTAACCACCACATTTGTATGGGGAGGAAAGACGCCTAGGTTGAAATGGTCCAAAATGATAGAACCCTTCGAAAACGGTGGGATTGCAGCCCCAGATTTTGAGCTTTATTACTTAACATCGCAGGCACACTTTGCGAGACATTGGTTTGACCCGGAAGACACAGCTCCACACATCCCCCTGGAAAGATTTGCAGCAGCCCCTATAGAACTACGAGCGGTCATGTTTGATCTTAAACGAAAAGAACCATGCAAATATGACCCTGTAAACGCCACTGCACGCGCATGGTCTATGATATATAAGAGGCTCACCCTTACAACCCTGTATGACCCGGAAGTGCCATTATGGAACTTCCCAGGCATAAGCCCCATGTTTGATAAGGCCCTCCAGGGTGCTTGGGACCCACAAAAGCAATTTCGAATGCGAGATTTGTTTCTGGAAGGGAAATACTGTGCTCTTGACGATTTTATCGGGCCGGCGGGTGGAGATCACCTTAAGCGATTTCAGTTTCATAGAATAAGGTCTGCCTTTGCCGCTAAATGGCCCTCGTTCCCAGAAAAACCGGCCACACATGAATGTATTGCAGCCATGACAGAACCAGGTGGATGGACATAGAAAAAGTCTGTCTGCGCTCTATAGCCTTGTCCAAACACACTCCAAGCCAAGCAATGATATTAAAGGGAACTGGGAACGGGACCTGGGGATGGAACTGTGTGAAGACACGTGGTTGGAATACTGCCAGTTGACCAAACACGTATCCATGAACTCAGGGCTTCGGCTCATTCAGTTTAAGGTTCTTAACCAGCTACACTACACCCCAGCCAAGTTAGCTAAATTTGTGCAAGGCCACACAGGAAAATGCCCTAAATGCGATTCCCCTGATGCAGACTCTTATCACATGTACTGGGCCTGCCCACCAGTTACTGCATTCTGGGGGGAGGTGGCAGAGATCCTGGAAGACATCACGGCAATACCTGCCACACCTTCCCCACTGAAATATCTCTTTGGGGATATCGGTAAAGCTGCAACCACCACTAGACGATTATTTAACTTGGCATGTGTGGTTGCAAAACGTAATATACTAAAATGTTGGAAATCAGTATATCCTCCAAGATGGCTGGACTTTTTGAAAGACCTGTCAATGGTCAACGAACTGGAGGAACAATTCATTATAACATTGCCATCGAGATGCCGTCCCAAAGACATATGGGCACTGCTCAGGCTATATTTATGTAATATGATATCTGATGAAGAAGATAATCCATCGTCACCACTCTAGTACTGTCATGCAATGTGAAAAGGTGCAACTTATATTGTAAATGTGCATCTATGTTGTTGTGATCGATGTGCTTCGCCCACTGCCAACCAGTTTAGTCTTGTTGTAACTCTCTGAACCAAAATAAAAATAAAAAAAATTAAAAAAAGGGTTCAATGAAACAGCAGGAGTGCTCTCAGAGAGAGATGCAGAGTTGTTGATTTGAGGGGAAATATTGTGGAATAATGTTGTGTAAAGGAGATACAAAGGGGAGCAAAAATTGAAGTACAGTTTCCAATAATTAGTTAGTTTAGTTCTGAAACCATTACCATGGGGGACACCCCCACCATTCATTTATGTAAATCATTGTCCCAGTATAAGGACAACATTATTATGTGCCACACACAAGGGGTTAGGGACATGGAGGGCAAAATGTGTATGACGTGACCATAAGAAGGCACTCATTCGAATACATTAATTCAATACATGTGCACCTATTCACATGCCACATATATGGAAAAACAGCCAAATACGAAAGAATGTATTCTTAATCAGCATGACGAGGGGTGTGTGACATCTATGGCTCCTCCTCTTTCACAGAGCAAGGAGCAGTCCTCAACTGCACAGGGATTATACACATTACACAAATTAAAAGAAGGGGCAGTATATACTAATCCCACATATGCACCTCCCACATATAGTAGTGGAAACATTATAAGTGGAAAGAAAGCAAACAAAGACCAGAGTCCACACATGTAGAATGTGACGAGCTTTGGACTTGCAAGCCAAGTTAATGCAGCAGAGGAAGTGGTTCAGAGAGAGAGGGGCAGGCAAGACGACAGGAGTGAGACTGCAATAGCACCCAATGAATGGGTGAGAGGACAAATCATGCTTAAATTCGATGGAAAAAGCATTGCTGATTCTAAAGAGAAGGCAAAGGAAGCTAGAGACAGGCAGGAGAAAGAAGAAGAGAAAAGAATGGAGGAAGAACGAGAAAGAGATCAAAGAAGGGATGAGAGAGATAATGAAAAAAGTAATGAAGAACAAAGGGAGAGTAGTATGAATCACAATTTTTTAACTCTCCTTTTTTAAAAACCTTTTTATCCATAACTGCAATTAGCATACACACGATAATAGCTAACCGTAAATGCCCACAAACAACTGTGGTTATCTGTAAAAAGCATGCAAAATCCACAACTCTTCCCTGCTCTCTCAGGCACTCAGTAAGTGCCCCATTTCTTGGTATGCACCCCCAACTCCCCTCAAGTCCTTTTATCCTCACTAGTCCTCTCCCATTTCCCTCCAAAACTCATCATTTTGTGTGTCACACTTTCATTCCCAATCACGATTTCAATTATAGCCAGGGTTTTCCCAAGTGATAACCGTGGTTATGCGAAAACGTTGAAGCTCTGAACTTAGTCCCCAGCCCCTCCCCTAATTTCCCAATTTCACATGGTATCCTCTTTCACCGTCCCCACCTCTAGTCTGATGCCATTCCATCCTTTTTCCTCATCCAAATGACTTTTTTTTCCAATTTACATGTTCAGCTAATCCTGTTATACCCATTATAACTGTGAGTATCTCTTGATTCAAGCAAAAAAAAATCGGCTTTTCATTTCTGAAAGGTCTCTGCTACAAACACCATGGTAAAAATGTAGATATCATTTTTCAAAAATGGGGCACCTATGCAACTACTGGACGGAATAACCCTAGGCCCCTCTCGGATATCGAGTCAATGCTTCGTGCCCAAGTTGTTTCATACCTAGTGCAGTTCAGTCCAGCGTTTTTGCTGTGGGCTGTGCAGACATTTTTATTTTTTTTTCCCTATGGGAAAATTAAAGCGAGTCAGTCCAAAATAAGTGTTTTTTGCTTTCTTAATAGCTTTTTCATTTCTTAACAAATCTTTCCTGAAATGTCCAGTCTGGGTTCTTTGTTTGTAAACTATCAGCCAAATCCCTCATGGAAGTCAAAAGTTATTATCCATTACACTTGTGTATAGGCGCATTTTAAAAGCCATATCATATCATATCATATCATTACATTTGCAGGTTTCCTACGGAACTTGATACTCAACTTAACTATAGTGTGGTGACCACCACATAATAATATATACATACTGTATACAGTATACTGTATACTGTATACTGTATACTGTATAAACACTGTAAATACATTTTTTTTGTTTTCTTTAATAGTTTGTTATAGTTAAAGCAAGTTTAAACAATTGGAAATATGAAATGTGATGTATACATTGTGAGGAACCTGGGGGTGCCCTCACTTCTTTTTCTCAAGGCTCCTCCTCTCGGTGACCAGGGAAAGGCCATCCCTTTTGGATCCCTACCCTGGCGGTGGATATGCAAGGGAGTATCAACTGGGTGGAGGGAACTTGGGGGCGGGGAGAGGATATCCCTAGGTGAGACATAGTATCCCCATTCCCTTTTGAGAATGAACCTTCTATCCCTCAAGCCTTTGTATGATTATTGTCAGACCTTTCCCTTTCCTTCACTCCAGAATGGCCCTCAAAAGCACCACTTCAATCGTCATTTGGGTGCGATAAACACATGTCAGCCTTATATTGTTAATCCAAACACATATCAGTCAAGTAACAAGACGGGGAAAAATCAACACAGAGGTATGCACACTTTCCTTAATTCAGATATATCTAAACAACACTCTGGTACGGAGATGAAGAAGAAGGCTATGGAGATGTACCAATGGAACAGCTAGGCATGTCCAGCTAATGCGTTTCACTATGTCAGGCAATCGAACTTCATAACCCACACATGTGGTCATTTTACAATTATAATGAGTATAAAAAGACTTGCCACCCAGCAAGAAGGGGAACACAGAAGCGGGCTGCGGAAGTCGGCTGGAGAGAAGTTGGATGGAGAAGGAGGAGCGAGAGACATGGGAACAGGAGCAGAATCGAGCAGGAGAGAGGGACGCTGTGGTAGAGGCTGCCCGGGAGACTATCTGGAAGCCCTCCTTGCCAGGTGCATGAAGCAGGAGCTGTGGGGTGCCGAAGCACTCCAGTTGCTGCAAGAGCCAGGAGAGTGAGCAGTGCTCTCTATTGCATCCGGAAAGGGAGAGCGGAGTCTGGGAAACCGGAAAACAGTGCAGGGAGCAGTGGGAAGACGAAGGTAGCTGCCGTGTGGAGCTGGTGAGTCAAAACAGGAAAACGCTCTTACCAGGGTGTTCCGAGAGCCTGAAATACGCACTCTTGAATATCGAATGAAAATGGTTAAAAGCACTTTTGAATGCCAATACAATACAATGTCAATGCCAATACAAGTGCTCTAGAAAATCGAATGAACTGAAAGTTGTTATTAGCAATTGTGAAGGCTTAAACAGATACTTTTGAATATCGAACAAATGAAAAAACATTTTAACCACTTTTGAATGCCACACAGAGCAACAGCAAGTTATGAGTACTTGGGAATAGAATGGAAACAAAGTGGTGCAAGTAGCAGATACCACGGAATGAATTGTTTGGAACACAAGTGCTGGCAAAGCTAAGAGAACACCAAGGTTATGAGAGAAGAAACCAAGTATTGGGCAAAGCTATACGAGTTCAAGAAAATGCAGGTTAAGGGAAAACCTGTATTGGCAAGAGCCATAGGAATACAGAAGGTGTAACAAAGTTCATGGTGGCCAACCAAGCCACGGTAAAGCATTGGAATAGTGTGATACTGATGAAAGAAATAAGCATCACTGAAAAAGGAAAGCAGTGGACAGTTGTTGATGAAAAACGGATAGGAAGAGGTATCAGATGCGTGACCTGTAAAGGGTGCACCGTGTGGTCCGACAACTGCGACTAGACCGAGTGTTCCCTTTTATGAAAGTATCCATAAAGAAGCCAGTGTTTTGCAACAGCCGCTTATGTGATTTTGAAGTCAAGAAACCAACTTATTTGGTGAACCAGTGAAAAGTACTGATGACAAGAGAGTTAGGAAGTGTCCCAAGGAATTGTATTGTTTTAAAGCTGGAATATTTGAACCCTTGGGGAAGGGAACCCTGATATCTTGTGAACTGGTTAGAACTTGAGGAAAAAGAAACTGATTACAAGCCAAGAGCTGGAAGATGCTCAGAACTATTTCAAACACTATTTCATTTGATGCTGACATCCCTACACATTGTATGCAGTTAGTTCTGAGGGCAAGTATACGATGTGGACACAGGCTGTTATTTGATTCAGACATTCTAACACAGACCATTCTTAGATTTCTTTAAGTAGGGACAAGTTAGGTCTTACTCAATTCTTCATTTTAAGTTCAATACAACGGTTGAGTACACATTTGAAACTGTTGTTTGTGTCTACTTCATGATGCCTTCACAATATGTAAAACAGTGGATTATGATGAACATAAATTCTCATTAAAATGTATTTAAAACATGTTCCCTATGCAGTGATTAAAGGGATGGCAATAAGGAAGAAAGGGATAAACAGGTAAGAAATATACATTTGTAATCTCAGTATTGTTGTGCAGGGTAAGCAAGGAAAACTACACTTCTTACTGGCAATGTGAACTAGGCAAATGCTCCAATGTAAAATTCCATTCATAATTCAAAACCAATGCTCAAAGTCCACTTTGATTTACATTAAGCACTTCCAGTTAGGAAAAGAATTTCCATAGACAATGCTCACATTTCCAAAGTGTAGATTCTTTTCACCCAAGAACGTAAAACAATCAAGCACACGGAAGAATGCAAACAACATTGAATACCTGCTATTCAAAATCACATCAATTAAAACAATCATCTTGCTACACACGTATTCTAATTGCATCCATGTATTTACTTAAAACCTATCCAAGCCTAGAAAAAACCATGCCAAAACGAAAATGTATGCTAGCCAATAAAGTCCAGTCTTCCCTTACAAACCCTAGAAAAATCACAAATAAAAGGAAATGCGGCAAGAAATAATTCATCAAAAATGCATAAAGACATCATTCTACAGTATTAAGAAAATAAATAATTCCGGGCTCATTCCAAATTTGGTGGTAATTATGGTGGTAATTCTACCATGCAGATTTACTGTTGCAGGCTATGTGGTTGGTGAAATTATCACCACATTACGAGGCAATGAGTGTGGAAAAGTCCACCTTGCGGTAACAATACTTCTGCATGGTGGGGTTACCATCAAAATCCTCACCTGAGTGGTAATTCCTCAGATTTCTGGTGGAATTACAGTTACCGCCATCAACATTTGGAGGAATTACTAAACAGTAATTCTTCCCAAAATTGGCGGAATCACCACCAGGAAGAAATAACCTCCCCTCGAAAATGGATGCTTCACCCATCAGTGAAGGGATACTTCATTCGATGCTGCACCAAGCCTCTCTGCTCTGATCACTCCCTGTGGCCACTACACAATCTCTTTAGGCCTACAGCACCCATTGCATTCTAGAAGGCAAGAGACATTCACCAGTTGCATGGAAACAAGCTATCATGAACCATGGGTCCCATGTGGAACATCCACACCCTTCCCCACAAGAAATGTATTGGGTGGGATAAGATCAACGGTGTAATGCAATGCACAAACAACCCCTTTTGCACATAGGATCTGATAGCATTTCACTTAACTCATTGCAGGTAGCCATGGCAGCAAGGAGGAGCAGGAAGGCCTCAGGACATCAGGTACCTCTGGACCTTCCACTGAAACCTCAATGCCACCCACAACAAAACTTCCAGGGATGCAGGGCTGAGTCCTGGCAGAGATTACAAAAAGCACACAAATGTCTGCATCAGCCACCACTGTGCCAGATGCCTCAACAACAGAATCAGCTGTGGCTGCCAGCACTGATCAAACCAGTGTCATCCCCACCTCTGGCAACTGTGACACTGTGGCCACCACCACCATCACCATGACATCTGCACATGTTCCACCATGACGCCCACAGTAGCGACCACCAGCACAGCTGCATGTGTTCCTGTGTCTCAGACTGCCAGTGTGCCAATTACAACCTCTGGGACAAGGGTTTCAGTGGATGCCAGAAATCCAGCCCCCACACTCCTGTCATCACAAGGGATGTGCCCCACCAGCTTAACTCTTCACCACTTCCCTCCTCTTTCCTCTCACCACCACTCCATTGCCCATGCACACTGGCCAGGCTCTGGCATCATGATCAGGATAGGTATTCCACTTCCGATGATGGTGACACTGCAGATCGTGGGCTTATTGTATCTGAGGGGGCAGGCATGAATGTTACAAATACCATATCATATCATATCATGAGCCACCATTAACGGTCCCCACAAACACACTGGATATCATCTGGCAAAGACTCAACCTGATGGAGCCGAGCCTGGAGGGAATTGAGGGCATGGTAGAGGAGCACCTGGGGCAATCTCAGTCCATGTGTGATGCCATTCAGGGTGCACAGAGAAGGGTGGCCTCCACTGTGGAGAGTCAGAGCAGGAGGGTGGCAGATGCCACAGCGGCAGTGAGAGTAGTGGCCCAAAGAGTGCAGGAGTTGGCAGAGTCCATTTCCTCAGGCAAGAAGACCATGCTGAGGGCGATCACTCTGACTCTCAAGCACATTCGTAAGGGTGACATGGCCACCTTCATGTTGGCCATGCCCTCAGAGGAATCTATGTTCCACAATGCACCACATTGTGGCACGCTCGACAGAGACAGCGCACCCCACCACCTGCAACACATGGTTGTTTCAAGAGCCAAAGGAAATAGGAGGGACCGTGCCAAAGCCACTGGTTTGGGGATGTGGGTGGTGGGTGGCATGATTGTTGGGGATCTATACGGTATTCTTTGAGTATACCTTCTAGTATTGTATGTAGTGACATTATGTTACAGTGCAATGTGGTTAGAAGGAGATTCCAAACATGTCCCGAATGAACTCATGGCGGATGATGTGCCCTTCTCTTGCATCCTCACATACAACTTGAGGTGGCCTCTGATTACCTACATTATCAGTCTGAGTCTGGGTGCCCAATGTATTCCTCTGGAGGCAATGGGACACTTTTCTGTATGCACGTGTTGTGCAGCATTACACAGACCATGACCACCTTCCCCACCTTCTAATGAGTGTACATGAGTGCCCCACTGTCTGCTAGGGGTAATGGAATCTTCCTTTGATAGGTCCAAATGTGAGCTCAATGCACACTGCGGTCCATACACGTACCTCGTATGCCATCTCCTGTGGAGTTACTGGCCTTATGAGGGGTGGATAGCCTGTGTCCCCTGCAACAGGTAAATGTCCTTTTTAATGATGGAAGTGTTAATTGTGTACACATGCCTCATTTCACAGTGCAACATGAGTTCATTTAACATCTGGTACATCACTTGAAATACATGGAGCCTCTCTCTTCATGACATTAGGGGTGTCTGGCCATACAATGGCTGATAGCAAACGAGTACTATTAATCCTGCTGCATGGTGAATGTGTTTCCCACCTTTTTCGCCACGTTATCACAACTCCTGCATCACCCTTTCTCGTTTCAATATCACTGCCCTGCTGCAACGTTTTATTTGTCATTGTGCTGTGCAAAGTTGGGCAGTCTTGTCCATTATATGCCTTTCGGTGTGTTAGTGTGAGATGGTTATTATCAGCGATTGTGGGACACACATCAATACATCCTGAGTATCCCGCTATCAGGGCCACACATGTCACACTGGGCCTAAAGGAGGGATGATTTGGGCAATAGACTGTTCACTCTGTAGTGTATAGCTGTGTACCTCAATGCATTGTTGCTCTCTGATGCATCATGTTCTTGCATGTGTTTGTCCATGCATTATATCTGTATGTTAGTACACCTCTTCCCCCTCCCACTTCTACATTCCCCCTTTCACATAATTAGGCCCACATTTCCACCTTTGCTACTAACCCAATTACCATGTATTATGGTCCCTGTGGGAGTAAATGTATGATGACAGGGGTGCTGTTCCTCAGGATCATAGCATCATGGGTTGAACCTGGGAAATGGGCACAGCAGTGTCTAACTGTCAGATCAGCATTGCATGTCATGTGTATGCTCATAGAATGGTACTACTGTCTGTTGTGGCACATTCACTCCTGTGCCTGTGTTGGTACCACTGTGCCAATCACATTGGAGCAGTGGACTGTGGCATTAAAACTTGCCTTGGTGGCATGCACCTGGTTTGGGGTAGTGGGCATAGCGATGTGATTTGGTGCATGTCCCATTAGTGCATCAATCACATGTGCCACAACCTTGGAAAAAGTTGTCTGCGACATAACATGTAGCATCCTAATGGTGTGCCTAAATGTGCCCATGGTTAGGAAGGGCCAGACAGCCGCCAGCTTTAGCAGGGGTGGGTTGACAGTCCTAATTCTGATATCCACTGAGGTCTAGCTGTATAAGGCTCAGCAGCTCAGCTATGGTGTCCCCATTCAGCCGGTAGAGTGTGGTTAATTGGTCATCCATCATTCACCAAGGTGAGGGACTGGCCCAGGGTATGTGTTGTCTCCTCATGGCACATCTCCTTAGCCTTTGTGAAGGCAGCCTCCTTGGCAGCTGCTCCATTGCATGTCTCTGCAGCTCAATATACAACATCAAGCCTGTAATCCATGTCAGCTAGTGGCTGCATGCTGCCTCAAAGTGGGTTTTGTAAAAGGTCTGGGTCCACAAATTATTGTGGATACAATTGGATGCATATGTGGCTTCTTTTCATCACCTGCATGCATTTACCACCACCTCTGAAGGAGCCAGTAACTCCAATACCTTTTTGGAGAAATTACCAAATGTTTTCGTCAGTATGTAGGTGGTATTTCACATTGTAACAAAGTGGAATTACTGTTGCATTTTATGGCAGTAATTCCACTGGTGCAATTACCATCAGTTTGGCGTTCTTGTAATTTGGTGGGGACGCAAAAGTGGTGGTAACAGAATAAAACAAATGGCATAATGCAAACACAATAACTCCCAAAGCAAACACTACAGTCGATGAATAATTACACATTCCATATGAACTGAATACCACCCTGAATATATAGGACATTGGCCCTCATTATAAGTGTGGCAGTCTGGAAACAATGTGCCAGTAATTCTGATTACCGGCACTATTTCCAGACCTCAGCACTACAACGAGAATGCTGATAACAACAGTTCTGGTAACAGCGGAAAGTGTGCTTCTGTTGCCAGTAACTCAGGGAACTGAAACAGCTGGACCCACCAAAATCACTGCCGGAAACACTGGCTCCACAGAAACAAAGTGACATTACAACAGTGCTTTCCCTAGAAACACTGGCAAACAAATGCTGGTACCACTGGGAAAACCGTGCCAGAAATACTGACACCGCAGGGCAGGCGGTAACCAGGCACGTGTGTAGGAACAGGCCACAGGGGCACCCAATTGACCCAGCTGCACACAATGAGCACAGGGACTGCTGAAAAGGACCCACACCACACACGCCTTCCAACACAAACATACTGCCTCTCGTATCAGCAGTTATGGACATGGAGGTGCTGTATGCAGGAGTTCAGCTCTATAAGCAGGAGAAGGAGAATGCAGATGAATCATGGGCAGCAAGTTGTGCCCCGGAGGTGTGCACCTATTCCCTGCAAAAGGGCAAAACTCTGGTCCCTGACTGACAGGCATATCGACACACTATACCACCTGAACAGGGAGACCATCCTGGAATCGTGGAGCTAATTCAGGATGGCAACCAGCTCATCATTGGTATCCAAACTGCCATACCCCCCAGTTGAAGGTGGTATCTGTGCTGCACTTTCTTGTCACATGCACATTCCAACACACAGTCGGGGTACTGTGTGGCATCTCTCAGCCAGCATTTTCAATTGCACTGGTGCAGGTTCTGGATGCCCTCCTTTGCCATGTGTCCCAGCACATTGCCTTACCAATGACACAGGTACAGGTCAATACCACCAAGGTCTGGTGACATGCGCTTGCGGGCATGCCTGATGTATTGGGAGAAGTGGACTGCACACACACAGAGATAGTGGCTGCCCATGCCACAGAGGAGTTGTATTGAAACAGAAAGCTGTACCACTCTTTGAATGTGCAGGTCATCTGTGATGTGGACCTGATGATCACAGTCTGCTGTGCACGCTTCCCGGGATCAACCCATGACTCCATATCCCTGCCGAATCGCACGCTGCCTGGATACATAACATATTATGGTGGACAGCGGACCTGTCTACCATAATATGAGGAAAAGTACACAACCTTTAGTCTATTAGATTACTCATCTGCCTAAACGAAGATGATTAGTAATAACCCATACCTATTAGGGAGGTCCGCAGTGAGCAGTGACGATTGTATGGGGTCCTGTTCAACGTGTCTAGATCGAGACACGAGCATATGCGCAAATACACCGCAGTCATCAGCAACCGATTAGTTGGGTCCTTTTCAACGTTAAAAAAGCATTGAGGCAATGTAGCAAGCACTCTTGGCAAACATGAGAGTTTTATTGTGAAACTCTGAGGTCGTTTTCCGTAGTGAATGCCAGTGGCCAGGCATTCCTTCCTGTGGGCCGACAGTAGGTTGCAGACCCTCAGGTGGAGGTCATCCCACTGCTTATGGCAGCCGGTACAGGTCCCACAGCTGACACCTTCTGCACCAGCTCCTCCCAGATGACATTTTTGCGCAGTTGTGTACTGCACTGGTCGGTCTGTGGCAAACAGCTCACCAGCTTGTTGCACAATGGTGTCTGTCAGGATGGTGAGTTCTTACTTGGAAAAGCCTGGCTTCCGCTGCTGCATTTCTGGGACCTGAGATGTCATGCCTGTTGTTGAGATGCTGGTGTCTACGTGTCCAGATGGCAACAGGAACTAGGTGATTTTAAGTGGATTGTTCTTTCCAAAATGGCTACCAGCAAGCATCCAGTTCCAGTGATGTCGTTGTTTCCGGTCACATGTTTCCCGTTGCCATTGTTTCTGTGAGAGACACGCTGGTAACGGTGCCACTAGCATTTTTGCTGACAGTGCCAAAGATTTCAGTGGACGATCACAGTGTTCCCGTCATGCCGGTCGCACCGTTACCGGCATGCCCTATTGCGCGCTCCCACGCAGTTGTGATGTGCCAGTGATTTTGTGGTTGTGGTTTCCAGAAATAGTACCAACCCCTCCATGTAATCACCGGCAAATTACCAGCACACTTGTGATGACAGCCATTGTACACATACTCCACCACACTACCACTCACCTATTCAAATCTAATTTTCATTTTCAACACTTTCATATACATTTTACCTGCTTTCAGAAATTCTTGGAAACCGGAGAAAAAGAAATTAAATGCAAAACACATTAAAGGGATTATCAGTTTAATCAACATAATGTAATAAATAATTGTAATAAATGTATTTTTAAGGATTGTATTCCAACACTCGAATCAAGCACATCATATGCCCTGTAAAAAGTTGAAATCTATAAATGCTGGGAATGTCAAAATCCAGGTTTAATGTATTATTCCAAAATAAAAATAATTTTAAAACCAACATTGCTGGAATCTTAAATCATCCTCACGAAAAAAAAGTTCGCAAATTATATCACTAAATACATTTGCCTTCAAAACATAGACAAACAATAAAGCAACACGCGTAGCAAACATGCAGCATATTATACAAATCAACAACATCACCATTGAAATTATAATATAAACAATAAAGTAAGTGACATCAAAGCATATACCCACACGTTCTAAAATAACTAGCTCACAACAACGTGTATTGTATTATTTTAGTGAGTTTTATAGCCCCATTATACAAAGTGCTGTACACAATTATTTGCAGTAGTGGAGCACAACTATGGAACAGATTAACATGTTTATACGAGATGCAACAATAGGCAGCTGTAGTCAAACATGCTGCTTCAATCATACTTTAAACTGTGTTGATATAGAACATTATAGGAAATTAAAGTTGGAATGAGCGAAAACGAAAACTTGCACCTGGAGGACAGTGAATGTAAGGAAGATAAAAAGAAGCAGAGCAAAGCGAGTGTGGAGATTGATGTAACGAAATAAGAACCTCTAAATAAGTAGGAGAAACTCTGTGAATATATTTAGATATAACACAAAGGAAACTAAACTTGAATCTGGGAGGAAAAGGCAACCAACATACGCGAGTCAAATCGGGTGAGATATTAAACAAAATCTTAATTGCAGAATGAAGAATGGAAAAGGAAGGCAGGCATATTTGAGTAAGCTAATATATAGAAAACAACAATAGTTTCAATGTGACAGTAGCAAAGCCAAGTGCACAATTTTGCTTGCAGAAAAAGTTAAAAGTTGATATAAAGTTCTACAAAGTTGGAAAACACAGACACGAGTGACTAGCGAGATTTGAATTTGTAAGCTAAATGCTCAATCAAATACAAAACAAAGATTACATGCAGTAGAAGAGCGTTCTAAGGTAGAAGGTAGAAATAAAATAAAGTTAGGACAAGAAATATTTGTAGTAGCTGGAAAAAACAAGATCTCTATTTTTTGGGTGTTGAATCATTGAAAATGAGATGCCATCCAAGATTTCACTGCAGAAAGACAAGGATGTAACATATCTCAGAAAGTGGTAAATGGACTGAAAATGTGTGCGTCAACAGCGTAAAAGTGTCTGAAACCCAAATTACCAAATAAGCACACAAGTGGAATTGTATGTAATGTGAATAGTTAAGGGCCAAGAACAGAGCCTTGCGAACTCCATAAGAGAGGGACTGTGTTGAAGAATAAGAAGGTTTCCAAGATACAAAGAAAGAGTGATTGGTAAGGTGAGAAGAAAACCAAGAAAGAGCAATGTCAGCTACCACAGGTGAGGAGAGAGAGGGGATAAGTGCAGAGGGGTCTACTGAGTCAAAGGCAGCTGATAAGTCATGAAGTACTATGATGCAAGATAGCTTATAATGGCACATCTGTAGAATAGAGTTGGATACTGCCCATAACACAGTTTCAGTAAAATGTCCACCCCTAAAACCAGATTGTGAGGGTGATAGTAATGTATTATTGTTTAGATATTTGGATACGTGGAATCGGACAATTCTGTATATTTTGATACGTATGCAAGAAGAGATGTCGGACACTAGTCAACCGAACAGGAACCTTCAAGATTTGGTTTATTCAGTAATGGAATAACACTAGTCCGTTTAAAATATGAAGAAACATGTCAGTTGTGAAGGGAGATATAGAAGAAATCACAAGACTAGTGGCAAGGCCCCTCGGCAGGCCTTGTAAAAGGGGGGATGGAGCTGTGCCTCAACTCCCCAGAAAAGTGCTGGAGTGAAGACAAATCCCCTCGCACCCTACTGGAGGATGTCAGTGGCATGGCCAGGGAGGACAACGCAACAGCCAGATAACCACTGCAGCGAGGTGCCACGGAGCTGGAGGGTGCTGCCAGAGCCACAGAAGAAATCAGCGCTGTAGAATGCAGTAAACGTGACCAAGAGCTGCGCACTACCACGCTGCAACACCGGCCGCCTGAGGGTGTAGCCTGAGAAAGCAACACCAGAGGGTGCAGTGATCAGGACTACACCGGTCACCACAGGCGAAAATAGCAGCTCTGCCTGCTAGAGCCTTCACACCGAAAAAATCCACTAGCCCATCAGGGACTTTTTAATTATTAAATAAAGACATATGTGAAGGCGAGGACATCGCACTATCCCAGCAGGGATTTGAAATTATTGATAAAGTTCTCTACAAAGATTCCCACAAATACCACTAGCAGAGGTAAGAGCTAAAGGAGTGCAGAGGCTTTTGGAGAGAGGGGGTGTGTGGTGTGTTTGTGAGTGAAAGTGAGGAGTGTGTGGAACGTGACAGAGTGGAAGTAGAGATAGCGGTAGCAAGAGTAGTAGATGAGCAGTTAGAGGGAGCGGTAGTGTGTAGTAGGCATAGTAGCAGTAGTTAGAAATAAGACTGGATGTAGATGAGGTAGTAGAGCAGTGTTGGTAGCAGAGAAGTGATAGTAGTGAGAGGGGAGTCGCAGAATAAGGAGTAGTTGTAAGAATGAAGAGTCAATAGTAGTAGCAGAGGAATAGTAGAGACAAGGAAGTAGAACAGAAGGAAGGAAGGAGGAGAAGATACCAGCAGAGGTAGTGTGGGGTAGTGACAGTAGTGATTGAAACATGTGAGAAACAGGAGGAGACAAATATCAACGAGTAGAGGTAGGTGAAGTGTGAGAGTCAAGGAACAGCAGACGGCAAGAGGAAAACATCTTAAGAGTCCAGTATAGTAAAGGATCAGGCATGAGCGGGCATGAGATAAGTGAAAGTGACACTGAGCGAATTATGGCACCATCCCTAACTTCGTATAGTACTAAGGGAGACATTTTAGGGAAAGTATAGAACATTCCCAGCGAGTTAGTCAGCCATTATCTTGGGGAAACCACCATGAGTATAAGTCAACAAACAGACAGAGAGGTGTTAATTCTGGGCAGTATTAACAACCTGCTAAGGACAACTGGGTTATTGAGGAGGGAAAGGCCAGGGAAGTCAATGTAGATGAGGACAGGCATAGTGCCAACTTCTCAAGAACCCACGTAGCCCTGAGAAGCACCCGAGAATCCCTTACACCAACTAATTCTAATTTTAAATAAACACCCTAAACCGTTACTGGCACGTCAGAAACCTCTGAGTAAGCATGTTATAAATAAACAATTATAATGATAATTATCATCAGATGGCGTAGCTGTAGAATTAGACAGAGACATAACTGAAATAATGTCAGAACCACAAACAGGCAAAACTATAGAGACAGACAAATTTGTAGTTAGAGAAAAAAGAAAGAGAGGATTGAATAGCCTCACATTTTGTAAAATAATCATCAGAGACTAAAGAAGAAAGTGCTGGCGAATATGGTTTAACAACCTACCCATGGTCCGACCACAATGTAATATTCTTCTCCCATCTCCATACCACCCTAACATGGCCTCCCTCTCCAAAACCCACCACACTCCAAGCCCACATCACTCACAACCTCACAAGCGACTGCATCATCTCCCTCCTGAAACAGCCTCTACCCAACACCAACAAAACCACCACCTTAGTGCAGCACTACAACAAACTGCTCTCCAACATCCTCAACCTCCTAGCTCACCTCAAAACTAGGAAGCAAAAGAACGCTCAACATCATAACCTCTGTTTCACCCTAAAAATCAAGAAAAGAGCTGCCAAAATCACCTGGCACAAAGATCCCAGCCCCTCCAACAAGTCCCTCTTTGCCAGCATCTCCCGCCTTTAGAGACAATCCATTTACAAGGCTAAGAAATCCTCAGACAATGAAAGAATCTCCAAAGCATCTTCCAGCTCACGTGAGCTCTTTGCCATCCTTCAAGAGCGGGAAACCCCCTCCAACCCACCATCCCCATCTGCAAACACAACGCATGGTGCAATGCTGTCCAAGACACCCTTACTAACAAAATCACACTCCTGCAAGAAAAGACAGTGTCCAAGAAAGTCAACAGCACAGGCCCCCCTTGCCAGACCAACCTGCAGAACCCAAGGAGTACCCCCTTTGCATTCAAACCCATCAGCGCCCACACCCTTGGAAACATCATTAAAGTTCTCAAACCTTCCCAAAGCAAAGGGTACTCCTGCCCAGCCCACAACGCGAAGGACTGCATGAAGCCCCTCATACCCCTCACACGGCCATCGTCAATTCCTGCTTTGCCTCCTGCATGCCCCCAGTGACCCTCAAAGAATCCTGGGTCTCCCTTCTATAGTAACTCACCCTAGACCCAGCCATCCCCACCAACTCACCACATCCTAGGCTTCCGACAATCCATGTTCCGACCCAAACACGGAACTGAAACAGCATTACTAGACCTAAAAAATAATCTCGATGAGGCCAACGATCAAGGCAACATCTCCCTACTCCTGCTCCTTGAACTATCCACTGCGGTCAACCTCGTCAACCACAACACACTCTGTGACCACCTCACATCCTCTGCACACTTTTCACCAGCTGCAGCAAAATGGATCAACTGGTTCCTCGCTAAAAGAACCTCCACAGTTTTTTCCAGTGCAGCCTCAGCACATCCTACCCCAACACGTGTGGAGTACCACAAGGTTCATGTGTCACACCAACACTATATAACATTTACACCAAATCCCTCTTCGACCACCTCGACTTACTAGGCATCTCCTATACCAGCTATGCAGATGCCACCCAGCTCCTCATCCCACTTTCAGGCAACCATGCACAAGACTCATTGAAGATCAATCGCCTCTTTGAAAGAAACCAAACCTGTATGAATACTCACTCTCTTTGTCTCAATGTTGAGAAGACAGACCTTCTCCCTGTGTGCCCCGCCCAAGACTAGCCAAGCTCCACCCAGACTACATCACTGACAGCAACATCATCCCCCTCACCACCAACTCTCAGCGTCTACCTGGACTCTAACCTTAACATGACTCACCAAACAAGCCACACCGCTTCCCCTTCAGCATACGCCACCAAACTCATCACCTCCAGGCTACCTATTCTGTCCTCTAAAAACCGACTCAAAGTTGCCGGAGCCCTAATCTGCTCAATAATCGACTATTGGAATTCCCTGCTCTGCGGCACCTTTGTTAGCAATCTTTGCAAACTTCAATTGGTCCAAAACAACACACTTAGATCTGCTCACAATATTGGAAAACGTGAACATATTCCCACAGCCCGGAAAAGACGCTCATTGGCTTTTGGTCAAGGACAGGATTAACTTCAAGATCCTGCCCATCACCCGTCAGTGCCCCTCAAACAATGGCCCCTCCTACCTGGCAACCCAAATCTCTCAGCGCACAACAACAAGACCACAACGCTTGGCCTACCAACACTGCCTCGTCACCCGAAGAATCAACAACTGTATACGAGGGGACTGCTCAGCATCCCTGTTCATGCCTCTCCACTCTGGAATAATCTCCCTAAACACATCCATGACAATCCCTCCTACTGCAGCTTTAGAAAGAAGCTAAAGACTCATCTCTTCTACTAAGTCGCCTCTCTCTCTACGTGTCCGTCCCACCTTCCCCACTTCTGACTGTAACCAGCGCCCTGATGGCCTTGGGCTTGGTGCGCTCCTGTAAAGGCTGAATAATTAAATAAATAAATACACCTGTTGATTCATCTCTGTATCGCTCACTGTATCCATCCTTGCATTCTTTAATCCCACCCTCCAACCCCTATCCCTCCAATCCCCCCACTCTCCACCCTTCTGTCCATCACCAAATCACTCCTTCAATCCCTCCCTCCATCAATCCCACTCCCTCCTATATTCTTCACTCCCTTCATTCAACCTTCCATCAATCATCCCTCCACCCTTCCTTCCATACTTCCATTACTCATCCCACCCTTCTCCATTCCTTTAGCATCTCTAAATGCCTCCATTATGGTCTCCCTCCCTCTCCGTCCACCTCCATGTATCTCTCTAGCTTTCCCTCCATCTTCTATCCCTCCAATTCTTCATCTCTCCTTCTATCCATCAGCAGTTCCCCTTATATTTCTAGCAACTTCCACCCATCCTTCTTTCCATCCATCCCTGCACATCCACTAGCACTCCATCACTTCCTTCATAACCCCCTCCATTATGTCATCCCCCTTACACTACTCCCTTCATCATCCCTCCCTTAGACCCTCTAAACTTCCATTCCTTTCTCCCTCCATCCATATCCCTCCATCCATACAGCTATCCCTTCATTCCTTCCCCCTTCAAACCCCACGATCCCTCTCTCCCTCTATAGATCCATCTGCATCCCTCCCAGCACCTCTCTCTCAATTAACTTTCATTGCTAACTGCCTTACTTTCTTTCTTCCTTCCGTACCACGTTAGTTTCAATGCTACTTTTGTTTCCGTGCTACGTGCATTTTAATGTTATATGTGTTTTAATACAAGGTGTGTTTCACTGTGTTTATTTCAATGAGACATTTGCTTTCGGCAATGCTAGGTTTCTTTCCCATGCTAATGTTATATTCATTTCTGGGGATTTTTAATATTGCTACTTTGTTTTCCTCTGTTTCAATCATGTGTCATTGGAAGATTGAATCACCCAGACAGTGTACATGTACAGATAGATAGAAAGTGACTGAGTTTGTTTGCCTTGTCCAATTTTCGACGTTTTTGTTCGGCATGCATAACTTAAAAATAGGGGCTAGGTCTGTCCTAAACATTTTAAAAAATCAGAGCAGACAATTTCGAGATATGTGTCCTGAACATGTTTATTTTTTAGCATGGAAAACTAAATGCATGGTTGTTTTTCTACATGAAAAAGTTAATGAAACGTGATCAAATGTGGCATGAATGTTCAGATCATTTCAAAGGAAAATGTGTAGTCTCCTATGTGAAGTGCCATGTAACTTATCTATACAACACTTGCGGCTCTAACTGCGTAAAATTAGATTGTTATGGTACTGACATTATAGGAAAGGTTAAATGATATTCTAAAGAGGAAAGCGAGAAAAGGGTTTCCTCTGTAACCTTTGACGTTGTCTATCAAAGTTCACTAAATGTGGTAAGAAACTGATCATATCTTGGACATTTTCATGTACACAAAGAATATTGAAAAGTAAGTGTTTTAGCATTATTTTTTCATAGACCCCAAAAGTCGCACGCATATGTCAACATTGTTTGCTCCAAAACATTTTTGACACATCTTACCTGGAATTGGTGTGTGCAACAAGAAATCCCAGAATCAGATCATCCATATGACTATTAAAAAAAAAAAAAAGAAAAGGTTACTCTAATTCAGACCTACCCGGTCCATCCATAGTTTCAGAAAATGTGTGCATTTTTGGATGATGTATGCACATACACTCCCATGCTCTAGCCACCAACCATGCACTCCACATACATGTATTTACTGATTAAATGAATGCAATGCTAGTAACCACAATAGGTAATGACAACCTGAACAATCACTATGTGCATTGAACCCACACAGACAATATGTGCCGAATGTTTACGAACGGAATAGGAGCATACAAGTGACCACATAGGCACAGACATCGCAAATGGATAATGTAGCAGGAATAAACGGATGGGCAAACATATACATTTGCTTTGCGGATGACACATGCCCATTAAAGCCCACACTGTTCACCAACAAGAAGCTTGGAATAAACACACGTTCTGTCAATACATGTGGAATATAATTCAGCACCATAATGAGACAACATGCATGACTAATATGTAGATACAACATGCACGGAAACTACATACAGAATGGAAATGAATGTAATGGTGGAATACAAGTGAGCACAAAAGGCATAGTAAACACTCTTGGACAAAATCAACAGACCACACATAATATGCATGTACTGACTATGCCAACAATATCCACAGAATAAAAGTGAGCACAATAGGTAGCAACAACCAATTTAAACAATACACACATGAAACACACACAGACAATAAGAACACAATATGTATGCATGGAATGGTGCAATACAAGTGAGCCCAATAGGTAGAAGCAAAACACAACGACAATGTGCACAGACATTACACAAGGAATTACTATGAACATATCAGTGCATAGAAACCTCCATGCACACTATTGAAATACCACACGCAAATACCCTACAGATATGCACCGTCTATTTCTCTCTCTCTCTTCCTCACTCACAAACACACTCATGCAGACACACACACGCACATAAACACTTAGGAACGTCCACTAAGCAAAGATCACACAAACACACACAAATACACAAAATACACATACTCCAACACAAAAAGAAAAAAAGAGGATTTTTAAAATAGTGTTAAGGTTACTAACTATAAAAAGGTGCATACAAGTGATTTTATGTTGTGTTATGTTATGCCAGAGATCTTAGCTAACACAACTCTCAGGCATGTAAGCGCAATTATGCACTTTATGAGAGTGAATCTAGAATTAGCATAAACATGATTACTGAGAGAACATGTAGCTCTTGGCCACCTGCCAATGCGCCTTCACCTGCATTCGGTGGGAGTTGCTCGTTCTCATGACAAACTTAATTTCCATATTCCCATGCTACTTACCATGCTTACCACTAACGTGTGAATTGTGCCTGTTTACTGCTGATAAAAATGAATAAACAATGTTCATACTCAAGGATTAATTCCTCCTGTGGGATCTATGCTGCAATAAAGCAAGTGTTGAGGAAGAAAAGCATTTAACAAAATGTGGGATCATAAATGGAACAAAACATACACGTACAATCATGAGGACTATGGTTGATTAATTTAAATTCACGCTAAGAATGAGTGAGCGCAAAAGCTTTTCCCATTCTCATTCACTTACCCAAAGTACAGTGCCTGTGCCTCAAAGCATTTTAGACAGCACGTGACTAAGAACTCACCTTACTAATGTAGACAGGAGTGCAGAAAGCACATTGTTGCAAACCCATATTGGCATGCCCACTGGATAGTTAGCTTGAGCCATGTTCTGCAGCCACTATGCATTAGGTACCCCAAGACACAATTTGGGCATGACCTGACATCATACTGAGTTGCTGTTTTGAATGTAGCATGGTATTTGGTAATGCCATGCAAACCCCCAAATCACCCCTTTTGGCAACTGAGCGTGGCCCGTAGACATTCCCAGTGTTCAATTTGCCTAGAAACCTCAAGTCACACTCTATGCCCACTGGAAAGCAATGAGTCATGTTGTAGACCATCTTGCAATGAGGAATTGTGGCAGCGCCAGGCACAGAACCGTTCAGGGGATGGCGGTTTACTTGTAGGAAATTGAGAAACATGCTGAGGGCAATCGTGATTTTGCCAAGCACCCTCGATTTGCACAGGGTTTAAAGGAAAAGCAAAGAGGTGTGCCCAACTGAAATTGTACATAAACAAGAAAAATCTGATTTTCTGTTAAGAACATGCAAGCAGCAGAACTTTGAGTTTGTGGAGGTTGTAGTAGTTAGACTGCTGACTCGTGCTATTTAAAAGGATGAGACCGTCAAGTTTATGATGTTTATCAAGGACAGATATGAAGCAGTGAGGGTTAAAAGTAAACGAAATACATGAGGTATTCCTGTATTACTATAATTGTTATGTATAGATACGTATTCTGCCTCTTCAGAGGAACTGGGAGATGTTCTAGAGAATAGTAGTCCTTTAATAATAATGGCTGCAGATGAGACGCAGTACCTTTCCGTGGATTTCTTCCTGGATGGGATTCATGCTGCAATTGATGTGTTTCAAAAGGGAAAGGTTTCTGGATTGATGGCTTTCCTGTGGAGTTCTCTGTATATAAGCACTCTCTAGTACAGAAATTATGTAATGGGATGATATACAATAGTCGTAAGCTGGCATCCATGAAATCTGCACTAATTACGTTAATTCTAAAACCCTGCAAAGTCTCCTCTGAATGTGGGAATTACAGGCCAATTTCCTATTTGAATGTGGATCTTAGTGTTTTGGCCAGTGTCCTACTGAATAAGCTAACTACTGTTCGACTCAGATTGGTGTACATATAATAGTTTGGTTTTGTTAAGGGGTGCCGTGCCTCATTACATTTGAGCACCCTCCTGATTTAATGGGAAGAAGAGATGATCTGGAACTGCTATGGTTGCCTTGTACTTGGACAGCTATAAGGCATGGGTGAGCTTGGGTTTTCTGCATGAGGAGCTCGTCTCGTATGGTTTCTTGACTCCATGTGTTCGCCTGATCAATATTATTTACACAGGGTCTGGAGTCAAGAGTTCCAAAAAGTGTTACTTGGAAAGGGATTAAACAGGATTGTTCCCTGTCTCCACTGCTGTATGTTTTGGCATTGAAGACCGTATTGCAGAAACGAAGAGGGGCAGATGTGGTGGTTGGTATTGCGTTTGGGGATAGTGAGTTGAAGTGGTTGAACTATGTTGACAACCTGTTGCTTCTGATTAAAAACATGGAGGCCTCCATTGTACCAACTCTCAATATCATCGGAAAGAAAAGTGGGATATCTGCATTCAAAATAGACCTTAACAAGACACATGTCATGCCCAATTTTGATAAATTGCCCCAAGGCGCTTTTAGATAACAGTGGTGTGAGGTATCTGTTAGTAGAAGTTCAGTCAGATATAGTTGAGATCTTCTTCTCACAATATTAAATCTATAATGGCCAAAGGTCTGCAAGAGGTGGAGGGTGTGTAATTTAAGCATATTGGGTACCAGATTAAAATGAATGTTCTCTCTAAACTAATTTACCTTTTTAGTTATGCCTCACGGCTGTGTGCCACATGAGGGTTCAGCTGGGCCACCCCACCATGCCAGCGGAGCAGGGAGTCTGACAGAGGTGTGGGCACAAGGGACGGAATGATCTTTCAAAAAAATGCAATACCTAGTCTGATGAATGGGACAATGAGATCCAAGAAGATGGCTGGGACACTACGTTTAGATGGTTGTTTGACTCAAGAATAGATGACGGAGGATCTATGTTCACTCAATTCCTTGTTGCGATCTTTCTGGAATCCAACTAAGATATACAGGTGGTGACTACTGCCAGTGTTGGTAGTGTCCCTCTCTTTTTTTGAGAGTCAGTTTTGTTTTGGGCATCAGATCAGGGAATTATGCTTTGTAGTTTTGTAAATGCCTGGGTGGTGTTAGAGGATGCAGTGCTGATGGGGGCTGGGTGCCAAAACCTTCTGTAACATGCTGGGTCCAGAGAATGTACTTGAGGGATCGCCTTGACCAACCCACCTTTCCTCAGGACTGAGGCAGGGGACTGTTGCAAGCAGGCCACACTTAAATCTCCTGCTCCTTTAATAGATCATCAGAGTTATGAGTGGGTTCATGCAACAGTGACACTTTAAGTTATTGCCCTTGTTTGTAGCAGCCTAAATGGAGAAGCACAGTTGAGAGTCTTACTGACACTGCTGATCTCGGTGAAGGGCAAACCAACGTGATCAGCCATGACGATAGCTATTAGACTGGGAGAGAATTAATGAAGGTGGTTCTCTGAGCAGCATCATGAATGCATTCATGATATACAAGATGATGTATGAGACTGAAATCACCTCGGTCCGCATTGGTGCACATGACTGGGGAGATGCATTGCCAGCAGGTGAAATCAGTCCATAGAATCTGCTGACCCAAACTTACAATGACCATCCTTAGTATATAACTATGCCCTGATAGGACAGAACAAAGAGAGGGTATAGGACACTACAACAAGAGCACAGAGTCTGACAGAGGTGTGGGACCAAAGACTTCACAAGTGAGGAAGAGAGGTGGATGGGAACAAATAAAGGTGGAGGAAGGAGTCTGAAAGTGGCAGCTGAAGGGATCAGGAGAGAGGAGGAAGGTGAGACCATAACAAGGAAGGTGAATAGGAACACATAGAAGCAGGTGGAAGGAGGAGGAAGGTTGTGGAGGAGAGAGTGGAGAAAGAGGTGTTTGGAGGGCTGAAAAGAAAGCAGGGAGTAGAACACAATATAGTGCAGTATTGGAGGAACACTATGGAGATGGAACGGAAATACAAAGAGTTTCTTTTTTTAAGAGGACACCAGGGTGAGTTTGAAAATGCTATTGGAGAGAGAGGGGTGATTGGGGGTGATACTCAGGCAGAGGACAGAGAAAACTTCACTGAGGCGAGGAGGTGAAATAAGGTTGGAAGGAGCTGTTTGGGAGCAATACTAAAGTAGATAATTTAAAGAATCCAGAAAGCTGCACTCTTCTCTACACTGTTCCCGAACAGGTGGCACTGACAGATTCATCTTGCTAGAGAGGATTGGGAGACAACAACATTTTCAGCCCCTGCTGTCACTTTTAATTCACGGTTCTGCCCTTGGTATTCTCAGAACAACAGCAACATTATAGAGGGTTATGAATTAGTTGATCCAACCCCATCAAACGTATACAGTGCTGTAGCTCAAGGATTTCATCATCTCCTGCTAGTAATTAGCAAAACACATGTATCATTTAATCTGGTGAGCCAAAGCCTAGAATGAGTGGGCTTAAAGTAAACACAGAGAAGTACCATCTTCCTTTACCATTCATTGTTTCTTTGACTTAAGGTGGGGAGAGGAACCCGATAAACTCAAGATACCAACAACAAAACTGTACAGAAGGTTCCACAGCCTATCACCAAAAAGAACATTTGCCTTTTTCTGGGCTAGTTGTACACTATGGGTTGTACATTCCCAATGTATTAACAATCACAGGCTTTCTCATGGATCAGCTCACAGCTTTAAATTGAAGAAAATGAAAAGGGGTAACACACCAGGGGAGTCCTTTGGTAGATTAACTAACTTTGCGATCAACCTCTCTTCATCATGCCACACTTTAACCATACATTAATGTTACATACAAACAATACTAAGGTAGGGCTTGGGTGTTTTCTTTCCCAGCAACTTGTTAAGACAGACCAACTTGCATATCAGCAGAAATCTCTTCCCATGAGTAATTTGAAAATGCTATCCATTAAGTGTTGAAGGAAATAGGCACCCAGCCAAATTGGCAGATAGCATGTGTGGGTGACTGCTCAGCAGAGCCCTGAATGCATGCCTTTGATCTAAGATTGTGGCTGAGTCTGGAATTGTCTTGGCTCGTATCACCATGCACAAAGACAGAGACACATTACGAAAATGTGAAATCAGTCTAGATAAACCTCTGACCCATTCCCGTAACAGCCATCAGAAGTATACATAGGTGTCCCTACTTCTAAACACAATGACCCTAAGGGAGTGGCTACGCCCATATAAAATCAGCAAGATGACTGATTGACATGAGTGCACAAGGAGTTGGTTAGTGAGATGTGGATGCTTTTGGGCACTGAGAGAGGTGGAAGAATGATCGCCAAGAGGGGTGGTTGGCGAGTGCAGGATCAAGGAGAATGAGAGATCATTATAAGGAAGGAGCAAATGACGTTAATACAAATGGAAGGAAGCAGAGAGAGGTTGAGTAGAGGGGGGAAGGAGGTAGTCGGAGGACTGAGAAGAGAGGAAACAGAAAACACAATCAAGAGAAGATTTGTAAGAACATATGGGAAGTGTTAAGTAGACACAAGAAGGTTGTAAGGAGACACCAGGAGAAGTTGGATGGAGCTGTGAGATGGAGGAATTTAAAGGTAGAGCGAGAATAAAGTGAGAGAGGTTGATGGAGGAGATACTTGGTAGGTGAGAGAGAGCATCAGGAATGAGAGGATACATTTGGTTGGTAGGAAAGACAAGGCGAAGGCTGGGAGGATACTGAAGAGAGATAAAAAGATAATATCCCAGAGAGGGGAGGAGACATAGTGACCCGGACAAGGTAAGAGCCCTTGGGGTAGCATCGTGGAGGGGCAAAAGGAGAAGCACATTGGAGAGAAGAGAGGAGGTGGAGAGTAGTTTCCCTTAGGCACAACACGGTTACTGTCCATTGAGGAGAACTGCAATGAGGGTTACTTGGGAGATAATGTTAGGACACTGAGAGAGGGAGGTGGGGAAGAACCCGAAGCTGAGCCTCTACGTAAATGTTGTCTACCAGCCTGTTAGTGGATGCTCTGGGGTTTTGATTTCCACTACAGTGCACTGGCTTTTACCCTTGGTCAAGCCTTATAGTTTAATGCACAGGACCCCCAAGACACATGACCATGGGTATATCTGACACGCAGAATGAAAGTCAGATGACCTCCGTTTATCAAATAAGAAGACAAGAAAAAGTGAGAGCACAATCAAAACCCTAGAACTGGGAGTGACTGTGGATGATCACCCACTCCAGTAAATCCTGGTTAAGACATGCTAGCTTGAACTGTGAAGCCTTAGGAACCATTAATTCTATCTAATGAACCTTTGTTGAGATGTATCAATCTTTGCTCCAGTCGTGTTGATCTTACTCGACTTTGTGACTTTATAAATGGCAAACCAGGGTGTTTGGAATGGAGGAAAAATGAATCTCTTCTTGGGAGCACCCTTGGTAGGAAGAAAGATTATCTTATGGTCATTAAGAACAGGGCATGGCCAGCGGGTGAAAATTGTGTGATAGATGTTGGGAAATGGACCTCCAATGGGCAAATACAGAACAGGAGGTTGGAGTAGGTTTTTGGAATATTATGCATGATACCTGTTGAGGATCTGGTTGGGTGGACCTTTACTTTCCCTTTGTTCTCTTTTCATCTACCCATGTCTTTTCATTAGCCCCCTATACTCCCCCGGTTCCCCCTGTTTCCCTGCTCTATACTTCCCTGTGTTTTCCTTCCCAGCCTATTAGTGCCAATGACAGAACTGAGGTTCAGTTTCCTTCTAGACTAAGGGGCCGATTCATGGAACAAACGTGCGCCGAAAATCTACGCGCAAGCAGGCGCAAGCAGGCGCAAGCGGAAAAAAAGAGGCGCTCGCGTGCGATTCATGGAAGTCCCTGCGCGTGTCTTCCTCGGGATGTGCGCCAAACCCGTGCATGGCGCACACGTCACTGCAACATCGCGAAAGGCGTGCGCGATGCGCACAGTGAAAGCGCACAACCGCAGCGCACACACCAGAAAGTGGGCGGGACATGGGGCGTAACGCGCGGAATGGGGAACAACACGCGAAAATAAGGGCGTAACTGGGGATGTACTGCAGGGAAGCAGACGGAACGCCCACACGCACTCGAACCACACGTATTCATGGAATCGAATAGGGCAAAGCCACGCACAGCCAAAGACACGCACAAGCTGAAACACGGCCGCCACACGAAGGCAGGCGGTAGAGTCCCAGCGCATCAAAAAAGTGGCGCGCGGGAAGTTAAATACGCGATTGAGCGGGTACGTGGATTTCAGGGGTGCGCGAGAAATTCTACACGCGATTGGCCTGGGTACGTGTATTACAGGGGTGCGCGAGAAAATCTACACGCGATTGGCCTGGGTACGTGGATTTCAGGGGTGCGCTAGAAAATCTACACGCGATTGGCCTGGGTACGTGGATTTCAGGGGTGCACGAGAAATGCTACACGCGATTGGCCTGGGTACGTGTATTACAGGGGTGCGCGAGAAAATCTACACGCGATTGGCCTAGGTACGTGGATTTCAGGGGTGCGCGAGAAATGCTACACGCGATTGGCCTGGGTACGTGTATTACAGGGGTGCGCGAGAAAATCTACACACGATTGGCCTGGGTACGTGTGTTTCGGGGTGCGCGGGTAGTTCCACACGCCATTGGCCTGGGTACGTGTGTTTCGGGGTGCGCGGGTAGTTCCACATGCCATTGGCCTGGGTATGTGTGTTTCGGGGTGCGCGGGTAGTTCCACACGCCATTGGCCTGGGTACGTGTGTTTCGGGGTGTGCGGATAGTTCCACACGCCATTGGCCGGGGTACGTGTGTTTCGGGGTGCGCGGGTAGTTCCACACGCCATTGGCCTGGGTACGTGTGTTCCGGGGTGCCGTGAACTTTCACACGCGATTGGTTGAAATCCACGTGTGTTCTGTCATCACGTGCAATGAGGGATACTCCCTCGCACGTCACGTCACAGACGCGCTCACGCGCTGAGGGCCTTTGGTCCAATGAAAATGCGTATGCGTGCAGACGCGCTTACGCGCTAAGGGCCTTTCCTCGAATTACACGCTGACGTGCAGAATTTTCACGTGCCAAATCACTCCGTATCAAGCTGGCCACGCGTAAGCACACGGAAGACCACGCTCCTGCCCAGAAGGCCGAACTACTGCCCCCCAGAGCCCCGAGCACGCTCCCACCTGCCATCTGCTGCTGCCTGACTGCCTGCTGCCCACGTGCCCTGCCATTTGCTGCCTGCACATCAGCCAGGAGTGCTGTTGGTGTGACCACCCCTGCTGGAACCAAAGACTCCCGACTGGGATTCCATCGCTCCATAGCCCAGCCCCAGGACCCAGTTGCCCACCCACTCCTGCCTCTGGGGTTGTCATGTCGGGGCAAACTCCATCTGTGACCACTGACAACCCCCGGCCAGAGAGGCAGAGGGGCACCAGCTTCAGTGCCACCGAAGTTGGTGTCCTGGTGGAGCAAGTCCTGGGGCAGTATGATGCCCTCTTCGGAAGTTCCCGCGCCGACAAGGAAGGACGGACTCGGATCTGGACTGACATCGTGACTGCCATCAACGCGGAGGGGGTGGCAGTCCGCGACTTCCAACATGTCAAGAAGCGCTGGGAGGACTTCAGGTCCAGGACCCTGAACAAGGCCCGGCGCCTCTTGAAGGCAGCGGATGCCAAGGGGCGCCGGGGCCACTTGTCGGAGGAACAGATGGGGGTCCTGGAACACATATCCCCAGCGCTCCACGTCCAGGTCCTTGAGAGGCAGACCCGTCTGGAGTCGAGCGGTGAGTGTACACGCATCCTGATTGTGAGCAGTGCGTGTGGTGATTGTTCAGTAGTGTGCAGGTTGCACATCTGTTTGTATGGGGTCGAGTATGGGTGCGGGTGTACAGGTCCGTGGGGCTGACACATGCGAGGGCTGTAATGTGTGAGACATGGATGGTGCCTGTGTGTGTGGGCTTGCATGCCAAATGCAGTTGTGTGGGCACACAAGTTTGTATGAATGTGTATGTGAGTACTCATGTCCGTGATGTCACGCATGTATGTTGTTTTCAGCTGCATGTATCAGCGCTGTGTACATGTGCATGTGTGTGTATTTGACAAGGGTGCAACAGTGATGCAACATGGATGCATGTGACAGCGGTATGTGGAAGCCTGATGGGCAGATGTGACATGGATGCCCGTCTGAGCAGTGCGACACTTGGCAGAGGTGTACACATGCATGCAAGTGTGGTGGTGTGTGTACATGTGTGGTGCACTTCCTGTGTTGCATATGATGTCTGGCTCACCTTTGGCTGCTCATGCTGTTGTATGTGTATGGATGGTGTTGG
Source organism: Ambystoma mexicanum (assembly GCF_040938575.1). Taxonomy (NCBI): domain Eukaryota; kingdom Metazoa; phylum Chordata; class Amphibia; order Caudata; family Ambystomatidae; genus Ambystoma; species Ambystoma mexicanum. The sequence goes on along the minus strand of NC_090929.1, from coordinate 278,324,673 downwards.
CAGTTGCGATATGGCTGTGGTATGGCTCGTGTGTGCGAGTTGTAATGACATGTGTGTTGGGGATCGTGATGACATGTCTGAGGTTTGCCAATGCCACTCATGTACAACTGTCATGTGTGTATGTGTCCATTGTACATTGCCCTTATGCGTGTGTTTTGTTTCTCCCTGCCTGCAGCGTCAACTGATGAAGAGGGCGGAGAAGGTGCTGTGGAGCACAGCAGCGGGGATCCCACCGCCAGCCGGAGACGCAAGGCCCGGCTCCCCTCCCATGTTGTCATCTCGTCGGGGAGTGAGGAGTCCGGTGCCGCGTCCCAGGCCGCAGCTGCCGGGGGGAGGTCCAAGAGGCGGAGGTTGCAGTTGGACTCCTCGGCAGCAGAAGGGGCAGCTGGGACCCCACAGGGCCCAACGGGGGAAGATGGCACAGAGTCATCCAGGTTGGTGGGGGGTTTGGTGGAGGAGGAGGCCGTGCAAGCACCAGAGACAGGGTCTGGGGGTGGGGATCCCACTGGTGCTAGTGGTGCAGTGCAGGACCAGGGACAGGAGGCAGCACAGGCCGCCGCGGAGGTGCCTGTGTGCAATCCTGTCCCTGATCCTGTCCCTGCATCATCTTGCACCAGCAGGGATGCCTATGTCCAGACCAGTTTTCAGGCAGGGGATGAGCTGACGTCAACTGGCCTTCCTCTGCCTGCGGACGTGGCTATCCAGGCCCGGGTTGAGCCTGTCCTGGCTGGTGTGGCGTTGCGTCAACGGGCCATGCGAGGTGACCTGCACGTCATCTCGAATGGCTCGTTGACCACGTCAGCCTGCTGGGACAGGTCACCCAGGCCGGATTCCTCCGTCTGATGGGGCTTGCCACGACCCCCTCCTCAGCTGGACCCCCTACGCGCCAGTCGTACTCTGTGCCATCTTCCCACCCATCAGTCACCTGGGTGCCCTGTGGAGCTGCCTCTGACGGTGCGGCCAGGCTGGTGGAGGAGGCATCCCTGCCACAGTCGGGAGTCGGACGTCCAGCAGGGGTGGCCACGTCAACGTCTGCACCCCAGCCGGCGGAGGATGTGCAGGCAGCAGGAGGCAGTGCACGGGCAGAGGCACAGCAGCACCATGGTGGGAGCCATGAAGGCTCGGGGCCTTCGACATCGGAGGGGCAGGCATCGGCCGGAGGGCAGGAGGACCCAGGACAGAGAGTGTCTTCCGTGTGGCAGCGGTTGGGCCACGCCATAGATGCGGAGCGGCAGCGGGCGGAAGAGGCACGGCTCTCAATGGTCAGGGCGGAGAACTCCATGCAGAGGGCCCTGAGGCGGGCCGAGTGCCTCGAGGCAATCCGCAGGGGTTTGGAGGTGGACACGTCGACGGCCCTGCGGACCCTCGGGGCCATGGAGGAGGACCGCCTCCGGGACATTGAGGAGGAGTTCGATGATGCCCTGGCCCGGCACATCCAGAAGTGAGCCGTGGAACTAGCCCGCTGCCGTTGTACATAGTTATGTAGGTAGTGTTAGGTTTCATTTTTGTTTTTGTTTCATTTGGACCTTTTGGACATTGGCCACATTTTTGTATATATTTTTTTTATTAGTTAGTGTAGTTAGATAGGTTTCCTTTATTTTGTTGGGATAATGGACCCTGGCTTCTTGCATTGTACATTGTTGTAGACTTGTACATACTTTCTTTTTTGACATTCTCCATGGATCAATGGCTTTTATTTTTATTTCCCATTGGATTTTGTTTTGTGGACATTGACTTTGTACAACATTACTTTGGATTTCAATATATTTTTATTTTTTTTATTTTGAACGGACATGCTTCTTTTCATTTTTTTACATTCACATTTCAGTTTCTTCATTTTTGATTCTATTCATGTTTCCTTTAATACATTATTTTTTTGTTGAACTTCAATGTGTGGTATCTCATTGTTTTCATGCATTTCATGTTATGTGTTTTGAGATTCACTGACACCCATTGGGTGTATGTGAGGGACATGTGTTTGTTTCGGAACTTGCAATTGGTGTTCTGTGATGTGATTGCAAATTATGAGTGGGTGGATACAATACTCGGGTGGGTGTTTTGCATTTGGGGGCTGCCCATAGAGACCAGGGTTCTGGATTGTGATGACATATTGGGTGGGGAACATGAGTTGGACATGGGTGGGGGCCTGGTGGAGGCTGCCCCTGCACTGCTGGGGGGTGGGGGTGCAAGGGGACATGAGTGGGACTTGGTTGGGGGCCTGCTGGAAGGTGCCCCACAGTGCTGGGGGGTGGGGGTGCAGGGGGACATGAGTGGGGGCCTGCTGGGGGGTGGGGGTGCAAGGGGACATGGTTGGGGGCCTGCTGGCAGGTGCCCCACAGTGCTGGGGGGTGGGGGTGCAAGGGGGACATGAGTGGGGGCCTGCTGGGGGGTGGGGGTGCAAGGGGACGTACCCAGGCCAATCGCGTGTAGAATTTCTCGCGCACCCCTGAAATCCACGTACCCAGGCCAATCGCGTGTAGAATTTCTCGCGCACCCCTGAAATCCACGTACCCAGGCCAATCGCGTGTCGAATTTCTCGCGCACCCCTAGAAATCCACGTACCCATCCCAATCGCGTGTAGAATTTCTCGCGCACCCCTGAAATCCACGTACCCAGGCCAATCGCGTGTAGAATTTCTCGCGCACCCCTGAAATCCACGTACCCAGCCCAATCGCGTGTAGATTTTCTCGCGCACCCCTGAAATCCACGTACCCAGGCCAATCGCGTGTAGATTTTCTCGCGCACCCCTGAAATCCACGTACCCAGGCCAATCGCGTGTAGAATGTCTCGCGCACCCCTGAAATCCACGTACCCAGGCCAATCGCGTGTAGAATGTCTCGCGCACTCCTGAAATCCACGTACCCAGGCCAATCGCGTGTAGAATTTCTCGCGCACCCCTGAAATCCACGTACCCAGGCCAATCGCGTGTAGAATTTCTCGCGCACCCCTGAAATCCACGTACCCAGGCCAATCGCGTGTAGAATTTCTCGCGCACCCCTGAAATCCACGTACCCAGGCCAATCGCGTGTAGAATGTCTCGCGCACCCCTGAAATCCACGTACCCAGGCCAATCGCGTGTAGAATTTCTCGCGCACCCCTGAAATCCACGTACCCAGGCCAATCGCGTGTAGAATTTCTCGCGCACCCCTGAAATCCACGTACCCAGCCCAATCGCGTGTAGATTTCCTCGCGCACCCCTGTAATACACGTACCCAGGCCAATCGCGTGTAGAATTTCTCGCGCACCCCTGAAATCCACGTACCCAGGCCAATCGCATGTAGATTTTCTCGCGCACCCCTGTAATACATGTACCCAGGCCTATCGCGTGTGGGGACACCCGCACACCCCTGAAATACACGCTCCCCGCTCTGCGTTTGCTGCTGCCCTTTGCGCTGGATTGGGGATTTTGATGGCTTTTCCCTGCGCAAGGGGCGTTCTTGGGGGCGTAACTGACGCTGCTGCAGGGTCGCTGCGCCACTCTGCGCCACGGCTGGTTGTGGATGTTGGAATCCATGAATACGCTGTGCGCCTGTATGTGTTTCGGCGCACGCGGCTGGCGCAGACTACCGCACGTGCACACTGTGCGCCAGCCGCGTGCGCCACTTGTGCGTCGAATTCTATGAATTGGCCCCTTAATCTTGAAGTTATCAACATCATGTGTTACTCTATAGTTCTAGGACATTTGTCATAGAAAAAGCTTTCCATACCAGGCTGAATTGTGGTATGCATATAGAATAAATACAATAAAAGTTACACATTCTGAAAATTAAGGAGAAGCAGGTACAACTTGCCATAATAACAAACATGTAAAAGATGCACCATGGAAGAAAGTTGCAAATATCAATCAATTTAATTATTTTAATTAAATATTACAAATATGGATATAAAACCCATTCTTTGTCAACCAATGTAGTTTTCAGGATGAGTGGGTGGTTCAGGACACCTAACCCATTTCTCACCTTACTTTGTTAGTACAGTACCCTCAATTGTACTATATCTGTGATTCATATAAATTACTGACCTCAATGTCTATACGTTTAACAATCCTATACAGATGTATAAATATATATTGATACATCCTGAGATGTCATCATATATAGAACTTTGATAGTTGTATATGAAAGAGTACAAAATAAAGAATTTGGAAGAGCTTATCAGTAAGCATGTCAAAGGTGACTTTTTCATTCTAGAAAATGACCAATGTTACTTTCTTTCAGACAGCAGAGCAGGTGCTCTGTATCTCTGTATCACAGTCCAATTTTGGGGTGGGTAAAGAAGTTCAGAAGGTGCTTTCATCTTTGTGTTTCAAATGGTTCTCTGTCCACTCACCTTTAAATTGTGACAATGCCAGAACACAAGCAGTGTGAGTCTACAGTGATTTCTAGAATATAATAATTATAATAATAATTTGATATGTATACAGCACAAAGTGCTTAACATAGCACATATTTACATACATTACTATCATTATTGTAGAAGTCAATGGTAAACCTGAGAGATTTTCTTTTTCTTTTTTTCCCATTTTTTCTTTTGTTTATGGTACAAAAGATACACCCTAGACAACATCAATGAAAACATTAAATTAAACATTCAATTACACTAAAATTCATAAGATTGCACATCACTGTCATGCAAGGTGTCACGCTAGAACCTTTGAAGTTGTTGTGATGAGGAAGCCAGTCTGCCATAGAGAAGACACCAGAAGACAACGTGACGCAGGAATCCAACCCAACCAAGGATGTCATTTGGGGGTCGCCAGGCGAAACAACATTTTAAAAACAAATCTTTTTTTTTTTTTCTTTAAAGAAGATCATGGGTTGTGGCCAGTGCCTTGTGGCTCTTTGTTTCTGGAGTGCCTGCCTTTCTTGTTCAGGCCACTTAAAAAAAAAAAACAGGAGGTTCAACAAGTGTAACACTTTGAGCAGTGACCCTAAATAACAAAGAATATGAATAACAAATAATGCTTCTATACAAAAATTGCTAGAGTCATTAAAGATTTATTTCAAGCACACTTCAGGGGGTGAGTCACTGATGTAGTCTGTTCTTAAACACCTCAAATACACAATGCAGACAAAAACATCCAAAAAGCATCTAGAGTAGAATAAGCATCCATTTCGCACTATGTATTTCAGTTTTCAAAAGCTGCAGTTATTGCATGCTTCTTTCTGCCGTTGTCTTTGTTACGATCATCACAAGACATTCCATCTCGTTGTCCTCGGTCACTTGACCATATCCTTGTGCCTAAAAGCTTCTATGCAGTCTTGAATGGTTTGGCCATAGCACATCGTGATTTCATTGTGCCACAATGAATGCTTTGTTGTAATGTGTCTATCTTTCCTATCTCTCTGGCATGGTTTGTAGGATGTTTGTTTGCATGTAAGAGGTAATGAGTGCTCAGGGTACTGGATGACGTGTGAGCGCGCTGCTTTCCGTGCGCTACTCTAAATTCTTTAATACACAGATATGAACCCTCCCAATGATACGCATTTTGCCAACCTCTGAAACCTGAAATGTATATCCACACAGGATTGACAAGTGGCCAACTTTGCACCAGATCTGCAGATGAACTGGCATGCTGTAAAATCTCAGTTACCAGTTTAATGGTATCCACTAAATAGTGTAATTTGCTTTCTGACTTTGAGAACATTCAGACATGTAATTGCTCATTTTACTATAGCCGGTAGGATAGCTATAGCCGGTAAGATAGCTCAGGTTGCAGGTTTGAATCTCGGCAAGGCCAACATAGGCTTTCATACTTCTGATGTTGATAAATGAGTACCAAGACAGGTTGGGTGATATTGTAGGTACATTTGTTCTATATAAAGCACTTAAGCGTAAGTGCTATATAATAACTGATCATTTGGCCTTGGACATTTGCTTGCATTCACAGTCATTTGGTTATATGGGCCTATACAATCTGATATTAACAATACATGTGGTGATCCATTCTTGTATGAAATGTATATCACATTACAGTGACATCGTAACCATATTTTTCGTAGTGTACTTGGGAACAATGCTATGTGATGCCACTTCCTATTTTGTCAAGGGGTGAAAGGTTGTGTTCCATCATTTCCTGTGATGGCCCTTCGAGGTTGGGCCCAATGATATCACTTCCTGTGATGTCATAAGAGGTCAAGGGTCATGCAATTACACTTATACTACCCCTGGCATTTTGATGAAATGACTTCCCTGAAACGTGAAGAATGGTAGTTGGCAGGAGCGATGTCTGGGGGGACAGTGGCTGATCAAGGCAACATGAAAATTGACAGGAAAACAGGTGACCCAGAGAAAGGAAGCCAACATGTAGGAGGTAAGGAGGGGAAGAAGCAAGGACAAGGAAGAGGCCAGAAGGGTTATAACAGGAGAACGCAAGAACAGTAGAGCTAGCAAGGATCAACGTTCTAGGGGTATTTGGTAATAATGTCCCCATACATATTGTCGCTGGGAAAAGCCATTGGCAACATTATATATGGTGACATTATGTATAGGGACGGGTTGCGTGGATGAACCCTGCTCCCCTTGTAAACAAATAATAATGTGAGGCTAGCGGGGGTGTCTCCCGCATGTTCAATGTAATAATGTATCACAAAAAACAGCGATTTTTTTGCCAGGAAACATTTTTGTGGGGACAATATTATATGGAACCGTTCTAGGAGCAATGACGGAACAGGCAGAATATGAGTTTGAAGAGCGAGGACATGGAGAAGGAATCAATCTATGTTGAGATGCACAAAGAACTGTCTCAGTGCTAACTTTATAGGCATCCATGGAAAAGGAGGCTTGGAGGATGCCAGGAATGGTTGCCCTGGCAACTCGGAGGAACCGTTAGACGGCACATGCGCAAAGAGCCGAACACGGATTCCTGCACATGTGCAGATCCTCAGCAATGGCAGTGCCCATTACGGCCGGCACTTGAAAAATCAGAGAGGGAAGCCTTCTCCAGCAGGTGTAAAGCTGCCGGGAAGGCATCCGGGCCCCCCCACCACTATACCAGGTAGGTGACATGACAAACACTAAATTTAATACAGACATTATAATCACACATTCCAATAGATCATATCAATTTCTTATTCTAAAAAACCTAACATTCAATACATAACTTAATTCGTATTAATAACACCATATAGAATACACTAAACATTCATAAAACCTGAGAAAGAAGTTATTCACCTTGCTCCAACATTTTGTACAATAAAAATGTCACCAATGCAAGAGACAGAGATTTGATTACCCGTCATTAATATATTCCAAAATCATTGCTAATCACATCCGAAGTAGAATGAACAAAAGGACCTAGAAATGTTAGCCTATAATCCGAAATGTTCTTACATTTCATTACTAAACGATAAAGTGATCAATCCTTTTTACATAGTCTACATGTCCTTAATTCTTTCTGAGTGTTCAAAAGTGGTCCCATAATTTCCTGTGTCGGAAAGCAGTTCAGTCAGTCTGAATTTTAAGAACCAATGCAGTGCATGCTGTGAAGGACATTCTTTCAAACACGCTCTGGCTTGCCCATTCGGTAAGTGGAAGACACTGGCATCCCTGTATCATTTGAGTCTTACCAGATCCTCAAAGTCTTTGATCTTATCCCATCTATTTATTGTCTTTTTTAATACGACATGGGACACATAACCATTTATTTAAATTTCCTTCAAAAAATACTTAACATGTTTTCTCAAAATTGCAACAAAAAGAGTTTGAATTCAGACTCAACATATTGCTTACATGTGTAAAAATAGCACCCTCAGCAGCATTATTTGTTTTTGGATAAAATGAGATACTTCTATACACATATTGAAACCACCAAGACTGTAGACCTAACTCGATTCTAATGATACGAATAGGTACTGATGTAGGAATTCTTAAAACTGCTTTCAGAATACAACCCATGCGTTTATCCAATCATTTCCTCTTTGTAAAATGAAGTAATTCCATTCCATACAAAACTATAGGTGACACCTTCATTCTATAGAACTCAATCATCAGAGTAAGAGAAAAGGCACACAACATCATATTAACCAATTTCATCAAGGAGGAACACGTTTTTGCTTTCGCCTCTATTTTACTGTTCTGCCTTTCCTGAAGTTTTTTGGCTGAAAACAAATAACCTAAATAACAAAATGTGTCCACGTTCTCCACATGCATTTCATTAATTGTCCATGCATATCCTTTTCTATTATGTTTATTTGAAGTTGTCATTACCCTAGATTTTGTTGGATTAATTAAAAGTTTATTTTGTTCCAACCAGTGAGGTACTCCATCCAACGAATGTTGTAGTCCCGCAGAGGTAAAATCTAAATAATGTATTCATCAGCATACGCAATATCATTGGTCTTTGAAGTACCGCACTTGGGAGCATAGCCTAGCCATTCGTTACTTTTGTTCCACAGATTTGAAACATGTAGAATAAAAAGTGTAGGAGCGAGCACACACCCTTGATATACTCCTTTATTCACGTCAATGCCCCTTGAGAGTGCTCCCTCAATATTTATCGTCACTCTTACGGTATTTTTAGAATAAAAGATTAATAACCTACTTAACAAACTATAGGGAATCCCCCACTTGGACAATTTTCCCCATAGAATGTTGCAGTCTATGTCATCAAAAGCAAAGGAAAGGTCTAGTGATGCCGCATATAATGATCGTCTTGTGTCATTTCCAGATTGAGACAAACAAGAGGGTAAAACAATCCCACTCATTGCCGTGACTATGCCTTTCATATAACCAATTTGTAAAGGGCTGAATATCTCTAGATTCTCAGCCCATTTTGTTAGGTCCTTAAGTACCATGTTTGCTAAAATATTTGAAAAAACATCAACTAGTGAGATAGGCCTATAACTAAGCGGATTGTTTCTAAGACCTCTTTTAAATATAGGAACACCAATTGCTTGCTGCCACAAAGGAGCACAAATTCCTGTAAAAACCACCTGAGTAAAGGTGCTTCATGAACCCACAAACTCATTCCTGACATAATCAGAATCAGTGATTATGACCAGTTCTTTGAGTTGGGGGTGCACTGCAGTGAGGATGGCTTGATAAACGCCCATCAACCCGGCCACATGACTACTTCAGGCCCTATTTTGTAACCAGCAGAGGGTTCCGGGGTATCATTCACCCAGGTATTCCCAATGGCAGCCACTAGTTATTTTTCCCTGTTATTATCAATATTGGTAGGAGCACCCATCCACATAAACGGTGCGTATCCCCTGGCATGTGTCTTCTTCATAGACCTTGTGCAGGGAAGTCTGCATGTTGTTGTTGGTCATTAGACTTTCGTCCTCAAGTCCGTTTATTGTAGCACCGTTATGCAAGCCCACCCTTGCGCTGGGGGACTTGTCTTGTTTTTGCCATATCTGACCTCCACAGATCCAGGAAGCAATTCGGGAATTACCGATGTTCCCCACCCGGATTCTGTCACTTTGTAAATATTGCAAGGGTTGTTGAGGAGTCTCGATGATTTGCTCCCCCTGGATAAACGTGGGGTCATTTTTCAGTGCTCACACCGTTGGCAGGAGAGCCTTTTCACAGTGATTGATTTTTTCCTCCACCAAGGACAAAGTTTTGCTTGCATACAAGATGACTTTGTTGACCTTGTAATGCTTTTGATAAAACACTGCTGTTAGGCAAGTATCTGAGAAGCCTGTCTCCAAGAAGAACTTCTTGTTCTTTATGGGGTTAGCCAAACCAGGAGCTTGGCAAAGGCTTCTTTTCAGTTGTTTAACTGGTTCCGATAGTTCCAGACCCCAATCCTCACTTGACTCCAGCCTTTAATAAATGGACCCTGGGTCGAGTGACCTCTGTGTAGTCTTACATGAACGTTCTACTTAGTGAGTCCAAAAAGGCTTTTTAATTCTTGCAGAACAGTATGTTTTTTAAAATTCATTAAGGCTTTTACCTTCTTTGCCTGGGGATTAAGACCCTCATGGGTGATCTCTTGCCCTAAGAAGTTCACTCGTGTCTTACATCACTGTGTCTTCTGAAAGCAACATTTTGCTCCAGCTTCCTGCAACTGGCTCAGTACATAGTGCTCCTCCACAGTCGAGCTTTTCATCAAAACATCATCTACATTCGCCAGGTTTCCCCTTTCAACCAAATCGGACATGGCATTATGCAGAAAGATGTTGAACTCATTGCCAGAGTTTATGTATCCAAAGGGGGTTTGGGTCCAAGTATATTGCTGCCCCCGAAGTCAAAATCCAGCTTGTATGGGTCTTCCCTACTTACGGGTACTGTCCACTAGCCATTGGTCAAATTAATGGCAGTATACACCATTGATGCTTGGTTCTGGGCCAGCTCTTGATTGATGTAGGGAAGTGGCCATCTTGACATGTGGACCCATTTGTTAGTAGTCTTTGGAGGCCTGTGCATAGTCTTCATTTGCTATTTGGTTTTAGTATCGCCTGTACAGGGTTGTTAAAGGTACTTTGGATCAAACAAATTATCCCATGGGATTCTAAGTCCCTAATAATCTCAGTGAGTGACTTGATAGATGCAAACGGTAACCAGTATTGCTTCACCAATACTGGAGCCATCTCGGGGTCCGTGGGTATGGTGGTTGAATGAATAGAGGTGCATCCACTAGTGAACGGAGACTAGCACAGGGGCAACATGCTGGTCTTGAAAGCAAAACCATGCAGAGGAACAAAGGTTCAAATCCCAGATCTGTGCTTAGAAACCAAACTCAGGTATGGCATTAGACGTGTTATAAAAAATGATTAAATACATAAAAAATAAAAATTATGAGTCAACTAAAAAGATATACTTACATTCCAGGAAGATCTTTTTCAGCTTTTGTCTTTGCTCCTCGTCTCACAAGAATCAGCAAGATTGATCCATTCTTTGACCATCTACGTAAAACCTGGAAACAGATTGGGCTAGGCTAATTTGAGTGGTATCCTCCAGTTTGATGGAGAGATCTCTTTCTATGGTGTTACCCTGGGCAGGAGGTTCCAGGGGTTCAAGGTAGTGGTCCTCGACTCTGAGTACTACCTCATCCCTCCTGATGTCACAGGTCACCTTTCCCACCCCACAAGAGCCGGAAGAGTTACCCAAGAAATTCCACCCTGCCTGCTACAAATCTTTTCTGGAGGAATACCGTCATGATTTTGAAATAGTCATTTGGGATTGCTCCAATGATTTCATGACCTAAATTACTAGAATAATGTTGGGTATGAACCGCCATTCAATCAAAGATGTCTGTGCCCCAAAGTGATACTTCAAGGGTTATCCACAATATTCAAATGGTGTCATGTTCTAGGTCTTTTGGAGGTGTTGCATTTAAATGCAAACCTTGCTGTTGAAGATGGGAATTCAAATTCAAAGGACCGATTTTAAAACTGTAGGAACTGCTGCCCTCTACCTTGTTCTTCATCCAAACAAAGCCGTGAGGCGTTTGTTTTTAATATTCCATATTTATCAAATTCAGACTAAGGAGATTATAAAACATTACCATATGATAACGTCTGATCAAGGTGTATGTAGGTTTTGTGTGGCGCAGAACACGAGAGAAACCATGGAGCATTTACTAAATGTTTGCCCGCTGACTCAGGGTCAAAGAGAGATACATTTTAGATGGTATTTATCTATTTTAACTACTATGATGTGTGATTATTTTATGCGATTCTGCTTGGCTGGTAGAACCACTTTGGTGATGATCGCAGTCACAGATTTTATCAAATCTCTAAATTTGGAATGATCTGTACATTTTATATGTGTGAATAAACTGTTTATTTTAAATTAATTATAACACTGGAATGACATGTTGATTATGAATGTTTGTGCTTTGTATTTTTGAATTGTGAAAGGATCTAATGAATTGCAGTACATGTAGTTTATGAAAGTGCATTTTAAAACATTGTTGTCTTGTTAAAGTTTATTTTTAAACCATACAATAAAAAAATCAAAAAAATAAGTTATATAAGCATCCTGATGTTTGAGGTTCTGTCCTCGCTTAATTGTAAGGGGAATTATGAACTGTCACACCTGTCCAGGATGGTTACCTCTTCTTTCCCTTGAACATCAACAGCCTGAGGCAATAAATTGAGCTGACCAGAATGCTTTTTCGATGTCATTAAAGACCATGGGACTCTGCAGGCATGGCATGGCTTTATTATTATTTAAATCGAAATTCATTGCAAATCGGTTGAGAATGCCACTGCCTAAATAAAAAGTGGTAGAGGCATCTCTCACAACCCAACCATTATGTTCTATGCTTTTGTTGCCAATGGCTAGTTTTAGCATTCGCCAGCTAGGAAGAATATGTTTGGAATTTGGGGTTTCCAGACCTACTTCCGATTTGTCAATCAATTTAAATGTGGGAATGGTCTGATCTTTTGAGAGTTTCCTGAATAATCCTTCACTGATGAAGCTTCTTACATTATTCAGTTATACTCTGGCCAACACAAACTCCTCCCCCTTATTTATCTGAATGGGGAAAAAACGCTTTTCACCCTTTTTCTCAATGTCCATCAAACTTTGAGCTGGTTCTTCATTGTCTTGTTTCACAGGACTCAATGTTTCTTCTGATTTTGGACTGGTGTAACATTTCAGAGTGTTCCTGTCCAGTATGGAATGCCACTTAAAACTGGGAGGAAGGTTGATTTTCAAGAATGTAGAAGGGTTCCCATCACCAGTTTGTTCTCCTACAGAGATGATGGTGACGTCTGGGATGTGGTTATTCTTGAAATAGAATTCTACTTACTCTGAGTGTTGGTCAATTAAATGGCATTACTTAATGTGTACTCATTTTTAGTTTGATGGGCCAATTAGTCTAGGTCCAGAGGACCTTGTTTACACAGTCGATCAGAGGTGATAACCTCCTCAGGAGATTGTTTCCAAGTAAACAAGGTGTGCCCTCTGGAATCACAACTATCAGTGGGTTTTCAACCAATGGCACCCAATTTTTATATCCAGATCTATAGTCCCTTTGACAGAAATGTCATTCCATTGAAATTTGAGTTGTCAGGGAAAAGGTGTGGGGGAATTTGGTGACCTATCCCCCTTCCTGAGTTGAGTTGGTCAAAGGCCATTTTGGTTAGGAGGGCGGTTTGGGATCCGGTGTCCACCAGAGCTGATAGGTCACACTGACCCAGCACCTTGACTGGGTCATAAACTCTGCCTCATTTATCCTCAAGGGTGCAAAGAAAGTGTGAGCTATTCCCCAGACCGGCTGGCATTTTCCTAATATTGAACTCCGACACTATGTGACCTTGGTCAATTTTCCCTGTCGGAGAACAGGAATCTGTAAAGAATGTTTTATAACTAACAATGGGTGGAATTAGGGGATCTGCATTGCTGCCCCCCTTTGCCTGAAGACAGTTCTCCGAACCTTTTTTAGGGAAAGGACACCTCCACCATTTCTAACTTGCCTGGCTTGAATTTTTGGGGTTGAATAGTGTCTTGTTCTGGGTCAGTCTCCATGCTTACTCCGTCCAACATAGGGTCATTTAGGACCCATTTATCGTTGGGAGGGATCCCCCATTCCTGAAAGCGAAGATTTACTTACATGAATACTTCAGGGTCTCTTCTCTTTCAAGGGGGATGATCTTTAACTCCTCCACAAAGAGGGATCTTCATTGGCCTCTCCTTTTTACCCTTTGCTCTTTGGGTTATACCTTCACTGGGGTAGAAGAGTCACTTTCATGCTGAGAGGTTTCTAGGGGTTCAGTATGGGGAAGAAAGGGAACTTCCGCTAGGGCTTGGCATCTCCTTTCCACCAGGGTCCCTCCTCAGGAACTTGTGACTTGTTAGATGTTTCCTCCCGTCATTTCCCCCACGGGAGATCAGACCTGGGTGTTGGGGAATTCTGGGAAGCAGGGTAAGGTTTCTGGTTGGACTGAGCCTTCAGCATGTGCCCCACATCATCCATCAGTTGCTGGACCTGTCACTCCAGCTGCAAGACTTTTTCTGGGTTGCAGGGAGGTCTCAAGTCATCCCTCTGCTGATCCCAAAAAGGGTAACTGTCCCTTCTCCCAGGGTAGTTTGGGTACTGGAAATTTCCGCCATCATTTTCCATCCTGAGTCTCCCTTCTTCCGGGTTCAAGGATCTATTGTCCTGGAACCGGGGAGAGAGAGAGAAGGATTATTCTGGAGGTTGTGATTTGGGGGTATATGGGGAAAATGTTCAGGTTGGGAGGTGGAGTGATACTACTCTCCTGAGTGAGGTTTGGAGGGAAGTTTCCTGGGCTGTACTTACCTGGTTGGGTCCCCCTCTGGGCTGGGGAATATATACATACACCAGGATTGGTTGGGTACCCTTGTGCCTAGGGCTTACATAGATGGCAGGGTCAGAGGGAGCAATGTTCGGAACCTCTGCTTGACTACCATTCAATTGCATGGTCCCTTCTGCCTTCCATTTGCTTGTTAGCAGGAGGAGTATTTTTAAGCACACCCATCTCCAGGTCCAAAGGAGGGTAGCTCCACCTCTGTCTCCTTCGTAGCAGCAGGTGTGTTTGATGGTTTGGAGACTTTGGGGTTGTTTTTTCTGTCAGTGGGCTTCTGGACCACATAGATCCTGGTGGCCTGTTCAATTACCCAATCCAAGGTTCTGTGCTCATGATTATCATGCACCAACTGAGTCATAAGATACTTGGGGAGCACATTATGTGTGTTCGCCTGCCGGATAGTCTGCAGAAATGCACGCTTTAGCACTTGTTCAAGCTCCCTTGGCGCATTATGCTCCCCGCATTGTACATTATATCCAGCCTTACGGGCCTTCTGTGGGTTTCTGTGTGTGGAGAAATGCTTTAAAATGAGCACCTTATAGATGGACCATTTATAATGAACCTGGTCCTTCAGTCCCGCAAAGAAACTAGTTGAGAATGTACATTTCGCAAATTTGATGCAATTCTCATTATTTCTGATCTGCAATGATGCCATCATCTGCTCATAAAATTCCAAGTGCTCCAACACCAAATAGCTGACCTTCTTATGGTATGGTGTCAGAAATCTTTATGGCCTTGATCTATCTGATTGGTTCTTTAACAAAGCCTTTTCTCTGTTTTTCTGTCTTTAACCTCCTCTGCACTGGAGTCCATTCCTCTTTCTGACACAGAGCTGTTATTTGGACTCTATTCCCTGTCCACTAGGAACTCTGTATCTCTGTTATGTTATGTTATTGTAACTTATAAAGCGCGCGGTCGCCCTGGGGCATCATGGCGCTGGAAAGAAAGGCTGCACAGGCGAGGAAACCGATGAAAGGCTAAAAATTAAAACAGGTAGGTTTTGAGAGCACTTCTAAAGCCAAGATGGTCATCAATGGCTTGCAGTGACGGAGGAAGGCTGTTCCACAGTTTGGGGGCGGCAATAGAAAATTCTCTGCCGCCAAGCCTCTCCCGATTGGCTCTAGGAATGGTCAGACGATTGGAGGTCATGGAGCAAAGGTCCCGACCTGGAATATATCTGCTAAATTTGGACTGTAAGAATTCGGCGCCCAGGGCATGAATAGCCCGATGGATGATACACAGGGATTTGAAGTGAATTTGTTTCTTCACCGGCAGCCAGTGAAGTTTGCGTAGCACTGGTGTAATGTGAGCCCCAAAGGGGGAGCCAGTGGCTAACCTGGCTGCGAGGTTCTGCAGGCGTTGGAGGCGATGGATAAGACCAACTGGTTGTGCCAGGTACAGTGAATTACAGTAATCCAACCGTGAGATCACCAGCGCAGCCACCACAGGGGGGCGGAGGGCTTCAGGAATCATAGGCATGACCCTCTTGAGGACCCGGATCTGGTGATGAGTGGACTGACAGATGGCTGTAACCTGATTCGCCATAGACAGAGAAGCCGAGAGGATGATCCCTAAGTTGTTTACTTTACTGACTGGGATAGGTAGAGGGCCCAATGAAAGAGGCCAAAAAGCAGGGGTCCATAATAGAGGATTCAGAGGACACCCTACCAATAGTACCTCCGTCTTATCCCCATTCAGTTTTAGCGAGTTCTGGTCCATCCATGTCCCGACTGCCCTTAGACAGTCATGGAGACAGGCTGAAACCTCAGATTGATCCTGATCTAGGCGAATCAGGATTTGTGTATCATCCGCATATGAGTAACAGTTAAGCCCATAAGAGCGGATGAGACAAATCAGAGCCCAGATATATATATTGAACAGAATAGGCGACAGAGAAGATCCCTGGGGCACCCCACAGATGAGGGTGCGTGGAGCAGATAGGAAAGGAGGCATACCAAGGGTCTGGGTACGTTCAGAAAGAAAGGAAGTAAACCAGGCCAGTACAGAGCCGGAAATCCCAATCTGTGAAAGACGGGAGAGGAGGATGGAATGGTCCACCGTGTCGAATGCGGCGAAGAGATCTAATAGGATCAAAGCCCCAGCTCCGCCAGCATCGACAAGTCTGGAAAGGTCATCTTGCACAGAGACAAGGGATTGTAAGATTGGGAATATCTCCCAGACTCATAGGATCCGGACTCCTCTCGCCTGGACCACAGTTAACTCTCATGAGCACTTTCCCTGCAGCATATCCACCCCTTTATCAAACAAATAAACAGAGACAGCTGAGGACCTAGAGAGACACACTGATCCACCCACCATCTCGATATTGGCAAAGCACTTTGAAGGAGATCCATCCATACTCCTTGTTCCAGACTCTAAAAACTTTGCAAGCAGAAAGGCCCATTTCCAGAGCATAGCTGAACCACTTTCAGCTGGACCTAATTTCCAGAACCCATCCCTAAACTTAAAGGGGAAACCAAGAACCAGCCAGGCTGTGCTGTAGCTGCTTGCCTGCCAAAGAATCATCTTCATAACCAGAAGGACAGATTAAACCCTGTCTGGTGCCGTGCTGTGCTGTGCAGACCAGAGAGCCATTGCAGATCCAGTCCAGTCCTGCTGAGCAGTGTAGACCAGAGCGCCTTGCTGATCGCTGACCAGACCAGTAGGGTGTCACCACCAGACTGTCCCACAAATCTTTTACCAGAATCCCTGACGGTTCCATTCAAAACATTGGTAGTGAGTATCCATAGCATAGGATTGTCACTAGCCGATGCACTATATATAGGCATCCCTATCAAAATCCAAACCCATCCTATATTATATCCAGAACTGTATTGTCAGAAATCCTTTTTGTCTTGCCTGAACTCTCTCTCTTATCCTATAGTCCTTCTGTAATGATATTGTTAAAATCATCTTTGCGCTGATATATTTTATTTGAAGAAAGACAAGCGTCTCGGCGGGCAAAAACCTGTTCGGTGACGTTCTGATCTGGTGCTTGTGCTGTCGTGTAGTTTGTATATTCATAGTCTATTCCTAGTGTAAAGAAACCTTGTTTGTATTTTAAAAAGCGCATTCTTGTTTTGCATTTTTCCTCTTTCTGAAAAAAACGACCTCCACAAAAACGTCCATAACATCTTCATACTTTATGCTAGAAACGAAATTTAAGTGTCTACTTGAAGCTGACATCCCCAGCCCAGCATCTGAACTCCATATAGTTTTTCCGCAATCGCGCTTACCGCGCTTGGAAAAGTTTGCCGCAAATCTTTCGTTTGTCTCAAATCTATAACGTGTGAAATAGCTTTTCATTGCACCCAACCTCAAAATTAAGTTTGCAACTTGCTTATCACTCTTAAATCATTACTAGTGTTTGTCTGATACCATACATAGTGGCTCACATTAGTATTTCAACAATTTTAGTGACTTAGACCATTTTCAGTGTTTTCACCATTTCATTCAAGCCAACTTTAAAACCATTTTGACAAGTTTGCGATCATTCCTGTTTCTCTCTCTCTGTGTTTGCTGGGGGAAATTGGGATTGATACTTTTGCTTGAGTTCTGCATTCCTGAAAGCTGTTCTCTCTCTTTCTATCTCTTTATATTGCATATTGGGGGGATTGAGGGGTGTAAAGGGGGAAATATTAACCACATTGCCATTTGATTGAACAAACCCACAAAAGTATTATTTCTGTGCTGCATTATTTGTGCTCATTATTCCTCCTTCTGATTAAAGAGATTGTGTAGTGTGACTTCTCCCCAATGGTGATTATGGTATAACCATTAAAAATAGTGTGATATATATATATTGTGCAATACATAATAAATATTTTAACTTTGCAAACTAGCCTGATTCCTGGTTCAGTGTGACCGGGGGATTCAAAGAGAGGGGCGTGATATAAGTGGTAAATCATTCAGAAATAAAATAACTTATAGATGCAAATAATTAATTAAGGGTTTCAGCTGTGCATCACACGCTAGGCATTGACTTAGGTGAAGTGCCGGGTTGAAATCACTTACAAGATCTTTTGTCTGATGCACTGTGTGATCTTGGGCAAGCCCTTCCCTGGTCTGTGTACTGTATGGTGGAGGATAAGCTGTCCCCTTCTTAAGAATTGGTCATTCTGTACATTCACTTGGCTCCCACATATACACGCAACATGCCCTGTCATCCCGCAAGTCCAACATACTGGGGGTGCTCGGCTAGCAAGTCCCCTTTGGTTAAATCCTCTGTGCGTGTTTTGATTCTCACTCTGTGTATTTTGAAATCTTCCTGGATTATTCTGGAATCCAACCCGTCCTCCTCTATAGCCCATGCCTCTGCCTCGTGGCATGAACCCATATCCTCCTTGGTCCATTGGGAGCTGATTGTTCGACTGCAATTGAACACCCACTGCTAGTTGCATTCCCAATTCTTCTCCCCTTGTCATTACAGCCCTTCCATGGCAAACCTTGACAATTTCTTCTGAACTAATTTGGCTTCCCCAATTTTTCTAGCCTCATCTTTCTTCTTATGTTTCTCCTGCAATAGCCCACAGTGATGCGCTTTTGCTAGCTGTATCTCAGCCCATGGTTTTGCTTCCATCCTCACTTGTTTCTTCATCTGCCCCTGTCCTGGCTTAGGCAACCCATGACATAAAATGTATTAAAATAATGCCACTGTTGTTTCCCACAGTTTCTGCATTTCAAGCTGCTATTGCTCTTCAATATCCTGAATGTAAGCAATAGGGTTTCCATCTTCCTTCATTTTACGTGTCATAATTGCACCCATATCTGATTTATCGGGATACTGTACCCTAAGAGCCCTCCACACACCTGCTCTGCAATTATTAAATGGCGCTCTGCCATGCTCTGTGTTTTGTGCTGTCACACTTGAATACCCTGCTCTTCTCCATGTGTCATGAGCCCTTTCTCCAAGGATAGCTGCCAGGAGACCCTTACAGGCTAATTCATAGAATCCAGCGCACAAGTAGCGCACGCGGCTGGCGCACAGCGTGCGCCTGCGATAGTCTGCGCCAGGCACGTGCGCTAAAACAGATTTCCGCGCACAGCGTATTCATGGATTTCAAGCTCCCAAACCAGCCGTGGCGCAGAGAATCGCAGCGAGCCTGCAGCAGCGCCAGTAACGCCCCCAAGAACGCCCTCGCGCAAGGAAAAGCCATCAAAATCGCTAAATCATCGCTAAGGGCTGCGCTAACCCTGGACCACTTCACAGGGCAGGCAAACAAGGAAAGCAAAGCGGGCAATCTTCAAATCAGGAGTACGCGGGAAGTACTACACGCGACTAGGCAGGGAACGTGAATTACAGGGGTACGCGGGAATCATCACACGCGAACAGCCAGGGTGCGTGTATTACAGGGGTAGCGGGAAGTTCAACACGCGATTGGCCAGGGTACGTGTATTACAGGGGTACGCGTGAAGTAGAACACGCGATAGGCCAGGGAATGTGTATTACAGGGGTACGCGGGAATCATCACACGCGAACAGCCAGGGTGCGTGTATTACAGGGGTAGCGGGAAGTTCAACACGCGATTGGCCAGGGTAC
The DNA here is from genome assembly GCF_040938575.1 of Ambystoma mexicanum. NCBI lineage: Eukaryota > Metazoa > Chordata > Amphibia > Caudata > Ambystomatidae > Ambystoma > Ambystoma mexicanum. The sequence goes on along the minus strand of NC_090929.1, from coordinate 278,304,906 downwards.
GTGTATTACAGGGGTACGCGTGAAGTAGAACACGCGATAGGCCAGGGAACGTGTATTACAGGGGTACGCGGGAATTATCACACGCGAACAGCCAGGGTGCGTGTATCACAGGGGTAGCGGGAAGTTCAACACGCGATTGGCCAGGGTACGTGTATTACAGGGGTACGCGGGAATTATCACACGCGAACAGCCAGGGTGCGTGTATTACAGGGGTAGCGGGAAGTTCAACACGCGATTGGCCAGGGTACGTGTATCACAGGGGTGCGTGGGAATTATCACATGCGAATAGGCTGGGTGGGCCCTCACAGGTGTACCCTGTACACCCTCCACGGCCCCTGCAGGCAGCCCACAAAACAGTGGACTACCCTGCACACCTGATCATGTCCCCCTGCAACCCCATCCACCAGGGGCACCCTCCACCAGGCCCCCACCCATGTCTCCCACCACCCCCACCCCCCAGCAGTGCAGGGGCACCTGCCATCAGGCCCCCACCCATGTCTCCCACCACCCCCACCCCCCATCCACCAGGGGCACCCTCCACCAGGCCCCCACCCATGTCTCCCACCACCCCCACCCACCAGCACTGTGGGGCACGTGGCCAGCAGGCAGTCAGGCAGTAGCCGATGGCAGGTGGGAGCGTGCTCAGGGCTCTGGGGGACTTTAATTTGGCCTCCTGGCCAGGAGCGTGGTCTTTCGTGTTTGAACGCGTGGACAGCCTGATAGGGAGTGATTTTGCACGTGAAAACCCCACACTCAGCGAATCGCGCGAAAACCCGTCACCAGCATATGTGCGTCAATAGTTACCTGCACGTGCAGTGTCAAAGCGTGTGATTGGTGAAAATGGATCTACACGCAGGAGTGACAAAGCGTGTGATTGGTGAAAAGTGAGCTACACGCAGGAGTGTCAAAGCGTGTGATTGGTGAAAAAGGATCCACACGCAGGAGTGACAAAGCGTGTGATTGGTGAAAAGTGAGCTACACGCAGGAGTGTCAAAGCGTGTGATTGGTGAACATGGGCCAAGCACGTACACGCCGTAAGTGACGCTGTACGTGTGGGCCTGTATAAAAGGTAGTGTTGAACACCATTTCCTTGTACGTGCTTTTCGTGGAGAGCGAGTGGGTGAATTCTGTACTTCTTGTCGTTTCACACGCGATTTACTTCACGGCGTTTCCAGTTCGTACTCCCTGTTACCTCTGACAGCTTTTTCTCTTTTTCCTCTTGTACTGGTTTACCTGGGCCTGTTCCCTCAAACAGTGTCCCCTTCTACTGTTGTCCTGTCTCCTCAGACAGCGTACACATCTTCTTTTGGCGGGGGTGTTGCCAACCAAAAGCGCTCATTTTTCACGCTCTTTTACCTGGCAGACGGTGAGTCACGCACGTATCTAACTTCTGTGCTTGCCCCGTGTGTAGCCTACCCCTTCAGAGGTCATTCTAGGCTGCGTGTGACACGCATACATTCATTGTGTTACTGGATGCCACAGCGTAGTGCAGGGTTTTCCATCAGCACACGTGGTCTAGGAGGGGTATTGTGCACGTTCCTTAACTTTTTTGGGGTGCCTGTGCGTTGCGTGACCCGTCATCTTTCCCCAGGGGTATCATATAGCCTTGCCACTGCACTAGGGTACGAATACCATCTGGTACCCAACCCCTTTGACACCCAATTGCCCAGGACAATTGTGCACACCGACTCCCATACGCACAATACCATCAGTGCCATGGTTGGGAGGCGTGCAAGCCGTAAGGGTGGCAAAGGTGGCCGAGCCACACGTGGTGGCCATGGAGGATCCACTAGGGGACGTGGTTGTGACTTGCAGGGTGCCCCTGTCCCCCCCAGTCTGGAGGAACAGTCAGGGACACCCATGCCCCCCTCCCCCCCCCCCCAGTTGAGAGTCATGTGGCTGATACCAACCCTGATCAGCCCTTGTCGGACCAGGCCATTGTGGCACCAGACCTGTCCGAGGGTGATCCCATCGCTGACATCCAGGTCAGCAGGTCCACTGCACGTGCACCGGTGCACATTGGTGTCATCAGGGCACGCGCATCTATGCCAGATAGGTCATCTGCTGGCCCCCGTAGCCAGGGTGTGGCTCCATCCACCCCACCTCTCATACACCCTGCCAAGACTGTGTCGGTCCTAGTTCATGCACCTCAGATCAGGCCTGACCCCATCCCACTACCCCCAATGCCTGCACCTACTCCCATGCTGAGTGGGCAATCCCACACACCCAGTACTGAGTCCACCACGACTCCTGCCCCTAGTGTCCACAGCGGCGTAGGACACTCTGGATCCCCACCCCCTTCCAAGCGCAAGAGGAAGAGTGCACGTCCGGCACAGGCTGATGCCCCAGGCACGGCTGCACAGTCCGGCCCATCAAGGAAGCCAAGCTTCACAGACGCCGAACTGAATGCACTTGTTCAGTATGTGTCAGATCATGATAGGGAAATGGTCATCGTTGCAGGGTCCAAGACCACACATGCCAGACGCCAGGCACACTGGCAGACCATTGCTGACAGAATAAGTGCCCTTGGAGTAGTGAGGCGCACAGCTAGTGATTGCCAGAAGCGCTGGAATGACCTTAAGCGCAGGGCAAAGGATAAGCTGGCCTCAAGTCATGCCGCAACCTTGGTGACTGGAGGTGGGTCCCCAGCACAGGAAATAGAACTCACACCACACGAGTCCGTAGCTGGATCCTACGTCACCGAGGGACAACTCCAAGGTGTGGGAGACCTCCCTGATTACGAGGCATCATCCGGTGAGTGCACATGCATGTGTGTATTATCCATGTGCATGGTGTGTGTGTGAAGCAATCATGTTGGGTGCCTGTCAAGGGGGTGTGTGGCAGAGTTGATAGTGGCACCCATGTGCCTCATCCAGTATGTTCAGTGCAACACCATCTGCCCACAGCACTATCCCTACTGGCAACAGTGCACATATGGCCCGACACCATGGAAGTTGCCCTTGAATTGTCATTTTGTCACTACATTGTTGCTCATACTCCCCTGTCTATTCATCTGATGTTTTACATACCATTCCTATACTTTCCCCCAGCCATTCAAGTTTCATCTTCACATGCCTGACATGCAATGATACCACATGCTAATGCGTCCTCTGTATATAAATGCCAACCAACATGCTGTCATACTGTGGATGTTGCCTTGACATCCACCTCCTACCTGTGGGCTTTGGTACCGTCTGGTTTCGAGCCCCATTCCCTCACACTCCATGCTGCTCTTCATGGTCTATCTTCCATGACTTCTACAGTTCAGACCATCGTGCCCTACTCACGACACCTGCTTGCCAAAAGTCAAATGAGGGCACCCTGCCCTCCAATGCGACCCACCCTATTGCTGACCAGTGCATCTGAGCCTACTCAGAGCTAACTCTCACTGACATCTGCTCATACATGCCTTTGCCTGTCCCATAGACCCTTCACATGGTCCCTGTCCTCTCTCCTTGCTCCTCTTCCACCATCAATGGTGGGACCCGTTGGGGTGTACTCCTGGCCTCCTTCCAATCCTCAGAGGCCACTATTGATGTGCATGGTAATGGGAGCGTCTCAGTCCAAGGCCCTTAGGCCAACCTCAATCTCCTTGAGAAATGCTACCCACATCTCATCAACTTCCTTACCTCTCCTGCTGTCCCCCCTCCTCTCTCCTCATCAATCCTGCACTGCCTCCCTGCACCCTCCCATGAACCTTCTCCGCCTCCCACTCCAACTCCTACACATGCTGCACCTCTGATCTCTAGCACTCCCCGTAAGTCCTACAAGGCTGTCAACCTCCTCCACAATTACACTCCTTTCACTGCGGCTGCATCAGGCATTCCTCCGATATCTGTCACTTACATGAGGTTATGCACCTTGACATCCTTGGTCTCATGGAAACATGTCTGACGGCCAGCTCTGTCTGCATCCTTCACACACTCCTACCTGATGTTCAGGAGACCCTCTCCTTGGCCCGCCACTACTGTGAAGGGGGCGTGTGCCCCTGGCTTCCCTGAGGGTATTCCTGCCACTGTCACTCCTACTTAGACCTACTCCACTCTGGAATGGCTTGTGTGACGTCTCTCTCCACCACACCTTGACATTCTCAAACAGTGCGTACTGTGTCTGGGAAAACTGGTCAAATGTACTACTTCCTTTCTGAGTGTCCTCACCTCTCCTCCTCACTCATGTCCCCAGACACAGAAATCCTCATCCTTGGTGCTGTACGCATCCACCTGCATGCTTGTTGACGCCCCCACGTGACCTTTCTGTGACCTCAGCAACTCCCTCTCACCCTCTAGACTCCCGTCTGTCCCTACTCATTCTGCAGGGCACACTCTTGATGCTCTGATCTCATCTGACTTTCCCCTCTCCGTCCATCTCTGCACTCCTCTCTCCTGGAGTGATCACATTCTCCTATCCTCCCAGCTCACCCTCACCACCCCACAGGCAAAGCCACCCTCACCACTGTCACACACCTTCTTGGTATTCCGACCCATGAAGTGTGTGTCAGTCGAGGCTCATGCTGCCAAAATCTCCCCCCCATCCAGCTCCCCCTTAGGCTCACTCCCATCCTGACAGGGCCCACTCCATGCTCCACTCCATGTCAGGTACACTGGATGTCTTTGCCACGGTCATGACCACCTGTCTGAAGCCCCATGCCAATGCAGAGTCCTGGCATGACTCGGATCTTGTGAACCCAAACCACAGGTGCCGGGTGGCAGAGAGGGAATGTCCTGCATCATGGCCATCCTCTGGCAAACTGGCCTGCCACATGCTCCAAAGGCAATAGCGCCTCACCCTTTTCACCAAGATGAGATCCCCAATCCAAGGGCACATATCTGCGGCATGTGACAACTCTGCAGGACACATAGAAATCTGCAAGGACCTTGCCGAGCCAGATGCAGTGTGTACCTCCCCTGTCCCCCCCGAGCCCACAGCACTGCATGATTGTCTCTGTACCCCTATAGGCCACCCCCCCAGCACTTGTCGGCGCCTAACACCATCTGCCCTTGACGTCAAGTCCTACTTACCTTGTACAGCACTTCCAGCCGCCACTTCCCCTTGCACTTCATTGTGCCACCCACCCCTGCACTTGCGTGACATGAATGACACCAGCACCAGTAGGATTGTTGACTGGCATCCCCTTCTGCCCCACCACCCCTCAGTGCTCCGCTGTACCTTCATACATTTCTGGACCGGTGCTTCACGAATGCAATATGAATCCTTTACAGGTGATGGGGAGGTGGAATCACATTGTTTACTGCATTTTGTTGATGTAGACAAGGCACTGTGCATCGTGGCCAATTTTGACTAGCAGATCCATGTACAACATGTATACTTATTGATGTGACGATGCAATGTCAGGACCAGAGTGGTTGAAATCCAAAAAAGTAGCCCTCCTCTCCCTCTTCACTTGGTGGCTATGACACATGCCATGTGTGTGATGGCAGTGCTAGGCAGCAAGGTGAGCAGGCGTTGCTCTCCAATCTGTACATTGTATGCCCTGAGCCTCCCCTACAGACCCAGTGATGGTGAATGCATAGGAGGTCTCCCAGTCATGTTGGACATGTGTCGTAGAACTACTGCCTCTGTTGTTCATCAGCCCTTGTTGCATGCCATGGTGCTAATGCCTGTTTCCATTTTTCTCTTTCATGTCTTTGCAGGGGACGAAGCACTTGTTGATGCTGGGGATGTGGTGGTTGAGCCGTCCCAGGAGGGCAACCCGGGCCGACCTACCACAAGTGAGGGACGTGGTGTGTTTGTGGGTGAAAACCCACAAGTGCTGCAGGTCGTGCTGTCGAGGGGTGTCTCTGGGGGTTCCTCCCCCGAGCAGTATTCAGGTGTAGACTCGGAGGATGACACCTATGTGCAGTCGCAGGTGAGTGTTCTTGGGAGAGAATCTCCTCTGTCCGACCCACCTGCAGCCGGGCCATTGCCCTCAATGGGGATGTCAGTGTCGGCAGATCAGCCTCCGGTGGTTACGGATGCAGGGCCACACCACCCAATCTCTGATCCTGTTCCTGGGGCTGCAGATCAGAGAGGGAATGCAGTCCTGCAGCCTGAGGCCTTGCCGGCACAGCAAGGCGCAGTCCGCCTTGCCCCAGGCAGGTGTGGTGCCCGTCAACGTGGTGGCCGTATGCCACCTGGCAATACCGTTTGGGAGCAATCCATCTACGGTATGGCCACCCAACAGGCAGCATCATCCGAGATGATTGCACAGGCCATGGATAGGGTGGCCACTTCCATTGTCCCCCCAGAAAGGCTGATGGAGCGACTGGAGCAGGCTACAGAGTCCATCTGCCAGGCACACAGGGAGGATATGTTGGCGTCCAACATGGACAGGCGGGCGGCACTGGCGACTCTGCGGGAATCATTTTCCATGGAGTCCCAGCGCCACAGGGAAGGCCTGAGGGAAGAACTCCGTCACCTCAGGTCGACCCTGTTAGAGCTTGAGGCTTCATCCCATAGAAGGACAGAGGAGCAGCTGGAGCGTCTGACACGGACGCTCTCGGCCGAGATGCAGGCAACTCGTGCGGAGGTCAGGTCATCCCGGGAGTTACTGCATGGGGACCTCCGCATGATTATAACCCAGAACCAGAACTACCAGACCCGCCTGCTTGCAGCCATGGAGGAGCAAACTCGTGCTTTGCGTGGGCTGCCTCCCATTGTCACACCATCTTCTGAGGCAGCTCCCCCACCTCCAGAGTCAGCTGCAGGGTCTGGCCAGAGCCATAGCGACTCATCTCCCACAACAGAGTAGCCGTGTGGGCCACAAGCCTATGGGGTGTTTTCGTTTCCCATGATCCACACAGGTGGATTGTGGCGTGCATCCTGTCCTCGGACCTCATAGGTGGCCCCCCCCCCCCCGCCGGCCCTTTCATGGCCATTTTTTCTCTTTTTTATTTTTATTTTGCAAGAGTGTTGCCTTGTGTGGGTACCTGGGCATACACTGTATTGTGGCTGGGCACATGCAGGCTTGTCCTGAGTTTGGTTTCGATGCTTGGGTAGCAGACATCCACACCCCTCCTGCTTCCGTTTCCATGGGCTTGCAAAGGGTGTGTCCAAGTGACAGCAAATTACACGGTGACATTGGACTCCCATGAGCTGTTGGCCAGTCCATAGTCAATACTGTGTAGACATTCATAGTGTTCATTGTTGTTGCACCTAACTATGCATGATGGTTTGATATGTGCCTCTACTTACATATGTTGCTCATGTTTTGCAGGTATTTCACACAGATCTTCACAAGGGCATACTCTCTGGAGTCAGACTACATGTCGGTAGATGTGCACTGACACTTTTGCATGGCGCCATCACTGTACATCTGGACGGTGAGGACATACCAGCAGAATCAGGTAATGAGACTACCATTGATTACATGCATTGTGTCTTGTTTGGGTGGGCTTCAGGGTGGGTTGGTGTGTAATTTGATTGAAATTACTCTTACACAGGTGTGTAGTAGTGGCTCCAGGGCGGTTAGCTGCTCAAGTGCGGCTATGTTCCATTTGGGGCACTGCTATTTGTGACACTGGTGTCATGTTGTGATGGGCAGTTTGTTTGCTGTCACATACCATGACATGGTGTCCTCAGTGGTGGGACTGTGAAGGGAATGGGTGACATGGCAATGTTGTCATGTAGTGAATCGCCTGTGGCAATGCATATTAGATTGATGGAGTTGTGTCTTTGCGTTGTGATGCATTGCTGGTGTATGTGTAGCTAGGGGTGCACACATATTGACACTTCCATGTTAACAATCTCAGGCTGATGTGTATCTGACAGTTTATAGTCAAGTAATTTTCAGACATTGTCAGGTAGTGTCATCATTGATTGTCAGATGGTATGTGCCAGAGCAGTGTGCACTAGCCAGCACTGTGATTCCTAGGTGAAGAAGTTGGCCACCAGTTGCGTACGGGCTGCCTCCCCCCGTGCCCTTTCCCCTCCCATGCGCAGCGGGCGTGCATGTGGTTGTGGATGTGGGGGCACCACCATGTCCACGGGCAGGCCCGGGCGTGTTGCAACGTTGTGCAGGACACATGCTGCCACTATGATCCTGCACACTATTCGGGGAGCATATAACAGCTGCCCGCCAGAACGGTCAAGGGAGCGAAAGCGTGACTTGAGCACTCCGAATGTGCGCTCCACTATGCCCCGTGTTGCAATGTGGGCTGTGTTGTACCTTACCTGGGGTGGCGTGGTGGGGTTCCGGATTGGGGTCATCATGTGGGGGCTGATAGGGTAGGCACTGTCCCCTGCGGAGGTGGTGATGGGTATCATTAGTGGTGTTGTGTCATGACCCAGTATCTGACATGCATGCATGTGCAGTGGCATTCATGCTCACCAAGCAGCCATGTATCTCCATGCTGGCCAGCCTCTAGGTCCCGGCATAGGGTAGACATTCTGTAGATGAAGCTGTCGTGGGTGGACCCTGGATAGTTGGCATATACTGATGTGATTATTCCCTTGGCATTGCATACAACTTGCACGTTGATGGAATGCCAGTGCTTGCGGTTTCTATAGATGTGCTCTGTTGCCCTGGGTGGACGTAGAGCCACATGTGTGCAGTCAATTGCACCAAGCACTTTGGGGAATTGAGCCACACCATAGAATTCCTGGATGCACGTCCGCCTTTCTGCATGAGTCCTGGGGAGATATATGTGCCTGCGGACTGATGGCCGTGCAGTGATGATGTTCAAGACCTGGTGTAGGCAGCGTGACTGCGTGGCCTGTGACACACCACCCACTATGGCACTTGTCCGCTGAAAGGATCCAGTGGCCAAGAAGTGCAGTACATTCAGGACCTTCTGCTGGGGGCTGAGTGCTTGGGAGCACAGGGTGGGTGATGTGAGGTCATCCTCCCACTCACTGACCAGGTCCAGTATGATGTGTGCTGGAAACCTGTACCTCCCATACACCTGGTCATCAGGCATCCCGAATAGGCTGGTTCTGGGTGTGAATATTCTGGCCCTGACTCTCCTCCTCCTCCTCCTTTGGTAGCCCACTGCCACTGCTGCTAGGAACGGTATGTTCATCCTGGCATCTGGCTTGGTTATTGAAAAGTGCGCAAATTAATGCCTTGCGCGTGTTGTAGGCGAGCGTGTGAGCCTCGCACCCCTGGAATCGAGTTTCCACTCCAATCGCGTGTGGAAATTCCCACGCAGCAGGCATACAGGTGCGCTGACGTACTTGCTTGTGTAAGTGGCCGCGCACCCCTGAAATACACGTACCTAGGCCAATGGCGTGTACGCGCACTTTTGGCCAATTACACGCGATGAAATACACGTACCTAGGCCAATGGCGTGTACGCGCACTTTTGGCCAATTACACGCAATGAAATACACGTACCTAGGCCAATGGCGTGTACGCGCACTTTTGGCCAATTACACGCGATGACACTCTGACGTGCAGTATTTCCACGTGTGCTCCGTCTTCACGTGCTGAGTGGGGAACGCCCATGCGGATCACGTCAGACGCGCTTACGCGATGAGGGACTCTGGTCCAATAGAATCGCGTATGCGTGCTGACGCACTTACGCGCTAAGGGCCTTTCCTCGGATTTCACGCTGACGTGCAGGAATTTCACGTGCCAAATCACTCCGTATCAAGCTGGCCACCCGAAAACACACGGAACACCACGCTCCTGCCCCGAAGGCCGAGTTACTGCCCCCCCAGTGCCCTGAGCAGCCTCCCACGTGCTATCTGCTGCTGCCTGCCTGCCTGCCTGCCTGCTGCCACCGTGCCCTGCCATTTGGTGCCTGCACATCAGCCATCTGCAGGGGTCCACTTGCTGTGTCCACCCCTGCTGGAACTGAAGACTCCCAACGTCCTACGTCCTTGTTTATATGCAGGGTTCCTTCAGGGGTGCATGTGCTCCCTCCTTCTTCCCCAAAGAAGGATTCCCTTTCCTCGTCTGACATTTATTGTCCCCAAGAAGTGTGACTATCCTCACCTTCACCCTTCTCTAGGTTCAGTCTGCTTAAGCATAATGCTCTATGCTCGCGACTGGGCAGATTTTCTTCTTTGCTTCGTGGTTGAAACGCTAAGGATGGATCCCTCTTCCCTCGTCTCCCATATTTGCTACTTTCTTTCAATTTTTGATAGGCCTTATCCAATATGTCTTCGATGCTTCCTGCATCAAAGTTTTCTTCTTCCAATACTATTCTAGATGCCCCTGACATTGCTCACTGTAACGGAAGGAACTCTTCTGTTCTGTGCCATGGTATTGGTGGGCTTGGCCCTACTGGTTCCTTTCGAATAAGGCTAATATCAAGATCATACACTGCTTCCTTCTTCGTTCTAGCTCTTCATCTAGTTCCCTTCATTACCTCGCCTCCCTTCTAATTATGTCTTCCTCTTGTCTACGTTCTTCACTTCTTACTCCTGCCCTCCTTTCTTCCTCCTCTCTTTGTTCCTGTATTCATTTGTCCCTTAATTTCTGAGCTTCCTCCTCCTAGGTCTTCCTTTCTCTTCTATCCCTGTCTTCCATCAAACTCTGTCTATTGTCATATATTCTTTGCTCCTCTGCTCTTTCTTCTTTCTTATGTTGTTCCCCCTGATACATCTGCTCTCATTGCTCCCTGCTCTTTCTTTTATGCTCATCTTCTTTCAATCTCTTCCCCTGTTCCTTGTCCCTTCTATCTTGCGCATCCTTCCCTTTGCCTGACTTCCTCTATGCTTTTCCAATCCATATCCATATCCATATTGAGCAATATCTGTCTACCCATCTATTCTGCATGAGTGCTACCTCATCAGCGTATCCTTTTCTCCTTTCCATCTCTTAAACTGCCTTTCTATTTCTGTCAATACTTTTGACTGCTCACTCTTCTCTTCGTTGTCTTGTATTATCTTAATGATCTCCCCTTTCCTCTTACTCTCTTCTGGACTATCAACACTGTTTTAAGCGGGTGGTTTGTACATTGGATTACTATACCTCATTGCAGCTTTCAACTCCTTTCAAGGAATCAACCCTATTTCGTCCACGCTATCATCTTTTACTTCAGGCGAGGTAAGGGGAGCTGAAGGCTCAACACCTTCCTGTTCTCGCTGACAAAGCATCCGCTCCTTGGGTGGTGGATCTTCCCTCTCTTCCTGATATATTTTCCAGAGCTCTAATATTGCTAATCTTTTCTCTAATTTCTTCCCTTTGTACACCGCATGCAAGTATGTGGTCATGTGTTGCAATACAGCTTTTGACAGTGATCCCCCATGTGGCCATGGCATAAACATCTTATCTGCTGTGCCTTTCACCCATTCGGCTCTATACTGTTTGAGCTTGGGCATGTGCTTCGGCAGTGTCTTGCATAAGTGCATCAGAGGAGTGTCTCCCATTGTGACAAGTCTCAATTGACTGCCAATACTTACCAGACTATTAAACAACCTTTGAATCACCTTCTTTTCAACATCTCAAAATAATAAATAGGAGCGTGCAATCGCCACTCAAGCCTTTCCCTCATCAATTTGCTATGTCTACCTCTGGATTGGTACCAATCAGTTCATTAGATTGTCACTATAGCTCCTCAATTTTGTCTCAATTCTTTCACAACTTTTATCAACCTTTGACACCTTTACTTAATACATAATATACAGACTAGTTGACTTTACACATAAAATAAACACTTTGATCACACTTTTTCCTCCCGCCTTCACTTATACCCTGTACAGGGTTTGAGACATCACCTTATGCAAACCTGTTTGCACGTTATATTTTTCTGCTCTACTGTGACTGGAGTTTGAAATGTCTCCTTCTGAGCTCCCTTGAGCTAGGACTCTCTGGTGGTATCTCTATCCTCATACAATATTTCCATTACTCAAAATGTATTACAGCCGCGTCCCCTTAATTTGCCATTCCCCAATCACCATTTGTTCGTTAATCTACTCGAAGCCTTCGGTGTCGTCTCCTCCTCCAACCAACCACGTTACCTTCTGTCCACAGACCTGCATACCATCTTGGTTCTTCTTGCAAGATTTCTATTCCTGTGCTCTTCACAGGAAACCCTGAGATCTTCCAGCAATATGGCACAGATGCCTGATCATCTGACGTTCTAGAGCTGAACTAGGTTGGATAATTTTGAACCATCTGCAGTGCTACCATGTGAACGTTAGAGCCCTTTGGATAGCATGCATGCAATGGATGGGTTGCAGAATAACTCTCACACCAAATAACAAAACCAACTCAGGAAGATGGCAAAAGGTTATCAATTATCTAAAACAGGGAGTTACAACGGACATCAATGGACGTCACACAAGCTCTCTTGGAGCATCATACAAAACATTTAACTTTAATAGCAACAATTCATCATAAGTGACGTCATACCACGTGGCAAATAAGAAAAACATATGTTAGGTTGTGACACCTTCAAGGACAACATCTAAGTATACTTTCTATAGGGGGTTGGGTTGTGATTGGACATGTACATGCGGGTGGACATATTATGCCCACCTCTAATGCAAGTTATCTTCATCATCGTTAGATACACAGTATGCTATTGTCTCTCAAACTTTAAGGCCCTTCGTTATATGGCCCTCTACAATTGGTTGTGCCAGTCTGGAACATTTGGCTCACTAGCAGCACATAATCTCATACCCCAATTGCCAGGAGGTGGACTTGACTATACCTCCCCACCCAATTAGCCAACATCTCTCATTACCCATGTTTTCTGCCATGAAGATTGTCTTTGAACTTGGTCTTGCAAAGTATCCTTGTCTCTGGGACTATAAAGGAGTGTGAACACGCAGTATCATAGTTCTGGAACTGAATGCACTACTCTATTTTCATCCTTGGCTCATGTGACGAGAGACCACACGTTGGACCTTTTTGCAGCATTTAATTGTCTCAAATGAATTAAACTTGACACTCATGGTGTTCTTTCTTTGCACCTTAATAAGGGATGATAAGGCATCTCTTATTCACTGCCTTCAAGAATAGATAACCAGTCTTGGCTTCTTCAGCCTTGACACCATGCTAGACAGCCCTTTCAGCCTCTTCCATGGCTAATTTCTTGCTGCAACACAGCTTTCGGCTCTTCTCTCCATGGTTTTGAACTTACTAAAGTTGTGACTCTGATGTCCAGCATCTATATAATGGTGGCTCCGCCAGCAGTCTATTCACTACGTATAGCCAGCTACTATGATCACTTAGTCTACTTGCGTTGCTGCATCTGTACAGTTATTGAACAACTCTTCACACATGTAATCTTCTTTTCGCATATGACTGCTCACTCGATTCTTTATTTCTTCATCAGTTTCTATAAGGCCCATGCATCTTCTTCGGCGTATCTTCTCAATGTGTCATGCTCATTTCTTGTGATGTCACCAGCTCCTATTTTTCTAATTCTCATATTCCTTCACAGAGCTCCTCCTTTGGATTATCTTCTCTTCAGGAGTACATTTGATATGGTTTTCTTAATGGATACCTTTTCTCGAATATTCGCTGCGGAAGGGTCACAACTGCTGGTGTCAATCATGGCATAATTTCAGGTTTCCAGCTTACACGTAGTAGGGGACACAACTTCCTTCAGAAGCATGTGACTGCTCCTCTACAGCTCCATGCAAGATCCCAATCTTTCCCCCTCCCTATTCTGACCCATTCTCCCCTCCCACACCAACACTGTCCTAGCTAACTGCCCCTCTCTGCCTACACCCCCAAACCCCACCAGTTGCCCACTCTACCCCAGGCCATCCACTGAACCCACATCCTTTCCTCTGCCACCCACCCCCTCTTCACCCTCCCTGCCACCCCTGTCCTATAACAACACAGCTCGCAACCATACTCTGACAGACTCTCCCACTCACCACTCCCCCCACCAACAGACTCATCAACCCCTACATTTAGCCCTAACACACTCCCACCCTGGAAACTGAAACTGCTCTATTGTATACTCATGAATGTCAGCTAAGTCTCCAAAATAAAATTTAACATCTTTAACTTTATCTCAGACGAAAACCCAGACATCTTCTTTATCACAGATACCTGGTTCACAGATGATTATGAACCTATTGCACACTAGGCCTCACCCAGTGTGCAACATGATTGTACAGAAAATATTCAGCAGAGGAAGAGGGTTGTCCATCCTCCATAAACAAAAGATGCCAGCCTGACATAAAGATAACTTAGTCTTCAGCACTGATTGTGAATCACTGCAAGTACAGTTTCAACTCCCCCCCCCCTCTATCACCCACAGCTTTTTACTCTTGTGCAGACCACGTGGCTACAAAAGGATTTTTTGCAGACTCCCTCAGTGACACTCTGTCAACCGCATTAATTCACCATCCTTCGCTCACCATATTAAGAGACTTAAATATCTGGTTTGATAATCCCCCAAACCTCATGACTCTTTCTTTCACCCATAACCTAGAAGCCCTCAACTTGACACAACTCATTTCTCTCCCCACCCACTGTGTAGTCCACACTCGCAACACTATATTCAGCACTGCAAACCTGATATCCACCCTAGCCCCCACCCTCAAATAAGGACATGCCACTATGCAATCTTCTTCTCCTTCCTGGAATCCCCAGCCTCCATCTACAGGATCACCAGCCTGCCCCCCACAACCCCTTCCGTCCTCATCCATCTCTGGAATAAAGTCACTGTTAACCCTGATCTAGCCAATTCCCTCCTTAATTCACTACCAGCACTCTCACTCCAGGAAGGTCCTCCAGCCACTGAACCTTTCAATCACTGGCTCTCCGGCGCTCTGATCCCCCTCACTCCAATGAGACGGTCCTCTCAGAGACAGGGCCCAAACTCCAAATGATACACAATCCACATCATATCTATCAAAACCCTCAAGCACTGACTGGAACAGACATGGAGAACCAACCCCACAATTAAAAAAAAAACATTCCTTGCAAGACTGACAAGGGACTACCGATCAGAAATTCTAAAAGCCAATAATTCTTCTACGGGAACTGAATCATCAACTCCCATAGCCCCAGCCAAGAACTTCACAGAATCATCTGAGAATTCAAGATGCCAACTCAAGCACAATGGAAATCCCACTATGCAGCAAATCCAATTTCCTTCCTTTACCTATCCCCTGACCACACTCCCTAGGACCCGTCCCTCCAACACCCACTTCTGTAAAAACCTTGGATGCACACTGGACTCAAATCTGTCACTCTCCCACCACATCAACTTTGCGTCCAGAACGTGCTTCTTCCACCCGGGCATCATCAGGTGAATCTTCCCGTACCACACCTACCCACACTGAATCCCTGCAATCATTGCCATATTCCTCTCCTGCATAGAATATGCAAATTCCCTTTAATTAGGTGCTCCAGTATACCAGCTCAAGAAACTCCAAAGAATCCCAAACTCTGCTGCCCGGCTCCTTCTTGGGCTCTCACCAAGAGAACATATTGGCCCTGCACTCAGAGTGCTACAATGGCTCCCTATCAACAGGCGGACTACCTTTAAAGCTATGTGTATCACTCACCATGCCCAAAAAACTGGACCTGAATTACTCCAGGATAAACTCACATGCTATAAACCCACCAGTAACCTCAGATCTGGTTCTGCTCTTCCCCTTGTTATCCCCCATTACAACTCCACGTGGCTATTCATGTCAGCAAACTGAAAACCCCTTCCCGCCTTTATTTCTATCACCACTGCCTCATTCGGATACATCAACCTTCACTCACATCCAAACACAAACAAGTCATGTGTGCACACACCCACAGGTGGATGTTGGCTGTTATTATGGCTGCCCCCCTCTACACACAACAAAAACACTGGCAAGCCTCTTCTACATAAATCCAAAGGCGGATGTTCTACAAATGATGATACATGCAGGCATCCTTGATACTGCACTAGAAGATGCCTGAAAGGTAACCGATTATGGAAAGTGGGAAATATAGAATAAGACTATAAGGTTAGCATGTCTATGGTGCTATAAAAAGCTACAAATCTACATCTTAAAGCAGCCTGACCCTAGATCAAAAGGTACCCTCTCTGCCATGTCTAGAAGACGGTATAAGATAGGTGGTCCATTTTAGCTCAGATGACATTGAGGGCAGCCTGTCCATAGCGCCTAGGAACACATATGACTGTAGCTTGCCTCTTTACACAGATAATCAGATCCCACAGTACGTTTAAATAAAAGCTGCACCTTAGCTTAAGGTATGCATAAATGTACCATCCACACACTCAATCTAGAATGCAGCTACAACTATGACAAATTTGGTCTAACTGGACATGTAATGGCTTCACCCCAAACTTGCCTCAACAGCTCTGACTTAAGAATACAGCAACAACGTATGACCATTTTCTGTCTAGCTGGGCATATATTGAGTCTCTTGCACTAGCGCTTTTTTCTGACCTCCCACAGCACCCATCCACATGCCTGACCTCTTGGGTTGCATGCTGGAGCCTTGCCAGCCCACCTAAGTCTTACTCTTGGCCAAATGCACACACACATTCGTGTATGAGAATGTTTCCCATATCCGGACTTCAGTCCCCACGAGCGTTTCAACCCAAAAAGCTTTGAGGCCATTGTGAGGAACCTGAGGGCATCCTCCCATCTACTCCCCTTGGGTCCTCTTCTCAGGGGGGCTGGGAAAGGCCATTGCTTTTGTATCCCGACTCTGGGGTTGAATATGCGAGGTAGGATTGTCTGGCTGGAGGGACCTTGGGGAGTGTGGAGAGGATGTCTTCAGGTGAGGCATGGAATCCCCCTTTCCCTTGTCAGAATGCTCCCTACCCTCCCCCTACCTGTGTAGGTTATTATCAGTCTGTCACTCTTTCACACACACCAAATATCCCACATTAATATTCCTTTAATACTGGGACGAGGAAGAGGCAACTGGGAGGAATGCATGCTTCCATTTGTGCACACCACTATGGTACTAAGATGAGGAAGAGGACTGTGAGGCACCACTACAATGGTCAGGCAAGTCCCACTAATGGGGCTAATTGTGGTCAGACAAAGGACTTGCGCCTGCAGCCAATTGAGTGGCTACAGGTCCAAAAAAGGAGAGACTGATGGGAGGAAAAGGGGAACCCACCTGGGAACGAGGACGCGGCAATATGACATGGAGCAGGCTGGAAACGGGTTGGTGAAAAGGATACTGAGCACTGCAGAAGAGCAAGAAAGAAGCGGAAGCCAGAACGGGTCATGAGAGGGTTGAATGCCTTGCAGAACCTGGCGCCGTGTGGCCACATCCGGAGCTGTGTGACACTGAAGAGTCCAGGCCATCACAGACTGTAGCAGCAGGATTTGGAAAAGGTGATCGCTGCTCACCAGAGCTCCCGACAAGTGAAGGGGGAACAAGAGCAAGCCAGAGAAGAAACCAAAGGCATCCAGGGGTGTGGCCGCAGACCAATGAGTGACAGAGAGAGAACACACATTCTGGGAAGCTCCAGGAGCTGGATTTGGGCAGAGGAAGCTGCTGCTCGAATGCAAACTGGTAATGAATGGGTCTGGAGACCAAATAGAAGATTATTGAATACCAAACAAACTCCAGAGTACTTAATCAGTTATTGAATACCGAACTAAGAAAGAAATATGCAAAGTATACAAAAAATACTGCATGAGTGAAAATAAAGTGATGTATTTTTTTAAATATAGTGAAAAGAAAGTAATAAGCATTGATGGGAAATCCGATAGTAGGAGCCAGTGAAAGCCAGTAATGAGTTTGTGAAGCAAGTGAAAAGCAAGTCATAAGCACTATTGGATAGTGTGAAAAGAAGGTGGTGACAAGGAATACACATAACAAAGTGAACTGTGTGAAAGGAAGTCCAAAGAGAACAAGTGAACATAAGAAAGTGCCAAGGGTTATTGGTTGCATGACCTGTAATGGGTGGGCCAAGGTGGTCTGACAACTGTGCTTAGACCTAGTAAATTGTACTTAGAGTGAACCAAAGAATGTCACGATATTGAAGCTGGTGTGCCTAACAAGTGTTAAAGTGATTAAAGAAGGAACAAGTTATGCAAACTGTTGAAAAGCCTGAAAGGTTACAAAGTTGTTTTGGAATACTTATGGAAAGCTATGAGAATTGAATTGACTGTGATTTTGAAGATAGAAGAGCTGCCTTCTTGGGGAAGGGAACCCCAAGAATTTGGAACTGTGTTGAACTTGGGGAAGAGAACCCCAGGGCCTTTTTGTTGAACTGTGTTGAACTTGGGAAGGGGAATCTGAAACTCAAGCCATGAGCTGGAAGAAGCTCTAAACTTTATTTTGAACAGTGTTTCTTTGCTTCTGTCATCCCTACACATTGTATATCTTTAGTTGTGCGGGCAAGTATAGGTTTTGGGACGGACTGACTTTTCATTTGAACTTAATGACACAGACTATCCTTAGTTTATTTAGGTATTGAAATCCCACCTTAGCATCTGGCAAGTTAGGCCTTACTCCATCCTGACATTTGAGAAATAAACTATTTTGTTTTATTTATTGATTTATTTATTATTCACGTGATACAGTTTTTTAAAACAAAAACCTTACATATAAAGCAATCAAATAGATTTCAATCAAATCCATCTAAATAAAACAACTTATTAAGTAAATAATATATACTAAATTCACAGTTAAGATACAATTCATTTGTATATAAACAGCTTTTCCAAAAAGCAGACAGTAGATAAAGCAAATAAGGAAAAAGTAAAACGTATTGATGTTGCATTCAGTACAATGGATCTTAAATATTTAGATAAAGAAACTTCAATTCATGGTTGTCTGAATAGTAAGGAGTTATTTGGCATTTAGCCACACTCTATACAGGGACAGACAGAGGCTGCCGTTAAGAGTATTCATACATGTATGCCAGAACCCATCTTCCTCAATGAAGTCCAAATTATGGACAAATCTCTAATAGTATTTAACAAAGACATGAGTCAAAGCAGTACATTTTGTTAGTATATGTCTAGCAGTTTCCAATTCCTCTTGTTTTGCACACAATCTGCAGAAACGTTCATTTTTATGTATAGAAAGTTCAGATCCTATAGATACAAGTAAGGGTAGATGGTTAATACGCATGAGCAATATGAATCGCCTTAGATTGATAGACGGACATAAGTTCAGATATTTCTGTGACTTCCTATAAGTATATATTATATGTGTCACAAAGCCATAATGGTTCAGATTTTCTAAATGAGCAAAGTTATTTTGCCAATCCCAGATGTTAACATGGTGGCCTAATTGATGTTTCAAGTGCTCATGATCTTCTCCCCATTTCGGAGCCCAATTGATTGCTTTCAACAAAACGGCCATGTCTGCGGAAAATTTCCTTTGCTTATTGCTACAGATGTCTTCCTCGATACACTTCAATAGGGGATTAGAAGGTGAATTACATATTTTTTATAAATAATTCAGCCCTCTTTTTTAGCACCATAGAATATTCCCAATTCCAATCTTAAAATCGCCATGGGAATACACTGTGGGAGACCCAAAAGTTTCCGCCAGAACTTCCCCTCAATAGTTTGTAACCAAACAAGGTTCATATTAATCAATGTCTCAAGACTGTACGTTATCATTAGTACCATACACTGTATATACAACTGACGAGCCCCCCAGACGGAAAATCCACTCTGGTTACACGTAAATTAGTATATCATGGCCGTGAGCTGGCCAGCCTTGATTTTGTAGACCTGCTCACATGTTTCATAACTACCCTTATTATCAACTTCCACTGCTAAGTATTTATATGAGAGGGTATATTGGATCTCAGTGGAATTAATAATCAAGCGAGGTTGGGCAATTTTTCCGTGTGAGTAGAGCAATATTTCGGTCTTGCTATGATTCATGATGAGTTCATTTAATTTAGCATATTCCCAAAGTCGTTCTGCCGAACGGAGCAGTCCACTAAATGTGTGGTCAAAGATTACTAAGTCGTCGGCATATGCCATTATAACACAGTGTTTGGATCCAATCTTCGGTGGACAGTTGTGGGCTTCCAGAATGAAATTGGGAACATCTGAGACAAAGAGGTTGTAAAGCAGGGCCGCTGTGACACATCCCTGCTTTACTCCTGCTTTACTCCTCTCGTCTGTAGGATTGGTCTGCTCAGCGTGCCCCCTGTGTCTATTCTTAGTTGTACCGAGGAGTACAATGTAAAGGTTTCAGATATATATAAGCTCAACGGGGCAAGCCATCCTTTCCAGCTTTCGCCATAACATATTACGATTAACCACATCAAACACTGCCTTAAAATCTATATAAAGGGCATGAAGGGCCGGTTCTTGGGACACAACACCTTATCTCTCAGGGTATTCATAATGAATAGATTATGTGAGGTTGAATATCCTGCTCTAAAACCACTCTGGAAGCAGTCAAGGACCCCAGACTTGTCCACCCAGGATTTTTGTAGCAGTAGAGAGGAAAATATTTTACCTGAGCAGTCAAGCATTGACAGAAGGCAGTAATTTCCGGGTTCCGTTGTGTTCCCTTTTTTGAACACTGGGATCAGTATCGCCATCTGCCAAGTTGCAGGAATTCGGCCCTCCCTAATATTTTGTCGATCAGGATTTTTAATAGATTGGCCCAAAAGAGAGGGTTCTTTTTCATGACTATATTAGAGACACCATTAGGTCCCGGGGCCCTAGAGGATTTAAGAGTGCCAATCTTAACTATAATATAATCTACAGACACCGTAAAAGGGGGCAGAACTTGCATATTCATGGGCGCGATAGAGAAGGTCTTTTTTGTTTCCCCATTGCGATTCTCAATTAATTTTACCCATTCTTGTGCACTTATAGGATTTATCTGAGGAGTGATCCTGCTCCGCCGTACTGACCCAAATAGGGAACATATATTTCTGGAGTTCCTTGAGCAGAATACCTTCACAGTGTTTTGCCAACTCTCTAATTGTTTAGCTCTCTTATGTATTTTCAACCATTGGCGATATTTTTTTTTCTTTGTCCTAATTTCAGTTAATGTCACTTGTTGGACTGCCACTTGCTATGATTTTACGAATGTCTCTCCTTAACTGGCGTTTAGCATCTCTAATATCTTCATTATATACTAAAGAGGTGCGAGCATTACTAAGTGTAAGAAGTGACCTAGCCGTGGCATGTTTGCCAGAGGAGGTAGAAATCCATTTTTCTATATCTTCCAGAGGAAATGTGTTGAATAAACTAGAATAGTTCATATCCCAGACTTTAATGGCCTGGTCCACTCTTAAGATGTTCTTTTCAGACCAAATTATATGAATAGAAGAGTGATTAGTCAAATGGTTGCCTATATTACCCAAAATGGGAACATAATCAATACCACCAATCGTCAGAATTAACGCTTCATGATCACTCCAATCATTAACTGAGATAGTCATATTGTTAACAATCTTTGCCACGTCACTACTAGAAAATATATAATCTAAGGTACTACACGCTCTTTCAGCCCTCCATGTATAATTACCCGGGCAGTCATGGAGTGTACGACCATTGATTAATTCCATATTTCAACCTTCAAAGAAGCTTGCCCAACAGTTACCTTCTGGGTCGAAAAGATTATGAAGCATGCGGCTAATAGGTTGCAAAAGCTCATTTGAAGTGGTACCACTGCCCCCTTTAATGTGGCAGTTAAGGTCGCCTCCTATAATTATGAAGTTACCCTCAACTTCTCTTATCCAACAAGCAATAACATCATGCTAACAGAACTTTTTCCCAAGACCCACAGATCAGAATTGTGACTTCTACAGCCATAGCATATTCATCATTAGCTGTATCAATTTGTCTAGAAATGATTGATTTTTTTATCCCAATTAGGAGTCCCCCAAATGGTCTACCAAACTTCCCCATAGAAGCCAATGTATGGTAAAGCATATAACCATCAAAACAGATCAGTGAAAGTAACCATGATTCCTGCAACATAAAAAAAGTATGTGTCGTGATGAGTGGTAACGAACTGGACTGTGTAATGAAATGTTTAAAACCATACGTATTCCATAATAGTAAAGAGCTAATTCAGGGTTTATGCATCACTTTGGGTAAAGCATCGGCAAGCCATTTTAGAGTGTTTTGAATATCACTCATTTGTACATTTTTGCCTTCAGTCAAGGTAGGTGTGAAGTTTTTATTTGCCTTGCATATGCTGACTGTCTTAGCGAAGAAAGGGTCTTCCGCCTCAGGGTCAACATCAACACCTCTACCAATTTGTGCAAGGCAAGTATTATGCATGCAAATTAGTTGTGCTGAGGCTAAAACTTTACAGTGTAGCACAGTCACATTAGGGTTATTCCCTTTCAGAGGTTCAACAAAAGAAAAATCTTCAGACAAAATCACTCTAAGTTACGGTATTTTGTGTAAAAATGTAAGTACCGCATTCCTAGGCAACCATTTGCCTTTAGTTTTCAGGTTTTTTATTCCACAAATTTTACTACCGTCTAACTGGGGAGCCCTAGGCATGTCCAGAGATTCCACTTCCAGGACAGAGTAGTCCCGCTGCCCAGTCTTGGGGTTTATTAACACTGTCTTCAGTGCAGTCAGAGGTGTCACTGATAACCTCTGAAATCTCATTGGCTTTTTCAGTTAAAACCCAACTGGTGAGTGTTCCTGGTCCTTTAGCCTGATGCTTTATGGTCCTTAGAGCTCTTTTCCATGCTTTTTTTTATGGAAGGATTGCTGCTCCCAATAAAGGTACTGCAGGCAGGGATTTCTTTGCGGCAACCTTTTTTGCCTTTCGCCACTGCTTCCTAGAAAAGAAAGCTACATAGTTTTCATTAGAGGCAGCCGGCCTCTCATCAGTTAAAATTTCCTCTGCATTTGACAACGCAACTTCCACAGATTTATCTTCTGGCATCACATTCTCACTTGTCGCTGCAGGCTCCAAAAGATTCAATTGTAATACTGTATTCAAATGAATTCTTCCACAAAGCTTTAATAGGATTTTAAGGGCAAATTGCATAGAGGACATAGATGCTTGCAGATCCACAATTGCCGCATTGTTCGATGAAGATTCTTCATGGTGACGGCTTTCTTTATGTGTGTTTGAGTCCTGCATGTGGATACAAAGTCACCCAGAAACCTCCACAGGAGTCAGACTAGATTCCGGGTTTAAGACCTGAGCCTCTACCGTAATTGCTGATTTTTTAGGAATAATCGCAAGGCTCTCATTGTGGATTGTACCTTTAGTGGTTGGGGGTCCCATTGATCATTGAATTGAGAAACAGAGGTCTAGAAGCAAATTGTTGTCTATTTCTTCAAAGTTTGTAATGTCCACTGGGTCAGTGCCATTATGTAACTTGGCCATAACCTATTCAGGCACTGCCTCTTTAGAGATTGGCAAAGAGCATTGGAAAGTGCTGGTGTGGTTCCTCGTTCACTTTGTGGCCCGGTAGGCATGTTAGAGGTGTTATCAATGCCCGGGGAAGTAATGACCTCTTTCAGTTTGCCCTTGTTCTTTCTAAGGTTGTAATTAATTTTAGATGTCCTTATTTTGGGAGGGATTACTGAAGCAAACAATAGAGCAGGGGACAAAAGGGTAAGTTAATACGAGGGATCAAAAGAGGTAACACTCCCGCAGTCTCCCAAGTAACACGCAGCACAGTCAACACACTGCTTACCGTGCGATAAGCAGTGATAATATTTTCAGACAAATTCAGTTCTTTTTGTGATAGATGCAAAAGGTGGTGTTCTATCCTTGCCTGCCCACAAGTGACCAAAAAGGACCACTTTCACTCCACTTCAACCCACGTAAAGTGTCTCTTTAGTTCGTGTATGTTGTTGAAAACACAGAAGATCCAATGTTCATGTAACCCAGAGTTCAATTTAATGGAGAATCCAGTTGACAGACACAACAGAACCTTTGGGGTGAGGAGTTTAGATGAGAACCTGCTGTTAAAGATTCAAAAACCTGAAATAGGGGAACAAGAGAAGGAAAGCAGCTGTAGGAGCGCTGTACAGAGCACAAAGCTACTGTTTAAACTGGAAGAAAACGTCCTTATCTTTTACTGTGTTGTGCCGAAAGGAATTTTCCTGCTATAAGTATTAGCCCAAAAACACTGCACTGTAAACAGCTGTTAATGGGAGACGCTGCATGAAAACTGCCATGGCTCCTGAAAACAAGTCCAGGCTTTCCGACAACAACAGTAGGCGGGGAGACAGGAGACACGTTGTGGGAGGAAACGCTGCAGTTTCGTTTTACTTAATGCTGCATTCCACCTTTTATCATCAGTCTTCCAAACGGGAGTGTGCCCCACGAACGATATTCAGGATCAAAAGAATGGTGAAATAGGATAAAACCTACCGTATTCACCCAAATCGTAAAACGTTAGGGGCAATGGAGTAGTCGCTCAGCTGCTCTGCTCAGCTGTGGCTGCGGCAGACTGTTATCATCCGGCAGCAGCACACTGCCAATACAACACGTTCTGCGTGCCACAGCCCACAGACCACAGCTCACTGAGAGCTCTCCCAATCCGGAATCAACCCGGAAACAGGCAAAAGGAAAGGACCCAATAGACCATCAAGCCGCACCAGAGAGAAACACACACACGTCACATGCCTCTCAACTCAAATTTTGTTTTAGAATAGTGAATCTGTGGTCTGTGTCTTGGTTCATGATGCCTTCACACCATACAAATGGGTAAATGTACTATATACATGACAATTACTACTATTACAACACTGGAGAGGGGATGCATATCGCAGACAACAGGCACAGAGGGTGTGTATTATGCAGGTAAATGATGACATGATTTCAGCACATGGACAGCCTGCCATTGCACATCTCTGTTCTCATGCCACAGTGAATGCACTGTGATGCATCAGAAATGTGAGGCAGACAACTTTAGGATGATTTCTCAAAGTGTGCCATTTTATTAAATTATAGGTTTCAACAAATGCCTCAGTTTCCCTACCCTGACAAGGATTTCCCTGCCTATTCAAAACTAAAGGAAGTACTCTAATAAGGAACATCTGACCCTCAAACTTACACATAAAACACACAAAGAAAATATATGGCAATCCACTACACTGTATCCTTTTTGGTCTAGGACAATACTTGCACCTCTGTTTGGCTTGGGAAAGGTTTGATTCACTCTTGGCATAAGCAATACTTCTTTCACTCTTGGCTTGGGCAATGCTTGCTCTCCATAACTCATGAACGTTAATGTTCATTGGCTTAACTTCAGTGCTACTTTGTACTTTGACTGCTTAGTATTTGATTCTTAAGTTCACCTTCACCTTAGAATCATTTTAACACACACACAACCATTCTTTTATCTTTTTTCAAAAGTGTGAATGTTTAATTAATGTGCTTCAAGACTTTTTACTCTTACTCAAGTCAAGGAAATAAAGTTAACTCACATGCGAGTGCTACTTTTCATTCTTGGCATTGTCCAGCAGTCAATGGTCATGGTAAAATAGGTTTCACTCCTACGTGAATGATTCTACTGGATACATTTGCCTGCCTTTGTTTGCGCAAGGGATCAGAGCGCTTAGTTACTCTCACTGGCATCTGGCTTTTTCCCTTCATGTGCTGCAGAGCTTGGACTGCATCTGGCTTCTCTTAGACACACACCCCTCTTTTGTAAAAGTGTTTTCAGTCCTGCAACACCTTTAAGGAGCTCCTCTTGCTCCTGAGACCCTCCGCTGCATAACATCATTCAGCCACGGTCTCCAGCACATTTCCTGCTGCTCATTCTTTTCAATCAGGTTCACATGGGGAAAAGCAATCTTCCTTCACGCCTTCTGCTGCGTAACCTCTGCACTTCAGATTTTGGGGAAACAGGACCCTCTCAGAACAGGCAGTTGAAATCCACTTCACAAGCCAGTCTGCGCCAGTATAAATTGAGTTTTACCCATAGCCATGCTGCATCAATTATACTTCAATTCACTTTCTGATTGGACTTGCCACTTTATATGAATTGTAGCTTCTAAATGTGTACTTTTTCATGTTATTGTATTTTTAACATTTAAATTACATTGTGAACCCATCGGTTGCTATGTTAAACTGCTGCATGACTTGCTTTAAAATTGGCTGTTAGGAGCCGAACATCCTTAAAAACCTGGTCTTCCTGCCTTCAATGGAATGGAACCATGCAGTTCTGTAGTTTGAACACAGTTCTTAGCTTTTATCAGGCATGTCAGTGCCAGCATGTATGGGGCAAGCCAGTCTGCATCATACACAGATACTTAGCCACTTTTCTGAGTAGCTGGAGACTTTGATCAGGATTGTGAAGAAGCTTAAGTCTTTATTTCTAATTCTTCCCTTGCGTCGGCACGTGCAATTATCTGTTTATACCCTGAACTTAAATTGCTCAAATATATTGGGCAAAAACTATCAGAGTTAGAAATGACCTGACCAAAACATCCACCATTTCCTCAACAAGTACCAAGATAATCAATGCTACGTATCACACCGATAAGGTTGATCGAGCCAATCAAGCTTATCTGAAGATATCAGAACTTCAACTGAGACATGTGATTATTGATACCCCAAGCAAGGCAAATATTGAAGTCATGAAGCAGAAGGAACGGTCTCCTGAGCCCCTTGCATGTCTTAATGCCTCTAACAAAATTGCAGAAAACACACCCAACCACTATATGTGCAGATAAGCCCATTCCATCAATTGTAAAGAGTCTTGTGCCTAGGAAAGAAGTTATCAAAGTATCCCCTTTAAATACCCAGTCTCTAGGCAAACATGCCATTGATATCCATGACCAGAAACCTGGTTAAAGGATCCAAGTGCACCAAATATAGATTTGGCCCCACCTAAAGGATGCAACTTCTTTGGCCAGAACCGGAAACGCAGGAACGGAGTGGGAGTTGCTATTCTGGTAAAACAAATAGTTCTGTTTCTTCCAATCATCCTCAACCTGTCAAGGGTGTGAAATTATACCTCTTAAAATCACTCCCTGCCCTTATAACTGTGTGAATATCATCCTACTTTATCGCCCACCTAATGAAATGCCCGGATTTAACAACAAAATAACCTGCCTTCTTGCTTCATTGAACCAACCTAACTGTTCTACTCTTGCCCAGGGTGACTTCAATCGATGGTGGGGAAATACCTCTAATTATGAGACTATGCTCTTAGATCAGCATCTTAAAACAATGTAGGTTATTGTACATACAAATTATATAATATATATAATAAAGCACCCACTCACATCAAGGTTAACATTCTAGATTGGGTAAAATCTGGGACTATGCATATTAGCTCAATGATTATCATGCCCTGTGTGTGGTCGGTTCACTTCTTCGTAGACTGTCAGTTTACATTACCTGAAAAATCAGTGCAAAAAACAAATATGCCCAAAAAAGTAATCAGTAGAAATCTGAATAAGGTACACTCAGATGATTTAGACAACTGCATGTATAGACCTCTGAGCACCACCATGGATATTGACCCTCTTCATATCCTGGGTGCCTGTTATGGGAAGCACTTAGCTGAATTGTTAGACCTAGTGGCTCCCATGAAATCCAAGATAGTCAGAGATGGACTGAACCATCATAATTGGTTCAAGGCTGGTCTGACTAAACTCAAGCACGATAAAAGACGGACAAAACAAGCCTGGGCCAAAAGAAAATGGAAGAAAACAAGACTGCTTGGAAATCTCTGGACAATAGCTATAGATTGGAAATATATGAAGCTAAGAAGAATTTATTTAACAAAGAAATTGAAAAGCCTGAAAATAATATAATACAAAAAAACTATTCACATTGTTCACAAAACTGGATAAACCTCAAACACAAGCCCAATCCTTTGTTCCGACCAATGAAGACTGTGCTAGGTTTCAGCAGGCTTTTTCAGACAATGTCAAGCTCGCTCACTCAAGGATTGCTAGTGACTCTGCCCTGGATATACCACCTGAGGTCCCAAGAACCAAATCACAACCTATTTTTAAGTTTTGTTCCATCTCCTTGCTTGAGATGGAAGACGTGCTTAAGAAAATGCATCTGATGACCTGTTCTGGAGATATAAATCCATCAAAGTTTGTTTTAGGTGATATTAAATAATTCACCCCTTTCCTCTCATGATTTACTAATGCAACTTTCCATCACAAAACCGTTCCTGAGTTTATAAAAGATGTTGTGGTAACTCTATTGCTAAACAAACCTGGACAAGACCCCAAAGTAACTACCAATTTGAGACGTCTTACCAATGTTAATTTTTTATAAGAAATTGTCGACAAAATTGCAACTGTGTAATTTCGGGAGAATTTAGAACATTCTGACATTTTGCATCCTAGCCATTCAGGGTTTCAGTCTAACTATGGCACCAAGAGTGCCTTGTTGGACCTTCAGACTCAGATGCTAAGTATTGTCGATAAGAACAAGACTGGGCTGCTGATATTGCTTGACTTATCAGCAGCCTTTGACCTTCTTGATCATGAGAGACTCCTGAGAACCTTATCTTTACAGGAGGCTGTTCTGAGGAGGCTATTGACTGCATCAGCTCATTCTTTACCAACAGGAAATTCAAAATCTGCTGGGGTCATGCTGCCTCTGATTCAGCACAAATTACTTTTGGAGTACCACAAGGTGCGTGCCTTTCGCTAACTCTCTTTAATGTCTAGATACAACCTCCTTGCGACATATTTCAAAAAAGGGGGCAGAATTTACAAATGATGCTGATGACACTGAGTTGCTGATTGAACTTAGTGGCAATCATGATGCTGAAAGGATCTTAAGCATCTGTAAGGCTGTAATGTGTTGGTTGACAGCAAACTGGATGTGTCTAAACAGTGCAAAAATTGACTCTTGATTTTTGGGTCAACCCAAGCAAGGGCCAAACTACACCCCAAATTCCCAATTATTTCATTCAGGATAACTGTATCGATGTGCTAGACATGGTAAAAACCCTTGGTGTCTTCTTTGAGTTTTCCCTTGGCGGCCATGCCCAGGTTGATAGCATAGTAAAAGGGTCTCAGTATCACTTGAGACTGCTGAGGTTAGTTAAACCTTACATATATCTGCAAACAAATGGCGAAACATTGGTGAGGGCAAAAATTATGCTCAGACTGGACAACCATAACAGCACCAGTAAAAACTGCATCCACAAACTTCAAACACTGCAGAATGATCCACTCTGCATAGTCAAGAATGTGCGCAGAAGAGAGCACATCTCTGCCTTTAGGAAAAAACTCCATTGACTGCCAGTGGCATCTAGAATTTGTTTCAATATAAACACAAATGCCTCTATGGATCGCCCCTCTCTTACCTCAAATAGAAATACAATAGATACCGTGTAGCTTTCCAAGTTCTTGAAACACTGCGTGCCTAATATGCCCTAGAGCAAGACGTGTAAGGGTGAGTGACCACTATTTCCCTGTCCAAGCAGCTATTACTTGGAACAACCTACCTGTTGATCTGCGTAAAGAAAGGAACTTGTTTACCTTAAGGAAATGCCTGACGATCAGCCTACTTGATTAAACGGTCATGATACTCTGTCTCATCTTGATATGACTCTGATGTTAGTGTGCTCCCTGATGCCTGTGGGCGTTTGACACATAATAAACAAACAAAATACAAATAAATAAAAATCCCAGACTCCACTCTGCCAATTCCCTCAAGGCTGCTGTCATCAATAATAGCATGTACTTCTCAGAAAGTCACATTTTCAGGAGTGGTGGTGGTGAGCCACTTTCTGTGGTTAGGCTATGCCTGCAGTGGGTGAAAACCGGCTTCTTGACATGCCTCTTTAGGTCCTGCCAATGCTTCTTCTTTATATTGGCCACCATGTGTGGTGTGGTCGCCACAGCATTACCTTTCTGCAGTTTGGCATTACAGAGTTTTTTGGGCTGGCGGAATGAAGGCTTTTAATTCTTGGGACATACGGGGCACCTCGTCTTCTTCACTCTTGGAGTCTTCTCAATGACAAGGTCCTGGTGGGTGCCTAGTGGCGTAGAGTATAGAAGGAAGCACACTTGACAGGCAGTGAGGACTGGCTGCAGAAACAGGGAATTGATAGACAGAGGGCCTCATTATGACCCTGCCGGTCCGGAAACAACAGTGGCGGTAAACTCGCCGCCACCGTTGTCTCCGGACCGGCAGATGAAGAGTTCTGCTGGCGGGTGGTGTCACTCCCACCAGGTCTGACCTGGCGGGAGTAATGCCACCTGCCTGCAGACGTAAGTGGAAACACTGGCACCGTTAATTAGGGTGCCACTATTTCCATGATCCCCATCCCCATATGGGACTCCATGGGAATGGGGACTAGCGTTATTCTGCCTCTGGAATTACTGGACCACCGGGGCTGTAATGCCCCGGTAAATCCAGCAAGTCTGGAGGCGGAAATTAATTCCGGGGTTTTTTCGGCACATCTACCACCAGACTCGTATTGAGGCCTAAAGTGGGGTTTCTCTGGGGATGACTGAAAATGGGGAAGTTGGGACTTGACATCAAGCCATGTAGATTGGAGGCAGCAGGGGCCAGATGGTGGTGCCCGGAGCAGAAGGGAGAGTAGCAACCAGGGAGGGGCCACAGCAGTCAGGGAGGGGTAGAGTGGTTTGGGAGGGCTGTGCAGAATCCCGATTGGGCATAAAGCAGTCCACGAGGAATGCACAGCAGTCAGCTCTGACATAGAGTAGTCCAAGAGACTATGCAGCAGTCTTTGGCACATAGGAGCAGGGAGGGAGCATGCACCGTGAAGGCTATTCAAATCGGGCAGCAAAAGTACAATGTTTCTGTGCATAATTTATGCATGGAAAGACATAATACTTTTTATGCATGGTGCAGTTTTTCAGAGTGTAATTAGTGTTGTGCATTGAAACACTACATCAGGCATTTACATATGAAAATCATGCAAACATGCAAACATACCGGTCACTGTTGGAGGAGGAATCAAAGATCATTTCCTGAGGGCATTTAGCATACTCTGAAAAATGACTTCCTCTGTAACCGATTTGGGATCTACGCAAAAGTAAGAAAGGAAAGGAAGCCCCTTTATTCAGCTTCTCTGTCAACAACTGTGCATCATTTCCAGGTACAAAAGGAAAGTATCAATCATGAACTTGATGTATGCAAGCTGGACAAAACATATTCTAAATAGTACATTTCTGCTTAGGGTAACACCTCCGTAATAAGGCCAATAGACCACATCCTTGAAGAGGCTTAAGGGAGGAAGAAACTGCAATCAGGTGATAGCCCATGGATTGCAAGCTGGAACTATGGTAACTTCTGAAAGGGAGATTCCCAACAGCCTAGATGAACTGAGTAAGGTTTTGTAAAAGGCTGAGTCTCAACAGATACCACCATCCAATGAAGAACTAGTCATGAGTCAGTTAAATCACTTGCAATGCAGGATAACGTAAAACTATCTTTAGATCAAGCACAGCAACGCCCAGCAAAGACACTACAGAATAAATGGAGAATAAAGAGGGAGAAATGACAAAAAGCAAAGCAAGGACGTAGGGAGCACCAATCAGTTGGGACAAAGCCATCCTTGAGAATGGGACTCTTACAGCTGCCATCCAGCGGCATCATGGGAGAAAGATCCAGTAAAGATAGCGTGCTTCGGTAGTGGATTGTGCAATGTTGCCAGCAGCTCCAGGCATTGGCCAGAACAGTTTGTTTTCCAGGAATGTGTCAAACTAGGCCCACTGGGATATGAAAAGGGCACACACAATTAGTCACAGTGGAAATATCATCAAAACACATACCAAAGTGGGAAAAACAAAACTCATTCACAACTAAGCAATCTACTTTCTTCTTGTGGACAATTAAGCTTTACAGTGGGATTGCCTTAACTAAAGATCGAAAACAACTTAATGGTAGGGTGAGGGGGGGGGCTGTCCCATGGTGCGATTTGCAAAGGTTACTCCAATGCAAAAATCGCTCTGCAATGAGAAACAAGAAAACGAGTGCTAAGCAAAACGAATATGAAAATTATAACGTCAATTGAGGTGAAATAAGGCAAAATGACAGGCTCCCAAACACTAGCAGCAGGAATGAGTCAGACTGCTTTTGCACTTCCCCTTTCATCCCCTGAGCATCCCTCCCCCGGCCCTAATGAGTAGGTTGGGTGGGCTCCCTCCATAGCCTCCGCGCCTCCGGGAATCATGTGGAAAGAAAGTGCATGAAAACGACAGATGCAACTCGTCCAAATAATTAATGATCTATTCCATCATTCCCACTCTGCTGCTCCAAGCTTATTATTTTCAAGTGGTTATTAAATGAGTCAAAATGCTTTGATCTATTCAATTGTTTTGAAAGTTTTATACATTGCCTTTCCTTGAATGCACATGATTTAATACAAAACGCATCTAATGGCCAAAGTGCTATTGTTGCCGCAAAAGACTTCATTCGACTAAACTGTCGATAAGTGCAAGCATTTTTGAGTATTGGAGGCTGGTTCAGAGGATATTACTGGTTGCATCAGAAACCCCAGCATCCAATCCAAGCACATGCTCTCCCAGGGCAGGACACTAACCTGTGGACCCAAGAGGTTAGTGACTCTCCCCCACTTTGTACTTCCCCAGAGACTATCACCCTACTTGCGTTTTCCCAAGAAACCCCTGACACATTGTGTAAGTGGTTGGCAATAAAAGGCAGTGGTCTTTATTGCACATCACGTAATAATACACAATCATCTTAATCATCATATAATACATAATGTACAATTTTGGGCACGAGGTCCAGGGTTGTGCCCGCTGGCCCGTGCAGCCTTCCTCTTCCCACGATGACGTGGGCTCAGTTTGTTGCCCTGTATCCGTCTCCTTCTCTCTTTTCCCTTTTTTTGGGGGGGCGGGTTTTGGGAAATAAGAAAAAGTATTCTGCGTGCACAGACTACTTGTGTTGGTGCCCCCTGTGGAGTACCAACCAAAATGTATTTGTATTTGTATTTGTATTTGTATTTGTTTATTTATATTGCGCAGCCTGCCCAAAGGCATCAGGGCGCATGTTTGGAAGGGTTACAATGAGGAGTTACAGAGAGACAGTTACAGGAAGGCAGTTACATATTGCAAAATATAAAAATACATGTGCTTTTCTGCTGCTCGGACACCTCCTTATATTGTCAGCAATTTGCTCTAGGTTATGTCAGCATGTGGGGGCCTTTGCCGTGCCCCCGGTCGGCTAGCGCCAACGGCAGTTAGCACCTCATTGTGCCCATTGTTGCCTACCTGTGTACTTCCTGCCTCTCTGATCCCCAGTGCTTGGCACATACTGTTGTGATGTGGCACCCTGCTGAGACCCCCTTCCTGCCTGTTTCCATGTGTCTGTGTGGGAGAGAGGGGGAGGTTTGTTTGTTTGTTTAGCTTTCCTTGCGCTTGTGGCTGCTGGCCTTGTAGCCAGGATGTCTGCCCCTCTCGCCTCATGACCTCCTTGTCCACCAGGTTATTGGCCCGCGCTTTTCAGCTGCAGGGTGCCCCTTCTGCAGCGCTGTCTATAACCTGTGGACCCAAGAGGTTAGTGACTGTCCCCCACTTTGTACTTCTCCAGAGACCATCAACCTACTTGCGTTTGCCACAGAAACCATTGAAACATAGTGTGTTAGCCAATAAAAGGCTGTGGTTTTTAGTGCACATCACGAAATAATACACAATCATCATAATCATCATATAATACATAATGTAAGCTTTTGGGCACAAGGTCCAGGGTTGTACCCCCTGGCCTGTGCCACCACACCTGTATGGGGTACCAGCCTTCCAGGTTCGCCCCAAAAGTTACTACCTACATCCTCTTTCTGCCAGGTTGTCTACTGTTTCTCTGTAGAAATGTTCCATGCCTTTTTCAGCTAGATGGGTCCCATCTTTGTGGAAAAGTTCTGGGTTTGCCAAAGATGTGGTGCTATGCTTAATGAAATGGATCCCTCTGCTTGTGCTGAATGGCTCTACCCCTCTGGTGAATTTCTTTCTTGCTGTATCATTGGCTTTATATGAGTTTGCCCCAACCATGTTTTCCTGGGCATCATTGCTGAGTAAAAAATGTCGGTTTCTTTACAGTCATGGGCTATGCCTGTTAGGGAGGAGCATGTATCTGCCAATAACTGTTTTCTCTCCATTACCACCAAATCATTGCCCCCCCCCCCAGTTGTATGACTAGAAATTCCAGGGGGTCCCTAAAAGCCACTCAGTCGGCTAGCCTGTCGGGAATGTTCGGCCAATTCAGACAGCTGTATCCCCACCATGACGTGATGAAGTTTTCAAAAGCCGTTTTTCTTTCGATTCCTCCGAGCATCGCCCTGTTCTGAAAACAAAGCAATGCCCTATTATCCATGCTGATTTGAGAGGGGCGTCGCAATCTGTTTGTGAGGAATATTCATATTACTTCCAGCCTTATGTACCGTCTGTAACAGTCTGATTTTCATCCCCTATTGCTTTTACCTGCTGCGCCCCATTCCCGTTTGCCAGGCTGTTGTTGCTGCCCTTATTCTGAATGAATGAGTGACATATTCCTTGCTGTCCCACCCGGCCTTATCTATGCCTTTCATAAGCACTGCTTTGAATTGGAATTGACTTAGAGCAGAGGTGTGCCTATGAACCAGGAAACACCTCCCCACCGGTGGGCGTTGGCTGTTGTATTGATTGGTGATGCACACCAGGTCATTTGGCAACATCCACTACACAGTAGATATTGATTTCCCTTCTGTTTTGGATGTCTGCACTTGAATAGTGATGCTATCTTCTTTTATCCTCATGTCCAATGTTCCCAAACCATTGCTGGCTTTCGTGTTTGAAGCTATTAGCTTGCTTACCCTGAAAGCCCCAAAATATGCTAAAGTAAAAGCAGTTTGAAACAGAAGGGCCTCCTATGGGTGGGAGCATATTGTGTCGAATAGCCCAGTTAGAACTGCTTGTTTTTGGAAATCCAAAGGGCGCCTTTTATCTTTTTGTGCACCCTCCATTTCCCCCCCAACCTTTCAAAGCGTATGATATTAATGCAATGCGGGTAGACATTAGACGTAGAAGCACCATTAACACGTATATATTAGCAGAGACACCTGTGTGGCCAACTCCACAAGAGCATGTAGGAGCATTGGGGGTCATTTTGTCAGCTGAATGCGGCTTTGAATGTTCTGCGCGTAACTCGGCCCCATATTGTAGCTATTAGTTGAAGCTCATAGGGATACTCAGCCACCATGTCTCTCTTCTTCACTTTTCAGTGTAAGGGGGCGGGCGGGGGGGGGGCAAGCGACTATGATCAGTACACATTCGGCATAGGAAGCAATAGTGAATGAACAGCATGAAAGAGCGGGCGAGGAGGAGGAGCAGCTTGATGTGGCGGTTTGGGCACCTGTAGAAGCAATCGCTTTTGTGCCCCATTACTCCTGCACATGTGGCATCTGGAGCTCATCACATGTTGCTGTGCTTCTACTGGGGAATAGACATGCGCAATTCTGAGGAAGAGGATGAGGAGGAGGATGAGAGGGGTTGGATACAGCTAGGGCATGTCAGAAGGCAGGCCTACAGAAGCAACGTGCAGCGCATGGTGCGCTGATGAGTAGGGCTGACCGATCCGCATGCCAAGCGCCCTGGGAACATCATATGTTAGTGTGAGGCAAATAGTCATTGTAAAGAAGACTTCGCTTCCTTCCATATCATTTAGAAAACCGTTACACCTGTACATTTTTGTTATTTGTGGAAACGGGCCTGGTGATGTTAACTCATACTTCCCACCCACCCATTAATTGAACCGTGACCTTTGCACACACCGCTTGTATTACCATCAAAGGGTTAAATAACATGCTGCATTTGAGTCATTTGGCTCCAGTCACAAGAGCCGTGGACCTCTGAGTGGAAAGTTTGGCTGGTAATCTCTTGTCTTTATAAGCAAAACACGCACCTTATTAAGCCCCTTGTCTTACGTTGCCACATCCACCCGTACCCAAAATGGCTGCTTTTAAACCACGCTCTTGGTGAGGGCCAGGTGAGGATCCAGAAGGGCTGTCTGGCATAACCAATAGGTTTGCGGCTGCATAGACAGCTTACACTGACGAGCAAGAGTACACCTTTTGCAATATGGCACAGTAGCACCACTAGTTGGTTACAGAACTATTACAAATTAATTCTTCCATTGCCTTTTGGCCCTAAAGATGGGTGTAGTATACAAATAGGAAGTCATTAACGTTCCGGCAACGGAAGGGGTTCATTTTTAAATCAGTGCATTGCAATAGACATCGTTGATGTTCTTCTTTCATTTTACCAGAAAAGCAGCGTATTACTCAAGCAACATAAACGTGCTATGGCTTCATCCATGATTCGCCACGTTCAAGGTCAATGTAAGCATGCAGAGATAGGCTGAGTCAGCAAACTTTCGGTAATCATTAAAAGTGGACCCCTTGAAACAAAATCTCAAACATCTTTTGCAGAGGAGAAATTCAACTTTTAGAATATAAAAGTGCTGTCATGTACATGTATCACTGCATTTTCATTTTTGTATTCATCTGGCCACTTGCCGTTGCCAATCAGGGAGTCTCATCTGCCTTTTTATTTGAGCTACAGCCCACTAAAATGTGATCTTTACTGCCCGGTAGTGACTTTCCATCTTTAAATGACAAACAGTGTCTCCCAGCATGGCGTAATTGTATTAGCGGCTCTAAAAATAGAGAATGATTTGAAAGGGCATAACATCTTAAGGTGCGGATGAAATGTTTTGCCAGATTATCTCCCGTTCTCGCCTAGAACAGAATCGGCGATAATAAATCTGCCCGTCGCTGGACTCCATATAACTGAGGTGCCAAGTTTTAGTGGCAAGCATGAAATTCACAGCCAGGCTGTAGAGGTGACTGCCGGTAGGAAATGGAGTGTCGGTGAAATGGAGACAGCGACATCAGAAATGAAAGGAACTAAGAATCGCAGCAGAAAGAGACAGAGCATTCAATCTAAGAGAAAAAGATATGCTCTCGTTAACCTTAACCTCCACAAGAGAGCTGATCCATCACAATCTACAGCAAACAATACCGCTTTGTGTAGATTAGCCCCCCAAGAAGATGCCTGCAGTTGGACTACAAGAAGATGTTTTAAGCCTAAATAGGAATACTCACCCACATGTGATGGGGTTGTACAAGATGGACTCATTTTATTATCACATATTTGTTTTAGAATTACCTAGTTTTGGTCTGAGAAATGACTATAGCAAGGCTCTGAGGTTGTTATATTTTTTTAATTAAAAATGTAGGTTTACATTCAGCAATAACAGACGAACCCTCCAATGAAACACCAACACACAAACAAGAAAGAGAACAAAATGAATTCCACTCCTCCAACTCCTCCCACGATCTTCAAGACACCTTCAATGTTCTTCAAGGCCGACTCATTCCAAATTCAAGTCAAGGAAACTTCTCTGATTGTCCTCGAAAACGTTGCTTTTCTTCTGGTCCGCCTGACTATCCTCTCCATATTTCAAAAAATAATACATTTCCTGTAACCACACCACTCTGGTTGGAAAGGCAGTGGTTTTCTAATTTTTCAGAATAATCTTCTTGGCCATCGTGGGGGCTCTAAAGAGCCAGGACACCTGTGGGTACGTCAAATGTTCCAAATCTGAATCACCACCCAATATCAAAGTACAAAAGTCTTACTCTTTCCTCACACCGAGGACTGAATTCAAGATGTTCGAGATTTCAACCCAAGAATTCGTAACCTTATAGCATATGCTCCAGTGAGCCCATTGCCTGGTGACAGTCCCAGCAGGCCTCCGAATCACTTAGCCCTTGCTTACACATCCGATCTGTAGTCCTGAAGATAGAGTTCAATAGTTTGATGTGTCTTGTACTTTCTCCATTGTTAGTAGACATTCTCTGTACATTTCTGTAAATTGCTTCCCATCTCGTTGTAGACGTGTCAAATGTGAGTCGTCTCAACCAGGTACCCATAGGCTTAGTGTTCCAACCAACTGATCCATTCAGAGGATTTTACACAGCCGAGGCAAGGTGATCTTGACCACCTAGGCAAATGAATGGATCTTTTAGATCTTCTCCTTGCGATAGACTCAGTGGAATAGCAACTTTTAGAGATTGATACGTACATCCTTCGAGTTCAAAATATGCACATACTCTTCGGAAGGAGAGCCACATGCCATTACAAAA
Source organism: Ambystoma mexicanum (assembly GCF_040938575.1). Lineage (NCBI taxonomy): Eukaryota > Metazoa > Chordata > Amphibia > Caudata > Ambystomatidae > Ambystoma > Ambystoma mexicanum. Next base: position 278,267,018 of record NC_090929.1, on the reverse strand, counting down.
TAGGTTGCCTATTTGTCAAACTCCTCCCACATACCAGTCTAGCCAGAAGTAGACCTTATTACTGAGTTGAATCGATGGATTAAGCCACCTTGAAGCAGACCCCACAAGTAAAGCATCAACCCCTAGCTGTTTAGTTATTTCTCGTCATCCCTTGCATAGGAACTCTGTGAGGCAATATGCATTCTTCTTATTATCATTTGTTGTCGTCAGCAGTGCTGAGGGTGCAAGTGGGCCTGCGGCATTTTTTTCTGCTTGTGTCCATTCATCAAAAGGTTCCTTCAAACATGGTACAATATGGCGGGACATAAAAGCCAAATGATATCTCAGAAAATTAGGAATACGTAGGCCACCTTTATTGTTTGGCAGCTGTAACTTTCAAAGCTTCAATCTCAGCGTCTCACAATCCCACAAAAATGATTGAATTAAACTATCCATTCTGTTCATTAGAGATGTGGTTGACGAGAGAGTGATCATGCTCATGATATATGTGATTCTATGTGCGCTGTCATTTTCAAAGCATTTACTCGTCCCCCCCTACCCATCCCCCCCAAGTAGAAGCTGAGTGCTTCCCATCTTGTCAGGTCTGCTGCTAATTCATCCACTGTCATCTTCAGGTTATTCTCCATCGTGACTTTGATCTCATTAGTCAACGAGACACCTAGATATAGCATCTTAACAGGACACCTATTAAAGCCATATTATGTCAAAGCAGTTTTATTGCAAGTTTGAGAGCAGGGTAAGGCTTCTGATTTAAGCCATTTTATGTTGTAGTAAGAGAACTGGCCCAATCGTCCAATGTGCTACATTAAGTAAGGTATTGATGACTGTAGATCTTGAAGTACCAACAGTAGGTCACCTCCATATAATCATAATTTTTGCATCGCACTATGGAAATTCAGTCCCACAATTTTGGTCTCTTACCTAATAGCAGCAGCCAACGGTTCTAGAGAAAGAAAGAAATGCTGGGGCGAGAATGGCAAGCCTTGTCAGTTGCCCCGGTGTAGTTCAAATGTAGGCAAAATTATGCCATTTGTAAGAATCTCTACATTTGGGCCCTTGTATCAACCAATCCATACATTCCAGCTCAAAGTTCCTACTTTTTAACGTTAAAAAGTGAAGCCCCAATGGACACCATCACAGACTTTGTCAGCATCCAAGACGATTTCTGTAACGCCAGTCTTCAGTTTGTTTGCCTCAGTTAAAGGTAACAACAGCTTTTGCATATTAGTCACCAGGGTCGGATTGGCACTAGAAATAGGCCCGGACAACCAAAAAAAAGTGGCCCACCCCTCGCCTCAAAAAAAGTGGCCCACCACTCGCCTCACGACCCTTGACCTCTGATGACATCACCAGAAATGATGTAATTTGACCCCACCCGAAAGTAGCATTCCGGGAAGCCATGAAACACGACCATCAAATAGCATTGTTCCTAAGTACACTACGAAAAATATGGTTATGATTTCACTAATGTGATCTACATTTCAAACAAGAATGGATCCCCATATGTATCATTAATATCTGTGTTTATAGACCCATATTGTCAAATTACTGTAAATGCAAGCAGACGACCAAGGCCAAATGATATGTTACTGTATAGCACTTACGCTTAAGCTCTTTTTTATAGAACAAATATGCATACAATATCACCCAGCCTGTGTTGGTGCTCATTTATCGACCCAAGAAGGATGAAAGGCTGAGATGGCCTTGCTGGGATTCGAACCTGCAGATCCCTGGCCCCTTTGCCAACTTTGCAATGAACCTTTGGTAACTAACTAACCAAACCCACTGTGCCATAAATGCGTTTCTATCCGCTTCACTCTTTCGTTATAACCCACAACCGTGAAATCTGTGCGCTTCCCAGCATTTATTGCTTCTCTCAATACCGAGACTGGGCAAAACATTTCTAAAACATAAAAAGGAAATGCGCCAGTTTAAAGGTGCCCCTGGCGGAAGATATACTATAAACTGTTTGTGTCCACACCAACAGCTACTCCCATCCTTTGCGCGCCCCATTCAAAACATACTCCCCCAGCAACTCATAAAATAATGCCCTTTCATAACTCCCATGCCCCTTCTGAATTGCACCCAACAGCATGGTCTTCAATTGGCACTTCAGCAATTCATGCTCCTATCAAAGTGCCAAGGACGAGTATGCTCGTTTTTTTTGCATAGACTTGCATAATTGCCTTGCACTTAAGGCCTTGCCAAAAGTAAACTAAGCTTCTCCTAAGGCAAAATTAATCCACACTCGCTATGTTTATAAACAACTGCCGGACCTGCTTCTTTGTCAGCTGTAAAAGCTCCCCCAGCCATAGAGGTTATGTCACTCGCCGCCGTTTTCCTTGCACCAAAGCGCCACAAATTAAAATTGTGATCTGTTACTATACCCGTTCGTTACCATACTAATTTGAGCACATATAGCGCAAATATACCCTGACAGACAGTGCAATGCGTGTTATAATACCCAGCTATGCCTAAGCACCCAGTACCACGGAAAATCTGTATGTCCAGATAATTTACCCTTCACACTCTCTCGAGTGCAACTATACCTACAGCGTGCGTGGGAGCACTATACCATCAACAGACTACGACACAAGCAAACAGTAAAGAAAAGCACTACTGGAATCTGACAGAGCAAGCACAAACAAGGCTGTGACAATGGGAAAAGACAGCAGCGCAAAAGTGTGCATACGGCTAAGAAGAGTAGTCAACACCACAAACCCAACAAAATGAGGGCCGCCCACATATAGAGCCCCCTCTCCGCTGACAAACGTATATAGGCGTGTAACAATGTCCAATATAAACGCCCCTCATAGCCAGTAACATAATAACAGTAGGAACCGAACTAGGACTGTCCCTAGTGTGGGGCTCTTGCTATTAAGGACAAGAGTGCATGCTTTTGCCATGTAACCCGTATATTTACTTTGCCCTTCCTTGATACATAATCAAGAAAAACGTTTTCCTCTCAGAAACATATTTTCAGATTGCGTTGAGGTCCCTCACAAGAGAACACACATTTGTAATAACATTGTCTTATTTGGTCATCTTTGGATGAGATGTCCTCGTCGGAATAGAACAAAGCATACATTCCTTGCAGCCTCTACCTGCTTCATCCAGCCAACAAAGACACGAAAGCCCCAATACACACACTGCAGTGTGTGTACCGGTCAGCAGGAGGAACTGTAGCCACTCCATCCGCCATACCAACAGGCAAACCCAGAACATCACGCACACTCTGTGGAAAGAGCACATGGTGCTCCAACCGGTCCGCGCTTACCCAGCAGCAAAACGGTAATTTACTGTGCAAATCGAACGTTGAAGGCCCCATTACTTCCACAAAAACATTCCTGTCCGGTTTGTTTATTTGCATGCACAGACTATGGCAGTCCATTGCTGCAGCCACCCAGGCGTAAGGGATATTCATCTCACTTAGGGGCGGCTGCCATGAGGTTTGGCCCGTGCAATTCATGTTGGAACAAGACAAAATGCCCTGGAAATTGTATCATCCAATGCACTGTTGCAGCGGAAGCTAATGTAAATGTCAAGTATAGCAGCGGTCTCTTGGCTCTACACCTGAGTGCACGCATTTCCAGAAGTTGGGCTTTGGTACCTTTGGGATGCACATAAAAGAAAAGTAGAGTGAGTTACATTTTGAAACCTCAAGCGCTCAACCCGCTGCGCTATCTTTTCCAGCACTACCCACCTGGTCCCTCAGCAAATCCTACCATGGTGATGCACTAAGGCATAATCTCACACGCAATGAACCATCCTGAATCCGGTACGTTAACAAAAACCCTGCCATTTACAACGTGTCTCTTCTGGTAAATGACCACAAGAAAAAAGGGCAGCATTTATGATATGGCATTTACAATGCACTTATACACAAGTGTTTCAAGGCGCAATTTAATGGAGTTTAGCAAGCCAGCAGCTGCACCAACAAAAGACAGGCTTGGTGTACCTCATATTATATTTTGAGTACCCAACCTTACTGATATTGCCTAGCGCTGAGCTGAGGCCTGCTCACAGTTTTCCAGCAGTCCCTCCATCGTAGTCACCACATCCTTCCTTGGAGTCCAAATCTGCTCTCAGTCAGCATGTGCTGTAGTATGGTGGCCGCACAGTGACCCAGCCCATTATGCTCATGGGACATCCACATTGCGCACGTAATTGGCTGCCTCAGCCTGTTGCTATAGCAACACAGCCACACAGCCCCCCTGGACCTGCCCCGAGCCGACGGAGCTCAAATCAGGAGTTAGGCAGGCTTCAGCCCTGGGCCAGCCCCTCCCCCCACCCCAGGTAGCTTGCAGGCCTGTAAAAGCAAACATAGACAGGACTCGAGGCTCACAAGCTCAGCCTCAGCTCACACGACTGACCCACCCCCACCCCACCATTTGTTGTTGTTCTTGAGGGAGCCAGAGCAGGGGCAGGCCGGGGCTGCCTGCCTCCTGGATGGCACCACGGAGGTGACACTTCCAGCACGGCCTCTATTATGTTGCATTCATTCATAAAAGCAAAGTAAACACTTGACAAAACCAGACTGATTGCAGGTCAAGTCTTCAAGCCAGGGCCTTCGCAAAACGTATTATCTGAGTTTATGAGGCTTATTGGTTTACAACTCCTAGGATTCAATGGACATTTCCCTTGCTTGAGAAGGACCGTTTTACTGGCATGCCTAAGTGTAGTCGAAAGTATGCCCTTGTTAGAGACTTTACCATAATTCACACACTGTTAGCGGAGAGTCAACTGAGCATTATCTTGAATAACAGTCTCTGCCAAGTTTGACTTCAGAGGAGAGAAATTCATTAGCGGATAGTTTGATACTTAAGGTAGTGAAGAAGGCACCCTACAGTCTTAATTTGGGGAGGTGGTTTAGCAGCAGAATTACACATAGAAATGAGGTATTTGGTTTGATGAGGGATATGTTTAGCTTATCTAAGAGCAAGGGCATACTCTGATGCTCTTATGTGTTCATACTAATATGAGTACCTTTAGCCAAGGGAACAAAAGAGTTTATCTTTAGAAGTCATATGGTTCCGAAAGAGATATTATTAAGACACTGGAAGAGACTAAAATGCCCATGCATAGATCACTGTTTATGTAATACGTTGCTGCAGGCTTCTTAAGGAAACCTCAGTACTTAAGCTTTAAAAAAGCTCTTTGGAAAAACGAAAAAGTATGGAGCTTGATACTCAATTGTATGTTTGAATAGGTGTTATGAAAATTGGACTCTGCTATGATTCTATGACTTATGTAAAACTGTGACACCCATCTCTGTGGCTTTTGTGTACTTATGTTTGCACTTACAGTTTATCCTTTTCCCTGTCTTTTATCATGTGCTCTTTTTCGTTCCCCAACCCGCCATGTCTATGTCTATGTAAAGACTCTATTAACAAGGTATGGGAGAAGAAAACTTTGAACTTTCACAGAGATCAATAGTAACCAATCTTCAACCAGTGCCTTTGTTTTAACTTTTCTTTGCTATCTTACTGCAGTAATATAGTTGATAGTTATTGTATTTATTACTTTGTTAGTACGTTTTATATGGTGCATAACTTATCACAAGTGATTGACAGAGAATTGATCAATAAAGCATGTCAGTGCAATAATACTATAACTAGAGAGAGCACATTCAGCCATTGCAAGCCGAAGGTCAAGTTTAAATTCACAATTTAAAATAATGCCATATTGTGTTAATGACGGTACTTGTATTCTGCTGTTTGTCCATCCATTAATGTTACTACAATGAATATTTTAAAAAAGTAATGGTATTAAGAAGTAAGACGTGGAAGATATTGACAAGAAAACACTCTGAAAAAGAAATAGATTAATGGACGCCCAAAAGACAGAACACCAGGCAACAAAAGACCTAACACCATGCAACAAAATACAGAACACCAAGGTAACAAAAGACAGAACACCATGCAACAAAAAACAGTATACCATGCAACAAAAGACACAACACAATTCAACAGCAAGAGGGATCACATCTGAGTTAAAAGAGATGGTGAACCCATGAAACAACATTGTAAATATCCATGTGATGTGAGGCTGTGCTCTGAAGACAGTAACGGATATCAGCTAATTAATATTATACAATTATATTCAAGCAAAATCCCCTTATCACCCAAGACAGTGCGGCAGCGCACACCTGCTCCCTTTTCCCTCAAATACCAGAGACTAAGGGCCTGATTCACAGGAGTGTTTTATAATGGTGCATTCCCATAGGGAAACACTCTATGAATCAGGCCCAAAGAACCATAAGTACACGAAAAAAGTGCATGATCCAAAAGTGACACAAGTGATGAAGCAACAAATTCGCTTGGGGAGTATCAACGAATCCAGAAGATTGAGCGCTTCGGGTTTTCACTTCATGAAGCATCCGCCCAAGCAGAGAAGATGTGGCAGATGAAAATGACCCAAGGGATGTATCATCAGATGAACAAGAGGTGAGTGCCTCTCGTTTCCAATCTCCAGCATGATCATTACGTGCCTTGCCAGCTGCTGCTGCTGGACCTTCTTGAAGGGGATCCCCTTGTCTGCCTGAGTGTGGAACCCCACACTGTAAAACCCTGGTGGGTTGCCGACATTGTAAATGATCCAACGCTGTGCCTTGAATGCTGCTAGAATTACGGGCTCATGTATATGTATTATGATTCAATGTTTGTAATTATTTTTATCTACATTTTGAAAATGTATTTATTTTTTTATATACAGGAAGAACAAGCCTTTTTGATCACCAAAGAATTTACAATCGATAAGAAATCCAATTTGACGGGAAGCAGTGAGCTTCTTACAATGGGGTGAGTTTGAGGGACATTCTGACGAGGTTGTGGAGAGGAGTAAATGGATCAGTCACCAGGGAGAATACATAAGTGGACATACACAGATTAACGACAACCAACATTTGAAGTTTTTAGGTGCAGCTAGGTGATAAGGCCAGCTGTGCTCGGGACATGACCATGATGGGTGAAGTGCTAGAATGGAGGAAGAGGAAGTGAGAGACAGAGGCAGGTTAGATGTGTGGGAAAAATGATAGGTAGCAGGCAGATGAGAGTTACATTAAATGGTTAGCTCAGAGGCAAAAAGGTAGACTTTTAGTTTGGTTTTGAACAAATCTGTGTGGACTGTTTCTCGGATGTCCGGCGGAAGAGATTTTGATGCAAGTGAAGCAAGAAGAGAGATAGAGCAGAAGCAAGAGGAAGCACAGGCAGGGTGAGGAACCACAGGGGTAGTTGAGGAGGCAGAGCGGAGATTACGAAAAGGCTTATAGAGTTGGATAGAGGAGGATAGATAAATTAGTGCCTTACCATGGATAGATTTGTGAACCAGAAGAAGAAATTTAAATCTGGCCCGGTTTTGCATCAACAGCCATCCAGCCTGGTGACGGTATGGGGAAGTACGTGTGCAGTGAGGGAGTTCAAAGAGAATACAGGTAGCAGAGTTAATGATCTTGTTGAGAGACCAGATAATATAGCTGGGGAGACCAAAGAGGATACTGGCATAGTAGTCCAGTTTAGACAAGACAAGAGTGGTTAAGAGATGACAGTTTTGAAAGGAAGGAGGTACCTGATTTTCTCAATATTTAGGAGGCTGTGGCAAGCTGCTGTTCCAGTTTTGGAGATGAAAGTAGTGAAGGTGTGAGAAGGGTCATAGATGACACTGAGCTTTATAGCTGAAGAAGAGTAGGGGAGGGTGTCAGGTGGGAACTGGGATGGGTAGGCAGAGGAAGAGATGAGTGAGAGTTTTTGGCAGGTAAGAAGAGTATGATATGATATGATATGATATAGCCTTTTAATGTACCTATACAAAAGTGTTTCAGGGCGTGATGAGGCAAGGAGGGGGAACAAAGGGAAGACACAGACAGAGGGGTGGGGTGGGAAAAAGTGTGAGGGGAAAGGGAAGGGAGCAGTGCAGTAAATGGGATCAAACAATAAAAGAAGTGCAGCCAGCCAGTGGCAAGTGCAAGGGTAAGTGCAGACAGCAGGTGTTCAAAGTGCAGGTACGGGGACTGTAGGGTTACAGATTCAGACTGAAGTACAAGGGTTGCCGGGGGTCAGTGCAGGTGTGCAACTGGTGGGGAGGGGACCTGGGCCGGAGATCAGAGGGTTGCCAGGTGACCAGCGCAGTTTCAGTTTCAGCCAGGAATTCAGCAGGGGAGAGGAAGAGAGAAGGTAGAACCAAAGAAGAAAGTCTTGAGGTGCTTCCAGAAGCTGAGCTGGTTCTCCTCAAGTTTCAGAGAGGCAGGTCAGTTGTTCCAGACAGAAGCCCCAGCCGAAGAAAGAATTCTACCACCAACTCGTTGCTTGGAGAAGCGACTAGCCCTGAAGGAGTTGGAGACGTAGGAGCAAAGAGCCTTGAGTAGGAAGATATACAAAGAGAGTTGGTGGTATTGCGGCCCCAGGCCTCAGAATGCCTTGTGGACAATGCAGAGGGTCTTGAACTTCATCCTCACATCCACTGGGCTTGAAGCCAAGGACAAGTATTACAGCCATGTTCTGGATGAGCTGCAAAGGGCAGAGAGTAGAAGCAGGAAGAATGTTGAAGTAGTCCAGCCTAGAGAGAACCAGAGTTCTGGAGACAGTGAGCATCTGGGGGAAGGAGAGGAAAGGAAGAATACCTCTGAGGAGGTGCAGTTGGTAGTGTGACTTCTTAGAGATGTCAGAAATGTGAGGAGAAAAGGAGAGTGTGTTGTCGAAGATGACCCTGAGTTTCTCAGCCTCAATGATGGGAGCATGAAGAGGGCCAAGGGAGGCCAGCCAGAGAGTGACAGGAAAGGAGGGAACAGGTGTTCCAATGAGGAGAATCTCCATCTTACTGGCATTTAGGCAGAGATTGTTGGTGGCACACCACTACTGGATATCAGTCAGAGATGACAGAAGGAGAAGAGGTGGCAGAAGGCAGCCTGGAAATGAGCTGAGTTTCATCTGCATAGCACTGAATTTAGCGGCAGAGAGCAGCAATGCAGTGGACAAGAGGTGCCAGGTATTGGTTGAACAGCCATCGAGAGAGGTTAGACCGCTGGGGAACACCACAGGTAGAGAGAGGTTTACAGGAGGTGAAGAACCCTAGCTGGACCTGGGAGGGTCGATCAGAGAGGAAAGAGGTCAGCCATGCCAAGGCCTCCTCGGTGATACCCAGGTTATCACCGAGCCTGTTGAGCAGGATGGCATGGTTGACCCTGTCAAAGGCAGAAAAGAGATCAAGTAAGATGAGGACAGTGGGGATATTAGAATCGAGGTTGGAGAGCAGGTCTTCACAGATGTACAGGAGAGCAGTTTCCATGCTTCTGTCCGCTCTGAAGCCATGCTGAAGATCATGGAGACAACCAACAGATTCAGTATGAAGATTAAGCTGGGAGATGGCCAGATTTTCCAGTAGTTTGCCAAGGAAAGGAGTGATGGAGATCAGGCGATAGGTAGCCTGGCACGAGGGGTCTGCTGAGGGTTTCTTGATAAGAGGGTCACAAGAGAGTGGTTCAGTGGGGAAGGGAATGCTCCAGTGGCAAATGAGTGGTTGCAGAGGTCAGCCAGGGCAGGAGCAGGGGTGACAATGTGGTCCTTGATGGTTTTGGAAGAACAGGGGAGAACCTGTTTTGATGAGACTTTCAAAGATAAAACTGGTCTAGAAACTTCGTCGGGGAGAACAGAGGAAAGGCAGAGATGATGGGAGGAGAGGTGGCCACAGGGTGCAAGTGGAAGAGCAGTGAGTAGAGGGAGGAGGGGGAGAGGACGAGAGAGAGGACAGGATATCCTGAGTTTTAGAGATGAAATGAGAAGCCAGGTCTGTGCAGAGCGCCTGGGAGGGGACAGGAGAGTTAGAGACTGCAGAGTACCTCTGTTTTGGTATAGTTTAAGATCAGCAAGTGCAAATCCATCCAATTTTTTTTTAAACTTTATTTTTGGTATTTACAATTTAGAAACAAAAAAGAAAACATAACATACATGGAAGTAACTGTGCTTCTGATCCCGCTTCCCCTTCCCCCGCCCCCCACCCACCCTCTGGATCACACCCGAGTCTGAGTTAGTTATAGTCCGCGGTTGGTTGCATTGGTCAGGTTGGGACACGCGTCTGTGAGACTCTTTCAGGGTTCTGGGGTTGCACTTCTGGAGGAGTCACTGCCTTCGGTGGACAACAAATAAGCGATATATGGGCCCCAGATGTCGGGTGGTCGGGCGTGTTGGGGCAATAGCTTGAGAAAGTTTGTTTCCGTGTCCTCACAGTATGCTATGTCTTTCAGCCACTGCTGTGTAGTAGGTGTGGGTCCCTTACCCCAAGACATTGCTATTCTTCTGCGTGCCAACAGTTGCAGTAGCCCTCCTAGGTTACGCGTTGTGGGGGGAAGGTGTTTGGTGAGTCCCAATAGAGTGACCTTGGGGTCGGGTTAAATGGGTATGTCGACTATTGCAGCCGTCTTTTCAATATTAATTCCCAGAAATGCTGTATTGGTGGGCAGGCCCATGCAAGATGGAGGAAGTCTGCTGATGGTGTACCACAGCGGCCGCACTGTGGGTGGGTCGAGGGATAGTATTGGTGGATTTTGGCAGGGGTATGGTATGCCTGGTGAATGAATTTTAAATGTATTCGTTTGTATCTTGTGTTTAGTGATACCTTCTGAGTTTATGCTAAAATATAGTCCCAATCTTCGTCTGAAAATGAGGTCTGGAGGGCTGTCTCCCATCTCACTTTGGCTGCTGTCGGGTTCGGGGCTGTGTCTGTTATGAGGGTTTTATATAGTATTGAGACCAGCTTACCCTCCCCTTGTGATTGGATGACCCTGTGGAGTAGTTGCCAAGTTTCAGGTTGTTGGGTAAACGAGGGTAGTATGGTTTGTTGGGTGCCTCTGAGGCGGAAGTAGATGAACGTATCAAGGGCGGTGGAGGCCCCGCGAGTTTTGGCCTGTTGGGGGGTCAGAAAGTGCCCGTCGATGAAGAGATCGCCTATATTTTTGAATTGTAGCTTGTCCACCCAATTCAGGTAGACTTTCTCTGCGGTCAGTGGGACTCCGGGAATGAATTTTACCGGGAGTAAGGGGGAGAAACTCGTTAGAATTTTACATTTTAGCACTATTTTTTTCCATATGGCAATTGTGGAGAGTACCGGGTTTAGGGATTGGTGCGGGGTTTGTGTTGTGCCTAAAATAGCTGCTTTAAGCAGATTTGGGGATACCAAGGCACCCTCCAGTTGGACATGGGGACGAATGAATTTTGTCATGTACCAATGCCGCAGGAATTGGACTTGTGCTGCCCATAATAGCGTTCCACGTCAGGGAGTGCCATTCCGCCTTTTTTTACTGCCTGAATTAGTGACTTGTAGGCTATTCTGGCTGGTTTTCCCGCCCAGAGTAGTTCCAGGATCATGCTCCTCAGGTGCTGGAGCTGTTTTTGCGGTACTAATAGAGGGAGGTTTACGAATAGATAGAGAAGTTTGGGTAGTATCACCATTTTCACCAGCGATACTCGGCCCCACAGGTGAGTGGCAATGATTTCCATCTGTCTACTTTCCCCTGTAGTGACTGAATTACTTTGCTGTAGTTATCTTGGAACAGGGTCTGGTGGTCTCTGGCTAAGTGAATGCCCAGGTAGCACACGTTTGTGCATTCCCATTTGAAGCCATACTCGTCTTGGAATTTATGGGTCTCTGGGGTGAGTGGGAATATGACTGACTTACTGTAATTGATCTTTAAGCCGGAGAAGTTGCCCAATTTTATTATATTACGAATTACTGGATTTAGGTTTGTTGTCGGGTATCGTATATAAAGGGCAATGTCATCTGCGTATAGTGAGATTATTAATTTATGGGGACCGAAGGACAGACCTCTTTGTATATGCCCAGCTTGAAGATCCGAGTCGAGGGGCTCCATCACCAGTGCGAAGAGCAGGGCGGAAAGTGGGGACCCTTGCCTTGTTCCTCTCTGGAGATTGATTGCCATCGATCTGGTTTTCCCTAGGATGATGTGGGAGCGGGGTTGATTGTACAGTAGGGCTGTTAGTTGGAGGAACTGTTTGCTGAGGCCCAGTCTCTGAAGAATCTCAAAGAGAAATGACCATTCAATGGAATCAAATGCCTTATCCATCCAATTTTTAATAGCAGAGAGACAGTTGGAAATTTTGATAGAGATATCAGAGGGGAGTTCAGGTAAAGAGAAGAAGATGTGGGTGTCATCCGCAAAGAGTTGGTACAAGAACCCAAATGAGGAGATTAGTGCCCCAAAAGCAGAAGTGCAGAATGTAAAGAGGGGCAGACCCAAGACAGAGCCTTGTGGAACACCAACAGTTAGAGGAGTGAGTTGAGAGGTATTGTTGCTGCAAGAGACTGAAAATTGGCGAGATGCAAGGTAGAATTCAATCCAGGCAAGGGCTTGATTATTCTTCCCAGAGGCAATGAAGTTGGACACATACATGAGAGCAGTTTCCATGGAGTGACAGGAATGAAAACCTGCTTGTAGGGGGTCTTGAAAGGTTGTTGATGTCTAAAAAATAAGTAAGAGAGTTGATCACAACCCTTTTAAGCACTTTACAGTAGTTTGGAAGGAGAGACACAGGGGGAAAGTTAGCCGTTAGGTTCGGGTCAGGCCCTTGCTTTTTTAGGAGAGGAATAACCGTGGCTGTTTTGAAAACAGAGGGAAAGCAAGCAGAGTCGAAGGACAGGTTGAAGAGTTCAGCGAGGTCAAAGACCACTATAGGGGCAATAGGCCTGACTAGCTGAAGAGCAAGAGGGTCTGATGGGGCACAAGAGGGGTTAGCTTTCATCAATAGAGATAGCACTTCTTCAGTATTAGTTTCACTAAAGTGGGAGAGGGAGGCAGAGGAAGATGGTAGATTAGGCAGAGTGTAAAATGTAGGAGGAAGGAGTGTAAGGAAGGTCAGGCGAGAGTCTCTAATTCTGGTAATTTTTGCAGCAAAGTATTCAGCTAGGTCATTAGTTGTAAGAGTGGAGCTGATAGTCATAGACTTAGGCGGAGTGAGGAGTGAGTTTAGAGTTCCCTACAGCCTGTGAGGGTGATTGGAGTGATAGTCAATGAGGGCTAGGTAGAATTTCCTTTTAGCTCTACCAAGAGTGGACCTGAGAGAGTTCAGGGCAGAGAGATAGAGTTGCAGGTCCTCATGTGAGTGGGTACACCTCCATTTGTGCAGCAGCCGACACATGTCTGTGTGGAGAGAGCATATGAAAGGGGTGACTCATGGTTGAGGATGCTGAGACTTAGGGGTGAACGTAGCTGTGGGAAGTGAGAGGAGAAGGAGTCATATAGTAGGGATTGGAAGCTGGAGAATGCCGTATTGGTTGAAGAGGTAATGGGTGTGAAAGAGGAGAATGAGAACTGTAGGTCCGAAATTCCTTTTAGTAATAAGTGAAGCAAATGGTGAGGAAATGTCAGAGGGTGTAAAAGAAATGGTGGTGGCAACAATTGAGTGATCAGATATGGATTGTGTGGCAGTAGTACTAGTGGCTGAGAGTGAGGTGGAGATGAATAACTAATCCAAAGAATTACCCCCTGTGTGGGTAGGTAGGTTATGGATAGAGTGGAGAGCGAGTGTGGTCACTAGATTTCTGAGAAATTTTTGGAGAGGGAAGGGTAAAGTCACCTACGAGAATGAAATGATGTTTAGTGGAAAGAGAATCACAGAGTTGCCCAAATGTCATCACTGAATGGTCCAGTGGGACCAGGAGGGCAATAGATGGAGATGATGTGAACCAAGTGAAGCAGAGCAATAGTAGAGATGGTGAATTCAAAAGAGTTAGGATAGGACATGGCATTGGGGATTTGTGTGGTATTGAGGCAGGAAGAGGGTAGGTGTCCATCACCCCCCCTCTGGAAGTCAGTCGAGGAGAGTGAAGGTAGGATATTTTGGAGTCCTGTTGGGTTGCCAGAGTGGCAGTGTCAGATGGAGAAATCCAGTTTTCAGCAATAGCAAGAAGGTCTAGGGAAGGAAAACTCGAGTGAAAGTAGTCAGCGATAAAGGAAGTTTTGTTTCATACAAACTGAGCATTCCAGAGTCCAATGTTCAGTTGATGAGCTAAGGAAGAAAAGGAAAGTTGAGTATCTGAGGAAGAGAGGCAAGGTGGAAAGGTGCTAAACGAGGTATGGTTAGCTCATCAATGTTATTTGTTGGGAAGAGGTGGAAGAGGAATGGAGTAGTGGGAGATTCAAGTGGTGAGTTTTATTAAACGGATAGGAAATTAGCAAGTTGTTGCGTGATTGGAGAAAGTGCAGCGATAGTAGCAATGTGTGGAGAGACAGCACAGTAATAAGGAAGCTTCAGGTACTCACAGGTGCAACAGGGAGCAAGGCAAAGGCTCATACACCTGTAGGCTAAGAGGCAAATATGCTGGCAAAGGCCTGGTCTTCACCCTTCACTGTTCTGCCTTTCCCTGTTCCGCCCTTGGCAGGATGCCCCTAGGAAGTTCAGAAGGGATGACACATGATCTTGTCACCTGATCGCCTAGTCCATCAGTAGCGTGTCTCTCTGATATTGTCCCTGCTGTTGCAGGGATGAGGCAATTTCTTCCGGATTGGTGTTGCAAGAGGAGCCTCTTGTGGCTTTCAACTGGAGATGGGTTTGCTCCAAAATAGCTGCAGTAAGTGATGTCACGGATCCAAGGTGGCCACAGGAAGGGATGTCATGGAGCCAAGATGGCCCCAGAAAGTGTTATCAGTGACCTATTCAAGATGGCCACTGGCAGTGAAGTTCCAGACAGAAAGTGAAGACAAAAACCATAAGGAATAACACACAATTGACAATTGCAGTATTTACTGCATTTTGCATTCAATAACAGTTATTATTTGATCCTGTCCCTGTTGTGGCTAATGGTGTTTGGGACCAAGGACTTCAAAACAGTCATTTAACAACTGTTATTAACTGTAGAGACTGCCAATAATGCTAACCCTTTTAAGATGTTCTGTTTGGCTCGACCAATCAGGAAGGTGGATTTCAACCAAATTCTGAGCACTGTGTGATGGATTTATCTCAAAATCTTCCTTCATGTTTGCCAGAGCCAAATGCAAAGTTCCTCTGTGCTGCATGTCTGCAGGGCTTTCATCTAGTACCTTTCGCTGACCTCTGTAGTACAGCTCTTGGGCCTGTGCATTTCACAGCCACTACCACACAGCACCATGAAAGCAGCTATCACCTCTATGCATCTGTAAGTGCACTGTGTCACGTCTACATGAAAATGTAGTACTGCGCACCATTTTCTCTGTTATGATTTCCTTTTCTGAATTTGAGAGACTGCAGTCCACATAAACTGGGTGCTAAAAGCCTTACCACCCTGGGAAAGCGATACTCACACCGATTAGGTGCCCTGAGCCTTCCTTAATAGCCCTCACTCTGGACCATTAGATCAGGCTATCCACACACCTGGTCGGTGTGATCTTAATTATTGGTCACATGCTATCAGTCACATGCTATATTTCTTCATTATGTTCTCTTTCTCTTTGCTGTTCAAATTCTTCAAGGTCCTTTAATCATGTTTTTATCCTACATAAACAACTATTGCATGTTCATTCATATAGTCCAGTTGTTCTAGCTGTGAGAAAATACACTCAGTTTTTGCATACTCTCTTCTGAACACCTTATAATAAGTAATCCATTATAGAGCTAGATGCTGCATTCCTCCCTCTACTGTAATGACTGGCATAATTACCAAATATGATTGTACTCAATTTAGTGATCTTGGAAAAATGAAGGGTTTAGTGAGTCCTGTGACAGGATTGGAAATTGCAAAGTGCAGGCTGTCTCCTATGTCTGAGTCTAGCACATATTTCATGAGATATACGACTGAACGCAAGCAGAGTTATAACTCAGTGCAGGATTTAGCTCTAACACAAAACGCAATCACACAATGGAAAGATGACTTTCTGCTGCTTTGCCGTTCATTCCATAATCAGCAGTATTTCCGAATACTTCAATTTTTACCGCACCCAGGGTTCTGTGTTTTGAAACCCAAATGTCAGAAAATCGCCTACTTTGACATTAACTCTTTAAAAAAAAAGAAGTTCTTGTGGGGAGAACCCCTTGCAACCTGCCATGTTTGGCTTGTGCTCCCTTTCTATGCTCTTTTGTACATGCTATTTATTGGGAAATATGCACCAGCTGGCAATGTGTGACATAGGGAAATACCACAAACAAATGCTTGCATGTTGACTTTCACATATTGTTAGAGTATACAAGATCTGTTGATGTTGCATGCACCGGATATGATTGTTTCATTCCTAAAGCTGGCCCGTAACAGCATTCAGTGCTCCACTGTAGGGGTCTACCAAAGGGTAGATGTAGTATTCAGCCGAATACTGAATAGAAAATAGTTGGCCAAAGGATTTGGCCGAAGCCGAACACAGAGCAAATAGTTCCCTTATTAATAAGAGACCGTGCAAGTGACAGCAGTACAGTACAAGACCACATAACATAACATACATTTTGTGACACCCAAAAAGATCTTTGAAAATTAAATCACACTTATAAATATGCCTCCCCATTTGGAATGTTATTTCTCAATTTTGTTCACTATAGGAAGTGCCTAAATGAAAGAACACACCAAAGAGTTTGTGTTTCTTTGTGCATTCATGAGTGATGCTTTCCGTGTAGCACGGCTGAGCTACGACCAAGTAACTAGGAATAGCCTGTGGCGAGAAAATGCAAATATACAATCACTGGGAGAGGAGTGTTTGGCAAGTGACTGTTGCTGAGATATTATGTTTATACCTCCTGTAAATCATATGGCTTTTTTCCTATTCCTGCTGCAAAATATCCTGCAAAATGTAGTTTAAAACCACTTTGTGTGACATTTTTTTAGTGGCTTGGTGCAGGGTATAGATTTAGGCAGATCTAATCTCTCTTACTGTAAAAGCTCAGCACAAAAAATACAGAAGAAGCAGAAAGAATTCAGGCAGCCCCATGTACTGAAATGTGGCTTCAAGTGCAAAACTGATTAAGTATTCAGCCGAAGCCAAACATCCCTTTTATAGCTGAAATTTGGCAGAATACTTATTCAAAGACCTATTTTGGTACGCCCCTACTCCATTGACATATCAGCCAGATTCGACGTGGACACCCTACTCTCAGTAAACCAGAGAGCCACCTGCAGCTCACAAATGACTCGCAACAGGCAGAACAACATGTGTGGCGTTGCTGGATGTACTCCTAGTCTAAACGCAGATTTCCTCTGTGAAATGTACTCAGGGTTTAAACATGATTGAAACTCTCCCAAGAGGGACACTGCCAGTAAGTCATGCCATTTTGGCTTTCCTTTGTTTTTGGTTGAGTGTTTCTAACATTTTGTGTATTTATATATAGCACTTATGGCATAACGAATGTATGCAACCTGTGAAATGTATCTTTATCCGTGTGTATGCTAATTAACTCTGCATCTATAACCTTTGATTTAAAAACTAACGATGGCAGGTAATCTGGTGTTTTCCAATTAAATTCTGCTATTCGCTAAGTGTGGAATCTTCCTTAACTACTCAGTTGCAGCATTTTGTTCACATGAATTTCATCGTGGTTAGACTGAGTGTCGGTAAGAGAGGAGTTTGTATACTGGATACCACTGCCAATGTAGAGGCTTCATTTTCAGTTGGAGTTGTTGATGCACTGGAGGATGGAGATTATGTGGATGGTGCTGATCGCCTCCTAGGCAAGGAATGGGCCCATGCATTTTTCTTTTGTAATGTTCATGTGCTTTATGATAGTTATCATCAATGTCATTCCAATAGTTTTGCACTACATGGTTAATCATAAGAGATGTTCCCAGGCTTTGAGATGGAACATCCGAAGGCCCACGGCATAGAGTTGTATTGCAGAAGGTGCACAGTACCTACTCTGCCTCTTTTCTGGAGCAGTGTTCCTTCACTTTGAAGAAGCGCCAGTTGTCAGCTGTATTTTTCATTTTTTTGTGCTACTACATTGGTGGCGAAGGATTGTCGACCCAAATGACTCGAGCTCTCATGTTCAGACATGTTGGAATTTTTTAGTAGAAAGGAAAAAGCTAAACTTTCATAAAGACAAGACAAAAAAGACAATTCTGCAAAAAAATTAAAAAGTAAAAAAAAAAAAAAGTTGTTTCATACACTAGATCTGTTTGGTGACTTGTTCTCCAAATTTACTTATTCTACCCTAATTTATATTGTTCTCCAAGTTTACTTATTCTACCCTATTTTATCTTGTTCTCCAAGTTTACTTAACCTTCCAATCCTTTGTCCTGCATGCAACTATTATAATGTGCTTTCATTATCGTCACACGGTTTGTATATCCCTGTTTTTTTTTTTTGTAGTGGCAGTTTCTTATAGTTTTTTATATTGTTGTACGTTTTTTTTTTTTTTTATTATCCAAGTTGGGTTTTCTTTCCCAATGACCATATGATTAGAATGTGCAAAGAGAACAACAGTGTACTATGCACTAATGTTGTATCCTGTATACAGTGGATATAAAATACGAGGGTCATAAAAACATGTATATTAAATTGTGTTTATTAAAGTGTGTGTGTTTCATTGAACTCATTCTGTTTTCTTTTTTTTCAGATAGAAGGATATTATTTCTTTTTAAACGTAGATGTATAACCGCAGCTACAGTTTAGTCCAATGTGCCATTGACATTTGGAGATGTGGGTAACCGCAGCAATGACTGGGGTGTGTCCTAGGCGTGATTTCGATTACACATACACACGGCTATAGCTGTACTGTATGAAAAGTGCATTCTTTGCTAGTTCCTTTTTTACTGTGTCTTTTGTTATTAATATTTTGCATTACATTTATGAAAAGAAAGACATGCATTCACATCATGGTAATATGATTTGGGGGGTAATTGGATTTTTTGGTAACCACGGATATACATATTTTTGGAGAAAAAAAGTAAATGTGGAATTTGAGTTAATATGTATTGAGTTTAGTGTTTGTAAACCGTTATTGTAACATTTCATTTTTGTTTTATCATCATTAATAATGTATATACGTGTACATACCTGAACAGGGTAAATACATATTCAAACACAGTAGGGGTAATTTGTGGATTATATGCACCGAAAAAAACGGGATTTGGGCGCCATTCTGCCCGCAAATCCCCATTTGTTAAACAGAGATTTGCGGGCAGAATGGCACACAAATCCTGTCTTTTTTCGGTGCAAATAATCCATGAATTAGGGCCAGTATGTTGAAAACAGGTTTATTTGGGAGGGGATGTGGATGTGGGTTTTCTTTTTCTTTTAGTTAGCACAGGGGATATATCTTTTTCTTTAGCCCAGTTTTCTGGATTTTTACCGTCCATGATTAGTCTTACATTTCAATGTCCTTTTTCACTGATTGCATGTCTTTTTAAATATTCATTAATAGTTATTTTAATTCTGTCAAGTAATCCATAATTAGATTTGTGGTTCCTTATTGTGGTGCTTTGCTTTTGAATCTTCTTGAGACTTGGATCACTTCTTCATCTGTTTGAAAATATTTTAAATATGTTTAAACAATTGAAGATATAATACACTTTCAAAATAGGTGTGTTGGTTGTATAAACATTTGATAGTTTGATAGTAGGTAGATACATTATATGTTTTTGGTGACTGCTATGTGTTTCTTTAAATACAATTGTTACTCTAATTTTACATGAATATATAGAATGTACTTACAAACTCCTGATTATGGTGTATTATCTTCTGGAGCATTGTTTTCAGCGTCTTTTTTGTAATGTCTTCCTCTGTAGGGTAATTGTCCTACAGCCATTCCATGTACTGTTCTATTTTAGTAGTGGTACATATAATCCTTGCTTGTGAGTTCAGATTTAAAATTTGGAATGGAAGAAGATTAAAGAGGAGAGAAGGTGGAATGTTTGTGTTTGCTTTGTGATTAGTTGTTCATTTTTTGTGTGGTGGGTGGCTGCCAATAGTATTTCAAGTACCTCAGATGCGGTTGAATTGTATAGAGCCTTTGAGGGAATGTATTTTTTTGAGTGATGTTTATATATGCCGATAAAATTGTAGGTAGTATTGTGTTATTTTATTAAGAGTTTTTCAACATAGCACATTTTTATTGTTTGAGGGTGAAGTGTACATTTAGGAGATAGCGCTGTTTTTGGACTATATTTATTTTTTCATTTGATATTTGAAGCATGCAGCCAGTGTCGGAAGGAGAGGAGTCTCTTTGTTCAGAAGGCTGTGGAAATTGTTTTGAGAATGGGGTTAATAGCGATGTTGAGGAGTTAGGTGATGAGTTCTCAAAGCACTGACTTACAAAATTCTTGATTTTATAATATTCTTTTAGATGGAGTGTTTGAAATGAGAGGTATACGTTGCGATTGTGGAGAAATATTTTTGACAGGGCGCACAAGTTTTTTTCTCTTTGGGAAAAGAACATTAATTAATCTTCTAAAAAAAGAGAACAGAACAGTTATTCGAAATGTTTTGAATCATCATAGAGGTGAAGAGTGTTTTGTGGATTGAAAATATATATTTGGGTGATATGTTGGTAAAAGAACCGAAAGACTCTTTCAAGAGCCACCTAGAGAACTTTATATGTATGTTGAAAAAGGAAAATACTTTTGAGTTTTTTTTTTAATAGCCACGGTAATGATAATAGCCAGTGGAATATCATGTTCAGTCAGAAGTATTATAACTGCGGGTACCAACCACAGGATGGGTTATGGCCATGGGTACAAGCAAGTCAAAGTTGTGTAGCCACATCTATGACTATCACATGAGCCGGGGGTATAGCGATTCCAATTTCTGTGCTTGATGTTGTTGCATTGATTTTACACCACACAATTTCACATGTGTTTGTGATTCTATGCCCTCATGTGAACCTTTGTGTTGCTTCAATTGATACACCTTGTGAATATGTCTTTTTGAATATGTCGAAATGTTATGGGTAGTCGTGATTACTAGCGGTTGACTTAAGCCGGGGCTATGAATTCTCCAATCAAATGCCGTACTTTGTGGCAGCTTTGGGGGTTTTGGTAGTCAAGGGCATAAACCCATTGGTTGTACCCGCAGTTATACCTATCTGTATTTTGATGCAGTGATCATATTGTATTATAGATGTTTCAGCACAGATTTCTATATGTGTTTCTGTCTGGATGTTCTTACATGGAGGCTAGTGCGAGCTGATTTGGAAAACCTTTGTAATATGTGATTTTCAGAACGTTTGATAAATGTATGTGTAGCCGCGTCTATAGGTGGGCTTTCGTTGTGTGGCCGGCGTTATAGCCACGGTTCTGTTATTTGGAAAAATAAGGAAAAAATAAATGTTTTTTTTTTAATATAGTGTGTAGATATTGTTTAAAGAATTCTTTGGACAATTGTGTTGGGATTTATTGATTGATATACCTTTTAATAAAAATGTGTTTGCCATTTTACTTGGTTGCTTTCTACAGTCCTCTTTTTGTGCTATTAAATTGTCAAAGCTATGAAAGTGAATTTTTTGTGAACTTTTGACAGTCTGATTCAAGATCTCAGAGTGTGCACATTTTCTGTGTTTGGCTATGGTGAAGATCTATTCATTATTTGGAACAGAGTGAGGTTGAGTGATAATGTGTTTTTATATATTTTATTTACAGTTTGAATTATTGCATTTATAAGATAAGTGAAGTATGTTTAGGTGTCTCATTTGGTCAAGTTTATAAGTATTGTTTGCAAAGTAGGGTTTTCTATATTTGGGTTATGTTTGACAGAAACCATATTTGCAAACAAAGGTCACTTCTCAGTGACATATGAAGATGTGATATGAATGAAGGTGCATAAGAAACCAGAGTGTGAACCAAGCAGTATAACTCTACCCTTGACAAATATTGTTGCTGTGTATGCTTTGTAGTTGGAAATTAAGCTGTTTTTTGTGACCCTATTTTGGTGATTTACTACTGTTTTAGAATTGTGAAGTGTGAAATTATAAAGTGAAGAAGGTGAATTTGTACTGGCTAAGTGGGTAGAGTTTGATACTATATAGGGCATTTTTGTATACTGCAGGATGTCCACTGTCATGTAATTGTTGGTAGTAATTTTGAAATAATAATGTACAATCATATTTGGCATTTTTCTAATTTGCTTGAAAACGGTGTGCTTTGGAAGAACAGGAATCTATTTGGGTTCCATGCTATGCAATGCAATATGCTGTTATGCAATGCACTGTCATGGAGAGATGTACATTTAATGGGGGTGCATAGAGGGTTGGAGGAAACCGTACTATTGATGAGGTTCGCTAACATGGTTTTCTGGGTCTGCTTTAATGGAGTGGGGATGGGCAGTGAAAGGAGGACATACATGTTGATATGTTTTGTTGGTTGGTAGTAGTAGTGATTAATTTTTAGGTCAAATGTAGGATAGTGGGTCTGGCTGTTGGCCCAATGATAGTGTAATTTTATAAAAAATAATATGTTTATTCACAACAGTTTCTATTGTCTTCCTATTGTCTACCTATTATTTAAAATATAGGTTTGACTATAGTTTAAAAACATCAATACTCAAAATAATGTTACAGTGTTGACATGTCATCATTTATTTCTTTGTAAAATTGAAGAAATAGTTATGTTATATGTCTTGGTTTCCTGGTGAAGGTTGCATAAATTAATCTGTAAATTAGTCATCATGTAGCATAAAGTAATGTCTGCATAGTATTGTAACATCTGCATTGTAGTGAAATGCATTTATTGATGTACAAACTATGGATGTTGTTTGCAATTCTTTTTTTTTTAATTTGATGATGCAAAAACTAGTTCAAAATGACTTAAATGTTAAATATTTAAAATAACAGAAAGAGTTTTTTGTCTCCAACAAGAAGTTTTTTTTTCCCTCCATAGCATGATTAATGAACACAACTTGGTAATTGTTTTGTACTTGCAATACAGTCTGTATTCTTTGATTATCATCATGAGAAAAAAATATGAATAATTGTGTATTTATTTTTTTATGATGAACACCATTGGACCACTCCGGTGGTGATAGCATGCGGTATAAATGGCCTTTACCATTAATATTAAGTACATTTTTTTTTTTTTTCAGAATTCAAATATGGAAGAAAGAGAAAAGCACGTATATAGCTATTTGGTAAGACTTTTGATCAATATATATATGTAATGTATATATGTACATACAAATATATATATATATATATGTATATATATATATTTTGTTAACAATATTATTTGTAGCAGTGGATTTTATTTGCATGGCTAAGGTGAGCAATGCCTGGAGTGCTTTTATTCACAGCTAAACTTCTGTGTTAACCTTGGATGAAGGCAACAATTGGGAATTTTGAGTACTGAAACTGCATACAATAAATTACAATAGATATTGTAATATATTTTTGCAGTCTGTGTTCAATTTTATCTATTTTTGGAACTGAAAAGGTGACTCTTAAAAGGGCCATTTTGGGGTATGGAAAGAGGAGGGTGGAATAGGGGAGGAAAATACATAAGGATTAACATATAACAAAGGGAATGAAAATAAAATCCAACATACATTTGTTAATATTTTTTTTCGTTTTTTAGAAAAAAGGGGGGCAGATTGCCACTTAAAAAAATACTACACATGAAAGGTAATCTGATGTTCAGTGATTAACTTCAGCCATTGCTCAATAGTGGCATCTCCCTTGACTACCCATTTAAACCATCTTTACACATGATATACATCCTGGAAAGGTTGTGTGTTGGTAACAGAGGAGGCAGTGTAGTGGATACCACTGCTGATGTAGAGGCTTCATTTTCAGTTGGGGTTTTCGATGCACTGGTGATTGGAGATTCTGCAGGTGGTGCTGATCTTCGTCTATGCAAGGAACGGGCCCCATGTATTTTTCTTTTGTGATGTTCCCAGTAGACTTGCACCAAATGGTTGATCATTATCGATGTTCTTATACTTTGAGACAGTATACCAGAAGGCCCACGGCATAGAGTCTTATTGCAGAAGGTGAACAGTACCTCCTCTGCCTCGTTTCTGGAGCAGTGTTCCTTCACTTTAAAGAAGCGCCAACTGTCTGCAGTTTTCTTTCTTTTCATTACTGTGTGCTTCCTCCTTGGTGGTGAAGGATTGTTGACCCAAATGATGACATCATCTTTACTACTCCTACTGTCATGGTCGAACATGTGGACATGTCTAACTGGGGAAGAAAAGAATAAAAATGACAATGCGAAAAAAGACAATGCTGCAAAAAAATGAAAAAGTAAAGAAAAAGAAAACAAAAAATTAAAACAAAAAATAGGCAAACTAAATAAATCCCAAGGCAAAGGAACATTGCATTTTGGGAAAACTGGGTAAAAAAAAATGAAGAGTTTAAGGGGTAAAGTGCCAAAAGTGCTTGCTGTTACTCAGAAACCCTTTCACTAGCAAGTACAGAAAGCAATGATTAATGTAAAGTTATTTTTTTGTGGCTGTGGTCATTATTCACTGCTACAGACGGCCATGCCATCTGATTGGACAGTCTCATATGCATGGATGTCATCAAATGACATTGGCGTAGCCGTGTCGATACAGCGCAATGTGTGATTGGATAGTTTGTTGATGTGTATAAAAGTAATGTGTAGGTGCAGAGCTGCAGTGCGTGTTATGGATGGCTGATGCATTTTGCGCGAAGAGGCATAGCTGCATTACAGGAGTTTGACGTCCCATTGGCTTATGTCACACGTGCGAGTCATGTTAAACGCCATGCACGTATTCGCATCAATATGTCACAGCGTGCGATGGATTGACGCATATAAAACTTATGTGTTATATTTGGTTGTTCTCCTGGATACAGAATAATCAATGGAATTTGATTAAGTTGACGATGACTTTAAAAACACATCTTAAATTAAATTGGGTACAAGGAAGTCATATAAATATACACCGGGGATGTTTTGATAGAAAGATTGTTTTAACTAAGAGGCATTATCGAAGACAAAGGAACGATATTGATAAAGACTTTTCACTTAGTAGTGATGCAAAGCAGCAGCTTAAAACCCTTGTATCATCTATACATCAAAACTGGATGAAAATACATAAATCTTCAACTACAAATGCTAATTAGAGATATATTTTCAAATTATTGAGTAATAGGGATGAAAAAAGATTTTGCACTATGATTAGAATCAATAGTCACTCCCTATCGAAAATATGGAAACTAATGATATCAGTATGGAAGATTGGACCAAAGCAGTGACTGAGCTTTATTTCACTGCCCAAGTCCCTTCAACTTATATTGACTCCTATACAGTTACTTTTTGGAAGGCTTTAATATTGAAGATATCTTGATTATTTTAGCTTCAATTAATATCTCACGAGCTCCGGGCCCGACATGATTGCGAACAAAATCTTGAAGGATAACCCCTACTTTTGGGCACCAGTAATTGAAAAACTATTTACAATTATACTAAGAGATGGCAATGGATCTGTGTGATTTTTCCGTCACCACCAAAGGTTCGCACATTTCCCATGCAAACACGCATTCAAAACCCCTACATACCCATACACCCACCCACACCCAAAACATACCCACAACACTCCCTCACCCACACCCTCAACACACCTCCACCCACACTCCCAACATAAACAAACCCTACTTACCTTTTTTACACGCTGAGTCCCTGCAGCGTCAGTTCCCTATCACTTCCGTCACTGGGAACCGTCGCCGCAGGGTCCTTTTCTTTTTTCTCTTTTTTTTGGGTGTGCTGTGGGGGTGTCCCCCGCAACACCCCGCTCACTATACCACACAGTATAGTGAGCGGGGTGTTGCGGGGTACACCCGCGCAGCCCCCACAGTCTTTTCTTTTTTATACTTACCTACAATGCTACCACCAAAGGTTCGAACTTTTGGTGTTCAAACCTTTGGTGGTATTATTTTTCTGACTTTTTATACGGTCGGACCTTTTTTTCAGTCCGATCATACAATTCCGATGGCAATATCCCAACTAGCTGGCAGAAATCCATCATGGTTCCGGTCTTTAAAGGTGGAGACCACACTAAAATTGCCAACAATAGATTATTGGCCATGGTTGATGCCAGCCAAAAAGTGTTTGCTGCTTTGCTCTTAAGAAAATAAATAAGTGGATCTATGATGATGAGATTTTACCTCAGTTTCAGGCTGGCTGCCATCGAGGTATGAATACTCTGACCAATATTAGTTTACTCAATTAGTTTAATGCCACCAACAAACAGAAAAAGCAGGATCAGTTATATGTTTGTTTTATAGATTTTAGCAAAGCCTTTGACACGGTATCTGGGCCGTGTCTTTGAGAAAAACGTAGAAAATGGGGAATTAATCCTATTTTACTACATTTTATCATTACATTATACTCAGATACTACTGTTAGAATTAAGGTTAATAGTGCAGGTGCACTTACCACTGACATTCTTACTAATACAGGAATTAAGCAGGGGTGTGTATTAGCCACAACTTTGTACAATTTGTATGTAGACGATATGGATCAATCTATTAAAAAAGTCTGTAATTTTCCATCTACAATTGGGACCACCCCAGGGATCAGCTATGTTGATGATACTATTATTATTATGGATCGTACCCTTATTGGATTGCAGTGGTCACTTAACGCTTTGGCTGAATATGCGCATAATAATTAGCTTCAAATAAATGTCTTAAAAACCAAAATAGTAACATTTGGACATAATATAAGAACTGTTAAATCTGCTTGGTATATTGCACCAATGTACAGTTAAAGGTGTTGAAAGAATGGCTCCTTCTTAGGAGTATTATGCATAAGAAAGGTGGCAACAACATTGAAGGCCTCATAAAGGCTTATGCAAGTAGTATTATTCCTAGTATTACGTCCATACCTGAAAGTAATTGAGAAGGGATTGTGAAGTTAGAAGCAAAAATGATATGCACCATTTTAAATGTCCTTCAGACAGTGCTGGTTACAGCACTTCATATGGAACTTGGTATAACATCTATTGGAACTATACGTCTGATTCAAAAATGCCCTTTATACCTTAGCGTCATCTTAACTTCGATAGATAGATGAAAAATCGATTTCTGGACTCATGGCGGAACAATACAACAAAAATAGAAACAATCCATTCTTGGTTAATTTGACAGAATCTGTGGAGGACTATCTGAAGCTTCTTAATTTAGATTTGGAACCGTTATTAATCAATCCTAACTGAGTGAATCTTATTAAGAAGAAAGCTTCAGAGTATGATGTCTCTATGAACATTGATTACTTATCTAAGCGCATCATGTACAAGCAATATAGTATGCAGGCTTTTACACTGGGTGTTCCTCTTGCATAGCTTACCAAAATGTGTGATAAAGAAGTTAAAAGATTAATAATCTTTTTACGCTTTAATGTTTTACCAACTCTTGAGCATACCGGCAGTTGGGTACGAATTCCAAGAGAGGAAAAGCTTTGTTGTGTATGTGGTTTAAAAATTGAAACTTCCAGACACATTCTTACTCAATGTACACAACTAAAGAGAGAGTATTCAACTGAAACAGTTGTTATGTCAGGTGCCACCTACTATGTTTGGAAGAAGGCTAATTCCCAAATAAATTCCCAGAACTTGAGTTCATTGAATTATATGATATGAATTAAGGTTTTTTAATGCATATTTAGAATATGTAGTTTTATCTGCATTTTTACTTTGCATCGTGTATTTAGATGTGTTCTTTTATCCCTCAATTCTTATCCTATAACTATTTCTATAGATTATTTTATTGGTGATATTTATATTGTCAGTTATTTTATTTCTATAGGAATTACTAATTCCTTATTTAACCTACGTCAATTGCACATGATTTTTAAATGATAAGAAATGTAACTAAATGTATTCTATTCAATGCTTGTAATGGAATGTGATGGAATATTTCTGCACATAATTTTCTTTTAACATTGTGTAAAGGTTTGTATAAGGCAAAAACACAAAAAATAAAATTAAAATTAAAATAAAAAAATGGTTGGCTGATGCATTATGCATGAAAAGAGTTCAACGTCCCATTGACTTATTTCGTACCTGCGGGTTATGTCAAATGGCATCGGCGTACTCATGTCACTACTTCACAAAGTGTAATTGGATCATTTGTTGACGCGTATAACATGTAGTGTAGGCATGGGATCGCACTGTTGTGTTTTTTAATAGGATTCTACTGTGGTGTCTGCAGACACGTGCGGGTGTCTGCGAATCCAACATGGCGTGTGTTTCCAAAAATCTGGCACACTTCATGCTTTTTACCATCCAATCAGGGGGCACGTCTGATATCCGCAGACATTATGTCACCCGCTAGGCCAATTGTATGCCTGTCAGCGACCGAACAGGGAAATGGGTCAGCGGAGCAGAGCCAGATATCACTATTTTCTTTTTATCTACTTTTTGGTCGTTTTTTAAAATCTAATGGATGGATTTCCACCAAATTTACAAAAGCACCTTATCGAGAACAAGCCTCCGCTCCTCCCGAAAATTTGGGCTGTATGTGTGAGCATGTTTTTTTTCCATTCGGTCTATGGAACATTTTGGAATCCCCTTATAACTTTACGCCCCCTTGACGAAACCTCACCAAACTTGCCAAAAAAATTAATAGCGGGCCATATACTTTTTTGCAAAATGAGGATTTGTCCAGGGGGACGAAGTTATAAGCTGCCCAAAATATGCTCTTCCTATGGGTTGAGCAACTTAACCATAACTACACGCCCGCTACCGCAGACTGTGTAATATATATGTATATATTGAACATATATGGGCAGTCTTGTAAATATTTATTTTAAAATATATTGAAAGATACTGTAACACTTTAATTAGTATTCATGAACAGTAAATATACATAAATACCTTAAAAAGTTAAGTACAAATGCCAACTCATTTTTTGTAACAACAGGTTTTTTGGGGGGAATGTGGTTGTCCAATTGCTTTTTATTTTACTTTCTAGACATAATACAGTGTTTTGATTAGCTGAATTGTCTGTATTATTAATGTTAATTATTAATGTTCATTATGTATGGAATAACAAAACCCTTGAAATTCAAGGAAAAACGTATGTTGCACGGACGTTAAGGTGAGAACCTATTGCAATAAAACCCTGGACATTCAGCTAAAGCCACCTTAACTTCGGGCCCCCTGTTGGCAGACTATGACCACAATGATGACAAGACTAGATTTCATTGATTGACTAGTCCATCTCCTATACTGTAGAACATTTATAAGCATATGAGGATAAAAATACCATACTAATATTATACCCAAATGCATAAGGTGTGACATGTGTGGTGATAGCAGAACATATTGTAAAATAAATCTCTTGATTTTGGTGGCCCCTAACAATACACAAAAAAACAGTGGTGCACTAACCCCCTGGCACGAATATCACTTTCTTGCATTTTATGTTTGTTAAGTTGGTGTCTAAAGATGTTAATTCATCAATGAATGTTTCAGGTTTTTTTAATAGAAACTATTTTTATGAAAAAAAGAATACATTAAAATATTTGTTTACAAATACTGCTCTGGTACAAGTTCTGATGATTTGTGAAGACTTCAGCTTGGATGAAGTGTAACACAAGATTATTTCAGAGTACAAGGGTGGAGTAACCTGTTTCCTTGTGTTTATTTCATGATATGTATCTTCCCATTATGAAACATGTCCCCTGATCACAAAAAAAATGGCAAGTACCCATACAGAGTACATGGGGCTGGTCTCAGCAATAAGCATGTGCAAAAACCGATCCTGATTTCTGAAGAAGCATGGCGGACCAGAGGGAGAATGTGAGGATGCAGCTGGACCAAAGCAGAAGGAGGCTGGGCCTTTTCCCAATGTAAAGAACATCTTCCCGGCAGCACAGTAATTAATGCATACTAACACTATTCAGGTTTGACTGAAAGACTGTGGCACCCATCCTCCAAACATTTGGGATGACTACAAAGCAGCATCTGCACATGGATTGCTATATCCCTGGTTCAAAAGCTGATGTCTGTCCTTCAATTTTGTGCCATCAGGATGTTCTCACACAGACTGTTCCATCAAAGGTCTTATCCAAAATTCCCTGTGAACCTCAGTCAGGTTTTGAGTGGAAGATAAGGCCAGTCTTGTGCCATCACTGGCTTCCCTAAAAAGCTTCATTGTCCAGTGTAAGGGTGATGAAGAAGGAAGCTGACAAAAAGGTGGCATGATGATGTTTATAGACTTTTATTTGTGCATAAAAAGGTCCTCACTATCCCTATTGTGTAAGAGCGGTTTCCCTTCCTCAAAACTAACACTAAAGGGTCTGTCAGCATGTCCGTCAAATTAAAATCTGCCATCTTGTGTCACAACCTACCCCTATCCTTCACACTACAGCTAAAAGATAAACTAACAGAAAGTTCCTTCTTCAGGAGAATGGCTCCCTTCTCCTGCTGCTCGGATAACATCCAAAAGAATGTGTTCTTGCAACATCAATGCCAAGGGAATGACTCCCTTCCCCTGGTTTGCAGGTTTCACACAGCCTTTATACAATTCCACGTACAGGACAATGGTTTCCTTCTCATGCTGTAGATTTATTCAGTTTCCAATTTAACCATGCAAATGACTCCCTTCTCCTGATGTGTCCAGCACAACTCCCAGTACAGGACCAGGAGAATGACTCCTGGTATTGCTTGGCACAGTTCACAACAAGGCCAGGGGTAATGACTCCCTTGCCTGGCATATTTGGCACAACTACTAGTTTGGGACCAGGAGAATTGCTCGCTTCTTCTGGTATTGCTTGTTACAGTTCACAACAAGGCCATGGGGAATGACTCCCTTCCCCTGGCATTGTTAATACAACTCCTTGTTTGTGCAGTTTCCTTTTGTTGGGATCCCAGACCCTTCTCTGGTGCTCAGTGGACTTATTGTCACCACTGCAATGATTAAGCGTTCCTCTGATGCCTGGTTTCCAATGGGTACAGTCTCTGACCTATCTCTGGTGGTCAGTGGGTTTATTGTCACTAATACGGTCAGGAAGACTGTCAACAGACCCGTTTCTTGGCCCGGGTGGAGTGGGCGAGTCGGCTCAGCACGCAGAGTTGCGTAGCTCAGGAGGAGAGCGTAGGAAGGGGCCCACTCAGAAAGCTGCCTCTGAGCTTGCTGGAGAAAAGATCAAACAGCCTGCTGTGTCGGTGGGTGCTCCTCTGCGATGTTCGGATGGCTTCTCTCTGCTAACTTGTGGATGACTGTGATGTATTCAGAATATGCAAACAAAGGCATGCATATTCCAAATGCATCATGGGAGATGCTCTGGATTCAAGCACCCTGTGCCTCTCATTCTTTGTGTAGACAGCCTTTCAAATGGGGCAATTTAGAAGTGATGGCTCATTTAACAAGCCATTGTTTTTACACAGTATGACCTTAACAATTCAGTGTTAAGAACTGAACATGGGACATTTTTATTCAGAAGACCAGCACAAGTATCAGGTAGCTGACTAAACCTATGCATTCTACAAAGTGAATTAACGTGCCACACAGAGCAAGTTTAAAACTATTTTCTTTATTGCCATGTCTTTTTTATTTGACACACCAAAACGTTTTTTATTGTACCTCAATTTGACTTGGCACCTTGATTAGGAAAGCAGGGTTAATTGTGCTGTATGTAACAGCACATATGCCTGTTTTTGTCTGATGTGTCCAATGTCTATACAATAGCACAATGGAATGTTGTGTTTATGTGGCTCTGACGAGTATGCTATATTGTGCCCACACTTAAACACATAAAGCAATCAAAGAAGTTGGCTCAAATTGTGCATTCATTATGCCAAACACCCTTCCTTAACTGCCACACCATGATTCTCACTAGCTGCAGGCCATCACTAATAAGAGATGCTAATGTCAGCTCTGTTAGATAAAGCATGTGCCTGTTCTTTTTTGCAGAATAACCCCTGAGGCCTGCCTAATGGTGAGGAGGTAGTTGCTGAGGAACTGTGGACCCTTACCATGCATTAAAGCTTGTTTTGTTTAACATGCTTAATCAGTTTATTACTGGACAGGCTACATTAGTAAAAGGTCCAATCCTTTCTGTGTAGCCTTTCTGTGCATTGTTTATGGTGTGTCTGTTGTATGGTATCATGTCCTGTCCATAGATATAATTCCCTAAAGATGTTCCTGTATTGGGTTTTGGGCATGCTCACACTGAGACCCAGCCCTTCCTCATCTAAAATTATCCAGAAACAAGAAGCAAAACAGCACTTGTATTGCATTTGAGTGGAGGATTTTCAGCCATTTTATGCTCACATCCATAAAATTACGCTGTTTTAATGAGTGTGTATGGTTCATGGTTACACGTCATGCATCTGTTATCAATTTAGAGATTTACATATACAATCCTTTTATCACATACTTGTTTATCAAATATAGAGATCTCTGTTATATTCCTGAAATGTTCTGTGATTTAATGCAATGCATGCAGGAACCCTCATTGGTGCTATTTGACCGCTTTCCCATCTCATAGAGGTATTTTGAAAGAGTACAATAAGAGTGTATCAGATTGTCAATCTTGGAATGATAACCTTCTATCAGAAAATAGATCATATGGTTAGTCTAGTATTGCCCCTTGCGAAATACAAATGTGGCGGTATGACCAGAACACCTCCAACACAGGGCCAGTGGTCAGTGGGCCCTCAGACCCCATAAGTCTAGTCACACCGCAGTGCACCAAAATGGACAGTTTGAAATTGCGTTCAGGCAAGGCCTTCCCTAAGAGCAGGTTACAGGAAAACCATTTACTTGGGCAGCAACAGCTGTGTTTTCACATTAGATTTCTTCTATAAAGTATGTGAATTAGAGTGTATTGAAACCAACTTCATTCATATAGCAATTATTTATTCATATTGAGGAGGGGTTTTGTCGCACAATACAGAGGTGTAGTTAGGGCGTGACATGTGTCAGTCGGGGGCGGGGAGGCGGGTGCATTCTAGTGTTTCACCCTGGGCACCAAGTTGGCTAGAAACTGTCCTGGCTGTCAACCTGTGCAGCATGTTGCACAATATAGCCAATAGGGTCTGGGTGCCCAGGGCTGAGCTGGAGCAGCAGAATGCATAAGTAGTGACAAGAAGGAGGAGGTTTTCCATCCTGGGGATCTTCGGCAGATTTCGCAGCCAGCTGGACTTAGTGGACAATTTCTTATTAACACACTTGGTCACACAAAACAAGAAGACACTTGTTTTCTTTACCGAACCTACCACTGTTACCTTTTCTAACCATGGACTCCAGCATTGCAAATGTGTGCCATTTAGTAGTACAACCAAGTGAATACTCCCTACCAACCCTGAAAGCACAAATCCCCAGCACTCTCCTCCCACATTATTTCCCTAATTCCCAACACACATCATCCACCCCACTCACTTCATAATCACACCTAAGAATCCCATAAACTATTACCCTAACAACAACATCCAGTCCCATCCTATGGCCAGTACACATAATTGTCTTATGCTGTCACATGAGTAATGATGTTGGATGTTGATGCCAATTGATATGCAAGGTGAAGTGATGGTTTGAAAACAACATGGACTTCCAGTGGGGGCTGGACGTGTCTGAGGAGTTCACAGTGCTGGAAACATAGAGAGTGAGATATAGGATTGCTCCAGCTTCAGCAGTGTATGCCATTCAGGAGTGTGAATCCTGTGTTCATGATCTCATGGCGGTCTCCTTCATGTGCTGGAACATGTCAGTTTGCACAACTATCACCGCAAGCTGCACCTGCAGTGCTCGTATACTGCAACTGCTTTCTTGTTTTCACTCAGTCTCCCTGCATTCTAAAGGCAATGGATATCCCACCACTTGCACACAGGAATGCATCATCTGTGCCTCAGCTCCATGATGTAGAGTCTGCCCAATATCAGTGCTGCACCACTTGATCATGCAGGTGATGGTGGTGTGTCATGAGACAGAGTGCCTGCATCAGCATCTTCAAGATAAACCCCATCATTCTGTGAATCATGGCCAACTGGATAGCAAATGCATCAGAGTCTTCCTGCACTGCTGTACCCACTGGCATACCCTCTCCACGTGCAATGTGACTCGTAACCTAATCAGATACTGCCATGCAGGTTAGCCTATTAGAGAAGCTGCAAATATCTGGGTGGAAGTCGGGTCAACCGACCCCCTCCCCAGGCAGTTGGCTTTGTGGATGGGAGACAGATGTACCATGGTTTCTGCCTACCCTGTTCTGGTGGTTTCTTTGTTGGCAATGACAGGAGTTGAGTAGGGAGTGATTTAACCACAGGATTGGTGACAGTGGAGGAAGAGGTAGTGAGTGTCACCATTAGAGTGTGGAGATCTTGATAGTGGGAGTAGTAGAAGTGCATGCATTGGAGGGTCAGGTGATGGCTGAGCAGCTGGTAGTTTTATGGTCCCTATTTCTGCTGCCTGGTGCCCGCTGTGTCACTGTTGATGGATTCTGTATAAAGGCAGAGGAAACAGAGTTAGTGGATATAAATTAGTGGTTCCGTTTGTAATGGAGATGGCTCTGTGAGGGAGGCACTGTAGACACTGACACTGTAGACACTGTAGACACTGACACAAGAGCTGCAAGTTTCAGAACATTTATTGCTGGTTTAAAAGGGGTTGGAAAACTCCTATCTTGCCCTATAACTAAGATGGGAGTATTCTCGACCATCAAACACAAAGAAAATACAGTCCTAGTCCATTTTCTGTCAAACTAAAATGTCCTATACTAATAAACTGAATGCCTGCCCTATTTCTAATACAATAATGTGTAAAGGGAATGTGTAAGGCAACAAGAAATGTCAGTGTGACTGAGTAAGCTCCCTTCCCCACGTTTTGTAGCACTCGGTAAGATGGCACACTTGGACATTACGACACACTCTGGCTTGGGACACAAGGATGCAGTTTGTTTCATGGACCAGTGTCCACTAGGCTTTCCACGAAAAGTCACTAGTTGAACAAAAGTTTATTTCCTTCTGGTTTCCACAATTCAGTACAGGCTTCCCTCCACCAGGGTGAAACCTTTCAATCACAATGTGTGGGGTTCCCTTAACCCAGGCTTCAATCACACCTTTCTAGGCTTCCCTCCTTCGGGCTCAAGCCTCCTTTCACTTACCTTCTGCTGTCGGAGATCTCCAAACTGCAAGGCTTTTGCTCTTACATCGTCATGACCACTTACAGCTTAAAAAGTCACTTTTTCTCTCCTACATCAAGGCCTCCTGGAAAATGTAGTTTCGAGCACAGTACTTTTTTCAAAGTTCAAAGACATCTCTCACATCCAGGTTTGCCTCTGTCAGGATTAAACCTAGCAACAGTTAAAATCTTGTATTTCTCAAATCCAGGTTTCCATCTGTCGGGACCAAACCTAACAACAGTTCAAATCTTGTATTTCTCACATCCAGGTTTCCCTCCGTTGGGATCAAACCTGACAACAGTTCAAATCTTGTATCCCCGTTTCTTTCTCTTCCCGCTGCTTCTATGGAATCAGACATTTCACAGACTTTCGATTGGGCAATATTCTTTCACCGGACCACTCTGTTACTTTATATCTTTAATTATCAGTTAATTACAATTCGTTGCTTTCTCTAGCATATTTCTGGCACATGCACAATCTTCATTTGTCGGATATTATTGCCATCTAGTTTAATTTAACACAGACCAGATTTTCATTGCTTTCATCAACTCACTGGCTGTGTTAATTCTTTTTCTTCTTTCACAGCTTTGACCCTGAAGTCAAGGATGATACTGCAACTGCCGGTGCACCTCCCCAGCCCTGCAGTTGACTCGGCACTCTGGCTGGTATCCTTGAATCGCAATAGAGGTTTGTGCCTTCTCTCTGGCTGGGCTTCCTTGCGCACCTTCAAGGCCCTACAGAGGTAACGATCTCCCGCTGGGGCATCCTAGGTTTCTCCATATCTCTATTCCGTCCCTCTGCCTGTCGCACTGCTCCACCTGGTTCGCTTTTGCCCTGGAAGAACTGCTCCTTCTCGTGCCTCACCTTGCTCGGAGTGTGTCTCAGTGTTCCAACTTTTAACCATGGGGGAGACCTAATAGGTACCAGGTGTAAGTAATTAGGATCAAGTACCTGACCCTGACTGAACATATTAGTAAGACATGTCCAATGTATTGCATGGGTGCTACTCCTTTTAGCTTCAGATCTCCTCTTCCTTGGCCCAGTGTTTGTGTAGCAACAGTGGGTAACTAGGAAGTTGGAATATAGCATAAAATAGGATGGTACAGGGGTATTTGGAAAAGGGGGATACCATGTCTCACAATCGAGCGTTCCTTCCCCACTCTCTGAGGACCCCTCACCCAGGTGATCCTCCCACACTTGTCCACCCCCAGGGTCTGGATACAAAGGTGATGGCCATGCCCTGGCCACCTGAGTAAGTGATCCCTGGGGTTTAGGCAGTGAAACAGAACTATTTTTTTTTTCACAGCACAGTTATTGGGTTTTATAATGGGAAAAGTCGAACTACAAGTCCTAGAATGCAAAGGAAAAAAACAGGACTGGATAAGCACCTACAGATTGGAATGGTTCATGTTGGCAAGTACCTTGCTCTGCAATTCTATGTCTAACAACATTTAGTCTCTGCTTAGCACTTGCACCCAGGATGCTGCTTAGGTCTTTTTATGTGTGACCACATTTGGTCTTTGGTAAACCACTGTACTCACTGTGCCGGCCTAGGCCATTACATGTTGAATGTAACAGCTAATCAATATTAGACATTGACAGACTCATCCTGCCGCATTAGGTTGCTGGGTATTATCTGCTGTACTTTTTTCCCGGTCTGCCTAGTGTAACTACTAGCTGACTCCCTAGACTACGAAATATTGTGCCCTTAGACCACACCTGCATTTCCTAGCCTCACACGCCTGCGCCTCAAAGTTTACACCTAGGCCTAACCTTCAACTCGCCTCCTACACACTGCTCACCATCCTTGCCCTATTTGGCCCACAGCTCTACCACACTACTGCCCGACACCACCAGGGGAGTTGCTAGGTCTGGAAAAGACCCGGGGCTAAGCTGATGTCGGAACTGTTGGGACTGGGGGCTAGCTAGCCTTTTGGCTGTAGCTCCTGAGATTCTATCCAGGGCTACAACCAAAAGATCAGGGGCTATAGCCCCCTTAGCCCCCCTCTAGCAACACCCCTGGACACCACACACAATCTTCAACCACAATGCACAAAACCATGCTGCCGACACGGGTTGCCAACCTACTGGGTGCACCTCCGTCATACTACACAACTCTGGCTAATCCATACCTAAATGCACCTGCCCTTTGGCTACAACACTTCACCACCAAACCTACCCCTAACCAACCATGCCCCATTAGCACCAGGAATGCCAGACTTGGCTCTCGCCTTTACAATAGCAACGCATCAAGTGCCTTGCATAAACATATACTGTCTCCTCAGACTACATTAACTTCACCTAACCTCCCGAAGCAACCTTGTGACACTTCTGTTAGAAACCAAAGACTAGCTTCCAGATGCCATCACTGGTCCTATCGTATGAGCATCCCTAATATGGAAAAAACCAAAAACACCTCTTCTCCTCTGGCACCAACAACTGGCGTTACCCCCACTGATAACTATCCCAACATTGTGACCAAACTCAAAGGTGCACTTATCAACGCACGCTCTGTCCCTGCCCACGCCTTAGACATCGCTGATTTTATCACAACAGAAAACCTAGACTTCTTAGCTATCACGGAAACCTGGCTGCACGCAGCCTCGGGGCCTGCCCTGACCTTAGCCATCCCTGACAACTACACTCTTATTAGATGTGATAGGGACACTAACCAAACTAAAGGGGGCGGATTAGCATTTATTTTCAAGAGCTCGCTCAATCTTAGAGTGGACAACACACTGCAACTGCCATCTGCTGAACTACTTTCTATTAAACTACCGATCTCGCCCAATCACACAGCCTCAGTGCTTCTCATATACAGGCCACCCGGCTCCACTTCCACATTTGCTGAGGACATCTCATCCATCTTAGCCTCAAGCATGAAGCCAAAATCGCAAATCATCATACTTGGTGACTTCAATCTGGGATACAAGGACACGAATGACACCAAAGCCAACGACATAGCCACTGTTCTGTCTGACTTTGGTCTCACCCAACATGTGAACGAACCCACTCATATCAAGGGACGTACCCTCGATTGGGTCTCAGGCATGAACTGTGCACTAAAGGTAACCTCTGTGGCACCCTTGCTTGGTCGGATCACTACAAAATAATATTCTCCATTAACTCCAGCCCACCCATTGACAATCCCAACATTGCACCACCCACCTTTACTCGAAACAAAAAGGATATTACAGTTGAGAAACTTCTCCCCCTTATCCTCTCGTTACTGAACACGACCTCCTCCACTTGCTCAGACCCCACTGCCCTCATTGACACCTACAACCGCGCCATGC
This sequence comes from Ambystoma mexicanum, assembly GCF_040938575.1. Lineage (NCBI taxonomy): Eukaryota > Metazoa > Chordata > Amphibia > Caudata > Ambystomatidae > Ambystoma > Ambystoma mexicanum. The sequence continues at coordinate 278,228,748 of NC_090929.1, read as the reverse complement.
TAAAAGCCCTTGACACTATTGCCCCTCTCAAACTACGCAAACAAAAACCTTGCAAACATCTTAATTCGTGGTTCACCCCTCACCTACGTGAACTACACAAAGCAAAAAGAAAAGCTGAGTCACATTGGAAAAGCTCACCTACTCTCGCCAATAGAAATAACCTTACCTCCATCACCTACAAAGAAGCTATCCTAACAGCCAAAAAAGAAGTGTACAACATCAGGATAACACAAGCACAATCCAAAACCAAGGAACTCTTCAAGATCCTGAAGGAACTAGAGTCCCCAGTAGCTCCATTGGTTACATGCACCCCGGACGCTGAATGGTGTTCCAATATACAAAAAGCACTACTAAACAAAATTCCCTTGCTCCAAGCTAAAATCAATAGCAAAAAAAGCCTCCTCTCGGATTCAGCGGGTAACCCCCAGTTCTACAATACCCCCGCTCCAAAACACTCATTCAAACCCTTCTCCTTCTCACCCCTTTCCATCAAGGAAGTTGAAAACATCATTATGAAACTCAAGCCCTCCAACTGCCAAGGAGACGCCTGCCCCGCGCCGGTCGTAAAGGAAGCAGCTCATGACCTCGCACCCTTCATTACCGCCTTTATCAATTCCTCATTCAAATCGGGCACAGTACCCGATAACCTTAAGGATGCATGGGTCATCCCCTTAATCAAAAAACCCAACCTTGACCCCAGCAATCCTACCAACTATAGGCCAATCACCACAGTGCCTTACCTACTTAAAATTCTGGATCGTGCAGCCTATCTCCAAATCCAGGATTACCTGGAGACCAACAACCTATTAGGGCTTAGACAATTTGGCTTCTGTCCAGGACATGGTACAGAGACAGCCCTGATCGACTTAAAAACCCAAATCGAGGACTTGAAAGACAAGGGCAAACTAGATCTCTTGCTCCTTTTGACCTCTCTGCCGCATATGATTTGGTCGATCACCAAATCCTCTGCCATCACCTCAAGATAGCCGCCCACTTCTCTGGCACAGCTACTTCCTGGATCAGCTCCTTTCTGGCAAATAGATCTATGAGGGTCTTTTCCGCCTCTGCCGCAGCCGAACCAGTACATGTCCCTTGCGGAGTCCCGCAAGGCTCTTATGTATCGCCCACGTTGTACAACATGTTTACTAAACCGCTCTTTGATATTCTTGACTATCTGGGTGTCTCTTACACAAATTATGCTGACGACACCCAGATACTCATCCCTATCACTGGCGACTATGTAACCGATGTCAACGCACTCAACTCAGTCTACTCAGTCATCCAAAAGTCATCCAAACTGAGTTACTCATCCTAGGCTCTCAGCCCAAACTCACTAATCTTGACCCTAAATATAATTCCTTCATTATCGACGGAAATGTCATTAAAATCACCATCGTCACGAAAACACTACGAATCTATCTAGACTCCACACTCTCTCTCAACAGACAAACCAATTCAGTAGTCTCAGCCTCATCGTACACTTGTAAACTCATCACAGCCTGTCGCCCCTTCCTCACTACTGACAATTGCCTGATCCTAGCCAGAACCCTCATCATGTCTAAATTTGACTATTGTAACGCCCTCTATTTAGGGACTAGTCAAAGAAACCTTGATAAACTTCAGGTCACCCAAAACAATGCCATTAGGGCTGCCCTCAATATCCCTAGGCGCTCACACATTTCTTCCACTAGGCGCAACCTACACTGGCTACCCATTACACTCCGTATTTCACTCAAAACACTTGTTCTAACACACAAAGCACAAAACAATGCTGCACCTGCTTACTTGTCCTCGCGCTTTACACAACATACAGCAGCTAGACCACTGAGATCAGCACAGGTGCACACATTAACCATCCCTAGCTTCAAGCTTCAGACAGCTAGGGTCTTGAGTTTCCCAGTCCTGGCTGCTAAATTGTGGAATTCCCTGCCCAATGGCCTCAGGAATGTACCAGCCACCCAATCCTTCAAAAACAGAACTAAATGTTGGCTTCATGAACAAGATACACTGACCTGCGCCTTGTAATTCTCACAGCAGTCAGCTGCAATCATGCCTCCCACTGTACATACTGTATATTTGACCTTTCTGCCAGTCTGTGCATTATCTATGATCGCTGGTACTGTTCTTGCTTTAAATCTTGTATATATAATGTAATGTATTATTTGTACCTATCTTTGTAACACTCTACTGCAACTACCTTTCTAAACATGCGCCCTGATGCCCTCGGGCAGGTTGCGCAATACAAATAAACAAATACAAATACAAAATACAAATACAAAGTATGTTGCAGGGAAGTAATGTGAATGCTTCAGACTTACTAGTTACAGGGCTAGCACAAAGATACATCCCTGCTGATGACTAATGAAAACCAGTTGCTTGCATGGTTTTTGCATACTGGGTTTCTATTAGGCACAAACTGTCTTCTAAGTCTTGAGTCACAGGTCAGTTAGTGATGTTTCGAGGAACAACGTTAGTCAGTCAGGCTGGCATGCCATTGGTTGGCAATTCACAATGCATTGTGACACTTCTATTGCCCAAAATATAATGGATGCATATATGTGACTTAGGTCTGTGCTGGAGATAAATGATAAATAACTATCAATATTGAATGTGTTCAGTTGCACACATTGGTATGTGAAGTACTGAGGGTCGAAAACGTTGGAGTTTGAAATGTACTCGCGCCTTCAGATGTTCCTGCTTCTATCTCTTGGGGGCTGAAGACCTCAATCCAGCCAAAGGGAAAGGCAACAGGGTCCTATCTACCCAAGGTCTCTGGGCATGTGATGAAGCACACACTCCTGCTGTAGCCATACACCCCTTCCGGTGCCCAGTGACAGTAGGGTACCCTGTACTTGTCAAAATGCCACTGCTTTTTGACCTCATCAAATGACAGTGGGCAGGTTGAAGCATCTACCACCGTCTCCCTAATAACCTTTCCAAGGCTGGTCCACCTCCGGGCAGTGTTTTTTTTCAGGAGGTGACCAATAAGCAAGGGTGCTGCCAGAACCTCATCTGCCATGACCTCCACCTCCCACTCCAAAAACGTTACTTCATAGAGGCAGGTGTTGGGAGGGAAATTAACCTACCCCACCCCCTTAGGCACTTTAGGGTGAGGTGAATCCCATTGAAAAACCTGTGATGTTCCAGGTGGTAGGAGGGAGTGCTAAGAGACCCTGCAAGACATAATATTATATGAGCTGTGGATGTTTAGACTTAGGGCACGCATATAAACAGGTGCCATTTTGTAGCTGTGGCATAAATATTACGCCTCCATGGGAGCGCATTTGACACAGGCTGCAAACCTAATGGAGAAACCTGAAGCGGCCCATGCACTTACGAGAGATATACACCTGCTATTCATTTCCACAGAAACCCTCCTTTGTTCTACAACTGTTGCCAAAGGCTAGGTGCCTCGCTGTACGGGTTATCACAACCAGGCCAGAACAATCCTCCAACCCCCACCCAGCCAACTACAAGTTATAGCCCCTACAACTGTCCGAGTACTAAGACCCCTGAATTCCAAGATACCAGCTGATCCCAGGCCCACCGACCATAAACCAGATAACCATAAAAGATCAAAAAGAATGGTCATTCTATCTGTATTTTACAATGGCATGATTTGTAATGCGAGGTGCATAGAGGGATACATCAGAGGCTAAAAGCGAGGGTGGAACCCTTGGATGCCGGAAGACGCAACTGGGATGAATGAAATGTGTGCAGGTCACAGTGACCTTGAGCCTCCCCCTGTACCAGTCCATGATCATGCCAGGTGCCCTGTGTAGCAAAGAGTAGCACTGTTAGAATAACATATTTAATTGTATTTTTTAACCATGGTTCCCTGGAGACGATGAGCCCAGCTGACCCCACGTGATTGAAGACATACGGACGAGGCTGGGACCAATGGCCTGGCATCCCCTATGGAGTATGCTGACCATGCATAGGGTCACACCAACCAGCAGCAGAGTTAGTTAAGCAATGCTTTAATCAGCAGTTTTTGCCATCAGCATACACACAGTTCATACATGATTCAGAGAAGAAAATAAAACAACCTTCAAATTCATTTGCATAACATTTTTAAAAAAGACTGGACGTTTGAAATACAGTCAGATATGTAACCAGGCGCAATAAATATATTTGCCAACAAAATTAATATTGTTGATATCCGCAGTAGTCTTGGTAACTTCTGACACCTTCTCTCTTGAACAGTGGGATTAAATATCTTTTCCTTAGGGCACAATAACATTCACAGAAGAAGAGGAAGTGCATTACTGTTTCCTTAGCCACAAGCTGGACAAAACGACAAAAAACCTCCTGTCCAACCACACGTGAATGCTCCCAACTGTAGGGTGCCCAGTCTAAATTTAACAAACAGAGTGCGAGCATAGGCAGGTATAATAAAATCCAAATACAGTTCTCTCATCAAGATTGGTTTTGAAATCCTGTCCAGATTTCAATTTAAGGCACAAACATGGCTCAACCAAGGGAGTGAACGGCCACCCGGATAACTCATCAAGTTAGTAAGACTGTCCCGATATTTGCCAAGTTCCGGTGAGCTCCATAGTCTAACCTAATAGATGACCAGTTTCCATATTAGTTGACAGACCGCCGGGACCAAACCACACTCCACCATTAATGGGGCACTCGGGGTACTGTATGGTAGTCTGAGGAGCTTCTTTAGAAATGTATGTTCATCTACCCCCAGACCAGATCAATTGGCACTCCCCCATCTCAGCTCTATGCAGGACAGCTATGGTGACCTGGATGGTATATATATATCAAGAGCCGGTGGCGCTGCTTGCTCATTATGCAAACCATAAAACCTCCTCAGGCCTCCACTATTCTTTTCCCGAATGGACTGCGATTTACTAATTTGGCATACCCAACTACCATTATGAGAAAATCTTACCCCCAAATAATCATAGTGGGTAACCTGTTCCAGAGTTGACCCCTCTACTTCCAGACCCAGTGTTTTAACCCCAGACCTCTTTGTTCTAAATGCAATGACCTTAGTTGTGCTCCTATTGAGGCCCACATTTGCACATTTAGAAACAAAATGCTCCACACTACTTTTAATACCAATTGGAGTAAGGGACAGTAAAACTGAATCATTGGCAAAAAGCAGTGTTGGGATAGTATCCAGACCCAATTTTGGGGGGTCCAAATTTGCACTTTGGCAGTCAGCCAACAGGGCCATAACAGGTTCATTAATATAAAGAATAAACAAAATTGGGGCAAGAACACAGCCTTGCAGCATGCCTCTGTTAACAGGGAACTGCCTGGTGGTCTCTCCCGCTGGTCCCCATCTCACCACAGTGGTGTTACAAGAGAATCATTGGGCAATCATTGTCACCATATGATATGGCACCCCCTGTTTCAGCAGAACCTGCCAAAGTAATTCCTCAGGCACATTGTCAAAAGCCGTTTGAAGATCAATAAATATTGCATACACTCATCTTTTTTAGGACACAGTATTTCTGAAGGACCATATGAAGATGGAAACACTGGTCCACTGTTCTCATCCCTGAGCGGTACCCAGATTGAAGGTGGGAAATCAAGTCCTTTGATTCAACACACTCCAGCAATTGCTGGGGAAAAACCTTGGCAAAGAGTTTCCCTGACGCACCAAGAAGCGAGAAGGGTCTATAATGCCACGGTTGATCCTGTCTCCCCTTCTTATATATGGGGATTATCTCTGCACTACAATATGAGACAGGGACCCTATTGAGGTTAGCTACTGAGGGAAAGAGCTTGGCTAATACCAGTACCCAAATATCTGGCTCATCTTTTGAGAGGTCGATCGGTACCCTATTGGGTATAGGGGCATTTTGGCCCTTCGAGCTCATCAAGGCTCTTCTCACAGCAGAGAGGGTAATATTAATGGATGTGCCCCTATTGGTCTCCATCTCAACCACTGGACCCACCAATGCTGGTCTACTTGGACTGTTAAAAGGCATCACATCTTCATATAACCAAGCCACTCCTCCTCTTCGGTTATCATACAAAGCAGTTCATTGTTCTCAGAAATCAGTGACCAAAAGTCCTTGCTGTCCTTAGTGATGGCAGCTCTTTTCAATCTGTCAAGACCTGCTTAGAACTATTCCTCAGGGGGTGTAAACCGTCTTTGGAACTCACCCCTAGGATACTCAGAAGTGACACTAATGCCTCCTTGGCCTGTCTACAGTTGGAGCCAAACCAGGGTGAAGAATGCAGTGGCTTCCGTTTAGCAGTGTATGATCTAGAGAACCATGGGTTAAGCTCGGAGGTTAATCCAATGAATTTAGAAAGAATCTCCTCCTCTCCACCATTGGATAGGCAAATGTTGTCAATGAAGGACAACATAGACAGGTAAATCTGGGGCTTTAAACGGTTCACAGGATGTTGTCTCCAAGGATGTTAGATCTGGAAAAGATCAGAGGCTAAGCTAATGTCGGGACTGGCAGTACTTGGGGCTAGCTATAGCCTTTTGGTTGTAACCCCTGAGCCTCTCTCCAGGGCTACAACCAAAATACCTGGCGTTATAGCCCTCTCAGCCCCCCCTAGCAACACCTCGGGTTGTCCCACTTACTGGATTTTCTAATCGGCATACTAGATTGATTGTTCACCAGCTTTTTTCCACACCATTTGAGCCCTATTGAAACAGGCTAACTGAGTGAACCTGGATGCAAAATTCCTCCACCACCTCCCAGTCACTCATTTCGATCCAGTTGTAATTGATCCAGGAGGAGCCTAGAGGCCCGTAAAAGGTGACCTTTCCAGGTCTATCCCCCACATGCCTACCATTCCACACCCTCATATCCAACCAATATAGTAACCTTGCTGAATCCACAGCATGTCTGTGGGTTCTCATTGGATAACTAGCCTCTAAGGACGGGATTTCCCAAACAGCTTCCACATCATCCCACAAACCCTCCAGCTCCCGCAAGGGTTCCAACTGAAGGTTGAAATCCCCCCGATGATAATGTGACACATGTTCAGCATCCCAGTTGTTCACAGTATCACATATCGAATTCAGGGTCATGGGGAGCTTGGGCCCATATGGCCTTTTATAACCGTTGAAGATATGCACAATGAGCCCCTCCTGACTGGTACAAGTAAGTATTTGTAGGTCCAGCATGCTTTTACTGCACATTTTGGGTTCCCATCCCGAGCACACCGCCACCAGGGTCAGCAGTCCCCCCCAGGGCCTTCCTCTGAACCCCTCTTTTGCTGGGGAATTAAATGGATTTCAATTGCATCCACCACCACTGGGGACAGAGGAATTGGTCGACGGAGGGCCAGGTTGTCAATCGACCTCTTCCAGGTCCGCCTCCCCTAAAGTAGATCTTGGCAATCTCATGTATGGTTGACCTCTAGAGGGGTGGATTACAGGAAACACTAGTAGTGAAAGTCTCAATGAAACAACATAACCCGGGGGAGGATAGTTCCTTGACTCTTTTGACTGTATACTGATCACGCTGTGCCCCTTTTATAGCTCTTGCTTGCACCTTTTTTGCTCAGAACGTACCTGAGAAGCAGAGTTCTTTGCAGGCACACCTATTTTTTGTGTAATTAAAACTTGTCATCCTTGCAAGAATCTCTTGGACTTTTTTCCCCAGTGGGTTGTATTTTTTCTGGTGTGAGCGTTTAGGGGCGTGCCTTCATAGGCCTCACCAGTAGCACCTCCTCCATTTTCTCCAGTGTCTCCTTCCCCATTCATTTTTGCCAAATGGTAACAGGAAACTGATGATTCCAAGTGGATTTTATGAGACAAAATGGGCTCAGCAACACTTCCACGTCCATGTTCATGCAGTAACTGTCTTTTTGAAAAAGCCTGAAATGCTGCATTGCATGCAGCCTCTTTAGATTAAGCACGCAAGTAGATTCTGTTACTGTAACCCCACCATTATGCTCATAATTAGGCAGGTTTCCTCCGAACTCTGCATGCGGTATTAGTCTTTATTATTGCAAAATCCCGCACTTAAGGCTATAGGCACATATTAAACAACATGGTTTAATTTTTGTTTATTGGAAATTGATCACGGATTAGCTGGTGACTTTTTAAAACTTGAACAACGGGTGTCACAATTTCTTATATGCATAATTGATGTCCATTTCTCAAAACGCTGGTCCTACCGAAGATCTTAAGTAGACCACTGTGAAAATAGGCTGTCTTGACTTAATCCACACTGGTAAGGGTAGCCAAGGTACGTTTCTATGGGGTGACAACACAATACCATTAAGCTCTAGTGATCAGGTATCATCCATCAAGCGGCAATGCCTTGCAGAGTGGGTGGGTGGAGGTAGCCTGGCCACTGTAGAGGTCCCAGAATCAATTCTGAAGATCACTAGGAATTGGGCAAAAACATCAAAGTCAGAATTTTACTTAAAAAAACGTTTTTGACTGCAGAGTTGGTAATGTATTGACTGTGCTCTACAATCAAATCCTACTTTGCAAGTAAGATATGATATGATATGACATGTATAACGCACCTATACACAAGTGTTTCAAGGCGCAATGAGGCAAGGGAAGGGAAACAGAGGGAAGACACAGACAGCGATCCTCCTAGGCCAGGTGACATTGAGATTGCGTAAGTTCAGGGGAGAAGGGGCGGGGAAAAGTGCAGGGGCGAGTGGAGGGGGCAGTGCAGTGCATAGGATAACAGTAAATAAATAAAGAAAAAGAATAAAAAATAAAAGTGTGGCCAACTGGTGGCAACTGCAAGGGTAAGTGCAGACAACCAACATACAAAAGACGAGACTAGGGGAATTATAAGGCAAAAGGGTGCAACCCCAACCAGAAGCTGTAGACATTCAGAGACCAATTACCACTGTGTTCTCTCTTATTATGCTCCTGGACATGAAGCTGACCGTTAATTCAACAAATAAAGAACTGTACAATATACATATTTTATTCAAAATCATACACAATTTCCAATAAAAACCTATAAAATCGCACCCACAATATACAATATAGATCAAAAGTGACATGTGCAGTATAAAACATTACATTCATCATAATGTAACATGATTTTATTTATTTATTTTAATTATTTATTTAGATATGTATAGCGCACATCTGCCCCGGGGGCATCGTGGCGCTGAAAGCAGTCTTACTTGTTACAAGCATACATGGTGTATATATATAGATACAATACAGAGCATATTTGCATACAGTTGTGCTGTGCTTATTTACATACAGTTGTGAAATACAGTAGGCCAGATAGGGTGGAGTGGAGGGAGTTAGTTGAACAACGTGGTTTTGAGTAGTCTACGGAAAGCATGGTATGATTTTTCGTTCCTTAATGCGGTGGGAAGTGCGTTCCACACACAAATACACCTCTAGTTGGCTAGCTACAGTACATATCTCATCTATCACGTTGGTCGGCAGCTAGAGTCTCAAAATTACTCAAGGTTACTCTAACTTATCATAAAAAGGCATTTGTGGGTGACTCTAATAGCCTAGTAAAAAATGTTCATCATTACAGTATTGTCAAAAACCCTAAGTGCAGATATCAGGTGTCAAGTGCTAGTAGGGGCTGTAGGGATACAGAAACAGTCCCCAAGTGCAAGGGTTGCCAAGGGGGCAGTGCAGGTGACAACTGGCGGGGAGGGGACATGGGTCCGGGATCAGAGGGTAGCCAGGTAACCAGTGCATTTTCAGATTGAGCCAGGAGATCAGCAGGGGAGAGGAGGAGAGAAAGCAAAAGCAAAGAGGAAGGTCTTGAGGTGCTTCCGGAACCAGAGATGGTTCTCCTCAGGTTTCAGTGAGACAGGGAGGCAGTTCCAGAGGGAGGCCCCAGCAGAAGAGAGAGATCTACCACCAACTCGCTTCTAACCCTAATGGAGTTGGAGGCAGATGAGCAAAGAGCACGAGAAGGAAGATATTTAGGCAGAGAGAGTTGGATGTATTGAGGCCCCAGGCCCCAGAAGCCCTTGTGGACAATGCAGAGAGTTTTGAACGTAATCCTCGCCGACCACTGGGAGCCAGTGCAGAGATTTCAGTCCTGGAGAGATACGATCCTTCGGCTTGAGGCCAAGGACAAGTCTCGCAGTCCTGTTTTGGATGTGTTGCAGGGGGTGGAGAGCAGATGCAGGCATATTTAGAAAGAGGCTGTTGCAGTATCCAACCTTGAGAGAACCAGAGCTTCTAGGGGAAGGAGAGGAAAGGAAGAATACCTCTGAGGAGGCGCAGCTGGTAGTGTGACTTCTTAGAGACGTCAGAGATATGAGGAGAGAAAGATGACTCAGAGGTTTTTAGCCTCACAGGTGGGAGCAGGAAGCGGGCCAAGGGAGGCCAGCCAGAGAGTGACAGGAAAGGAGGGAGCAGGTGTGCCAATGAGGAGAATCTCGGTCTTACTGCCATTAAGGCAGAGATCATTGGCAGCACACCACTCCTGGATGGCGGACAGACAGTCAGAGATGACAGAAGGAGAAGAGGTGGCAGAAGGGAGCCTGAAAATGAGTTGAGTGTCATCCGCATAGCACTGAAAGTTGGGGCAGAGAGCTGCAATGTGGTGGGCAAGAAGTGCCAGGTATTGGTTGTACAGCCCTGGGGAACACCACAGGTAGCGATAGAGATAGAGAAGAGGAAGGACCCAAGTTGGACCAGGGAGGGTCGATCAGAGAGGAAGGAGGTCAGCCAAACCAGGGCCTGATCAGTGATACCCAGGTTATCACGTAGACGGTTGAGCAGGATGGCATGGTTGACCGTGTCAAAGGCAGAAGAGGGATCAAGTAAGATGAGGACACATGGGGTGTTGGAATCAAGGTTGGAGAGTAGGTCTTCACGGATGTTCAGGAGAGCAGTGTTAGGCAGAATCGCCTGCAGCACCCTTTGGGAACAGTACAGGCAATTAGGACTACAAGTGTAAGCAAAATTTCACCTTTGCTACAAGCCTGTGCTACACAGTAAAGTGGTAGCGAGGGCTGAGCAGCCAGACTTACCTCAAGAGTTTAAGTGAGCAGTAGAACAAGTTACACAAAGGACCAACCAATACAGTGATTCAAGTAAACACTAACTCAAGGTTTCTCAGTAAAAGAATATACATTTATTTACTCAATCATTTATAAAATATTACACTAGCATAAGCAGCTCAATATCACACACTAATACACCACAGAAATCCAACCGGTAAGTAACTAAACAAGTTTAGCTCAAAAATGAAGTGTGAGCAAAATGGCACTTTAGATACCTAGAAAGGGAGGGAAAAGACAAGGTTATAAGAATAGACAGCCCAAATACAATCATCGGCAGGTCAAAGGTTTCAAGTTAATTACAACCAGCAATTCTTCTCAATAGGCCTGGGCCAAAGTCAATAGTTCAGAGTCATTTGTATAGGATAGCACAGTTATAGTATGTAACGGTTAAGTCTTTGCCACATATTTTTAAAGGATGTGGCTGAATGTTTAGGGAAGGACAAGCCTTTGTAGTTGAGGAAATTTTCGCACACTTTCTCGATGGCCGAAAAGATTTCCGGACCGCATTTGCACAATACGTTTTAAATGAGGAAAGCTGTAGCAGAGGCAGTTGTTCCTGGCAGTTCGAGCAGATCTCCCTGTTCCTGTTCTCCAGTCGTGGGAACAAGAACGAGGATGTCGAGAGGTTCCTGCACTGCCCAGGGAAGATGCCAAAAGCTGTAGCAAGATGTCGGTTTAAGGTGTGAGTGCCTTAAAGTCCCCCTGGTTTCCTTCACTCTGGCTGTCCGGTTTTCAACAGCACTGTGATGAAAATTCAACCAGAATAGGACGGTGTCCAGGTGGCTTGCGATTTGGTTGTTCCCACCAAACTCAGGGGAAGAAGTTAACCTTGAAGGGCTCTGCCAGTTGTTCACAGTATCACATATCGAATTCAGGGTCATGGGGAGCTTGGGCCCATATGGCCTTTTATAACCGTTGAAGATATGCACAATGAGCCCCTCTTGACTGGTACAAGTAAGTATTTGTAGGTCCAGCATGCTTTTACTGCACATTTTGGGTTCCCATCCCGAGCACACCGCCACCAGGGTCAGCAGTCCCCCCCCAGGGCCTTCCTCTGAACCCCTTTTTTGCTGGGGAATTAAATGGATTTCAATTGCATCCACCACCACTGGGGACAGAGGAATTGGTCGACGGAGGGCCAGGTTGTCAATCCACCTCTTCCAGGTCCGCCTCCCCTAAAGTAGATCTTGGCAATCTCATGTATGGTTGACCACTAGAGGGGTGGATTACAGGAAACACTAGTAGTGAAAGTCTCAATGAAACAACATAACCCGGGGGAGGATAATTCCTTGACTCTTTTGACTGTATACTTATCACGCTGTGCCCCTTTTATAGCTCTTGCTTGCACCTTTTTTGCTCAGAACGTACCTGAGAAGCAGAGTTCTTTGCAGGCACACCTATTTTTTGTGTAATTAAAACTTGTCATCCTTGCAAGAATCTCTTGGACTTTTTTCCCCAGTGGGTTGTATTTTTTCTGGTGTGAGCGTTTAGGGGCGTGCCTTCATAGGCCTCAACAGTAGCACCTCCTCCATATTCTGCAGTGTCTCCTTCCCCATTCATTTTTGCCAAATGGTAACAGGAAACTGATGATTCCAAGTGGATTTTATGAGACAAAATGGGCTCAGCAACACTTCCACGTCCATGTTCATGCAGTAACTGTCTTTTTGAAAAAGCCTGAAATGCTGCATTGCATGCAGCCTCTTTAGATTAAGCACGCAAGTAGATTCTGTTACTGTAACCCCACCATTATGCTCATAATTAGGCAGGTTTCCTCCGAACTCTGCATGCGGTATTAGTCTTTATTATTGCAAAATCCTGCACTTAAGGCTATAGGCACATATTAAACAACATGGTTTAATATTTGTTTATTGGAAATTGATCACGGATTAGCTGGTGACTTTTTAAAACTTGAACAACGGGTGTCACAATTTCTTATATGCATAATTGATGTCCATTTCTCAAAACGCTGGTCCTACCGAAGATCTTAAGTAGACCACTGTGAAAATAGGCTGTCTTGACTTAATCCACACTGGTAAGGGTAGCCAAGGTACGTTTCTATGGGGTGACAACACAATACCATTAAGCTCTAGTGATCAGGTATCATCCATCAAGCGGCAATGCCTTGCAGAGTGGGTGGGTGGAGGTAGCCTGGCCACTGTAGAGGTCCCAGAATCAATTCTGAAGATCACTAGGAATTGGGCAAAAACCCCAAAGTCAGAATTTTACTTAAAAAAACGTTTTTGACTGCAGAGTTGGTAATGTATTGACTGTGCTCTACATTCAAATCCTACTTTGCAAGTAAGATATGATATGATATGACATGTATAACGCACCTATACACAAGTGTTTCAAGGCGCAATGAGGCAAGGGAAGGGAAACAGAGGGAAGACACAGACAGCGATCCTCCTAGGCCAGGTGACATTGAGATTGCGTAAGTTCAGGGGAGAAGGGGCGGGGAAAAGTGCAGGGGCGAGTGGAGGGGGCAGTGCAGTACATAGGATAACAGTAAATAAATAAAGAAAAAGAATAAAAAATAAAAGTGTGGCCAACTGGTGGCAACTGCAAGGGTAAGTGCAGACAACCAACATACAAAAGAAGAGACTAGGGGAATTATAAGGCAAAAGGGTGCAACCCCAACCAGAAGCTGTAGACATTCAGAGACCAATTACCACTGTGTTCTCTCTTATTATGCTCCTGGACATGAAGCTGACCGTTAATTCAACAAATAAAGAACTGTACAATATACATATTTTATTCAAAATCATACACAATTTCCAATAAAAACCTATAAAATCGCACCCACAATATACAATATAGATCAAAAGTGACATGTGCAGTATAAAACATTACATTCATCATAATGTAACATGATTTTATTTATTTATTTTAATTATTTATTTAGATATGTATAGCGCACATCTGCCCCGGGGGCATCGTGGCGCTGAAAGCAGTCTTACTTGTTACAAGCATACATGGTGTATATATATAGATACAATACAGAGCATATTTGCATACAGTTGTGCTGTGCTTATTTACATACAGTTGTGAAATACAGTAGGCCAGATAGGGTGGAGTGGAGGGAGTTAGTTGAACAACGTGGTTTTGAGTAGTCTACGGAAAGCATGGTATGATTTTTCGTTCCTTAATGCGGTGGGAAGTGCGTTCCACACACAAATACACCTCTAGTTGGCTAGCTACAGTACATATCTCATCTATCACGTTGGTCGGCAGCTAGAGTCTCAAAATTACTCAAGGTTACTCTAACTTATCATAAAAAGGCATTTGTGGGTGACTCTAATAGCCTAGTAAAAAATGTTCATCATTACAGTATTGTCAAAAACCCTAAGTGCAGATATCAGGTGTCAAGTGCTAGTAGGGGCTGTAGGGATACAGAAACAGTCCCCAAGTGCAAGGGTTGCCAAGGGGGCAGTGCAGGTGACAACTGGCGGGGAGGGGACATGGGTCCGGGATCAGAGGGTAGCCAGGTAACCAGTGCATTTTCAGATTGAGCCAGGAGATCAGCAGGGGAGAGGAGGAGAGAAAGCAAAAGCAAAGAGGAAGGTCTTGAGGTGCTTCCGGAACCAGAGATGGTTCTCCTCAGGTTTCAGTGAGACAGGGAGGCAGTTCCAGAGGGAGGCCCCAGCAGAAGAGAGAGATCTACCACCAACTCGCTTCTAACCCTAATGGAGTTGGAGGCAGATGAGCAAAGAGCACGAGAAGGAAGATATTTAGGCAGAGAGAGTTGGATGTATTGAGGCCCCAGGCCCCAGAAGCCCTTGTGGACAATGCAGAGAGTTTTGAACTTAATCCTCGCCGACCACTGGGAGCCAGTGCAGAGATTTCAGTCCTGGAGAGATACGATCCTTCGGCTTGAGGCCAAGGACAAGTCTCGCAGTCCTGTTTTGGATGTGTTGCAGGGGGTGGAGAGCAGATGCAGGCATATTTAGAAAGAGGCTGTTGCAGTATCCAACCTTGAGAGAACCAGAGCTTCTAGGGGAAGGAGAGGAAAGGAAGAATACCTCTGAGGAGGCGCAGCTGGTAGTGTGACTTCTTAGAGACGTCAGAGATATGAGGAGAGAAAGATGACTCAGAGGTTTTTAGCCTCACAGGTGGGAGCAGGAAGCGGGCCAAGGGAGGCCAGCCAGAGAGTGACAGGAAAGGAGGGAGCAGGTGTGCCAATGAGGAGAATCTCGGTCTTACTGCCATTAAGGCAGAGATCATTGGCAGCACACCACTCCTGGATGGCGGACAGACAGTCAGAGATGACAGAAGGAGAAGAGGTGGCAGAAGGGAGCCTGAAAATGAGTTGAGTGTCATCCGCATAGCACTGAAAGTTGGGGCAGAGAGCTGCAATGTGGTGGGCAAGAAGTGCCAGGTATTGGTTGTACAGCCCTGGGGAACACCACAGGTAGCGATAGAGATAGAGAAGAGGAAGGACCCAAGTTGGACCAGGGAGGGTCGATCAGAGAGGAAGGAGGTCAGCCAAACCAGGGCCTGATCAGTGATACCCAGGTTATCACGTAGACGGTTGAGCAGGATGGCATGGTTGACCGTGTCAAAGGCAGAAGAGGGATCAAGTAAGATGAGGACACATGGGGTGTTGGAATCAAGGTTGGAGAGTAGGTCTTCACGGATGTTCAGGAGAGCAGTGTTAGGCAGAATCGCCTGCAGCACCCTTTGGGAACAGTACAGGCAATTAGGACTACAAGTGTAAGCAAAATTTCACCTTTGCTACAAGCCTGTGCTACACAGTAAAGTGGTAGCGAGGGCTGAGCAGCCAGACTTACCTCAAGAGTTTAAGTGAGCAGTAGAACAAGTTACACAAAGGACCAACCAATACAGTGATTCAAGTAAACACTAACTCAAGGTTTCTCAGTAAAAGAATATACATTTATTTACTCAATCATTTATAAAATATTACACTAGCATAAGCAGCTCAATATCACACACTAATACACCACAGAAATCCAACCGGTAAGTAACTAAACAAGTTTAGCTCAAAAATGAAGTGTGAGCAAAATGGCACTTTAGATACCTAGAAAGGGAGGGAAAAGACAAGGTTATAAGAATAGACAGCCCAAATACAATCATCGGCAGGTCAAAGGTTTCAAGTTAATTACAACCAGCAATTCTTCTCAATAGGCCTGGGCCAAAGTCAATAGTTCAGAGTCATTTGTATAGGATAGCACAGTTATAGTATGTAACGGTTAAGTCTTTGCCACATATTTTTAAAGGATGTGGCTGAATGTTTAGGGAAGGACAAGCCTTTGTAGTTGAGGAAATTTTCGCACACTTTCTCGATGGCCGAAAAGATTTCCGGACCGCATTTGCACAATACGTTTTAAATGAGGAAAGCTGTAGCAGAGGCAGTTGTTCCTGGCAGTTCGAGCAGATCTCCCTGTTCCTGTTCTCCAGTCGTGGGAACAAGAACGAGGATGTCGAGAGGTTCCTGCACTGCCCAGGGAAGATGCCAAAAGCTGTAGCAAGATGTCGGTTTAAGGTGTGAGTGCCTTAAAGTCCCCCTGGTTTCCTTCACTCTGGCTGTCCGGTTTTCAACAGCACTGTGATGAAAATTCAACCAGAATAGGACGGTGTCCAGGTGGCTTGCGATTTGGTTGTTCCCACCAAACTCAGGGGAAGAAGTTAACCTTGAAGGGCTCTGCCAGTTGTTCACAGTATCACATATCGAATTCAGGGTCATGGGGAGCTTGGGCCCATATGGCCTTTTATAACCGTTGAAGATATGCACAATGAGCCCCTCCTGACTGGTACAAGTAAGTATTTGTAGGTCCAGCATGCTTTTACTGCACATTTTGGGTTCCCATCCCGAGCACACCGCCACCAGGGTCAGCAGTCCCCCCCCAGGGCCTTCCTCTGAACCCCTTTTTTGCTGGGGAATTAAATGGATTTCAATTGCATCCACCACCACTGGGGACAGAGGAATTGGTCGACGGAGGGCCAGGTTGTCAATCCACCTCTTCCAGGTCCGCCTCCCCTAAAGTAGATCTTGGCAATCTCATGTATGGTTGACCACTAGAGGGGTGGATTACAGGAAACACTAGTAGTGAAAGTCTCAATGAAACAACATAACCCGGGGGAGGATAATTCCTTGACTCTTTTGACTGTATACTTATCACGCTGTGCCCCTTTTATAGCTCTTGCTTGCACCTTTTTTGCTCAGAACGTACCTGAGAAGCAGAGTTCTTTGCAGGCACACCTATTTTTTGTGTAATTAAAACTTGTCATCCTTGCAAGAATCTCTTGGACTTTTTTCCCCAGTGGGTTGTATTTTTTCTGGTGTGAGCGTTTAGGGGCGTGCCTTCATAGGCCTCAACAGTAGCACCTCCTCCATATTCTGCAGTGTCTCCTTCCCCATTCATTTTTGCCAAATGGTAACAGGAAACTGATGATTCCAAGTGGATTTTATGAGACAAAATGGGCTCAGCAACACTTCCACGTCCATGTTCATGCAGTAACTGTCTTTTTGAAAAAGCCTGAAATGCTGCATTGCATGCAGCCTCTTTAGATTAAGCACGCAAGTAGATTCTGTTACTGTAACCCCACCATTATGCTCATAATTAGGCAGGTTTCCTCCGAACTCTGCATGCGGTATTAGTCTTTATTATTGCAAAATCCTGCACTTAAGGCTATAGGCACATATTAAACAACATGGTTTAATTTTTGTTTATTGGAAATTGATCACGGATTAGCTGGTGACTTTTTAAAACTTGAACAACGGGTGTCACAATTTCTTATATGCATAATTGATGTCCATTTCTCAAAACGCTGGTCCTACCGAAGATCTTAAGTAGACCACTGTGAAAATAGGCTGTCTTGACTTAATCCACACTGGTAAGGGTAGCCAAGGTACGTTTCTATGGGGTGACAACACAATACCATTAAGCTCTAGTGATCAGGTATCATCCATCAAGCGGCAATGCCTTGCAGAGTGGGTGGGTGGAGGTAGCCTGGCCACTGTAGAGGTCCCAGAATCAATTCTGAAGATCACTAGGAATTGGGCAAAAACCCCAAAGTCAGAATTTTACTTAAAAAAACGTTTTTGACTGCAGAGTTGGTAATGTATTGACTGTGCTCTACATTCAAATCCTACTTTGCAAGTAAGATATGATATGATATGACATGTATAACGCACCTATACACAAGTGTTTCAAGGCGCAATGAGGCAAGGGAAGGGAAACAGAGGGAAGACACAGACAGCGATCCTCCTAGGCCAGGTGACATTGAGATTGCGTAAGTTCAGGGGAGAAGGGGCGGGGAAAAGTGCAGGGGCGAGTGGAGGGGGCAGTGCAGTACATAGGATAACAGTAAATAAATAAAGAAAAAGAATAAAAAATAAAAGTGTGGCCAACTGGTGGCAACTGCAAGGGTAAGTGCAGACAACCAACATACAAAAGAAGAGACTAGGGGAATTATAAGGCAAAAGGGTGCAACCCCAACCAGAAGCTGTAGACATTCAGAGACCAATTACCACTGTGTTCTCTCTTATTATGCTCCTGGACATGAAGCTGACCGTTAATTCAACAAATAAAGAACTGTACAATATACATATTTTATTCAAAATCATACACAATTTCCAATAAAAACCTATAAAATCGCACCCACAATATACAATATAGATCAAAAGTGACATGTGCAGTATAAAACATTACATTCATCATAATGTAACATGATTTTATTTATTTATTTTAATTATTTATTTAGATATGTATAGCGCACATCTGCCCCGGGGGCATCGTGGCGCTGAAAGCAGTCTTACTTGTTACAAGCATACATGGTGTATATATATAGATACAATACAGAGCATATTTGCATACAGTTGTGCTGTGCTTATTTACATACAGTTGTGAAATACAGTAGGCCAGATAGGGTGGAGTGGAGGGAGTTAGTTGAACAACGTGGTTTTGAGTAGTCTACGGAAAGCATGGTATGATTTTTCGTTCCTTAATGCGGTGGGAAGTGCGTTCCACACACAAATACACCTCTAGTTGGCTAGCTACAGTACATATCTCATCTATCACGTTGGTCGGCAGCTAGAGTCTCAAAATTACTCAAGGTTACTCTAACTTATCATAAAAAGGCATTTGTGGGTGACTCTAATAGCCTAGTAAAAAATGTTCATCATTACAGTATTGTCAAAAACCCTAAGTGCAGATATCAGGTGTCAAGTGCTAGTAGGGGCTGTAGGGATACAGAAACAGTCCCCAAGTGCAAGGGTTGCCAAGGGAGCAGTGCAGGTGACAACTGGCGGGGAGGGGACATGGGTCCGGGATCAGAGGGTAGCCAGGAAACCAGTGCATTTTCAGATTGAGCCAGGAGATCAGCAGGGGAGAGGAGGAGAGAAAGCAAAAGCAAAGAGGAAGGTCTTGAGGTGCTTCCGGAACCAGAGATGGTTCTCCTCAGGTTTCAGTGAGACAGGGAGGCAGTTCCAGAGGGAGGCCCCAGCAGAAGAGAGAGATCTACCACCAACTCGCTTCTAACCCTAATGGAGTTGGGGGCAGATGAGCAAAGAGCACGAGAAGGAAGATATTTAGGCAGAGAGAGTTGGATGTATTGAGGCCCCAGGCCCCAGAAGCCCTTGTGGACAATGCAGAGAGTTTTGAACTTAATCCTCGCCGACCACTGGGAGCCAGTGCAGAGATTTCAGTCCTGGAGAGATACGATCCTTCGGCTTGAGGCCAAGGACAAGTCTCGCAGTCCTGTTTTGGATGTGTTGCAGGGGGTGGAGAGCAGATGCAGGCATATTTAGAAAGAGGCTGTTGCAGTATCCAACCTTGAGAGAACCAGAGCTTCTAGGGGAAGGAGAGGAAAGGAAGAATACCTCTGAGGAGGCGCAGCTGGTAGTGTGTCTTCTTAGAGACGTCAGAGATATGAGGAGAGAAAGATGACTCAGAGGTTTTTAGCCTCACAGGTGGGAGCAGGAAGCGGGCCAAGGGAGGCCAGCCAGAGAGTGACAGGAAAGGAGGGAGCAGGTGTGCCAATGAGGAGAATCTCGGTCTTACTGCCATTAAGGCAGAGATCATTGGCAGCACACCACTCCTGGATGGCGGACAGACAGTCAGAGATGACAGAAGGAGAAGAGGTGGCAGAAGGGAGCCTGAAAATGAGTTGAGTGTCATCCGCATAGCACTGAAAGTTGGGGCAGAGAGCAGCAATGTCGTGGGCAAGAAGTGCCAGGTATTGGTTGTACAGCCCTGGGGAACACCACAGGTAGCGATAGAGATAGAGAAGAGGAAGGACCCAAGTTGGACCAGGGAGGGTCGATCAGAGAGGAAGGAGGTCAGCCAAACCAGGGCCTGATCAGTGATACCCAGGTTATCACGTAGACGGTTGAGCAGGATGGCATGGTTGACCGTGTCAAAGGCAGAAGAGGGATCAAGTAAGATGAGGACACATGGGGTTTTGGAATCAAGGTTGGAGAGTAGGTCTTCACGGATGTTCAGGAGAGCAGTGTTAGGCAGAATCGCCTGCAGCACCCTTTGGGAACACTACAGGCAATTAGGACTACAAGTGTAAGCACAATTTCACCTTTGCTACAAGCCTGTGCTACACAGTAAAGTGGTAGCGATGGCTGAGCAGCCAGACTTACCTCAAGAGTTTAAGTGAGCAGTAGAACAAGTTACACAAAGGACCAACCAATACAGTGATTCAAGTAAACACTTACTCAAGGTTTCTCAGTAAAAGAATATACATTTATTTACTCAATCATTTATAAAATATTACACTAGCATAAGCAGCTCAATATCACACACTAATACACCACAGAAATCCAACCGGTAAGTAACTAAACAAGTTTAGCTCAAAAATGAAGTGTGAGCAAAATGGCACTTTAGATACCTAGAAAGGGAGGGAAAAGACAAGGTTATAAGAATAGACAGCCCAAATACAATCATTGGCAGGTCAAAGGTTTCAAGTTAATTACAACCAGCAATTCTTCTCAATAGGCCTGGGCCAAAGTCAATAGTTCAGAGTCATTTGTATAGGATAGCACAGTTATAGTATGTAACGGTTAAGTCTTTGCCACATATTTTTAAAGGATGTGGCCGAATGTTTAGGGAAGGACAAGCCTTTGTAGTTGAGGAAATTTTCGCACACTTTCTCGATGGCCGAAAAGATTTCCGGACCGCATTTGCACAATACGTTTTAAATGAGGAAAGCTGTAGCAGAGGCAGTTGTTCCTGGCAGTTCGAGCAGATCTCCCTGTTCCTGTTCTCCAGTCGTGGGAACAAGAACGAGGACGTCGGGAGGTTCCTGCACTGCCCAGGGAAGATGCCAAAAGCTGTAGCAAGATGTCGGTTTAAGGTGTGAGTGCCTTAAAGTCCCCCTGGTTTCCTTCACTCTGGCTGTCCGGTTTTCAACAGCACTGTGATGAAAATTCAACCAGAATAGGACGGTGTCCAGGTGGCTTGCGATTTGGTTGTTCCCACCAAACTCAAGGGAAGAAGTTAACCTTGAAGGGCTCTGCTGTTGTTGGAGTTTCAGGCAATTCAGACCTGCAGCCGGTCGTCCAGGAGTTGCAGCAGTCCTCTTGCTTCCTCTCCTCTTCGGGTCTTTCTTTCCAGTGCTCGACTCTGCTTTCCAAGTCCCAGAAGCCTGCTTTTAAACAGTTTTCCCCCATTCATTCAGCATGGCTGTCACTAACACAGCAGGGTGGTTGCCCTTCCTGGACAGCCAGCTGGCCAATCACACCAGAGTGCATTCGGGGCTCCTAGGAGACTAAGCACAGGGAGTTACGGGCACCTCCCTCACATTCTGTCCACCCCAGACACTCTGACACCAGAGGAGGGCTTCAGTACAGTAGCCCACCAAAGGGCACGAACAAAGGGACCAAACCTGGTTTGGCATGCAGAGTTACACACAAGAAGGACTTTTCCTAAAAGAAATGGCGAAAAAAGATGACCAGAGTCCGTTTTTACAGATAGGTCTGGGGCACCATATTGAAAAACATGGCTACCCCTGATTTTGAGCTACCGTTGTTAGCGGTCGCGAAAAATCACGGTAGTTGATCTAAATCACTCCCACCAGACATTTAAAAAAGAAAAAGGTAACATTTTACTGTTACATGAGTGTTTTGACTCAGGGGAAGCTAAGCAACCCCTCCAGCACTCTATAGTAAGATAGGGTGTGCTGTGTCAGTACATTTAAAGAGACTAGTGAAGTCAATTTAAATGTACTTGTCCTGAGAGACAGCAGTCATTGTCAGGGAAGGTAGTTAACCCTTTGGGGAGTCTGAAAGACACCCCTGTGCCACTGCACTGAAGGTGCTGTGCGACACACAGAAAAAAGATGATGCCACTGGAGTTCTTTTAAAACACAACACAAGAACACAAAAGTAAAACACCACAAAATACATGGAAGAGTGGGAAAAAAAGACTCACACTCTTCCCAGGTAAACAATTAAATCCCAGAAACCAGCAAAGTTGCTGGGGGTCTCAAAAGGGAAGGGAAATTAGCACAGTTGGAAAATTCTCCCGAACAAGCAGTTTCTGTGCTTCTGGCAGCTCTGAAGCCACACTGATGGTCACTGAGACAACCAACAGATTCAGAGTGAAGATTAAGCTGGGAGGTGGCCAGCTATTCCAGGAGTTTGCCTAAGAAAGGAGTGATGGAGACTGGACGATAGTTAGCCAGGCAGGAAGGGTCGGCAGAGGGTTTCTTAAGAATAGGGTGCACAAGGGACTGCTTCAGGGGGAGGGGGAGGCTCCAGTGGCGAAGGAGTGGTTGCAGAAATCAGCCAGAGCAGGAGCCAGGGTGTCAATGTGGTCCTTGATAGTTTTGGAGGAACAGGGTTGAACCTGTTTTGACAAGACTTTCATAAACCTTACTGGTCTAGAAACCTTGTCTGAGAAGAACAGGGTAAATGCAGAGAAGGAGGGAGGAGAAGTGGCCGAAGAAGGGCCACAGGAAAAGCAGGGAGTAGAGGGAGGAGGGGGAGAGGAAGAGAGAGAGGACAGTATGTCCTGAGTTTTAGAGATGAAATGAGAAGCCAGGGCCGTGCAGAGGGCCTGGGAGGGTAGAGGAGAGGTAGAGACTGCAGCAAGATTGGCCAGCTCTTTGCAGATGTTAAAGAGTTCAGCCACGTTGTTAGATGCCGCAGAGATGCTGGCCTGGATGTGGGTTCTCGTCTTGGTACGGACGAAGAGCCGGTATTGCCTTTCGAGCAGGCGGCAGGCCAGTTTGTCAGAGGATGTACGGGAAGCACGCCATTTCCTCTCAGCCACCCTGCACTTGCGTTTAAGGGTGACGAGTTCTGAGTCGTACCAACGGTTGCACTTGGCTTTGGGCTTCAAGCGGAACCTCATGACAGGGGCAAGAATATTGACAGTATCAGCTATAGCAAAGAGGAGCATGGAAAGGGCTGTTTCGGGGTGTGAGTCAGCCAAAGGGCGAGAAGGGGGTGAGAAAGTGGCGGAAAAAGCCTCCACTGACACACGCTTCATGGGTCATATAACCGAGAAGGTAGGTGGCAGTGCTGGAGTTGGCTTGGCCTGAGTGGTAGCGATGGTGAGATGAGAGGAAAGGAGAAAGTGAGAACTCCAGGAGAAAGGAGTGGTGAGAGGGATTGATAGGGGAAGGTCTGAAGAGATCAGAACATCCAAGGTGTGCCCTGCAGAATGAGTCGGCCAGAGGGGAGAATAGAAAGTGTGAGAGAGTCTCAGAGGTCATGAAAGAGTCCAGTGGAAGGACAGCAACCATCCAGGTGGATGTTGAAGTCTCCAAGAAGGAGGAGTTGAATGGTTGAGACCAGGAGGGAAGATTAGAGGTCTTGCCACTCAGAGAGGAAGGAGGAGATTAGACCAGGGAGCCGATAGATGGTAGCCACAGTGTGGGAATGGCCAGGAGAGAGAGAGAGCCTGCAGACGAGGGATTTGAACAAGGAGTTTGCCTGTGTAGAAATGACAGAGGGAGACATCCACTAAGGGAAGATCTGGGCTACACCCGGTCCGGACGGATGGATCTGGACGCGGAGAGGATCTTGTAGCCATCAGGGAGGAGAGTGTCAAAGCTTGTGACAGAGCTGGCCATGAACCATGTCCCTGTGGGAGCAAGGACATTGAGGTCAAGTTCCTTCAGGAGGCGGCAGATGTCAGAGGAGTGTTTGACAGCTGAGCGAGAGTTAAAAGTAGCAATATTGAGAAGGTTGTCGTCCTTGAAAGACTTCCGGGGAGCGGTACAAATCAGAGGTACGCCCTGCGGAGATGTAGAAGAAGCCCGAGGTGGGGGAAAAGAGGAAGGAGGAGAGGGCAAGGTAGCCAAGGGGGAGACAGCAGGGGCAGGCAAGGATGCCATGGAAGGGGGAGAGGGCACAGCAAGAGAAGAAAGGACATTGATGATGCATGGGAAGCATCTATCTACGAGGAGAAGGTTGGCTTGAGGGCTTTGGACCAAGACGGTACCATTCAAGTAAACATTAATGATGGAGGAGTGGAAGGAGGCCAAGAGGGCCTCCCACCGGGAGCCATGATTAATGGGAGAGGAGGAGAAGGGAGAGAGCACAGAGACCATATGTAAAGTCCATAGGTAAGGCGAGGAAACGACAAAGAGGATGTCAGTGAAAGTTTACCTGGAGGAGGCACTGGTATAGGTGTCCGTGATAGGGAGGCCTGGGTTGGAGACCAGGATGTCCTTTTAAACTTCTTCCTACCAGATTTAGTGGGGAGAGCAGGATAGTCGATAAAGAAGCAGTTAGAAAAGATAGGAGGGGCAGAGAGCACCATAGAATAGGTAGGGTGAAGAGAGAAGAGGAAGGGAGTGGGAAGGGGTAGGGGAGATCACTAGGGAAGGACACAGGGCAGGGAGCAAGCAGACGAGACAGAGAGAGATGGGACAAATAGACGATATGGACAAGACAACAGGTGGTTAGATAATGGTAGAAAGGTTTGCTAGATGAGTGCTATGCTAGGAGGCAAGCCACAGACTGGCACTACTTTCACTATGCAATTTTAAAAGACAGGAGAAAACACACCTAGGTCTGAGAGTCCTTTAAAAGGGGGAAAAGGACTAGGTTGAACAATGCAATTTTTTAAATACTGAAGAAAACACAACTAAGTGTGAGAGTCCTGTAAAAGGGGGAAAAAAGGCTGACGTTTCACATTGCAATTTTTGAAATACTTTCACAATGCAATTTTAAAAGACAGGTGACAAGACACCTAGGTCTGAGAGTTTACTAAGTGCATGGCATTAAGGGTAGAGTGAAGGCTCCACTCCTACCATACTTAGTAGCAGCTGGCTGACGGCTGCCCGCTGGTTTCCCCAGCTGACACCTGCAGACACTAGCTGAAGCCGCCTCAGTGGGAGCCGCCCTTTGCATTGGGGCACTTAGCTGCAGGGGCTGCCGGGCAGAGGGCTGCCCTCGGAGGGTCTGTAATGGCCATTGATCGGACCAATAAGGGGAGAGTGGGTGGGCTGGGAGGCAGTAGGGGGGAGAAGGAGGAAGTGGACACGAGTAAGGGGAACCGGGGTGCAAAGGGTCTGCGAGCTCTGCAAGGAACATGCCCAAGGTGGCACAAATTAAAATATCAGGGCTTGGAGGCTCGCAGAAGGGTCAACTCACCTGCTTCCAGCAGCAGATTGGAAAAAGGAAGCGGTGAGCAGTGCAGGCAGTAGGCCTCTGGCACCAACACATGGGCCAATCATGTGTGGGGGGGACTGGGAGGCGGGAGGAGTGAGAAGGAGGAAGTGGACACGGCGAAGGGCAACCGGGGGACAAAGGGTCTGCGAGCTCTGCAAGGACCGCACCCAAGGTGGCACAAATTATAATATTAGGCCCAGGAGGCGCAGAGAAGGATCAACTCATCTGCTTCCAGAAGCAGCATGGCTTTAATTGAATGTCTGGTGATTTCCCATTTGCAGCGAGAGTGAGAGTCCTATGATCTTCAACTGGATCATATAGGACGACTGACTTGTCAGTATGCATTATCTTTACCAATAAAGTGCACGTGTCAATTCACTTAATTATACAGCATAGCTAAACTGCTGGCCACCGATCTTCTAAAATCAGTGCTTGATATTGTCAAAAGACTACACTTGAAGATGCATTTAGCTCTTACTACCACATTGGATCACAAGGATGACCAACTCAGTAATCAGATTTCCTATGGCTCTATGTATACATGCAATAACAATGGACAAAACAATGACCACGTGAGGCACAACAAATGAAGAGTCATGTTCTGAAACCCAGAAAGAGGGGACACAAGAAAGCCACCTGTCCCCAATCCACATTTCAAGGGGTCAATGACTGCCCCTCAGTCAATTGTCGCAGGGATATCCAAAATAACCAACAAGGACTCATCATCCAATATCCATTACGTGATGTGAGCCATCAAGAGCAGAGATTTGTGTGATTTTTCTTCTGTATATATAAGCTGTGTTAAACATGCGATGTGTTAGAAAGAAGCAGTCTGAACAAAAGCACTGACAAGGAAGAAATGCCCTTGCAGCTCCCTTCCCTGGGCTGGAGTCTGTGAGACGCAGAAGGTCATACGTAATGAAGAAAGGACAGAGTCTTAACTTTGATAAATAGCTACTGGGCATGAGCCACTTCTTATTGCCAGAGGCTGGCACTTAAGGGCTTATTTCAAAGTATCTGGACATGAAAGCAAATGATCTAATGGAAAGGTAAACTGAAAATAAAAATGCTAGCTGGGTCCTATTTAGTATTCTGGCCTGGATATGTCCAAGATGCTGATTTTACCACCAGCCGGAAAAGGCAGCGTCTTGAGCGGCAGAGCGGAGAACTATATCAAACACAGAACCGGGGCTTTGGCCAAGGTTCCGACATGTCTCTTCCATGAAGACTTGATACTTAATACGTGCCTCTTAATGTCACAGGTTGTAACCTGTTTAGCTCCTGAAATATGTCAGTCTTTTTAATTCCATTGGGGAAATTCTCTAGCCCTGGATTAGAAACTTGGTGAATTTTTCAATATTTAAAATTATAATTTTTCTGTAGTTTTACATAAGGTATGAATGAAGGCCTGACTCATTCTTCCCCATTATCTGTTCCATGTACTTGAAAAGCCTGCTCCACATTATAGCTTACTCAAAAAATCCCTCTTTCTTATCTATGTGTCTTGCTGTAACGTTGTTAAAAACAGTCTCTCAGAATGATAAGCAAGCCGAGACATAGCAGGCACAGCCACATTCTAAATTTTTCCAAATGTCATCAATTACTATCAGATCATTCCATCATTGCCTGGAAATGATCCACCACCAAAAACAGTGGAGACGGAAAGAGGCTTGCGGTACAGCAACTCTTTTTCTGGAACAGTGCGTTGAAAATTGATATCATGTTTGATGATTAAAAGATTTTTAGGGCAAGAATGAAAAATTAAGCCTGATTCTGAGGAAATTCAATTATGGATGGTGGAAAGGATGAACATACAATGACAGAATAAATGCACAACTGGTTGTTTCTGTGTGGTTTATAGTTTTTGATAATTAACTCATTTTCGGTTACACTGGATTGCTGCCAGAAGCCCTTTTGTAAGGTGCACATACATTTCACCAAAGAAAATACACTCAAAGTCCAATGTATTTTCTACACTAAATATGAATGCATTTTATTGTCAGTCTCAGATTAATTGATTATTTGGGCAGATGAATTGAACATTCTGTGGCACTGTGTAGGGGGTCAGAGAGTGTGTGTGATGTATCTGACTTGATTACATCTAAGTGATGGACGTGGAAGTAAGTAAGGAGGGACACATGCATATTGTCTCTTTTGTGTATTGAGTGATTTTCATCATAGTATGTGATACAATAAAGAGTATCTATATACATCTAGATCATAGTATAGATGCGCCTTGAAACACTTATATGCACATTCTAAGTAACCTATCAATCAAACGACAGTATATCGCCCACCAAAAAACAGGATCACGTGCTTAAGCAAACAGAATATTGATAGAGTCATGTGGTTTCATAAATCATACATAGCAATCATTATTAGTATGGTATCTTTTGAAGCAGGACCTAGCTTCGGGAAGCAATGGAGCAAGTCACACTCGTAGGGGGAATCATGCGAAATCGAATACTGCACCATGCCACGTGTTTTGTGTTGGCTCTTAAACACAAAAAAATCTACAAAATATAATCCATTTCACCATGTGAAACGAGCATTCATAATTCAACACACGCATACCCCCTCCACGTATATGCCTGACGAACGCCATTCGTTGTCAGACATAATGGGCAAAGACCTAGAAGGTTGCACTGAGCAAAGCACCTCTGCACGGTAGGGATAGGCTGTGAATTACTCTCAGTCTGACCCCTGTGTTAAGAGGAGGGATCACTGTGCTTTGCTAAACTGTGACACTGGGAAGAACTATGACTGGCCCTAATATGCTTTAATCACTTTTGTAATTTGTCTTGCTTCTATTTGTTGTAAAAAATAATGTAAATCTTCTGGTGTAAATGTATAATATATTATTTAAAAAATGTACAATGTCTTGTAACCTTCAAAGTGTGTATTCTGAACCTACATGTAACATGCAAGCTGAAAAGTTGACCTGTAAAGCGCCTAGACACCTCCGGGTTTGGAGCGCTATATAAATAAATAAATAAACAAACAAACAAACAGCTCATACCTAAAAGGCCATGCTGCCCAGAAACTATAAATCTTAAGGAAATTGGGAGTATCTCAAGGCATCCATTCCCCTCACTGGGGATCGCTTGATCTGCACAATATGTTAAATGTATCTATTGAGGGAGGAAGGGAGAAAGGGAGAAAGAGACAGCGAGACAGAGAGAGAGAGAGAGAGAGAGAGAGAGAGATAGAGAGAGAGAGCACGAGAGAGTGATCAGGAGATTTGGGACATTGGAGCTGTCTGCAGAGGCCAGTGGTGAGAGGGGAAGCCACAAATGGCATGTCTAAAGCAGGAGTCTGCAACCTTTGGCACTACATATGTTTAGTACTACAACTCCCATGATCCCTGCCCATTGCTTGTGATGACTAGGTCTGATAGGAATTCCAGTTTACAGTAGGCGAGGACGTTTCATCTGCTGGTAGTTTCATGTCTCTGCAATGAAGCTCGTGGATTTCCTGCTGGGCTAAGGACAAACTATGTTACCTTTTTGTTCTCTGTTTCAGTTGCAATGCGATTTCATTTTCCGAGCAATAGCCTCACAGAATAGGGAAGAATATTAGCCTGGTCAGCTCCAGAAGAAGGGTTAAGTGGCCCAGCCCAAGGAAATGCCCGGATTTGGAAAGGAGATATGAGTCTGAGACCAGAGAGAAAGAAGACATTGGGTTTTGGAGAGTTTCCTACAGAGGGGCTAGTGCCTTTCTTACCAGTGTTACTGAACATAAGGTAAGGGCCACATCGAAAGGTTGGCCTAGAAGCCCCCTCGTTGTGGACTGCCCAGGGCCCCCTCTTTGCTAGTGCATGAAAGGGTCCCCTCTCATGCAAACCATAATGAAAAGGCATGTCCTTGACCCACCGAGAGAGTGACCTGAAAAAGTGGAAATCCAGCCTTAGCTACAACAGAGCCGCGGGAAGGATTTAGATGCCCAAGAGAATCAGTGGTCTACTGACTGAACCAAGGTCTGAGTAATCAAAAGGGAGAATGTGGGCAAAGGCTGTGAGCGATGCCTGTGACATGCCTCAGGCCCACCTACTCCAGCGCCCTCCTTCAGAACCAAATGTGGTGGTGCCTAGAAACCTTTCCTCTTTAGGCCTGTCTGTTATAGTTTCCCCACAAGGATGAGAATTTCGAATGTACCTAATCCCTTTTCCAAGGAGAGGCTGCCCTAAATCCTTGAATGACCCGCATGTGGCTAAGTCTGCCTTGTGATGTATGCCAGAGCAGAGCATATAAATCTCCACAAAATATCTATCTAAGAGTGCCCGGGCATTTCTCCAACTATAGGAATCCTAAACCCCAGTGTTCTGGGATGCTGCAGCCCCCGCTCCCACCCCCAACCCCAACTCTATCGAGTGTTTGTGTCATGACAATGTAGACCTCTCCCCAGAGATTCCAGCTATGGTGACATATTTAAAATGCTGCTGAATACAATACTGCCACCCTTAAATATCGGGAATATTGCACTAAATAAAGGTACATGAGCAATTTACAGTGGTAGCATTATTTAAGGGTGTATGTTGCTTTCTTGGATTCTGTGTTAATGTGTTGGTATTTTAAGTATGCACCCATATAAAAGTGGTGAGGAATATTTCAGCTACCGACAGTTTGTGGGGAGTGGAAGGGGAATAAAAGGGTTGGGGGGGGTGCAGGGTAGGGTTTACAACAAAAACAATTGGTGGTTGGCAGGGGAACACCCAAATAATAAAAAAAAAGAAATTCGGTATTTTTCGTTATTATTTTGTCGTTATAATTTCATTCGTTATTTATTCATTAGTTATAAAGACATGGAACCCAGACAGACAGGCTTGGCTGGATGGAAGGGGCTTGGCGGGACGTCGCAGATAGTTAAGGAGGGCACGGCCCATAACCGCCTTCTGTGGTTCATGAACAGGTTGCACCAATCTCTCAAATATGTAAAAACAAGGTTACAGTAAAAGCCTGCATAGACATTTCCCATCTTGCAGTGATCACCCACTTCACACTACCCATCCCTGGAAAGTAGCAACCTTCACACCATATACTGACAAACATACCAACTGCCTCCCCATGATGACGCACAGGCAGCAAACATGCCTGAGGATGTCATCCAGCATGAAGCAACTTGATCCCGTGAGATCTCGCCCTCAACACACACATTGGCATACGTTTCTTGATGTGTAAGGATCGATTACAAGCTGGGCGGCCGTGTAAAACATCTGCATTTTAGAATGCAGGATTTTTACCACTCTCACAAACTAAGAGTTTAATTCCTGCCAGCTTTTGTGTGGAAGTAATTACCACCAAGCAAAAGCCTTATTACGTGCTTGAATTACCACATGCGGTAACAAGTGATCCCATGGAGTCCTGTGTGACTTCAAAATGGGGAATAAGGGAAGGGTCTGCATGACTCAGAATCATGTTGCCCCTGCACATTACTGAATGCAGGAATGGTATTTCTGTTTAGCATATCTCTGGAGAAAATACTGTCAAACCCCCAATCAGGTCCACAGGCGTTTATCTCGCAGACTGACTAACCACGCACGCCACCCCGCCCCTCTTTGTGGTCCCACAAGCTCTACAAATGACAGATACCACGCTCATCGAATAACTGATCTCATTCATGATATGATAGTTTATTTATATAGCGCCTATACACAATGTGTTACAAAGCGCTTTCATAACTAAAGGACAGAGTACGAGTTGCCTATGTGGCTGGGAAGGTATGACGGGACCAAGAAAAGGATTGAAAAATGCACGTTGCTGTAATACATGTTGTAGTTAGCTTGTGCACGCCCATTTACAGGTGGGAGATGCAACAAATGCCCTTACAGAAGGCTTGAGAACACATACTTAAAGGTGTTTAGCTTGTTCTTTCCCATAATTCACTGCAAATCATTGATACAGTGACAGATTGACAGTGTTCAAATTGTCCATGAATATTTTAGACTGCCATGGATTGCGACTATCATCTTGTTATGGAGCTAGCAGTGCACAACACTATCTTCAAGCTTGGGGCCAGCAGCCTACACAAATGCCATTGTGTTACTGGCCTGCAACATTCCACACTCTCATCAAGTCACCAAGCTTATAGTGACTAACATTGCCTTTCAGTCACACTGCTGGAAGCGGTCATCACTTACAGTAAAAAGGGCTGGCACTGAACAATGATACCCCGGCGCAATGCCAGTAGCAAAATGTTCTTACAGCGAATGAAAGGGCGGACAGTGTTGTAACTAAAACAGATTCCCACTGCAGGCAATCAAGACTGCCATCAATGTGAGAGTCACTGGGATGACCATTGAGTTGGAGAGACAGTAAGGAAGAAATCCAGGATAACCTAGAGTCATTGAGTTGACCGTGTGGAGCACCAACACTTAGTCACAGGGTTTGCAATGACGAGCATTACCACAGAGTTGGCTGTGATGAGTACACACACAGGGTCGCAGAGCTAGAAGTGATGAATGTTACCATAGATGTGCAGTGCTCATAGGGATCACAACTATCACTGGAGTCACAGAGCTGGTAGTGATTTGTGCCACCATTGGGGTCCAAGAGCTGGCATTGACTGGCATTACCATTAGAGTCCAAGCAGTCAGTGCTCAGCGTCACCACTAGTGTCAAGTGATTAAGTGTTACAACGGGGGTCAATGGGCTGGTACCGATCAGCACCGTCACTTGAGTCCAAGGTCTGAATGCGTTCAGCACTACAATTAGAGTGCAATTTCTGGCAGTTATTGGTGTTGTACCTAGTCCAAAAACTAGTCTTAACGGTGTTACTAGAACTGGCAGATGTCATCACTACCATTAACCTCCAAAGGCTGACAGTGCTCATCACTACCACAAGAGTTAAATGGCCGGCGGCAATTATCAGCACTACCAATAGAGGGCTGACAGTGATCTTACCCATCATTAGAACAAAGAGCTGACAGTATCTGCCCTGTAACTGGAGTGACATTTCTGACAGTGGTTCTGCTCTACCTCTAGAGTCCAAGGATGGAAGTGCTCACCAATACTAGTAGAGCCCAAAGGGTGGTCAACACTCATCACTATCACCACAGCAAAAGGGCTGGTAATTATGAAAATGACCACCAAATGTCACTGCTGCTATTAGAGTACAAAAGCTGGCACCAGTCAGCACTACCACTAGACTCCAATGGCTGGCAATGATCCTCACTACCATTAGGCATTAGTGCCCAAAGGCTGTAAGTCATGACAACTGCCACTGCACTCCAAAGGCTGTCAATGATAGCCGCTGCCAAGGCGAGTATAAGACCAATTGACATCCCAGACAGGAAGTCGCAGCGGTGCCTCATCTTGTGTGTGGGGGATCCAATCAACTCCCTGAGCGACATCACCTATTTTATATTTTAACATGTGGGTTTATATTTGACTCTACTGCCGGCTGCCATTTTAACATGATACTCATTGATCTTAATGTGAATGTCACATCACACAACAACAGCAGCTCGGATAAATATGGAAGCAGGCAGAGATACAACAAGACAGCCCACATCAGCAGATCACAATGCCTCACATCAGCATTCCATGCATACAGAACAAGTACTTCACAACAATATGGAAGCAGGCAGTGATACAACAAGACAGCCCACATCAGCAGATCACAATGCCTCATACAACCTTTGGCCGGTGTTGTAGCACAAAAAAGCTAGCTGGAGCTCTGCAGAATGTAATGAGGGGGCCCCAGATAGTCTCAGAACCCAGAGGAATGTGCAGGTTCTAGGCCAATTGAATGCCTGCTAAATATTGATGACATACACTGCAGCAGCTGCATGGGTGTCTCCTGTGCCCTGTCTTCGGCAGAGGTTTTAACACAAAAGTCAAGGCACAGGTAAAAGCAAAAGTTATTCAAATATTTGGAGAGGAGCTCCCACTGGCCAACTTTTACGGTGGATACAATGATGTCATTTACCAAAATGTGCAACGGACACTTATCTGTTTAATGAAGGATATAGGTATTTAGGCATGGTTTTCCAAAAGCAGGGGAGGAACAGGCACTGAAAACAGCGAAACTCATGCACCTAAGCCAGGGGGTTTTGGGAGGTGTGCTTTGCTAATTTTCATTAGACCGAATGGACTAACCACAGTGGCGGTCCAAAAGAATAACATTGCATGATCCTGCCTCTGATATGGGACGGATGAGCTAAATATCAAAGACAAACCCCTAAGGGATAAGGGAAGCAGATTATGTATTCATCCAAGCAGCAAACTCAGATCATTTCACAAGGAAAATCCATGCACACCTGCAGACAAGGAGGTGAGACATACCTTGAACGAGGGATAATATATCATGAAAGCCAGAAGGGTTACAGATCAGAAAACATTCTGTTGCCTAGATCCAAAGGATGAGCGTGGTGAATTGCCAGATCCTATGTCCAGGGCTTTTCTGTGCTACATCCAGGCCAGAGGGGGAAGCAGTAGCCAAAGGATCCAGAAGATGAACCAGCAGCTGCTGAACTACTGTCCAATTTATCAAACACGCATTGAGAAAGTAATGTTCGAGCGTTTTAGGAGAGTATGTTCCTCTACAGATAATAATGAATACATGAACGCCCATTAATTTGTCAGACACAAAGGGCCTCATTATACGGTAGGCGGTAAGGGTTTACCGGTACCTGTATTTTACCGGTACCAGTAAATCCTTACCGCCTTACTACGAGGTCCCTTTGCGGGTTGGGGATTTTAACGCCTGCTTTTTGCAGGCGTTAAAAACCAACCCGCAAAGGGACCCAGGGAGATAATTACGGTACCGCAATTTGCGGTGCCGTAATTAGCGCCTTCCCCATTCCCATTATGCCCTATGGGGCAAAAATGGGAATGGGGAAGGGCAATGGGGGAAGGGGGAATTACCGCCCCGCCAACCTTGGAATGGGGTGGTAATTCCCCTTTCCACCAAGGCGGTGCCGGTATTTTACCAGCATGAACCATGGCGCTAATTGCACCATGGTTCTCCGCCTACCGTGTAATGAGGCCCAAAGTATCTATCTGAATCTCTAGTATATATCTGGTCATGTAATGTCACAGAATGTCAATTGAATTTTCAGACCCTGCAACCTGTAATAAGTTTAGCCCCATTAATGTCTCAAATTAGCATCTCTTTTCCTAGTGTTTAGAACGTTGGGGAGGCCATTGGGTGAAGGGAATAGGGCCCTATGCAGGAACCAGTGTTTGAAGTGGTTTCCCTATCACATGCCCTTGACCAGAAATTAATATATTTTAAATGCAATATGTAATTTGATGCCATTCTATGTCTAACTAGCAATTGCTGCTAATCTCAGACGCATCATAGAAAGGACTGTCTCTGTGTTACCTTTGGCAGTTCCAGAAGGGATGCCAAGCCAGGTAGATCATCTTTAAGTAGAGGCAGGTGCATGGTGGTTGCTTGGGACTGCAAACTAGAGGGGGAACAGCTACCCTCTCTCATGAAGAATATATGCACAAGGGAAGTAGTTGTCTCATGGGCAGAAGCTCCAGGCATTGCCACTGCAGATATATGTAGTGCAGCCATGTGGACATTGACATGAACGTTTATTACACTACAGGTTGTTGGATTTAAAGGTTTTGGACAACTATTTGATTGCCAAGACTGTGTTGAGGGAAGTTAAGTGGAGGTGATGTAAGGACTGGTAAAACACAAATAAAGAGTGTTACATTGTCTGTTGGCAGGTGTTTCTTTTTTGTTTTGGGTGAGCCCTCTTGTCATTCTTCTTCGGTATACGTGTATTCTGTCAGGAAGTTGAAGGTAATGCCCAGATGCCCAGATAATGCACAGATTACATCTGATAATCGTCATTGCTGAAACTCCTTCCCTTTGTCACATTATGTATGTCCCACCACACAATCCGGGGTTATACGGCAGGATCAACCAAAAATTATTTATGTGCATATATTTTATTTTCAAACTTTTCACAAATAAATTATTGCAATGGTTAATAAATGTTGATTTTATGTTACATAGTCTAACTTTTAAAATCTGTCATTTCATTTAAATGATGTCCTATATGTTGTAATTGTCATTAAACTGAGTAAAATATTCAGAACCCATTATTTACAATACCCACTCTTGCATGATAATTTGTGCATGAACCTAATTTTAATTAATCTATTGCATTTCTGTTTTTCATAGGTTATTCACTCTGATTACAAGACAAAAGTAGTAAGATTGCATAGTAATTTCTAGGGATGTACCAAAATTCGGCTTTGAGTAAGGATTTGGTAGAACTCCTCCTGAAAATCAGATATTTGGCTTCGGACGAATATGTAAATAATTATCACTCAAAGCCAAATAGTTTCCAATTAAAAATAAATTAAGTGCATCCTTGTCTTTGTGCCTGTAATCATTCAGATGTGTCAGGTTTATGCTTTAAAAGTTTCATTAAACAAATGCTGAGGTCAATTGTTTGACTGAGTGAAGGCAGAGCAGAGGTGAGAAAGTGCAAACAAACTCCCTGCCCGTCATGTGCTGGACAGACAGACGTTCACTGGTGGTTTGCTGGGGAGGGGAAGGGTGAGTTGAAGCAAATCTGTCAACCTGTATTTTGAAAACCAGTTGAAAAACACTGAGCTGGTACAATAGTTGATGAAGTCACCATTGAAAAATTATATTTTCTTTCATTATATATTCAATTCCCTGATGACCTTTTTGGGACATCTGAAAGTTACAGATTCCAAACCCACCAATTCCCCATCCAATTGTTTAATTAAGTGGATTAATATAGATGTTACAGAGATCACAGTATGTTCCAAATCCTGAGTAAAACTGCTCAGGACGCAGTGCACCTGCAGCAAAGAACTGTATTCAACCGGCAGGCCAAAGTGATAAAGAAAGTAAAATGGCTCATTGGAGTTTTTCCTACTGCAGAGATGTGCTTTTAATATTGAAATGTATGTTAAGATTCCTTCCCTCAACCTTCTCATGTTACCCAAATGAGTCTCTTTATTGGCACCACCAAATCTAACATCAAGAACCTTCAAACTATCCAAAATGGAGCAGTTTGGGCTGTTTGTGGATTGAATCGTCAATCACACATTACAGAACACCGCAAAAGTCTACATTGGCTCTCCATTGAGAAACGACTGACCTTTAAGGGGCTAGTCATAGGGCCTCATTCCGACCCTGGCGTTAACCAAGGCGCTATTAGCGCCTTTGTTGACGCCGGTATTTTTCCGACTCCGCCATGGTGAATGGCGGAATTACCACCCCATTCCAAGGTTGGTGGGGCGGTAATTCCCCATTCACCATGGGCCCTTCCCCATTCCCATTTTTGCCCCCATAGGGCTCAATGGGAATGGGGAAGGAGGTAATTACGGTACCGTAAATTACGGTACCGTAATTACCTCCAAGGTCCCTTTGCGGGTTCGTTTTTTAACGCCTGCAAAAAGCAGGCGTTAAGTACCAACCCGCAAAGGGAACTTGGAATAGGGCGGTAAGGGTTTAACGGCACCGGTCTCGTTACCAGTGACCGTTAACCCTTACCGCCCTACTCGGAATGACCCCCATAGTCTTTAAATGTTTATTAGGTAATGCTCCAGAATATCTCAAAGCTAAACTAAAAATGGTAACACCTAAACGTAGTTTCCGTTCAAATAATCAGATGTTACTGACCCAACCATGCACTATCCCGAAAAAACTAGGCGGAATGTGATCCCAATTCATCTGAAACAATGTGCAACGCTGCAGCATTTCAGGAAGCGGTTGAAGACGTTTTTGTTTGAAGGCTAATAAAAACTAACTTCTGCTCCTATATACCTGTCTCTCTTCATGACACTGCTTGTCATTTGATTAAGAATGACTTCTGAAATCCCCTACCTGTATTTATGTTGTTTCTTGTTGTCTTTGCCTATGTGAGCGCCCTGAGACCTTTGGGTGAGAGTTGCGCTATATAAGAAACTATTTACAGGGTAATTCATAGAATTTCGCAGAAAAGTGTCGCAAGCGGCTGGCGCAGAGTGTCCGCGTGCGATTGTCTGTGCCAGGCACGTGCGCTAAAACCGATTTCCGTGCACAGCGTATTCATGGATTTTAGGCTCCCAAACCAGCCGTGGCGCAGAGAATCGCAGCGACCCTGCAGCAGCGCCAGTAACGCCCCGAAGAACGCCCTCGCGCAAGGAAAAGCCATCAAAATCGCTAAATCATCGCAAAGGGCTGCACTAACCCTGGACCAGTTCACCGGGCTGGCAAACAGCAAACGCCAAGTGGGGAAAGTGTATTTCAGGGGTGTGTGGGAAGTTACTCACGCGATCGGGCCTGGGGGAGCGGGCTACGTGTATTTCAGGGGTTCGCGTGAAGTTTCTCACGCGATCGGGCCTGGGGGAGCGGGCTACGTGTATTACAGGGGTTCGCGTGGACTTTCTCACGCGATCGGGCCTGGGGGAGCGGGCTACGTGTATTTCAGGGGTTCGCGTGGACCTTCTCACGCGATCGGGCCTGGGGGAGCGGGCTACGTGTATTACAGGGGTTCGCGTGAACTTTCTCACGCAATCGGGCCTGGGGGAGCGGGCTACGTGTATTTCAGGGGTTCGCGTGAAGTTACTCACGCGATCGGGCTTGGGGGAGCGGGCTACGTGTATTTCAGGGGTTCGCGTGAACTTTCCCACGCGATCGGGCTTGGGGGAGCGGGCTACGTGTATTACAGGGGTTCGCGTGAACTTTCTCACGCGATCGGGCCTGGGGGAGCGGGCTACGTGTATTTCAGGGGTTCGCGTGAAGTTACTCACGCGATCGGGCCTGGGGGAGCGGGCTACGTGTATTTCAGGGGTTTGCGTGAACTTTCCCACACGATCGAGCCTGGGGGAGCGGGCTACGTGTATTACAGGGGTTCGCGTGAACTTTCTCACGCGATCGGGCCTGGGGGAGCGGGCTACGTGTATTTCAGGGGTTCGCGTGAAGTTTCTCACGCGATCGGGCCTGGGGGAGCGGGCTACGTGTATTTCAGGGGTTCGCGTGAACTTTCTCACGCGATCGGGCCTGGGGGAGCGGGCTACGTGTATTACAGGGGTTCGCGTGAACTTTCTCACGCGACCGGGCCTGGGGGAGCGGGCTACGTGTATTACAGGGGTTCGCGTGAACTTTCTCACGCGATCGGGCCTGGGGGAGCGGGCTACGTGTATTTCAGGGGTTCGCGTGAAGTTTCTCACGCGATCGGGCCTGGGGGAGCGGGCTACGTGTATTACAGGGGTTCGCGTGAACTTTCTCACGCGATCGGGCCTGGGGGAGCGGGCTACGTGTATAACAGGGGTTTGCGTGAACTTTCTCACGCGATCGGGCCTGGGGGAGCGGGCTACGTGTATTTCATGGGTTCGCGTGAAGTCTCTCACGCGATTGGCCCCGTGCAAGCAGGGTACGTGTATTCCAGGGGTGCGCGGGAAGTTCCAAACGCGATTGGCCCCGTGCAAGCAGGGTACGTGTATTCCAGGGGTGCGCGGGAAGTTCCACACGCGATTTCAGCAGGGTACGTGTATTCCAGGGGTGCGCGGGAAGTTCCACACGCGATTTCAGCAGGGTATTTGTATCCCAGGGGTGCGCGGGAAGTTCCACATGCGATTACTGCAGGGTATGTGTATCCCAGGGGTGCGCGGGAAGTTCCACACGCGATTGGCCCAGTGCGAGCAGGGTATGTGTATTCCGCGGGAAGTTCCACACGCGATTTCAGCAGGGTATGTGTATTTCAGGGTTTCTGGGGAGTACTACACGTGAATTGGCCGTGTGGGTCCTCCCAGGTGTACTCTCCACAACCTCCACGGCCCCTGCAGGCAGCCCACACCACGGGGGACTACCGTGCACCCCTGCTCATGTCCCGCAGGCAGCCCATCCACCATGGGCATGCCCCCCAGCCAACCCACATGTCACCTTGCACTACTGATCAACAATGCATGTCTCCCACCACCCCCACCCCCCAGCATTGCAGGGGCAGCCTCCACCAGGCCCCCACTCATGTCTCCCACCACCCCCACCCCCCAGCCACCAGGGGCACCCTCCACCAGGCCCCCACTCATGTCTCCCACCACCCCCACCCCCAGCCTACAGGGGCACCCTCCACCAGGCCCCCACTCATGTCTCCCACCACCCCCACCCCCAAGCAGTGCAGGGGCACCCTCCACCAGGCCCCCACTCATGCCTCCCACCACCCCCCACCCCAGCCACCAGTGGCAGCCTCCACCAGGCCCCTACTCATGTCTCCCACCACCCCCACCCCCCAGCCACCAGGGGCAGCCTCCACCAGGCCCCCACTCATGTCTCCCACTACCCCCACCCCCAAGCAGTGCAGGGGCACCCTCCACCAGGCCCCCACTCATGTCTCCCACCACCCCCACCCCCCAGCCACCAGGGGCACCCTCCACCAGGCCCCCACTCATGTCTCCCACCACCCCACCCCCAAGCAGTGCAGGGGCACCCTCCACCAGGCCCCCACTCATGTCTCCCACCACCCCCACCCCCCAGCCACCAGGGGCAGCCTCCACCAGGCCCCTACTCATGTCTTCCACCACCCCCACCCCCCAGCCACCATGGGCAGCCCCCACCAGGTCCTCACAATCCCCAATCATGTGCGTAATGGTCAGCCTCCACAGCCAAAAAGCCCTACCAAGTAACCCATTCACCCACATGGAAATGGAAATCACATGTTACACCCCCAATGTTCATGAAGCTAATAAAGCCATGTCCGTCACACACAATGGTTGCAATTGAATGTGAAAACACAGAACATGACATGCATGAAACCAATGAGATGATACCACACAGTGAAGTATGCAAACAAAATTGTATTGGAAAAAAATAAGAATGCTAAAGAAAGAAAACAAACTACAATGTGAATGAGAAAAAATAAGCTGCATGTCCGTATGAAAAAATAAAACTTGAAATCCAAATAGAAAAAAATTTTGTCCAAAGTCAAATGTAAAAAAATCTCCATGCAATAAAGAACTATGTACAAAAATAACAAGGGTCCATGATCCCAACTGAACAAAGGAAACCTACTAAAAAACCTACCTAAAAATCAACTATACACAAAAAGTGGAGCAGTGTCCGTCGACTCCAAATCATAATACGAAAGAAAGGAAACCTAAAACTAAAGAACTATATAGAAAGGCGGCGGGCAAGTCCAGCGGCTCACTCTGTGGTGTCCCGGGCCAGGGCATCATCGAACTCCTGTTCGATGTCCCGGAGGCGGTCCAGTTCCATGGCCCAGAGGGTCCGCAGGGACGACGCTGTGTCCTCCTCCAACCCCATGCGGATTGCCTCGAGGCACTCGGCCCACCTCAGGGCCCTCCGCATGGAGTTCTCCGCCCTGACCATTGTGAGCCGCGCCTCTTCCGCCCGCCGCCGCTCCGCACCTTTGGCGTGGCCCAACCGCTGCCACACGGAAGACACTCTCTGTCCTGGGTCCCCCTGCCCTCCGGCCGATGCCTGCCCCTCCGATGTCGAAAGCCCCGAGCCTTCATGTCTCCCACCATGTTGCTGCTGCTCTGCCTCTGCCCATGCACTGCCTCCTGCTGCCTGCACATCCTCCGCCGGCTGGGGTGCACTTGTTGATGTGGCCACCCCTGCTGGACCACCGACTCCCGACTGTGGCAGGGATGCCTCCTCCACCAGCCTGGCCGCACCGTCAGAGGCAGCTCCACAGGGCACCCAGGTGACTGATGGGTGGGAAGATGGCACAGAGGACGACTGGTGCGTAGGGGGTCCAGTTGAGGAGGGGGTCGGAGCAAGCCCCATCAGACAGCGGAATCCGGCCTGGGTGACCTGTCCCAGCAGGCTGACGTGGTCAACGAGCCATTCGAGATGACGTGCAGTCTCTCCATGAAAAGACTGCAGGTCACCTCGCATGGCCCGTTGACGCAACGCCACACCAGCCAGGACAGGCTCAACCCGGACCTGGATGGCCACGTCCGCAGGCAGAGGAAGGCCAGTTGACGTCAGCTCATCCCCTGCCTGAAAATGGGTCTGGACGTAGGCATCCCTGCTGGTGCAAGATGATGCAGGGACAGGATCGGGGACAGGATTGCACACAGGCACCTCCGCGGCCGCCTGTGCTGCCTCCTGTCCCTGGTCCTGCACTGCACCACTAGCACCAGTGGGATCCCCACCTCCAGACCCCGTCTCTGGTGCTTGCGCGGCCCCCTCCTCCACCAAACCCCCCACCAACCTGGATGACTCCGTGCCATCTTCCCCCGTTGGGCCCTGTGGGGTCCCAGCTGCCCCTTCTGCTGCCGAGGAGTCCAACTGCAACCTCCGCCTCTTGGACCTCCCCCCGGCAGCTGCGGCCTGGGATGCGGCACCGGACTCCTCACTCCCCGACGAGATGACAACACGGGAGGGGAGCCGGGGCTTGCGTCTCCGGCTGGCGGTCGGATCCCCGCCGCTGTGCTCCACAGCACCTTCTCCGCCCTCTTCATCAGTTGACGCTGCAGACAGGGAGAAACAAAACACAGGCATCAGGGCACTGTACAATGGACACATACACGCATGACAGTTGCACAGGAGTGGCATTGGCAAACCTCAGACATGTCATCACAATCCCCAACACACATGTCATTGCAACTGGCACACATGAGCCATACCACAGCCATATCGCAACTGCCACCACCATCCCTACACATACAACAGCATCAGCAGCCAAAGGGGAGCCAGACATCACATGCAACACAGGAAGTGCACCACAAATGTACACACACCACCACACTTGCATGCATGTCCACACCTCTGCCAAGTGTCGCACTGTTCAGACGGGCATCCATGTCAC
This sequence comes from Ambystoma mexicanum, assembly GCF_040938575.1. Taxonomy (NCBI): domain Eukaryota; kingdom Metazoa; phylum Chordata; class Amphibia; order Caudata; family Ambystomatidae; genus Ambystoma; species Ambystoma mexicanum. The sequence continues at coordinate 278,186,449 of NC_090929.1, read as the reverse complement.
ATCTGCCAATCAGGCTTCCACATACCGCTGTCACATGCATCCATGTTGCATCACTTTTGCACCCTTGTCAAATACACACACATGCACATGTACACAGTGCTCATACATGCAGCCGAAAACAACATACATGCCTGACATCACGGACTTGTATACTTACATACACATTCATCCAAACATGTGTGCACGCACAACTGCATTTGCCATGCAAGCCCACACACACAAGCACCATCCATGTCTCACACATTACAGCCCTTGCATGTGTCAGCCCCACGGCCCAGTACACCCCCACCCATACTCGACCCCATACAAACAGATGTGCAACCGGCACAATGGCGAATGATCAACACACGCACTGCTCACAATCAGGATGCATGTACACTCACCGCTCGACTCCAGACGGGTCTGCTTCTCTAGGACCTGGACGTGGAGCGCTGGGGATATGCGTTCCAGGACCCCCATCTGTTCTTCCGACAAGTGGCCCCGGCGCCCCTTGGCATCCGCTGCCTTCAAGAGGCGCCGGGCCTTGTTCAGGGTCCTGGACCTGAAGTCCTCCCAGCGCTTCCTGACATGTTGTAAGTCCCGGACTGCCACCCCCTCCGCGTTGATGGCAGTCACGATGTCAGTCCAGATCCGAGTCTGTCCTTCCTTGTCGGCGCGGGAACTTCCGAAGAGGGCATCATACTGCCCCAGGACTTGCTCCACCAGGACACCAACTTCTGTGGCACTGAAGCTGGTGCCCCTCTGCCTCTCTGGCCGGGGGTTGTCAGTGGTCACAGATGGTGTTTGCCCCGACATGACAACCCCAGAGGCAGTAGTGGGTGTGCAACTGGGTCCTGGGGCTGGGCTGTGGAGCGATGGAATTCCAGTCGGGAGTCTTCGGTTCCAGCAGGGGTGGTCACAGCAACAGCACCCCTGGCTGATGTGCAGGCAGCAAATGGCAGTTCACGTGGGCAGCAGGCAGTCAGGCAGCAGCAGATGGCAGGTGGGAGCGTGCTCGGGGCTCTGGGGGTCAGTAGTTCGGCCTTCTGGGCAGGAGCGTGGTCTTCCGTTGGCTTACACGTGGCCAGCTTGGTACGGAGTGATTTGGCACGTGAAAATCCAGCACGTCAGCGTGAAAACCGAGGAAAGGCCCTTAGCGCGTAAGCGCATCAGCACGCATACGCGATTCTATTGGACCAAAGGCCCTCAGCGCGTAAGCGCGTCTGTGACGTGATCCGCATGGGTGTTTCCCACACAGCACGTGATGACAGAGCACACGTGGAAAGACTGCACGTCAGAGTCTCATCGCGTGTGATTGGTGGAAATGGCCGTACACGCAGAAGTGACAAAGCGTGTAATTGGTGGAAATGGCCCTAGCGCGTAGACGCCGCGTAAGTGACGCTGGACGTGTGGGCCTGTATAAAAGGTATGCGTAGAACACCATTTCCTTGTACGTGCTTTTCGTGGAGAGCGAGTGGGTGAATTCTGTACTTCTTGTCGGTTCACACGCGATTTACTTCACGGTGTTTCAAGTTCGTATTCCCTGTTACCTCTGACAGATTTTTCTCCTTTTACTCTTTTACTGGTTTACCTGGGCCTGTTCCCTCAAACAGTGTTCCCTTCTACTGTTGTCCTGTCTCCTCAGACAGCGTACAAATCTTCTTTTGGCGGGGGTGTTGCCAACCAAACGCGCTCCTTTTACACGCTCGTTTACCAGTCAGACGGTGAGTCACGCACGTATCTAACATCTGTGCTTGCCCTGTGTGTAGCCTACCCCTTCAGAGGTCATTCTAGGCTGCGTGTGACACGGATACTTTCATTCTTGTGTTACTGGGTGCCACAGCATAGTGCAGGTTTTTCTTTCTGCACACGTGGTCTAGGAGGGGTTGCGTGCACGTCATCTCCCTTTTTTGGGGCTCCTGTGCGTAGCGTGACCCGTCATCTTTCCCCAGGGGTTACAATCAGCCTTGCAAGAGCACTAGGGTACAATTACCATCTGGTACCCAACCCCTTTGACCCCCAATTGCCCAGGACTATATTTTACTGCCACTCCCATACGCATATTAACATCAGTGCCATGGTTGGGAGGCGAGGATTCCGTAAGGGTGGCAAAGGTGGAAGAGCCACAAGTGGTGGCCGTGGTGGATCCGGTAGGGGACGTGGTCATTACTTGCAGGGTGAGCCTGTCCCCCCATGTGTGGAGGACCAGTCAAGGGCACCCATAATCCCCCCCCTCCCGTTGAGGCTGATGTGGCTGACACCATCCATGCTCAGCCCTTGTTGGACCAGCCCATTGTGGCACCAGACCTGGCTGACTCCATGGCTGACTTCCAGGTCAGCAGGCCTATGACACGTGCGCTGGTGCACGTTGATATCACCATGCCACGTGCATCTGGGGCAGCAAGGTCATCTGCTGCACCAAGTAGGCAGGGCGGAGAGGCTGCGGGGCAGCTGCGGCTCCATCCACCCCAGCCCTCACACACCCAGCCCGGACAGTGTCGGACCTAGTCCATGCTGCTGATATACCCCCTGACACCATCACACTAGAGCCAATGCCTGCACCAACTCCCATGCTGAGTGTGCAATCCCACACTCCTGATACAGAGTCCACCAGGGCTCCTGCCCCTAGTGTCCAGAGCGGCGCAGGACACTCAGGATCACCACCACCTTCCAAGCGGAAGAGGAAGAGTGCTCGTCCGGCACAAGCTGATGCCCCAGACACGGCTACACAGTCCGGCCCGTCCAGGAAGCCCAGCTTCACGGATGACGAACTGAATGCACTTGTCGAGTATGTGTCCGCACATGACAACGAGATGGTCATTGTTGCAGGATCCAAGACCACACCTGCACAACGCCAGGCACACTGGCAGACCGTTGCGGACATCATAAGTGCCCTTGGAATCATGAGGCGCACAGCCAATGATTGCTATAAGCGCTGGAATGACCTAAAGCGCAGGGCAAAGAGTAAGCTGACCTCAAGTCATGCCGCAACTCTAGTGACTGGAGGTGGGTCTCCAGTAGCAGACATGGAACTCACTCCACATGAGTCAGTCGCTGGGACCTACGTCACGGAGGAACAGATCCAAGGCGTGGGAGATCAGCCTGATTACGAGGCATTGTCCGGTGAGTGCACATGCATGTGTGTGTCATCCATGTGCATGGTGTGTGTGAGGGCTTCTGTTTGTGTGCCAGGTGAGAGTGTGTGCGCCTGAGTCGTATGGGTCAGCCATGTGCTTCATGCAACACATCCAGCCCCTCTGCATTTGCCCATAGCTGTATCCCTTCTGCCAACAGTAGACATCTAGCCAAACTGCACGCCAGTTGCCCTTGAAGTGTCACCTTGCCACAACATTGTTGCTAAATTTTTCACTGTTCATTTAGTCAGATTTTTTACATTCCACCACTTTTACTAGGCATGTCGCAGTCCTCTAGTCACATGTCTGACATGGCTATGGTAAAGTGGAGTGACTTTGTTACCTGGATATCATTTGTTCAAACATGTCCCTGTGCAATTGGACTATTTCGGACTGGCAGCTCCAGGTGAAGAATCTGACCTGTTTGAATTAGAAAAGCTATTACATGCGGGAACTGGACAGAATGAATAGGTGCTGCCCTCCTCTCCATCTTCACTCAATAGCAATGGTACATGCCATCTGTGTGATGACATGTGTGTTTCACCTGCCAATCACAGGCCAATGTGTGATGCCACTGCCAGGCAGCATGCAGAAAATTTGTTCATCTTCAATCTTGGTGTCATCAGTGTGTGCCATTTGCATGCCCTTCATACGCAGTGAGGGTGCATGCATGGGAGGGTTTTAGTCATGTGGGACATGTGTCAAACAAGTACTGGTTCTCTTGCTTCTCAGCCCTCATTGTGTGCCATGGTGCTAATGCCTGTTTCCATTTCTTTGTTTTTATGTCTTTGCAGGGGAAGATGCACCTGATACTGCTGGGGTTGTGGAGATGGTGCAGACCCAGGAGGGGTCCGAGGGCTGACCAACCACCAGTGAGGGACGTGGTGTGGTGGTGGGTGAGAACCCACAAGTGCTGCAGGTCGTGCTCTCAAGGGGTGTCTCTGGCTGCACCTCCCCCGAGCTGTACTCAGGTGTTGATTCGGATGAGACCTACATGCCGTAGCAGGTGAGTGTTCCAGGGAGGGATTCTGTTCTGTCTCACCCACCTGCACCAGGGTCAGAACCCTCAATGGGGATGTCAGTGTTGGCAGCTACGCCTTTGGTGGTTACGGATGCAGGGTCACACTCCGTGACATCTGATCCTGTTCCTGGGCCAGCAAATCAGAGGGGGAATGCAGTCCTGCAGCCTCAGGCAGTGCCGGCACAGCAAGGCGCAGTTCGCCTTGCCCCAGACAGGTGTGGTGCCCGCCGACGTGGTGGCCGTACGCCACCTGGCAATACCGCATAGGAGCAATCCATTTACGGTATGGCAACCCAACAGGCAGCATCATCCGAGATGATGGCTCAGGCCATGGATAGGGTGGCCACTTCCATTGTCCCCCCTGAAAGGCTGATGGAGCGACTAGAGCAGGCAACCGACTCCATCTGCCAGTCACACAGGGAGGACATGTTGGGGTCCAACAGGGACAGGCGGGCGGCACTGGCGACTCTGCAGGAGGCCATCTCCATTGAGTCCCAGGGCCACAGGGAAGCCCTGAGGCAGGAGCTCCTTCACCTCAGGACGACTCTTGTTGAGCTTGAGGCTTCTACACACCAAAGGACAGAACAGCAGCTGGAGCGTCTCACCCGTACGCTCTCAGCTGAGATGCAGGCAACGAGGGCGGATGTCCGGGCATCCCGTGAGTTGTTGCATGGGGACCTCCGCACACTCATCCTCCAGAACCAGACCTACCACACCCGCATGCTTGCAGCCATGGAGGAGCAGACTAGGGCCTTGCGTGGGCTGCCTCCCATAGTGCAACCACCTCCTGATGCAGCTGCACAGGGTGATAATAGCGACAGCAGTGATACTCCCACAATAGGGTAGCCGTGTGGGCCATGAGCCCATGGAGGTGTTTTTTTTCCCCAGGATCCACGCAGGTGGGTTCTGGTGTGCATCCTGTCCTCGGACCTCCTGGGTGGCCTCCCCAACCCCCCCGGGCCCTTCAATTGCCATTTTTATTTTTTTTTTATTTTTATTTTTATTTTTATTTTTATTTATTTTATTCCCAATTTTTTTGGGACGATTTGTTGCCTTCCGTGGTTCCTGTGGGCATACGCTGCATTGTGGCTGGGCACATGAGGCTTGTAATGTATTTGGTTCAGATGCTTGGGTTTGAGTCACACACACCCCTCCTGCTTCCCGTTTCCATGGGCTTGCAAAGGGTGTGCCCAAGTGACAGTGAATTACACAGTGACGTTGGACTCCTATGAGCTGTGTGGGCAGTCTGTAGTCAATACTGTGTATACATTCCTAGTGCATATTGCTGTTGTGTTGTACACTGCATGTTGCATTGATGTGTAACTCATCTTCTGTGTCTACCTCCCAATTTGCAGGTACCTTCCTCATGTCTACACAAGGACCTCTAGTCTGGAGATGTGGTCCATGTTGGCAGCAGTGCACCTACAACTCTACAGGCGCCAACACTGCACAGTTGGTAGTGGTGGGAGTGCAGGCATTTCCAGGTGGTGAGACTACTAATATTAAACATTAGTGATGTCAAGTCAATGGTAGTACGTGCTCAAGTTTGTTGTTGGTCCTCCATTACTGTGAGCATTTCACGTGTTGCAAGTGTCTAATAGGGACACTGTACATTGTGACAGTAGTGTCATGTTGTGGGGATTACTTTGTTTACCTGCAAATAGCATGACATGGCACGGTGTGTCGTGTGGCGGTGCTGGGGTTGGGTTGGCTGACATGGCACTGTCCTCTTGTTGCATTTTGCAAGTGGGTATTAACTTGAGCTGCTTGAATGTGTAACTTCACAAAACTGCATTGGTGGTGTCAGTGTGGGTAGGGATGCACACATTGTGACACTTCCAGGTGAACAATCTCAGGCTGATATGGTTCTCACGGTTCTTTCTCCAGATATTCAGGATCAGTGTCAGGTTGAGTCATCATTGATTGTCAGATGGAATGTGCCAGGGCAGTGTGCACTCCACAGGGGTGTGATTTCTATGTGAAGTAATTAGCCACTAGCTGTGTACGGGCTGCCTCCCCCCGTGCCATTTCACCTCCCATGCGCAGCGGCTGTGCATGTGGTTGGGGATGGGGGGGCACCACCATGTCCACGGCCAGGCCCCGGCGTGTTGCAACGTTGTGCAGGACACATGCTGCCACTATGATCCTGCACACTACTGGGGGAGCGTACAACAGCTGCCCGCCAGAACGGTCAAGGGAGCGAAAGTGTGACTTCATCACACCGAATGTGCGCTCCACTATGCCCCGGGTTGTAATGTGGGCAGGGTTATATCTTACCTGGGGTGGCGTGGTGGGGTTCCGAATTGGCGTCATCATGTGGGGGCTGAGAGGGTAGTGTCATGATCCCTGCTTCCAAGGGGTCAGGACTTGCCCCACGACCTTGGAAGCAGGCCCATGACTCTGATCCCAGGAACCAGCCAGTCCCTATAGGGACCCTCTGGACCTTGTCCTGGCGCCAGTGGCGCCAGGCTCATGATGATGACTGGTCCCGGCACAGGAAGCGCCGGGCTCATATTAGATAAGAGTGCTTGGTGGACCTACCTGTAGCAGACCATGCTGCTTACTTACCAGCTAACTGGTCTCCTGATCCTTCTCTGCCTGGAACTACTTTTTCTGTCTGGGTGGAGCAGGAGCCACTCCCTGGAAGCAGAACACAGGAACTCTTCTAGAAATCTGGAACTCTTTTCTTACCTGGGTGAGGCCGTGGAAGGAGACGTCTAAGCACTACAGAAAGCTATTTAAACCACACCCGATTGGTTTCACGTGCTTCGCGTTATTCTGCATCTGCAGCAGGACGCTCACCGTGTCAGCTCCAGGAAACCTCCAGCTCCAGATCCTGTGAACACGAAATAACCTGCTGGAATCCAATCTTCAGTCTTCTTCAGTCTTCTGCAGCTCCTGCAAAACAAAGGCACAGGTTAGGCTAAAGTAAAGGCAGTGAATCTACTTACCTAATCCAACGCCAGCATCCAAGGCGCCTTTTTCTGCCTTTCTCTTCCGGCATCCGACATCTGCAAAGAGAGAGAACATCGGTCAGTAATATTCAACTACAAGTTCTGCTTACCTGTGTTACGCCCGTTCCAACTCAGCTCGCGCTGCATTCCGGCACCTGCAAGGCAAGATACATCAGTTAGTAACGCTTAGTTACAAGACTGCTTACCTGTGTTACGTTCGCTTTCAATCTGTTCGCGCTGCACCTCAGTACCTGCAAAGACAAAAGAGACATTACGGAGCATTCTCCAGCGCTAGTGCAGTCTTTCTACTCACGTGCCATTAGAAGGATAATCTTCATCGTCACAGCATCTGAAAAGGGAAAGACATAGACTTTACAGACTTAAGACTTTTGAAAGAGAAGAGAACAATGCAAAAGGAACTTTAATACTCACAAGGCACGCTCGTGCATTAACGGCGTCTTCGCTCTCGGCAAATCCTCTGCTATCAAGAGGCAGAGCTCGCATCCAGTGAAGCAACTGGACCCAGCGCCCCTGCACAAGACGCAGGATGGAGAGCCCGGCATTTACCTATATAAGGTAAGCGCAATATCAACCCAGTTCCATGGGGAAAGAAAGGGCGAGAGGGGCTAGGAACTTTCCGAACCTTCCAAACACTAATACCTTGGTTTACCCTTGCAGACATCTCACTCTTCAGCTTAAACTGTCGGTGGGAAGGGGGCCCAGTCCGGGAGCAAAACGAACCCTGCGCCTAACACTGAAGACAGTATCCTTGCCAGATCAAGACCTGCGCCTCCGGGGGAACCAGGTGAGCGTTACAGGTAGGCACTGTCCCCTGTGGAGGTGGTGGTTGGTATCATTGGTGGGGTTGTGACCTAGCTCAGTATCTGACATGCATGCATGTGCAGTGGCATTCATACTCACCAAGCAGCCATGTATCGCCATGCCGGCCAGCTTCTAGGTCCCGGCTTAGGGTGGACATTCGGTAAATGAAGCTGTCGTGGGTTGACCCGGGATAGTTGGCATATACTGAGGTGATGATTCCCTTGGCATTACATACTACCTGCACGTTGATGGAATGCCAGTGCTTGCGGTTCCTATAGATGTGCTCAGATGCCCTGGGGGGATGTAGAGCCACATGGGTGCAGTCGATGGCACCTAGCACTTTGGGGAATCGTGCCACAGCGTAAAAATCCAGGCCGGCAGCATGCCTTTCTGCAGGTGTTCTGGGCAGGTATATGTGCCTGTGGACTGATGGGCGTGCAGTGATGATGTTCAAGACCTGGTGTAGGCAGCGTGACTGGGTGGCCTGTGATACACCACCCACAATGGCACTTGTCCGCTGAAATGATCCAGTGGCTAAGAAGTGCAGTACATTGAGGACCTTCTCCAGGGGGCTGAGTGCTTGGGAGCACAGGGTGGGTGATGTGAGGTCGTCCTCCCACTCACTCACCAGGTCCAGTATGATGTGTGGTGGAAACCTGTACCTCCCATGCACCTCGTCATCAGGCATCCCGAAAAGGCTGGTTCTGGGTGTGAATATTCTGGCCCTGACTATCCTCCTCCTCCTCCTTTGGTAGGCCACAGCCACTGCTGCTAGGAACGGTATGTTCATCCTGGGTCTGAGCTAGTTATTTTGTTAGCGCGCAAATTAATGCGTTGCGCGTGTTGTAGGCGAGCGTGTGACCCGCACACCCCTGAAATCCAGTGCACAGTCCAATAGCGTGTGGAAATTGCCCACACACCGGGATACAGGTGCGCTGACGTACTTGCGTGTGTAAGTGTCCGCGCACACCTGATATACACGTACATAGGCCAATCGCGTGTACGCGCACTTTTGTCCAATTACACGCGATGAGACTCTGACGTGCTGTCCAATTACACGCGATGAGACTCTGACGTGCAGTCTTTCCACGTGTGCTCTGTCATCATGTGCTGTGTGGGAAACACCCGTGCGGATCACGTCACAGTCGCGCTTACGCGCTGAGGGCCTTTGGTCCAATAGAATCGCATATGCGTGCTGACGCGCTTACGCGCTAAGGGCCTTTCCTCGGTTTTCACGCTGACGTACTGGATTTTCACGTGCCAAATCACTCCGTACCAGGCTGGCCACGCGTAAGCACACGGAAGACCACGCTCCTGCCCAGAAGGCCTAACTACTGCTCCCCAGAGCCCCGAGCACGCTCCCACCTGCCATCTGCTGCTGCCTGACTGCCTGCTGCCCACGTGCACTGCCATTTGCTGCCTGCACATCAGCCAGGGGTGCTGTTGCTGTGACCACCCCTGCTGGAACCGAAGACACCCGACTGGAATTCCATCGCTCCACAGCCCAGCCCCAGGACCCAGTTGCACACCCACTCCTGCCTCTGGGGTTATCATGTCGGGGCAAACACCATCTGTGACCACTGACAACCCCCGGCCAGAGAGGCAGAGGGGCACCAGCTTCAGTGCCACCAAAGTTGGTGTCCTGGTGGAGCAAATCCTGGGGCAGTATGATGCCCTCTTCGGAAGTTCCCGCGCCGACAAGGAAGGACGGACTCGGATCTGGACTGACATCGTGACTGCCATCAACGCGGAGGGGGTGGCAGTCCGGGACTTACAACATGTCAGGAAGCGCTGGGAGGACTTCAGGTCCAGGACCCTGAACAAGGCCCGGCGCCTCTTGAAGGCAGCGGATGCCAAGGGGCGCCGGGGCCACTTGTCGGAAGAACAGATGGGGGTCCTGGAACGCATATCCCCAGCGCTCCACGTCCAGGTCCTAGAGAAGCAGACCCGTCTGGAGTCGAGCGGTGAGTGTACATGCATCCTGATTGTGAGCAGTGCGTGTGTTGATCATTCGCCATTGTGCCGGTTGCACATCTGTTTGTATGGGGTCGAGTATGGGTGGGGGTGTACTGGGCCGTGGGGCTGACACATGCAAGGGCTGTAATGTGTGAGACATGGATGGTGTTTGTGTGTGTGGGCTTGCATGGCAAATGCAGTTGTGCGTGCACACATGTTTAGATGAATGTGTATGTAAGTAGACATGTCCGTGATGTCAGGCATGTATGTTGTTTTCGGCTGCATGTATGAGCACTGTGTACATGTGCATGTGTGTGTATTTGACAAGGGTGCAAAAGTGATGCAACATGGATGCATGTGACAGCGGTATGTGGAAGCCTGATTGGCAGATGTGACATGGATGCCCGTCTGAACAGTGCGACACTTGGCAGAGGTGTGGACATGCATGCAAGTGTGGTGGTGTGTGTACATTTGTGGTGCACTTCCTGTGTTGCATGTGATGTCTGGCTCCCCTTTGGCTGCTGATGCTGTTGTATGTGTAGGGATGGTGGTGGCAGTTGCGATATGGCTGTGGTATGGCTCATGTGTGCCAGTTGCAATGACATGTGTGTTGGGGATTGTGATGACATGTCTGAGGTTTGCCAATGCCTCTCCTGTGCAACTGTCATGCGTGTATGTGTCCATTGTACAGTGCCCTGATGCCTGTGTTTTGTTTCTCCCTGTCTGCAGCGTCAACTGATGAAGAGGGCGGAGAAGGTGCTGTGGAGCACAGCGGCGGGGATCCGACCGCCAGCCGGAGACGCAAGGCCCGGCTCCCCTCCCGTGTTGTCATCTCGTCGGGGAGTGAGGAGTCCGGTGCCGCATCCCAGGCCGCAGCTGCCGGGGGGAGGTCCAAGAGGCGGAGGTTGCAGTTGGACTCCTCGGCAGCAGAAGGGGCAGCTGGGACCCCACAGGGCCCAACGGGGGAAGATGGCACGGAGTCATCCAGGTTGGTGGGGGGTTTGGTGGAGGAGGGGGCCGCGCAAGCACCAGAGACGGGGTCTGGAGGTGGGGATCCCACTGGTGCTAGTGGTGCAGTGCAGGACCAGGGACAGGAGGCAGCACAGGCGGCCGCGGAGGTGCCTGTGTGCAATCCTGTCCCCGATCCTGTCCCTGCATCATCTTGCACCAGCAGGGATGCCTACGTCCAGACCCATTTTCAGGCAGGGGATGAGCTGACGTCAACTGGCCTTCCTCTGCCTGCGGACGTGGCCATCCAGGTCCGGGTTGAGCCTGTCCTGGCTGGTGTGGCGTTGCGTCAACGGGCCATGCGAGGTGACCTGCAGTCTTTTCATGGAGAGACTGCACGTCATCTCGAATGGCTCGTTGACCACGTCAGCCTGCTGGGACAGGTCACCCAGGCCGGATTCCGCTGTCTGATGGGGCTTGCTCCGACCCCCTCCTCAACTGGACCCCCTACGCGCCAGTCGTCCTCTGTGCCATCTTCCCACCCTTCAGTCACCTGGGTGCCCTGTGGAGCTGCCTCTGACGGTGCAGCCAGGCTGGTGGAGGAGGCATCCCTGCCACAGTCGGGAGTCGGAGGTCCAGCAGGGGTGGCCACATCAACAAGTGCACCCCAGCCAGCGGAGGATGTGCAGGCAGCAGGAGGCAGTGCACGGGCAGAGGCAGAGCAGCAGCAGCAGCAACATGGTGGGAGACATGCAGGCTCGGGGCTTTCGACATCGGAGGGGCAGGCATCGGCCGGAGGGCAGGGGGACCCAGGACAGAGAGTGTCTTCTGTGTGGCAGCGGTTGGGCCACGCCATAGGTGCGGAGCGGCGGCGGGCGGAAGAGGCGCGGCTCACAATGGTCAGGGCGGAGAACTCCATGCGGAGGGCCCTGAGGCGGGCCAAGTGCCTCGAGGCAATCCGCAGGGGGTTGGAGGAGGACACAGCGTCGTCCCTGCGGACCCTCGGGCCATGGATCTGGACCGCCTCCGGGACATCGAACAGGAGTTCGATGATGCCCTGGCCCGGGACACCACGGAGTGAGCCGCTGGACTAGCCCGCCGCCTTTGTATATAGTTGTTTATTTTTAGGTTTCCTTTCTTTATTATTATGATTTGGAGTCGACGGACACTGCTCCACTTTTTGTATATAGTTGATTTGTAGGTAGGTTTTTTAGTAGGTTTCCTTTGTTCAGTTGTGCTCATGGAGCCTGGTAGTTTTTAATACGGACATGCATCTTTTTTTGTTCTCTTTCACATTGTAGTTTGTTTTCTTTCTTTAGCATTCTTTATTTTTTTCAATACAATTTTGTTTGCATACTTCACTGTGTGGTATCATCTCATTGGTTTCATGCATGTCATGTTGTGTGTTTTACCATTCAATTGCAACCATTGTGTGTGACGGACATGGGTTCATTAGCTTCATGAACATTGGGGGTGTAACATGTGATTTCCATTTCCATGTGGGTGAATGGGTTACTTGGTAGGGCTTTTTGGCTGTGGAGGCTGTCCATTACGCACATGATTGGGGATTGTGAGCACCTGGTGGAGGCTGCCCATGGTGGCAGGGGGTTGGGGGTGGTGGGAGACATGAGTGGGGGCCTGGTGGAGGATGCCCCTGCACTGCTGGGGGGTGGGGGTGGTGGGAGACATGAGTGGGTGCCTGGTGGAGGCTGCCCCTGGTGGCTGGGGTGTGGGGGTGGTGGGAGACATGAGTGGGGGCCTGTTGGAGGCTGCCCCTGGTGGCTGGGGGGTGGGGGTGGTGGGAGACATGAGTCGGGGCCTGGTGGAGGCTGCCCCTGGTGGCTGGGGGGTGGGGGTGGTGGGAGACATGAGTGGGGGCCTGGTGGAGGATGCCCCTGCACTGCTGGGGGGTGGGGGTGCAGGGGGACATGAGTGGGGGCCTGGTGGAGGCTGCCCATGGTGGCAGGGGGGTGGGGGTGGTGGAAGACATGAGTGGGGGCCTGGTGGAGGATGCCCCTGCACTGCTGGGGGGTGGGGGTGCAGGGGGACATGAGTGGGGGCCTGGTGGAGGCTGCCCATGGTGGCAGGGGGGTGGGGGTGGTGGGAGACATGAGTGGGGGCCTGGTGGAGGATGCCCCTGGTGGCTGGGGGGTGGGGGTGGTGGGAGACATGAGTGGGGGCCTGGTGGAGGATGCCCCTGGTGGCTGGGGGGTGGGGGTGGTGGGAGACATGAGTGGGGGCCTGGTGGAGGCTGCCCCTGGTGGCTGGGGGGTGCGGGTGGTGGGAGACATGAGTGGGGGCCTGGTGGAGGCTGCCCCTGGTGGCTGGGGGGTGGGGGTGGTGGGAGACATGGGTGGGGGCCTGGTGGAGGATGCCCCTGGTGGCTGGGGGGTGGAGGTGGTGGGAGACATGAGTGGGGGCCTGGTGGAGGATGCCCCTGGTGGCTGGGGGGTGGGGGTGGTGGGAGACATGAGTGGGGGCCTGGTGGAGGCTGCCCCTGGTGGCTGGGGGGTGGGGGTGGTGGGAGACATGAATGGGGGCCTGGTGGAGGCTGCCCCTGGTGGCTGGGGGGTGGGGTGGTGGGAGACATGAGTGGGGGCCTGGTGGAGGCTGCCCCTGGTGGCTGGGGGGTGGGGGTGGTGGGAGACTGAGTGGGGGCCTGGTGGAGGCTGCCCCTGGTGGCTGGGGGGTGGGGGTGGTGGGAGACATGAGTGGGGGCCTGGTGGAGGCTGCCCCTGGTGGCTGGGGGGCGGGGGTGGTGGGAGACATGAGGGGGGCCTGGTGGAGGCTGCCCCTGGTGGCTGGGGGGTGGGGGTGGTGGGAGACATGAGTGGGGGCCTGGTGGAGGCTGCCCCTGGTGGCTGGGGGGTGGGGGTGGTGGGAGACATGAGTGGGGGCCTGGTGGAGGCTGCCCATGGTGGCAAGGGGGTGGGGGTGGTGGGAGACATGAGTGGGGGCCTGGTGGAGGGTGACCCTGCACTGCTGGGGGGTGGGGGTGGTGGTAGACATGCATTGTTGATCAGTAGTGCAAGGTGACATGTGGGTTGGCTGGGGGCATGCCCATGGTGAATGGGCTGCCTGCGGGACATGGGCAGGGGTGCAGGGTAGTCCCCCGTGGTGTGGGCTGGCTGCAGGGTCCGTGGAGGTTGTGGAGCGTACACCTAGGAGGGCCCACACGGCCAATTCACGTGTGGTACTCCCCAGAACCCCTGTAATACACGTGCCCTGCTCGCACTGGGCCAATCGTGTGCGGAACTGCCCGCGCACACCTGAAATACACGTACCCTGCTGAAATCGCGTGTGTGACTTCCCGCGCACCCCTGAAATACACGTACCCTGCTCGCACTGGGCCAATCGTGTGTGTAACTTCCTGCGCACCCCTGAAATACACGTACCCTGCTCGCACTGGGCCAATCGTGTGTGGAACTTCCCGCGCACCCCTGAAATACAGGTACCCTGCTGAAATCGCGTGTGTGACTTCCCGCGCACCCCTGAAATACACGTACCCTGCTCGCACTGGGCCAATCGTGTGTGGAACTTCCTGCGCACCCCTGAAATACACGTACCCTGCTGAAATCGCGTGTGTGACTTCCCGCACACCCCTGAAATACACGTACCCTGCTCGCACTGGGCCAATCGTGTGTGTAACTTCCTGCGCACCCCTGAAATACACGTACCCTGCTCGCACTGGGCCAATCGTGTGTGGAACTTCCCGCGCACCCCTGAAATACAGGTACCCTGCTGAAATCGCGTGTGTGACTTCCCGCGCACCCCTGAAATACACATACCTTGCTGGAATCGCGTGTGTAACTTCCCGCGCACCCCTGAAATACACGTACCCTGCTCGCACTGGGCCAATCGTGTGTTTGACTTCCCGCGCACCCCTGAAATACACGTACCCTGCTCGCACTGGGCCAATCGTGTGTGGAACTTCCCGCGCACCCCTGAAATACAGGTACCCTGCTGAAATCGCGTGTGTGACTTCCCGCGCACCCCTGAAATACACATACCTTGCTGGAATCGCGTGTGTAACTTCCCGCGCACCCCTGAAATACACGTACCCTGCTCGCACTGGGCCAATCGTGTGTGTGACTTCCCGCGCACCCCTGAAATACACGTACCCTGCTGAAATCGCGTGTGAGACTTCCCGCGCACCGCACATGTATTTTTTGTCAGCGGGTGTCCGTGTTTGTGGGTACCCCTTTGCACGTCATTTGTCCTGGAGGGCCACAGTATAGGACATTCATCATGGCAGTATATAGGTGGTATTTGTTGGCGCACCTTTTGGCGCACATTTCTTACAGCCGCAGAGACGCTACCGCCTGCTTTCTTGTGGCGGTCGTGTTTGTGCCTGTGCGCTGGTTTGAGCGTGCGCTTTTTTCCCCTATTCTATTCCATGAATACGTGTTGTAGGCGAGCGTGTGGGCGTTCCGCGCACTTGTGCCCTGTACTTCCCCCGTGACGCCCACGTTTTGGCAAGTTGTTCCCCATTCCGAGTGTTACGCCCGTGTTCCGCCTACTTTTGTTGCGTGCGCCGCGCTATGTGCGAATTTTGCTGTGGCCTGTGCGATTTTCGCTGTGACCTGGCGCACGCTGTTAGATGGCCTGTGCGCCAACGTGCGCCGCGCACTGTTTTATCGCACATCCGCTGGTTTTCTCGCGCACGGCCTTCCATGAATCGATGTGCGCTGCTTTTGATGCGATTTTCGCACTTGCACTGCGATTTTCGCTATTCCACTGCGCCGCGCTAATTATTCCATGAATCGGCCTCTTTGTTTGTTAGTTAGTTAGTTAGTTAGTCCCTTTGAATTGAGTAAAAGTGACAGATGTTACTAAAGTACATGGAGATATTTCTTTTAAATAAAATGCCCCAGTCTGTGGCAGCAGACATATTCCTCCCAACAAAAATATCCACCCCCAAATAAATATTAGAGAGATAAAAAAGAGGGATATTTGTGTAATAAAGAAGAGGAGATAGGAGGTTACAATTTAGAAACATTGGACTAAATGGCTGTACAAGTGAAAAAAATAAGTAAAATAAACATGCACATGCCAATCAAAGATTTGAAAATCAGCACTGTCACTTCCCTATAGGATCAGCTGAAAACCATGGAGGACTCAGCATTCCCTATATATTTGTGTCTGGTGTCTTTTATCATGCCCCAAAACACCACAAACATACCCCACCCAAAAAAGAAAAAAATTGTATCTATCAAAGAAAAGACATTTTTCAAATGCCTCATCCACAATCATGCCTCAAATAGAAAGTATGGCTTTAACATCCCAGAGTGTATTAGGTAGCACTTCATCAGGCAGCAGGGCTCTAATTGATGTAATCACACCTTTTGTGTTTCAGGGACTTGCTGGAGCCAGGACTTAAAGATGGGCAGGGGCCAAGAGGAGCATTTGAAAGTACGAGTAGACACATTCCAGTCGCCCCTCAGAGTGATTTCATACATGCATACTATACTTATGGGCTAGTTATAGTTACGCTGGCCCCACCCAACAAGTGACACCTATGAATGCACACAAATACAAACAAGGCTATTATTGAACAGTTTTGTTTCTGGTAATGGTTTACACAAACATCTTGCATAGACAACAGAGAAAAGAAATGGAATAAAGAACAGATATACATATTTTAAAAAGTGTTTTTAATTTACAAAGTTTTTTTCTTGTCTACATAACGTTATCTATTAAAAAGGCAACTATTCGGCCAAATACCTAAATCTACTATTCGGTACACCACTAGTAATTTCTGTGTTTTATGATAACCTGGTTTTACCTGTAGTGTTTCTAGTTACTTCCACTGTATTCTGAGGTGTAATCAGCTACATTTATATGACATTTTATTTCAAATACAACATATCGGTCTAAAAATAACCAAGTATTTCTTGTCCCAGCTTGTGGGGTGGAATTGTTATAATCTGTGGCCATTTAAACATTGTTACTTGTATCTGTACAGATGAATCACCATAATTTAAATGTGCAAATCTGGTTTGGGGTGGGTTTTTTAATTGCCCTGAAGGTGTGTTTCCTTATTAATCATAAATAATCTGATAATAACTATGAGCTCGAACAATGGGGTGCAGTGTATATAAGATTCTTATGTCTACACCTTAACAAAGTCTACCACAGAGTGTGCCCAAGACTGGATGTGTTTGTGTGTGTGTGTGGGAGGGGGAAGCGGGTTGTGTGTGTACATGTGTGTGTTTACATGTGTTTGTATGTGTATGTTTGTATAAGTAGCTGTTATTTGTGTTTTATTAGGTGGTTCCAGTAAAATAGACTGACAAAGTATACATGCTCTTTTTGGAATAAGATAAATATTGGAGTAATAAAGTAGAATTGATGAGAGTTTTGATTAGGTTGAAGTTTGAGCAATTTAATTGGTTGTTGTATATTGGTGTAGAATAGTTGTTTTGAGTAGTAAATAATATTGGAAAACTGGGCTGTAAGAAATATCGAGGTTTGCTGTTTATTTGATTTTTGAACACCACACATTCACTGTCATTTGTAGGCAAATATCAAGTTTAGAAATGTATTAAGCCACACTTCCTAACACACAAGCCAATCGAGTTTACAGACTGTCTAAATTGTTTCCTTATAATTGGAATTATGGAAATACAAAAAGTAGGAGGAGGTGACAATATAGAATTACGTATTTGGGAAAAGCCAGGACCATTAGAGCAATTGTTATCACAATTATATGTGACTAGTACCAAGAAAAATGAACAATTTATGGAGAACTCAGCGGAACTCTTTTTTCAGTTTACATTAGTAGAGCACAGTCTAGCCGGAAAAAAAAGGTAGACTGACATTAACAAAAAATAAATCAGTTTAATTAATAGATTTCAACAAACCAGTAATATGAGATCAAAAGATATACAATTTTTTTAGGATGCACTGATATCAACAAGGCTTCAATGCAACAACAAAAGGATGCCCTTGAAAAAATTTGAGATAGATAGAATGCCTTGTCTGCCGTCTCTCTCTCTCTCCTGGCCATTCCCTTACCGTGGCTACTATCTATCGGCCACCTGGTCAAATCTCCTCCTTCCTCTCTGAGTGGGCTGACCTCTCCTCCTCACTCCTGTCCTCAACCACTCAACTCCTCTTTCTTGGTGACTTCAACATCCACTTGGATGCTTCCTGTCCCACCACGGGACTCTTTCGTGACCTCTGCGACTCTCTCTCACTCTCAATTCTACCGTCTGGACCTACTCATTCTGCAGGGCACACTCTTGATGCTCTGATCTCTTCTGACCTTCCCCTCTCCGTCCCTCTCTCCACTCCTCTCTCCTGGAGTGATCACTTTCTCCTATCCTCACCCTCCCTACTCCACAGGCAAAGCCACCCTCATCACTGCCACCCACCTTCTCGGTCATCCAACCCATGAAGCGTGTGTCAGTTGAGGCTTTCGCTGCCACCTTCTCGCCCCCACCTCCCCCTTCGGCTGACTCCCACCCTGACACAGCCCTCTCCATGCTCCACTCTGCTATATCTGATACTCTTGATATCCTTGCCCCTGTCATGAGAATCCGCCTGAAGCCCAAAGCCAAATGTAACTCCTGGTATGACTCGGATCTCGTCACCCTTAAATGCAAGTGCAGGGTGGCAGAGAGGAAAGGGCGTGCCTCATGTTCATCCTCTGACAAACTGGCCTGCCGCCTGCTCCAAAGGCAATACCGTCTCTCCGTTCTCACCAAGAAAAGAGCCCTTATCCAAGCCCGCATCTCTGCGGCATCTAACAACTCGGCCGAACTCTTTAAAATCTGCAAGGAGCATTGCCAACCCTGCTGATGTCTCTACCTCTCTTGTCCCCTCCCAGGCCCTCTGCACTGCACTGGCCTCTCACTTCATCTCTAAAACTCAGGACATCCTGTCCTCACTCTCCTCCTATCACCTCCCTCCCTCTCTTCCCGGCTCTTCCTCTGGCCCTTCTGCAGCCACCCCTCCTCCCTCCTTCTCTGCCTTTCCCCTTTTCCCCTGACGAGGTTTCCAGACAAGTCCGATCTATGAAAGTCTCTTCTAAACAGGTTCACCCCTGTTCCTCCAAAACTACCAAGGACCACATCGACTCCCTGGCTCTGGCCCTGGCTGACTTTTGCAACCACTCCTTCGCCTCTGGAGTCTTCCCATCCCCCCTTAAGCACTCCCTTGTGCACCCTCTTCTTAAGAAACCCTCTTCTGACCCCTTCTGCCCGGCTAACTATCGCCCAATCTCCATCACTCCCTTCCTGGGCAAGCTCCTGGACAAACTGGCCATCTCCCAGCTTAACCTCCATGCTGAATCTGTTGGAAGTCTTCATGACCATCAATCTGGCTTCAGAGCCACCAGAAGCATGGAAACTGCTCTCCTGAACATCCGTGAGGACCTGCTCTTGAATCTCGACTCCAACACTCCGTGTGTACTCATCCTGCTCGATCTCTCTTCTGCCTTTGACACTGTCAACCATGCCATCCTGCTCAACCGCGTCCGTGATAACCTGGGTATCACTGGTCAGGCTCTGGCGTGGCTGACCTCTTTCCTCTCCAATCGACCCTCCCAGGTCCAACTGGGGTCCTTCCTCTCTGACATCTTTTCTCCACCTGTGGTGTCCCCCAGGGATCTAATCTTTCCCCCTGGCTGTTCAACCAGTATCTGGCACTCCTTGCCCACCGCATCGCCGCTCTCTGCCCCAACTTTCAGTTATATGCGGACGATACCCAGCTCAATTTCAGGCTACCCTCGGCCTCCTCCTCTCCTTCCCTCATCTCTGACTGTCTGTCTGCTATCCAGGAATGGTGTGCCGCCAATGACCTCTGCCTTAATGCCAGTAAGACTGAGATTCTACTCATCGGCACACCCACCCCCTCCTTCCCTGCAGCTCTCTGGCTGGCCTCTCTTGGCCCTCTTCCTGCTCCTACCTGCAAGGCAAAAAACCTCGGGGTTATCTTTGACTCCACACTCTCCTTCTCTCCTCATATATCTGACGTCTCTAAGAAGTCACACTACCAGCTGCACCTCCTCAGAGGTATTCTTCCCTTCCTCTCCTTCCCCCAGAAGCTCACTGTCTCCCGAGCCCTGGTTCTCTCCAGCTGGACTACTGTAACAGCCTATATCTTAATCTGCCTGCCTCCACTCTCCGCCCTCTGCAACTCATCCAGAACAGAACTGCGAGACTTGTCCTTGGCCTCAAGCCCAGGGACCGTATCTCTCCAGGACTGAAATCTCTACACTGGCTCCCAGTGGCTCTGAGGATAAAGTTCAAAACCCTCTGCATTGTCCACAAGGCCTTCTGGGGCCTGGGGCCTAAATACCTTCAATTCTCTCTTCCTAAATATCTTCCTTCCCGAGCCCTTCGCTCATCCGTCTCCAACTCCCTCAGGGACAGCCGCTTCTCGAAGCTACGAGCTGGGAGTAGATCTCTCTCCGCGGCAGGGGTCTCCCTGTGGAACAGCCTCCCTGCCTCCCTGAAACTTGAGGAGAACCATCTCCGGTTCCGGAAGCACCTCAAAACCTTCCTCTTTGCTTCTGCTTTCTCTCTCCCTCTCCCCTGCTAATTCTTCACTGAAACTGCACTGAATCTGCAACTGGGCCACTCTCACCGACCCCGGTCCTGGGCCCAGCCACTCTCCACTTGCACTGCCTCCCTGGCAACCCCTGCACTGCGGGACTGTCTCTGTATCCCTACAGCACCCCTTCCCAGCACTTGTCTGCACTTGTCTTGCACTTGCTACCAGCTGGCCCTCTTTATTTATTTATTTTATTTTATTCTACTTACCTTGTACTGCACTTCCCTCCTCCCCTTCCCCATGCACTTTCTCCCTTCCCCCTACCCCTGCACTTGCGCGATCTGAATGACACCTGGCCTATTAGGATCTTTGTCTGTCTTCCCCTTGTTCCCCCCTCCCTGCCTCGTCGCGCCTTGAAACACTTGTGTATAGGCGCGTTACAAATGCCATATCATATCATATCATATCATATCATATCATATCATAGACTGGCAGCTTGCAGTAAAAGAGAAGACAAAGATGAGTTAGACAAGGGATTCCTGAGTTTCAATGACACATATTGTTAGGTTTTGGAGTCACAGGACAAATTACAAGTCAAGCAAAATGATCGAATTATATACGAAAGGCATGCTAGATGATACTATGAACCTCATAATGCAACTGAAAGACAGTAAAGCAGAAAGTGTAAAGCTTATTCTTAAGGAAAGAGATTAACAGTTTGAGTTTGATCAAATGCAGGATGATTTAATTGTAGTCAAGAAGCAACAAAGTACTCAATAGCCAAGGAAAGAGACACTGTTATTCTAGAAAAAGCCACCTTTCTTTGCAATTGATACATGTACATTTACTTATAAGGAGATCCAAACAGGATGTATGCACAATAATTAATACAAGTGGTAGACAATGGGGTGCTAAGAGGAACACTGACTTTACAAAGGGAGCTCAACTAATAGGGCAGTTGAGTAGTGAACTTGGTATGCCTAGTTCCAGTCAAGATATTTTTGGTATGAGATATACTTTTTCCCTTTCCCAAACATACCTAGACAGCAGGAAGGAGGTAGCTTCAGAGTCAAAAACAGAGGAATGCATGGACCACCATGTGACAAGTGGGGAATCCCACTTAGTATGTCAGATGTTTAGAGGTGGAGAAAACAAATTGTTCTAAAAGCAGAGAACCAATGAAGAAATGTATCAACATGAGTTGAGGGAACAAGAGCTACCACATCTAACCCCACATAGAGTCAATTTAGCTCACGTGCATACCCTTGAGAGACAATAGACTGAGCATCAGATGTTTTTTTTTTCTTTTTTTAAATCTCTGCACTGTACCTTTGGACCAACCATTAACACTGTCTTTTGATAGAGAGAATCTGGAAAGCATTATAAGCAAGCACAAAGAATCTAGAGCAATTGACCTGGATGGCATCTTAAACCTAGTCATGAAAACTAATCCGGAACTCTGGGCATATATACTACTTACCATCTTTAAACAAATCGTAGAGTCTGGTCAAATTTCTGTTTCTTGGAAAGAATAACATTTCATACAGATTTTCAAGTGTGGTAAAACTGATGGTTCATCTAATTATAGGATACTATCAGATGGTCCAAGTAAAATCTTTGCCAAATGCCTTTTGAAAAATATCAATAAATGGGTAGAGGAAGACCATATCCTTATTCACTTCCAGACGGGTTTTCGGAAAGGGCTTTTATGTTGGTTATAATGTCTTTATCCTTAACTCTTTGATCAGACAAGTACGGAATAAGTCAACTTGACCTCTTTATGTATTATTCATGGACTTTACTTTCGCGTTTGATACGATTGACCATTCATTGCTATAGTTCAAACTTAAGAAGTTAAATATGCCAAAGGATCTACTTATCGCCTGCCAAATGTTGCATGAAAATAACATTGCTTGTGTGAAACTGAATAATAAAGGGGAACTATCCACTCTTATTGACATTGCCAGGGGCGTGAAACAGGGGTGTATAATTAGCACCTGCATTGTTTAACTTCTTTATGTCAGACATAGGGGAGTCTCTAAGCAATATTCAGAATTTTCCACCCAAGCTGGAAGCCTCAAAAATTCAGTATCTGACATATGCTGATGGCCGTATTCGATACCACCTATGTGGGTTTGTGGAGAAGCACAAATGCAGCGATTGAATATTGTGAAGAATCCTGCGGAACCCTCACTAAAACCCTTCCTAAAGTCTCCTCCCAGATGGCCAGGTGAGGGCAGATGCTTCCTGATCCCAACCCTGTGGGTGGTACACTGTGGGAGGATCTCCTAGGTGGAGACAAGGCCGGGGTAGTGAGGAGATTCTGTGGGATGAGACTCTGTATTTTTCCTCTGAAAGGAATACTCTGACCACTATGCCAGACACGGTTATGGCTTGTTGTCATTTTACTATCTCTATATTTCCTGGTAAAGCCGAGATGGTAAAACCTAAGATTGTAACCCCACAACATGTTATTTCAGAAGAACACATCTTGTTTATCCCTAAAAATAAATGCCCTCCTCAATACCAAAGGTACACTACAAGGAATGGTGGAAATGTCTTCTCTACACCTTCCTCCTGTAGTTAATGTTAAAGCCTACATTCCCTCTGTTCAAATGACTAAGGAAATTCAATCTACCCATACCACTTTACTAGAAGTAGAAAAACCTAGTTTCACTAAAGTGAACTACATGTCCCAGAATTCCATTGGACTGAGAGAGTGAAAAGGGCTGACGAGGCATGTAGGAGTGGGGGACAGGTAAGAAGACCTAACATCATTTTCCAGAGTCAGGCAATGAATTGCAAGGGTCTGCACCTGTACTCAATTGCCCCACCTGAGAGGCATAAAAGGGAACCAAGGAGTCTGTTTCCACAGTAAAAGTACTAGACATTTGGTTGTCAAGAGGATAGCAACACCCCAAGGAGAAGCATCCTGACAATTATACCAAATGTACTACGGAGGTTACGGACACTTATAGAATTGTAGAAGGAGAAGTTGCTAATCTATTATTTTGAACTGTGGCAAAGCAATATTGGAAAGAAGCCATCCAAGATTGCCATCAGTGCTATTTTATTGGCTGGAATTGGAAGGGGAACTTTTCAACAGAAAGCTGAAGAACTGTTATCAGTGGATTTTTGCTTGGTGAACTTTTGTTTCATTTGGAACGTAAAAGAACTGGTTCAAGACTCTAATTTTCTTTTTGAACATTTGGGGGAATTGACTTCGAATAATCCAGGGGAAGGGATTTATCCAGGACAGGTGAAGGTTACCCAAATTACTGGTTGTTTGTTATTCACTCATTTAAGTTGTTTATGATTTACTTTGAATGTTTTTGTTGTTCAGTGTGAGGGCCTGTTTTTTTGTGCTACGAGTAATCCCCTTAGCTTTTAGACAAGGTAAGGAACTCCCTGATAGAGTACGTTTAGCGAGGATCTATTTGTACTTTTTATCATTAATAAAATGTTTTATTCTGAGAAAAACACAAGCAGTTGTTCGCCTCGCATTACTGACGCCTCACAAAATGCCAAATCCAATCACTTGATCCTAAATTTAAATCAATCTAATTATGAGATTTGGTAATGTCAAGAGGGATAATGAATGTACTGTGAAAATTGGAATTTTGCTTCATGTTTCTAATTATTGTTACTTGGGATACGAGGTCAAGCTGCATCCAAGAAAGTCATTGGGATTTTAAAAAACCCCATACTAAGGTGGTTTCAATAATGCTATCAATAAATGCCCATGCCCAAGGAGTCATTTTAACAAATGCATTACAAGTCCTATCAGGGCCAGCAGCAGGAGAGGTCTTCAACTTCCTAATTATGGTACGAATATCTTGCACAGTTGTACTACAGTTCCAGGTCTCAGAAGATAATCAAGGTACCCAGATTGGCTGGTTGCTCAGCCCCCAGAGTGTTCCCTGTATGTATGCACCATGCCTCTTCAGACACACAATTGGTAAGGCCCTCTTTACTGCTCCCCTAACTACTGTCCAAATGTCCATATTGTTATTAGCTCAAGCATGATGAGCCAGCCACATCTAGACCTCGTTATCACACAGGATACAATGTCCCTGCAACCATCCACGGTACCTCATTTGGATATTCTTAATTTCCTTTGTGACACCAAGAGCCGACCACGCTGCTGATACATCATTAAGAACGAGGGCAATATCATGTCGCATTTTCCTTTTAGCTGATTGAATTCTACAATCATACTGGCAAACTTTGCAGCTATCTCTATTCCAACACTCACATGGACTCTAATAGCTTCTTTTCTTAGATATTGAATCCTTAATACCATTAACCATCGCTTCAAAATCGTGAATGAGAGTAGACACCATGTAGTCTTGTCCGACTAGCCATCTATCAATGCATAAGGTAATCTCTCTTCCAGCCACCAGCTGTGTTTTTTTTTAAGTTTGTGGGATTCCATTGAACACAATTGGCACCATTATTAACCAAGATATCCCCAGCCATGTCATACTGACCTGTACTTTCCTCAATTTATAACAGAACGCACACTGGCATATGGTCGCTCTACTCACGATAAGTATAGCCACATCCTCCACTATATCAAGAACGTTAGAGTTCACAAAGATATAGTCAATGGTAGTGGCACTCTTCCCACTTATACGAGTAAAAGTCGTATGTGCATCACCCGCATAATAGCCATTTAACATTTTGAGTTGGTGATAATAGAGCATTTCCACCCATGCTTTGCCCTGCTTGTTACAGGCCTTAAAATCATTAGGTGTAGAGTCACCAAGATCAGGGAACCCTACTGTGGTAGACATCATTTTAGCATTAAAATCTCCAACTACAAGCATAGGAATGCTAGAGTCGATCTCAGCAATGATCTCCCCCACGGTTGCAATATGTTTTCTATAGGCTACAGCATTGGGTGGATCATAGATGTTAATAAGGAGAAGCTCTCTAACCTCTTCAAGATCACAGCTAAATCTACCATCTGCTTGTACCATGGAGATTGACCCCTTTATTTCCTTAATAGACCACGGATGGCATGCAGATATCAAGAGCTCCCCCTTAAGTCATCCAATGGGGCTTTTACTGCCAATGTCTGCAGAGTACCTCTTCCATCCAATTCACAAGCCTCAATCACCCATGTTTCCTGGAGAGTGATTATGCTAAACAACTCTATATTCGCCAGTAAACCACCATCAGGAGAAATGTGAGAAAAACCCCTAGTATTCCATGAGCATATCAGTCTTTTGTCACTGCACTATATTTGAAAAATGGGGCTTGAAGACCTTCAGGATGCATTGCCAATACCCCTCAGTACACGTCTCCTCGGTATTTATTATGTTATTACCCAACTCATGTGGTTCACTGCTACCCACTTCTCCTTTCTAAGGGAACTGGCATCCTTTGACTCCAGCCCCTCAGCATTATCCTGAGCATCCTAACCAAACATCAGAGAGGATGCCTACAAGATGATGTCCTAAATTCAAGTTCATGAAACCATCAACATAAAAAGAACACTTTCAGAAAGGTCCACCAATTTCCTATTTCGTTGTAAATGGAACTGAAAGATTAAAGATTCTTCATATTTATCCCAATGCAGGGACAATTTGAGTTATGAGCTCTTGTTGATACAGGGTCTGAAGGAACCTTGAGCTCACATGAGGTGTTCAACACCTTGACCTAGGGCTGGATCAGCATCATTGCATTAGTCATGAACTCCTTCATGGAGAATTGTTCAATTTTGATGGAAAATAAATTCAAGCAGAAATAATCACAAAATAACAAAACAAAATATGGTGACACTGACTTAAACCTCCAGCTCTAGTTACCGGGGAAAGATTTCCATTGAAGGCTCTCACCCTTGATTGCATGAAACAGGTTCCCTGGGTTCAAATCAACCACCAAGTCAAACTAAAAAGGAGTACCAATCGTGTAAGTATACATTTTCCTTTTCACTTCACTGAACTGCATTCAAACCACAAGTGGGAATCCATATTCAAAAATATCAGGTCCCTGACATCACTTTCACATCTTGAACATTTCAAACAGGATGGACGTGGGGGACTACAGCCGAACTCTTGAAGATAACTTTCCAACTAATAATGAGTGGCTTCCTTCTTTGGATATAGCAAAACAAAAAAGGTGATGACTGTAAGGTTTAGAAATCTTAACCTCTTGCATTGCTCTGGGCAACCCCCAGACCTTTGTTCTTTGACTGCCAAGCCATTACACAATGGAACACACCATTTGCAAATCAGGCTTAGTCCGACCACAAAAGGGGCAGTCTAGCCTGTACTGCTTGGTATCATCCCTTTTGCATGAGACCACAAGCATCCCTAAACACTGTTCTGTCTCACTGGGCCTCATCAGGAAGGCATTACTCTGGGCAACCCTTCAGACCATTGTTCTTCGCATGCCGAGATATTACAAAAGGGGAAAGACCATAGGCAAATCAGGCTTAGTCCCACCTCAAAAGAGGGAGTCCAGCCTGAACTGCGTGATCTCATCCCTTCTGCACAAGACCACAAGCATCCCCAAACATGCCTCAAATATTGACGTTATATAAATGGGAAACCTTCATTGAGGTGTAAGGTCGACCAATGTAGTATTCTGAAATTAAAATAAGCAGTTACTAGTCAAAGGAAAGGGGAGCAGGCATCTGCCCCCCTTGAAATAATAGATGTAAGGACTGGTTCTCTCAAAGATATTTTTAACTGATGGAAAGAGTTTTATCAGTGAAAAACCGACAAGGGAATCACAAAAAGTGCAACAGATTCACCCATAAAGTCTAATAAATAAATGGGAATTGGGTCCAGATAGTTTTGACTCCAAACACTTGATCACCAATGGGAGTATGTTGTTGATTACCATGCATAATAAATTGTAGGTGGGTACTTTCCTCTGCAATTTAAAAAAATAATATTTTAACTCACTTGTTTTTGGCAGAGGTCCATTTCAACATGCAAAATGTATCTGGCGAGTTGATTTCACAGTGAATTCAGAGACCCCAAGCCCAGCAACAACTTTAGTCAAGTTAATTTCATGAATGAGCATCTCTTTTCCCAGCATTTTGAACATTAGAGAGGACTAGGTTTTAAGCAGTTAGGGCCTATGTAGGAAGCACTGTGTGAATTTGTTACCCTGTCATAGGCCTTTGCTGAGAAATACATATGCTTTTGAATGGAATTTTCATATATCCTTGCTAAGAAATAGGACACCCTTTAATACCTACATTTTAAATAGTCCTAATCTCTGCAGTTTCATACAAATTAATGTTCAGTTGATTATAAAGTATCCCTGAACCAACATTTATTGATTTTCATATATTTTATATTCTGACTTTCTCCAAATATATTATTGCAATGGTTAATACAGGTTAATTTTACATTGCATTGTCTAAGTTTTAAAATCTGATATTTCATTTAAATGTTGTCCTTTTTGTTGAGCTTGTCAATAAATGGAGTAAAATATTCGGAACCCATTATTTAGAATAGCTAGGGGCGTGACTTGGTGCAAAGAGTAATGGCTTGCAAACTGCCTCTGTCTCCTGCCTCTATGGTCTGAACTGAACTTACCAGAGCCTTATCTCATTAATGAAGGAAAAGTGAGCTGAGGTCTGCCAGACAATACTTGGTGTAAACGGTGTAAGCAGTGATCTTACTTCCTCCAAGCTGTGGAAAGGAGGCTGGATGTGAAGGGCAGTGTTAAGCTCAGATGATGTCATTTCACATTAGGTAAAATACAGGCTGACCCAATAAGGAGCTGGGTAACCTCTGTCCTTTGAAGGAACAAGTTACTTACCTGTAACTGTTCTCCAGCATGGGTCTGGCATAGATTCACATGCTCATGAATATTCCCTGTCATCAGGCTGGGAATCCTCAGTAAAAGATAAAATCAGTTTCAGTTTCAATTCTGAACTGTCTTTCTCCTAACAACCAATCACTGAGCTCTGGGTCATACTGCCCCCAGCCAATGACTGCCCTCTACCTAAGCCCCTCCTCTGACAGCCCTCTTCATATTTGGTAGCACATAAAGTGGCAGTAGTTCCAAGAGAACAGCTGCAGAGGGGTAGGCAGGAGGGTTTGCATATGAATCCATGCCAGACCCATGCAGTAGAACAACAGTTACAGGTAAGTCACTTGTTCATTCTCCAGCATGGGATCTGGCATGGATTCACATGCTCATGAATAAAGAATACATAGCAGTACACACATGCACAACCATGGGAGATGGCAGGGCTCAACATAAGTATCTCTTACCTCCTCACCAGGCTCACCTTCAAGCGAACAGGCTGCGCAGCACTGCTTGGCCGACTCTGGACTCCTCCCTGAAATCCATGTTGATGCAGTAGAATCTCGTGAAGGTGTGAGTAGACCTCCATGTCGCAGCCCTGCAGATGTCCAGCAGGGGCACACCAGACAGGAACGCTGGTGTGGCAGCGATCGCTCTGGTAGAATGGACTCTGTGATAGCTAGGCAAAGGTCGGTTCGCCAACCGGTGACAGTGGGTGATACAGCCAGAGAGCCACCTGGAAATATTAGCCTTGGACATGGCCTTACCATGGTTCACAGGATCAAAGTTCACAATAAGTTGAGAGGTATTCCGGAAACTCTTTGTGCGGGCCACATTAAAATTCAGCGCTCAAGCCACATCAAGCGAGTGCAAAGTTCTCATGCTCATCGACGAAGGCGTCGGAAAAAACACAGGTAACACCAAGGGTTCGTTGAGATGGAATTCTGACAGAACCTTGGGCATGAAGGAAGGGTGCATCCAAAGCACTACCCTTGTTTAGTGGAAAGTCAAGTAAGGTGGTTTACAGGAGAGGGCCTGGATCTGCCCCACTCGTCGTGCAAAGATAATGGGCACGAGAAATGCTGTTTTCCATGACAAAAACTTGAGTGGCGCAGAATCCATAGGCTCGAACGGAGGTCCCATGAGCCTAGTAAGCACCACATTGAGCTCCCACACCAGGGCCGGAGCCTTCACCGGTGGGAACGAGCAGAATAGTCCCTTGACAAATTCCTTGACCAAACGGTACAACCACAAGGATGGTCGTCCTGGGGATCTGGTGTAGCAGGAGATAGCCATCAGATTAACCTTGATGGAGGAGTGGGCCAGTCTCGATTTGGCCAACAACAGCAAATATGGTAGTACCTGGGGAGCCTTGACCCTCAGTGGGTCAATCTTCTGGGAACAACACCAAATAGTAAATCTCTTCTGAATGAGTCCGTAACATTTCAAAGTAGATGATGCTCTAGCCTTGGCGAGAACTTCCTTGCAGCATGCCGGGAGATCGTAGCCACCTAACAGTAGTGCTGCAGGAGCCAGGCCTTCCGGTTCAGAGACCCTTGATCGTGGTGAAAAATGGCGCCTCCTTCCCAGCAAGAAGATCCACGACCCCACTGGCAGCTTGACCGGTGGTGCTGTCGACATGCTGAGAATGTCCAGGTACCAGAACTGCCTCGGCCACGCCAGTGCGACGAGGATCATCCGGCACCAACAATCTTTGAGTAGATTGATGACTCAAAGTAACAACAGCATTGGAGGGAACGCATACAGAAAGAGGCCTTCCCAAGGGTGCAAGAATGCGTCCCCCATGCACCCCTACTGGGGAAACCTCCTGGCAAACCTCCGGCACTTGGTGTTCATCGCCGTCGCAAACAAGTTGATCTGGGGATTGCCCCATTTGTGCAACAGATTCTCCAATAGGTCCTGCCGAATCTCTCACTTGTGGCACGCCCGAAGTTCTCTGCTCAGGGAGTCAGCATCCGTGTTCTTGACTCCTGCCAGATGAAAAAGGATGAGGAACATCCCCTGAATGATGGCCTAAAGCCAAATGTCCTGCACTTCTTTGGAGAGCGCTGGGGACCTGGGGACCCCCTGCTCTCTGATGTAAAAAATGGTGGTGGTATTGTTGGTAAAGACCCGCACCACCTTGCCCTTGAGGGACGGCAGGAACAATTTGAGGGCCCAAAACAACACTCATAGCTCCAGCATGTTGATGAGCAAAGTCTTTTCCTCCAGCAGCCAGAGGCCTCTGCTTTGAAGTCTTCCGGTGTGGGCTCCCTAACCCACCAGGGAAACATACATCGTTATCGTCTCCTGATGTGGTGGGGTATGGAAATCCGCACCTCCGGTCAGAGGAGAGCGCACACCCCACCATCTTATCGCCTGACGGAACCCCTCGTTGAGAGCGATCTTGTCCTGGAAGCTTCCGGACACTTGAATCCAACTGGCATCGAGGAACTCCTGCAGTGGCTACATCCGTAGCCTGCAGAGTCGGATGAGGTAAATGCATGATGACATCATTCTGAGCAGAGACTTGATGGCCCTCACCCTGGCGATCTTCAGAACGAGCAGCCGTTGCACCTTGCCAAGGATGCCCACCACTCTCTCCTCCAATGGTGACACCAGGCATGACACTGTGTTGGGCCGGGATCCCAAGAACAGCGTGACCTGCAATGGAGTCAAGCAGGACTTTGCATAATTCACTGAGAACCCCAGATGCGTCAGTAAGCGGACGGTCCTCGACGTGTGCTCGGCGGTGATGCTCCTTAAACTGGCCCAGATGAGCCAGTCATCCAAGTAAGGGTAGACGTGGATCCCTTGCAGTCGCAGATGTGCCACCACCAGTGCCATGCACTTGGTGAAGACCCTTGGTGCCAACTTCAATCCGAAGGGAAGGGCCTTGAATTGGTAATGCTTGCCCTGAACGACGGAGCACAGAAACTTGCGGTGTCCCTGGATTGGGATGTGGAAGTACACTTCCTCCTGGTCCAACAACGACAGAAGGTCTCCCTCTTCTATCTGTCCGAGCACGTGCTGAAGAGTGACCATTCAAAACCTCTGGGACTTGATGTATTTGTTCAGTCATCGGAGGTTGAGAATGGGCCTCCAGCCCCCGGTCTTCTTTTTTATGAGGAAGTACCCTGAGTTCCCCAGAACCGCTTTGGGATGAGCTATATCACCCCTTTCTTTAGCATGGCCCGTACCTCCAGCAGCCGCTGAGGGATGTGGTTTTCCTGACGGGCCACTGGTGGTATTTGGGCACACTTCGATTGAAACTCCAGGGTGTGTCCGTGGGCAAGAGCATCCAGCACCCAACGGTTGGTGTAGATGGTCTTCCACACACTGACAAAGTTCGCCAGCCGCTTCCCACCGTGGTGCAAGGGTGGGAGCCCAACGTCATGGCCGGTTCATTCCTGCTTGGACATCGACAGGCCACCTTGGGGTCCCTGGCAATGACGATATCCTCCTCCAAAAGCCTTAGAACGGCCCCTGTTGGTCTCTAGGGCCGAGGAGCGGGAGGGTTGGTGGTACGAAGAGGAACTCCCACTGTAACCCTTGGCAGAAAGGGGAGACTTGCCTCCTTAGGATCGAAAGGACAGCCGTGGCTGCTGTAGCATGCCCAGGGCATGTGCTGTCTCTGTGTCTGCCTTGATGGCCAGTAGAGACACAGCCTTCCCGAAAAGATTGTCTGTGTCAAAGGGCATGTCCAAAACCCTTGTCAAAAGTTGGTGGCCTTGAGCCAGCCACAATGACAAAGGCAAACGCTGTTGCCCACCTAGCAGAACCATGCATCGGCGATGTCCGTGGCCACTGTGATAGCATGGTCCAACGACACTTCGCCTTCTTGAAGAAATTCCAATGCCTCTGACCTCTTTTCGTTGGGGAGGAAGTCCAGGATGGGAGAGATCTTGAACCACAGCTCGCGGTCGTAGCGCGCTACGATTGTGAGTGCATTTGCGGCCTTAATGTTCATCTCCGCAGAGTAGATAACACGTCATCCCATGGCATTTTACTTCTTCCACTCGATGTCCGGAGGGGTGGACGCTGCTGAGGATGAAGTGCCCGATGACTTCTTCTTAGTCACTGCCGAGACCACAGAGTCCGGTGACAGCTGGGCCAGCAAGCACTTGGGTGTAGAGTCCGGCACCCTATACTTCTTCTCAAGGCAATCCCTCTACACCGGGGCTGTAGAAGGGTTCTTCATGACAGATAAGCCTTTGTTCAAAATTTCATCCAAAAGTGGACTGAAAGGATGGTCTTTCTTTTTGCCTCGCGGTGCTGGTACAAGAAGCCCTCCTTTTCTCCTCCTCTGGAGCGAGCTGGAAGAGCTCCGAAGCTCGGGAGATCATCACGTGAAACAAGCCCATCTTGTCCAGTGGGGAGGATCAGTGAGGCAGCAACAGGAGGTTCTCCCCTCCCACTGTCATTGTATGTGCCCGTCGCAGCTGTGTCAGGGTCTGCCTCATCCCTCAGGGGGGGAGAGGATGGCAAAAGGGTGGCAAGGAGGCAGTGGGTGCCTCTTCCTCTTCTTGGCCGGCGGTTCCCCTGTCGCTGGAGGGTCGGCCATCACCAGCACCCAGGAGGGGCCCGCCGGTGCAATAAGCATCCTCATCTGTATCTCAGAGACCAGAAAATGTAACGTAGAGAGAATGTCCACAGAGAGGTCTCTAGGAGGCAGTTGAGGCACAGGTGGCAGCTGAGCCGGAGGTGGAATAGGAAGAGCCTCTCTCTGTTGCCTTCCTCAACGGTATTCTCATCATCGTTGCCTTCATCGTCGCCTTTGTCAGCACCCTTGTAGTAGGGCCTGATCCCGATGTTCCACTCCTCCTGGATGGTCTCTAGGGAGATATCCATGCCCTGGAGGACCTCCGTGCCCCCCACCCTTCTTCGCATCCAGAGGGGCCGGTCTCGGGGAGATGACCGGCAACTTCTATGGGGTCTTCGGCATGGGCTGGAATGAAGACTCCCACCTGACTGGGCGGGACATGCTTGCCTCCAGGAGTGTGTCCTGTGGGTCTGCATGGCCTTCGAGAGGGATACCACCACCACCTCGATGGAAGGCAGGGCATTTGTCAGGTGTACTTGGGACTTCAGGTTCAAGACCGGTCCCGTGCGCTGCTTGGCCTTTGTCATCCCGGACGCCTTGTCCTGCTTGGCCTTGTCCTTAGGGGGAGGGTCAGAGCCTCAGTCCCCCTTAGCCTTCTCCGGCAGGTTGGTCTTGGACTTCTTCTTGGCCGTCTCCGGGGTCACCTTGAGTTTGCCCAGATGGTCCAACTTCCTCTTGGATGATGATTCTGAGCACTGACTGGTGACTGAAGTCACTAGAGACATTGGATGCTGCGAGGAGCCCACTGCAATGGTGCTCCCGGTGGCAGTGGACTTGCAGTGCTTAGCCTTTTGTTGGACCCCTGCGGGGGGGTGCCCTCAAAGGATTTAGAAACCCACTCAGCATTCCCGAATCTGGGAGAGGCATTCTCCTGGGACCCCACCAGTGTAGAGGCCTTGGCCTGTAGCCATTCCTTCAGCCGTCTATGCCGTTCCTTTACCGTGCAATTCGAGAGCTCACGGCAAAACGCACAATCTTCCTCATTGTGCATTGGGTACAGGCAGTAAAGGCATTGGTAATGTTTATCATCCATATAAACATTCTGCAGACAGCAGTCGGTACAAAGCTTGAACAGACAAGGGGATTCCTCTTCTCCTCTGTCATGATTCACACAGTGTAGACCTTGAAGAATCTTCTGGAATCCTCAACAAAGAAACTCAACAAAATTCGCCCTTAGGGGGCGATGAAAAATCTGAAAAACTGTTCCCCATGAATCGGAAGGTAGATCGATGGAGCACAGGTGCTCGATTGACCAAAAAATAGAATAAAACTCTTCCAAAAAGCAAAAACACAGAAAAAAGCTTGAGAGCTAAGCACAAGGACTTCCAACACTTGAACTTGCGGTAAAAATCTGAGGAGGAGCTTAGGTAGAGGGCAGTCACTGGCTGTGGGCAGTATGACCCAGAGCTCAGTGATTGGTTGTTAGGAGAAAGACAGTTCAGAAATGAAACTGAAACTGATTTTTTCTTTTACCAAGGATTCACAGCCTGATAACGGGGAATATTAATGAGTGCGTGAATCCATGCCAGACCGCATGCTTGAGAATTGTTTTTTCTTAATGAAGTACCGTTTAATGGTAGCTCAGTGAGACATAAGCCATGTGAATATTTCTACAGGTGTCTAAATTAATTGCATCTTTGTCCATTTTAATTGACATGAAAGGTTAATTTCTGTAGTACTGTTTCATTTGGAACAGGCTCCATTTCTTTTTTTCAATCTTCTTACCGAATGACTGGAAGAATTTATATTTTTCATTACACGTAAAGATTATGAATAAACTGTGTCAGTTAATCATTTAAATTGTAAACTGGAAGGTGTTGCATGGGTTGTACATAATCGTAAGTGGATTTCGAGCTTACAACCTTTGGTATGGCTGCTCAAAGGGGTGCATAAAAATGCTGTTGTTGCAAAGATAATTCCTTCTCTGTTACTCCACCCACATCTACTGTTAAAAGACCCACCACCATCAAAAACATGTATCCTGGTATGGAAGCAATTTTACTGGACTTAAACGCCCGTAAGCCGTTCATCAAAATTATGAATAATAAACTTCAGCTTTTAGATGATAGATGGTCCATGATTGAGAGCAAGATGGGAGAGGTGGAGAAAAGGATTAGTGGGTTGGAAGATGTTTATATGCGAGTAGCACTTTTGGAAAAATCAGTCAAGGATCTTCAGATATATAATGAAGAATTTGAAAACAGACGTCGTAGAAGCAATCTGCACATTCTTGGCCTTCCGGAGGACTGCGTAGGTGATGCTCTATTTCTTAGAAATATGTTACCTACGCTCCTCAAATTTTAGCCTTCTGCAATATTAAATATATAAAGAGCTCATTGAATTGATATATAAGAATATGCTAACAAAATAAGATCTGCCACACGCACAATGATCTTCCTACTACTGCAACACAACTACTTACCAATGATTATGAAAAAGGTGAAAGAGATGAACCAATTTATGAGGAATGGACACAGAATCTTTACTTCTCAAGTTTTATCTCTGAAGACTGTTCAACAGAGAAGAAAACTTGTATCTTAACAACTGACTTTAAGGAGGCTCAATGAAAGGTATGACATTGTTCATCTGTGTGCCTTCAAAGAGACCAGGCAGATATAATATACTTCATTGAATCATAAAAAATTGAAGATACGGACACGTCTTTACCATCAACCAGCCAACAGCCCATAACATCTAAATAAGCTACATGAATTTTCTATTTTCATTTGCTAATTCTTGCTGGTTCAGATAACTTTTAACCAAAATAATATTGAATTGGGGTGGAGGAGAGAGAATGTCATCTGTCCTCTTTCAGTTTAATTTTTTTTCCTCAGGTGCCACTTCACCCTGAGATAGTTTTTGCTGTAAACGTGTTAGTGTATTCTCTAGTTAAGTTCCCTTTTTATATTAGTGATGTCTTCTTTTCCTAAATTCTTGATTTATTATTGTACTTTTATGTCAAGTATTGCAGGTGCGTGGATCCCCTCTGCTTTCCTTTTAGGTCTTCACATTAGTATTTCTTTTTATACAAATAAGCAACTCCAGTTATACTGTATTATCTCATCGGGTGTTATGCATTTGAATTGAAACGTCTTTCATCCCATTTTGCTGCCGCATTTCATCAATTTGCTTAATACCAATATTTTCAAATGGCATTTAAATGTATTTCTTTGAAAATTAAAGGACTCAACAAGTTATTTTATTTATTTATTTTTTCATTTGTTACACGCCCAGACCCTGGGGTATCACAGCGTGGTTACAGACAGCTTGAGGCAACTTGGTAATACATTTGTACAGTTACAAGACATTATTACAGAAGGCAGAATATACAGTTGACTCCACCCAATTACATAAGCGAGCAGGTGTACTTAATTTTAATATTGGTTGAATAGCCAGGCTTTTAACAGTTAAAACCTGGGAGGGAAGTCTCTTTTTTATGTTGATAGGGAGGGAGTTGCAATGATTGCGTGCTAAGACCTGGAAGCTACTACCACCCGCTCTAGTATTTTTGTATTGTGGGGTCATTAAGAGTAAAGTTATTTAAACTTCTGGTGTTTTCTTTTTTCTGAAGGGCGTTGTTGAGGTAGATCTGGGCTTTTTTAGCCAGACATTTGTGTGTGATGCAGAGAGATTTAAAGATAATTCTAGCTTTGATGGGGAGCCAGTGGGCTTCCTTCCTTATCTTGGAAATATGCTCGAACCATTTTATCTCAAGTGCTGCTCTTAAGGCCCTGTTTTGAATCAGTTGTAATTTGTTGAGGTTATTGTTAGATATTCCTAGCAGTAAGAAATTGCAGTAATCTAACTTGGATAGTACTAGGGCCCTGGCCAAAGTGAGGCAATTAGTGGGAGTCAGAAATTGTCTACTGGAAGCTATGAGTTTAGACGTGTACGCTGAGGTGGAAGAGAGCGTACTAATATGTTTAGACATGCTGAGGTTGGAGTCGAGGTATACGCCTAATGTTTTTACTTGCCTGAGTATTGGAATAGAAGTGCCATTGATATTGACAATCCAAGCAAAAGGCAAAACATGCTTAGTCATCTAAAGCAATGTAATCCTACTATCGCTTGTTTTCAGGAAACAAATGTATCCTTACAGGAATCGATGGAATTAAAATAATTCTGCGTATTTGATGCTATACCAAGTCAGGCTGAGGGGAACTGTAATGGTGAAGCTATTTTAATTAATGAAGGACTGCATTACAAACCTTACATAGGGATGCCATTGATAAAGGAAGATGGGCTCTGGTTAAATTGCAAATTGATACCCAAGTCATTTCTATTTAGAATATTTATGGACCAACAAATCCTGATCCCGAATGTTGGGTTAATATTTAAAAAATAATGTTAAAATCAGATTGAATAAATGTAATAGTTTATGGAGATTTTAAGAATATCAAGGATTCCTTTATGGACAGAAGGTAAAAATGTGTGTTTAAGATCTCTAAAACAGGTTTACTTGACTCATTGCGCATCCTAATCAGTTTGATGTTACTTTTCATTCTATTCCTCGTTATACACTTTTGCATATAGATTAAATATGTATTGCTAAATCCTTAACATGGTCAACAGTAGATTCTAAAATTGAGAGCATTATTATATTGTATACTGCCCCAATGATTACAGCTTTGGACCTTAATGACATTAGAACACCTTCAAATAGATGGAGATTCAATCATTGTCTGCTACAAGATAGGGAATTTGAATGATCTTTCCTTTCATTCCATCAACAATTCATTGATAATAATTTAGATGATGACACATCCCCAGTTAATAATTGGGATGCTTATAAAACAAACTTAATGAGACAATGTTTTTCCTAGATTATTAAAAAGAAAAAAGAAAAGAAAAATAGATATCGACTCCTTCTTTGGATATCTTAATAAACTGAAGAAAAAATATAATAAGAACCCAATGTGATGAATCCGATGGACCCCTCACTGAAACCCTACCTAAAGTATCCTCCTGAGGGACCAGGAAAAGGCAGACGCTTCCTGATTCTGACCTTGGGGGTGGTGTATGATATGATATGGCATTTATGACGCTCCTATACACAAGTGTTTCAAGGTGTGAGGTACTGAGGGAGGATCACCCAGGAGGAGAAAACGGTCAGCAGCATGAGGGATACCTATGGGATGAGATGCAGTATTTGATCTCTTTTCAAGAGGATATACAACTAATAGCACATTATGTAATGGCTTGTTGGCATCATAATTCTATTCGACCCCAAGTAGACCATCTGAATGGCAACACATTTAACCATGAACC
The DNA here is from genome assembly GCF_040938575.1 of Ambystoma mexicanum. Lineage (NCBI taxonomy): Eukaryota > Metazoa > Chordata > Amphibia > Caudata > Ambystomatidae > Ambystoma > Ambystoma mexicanum. The sequence goes on along the minus strand of NC_090929.1, from coordinate 278,148,490 downwards.
TTGTGGTGGTAACAGTAACACATATCCTTCTATAACCCAAGAAAGACATATGGTTATAAATTACCCTAGTTTCCAAAAGCCTAATAAGAGGAAGTTGTATAATAATTGAAGTCTGAAAAACAAAGAACCATATTCCTCTTCTCAAACCTGCCTTATGTCTGGCTCTCATAATAACCCTGTTTTTACTTTTGTAGAAGGTGGAAATCATATTCACAATTTAGAACAACTAAAGAAAACAAACTCTTTCATTGGGGACTTCAAGTCCCATAATTCCCTTAGTACTGATCTGAGGAAGAGGAACACAGAGGAACAAAGATTTGGAAGTGGTCAGCTAATTAACAGGAATGAACTACACATGAGTGAGAGTGGGAGGCATATCCCCCACCCCCCAGGTGCAGGTACTACAGAAGAAGAGGAATCAGCAAAACCAGTCTGAGAAGCAGAGGAAGAACATGCTGTGACTGCTGCTTGAGACAGATGTAGAGGAGCTGTAAGAAGCTGGAGCCGCTATGAGTTCTGTGAGGGCCGTGCCTCTATCATCCTAGACTGCAGAGGTCATGCAGCGGGAAGCGTGTGGAAGAAAACGTTACCCATGACAACTGCCTCGTGCAGGACTTTCGCAACCATAGTGAGCAGTTGGGAGGTCTCAGGTGACAGGTTTGAACCAGAGACTCTCGTGAGTAAGAGCGAATCAGAATCAGCATGGCAGAGACAGCACTGACCAAATAGAGAAGGGGCGCCTGGTCGGGAGACGCAATGGTTGCAGCAGTCCTGCGAATTCACAATGGAACACCTGGAAGGGATTTACCCATTGTGTCTAATCCACATGAGTGGTTCCAGAGTGTTCCGGTGCAGGCCGCATGTTGAGCACAGGCAGGATCACTCGTGAGTAAGTGAATGGCAGAATAAGTGATGTTACAAATGCTGAACTGTTGTTAACATACAAAAAAAGCTCAACAGCACCATGAATACCAAACTGTTACAAATGTACATATGCAAACTAATAAATCTTGCGAATACCGAACCATTGCACCTTTTCAATGGCAAGCTATAAAATCTTACACATACCGAACTGTTGCAGACTTGCAAAAGTGGCTGATATTAAACCAAACGAGGTTCAGGAATGAAAGTGGGCATACACCAACAAACTGGTGGGTAGGTCATAGTAGAAACCCAAGCATACCACCAACACCCAAGCCAAGAGGCCTTGAGAACCTGGCCATATCAGTCCAGTAAAAGTTGCCAAACACAAGGGGGGGATAGTGAGATGCCCCAAGGTTGTAAAGGTTTCCATTCAGGTTCAGGGATACCTGTAATTGTGGTCAATGTAGATTCACATTTCTGCAGCCGAGATAGAAGCAGGAAAAGACTTGATCCTGAACATTATTTTCAGAATAAATGCAAAAGGGAAAGAAAGGTTGCAAACAGGCTGCCTTTCTGGAGGTCGTTATCCAGAGGGGGATGAGCATTGTTTGCATAGAGGTCCTGGTATGTGAATGTTCTATCGCCTGAAAGCTGTTAACCTGCTTATGTTAAAGAAGGTCATTGAAGTTGTAGATATTCTACTGGGAAAGTTACCATTGAAGCACTTATCTGTTTTGGCAAATGGGAAGGCTGTTGCGGCACATGGGAAAGCGAATAGACCTATAGGGCAAGAGGTGATTGCCCTATAGAAACCTGATAAACAGTTATGCCAGCTAGTAGAAGGAACAAGTGCTAAAGAATGGTACTATTGGAAAGCAATACATTAAGTTGTGAAATTTGAGGAGGCATTGTGAAAGCTGACTGAAAGCTACAATTCTTCCTGTAGTCATTCTTGAAGCAAACCATTATGACCAAACCATTTCTTATTGCCAAAGATGTGAATGAGTTCCATTCCAGGAGGTGTGAGAGCTTGTGACTTTTCCTTCCATGGTACGTTGGGAGAGTTCTTATTCCAGGGGTGTGAGAGCTTTTGACAATTTACTTAAATGAAACAACTGAACTTTGTGTTAAAGTTGGATTTCCTTGGTTTTCCTTTGAACTGTGAAGAAAACCCTTGTTTGGATTTGGGAAAGGGGAGTTAACCCAGTCCATGACAAGAGACATTGATTATACTGTGAACCAGGTTACATGTTGTATACATTTGTGAAATTGGGTTGCCATATTATACCTTTTTGTTTTGATTGTTGTACAAGTGTGAGGTTTAAGAGATCCCTTGGTTGGAGTATTCCCTTTTAATTTACTATAGGCAGGACAATCTGCATTAGGGAAGGGATAGTGAGCCATTTAATTGACTTGTTGTATTTAATAAAATGGCAGAAGTTTAAAAATGTTTAAAGTTGTCTGCCTCACCTTTCTGACCCCTCACACCAAGAAATGAATGACTTCATTATATCCTCTAATTACGTTATCAAATGAATAGAAGATGATTAAACCAAGCATGTGGGGTAATTTTAAAATATAAATCTAAAATATGCCACACTTCCAATAAAGCAATTAAAAGTTAAAAAATAATAGTTACTGTATTGTCTATTAAAAAATAACAGGGTTTTAGAATATCTATAGCTAAAGCCATATTGGATATACTTAGACATTTTATGAAACCCCAGGTATATCTGACGCAGGACAGTTCACTTTTTAACTTTCATTCCTTTTTTAACAAAATAGGTAGCGTTCTTATTCTCATATTGACTTATGCTCTTTATATTGTCAGATACATGTTAATGAAATTCGTAAAACAATAAAGAAGCTTATTAAAAAAAAATAACAATCATTTTGCCTCTGAACTTGCTGCTAGGTTGGAATATTTATTCTCATACTACTTCAGTCTAGGAACATCTTCTAGATCATTTGCAGAAGTGTTATTAATCTTCTTCCTTAGAAATACAGATAAGGACAATGAGGACCCTAAGAACTATCAACCTATATACCTGATCAGTTCAGACTGTAACATTTTGCAAATATTTTAGTGAAAAGAATTGAAACCTTCCTTCCCAAAATCTTGAAACCAAATCCAGTTGGATTTGGTCAAGGGGGAATCATGGCCACAAATACCAGATTGTTGTGTGAATTGTTGCATATCATAAATCAAGATTAAAAAGTCTAAGGATAGCTATACTGCTATCGCTCTCGATGCTGAAAAAGCTATTGTTAGTGTTGAGTGGAGCTATTTATTTGAGGCATTGCATTAGCATGGTTTTGCTGACGGTTTTAAATCATTTGTTAAACTTTTATATTCTGACCCCAGAAGTGTGATACAAGACAGAGTTGCCGTTTATCATCTATGTCATTTGTATTATCAGTGTGATAAACACAAAATTAAAGTTGCAGCTTATGCGTATGATGTACCCTGAATATTAATCTCCCTATGTTACTAAATACATTAGTTATTTTCTACATTTTCGGGTTATAAATTAAATAAACATAATTCTGAAATGTTGCCTCTTGTCTTAAACATGAACTTGATATTTACGGACAATAATGGTGGCCAAAATTCAATTGAATATTAAAGGATCTATGGGCTCATTACAAGTTTGGCAGTATTTTTGTGGTAAATCTGCCCACATTTTTCTAAACATAATTACTGTTACTGCCACTTGGTGTTAGATATTTACCAGTAAATACAAATGGTAATAGGCACTGTAAGTGCCTGTTTTTTTGAGTCCATAGGGCTCCATTGGGATTTCAGCGGAATTACTACCAGCAGTCATTCTGCAGATTTCACTTTTTTTGCAGTAATGTGGATGATTTACAATCCTCCATCTTACCCCCAAAGTTGTAGTACAACTGTGCTGTAATGTGGTGGTAATGCAGTGCTACTGCATTACCACCATTTATTCCCACCCCACCATATTCATAATTAGGCCCTATTTTTCTTCATCAGTTAATGAAACTTGTAAACGTAATATGAATACACTATTAAAAAGACTTAGAGATGCTGTAGCTGCTTGGACTCCACTGTATTTATTATGGATGGGTCATCTTGTATCCCTTAAAATGATGTTGCAACTGGTAATATTATATTATTTTACAAAATGCTTCCTGTACCTTTAAATGCAGTGATATTTAAATCTATTGATACAATCCTCTTGAATATCTTATGAGGCAATAAAAATAATAAAATAATTGCTCTCAGTAAATTGTAAAATTGTAATAATGGAGGAGTGTGTTTTCTTGATTTCAAGTGCAATAATAAAGATTCCAAACCGGAAGATGAGGAGTACTTTCTTAAGAGCTCGTCTCAACCTGTTACACACTAATGAAATTCTGATGATACGCGGTTTGGAACTGTCAAACAAATGCAGATTTTGTAAAGACCCAGCCACAGTTGAAACAGTGAGGCACCTTCTCTTAACATGCCCAGGAGTCGAATCCATCAGAAAACCATATCTCAAGCCAGTCTTAGATACAGCTCACATTCTTGATGAAGACATCTGGTGGTCAAGAATAATCGGGGGTGGGCGAACCACTTGGGTAACTGCCCTAGTGAAAATTCTGGATCTGATTCTTGCAACAATAGATAAAGAAAAAAACAGATAAACGATCAATGGTCACGATAGCTAACGAAACACAAATCTTTTAAAAACCTTGGGTTAAACAAAGTATAATAAAAAATAAAAAAAATAAAGCTTTTATTTTGAAACAGGCACAAAATGGGTTTCTTTTTGATGATTATGTTTAGATCTGTGTTGAAAGGGAGCTGGTATATACAATTTCTATTAATGATCTAATATATGTATTTAGTCACACCACTTCTGGAAATTCTAAACCAATGTGTTTGGCTATTTCTATTTTTAGGGAGTTTTTATTTAACAGGGGTCAAACCTTCAAGTCTGTTTTCACCATAGATATGGTGTAAAAAACAAGATTGTAATAAATGGTTGATTTGTCGTTTGGAAATGGCAGTTAAGTAAAGGTATTACATGTACGTATCAAATCATTTCTGGTATAAATATGTTGTCTTTTGAAGAATTCAAAAATACATTCTCTCTAATGAATTCTGATTCTGATCAGTATGGTAGGTTGATGAATGCATGTTTGAATAACTTGAATTCCCCTAAAGAAAACAAACTGGCAAATTGAAGGTTGGTGGAATAATATATGTGGTATTCAAAGATGAGAGAAATGTGTTGCTAATACACCACCATGTTTTGCCAAATATGAATTGAAATGACATCTATTTATTAATGTTTTGTCTTATAGTATTATGTCTGCACGTGGTTCATGAATTGATCCTATGTATGAAAGATGAGTCTATACATTTTTATATATAAAGTGCAATGTATGTATGTTTGTCCAGGTATTTAAATCTACATCGTGGAACCCATGTCTACCAAGTTATGCATGGATTCCTCTTTTGTCTGGGGAAAGATCTTAGTCTATCTTTGGATGCAAACATCGTATATACAAAATAAATGATGGATGTGTGTCTGTGTGTTAGTCCTGCTATACAAATCCACACCGTTGAAACCACTGCTAACACATTTTGCATGGATTCCTCATTTGTATCTTGCAAGATTGTAGTCTGTGTTTGGATGCAAAAAATGCCCTCCATATACACACTCATTTACTGATGCTCACCCCGATTCGCTACAGTAGGTACCAAAACGAGGCAACATTTTCAATGGTGTCTGAAGCAAAAGGTTTAATGGGTTGGTTATCCCTTTAAAATGTATTTCTATTGTATACAGTTCAAAAGTGTTTATTAAAGTATTTTTACCACGCCATTCCAGAAATGCAAAATGGCAAGGTTGCAGTTTACTTGAGTTCATTCACGAGAAGAAAGCACAATCAATTATTCTTTCTTGGACATTTTCTCAAATGTGCTGAAGCCATTGAGTGACTGAAACATGCAACACAAAACACGAATATCACTTGGAAAAACTCCATCTGCGGTAAAGTGAAAATCAATATCAAGAGCTTCTGAAACACAACAATAAACAGCAGCGTGATTTGCTGACCAGTGGACAAGAGCAACTTCCTCCAGGGCAAATGAGATGCCAGAGCAAACTGAAGTAAGACTTGCCGACATGATGACAAGAGCAACATCCCCCAGGGAACATGAGACACCACTCGATCAGGACCCGGGCAACGCTGGGTACCCCAGCTTGTTAATTGATGTATGTGGTAGATTAATCGTTATATGGATTAATTGTATTTTTATATAATGTTTTCTTCATTGCCCATTTATTCTTCCTTTTCCCCTTGTTATGTGTGGTCTGAAGTTTCTTGTTTTGTTATGGGGCTTCTTTTGACTTTCTGATTAATCGAATATTTATTCTATCTAGCTTTATATGCATTGCATATTTTAGTCACTTTACTAAAGTTAATTTAATATTTTAGAAGGCAGAATCAGTTTATGTATGCTGTGCGTTTTGTCGGTTTCACATAGTGTATTGGATGTTATTATTTGCATATTATAAGAAAGAAAAATACATATTGTGTTATATGAACCTCTAATTGCTCCAGAAATGTAATAACACTTAGCAAACTAAAAACAAGAGTAACCATTTAGCTTTGACAATTTGTATGTGAATGACTGTTTAAAAGAGTAATGTGTTTTCTGTTTTCCATGGTTTATTCATCTTAATTAGCAAGACAAATGTAGGGAGGCTGCATTTCTGTCTTTCATTAGTACAAAACTCAACCAATCCTCGAGCTTATCTTATTTAAGTTAATTAAGGCCTAAGGAATTTATAAAACCAACAAATGCAAAACAAAGTGACTGTTCTGCACCACTCAAACAACATTTCCGAAAAGATTTGTAATCATCATGCCCCATTTTCTCAGAAATGGTTTATAAAGTGAATCTGACGTTTGGAACATAAAGGTACGCAATTCATGATTAGGTATTGCAAATTTTCAATTTACCCTGCTATTCTACAGAAGCGACAATTTCCATGGTTGTGGTCAATTTCATTATATCACTTCAAAATTTCACACACTCTGTTTCATTCCACTGAAATCTAGTGAAGTCCATTCTAAGATTTAGACAAGGAAATAATCTCCAATGGTGACCGAGAGACCCAAAATTGATGTGCTTGTGGAGAAGATGTTGCATACTCCTCTGGCTCTGGAACCCACCTATCAAAATACACCAATAAAGGAGATTTCTTTACCCGATTTGGAGTACTTTTCAATTCCACTCTGGAAAAACCTATTTCCTTTAAAACAAGATTACATGATGCTCTGTAATTATTCATGATGCTTTCCTGGCCTGTTAATAGAATTGTATTCAGGTCCAAGTAAAATGAGTTAGGACAGGGCAGTAAATGTTTAAAAAACACGTTAACCCCTTCAACCTCAGAGTCAGACCCACACCTCGCTCTGCAGAGAGAAGTAGAACCTGCATGAGCCCCAGGGATCCTGGTGCAGCAAAGGAAATTAGCGGGGTATCAAACATCTGAATTTAGAAGTGAGGCTGTCCCAACGCATGTGAACATAATGTGGGCTGAGAACCTGCATGCACCATCTGGGATTGCTTTGGGCTTAACACTGAAAAAGGACAGATTTAAACTATTTCATAATCAAGTGAGCCTGCCGTGGAAGTTAAGTGCTTTTCCCCACCAACACACCACTTCACAACCATTTTGGTGATATCCACAAAGAGAGAGTGACATACCAGACTCAAACTGAAAACTACTGCCCGGAACATGAGTGACTTTTGGCACAAATTGGGATGCTGTTTCTTAGAGAAACCACAGCCAGATCCGTACTGCATGATTGTTACACACTGAGAACATGAAGCTCCAATGCAAAGGCTGTAGTTGTAATGTCCAAATCATCATGGTCTAGAGTAAGAGGTTTCTAGCCACCATCAATCGCTGGGCCTCAATTGCGGTGAAGGAATTGACCATAAAGCACGTTAGAGTACTGCATGTTCCCTGATGAAGACATGATGAAATAGTACCTTTTATGTCGAAACCGGTCGGTCCAGTAATGTCTGGAAATGTTATCGTGTATCATTAAAAATGAATTAAGATCCATTCTAGGCAAAAGAAAAACATACACTTTTTGATTATTGCTTATATTTTTGTGATGTTATATAATGATGATTTATGAATGATAAATTATGTCCTCTGGATCTTCTTTCTGATAAATTGAATCCCTTCAACCTCACCATAGTCTTAATGCCACACAAACCTAGGCTAACGTGGGTACAGTATTTGGCATTCCCAAAACCTTCCTCCAGATTTACTTTCCATTTTTTCCAGGATGTGGAGAACCCACGTTGGATATTACCCTTCTCCGTAATGTAAATTTTGGGAGTGCACTTGTGACATAAAACTTAATAAGTCTGTGCAATGAATATTTACAATATTTGTTTTTGATATAGATGAGCTGACTTTTCAATGATTCGGTCTGATGTCTAAAGTAAGTGAGAATGTTGACCTTATTCATAGAGCCAGGGACATAAAAGCTACGATATATACAATTGAAAACTTTCTCAAGTGGAGCTCCATCCATTGTCCAATCACCTCTGACAGTGGACTTCTTTTGGGTAAAAGTCAATACTTTAGTTTTCCATTTTGCGTATACTTCAAAGGCATTCAGCAACCTTTGTAGATCTTGCTACCTGGTACCTACTACTGTGATAACAAATATCAATAAATCATAAACGTATGACAACCAAATAATCTGCAAATGTCTCATTTTTGGAGAAGCCAGGATTGTACTTTCAATTTCCTCACCCATGTCAGATACATACAGATTAAATAGACAGGGGGCTAAAATGCACCCTGTCTTAATCCATTCTCAACTGGAACTGATTGTGTCATGGCTCTAGACTTATTTAGCCTTACCTGGACTACAGTTGACTCATACATGTGTATGATTAACTTCAATGGCCCAGAAGGAACACCCCAGTTGTATAACTTTGACCATTGGTGATTTTTGCTCACCAGATCAAAAACAGCACTAAGTCAATCGTGGCTAGGTTGATGGATTTCTAATGGCCATGTTGACCAGGTCTTTACAGCACTTTAGAATGTGGCCATTCAATGTTGTCCAATGAGCTTTTCTAAAGCCTGTTTGCCATTTGCTCAAAAGTCCCACATGTCTTGCCCAAGCTTCTAGACGTTTCAAGAGCACTGCGGCATAGATTTTGCTGTCTACGTCTAAGATGGATATGGGACCATAATTATTAGGGTTGGAGTGAGGCCCACGTTTTTAAATGTCTCTAAAAGGTATTGACTAAAAAGTGGCCCATCCATGCAGATTTTCCTTAAGAAGTTTATTTGATAAGTTATTGCGTCCAGGTGCCTTTGATTGACTTGCTTCCAAGATAACATAAAACATAATTTGAGGAGAAAAATCTAGTATTGGTTGTCATCCCCTAACGTCAATAAATTCATAGGGACTGATACTGCTTGATCCCTTGTGTATAATTGTTCAAAATTAATAACCTATAGGGGCTCTGGGACCGCGTTAACCGACTCATCTTGGTTCAAAAACTTTCATTTGTTGACTAGGTTCCAGAAATCAATAACTTTCTTAGATTTAAGACAAGCAAGCATTGACTCAGCATCCTGCTGTTTGGGTGTGACTATTTGTCCTTTGACCCAATTCGTATATTTTACAGCATGCTTAACAATTTTATCTGTTTCAACCGTTAGTGGAAAAACAGATGTTTTGATAGACCTAATTGTGAATCTCATTTCCCTTTTTTTGCTGCAATTTCGTGTTCATAACATGTGAGTTCATCTTGCCATTATGACATAATTGTGACTTGCACACCTGGCCATTTGAACCAACAATCAAGTTGGTAGTCAACACTTGTTCAATATTGTCAATGGTGAACAAGCCCATTTTATGATGAAACTCTGTATGCTCCAAAAAGTGTTTTTCTTTTCTTTTTTTTTCTTCTTAATTTAGTTCTTATATTGTGCAACATGCCCGTGGCCCTCAGTGCACAGAAAAAAGACATAAACAATACAAAAAACATACACTTAGATACAACACAAAAAATGTAAAACAACTACAAAAAATAATTAGATAAAGCATAACAAAATCAGAGGGGACGGACAGTATTGAAAAATTGTCAATGGGCCACTATCAGCTTCAGTTCAGAGGGCTAGTTGGAGAACTTGTTAAAATTGGCCAAAGAAAAAGGGAGATTACTGTGTCCACAGCAATTAATTATGCATTCCCTATTGGCTTGCATACTCCACTCCTCCAACTTAATCCTATGCAGGACCTTCAGATCTAAATCTCTGACAATCCCTCGTCCAATTTGTTTATAAAGCCAGCCCATCACCTTATTCCTGAGAGCTTCTATGGGTTCCGGCTTTACAGCTGAATTAACATTAGTAATAATAATGTTTCTTGGGTGTAAGGCAAAATCTCTCACTGATTTATCAGCAATATGTGGCATCTCTAATTTCCCAAATTGAGTAGTCTTAAAAGGATTAGGATTGATTTTGGTGCAAACCCCAAGAGTAGCACATGATGATGCCGAAGCAGCGACTGAGGCCAGCCCCACATGAACATGCCTGTCAATACCTCCAAGAGTAGGTGATAGCATAGGAGTGGAAAAAGGCTATATCGTACCCCCACTCCAACCAAGTACCAAATAGTTACACTTGTCATTAATTCTTCTAAGTGTATCCTTATTCCACGCTATTCTATTGCACCATAAATGAAAAGAAACATTGTGAACATTTCTTTGATTATCTGTCTGCAGATCCAGAGAACAACGTAAAAAACAATGACGACTCGATGAAGGTAGCTCCATTTTGAATTCACAGCATTTGGCAAACATAAACGTATGCATACAAATATACTCCATAGTCCATTGTGGACTTTGTATCCCCCCTATGCCCTCCTATATACCAAGTATGGTTTCTGGGAAAATCCCTTTTAACTACCCCATTTACTTTAAATAAGCCAAGGGAGCTCAAACAATTAAGCCACTTGGCTCCATTATGGCGCTTCTTCTTCGAGTGTTCATTCGACAGAACCACAATATTATCAAAGTTATCATGATCCACCAATATAATGTTCTGGCCAGGATCTTTCCTACTTATCTAACATTCAACATATGATCATATTTTCTCTAAAAAATGTAGCAATTGCTTTCACCCCCTCATACCAATAAAAATGGATTATTAGGGTTTATTTACACGCACCACATCAATTACAAATTCCACTGCAAGAATTCCTGTTGGTGAGTCCAACATCTTCACTCCACTGCCCAATTTGAACAGAATGAGAAGACCTCCCATTGGGCATCCGACCCAGCCCTTTCGAGCTGATTGAAAGCATGTTTGATAACCATCGTGACTAAGTGAAGTAGTCAACCAATGATCTTGGAGGAAGATCATTTCCTGTTGCCTAACCATGGTAATTAGCTCAGGTTTAAAAACAAATGCATAATGGCCTCTTGAGTAGCATATAAAATCCTAAAAGCTGTAATGTCTGCTGAAGCCTTTTTGTGCATACAGTCTGTCTCCTGTCCGAGGTAAGTGTACCCGACAGCCATGACCAATCATGTTCTACTGAACCACCCAGCAACGAGGGCCCTGAAAAGTGTACTGTCTGTTTATCAGTCTCCCTTTTCGAAAGTGATACAAAAATCTCCTTTCCACTATGCAAGCACTTCTGCTCATGCGGGTCAAAGTCCCACTCTGTATTAACCAAGTTCTGTCACCATAAATTCAAGACTCCTTAAAAGAGGAATTTCAAGCCTTATGGCCTCTGCTACCATATTCAAGCCCACATGGATACTCACAATGTTAGTCCATGTTGGATCGCAGAAATCGACCCGCTCAATATCTTTAGTTTTTATTGCATATCAATTTGTGGACTCAGAAAAGACAGTCAGGATTGACGACTTATTAGGACTAAGTGGTTGTCATCCTTAAAAGTACTTCCAATTAGGAACCTGTATGATGAAGTGGCCTGTACGATTGAAAGGATATCAGGTTGCTTCCTTGGCAGATCGCTGGACCCTGTTGCGGTCTGGTTCCAAATTCTATCCCCATTGCTATCTTTACTGCTGGTTCCCCGAGGAATACTATATACTTTACACATGTGAATATGCCTGGAGTGTTTTACTTCGAAAAAAGGGAGGAAGTTTGTGCACACAGTTCATCATATTTATCCAAATGCCATGAGGTCTAGTAGGACCACAATTGTTTGCTTATTTACTGCTTTTTGCTATAGTTTAATTTACTCCCCTGTTCCCTCCCCACTTTTGTCTTGTGGTTCCTTGGAACACCATTTGGTTCTATAGGTGACTATGAAATGCTCAAAGAGCCGTAGTTGCTTCAGACTGCAGTGAATCCAGCAGATGTTAACGTGCTGGGTTCTCCCTGACCACTTTGTTATAATTCTTCCCTTGATCATCCAATGCTGTGCCTGTCTATAGATAAGCAAACACTGGCCCCTTAAATGACCGATTTTCCTCTCAGCTGTGAGAGATCATATTCAAATGGGCAGAGGTGGTTGACAGAGCCAAATAGGCATTCACTGATACTGATGCCATGTCATTGGTCTGTACCAGAACACAATTACGACTTACTGAAGAATCATTCTCCCTGCACAAAAAGGTCATGGAGCTTCCTGGTAAAGATTCATACAGGTTTGATAATTTAGTGATTGGAGGACTGTCCCTAGCCCCCAAGTGTGTATAACTAATTTTCCATAATGTGTTATGCACATCGAGCGCCATGCATTTTTCACATTGAATCAGCGATTTTCAGTGTGAGGCTGATGTATTCCTTCCTGCAAATGCGGTATCCCCTTTGTGGACATTATTTGTTTTCCTCTGTCCAAGCTGTTCTTCGTTTCCAGAGTCTTCCCGATTTCCGGAGAAGCTATCAACTATCACTTCTACTGGAGGTTTAGTGATCTCAGCTTTGGGGGCCTTTGATTTCATATTGGCCATTGTGTTCTTTATTGACAAATTCTGTAAACATTTCTTAGATGAATTTCTGTTGCCATTCTGGGCCTCAAGATTCTTGTTTTATTTCACAGGCTGATTTTCATTGTTCTTTATCTTTTGAGTTATCTTTCAACACAGCCACACCAACACTGATGAAGTAATATCAGTGTGAAGTAAATGACTAGAATGTTCATCCACCTGAATGTCCAGTTGACCATTCGTTCCAAGAGCTTCAATGGATGCACATCCCAGACTGTCATCCATTTCACCTTGCCTTGTGACTATGGCAGTAGGGTTTGGCAAGTTTGCATTAACCGGCTCAGTAGTGCTAATTAAACCTCTGTCGGTTTCATCATACCTCAGTGCAGGATCTGCAGTGTTTTGCAGCATTTAAATTGCTTGGAAAAGATCTGACATGCCCAAACACTGTTGGTGTTGCTTTGGCAAGAAAAGAGCCTTAAGTTCTGCTTCATTTGTCATAGTATCATGTTTCCTCTAAATGACCCCAGTGTTATTGCATGCATTTGGACCTCTGCCTTTATGCCCTCATAGAGGGAAATAAAAGAGGATAGGACATAGTTTAATGCAATTAACGCCTTTTTGGCATTAGGATTACTTTCAGTAATTTCAATTTGAGAGGGTGAGGATAAATGGCTTTTATAATGCCTAGGACCTGGTTTAGAGGCATATGATGCTACTGAGATGTCTGTCTACAGTTAATCTCCCATCAAATCTGTATAAAACATAAGTGATTGTGGTCAATTTCCATCAGCCAAATCGGGGGGACACTTTCTGGCTGTCCAATAATTCAGCTGTTACTTCGTCAATTATGAGAGCGCTCACTACTTCCCCAGCTGCTGTAGGTCGTAAAAGTTATGTTCAATTGTGGTGTTCCACTCACATTCGGTACCCCAGTGTTCACAGGAATCAGTATACTTGCAATTACTCCTCTTTCTCCTGGTGAAACAGGTAGTGGTAGATTCCTGGCAAAATCAAATATTTCTTCAGCGATAGATTTGTCATAGTGTTTGGACAAACTACACGGCATACATGTCAGGAGTGATAAAAATACAAAGCAACACTTACTCAACAGGATTTCAGCCTTCAGAACTGCAACACTGCATTTGACTTTGCTTATGACATCTAGCGCCCTTTTGCGCGTACCAGGGGATTTTATTGAGTCCATTGAACACTTGTAGAATGCTTCACAGCTCCCAGACATTACTAATGAAGTTCAACAGCGTTGCTGTGGCCAATCTCGGAATTATAAAACATTTCAATCCAAAAAGTAACACACACTACCTGCAGTCACAGCAAACTGTTAGTTCTTCTGTGCTGCTCCCTTCTCTGGACAACAGGATCCCTGTGTCCAGAGAATGGTCTTAAATGCACAAATGGTGCCTGCAATTGTTTAACAAACACTGGCATTACCTTTCACAAGACAGGAATGTAAAAGACATGCTAGTCAGGAGCGACAGCAGCAGACCACCTAAGAAACCCCAAGCATGCAGGACTTTCCTGTACCTCCAGTGTACCAACTGCAGTTTAGGACAGAAGTGAGACATTGTATTTCACCCCAACACAGGGAAGACGATTTTTCTTAAAACGTCACACTACATGCAACAGCAGTAACATATTTTACGGCATTAAATGCCCCAGTGTGAAGTATTATGTGGGACAAACAACAAGGAAGGCCAAACACTGATGGAAGGCGCATCGTTTCACCATCCGGACAGGAATCATGAAATCTCCAGTACCAGACACCAGATATCGCAAATAAAGTTCCAGGTACTAGAGACCATTGAGAAAAGAGAAGGGGGATGCAGCATCTCCAAACTGCTTGACCAAAGAGAAACCTTTTGGATCAAAAGGTTAAATTCCCTACAACCAGGAGGGATATAGGAAGAGTGGATATTTCCTTGTTTCCTTTAAGAATAGGAAAGGCCAACCCTAAAAGTCTTCTATTCTAAAGTCAACACCAAGTTACCTCACGGCACTAACATTGCTTACATTTCTAGTGCACAAATGTGTATTTTACAATTAACAACACCCCAAAATACAAAACAGTGTTGTACCCAGTAACTGAAATATAGTTTCCAGCATATCATTTGACACAGCCAACTAGAAACTTTAATTGTATAGCATTGTCCCCAACAATGGCAGACCAACATGTACCAATGAATTTACTTGTAATGTTTGTTTTATTGGTTTGTTTGTTTTTATTATTTATATTGCGCACCAGACCCAGGGGTATTCGGGCACGAAGGCAGAAATAGGGTTGTTCAATTTAGATTACAGGTTACAGATTAAACATTGGGTACAGCTACGGTTACAATGCTGTAGACATGTATTATCGAAGAATAACAGATGTATATACAGTAAGTTTACAAGAATACAGGGGTGGCATATAAATAAAGCAGAAAAAATATACAAAATATACATGAGATCCCAGAAGTCAGTAGGGTGAGGTTAGGCATCATGTTCTTTTAGCCATTGAATCAGATTGGATCTGAATTGCCCGTAGGCGAGATCTTCCCTTAGAGCAGGGGGAAGGGGGAAGTGTAATCATAAGCAAAGAACGCAAACTAGTATGTGGGATTACATTGTCCTAGCATCATGTGAAGAATTATCAAGTAATGCCATACATGCATTTTTTCCAGTGCAAATGAATATAATTCATACACTAGATGTATGTGTTATTGCAATTAAACAGAGAATCGTCAATCATTGGTTAAACTTTGCATGTAAATATCTGTATAAGAACATTGAGACAATTGTTAATTACAACTGTATGTAACTCAGGATCTTTTGTATCAGAATTGCCTGAGAACACCATGTCAAATATAGAAATTGACCGACCCCGCCCTTTCACTTACACTATATAAAAGAATAACTTCTTGCATGAATATGTGCTACCATTATGTATTTCACGTTGTGCACTTCTCATATGTATTTACCTGCTCCAACTTGCATGCTTACCATTGAAAGCAACAATTAAATAAACTACTTGCACTAGTCAGACCCATCCACGCGCACATGAACTGTAATATAAACAAATTGGCGGCCGGCACGCGATTACGTCACCGCTATGGTGAGGGCACCAGGCACGAAATTGCCGCCTCCATTTGTGTATTTAAGACCGACTCTGGACAATGAGATCCTGACCAGTCGGATCTTGTTGTCCAGAGAAAGGAGCAGCACAGAAGAACTAAGTTAAGCACTTGCGTAGCAATTCATGGGCACACCCACCATAGTAAACTACCTAATCACAATTGGACATATACCTATTTAGGGTTATGCTGGTTTGCCTATAAGTCCTTCTTTATAAACACCCTCGCACAGGACAACAGGAAGAGGCTGGTGAAATAGGAGAGCATCTTCTGAACACAAGGTATGTGAAATATACAAAAATGCCTATTTTTAAGGGATTATAAATACAAAATGAGTAGCATAATGTATATCTTACATTGCAGGTCACTGAAAACTAGCACAGGTCTAGACCAAGACCTGAGAATCTGAAACATATGTAGAAGAGACAGAGCAGCAGGCAGGTAACCACAATGTATTGCCAACATACAGTAAATGTGATATGAAAACAAGATCCCCAACTACTTTCAGATTGCAGTTGGTTATATTTCTTTAGAAACTGGTCTCTGAAGATGGACCACAAGATGGAAATGCATTGGTGTCCATAAGAATGCCTATATCTAAGGAATGAATGCTTCATTTTTATGAAAAAAGAATTGCAAGGCTACAAAGATGATTGTTCTGAATGAATGTTTGAAACAATCAGAATACTTTAAAATGAGTCATAAAATGTAAAGTGTGTAACTAAATCAACACATGTGAGACATTCACTCAAGGTCCTTCCAGTTGTCTGGATAACCTCAACCCAGACAACAATCAGGCAATAAGCCCCGAGCCGGCTCCCCATTACCGCATACGTTAATGCCCACATTACCTTATGCGATAATGGCGTGCCGGCTCAGGTCTTATTGCCATTAGGATCCCGGCCAGTTAGATTGGGGTACTAATGGTAGGTTTTTTGTCAGCTGCAAGACGTGCTGCGTTTTGCAGCCGGAAATAAAAAAAAAACTAAAATGTCAGCTGCGTTCTGGTAAACGTAGTCTATTTTTATTTTCTGTGGTGGCCATAGTAAAGAAACAGAATATCCGCCATGAAAGGGAGGAGGGACTACATGTAGTCCCTCCTCCCTTTTCATGGTGGCCATTAAAGTAAATAGAAAAAAAAGTCAACAACAAAATGGCCACCAAGGAACAGGGAGATGTGACTACACGTATTCCCCTCTCCCTTTCCATGGTGGCCTGAAAAAAACAATGATTGAACACAGGAGTGAGGGACGCGCAACAGCGTGTGCAGTCTTACCATCTGGTAAGACTTGCGAATGCACCAATTGGTGCATTTGTTACACGAAAAATAACCTGCACGTTGTACTAATCTCTAATAATTCCCTCAGTTGGGCACAGATTACTCATTGCAGGTGGATAGTGAGATACAGAAGCTTCAACAAGAAGCTTAATAGATAATAGGTGCGGTCAGCATGCACCAACATTTCAAAAATGCTAAATTGGCAAAGGGTGTTTAGGAATGAGGAGTATTATAATCACATCAAAACTAGAGTTCTCGATCTAGCAGTGATCAAATCCATCACCAGAGGAGGAAGTGTAACAATAAGTAGTGGATCTGTCACCTTGATAGAAGTGGAAGGAGGTGGGCGTGGAAGCATGGAACAACACATGTTAAAGGGTTGGGTAATGTCTAAGTAAGAAGCGAAGAGGGCAGAAGTGTGAAGAATTGGACTCTGCCTCACAGACGTACAAGGGTGAATAAGGGTAAAATGGCCCTCACATGAAAACACGAAACAATCATAAAGTTAAAACAGGTACAATCAAGAGCTATACCTCCTTTGCCTTTTGTGGTAGCGCAGGCTGAGGGAAGGCTATACTCTCAAGAGGTGTGTGAAAGTGAACCAGTAGTGTCCCAAACAACACAGTATCACAGTCCAAAATATACGGAATGTCCGATCAAGGTTCTATACAAATATAAACACTATAATAAAACATGCCATCTGCATGTAGAACGGAGGAGAATACTCTTCAAAATCCCACCCCAAAGGAAAGAACAGAGAAGATGCAACAGACTGGAGAAAGTAGCACTCTGAGCATAGTACCAGGGGTGGTAGGTAAGGTAGTGCCATAGAAAGGATATTGAGTTGAAAGCAGGAGCCATCATGACCTAACTAGTCTTTAGAGTCCCAGTGGACCATGGGGGCAGTTCAGTGTCACAATACCTGGATTCAGTTCTTAGCAGGTTGAGGCATCAGACCCAGGTTCGAGCGTCGATGCAAGCTAATCAGGCTCAGTTGGGCACATAGAATCGTGGAGGCCCTGGCAGCAAGCGGGCATTGAGTAGGTTCGAATGCAGGTGCTTTGGGTGGTCGAATGGTGGTGGTTCAATGATGCAGGTCTGGGCGATCCAAAGAACACTTCACAGTTGACTAGGCTGAGTCTGCCGTTGTCCACTGGGAGAGGTCGCAGAGTGCTGCTCCAATGGTTAGAGTTGGAGGGTGAAAGTCGCGGCAGTGGTGGTCGAGGATGTGTTGAGGAGCAATCAATGTGGCAGCGATTATCGGGATAGCTGGGCCAAATCATGGTAGTAACCCCGGGTTAGTGTCAGCAAGTGACCTTCCAGAGATTTGTTTGGGTGTCTGCATTGAGCAGATGTCTTGGGCCTAGTAAGTGGCGTGCTTCATTAGGACATGATGTAGTGTCGAGCTGGTTTAGATGCTGAGATGGTTTGGATGCTGTGCAATAGTTTGGCTGGTTGGAGGAATGCAGACACCATCACCAGCACCTTCCCTATTGTTCAGGATGCAGGGAACCCAGAGCGACCGGTTTGATGTGAGAGAACAGGGAACTTCGGCTGGTCTGGCCCTCCGGTTGCTGTGAGGCCTTTGCAAAGGACTCAAAGAAAGGATTCTCCAGTTCAGGGTCTGCTATTCTGGCACAGAAGATCAGTTGCAGAAACGCTGGTCCTGGTCCACGGCACTGGCCACTCCTGATGTTCCCTGGGAGAAGTTAGGGGACAGATCTTCATAATGTTTTGGATGGCTTCTCCTTCACCTCAGGCTCAGGGCTTTGGATAGAGCAACTGTCCCAAATGAAGTCCAGGTGCAAATGTTCAGAACATCTCTTCAGCCTTAAATTATCCATGAGGAACTGATGGGAATTATCCTAAAGTGGTCCAAGACTTCTTCTTTTAAAAACACAAGTCCTCAGGTCATTGGTCTTATTCTAGCCTGCTTTAGGGACCAATCCCTTCTCCTGGCTGGAATGGACATTGCCCTGTTGATCTTGCTCCCAAAGTGCTTTTCTCCAGAGGAAGTGTAGGATGTTGGAAAGGGAACGAGAGACACTGAGAAACAAGATGATGAAAGGATTCTTCCAGTGTTCAGAGACCACCTGCCTATCCTATCCTACACCCAACCCCTTTGTCCCTACTGACAAGAAAGACCTATCGATTTGCAGCACCCTGTGAGGCTTGTCCTCCTGAATGGGTATGCTCCTTTGACACCTGTACCCAGGACAGCTGGATGCTGTGAGGCTGCACTGGGGAGGCAGTAACCAAGCCTCCCAAAGAGAAACCAAGTGAAGCTGGGTACTCTGGGTTTCTGGCCTGCCGTGTACCAGTATCAGCCCATCTGGCCCGAATACAGATTCCCTTTCACAACAGAGTTGACTCACAGGAGCTGACAAATGTGCAATATCAATTTTGATGTGGTGGCCATGATCATAAGTATTGCCATGCATTGTGCCTAAACTCACGATCAACAGAGAATGCATGACATTTTTCAATCCAATGAGTAGAGCAAATACATTTCCACCTGATGTTATAAAGCAAGTTAGAAGTATTTTTCCAGTTATAAGTAATATTGTGATAAGCAATGGTGATGAATAAATTAAATAATGCAGGTGATTCAATTTGTTGTAAAAAAGGATTAACAATAGAACCAATCATAAGATTACAGACTGACAAACATTCTTTAAAGTGAAAGATCTTTTGTAGGCAAGACCACATTTTTAACCAAAATGCATAAACAAATTTACAATCAAAAATTCAACGAAGAAAAATGGCATTTGGTGCATGACAAGACCAGCAATTATTGGGTGAGTGAGATTGGCAGCTACAAAGGTTGAGTAATACAATTTCCAAATTTGAGCGCATATTTCTGAGGTAGGTTGAAAGTTCCAATTGAGCTTCCATTGCCCTATAATACTAACATGTAACGCATTGGGAGATGGGGGATCGCTTAAAAAAGTATATAATGTGGCTGCTTTAATGGAATGATTACTAATTAAAAGAGTCAAAGTTGGGGAATGGGATTTTTGAGTTTGCGAGGATAAGGATTTAGTTATTGATTTGAAGAGAGATGTGTGGAAGAGAAGGTCTGATTCAGGGACATTGTATTGAATTCAAATCTGTGGAAATGGGATTTCTTCTTGATTATGGAATAGTTGCTTGATAAATTTGATGCCTGATGAGTACCATCTATGTATATTAATGGAGCTAGATTTGAGAGGGCAGTGTTTACTGAACCAAAGTAAGATGACTCCTAGTTCAGTTTCGGAGAAAGTGTTGGTAGGAATTTTATTTCAGATGGATTTGAAACAATTTAGAGAAGGGTATAAGGTGATATTAGGCTATGTGGCTGTAACTAAGAAGTGAGAGATGGAGAGTGGGGCAATAAAACTGGGCTCAATATTAATCCATAAAGGGCATCCTTGAGATGAGTTTCATATTGTTTGAAAGTAATTCATTGTTTTGAGATAAAGGTTTCATGATATAGTTGAAAGTTGGGAAAGTTTACTCAACCTAAAAGCTTAGGCAGTCTTAGTTTGTTGATGGCAATTTTTCGTGTTTTCCGGTTCCATAAGAATTTAAGGAGTAAAGAGTCAAGTTCTTTGAAGAGTTTAGTATGAATTGTTACGGGCTCATAGATAGAAAGTAGAAGATTATGGGGCTGATCATCATTTTTATGGAATCAAGACGTCCACAGCAAGATAAGAAAAGAGGTGAACATCCAGAGACCAATTTAGTAACTTTTTCTATCAAGAGGTTGGTGTTAAGAGTAATTGTAGTATACATGTCTTTAGCAATGTGAAGTCCCAGGTATTTGGTATGTGAAGATTGCCAAGACATACCGAAATGGGGAGTATTTACTAGAGTACAAGCGTTAGTGAAAGGCAAAATATCCGATTTATCAAGATTTAATCTGTATCCCCAGACAGTAAAGAAATTATTTATGATAGATATTAAATGCTGAATGGAAGAGGCAGGGTTTGAAAGGTAGAGCAAGATATTGTCTGCGTAGGCAGACATTTATACTTCTATGTTATTAATGGAGATGCCTTTTATGTTAGTCTTTGTTCTTATATTTTGTAAAAGGGGTTCTAGTGCCTGGTTAAATAATAAGGATGAGAGGGGGCAGCCTTGACAAGTACCTCTCTTTATTTGGAAAGTGGAAGGGAGTGAATTATTGATGAGAAGTTGGGGGAAGGAGAGGAGTATACGACTCGGATAAGATTGATAAACTAGGGAGAAAAACCATTCAATTTTAAAGAGTCAAACATAAAAGTCCAAGAAACATGGTCAAAATCTTTTTCTGCGTCAAGGGCCACAAGGGATAAGGGGTCATTAGATTTTTGGGAATGAGATAGAATATTAAAAGGTAGTCTAGTGTTTGATGAAGCATATCGATCTTTGATAAAACCTGATTGGGCCGTGTGTATAAGCTTAGGAAGATATTTTTCTAGATGTTGAGCTAGGAGTTTAGCAAATATTTTAGAGTTGGAGTTGATAAGGGAAATAGGTCTGTAGTTTTTAACTAGAGAGGGGTCTTTATCAGGTCTAGGAAATAATACAAGATGTGTTTCTCTAAAAGAACCTGCACTTTGACCAATTTCCGCAAAGTGTGAATATAAATGTAAGAGTTTAGGTGAGATGTAATCATTAAGGGTTTATAAAAGTCAATGGAAAATCCATAGGGATCGGGGGCTTTATTAGGTTTGAGATCTAATATGGCTTGTTTAATTTCGGTTAAGGATACAGGTGAACTAAGAAGAGAAAGGTCAATGGGATCAGTAATATTTTTCTTTTTTCAAGAATGGATTTCGGATGTCTTGATAGAGAGGTTAGAGGAATAAAGGTTGCAATATGTGATGCTGGAAATGCATTGGAGGGACAGGGCCTCCCTGTCCTTGTCCTGCAGTCCTTTTTCATTGTGTTCTGTATTATTTTCTGCCCAGGAGTACATGTGGGACTCATGGCAGTGCAGCTCTTCCTGTTTTTGGTTTGGTGTACAGGCCCATGGGATACCCTTATGGCACCCATGGGTGGGGGTACAACCCTGTGCCCCTAGTATATGTTTTTGGGCACCTGTGGGTGGCCCACAGAGCAGGGTATGGGCTGGTGGCAGCTCCATGCTGAATTTAACAGGTGCTCTGAGTATCCTCCATTTTGGGATACCCAGGCCTTGCCATTGGAATCAGTTGATTCCTGATAGAAAACAAGATGGCCCCTGTGGCCTCTTGCTTTCTATTGCCTGTTACCTTGTTTTCCCAAAGTCCTGGGAAGTCCTGACTCTGTCCCTTCCCCCTGACTGGCTGTTGGGTAGACGTTCCATATATGGTGTTGTTGTGAAGTCCAGTCCAGACTGGCTGGAGCCTTCCCAGTGACTGTATGTTGTGAGTACACCCTGTGGGTGGGACCTGGGTGAATGGAGTGTGTGACCAATATGCACTTCTTGTTGTGGCTGTCTGGTTTCTGGTATGAGAGACAAAGACTGAGACAGCCCTGCCCAAAACTGGCCTGAATGCAGTGTGTAGTGTTGAATGGCTGGGTACATGTCCCAATCCACATTCCTTGTTGTGAGTGTCTGAGAGGGAGGAGGATGACCTGAATGCACTGTGTGCCTGATTGGCTGACTGACTGCATGAATGCCCTTCTGTATGATTGGCTGCTGAGTGTGACCCAGCAGTGTGCATGAGAGGCAAGATAGTATATCTGGGGACCTCTCACCACTGGAAATTGTTCAGAAGCTGTGTCTACACTTGAAGAGTAACTGGAACTGCTGATCCTCGACGGCCAGCTGGAAGAAGAAGACTTGCTGTTGCATTTGCTTCGACCCGATCTGAAAGCTGCCGAATTCGTCGAAGACTGATCCGAGAGAGGACCTGGTAAGGCGCCCTCTTCCCGTGCTCTGAGGGACCATCGAGCACTGCTAACCTTAGCTGAAGCTCCCTGGAAGTCAGACCCTGGAAAGACTGCCGACCGGAGACGGGAACCGCCGAGGAGAACGAAGTGAAGCACCTGGACTTCACCACTGTCGAAATCCATTGCCGTCGACCAGGGTTTGCAGGTTTGTGTAACTGCTGGAGGCCCGTCAAAGTTGGGTTGCCCCAGAAGAGGGGACTGCTTGACGCTGTGCCGCCGACGACTGGAGCCGCCCGCTCCTTTGCCTAAGTACTGAATCGAAGGACTCCCTTGTCCGCACTGACGACCGCTTTATCCTGCCGGAGAAAGTCAAGGCCACCGACGCGCCGAGGAGAATCCGCCAGTGGGTTTCCTGCCACCCAGAGACCACAAAGACTTCGACGACTCGACGCCCTTGTCGGACCACAGTTCTTCAGAAACTCTTTGCGGTCCTGAACAATCAATCGCTGAGCTGCCCCGCACACCTTATCCTCGAAGGACGTCGCCGACGAGCACCGCCTGGATCGACGCCATGGCCTCAGCACCCTCGAACTTCTCATTGATGCCGTCGACGCCTAGTTCACCTTCTTTGACGCCCACGCGACGATCCGTGGCTCCTGCTTTAAAGGGAGTCACTCAAGAAGGATCCATCGACGCTTCTTCGAAGAACTCTGCTCCACCAGGTACATTGCGGGGGTAAAAACATTATAGGAGAAAATAAGACTATTGAGCAATATATGGACTGGGCTTGTGCTATATCTTTATTTTACAGGTTGCCCAGGTGGGGGATATCCACACAGAACTGTGACTAGTTGTAGGGGCCAGAATTCTGCCTATTGTTTCAACCATCTTGCTTTCCTTCCTATTTCTATTGCTGGTTTCCTTGTTATTGATCTGTGTGACATTCTGACAGTATAGTTGATGCACTTTAATGAGATCTGATAATATTGGTGGTACCACTTTAGAATTGTATATATTTGCCATTGTTGACTTCTGAGTACAAAGTGAGTTATTGTGATAGTGTACATACTTTGAATATTAATTATATAAAGACTGTGTTTTCAGTAATACAGTGTGTGGACATTCCTTTGTGGGGGCTTGGGGACTACACTGTACTTAAGAACCA
This sequence comes from Ambystoma mexicanum, assembly GCF_040938575.1. Taxonomy (NCBI): domain Eukaryota; kingdom Metazoa; phylum Chordata; class Amphibia; order Caudata; family Ambystomatidae; genus Ambystoma; species Ambystoma mexicanum. The sequence continues at coordinate 278,124,227 of NC_090929.1, read as the reverse complement.
GCCTGCATCACCTCCTGAGAAGCTAGGCCTTGATTGCTCGTCCATTTCTACCCTATAGAGAATCTTGGCTGGGGTCCTCTGCGCCTCTCCTCTACCATATAGAGAGCAGAAGTACAGACACCCCCCTCCAGTCTTTACACAATAGAAGTCTAGAAAGGCTCTATTTACATATTTTTGATTAGTTAGTCTGCTGGCATCAGGAGAGGTGAAGTGAGTGATGAGCGATTTTTCTTTTTTAGATAGGATGCCAACATTTTCCAGGCTTTGTTGGATCCACAATGCAATTTAGATTTAGATCGAAGTATAGAGTTAGCAGCTTTATTAAATTCAATCCACTTATGCTTAACGGTTTTTGCAATATTAATATCAGGGTTAGCATAATAGATCTATAATCAATGCTAATAATGTGTTATGAATGGATTCAGATTGTCGTTTTTTGGTGGTTGAGAATTGAAAGATAAATCCACGCATGGTGGCTTTAAAGGCATCCCAATTATTGTGTATTGAAGTATGCTCTGGGTGATTATGGACAAAGAAGTCTTCAATTAAATAATTAGTGTTATCAATGAAGGACCTATCGTTAAGGAGGAATGAGTTAAATGTCCATCTTGGAGAGAGTTTAGGTATAGGTATCCATTCTAGAAGGGTGGAGACAGGAGCATGATCAGAGATAGTTATGGAGCCAATTACAGAATTGATAATAGCAGAGTTATTGAAGGGTTAATACAAATTTAGTTTAGTCTAGAAAAAGAGTGATGAGGGGGAGAATACAAGGTACAGTCTTTTAGATCTGTATGACAGAAACACCAAGAATCAATCAGGTTGAGATTATGTAGCAGATTGAGGAAATTATTTCGGGATTTGGAGTTACCAAAATTGGATCTAGATTTACTGTCAAGGATAAAATCAAGATTTTGGTTAACATCTCCACATACAATAAGTCTATCTGGGGTTTTCTGTACGAGTTTCAAATTAAAATTGGACTGGAATAGGATGTTAGGGGCGGTGGGACCATTGACATTAATTATAGTTCCTGGTAAATTATTAATAATAGCTTTTATAATGATCCAAATGCCTTTGGGGTCCTTTTCTTCGCTGGTCAGGGTGAAGTTTAAATACTTATTAATCAAAATTGAGACACCACCTTTTTGTCCAAGACGTTAGAGAAGAGAGTATGACTAATCCATGAGGCTTTGATTTTGTGATTTTCATTGTCAGAGTCTAGATGGGTCTCTTGAAAGCAAGCAACATCAACTTTCATTTTTGCAAGTTGGGTAATAACATTATTTCTCTTGATGGGGTGATTTAGCACTTTAACATTCCAGGTAACAAGCTTAATAGATATTAATAATCAGAAAGTTATAGGTGAAAAAACTAAAGAGTGCAATGCAAAATAATTAATTTGAATAAACAGCTAATATGTATAACACTAAAGTGAAAAGCCAGAGGAGCGAAAGCTTCCGTATTTCGCAAGCATCGCTGGGGTATGTAGGGAGATACAAAAGGGTGGGATCATGACAAGAGAGAAAGTAAGGAATACATTAGAGTTGATATCAACATGCATAATAGGAAAAGTAGGAAGAATAAAGTGAGATTAGTTGAAACAGCAATAGAAAGTAATATCATGTATAATACAAGAGGACTGAGATGAACAAAGTAAACATGCAGAACTAAAGAACAGGAGATGAATATAATATCCAATATAATAGCAAAATGTGCAAATCGGGCAGCATTTAGTGTAACAAAGCTACAATATCAAAGTCAGGTTACCAATATGCATTAGAATAAGAATAGTAACACAGTCAGGTTTGGAAGGTAGAAAGAACAGGTTCTATGTCTTTAATAAGTGATCTAGATTTGTCTCTCAAATAAGTAGAATTAGAGGAAGGATCATGAGGAATTGACAAAACAGATCTGCTGGGTTTTGAGTTAAACTTGGCATTTTGATTCTTTGACCTTCTAAATGAAGGTAGTTGAGATTGAGAATCTGACCTAGAGGAGTAGGATGCAGAGGCTAAGCAAGTAATATCCATCAGAGTAGATTGAAGAGACTGGAGCAGGTTGAGGAGATTGTTGGGTTCCGTGAATTCTTTAGACGGTACATCAGGAATAGTTATTATCATTTTTGCTGGTTGAAGCAGTCTATATCTGATGCCAAGGGTCTTCATGAGAGCTCTCATATCTAGAACTGTTTTCCTCTTGGCTTGAGTAATTTTGGAAAAGTCTGGAGAGATGAAGATCCTATGTCCTTGAGTTAGAACAGGGGCATTTTTTCTGGCCGCTAATAGAGTTTGATGTGCTTGTTGATGTCTTAGAAAGCAGGCAATGAGTCATCTGAATGTAGAGTTGTTGCCGGAGAAACAAGGCCTTATTCGATGCACACTTTGTAGGGTCATCTGCTTCTATTTTCTCTGGGATTCCATAGCAATGTGGGTTGTCTCTACGATTTCTGTCCTCCAATTCTGTGACATCAAATTCCAGTTGTGTAATTCTTTGCTGCATGTTTTCAAGACCTTCCTCCTGTCCTCAACAAAAGAGATCCCTTCTTCTGCTTCATCTAATCTGCCAGAGAATGTTTTTATATCATGTTTGAAGCCTTTGATTTATTTCCGTAAATTGGAGGAATGGGAGTGAAGTGCAGAAATGGCGGAGCAAATATTGTTGAGTTACTCTAATATCTTTCCATGCAAGAGTTAAATGAAGAATTATCTAATGATGACAATATTATTGTGTTATCTGCCATTGAAAGCAGTTATAATATGCCAAGTTTAATATTGAAATTGGTCACCGGGTGTCAGTATCGAGCAGGCCACCAGTATTCAGTTGAAGCCGGTAAGTAACGTGATCTTAGGGCCAAGTGATGTGAGGCATAGACAGCTGCGTGAGGAAATGGGGCACCAGAAGCAGACAAATGCATTGGCAAAAGCATGCAAAGAGATTTACCTCAGGGGCACGATGTCTGCTCTCATCGACATCAAGATTGTGTTGCCTCAAACAATGTCGGGGTATGGTCAGTATGTCAGGTGTCAGCAAGCTTCTTCTTCCAAGTATCCTAGGAGGCCAACCGGGAGTGCATGAGGAGGGAGCACACCCGAGGAGATGCAGAGCAGTGCCACTTGGCACACAGAGCCACCGGTGACAAAGTAAGTAGAAATTCGGAAAAGTCACTACGGTGGGAATCCGCTATTATTCGTGACACCAACCTGGTGTTTTGTAGCTTTAGTAAGTTAAGAATATATGACCATATTTTGTTAATCGTCTCTCTGTTATCTGGAGCTTCCCACCTACGCTGCATCATCGTTGCTGCTTTGCCACCCCCCCCCCCCCCTTATTGTGTTCTTTTTGGTTAAAAACAGATTTCTTTTTAGATATGAATGGTATTCTGAATTTCTTTCATTTTTTTTCCAGTAAATTCTTGAAATACGCTGTTCCTTGTCTTACCTGGTATACATTTTATATTTGTATTCAACAATGCCACTGTCTTTCAATTTATAATATTTGGTATATAAAGAAAGTTAGTGGTCAAGTAACCTCTAGGTTTTGTTAAAAAATATTAAATGAGTGGAGAAGGATGGAACGTCTTGGTTTTTAACGGAGCAAAATAGTGTTGTAAAATGTGCTCTGTTCATTTGTAGATGCTTAGGATAATGGGGGTAGTGCCCAGGTTTCATCCATTCAGCCTATTTACTTTAACTCCCCTTCCTTGTATACATACTTACTCAATGAGATAATCCGTCTATTGTGCAGACCTTTACCATAGAGATGTCTTTTTCCTTAGTCCTCTGCTCCACGGCTCCCTGGAGCCCCTCCTCTTTAGTTACACAAGGACTTCAATACCGTTGCTCCTCCTATGTATTGAGAGGGGGGGCATAAGTAAAGTGAAAGGGAGGGGAGTTGCAGTATTTGGGATTATCAGATGCAATATGGGCATTAACCTGCAATTCCATGATGTGCCAACTGCCTGACTAAATATGGGTATACTGAAGAGGAATGAGAACAGGTCACTTCCAAAACAAAAAAGAAGTGCATATGCCAGCAGATAACACTCTTTATTTGTATTTTACCAGACCATGGCCCTCATTACAAGTCAGGCGTTAAGGGTTTAACGGCGCGGTCGGCGCCGTTAACCCTTAACGTCTGATTAAGAGGTCCCGGGTTTTAATGCCTGCTTTTTGCAGGCGTTAAAACCCATGCCGCAAAGTGACATTGGTGCTAAGTATGGTGCCGCAATTTGCGGCACCGTACTTAGCGCCTTTCCCATTCCCATTATGCCCTATGGGGCAAAAATGGGACTGGGGAAGGGCAAATGGTGAATGGGGAATTACCGCCCCACTCACCTTGGAATGGGGCGGTAATTCCGCCATCCACCATACCGGAGTCCGGCATGGACCATGGTGCTAATAGCACCATGGTCCAGCGCCGGACTTGTAATGAGGGCTCGTGTGTCACTTTCAGTTCACTGCCCTCAACACAGTCTTGGCAAATTAGTATGTGTCCAAATCTGTACAGACAACAACCTGTAGTGCAATGAACTTTGAAGGCAATACCCACATGTCTACACTGCATATATCTGCAATGGCAAAGTCTGGAGTCTCTGCCCATGAGGTCACTACTCCCCATGTGGACACACCCCTTATGAGAGGGGGTAGCTGCTCCTCCTCTAACTTTCCTGTCCCAGCCACCACCATGTGGCTCTGTCCACTTAAATATGATACAGATGGCTTAGCATCCCTTCTGGAACCCTGAAGTTAACACAGAAAATCCTTGCTTCTCTTTAGCTATAGGAAAACTGTCCTTCTGGCACCCAAGAGAGCCAACCTCATGCCTCTCTCTGATTCCTTTCTATCTCCCAGGGTTTGGTGAAACATATCCTGATCTAGAATATATTTTATGGAGGAGTCCTGGACCCGACCTAAGAAACAAAGCATCAGGTAAAATGTGTTAGTAAGGTGGAATACAGAAGAGGCCCCGAATATCTCCTAGCCTCCTGATGGAAGAACATGTTACCAAAAAAAACAGTTTTGAATGTTAGAACTTCTATGTTGTCTCTGTCTGGAGGCTCATAAAGGAACTTTGATAAAGACTCCAGAATCTCTGTGAGATCAAAAAGGATAATGATCTTTTTTTGAAGAGGGATTCAGAAGAATGAGTTCCTTCAGAAGTTGACAGATTCACATTCATCTAGTGCCTTCAGCCCCCACAAAGCTTTCTAAATGACTTGATAGCTGCCACTGGACTATTGGGGGTTCCAAATCTAGACATATATAGAATCCATCAAAAATACAATCAAGAATTCTGTGGAGGGGTCACATTATAGCGGACCTGTACTACTCAACCTAAACTGAGGCTGAAAATGACACACATTGGTGGGAATAGCCCTTGCATTTCAAAGCCCTCCTACTTGCCTCCACTGCTTTGGTTGCTTCAGTGGACAATCATATTAGTTATAATCGCAGCCACTTATACTCCAGGCTGCCAGTCTGATGCAAGACACCACTGGAGCCATCAGTGGCCTGTACAGGCGTAGAATCATGGGTAAAATGAGCTCCTGAGTCAATGAAAGCTTCCAGTAGGAGTGAGAACTAGATGTGCCTGGGCCAAAAGGGAACCACTAGAGTAATCCCTGCCTGCCCGCTTTGATTTTCCTCAGAAAGGTCCAGGGAAAAGGCCTAGATAAACTTCTTTGGCCAGGTTATCGAAAGAGAATATCACTCCCGACATGGGGATTCTTGCAAGTCCTGAAAAGTAAGGTGTGTCACTTTCGTGGATGACAGAATCCTTCAACTTGTGTTGTATACTACCATATTCAAGGAACTCTGGATGTGAATTGCCCCCAGAGGCATAATGTTCGTTTTGCCAATCCAAACATCTTTTCTACAAGGATCTTCAGTGCTAGTACTTTTGTCTGACCCTGTAGTTCATACTGAATTTTGTGTACAATAGTAGTAAAAAAGTTCCTTGAAGAGCTGAAGAGAAGACCTGGAACGCCTCCAGGCCTGCTGTCAGCCCTCTCCAGTTGGATGAATGCTCCTTTTCCGATGTGTGCCGGAGGCCTTGGACCTTCAAGGTTGCCAGAGCTGTCCCCCAGCCTCCGTGACAGGTGTCTGTCATCAAGATGACTTGCTCTTGTTAGTCCACTAGAATCACTGCTATGAGATTCTGAGGCATCAATCACCATTGCCAGCTGTCCTGAATTTGAGACTTGGCTAAATTCAAAGACTTGTAATCTACATGCTTGGTGACCAGTGTGGGTCTGAATCCTGAGGCAGGCTTATGTGACTACTGAACCATTTTCTAACTGGAGCCTGTCTGCACGAAAGATGTGACTGCATAGCTTGTTTCATCTTCACCACTTGACGCTGTGGTACAAAACCCATGTCTCTATGAGGCCTTGATGAGGCCACTATGAACTCGAAATCTGGAACTAGTGAGAGATGAGATTTATAATGGTTCACCAGAACCTTCAGCTAGCTGAAACATTGACACACCCTCTGTGTACTGCTTCTGGCACTTTCTTATATGAATACAGATGGATCTGAATGAGTTCGCTTTGGAACACTGCCATAAATTGTTCCAGGAGCATTGTAGACAGCCTAGGCGCCATTCTGAGGCTCAACAGCAGTATCATATATTGATAGTGATTGATACAGTGAATTTGAGCTATTTCTGATGAACTTGCCAACCTGTGATTCAGTGGCTTCTGCTCTCTTCCACACCTCCTAATGAGTCACCTTTTCTAGATTACCCAAGCGCTTTTGTGATGTGTTTTGGGTGGCAGGGAGGCAGGGCCATCTCTCTCTCTCTCTCTCTCTCAGAGAGAGAGAGAGAGAGAGAGAGAGAGAGAGAGAGAGAGACGCAAAAAACCCTACACTGATTTGAGAAATGCCTCCTAATTAGTTGCCTTTTCCACATTACGCAAGCACCGTTGTGGTGTGTGTTGGGTGGCAGGAGGACCCAACAAACTCTCGAGGAAAGTAAATTACCCTTACCATTTTAATTGTTTCCATTACAAATTGGAGTTCTGGAACCCAGATATTGAGCTTCTTAAGGTTCAGCACCAACCTGAATCCTCACAATTTCTTCTATACCCTGAAGACATGGGAGTAAACCCTCTGGCCCTGTTCAGTCACTGGTACTTCTTTGATTGCTCTCTTGTGGATCAGACCCAGAATCCTCTCTTGAAGATATTGATACACACAGGGTGCTGCAGTGTCTGTGTCTTGCCTATCTGGGTTTCAATTGGATTGCCCAGCAGCTCGATGCCATTGCACTCTGACAAAATCTTTGTGGCATATTGGCACTAAACAATTCTCCTCCATTCCTCCGCAATCTACTCATACTCCCACTCCCCTCACCCCACAGGGGGCTGCCTGAATAGTCATGCCTGCTTGCTGGTTTGTCCAGACTGCCCTGGGGAGGTTCTATTGTTTTGAAATCCCACCTTGCTCAAGGGGACGTGGTCTTGTCTCTGATGGCCTTTGCAAAGTATTATTGTCCTGTGATCTCCTTTCGAGAAGTTGTGCGTAGTGTGCTCTTTATAGAATGTCCCCACCAAAGGATCCAACCGTAGGCCAAATAGCATGGTTCCTTGAAAGACCATACAAAACACTCTGTTTTTTTTCGTTTGCATCTGCCTTCTAGCCGCAGATATAAAGTGCCATTTAGCTGCTTTGGTGAGCAACTGCAAGAGCAGAGGCTGTAATCGTATACATGGAAGGGTCCTGCATTCGTTTGGTGCTCAATGTTCAGAAGCATGTTACTACAGTCTGTCTCATCCTTCATTAACATATACATGATATGATATGATGAGTCATTTATAATGTGCCTATACACACGTGTTTATATGGCCTGTATGCCTCTAAGCAGAGCCTGCACTGTGTACACCTGTTAATTCCCCACAGTGAGAGCAAGATTTCATCCTGGATGTCCCTTCTTTAATGTAGCATCTACTTTTAGGTCAGTAGTGTCACACGGGACCCTGCCTGCTACTGCCATGGATCACGTGGCCACCGCATTTGGGATCATGGCGTCTATTTTGACATGCTGAGGAATGCCTGGCTGATTACCTTTCGCAGGATATCTTTTAGACATAAAACTTGGTGCTGCCGGATTCTCTGAGTCCTGCCATTCTCTGTTTATTGCCTTCATGATAGTTTTGATGATTGGAGCAGCTCCCAAGATATACTGGCTCAGGAAATCTGATTCCACATTCAGATCTGGTTCCTCAGTCAGAAACCATAAGGTCTCCCATATATGTTGGAGAAAATCAGTTCTTATCTTTGGACATATAATGGTCTTTGAAGTTTAAGTGTGCAGGGATTTAGGTGGTCCTTTCTTTCTCTGGGCCTCATTACGACCCAGGCGGTAAGTTACCGCCTGGTTCGTACCCTTACCACCATGGTGTAAACCATGTTTACACCATGGTGGATGGCGTATTTACCGCCCCATTCCAAGGTGAGTGGGGCAGTAAATCCCCATTTCCCATTTTACCCTTCCCCATTCCCATGTTTGCCCCATAGGGCATAATTGGAGTGGAGGAAGGCGCCAATTACGCCACCGTAAATTACGGTGGTGTAATTAGCACCTTGGTCCCTTAGCGCCATGGATTTTAACACCTGCAAAAGGCAGGTGTTAAAATCACCATGGCGCTAAGGGACCTTGTAATCAGGCGTTAAGGGTCGGCGCCGTTTACGGCGCCGTTAACCCCTTAACGCCTGACTCGTAATGAGGCCCTCTGTGTCCTCCACAACACCCTAATCCATGAGATGCTTCAATGTACCCTTGGTACTGGAAGGCCTGGGGAAGACTCTCCTGGACGTTCCTGCCCTCTGTGTTATTCCTCTGTGTGAATGCCATGCTCCATTTAACAGCTGGGAGTAGAGGACTGCCTCTCCTCCTTCTGCCATTTGTCTGAGGATAATCTAGATGGAGGCCTCCATCTGCTCTCTCATGATTCGAATGTGCACTTTTTCATCCTGATAGAAGTGCACCAACGTCTAGCAAGTGGTCAGGATTGTTTTCTACAATTAACAGTTGTAGCAGAAGAACCATGAGCACTTCATACTTATTAGTTCAATTCCATCTGCCCTGAATAATTGCATCATTATAGCATGCCCCTTTCAGGAAGGCTAGGCTAGAGAATGCATGCAGAAGTCCAGGATCCACTTGTGCTGCCCACACTGTGCACTGGGAGCTCTCCTTCTACAGGGGGCCCAGACCTGTTGGGACCCTCAATAGGCAAAATCCCCATTCTACCCACTCCTTTTCACTGTGGGAAAACTGTCCTGGTGTTATTAACATCTTCACTTCTGCAGACACAGCTAAGCAATTTTCTTCTGCTCAGAAAGGAAAGCACAGGAGGAGATAAGGTATAGAACCCATATCTTCTATCTAAAGGAGGAGGGTCTGCAGAACGCTGAAAAGAGGAAGACTGGTGTGGTAGAAGAAATCTCTATGGTAAATCTCTGTGTGAGGTAAGGATACATCGTTAAGCAAGTAAATTGAAGAGTCTGTGGAGTTTCAATGTAATTACCTCAAAGTGATCCAGGAGTAGCTTTGTTCACGTGAACTAAAATTCTACATATGTTTGAGTCATCGAAAAATGGAAAGGTGATAAACATGAATACCACAAAGAAACAGATTGAACAAATAAACTATTTGCTACAAGGTCATCAAGGTTCTGTTAAGGCTGCTAATCAGCCAACATGTCCAACTTTAAACTGAGGAATATCTCCCTGAAGTCCCCTCAACACCCAGACAAAAACTCAAAGCAGGACAAGGTTTCGTCTATTAGTTTGCTACTTAGCAACTCACCAGGTTCCCATTTGAAGTGATTAGCTTCATAGATCCTATCAAGTAAAATGAAGAGGTATTATTTAACTGCAAAATGACAAATTCCATAACAGTTAAAATGATTTTAAACATTAGTGGATCTGTTAACAGTTAAATACACACGTTGGGGAACTTAGTTGTCATTAGTTCCCACTTGTTTTGATTCCTGCCTATCACTAGAGTTCAAAGTTGCAGAGTGAGCAGCAATATTACAGGGCGCATAGAGCTGGCATGTATTATTATAGGTAGACTAGGATCAAGGTGCTAGCAGTACTCAGCACTACCATAGAGTCAAAGGACCAGCAGTGATCAGCGCTACCACATAATACAAGCGCTAACAGTGTTCAGCATTACCACTAGAGTACAGGGTTGGCCATGCTCAGCATTATCTTGTGGGCTAAGGTCTGGTAATCAGCGATACAGCTTGCCTACACCGATTGCTGTTGATCTGCACTAACATCAGAGAAATGGGCTCCTAGTGATCAGTGTTACCACAAGAGTCTAAGGGCTCAGAGCGATTATTCCTACGAGTGCACTCCAAAAACTGTAAGTGTTCAGTACTACCACTAGAGTCCAAGGGATGGCAATTCTCAACATTACCACTAGGGTAAGCAGAGTGATCAGAGGAATGACTAGATACACGGACTGGAAGTGGTTTCCCCTACTACTGGAGTTCAAGGGCTAGCAGTGACCTTCTGCTATAGTCTGGGCAATGGTAGTGTACATCACTACCCCTGGCATCCAATGACTGGCAGTGACCAGCACTACCACTAGTTTGACTGGCTGGCAGTGTTCAGTACTACCACTACAGTCCAAGGGATGGCAATTCTCAACATTACCACTAGAGTTAAAGTGAGCAGCGTGATCAGAGGAATGACGAGAGCCAAGGTCTGGAAGTGGTCACCACTACTACTGGAGTCCAAGGCATTGCAGTGACCTTCCACTCTAGTCAGGGCATTGGTAGTGCTCAGGACTACCCCTGGCGTCCAAGGACTGGCGGTGGTCAGCACCAACACTAGAGTTGACTGGTTGGCAGTTTTCAGCACGACCACTAAATTCTGTCAGTGATCATCACTACCACTAGTGTCTGCAGACTGGTAGTGATCAGCAATTCCCCTAGAATCCGAGGGTTGGCAGCGATCACCAATTCCTCTAGAGTCTGAGGGCTGGCAGTCATCAGACATACCACTATAGTCTGGGCACTGGTTTTGTTTAGCACTACCCCTGGCGTCCAAGGACTTGCAGTGATCAGCACTACCATTAGAGTTGACTGGCTGGCAGTGTTCAGCACTACTACTAAATTCCAGAAGTGATCAGCACTACCAATAGAGTCTGCCGACTGGCAATGATCAGTAATTCTTCTAGAGCTCGAGGGCTGGCAGTGAACAGCAATTCTTCTAGAATTCTAGGGTTGGCAGACCTCCTCATATAATCATGTCTCGGATTCAGAGCTTCATGCACTGGCAGGCCACATGCACACAGTTCAAGGCCCATCTTGGCTTTTTTGGATATAATGTTTAAAATATAATTGGAACAATAAATTCGATTAAGAGGACACAGACAGACAACTCCCTTTTATAAGGTCACCATTTTACATGTTATATTGTGAATTGTTTGGGCAACGATATACCATGCTGATCTTGAGAAAGAATAAAGGCCTCATTACGACCCAGGCGCTAATGGGTTAACGGCGCTGTAAAAGGTTGCAGCGCCGTTAACCTATTAGCGCCTACTTACGAGGTCCCTTTGCGCAACCCGACCTTAACGGCTGGTTTTACCAGCCGTTAAAGTAGGGTGCCGCAAAGGGACCTTGGTGCTAAGTACGGTGACGATTGAGCCCTATGGGGCAAAAATGGGAATGGGGAAGGGCCCATGGTGAATGGAGAATTACCGCCCCGCCAACCTTGGAATGGGGCGGTAATTCCGCCATTCACCATGGCGGACCCCGGCATGGACCATGGTGCTAATAGCACCATGGTTTAGCGCCGGAATCGTAATGAGGCCCTAAGTGTTTTTCCTGGATCCCCACCCTATACCACAATGGACCGACTTTCCAAACAGGAGAGTCATCATTCGGGGGAATGGAGATTTCTTGAATTTCCTCCTTATAGCACAGGATGTTATTAATGAGTTCATCTTAATTATAAAGATTGGTAGTACTGAAACCGAGCCAGGATCACTAGCGCTTGCCAACCCTTGTTCCAAGGGACTCTGCTCCCTTCCGCGCCTCCTAAGGAGTCGCCTTTTTCCAGATTACCCAAGCACTGTTGTGATGTGTGTTGGGTGGCAGGGAGGCCGAACCAGATCTCGAGAGAGGTAAATAAACGTACGTTGGGGCTCGCAGGCGATTATGAGTGTCCTTAAGTGACACCCGGAGCAAGGACCCGTAAGGGAAAGGATGTGTGTGTATGTGTGTGTGTTTATATAAACAATGGAGGAAAAACAAGCGCATGGTCCAGATCTGTCAGCCAAGTATAAACTTCATGAAAATGGATGGTAATGGTAGGATTAACTCCTGAAATTACACCTTTTCCCAGGGGCTTTCCATGTAAATATGCTTCCACAGAGAATTGACTGTGTTTAAACTCACGAAGGGGATAAGGAACGCCAGATGCTGACTGTGACCTTTTCCTTCAGGGCCCAGGTGTGTGTTCACCCTGGTATGTTGGGCCACTTCGCTTGGCGATACCCAAGTGGGCTTGCAGGTTACATCAGCGCTGTTGAACTTTACAGCTGTGCCAGATTTGTTTGTGAGGTAACTCCTTGCAATGGAGATGTCGTCTAGCACCCCACAAACCCCCACCTGCCCTTCCTGGGTTACGGGTGGGACCTCACTGAACAGGGTCTTTGTAAGGCTGCCAAGTCTTTCATACACACGTGCATTGCAGTTTCTAGGAAATGTTACGCAAACTCTTTTCGTGGAAGAAATGTGAAGAAAAAAAACCTTTACTTTCGAGGACTTTGTAAATATTATCGTTGAGATCTGGTTTCCAGCCAAATGAAATGCATGTGTTATTTTTGACAGTCCGACTTGTTTTTTCTTGAGAAGTTTATTTGCTGAAAAGAAGCACATTTTGCATTGCTCGTGATAAGAGCCCATTAAAATTAAATTAAAATTGGGAGTTTGCAGGGCAAATTTAGAGACTCCATGTGGCTTGGTTGGTCTAATGGATCTTCTCGCACCCTGTTGTTGTATATCACAAGGTCCAATAAATGCATAACATTGACTTGATCACATCAAAGCACGGAAGTCTAGAGTGGAATTATATGGGGCTGTCGAGTCGTTCAAAGCTACTACTGACCGCAAGCAGTGGGGGACTTTCTGATGCAACATGTTGTGATTTTTCAACCTACCAATAATTTCCGTTGTGGCAAACATAGCTCTGACTGGAAGAACTAGGAACATTATGTAAAATGTTGCTGCAAATAAGGGAAAAGAGAAAGTGCAGTAACACAAGGTAAAGGGTTGGCTTGCATGCCTATGAAAAATCTCCTTGCATCACAGTCAGCACTGCCAATACGGTTTTACTCCCTAAAAATAGGTAACTACACGCAACAATAAAAAATGGGGAGTACAAGTACACCCCCCGAAAAAAATAAGAAACATGTGGCACATTGAAGCCTGCCTCCACTTCCACCCAGACAGCTCACACATCTGTTTGAATGAGCGGTGTCAGCCGAGTAGGGCCACAGGAAGGAGCTCTAATATTACTGCCGGATCGGAAAGCGAACTTGAAGCTAAATATGTATCTTTTCATGTATTGGAATGTATTGCAGTTGTGATTTGCATAGCACCTTTTACCATTATTATAGCCTCAATGCGCTCATGGTGAGAACACCCTCAGGGACCGACGTCCAGAGTATTGGAGGGTACGGTGTAGGATTAGAATGCGTTTGTGCATTTGGCCAAATAAGGCATATCAGGGTTGGCCAGGCTCCGGTAGAAAGCAACCCATGAGGTCAGGCATGTGGATGGGTGCTGAGAAGAGTCCGGAGATGGCGTGAGTGCTAAAGACTCACTATGGGCCTCATTACACGGATGGCGGTGGACCAAGGTGCTATTAGCACCTTGGTCCATGCCGGTAAAATACCGCCACCGCCTTGCTGGAAAGGGGAATTACCACCCTATTCCAAGGTTGGTGGGGCGGTAATTCCCCCTTCCCCCATTGCCCTTCCCCATTCCCATTTTTGCCCCAAAGGGCATAATGGGAATGGGGAAGGTGCTAATTACGGCATCGCAAATTGCGGTACCGTAATTAGCTCCCTGGTCCCTTTGCGGGTTGGTTTTTAACGCCTGCAAAAAGCAGGCGTTAAATTCCCCAACCCGCAAAGGGACCTCGTAGTAAGGCGGTAAGGATTACCGGTACCGGTAAAATACCGGTACCGGTAAACCCTTACCGCCTACTGTGTAATGAGGCCCATTGTGTGCATACTAACCCTTCACAATTGTTACCTTTAGCATGGGAGGCCAACCCTACAGTTCATCGACGCGTGATACCCGCCTATCCCTCAAGTCCTTCCAGTGCGATTCTGGACTTCACTGATTAATGCATGAGACACCCCGACTTGGCCTTCTGGAGCAAGACATGGCCATGGCACACAATTCCTTCCATGACGATCCCACGCTGTACATCCCAATCTATCCAAGTGCTGTGCTGCTTTTGGTCTATCTCAACCACTTTGCCTCCGATTTGCCTGAATATATATGAATCAGTAGGTGGAAACCTGTATGGAACACAACAAAATAATGTTTATATAGTTAAACATATTTTTGCTCATCTACAAAATTCCCCACTTCAAAATCTTATCTAGATCGGAATCGCAGCTCTAAAGTATAGCTGTTTCTTGGCTGGTCAGACCATACTAGATGCTCAGAGGTGGTTGGCTTTGACCACACTCATGCCTTGAGCAAAGCATATTGGCCTGATATTTAGTGCATGTCTGTCTTACATAACCCAGTCTGAGAGCAGGTCAACATGTACTGTAAGCCTAAGCAAATTTAGGGTCTTCTCTTTGACCTCTACAAACCGATGATTGGTTTGATTTCAGTTCATAACTTTTTTTAATGTATGCATTTGTTGGTAAAGCTTGCATTATTTTTTAGTTTATGGAGCAATTATGTGCAACAGAAGAGATTATCAAATTATCATGAGTATGTACAGGCAGAAAACATGGTATACTTCTTCTCCAATCATGAACAAAAAGTGTGGCGCTTTACTGCACTCATATTTAGTCTCGGTAGGATAGCTCAGGGGCAACGTGCTCCCTTGGAAGCAAGATGACACGGAGCAACACAGGTTGTTTTTCTGAACAGCAAGAGATTTAACAACTACATTATTATCTATAAGTACATGGGAGAAAGAAAGTACTGTAATGAAACTAATTGAAGGCATGCACACTGGAAATGTGCTAGAGACAACTAAGCCTTTAATATATTAGGTTGAAAGAGGAGTGAGGGAGGGATGCGTCCTTGCCCCGCTTCTCGTCAACATTTATATTAATGAGGTTATAGATGAGATCGCCAAGAAGTGTATCAATGCACCTAGACTGGGCAGTGATAAGGTTCCCGGTCCTATTAGCCACCGATCCAACGGGACTCAAACATACCCTAAGTTTCATTATTCATGTGGGCAGCCAACTACAGCTGGAGCTGAACAAAACCAAAATGAAGATTGTGTTTTTAGGCTGGAATTTAGCAATTGGATCTGGGGGCGGACGGCCATAAACTTGAGCAGTTCCTTAACACGATTATCTGGGCACTAGGGTCCATGAAAATGATTCATGGCAAGCACAGTGCACCAAAGCGTGTGTATCCATTGAGACAAACAGTGGGGATCTGGGAAGGTTTGCAGCTAGACACTGAGGTAGATCCGTGACCCCACCTCCAGAAATGTACAATCTGCAGGCACTCCAGCAACACTTTATGAGGTATGTATTTGGGGGTACTTAAACTGCCAATCTCCGATAACTGTTGAGAATAAGTTTCTGAAATTGCTGTTGAGGCTTCCCAAGAGCTCGCTAAGTGCCCCACTGCATATGAAATCCGCCCTATATCCAATATTGCTCTGTTTAGACCAGTTTTATACTGGGTAAGAATCTGGAGCACCCCTGAACTAGGAGAAGTCCAGGGGGGCATTTTCATACGTTCTTGGCTCGGAGGGGGGACGTTCCCTTATGTCAGGGTTGTCCAACTCCAGGGCTCGAGGGCCGGATCCATGTCGTTTTTTTCAGGATACCCCCTCATTAATATACATTTGCATACAGTGATTCTAAATGCATGCACTTTTTTTTTCTCACAAATATTA
The DNA here is from genome assembly GCF_040938575.1 of Ambystoma mexicanum. Taxonomy (NCBI): domain Eukaryota; kingdom Metazoa; phylum Chordata; class Amphibia; order Caudata; family Ambystomatidae; genus Ambystoma; species Ambystoma mexicanum. The sequence continues at coordinate 278,108,091 of NC_090929.1, read as the reverse complement.
ATTAGGGATATCCTGAAAGCCTGTCAGGGTTCCTGCGCTCGAGGCCTGGAGTTGCACAACCCTGCCTTAAGTGGACCATTCATGTCAAAAAATGGGTATTGGCATGAACCTCCAAAGCCTATGGCGTGACCCAAACTCTGTGAGAAGAGGGAGCGAGATTGAAGTGTCTAAAGCCGTGAAAGAGCTATCTTGGAGAAGGCTACAGGATTCTTGTTTTTTTTCAGCTGAGAATAAGCCAGCTATACTTGCTGAACAAACAAGCTCCCGGGCTCCAACCATATCTCTATATAGTTACTCCAGCGCTTGCCTGGTCTCTCTTTCTGGAATTCTGAATGGGTATATTGATGGTGAGGACGTTCACAAGCAGCGGGTGCGGCTTAAACCCTGTAATTTGCCCCACTAGTAACACCACTTAAGAAACGTTTTTAGGCTTTTTGTTGTTCTGTAATGGTTATAGAGAATTGAAAACTAAATACCCAATATCTCTGTTTAAGCTGCTTATATTCACTGCACATACGATGCCCTGACTCTTTACAGGGCGACGACTGATCTTAATATTGGTTATATTGTTACCCAATGTATTCATCAAGCATGGCTGGTAAGGAAGCAATTGGTTTCCCGGATGTTTATCTTTGTTGGGAGTTATCGTATCGCCCAGCAATCTATTATTACTCCCTGGTGAAACATAGCACCACCATTGGGACGTAAGTGTTTTTTTAATCTATCTGTTCTTATTTTTATTTTTACATCGTAAGCGCTGGTTTTGTTCTGATTCACTTTTTGTATTTTCATGAATGTATTATAATGTATGTATTGATATGCTGACGACTGATGTCGATTGAACTGAACTTGAATATATTAGAAAATCATACATAAGAAGTATTTGTATTTTAAATGTCATAACCTTAAATGTGGCTTTGCATACACGTTGTGTTGCTTACTCTGCAGTGAATCTCATGACACGAGGTCTCGTACTCGAAAAAAAGAAATAGGGAGGCCATCTTGCAAAAAACAGACCTCTTTATCTTTCATCAAAGTAATACATTACGCCCACCATAGTAAAGGGGTAACATGCTCTAGGCTTGCAAAACAACAGCCAATATGCCTAAATACAATTTTTACTTGGTCTTGCTAGCTTATAAAATGTGGGAGTTGTTCACATGGTAGAAAGCCCTGCTTTCAGAAACAATACAAAGAGGCTTGCTTCAATTCGGATTTCACCTATAACCAAGGCCACCTACTGGAGCTCAGCTAAGCCTTTCCCCTTTGTTGAATGAAGAAGCAGGCATACTACCACGGCCTGTTCTCATGTAAGTACGTTTTTTCTGCCCCTGCTGGTGCAACTTCAGCCCAGAGGCTGATTTTGCTTTCCCTCACCCTCCCGGCTGAATCCAACACTCACTGCCCCCCGCCCCCTCTGCCTGCTCCCATGATGTCTGATTGGTAGTTCCTGAGGGTCAGCTGACCCAGAAAGCACACCAGGAGCCAATGCCAGCTGCTAGTGCTAAGTCCAACCATTCCCCTCTGCTCAACGAAAACAGAGGCTCACATCTGAAACCCGCTCATATGTAAGTATGTTCTACTTTAGCCCAGAAGCGGATCTTTGCTTCCCCTCACCCTCGCAGCCAAATCCAACGGCACTGGCATCCCGTGTAAGTAAGGTTTTCTGCCCCAACTGGTGCTACTGATTTTGCTTCCCCTCAACCTCCCGACCAAATCGAACGCCATTGGCGTGAATACCAGGCGAGCCCCTTCACTGCCTTTCCCCCTCCCACTGCCTGCCCACCTGAGGTCTGATTGATGATTCTGGAGGGTCAGCTGACCCAAGAAACACACCAGGAACCAAGACATGCTTTTCCCTCTGCTCAATGAAGAAACAGGCTCATTGCCACGACCTGCAGCCATGTAAGTATGTTTTTCTGCCCCTGCCAGCGCTTCATCAGCCCAGAGGCTGATTTTGCTTGCATTGACCCGCCTGGCTGAATCCAATGCCTTTGGCGTGTATCAAAGGCCAGCCCCTTCACTGCCTTCCCCCATCCCTCTGTCTGGCCCTTAAGGTCTGATTGGTGGTTCCTGAGGGTCAGCTGACCAGGACAAACACCATTTTAATCGGGTGTAGGCCTCTCTCCCACTCTGCAGTACTTTTATATCTTGCTATGCTCAGTCTTGTACACAAATTGCATTGTTAGTTAGCTGTGTTTAGTCTGCTTATCATACGTAGACACCAGCTACAGTAGGTAACCTAGGCCCATCGCTACAGGACTCTCAATTCTAGACCCCGACAAATAAGCAATTCTCACAGCCTACGACATGTATTCCTCACACTGCTAGCGTGGACCACAGACACGGCCAAACATCCATGCATGATAGAACACGTCTTCGTCTAAGCACATCCGGTCCAGTTTCACACATAGCCATCCAGACTGAAACACCTGACGTACCACTACATCTCTGCACTAGTATACAGCGACCACCACCCTGTATAGCTGGCCTCGCATAGACTCTCTCAACAACAGAAATCTATCTCTAAACTCATGAGCACCCACCCATGTGTCTGACCACTACTGGGCTACTTAATCGAGCCTTGCAGCCACCCAAGTCTTAGAATGGCAAATATGCACACACGCATCTAAGCTATTCCCCTAGAATCTATAACCACATTGAGTACGGTCACCAAGGGCGTTCAACCAAGGAAAAAGCACATTGCGGCCACATAAGTGGGGAAAGAGCACTATATAAATAATAAAATACAATACAATACTTATAGTTGAGTCTTAGGGCAGCTTTGCCCAGGCAGCCAGTGAAGGTCACAGGCAAAGGGTGTCTTATTAGGGCCACACACCATTCCTGTTTGCCTGTTCGTCCAGACACCCCAGCCCTACAAGACACCACACACTAATGCAACTATCAGGTAAGAGACGCCTCATTTTTATCTTGCTTCTGTTTCTATTTTGCCCAGAGTGAATGAAAGGCAGAATGTGCTGCTCTGTTATTACACCACTATTTATGTTTTAGAACACTTGCATTTTGTCACAGACCGTCCCAAATGCAGGTTGTACTGCTTGTATGTTGCCACTACTTGCATTTTGCTGCAAGAGTGTTCCAGATATAAGGTTTGCTGCTTGTTATCTCACCACTGCTAGCATTTTGCCAATATTTTCAGTTTGCCCCTGGAGTGTCCCAAATGCAGTTTTTTCTCCCAGTTATCTTGCCAGTGCTTGTATGTTGCCACTACTTGCATTTTGCCCCCAGACTGTCCCAAATGTAGATTCTGCTGCCTGTTATCTCGCCACTGATTGTATGTTGCCACTGCCTGCACTTTGCCTCCCAGAGTGTCCATAATGTTTGTGCTGCTGCTTGTTATATCACCACTGCTCATATTTTCCCACTACTTGCAGTTTGACACCCCAGACTCTCCCAAATGTAGGTTATGCTGCCTATTGTATTGCCACTTCTTGTATGTTGCTGCTACTTGCATTTTGCCCACAGACTGTTCCAAATGTAGGTTTTTCTCCCAGTTATCTCACCACTGCTTGTATTTTGCAACTAATTTTATTTTGCCCCCATAGTGTTGCAAATGTAGATTTTGCTCCCTGTTATCTCGCCAATCCTTGCATGTTACCACTACTTGCATTTTCCCCCAAAGTATTCCAAATGTTTGTTTTGCTTCCTCTTATCTTGCCACTGCTTGGATGTTGCTAGTACTTGCATTTTGCCCCCAGAGTGTCCCAAATGTAGGTTCTGCTGCCTGTTATCTCAGAACGGATTGTACTCTTTCAACACTTGCACTGTGCCCTCCACAGAGTGTTCCAAAGGTAGATGTTGTTACCTGTTATCTTGCCATTGCTTGTATGTTGCCACTACTTGCATTATCCCCCTAGAGTGTTCCAAATGTAGGTTTTGCTGCCTGTTATCTTGTCAATGCTTGTATTTTGCCACTATTTGCAGTTTGCCCCCAGAGTGTCCCAAATGTTGGTTTTGCTCCAAGTTATCTCACTGCTGCTTGGCCGGATGCATGTATAAATCACAACAACATAACATTGTCTACCATAACATTACGCTGGATATTAAGCACCATTTACATGCAAATAACAATTCAAATACTGGACAAATCGGTCATGTTAGAAATGGACATAAATCAGCTTGAAATGAGTACCTGAAAAAATAGCAGTTTATTTTGGGACAGGCAGGATCATATAAAACATGTGTTTGGCTATATAAAATGCAAATGTTTCCAAAACCATGACATGGTGTTCCAAATATACAAGACCAAAGACAATATATTAATGTTTATTAATAATGACTACATTCCATAAATATTGATAATTCTGTCAATAGTCATCTCACAAATGTGTGTCACATATGCCTAGTGCAGTTTCATAGTGCCGTTCCGAAAATCCACATTTTAAGAATGGGGAAAAATGGCACCTGTAAGTTTAGGCAGATAATGTGAATTTTAATCTAAATTGCATATTACCTCCCCTGTCACATCTCCAAAAATATGATGAACCAGTACATTTAGAGTTGTTTTCTTTTGGAATTGTCAGATTCTTAAAAGAACCAATTGGAGAATTCTACCAATCCAAAATCCAAATGACATGTGACATAGCGTGGTAAAGTTTAACACTTACTTAAATTCCAACCCACAGAACATAGGAGAGAGGTCTGTGATACTGAAAGTATGCAGGGGGAACCTTTGCCCAAATGGAGGAGTTCTGGAGTGGGATAATACCTTGAGAGAAGGATGACGTTGCCCTGAGCCCTAGGCAGATTTCACCTGAAGTGGACATCTTTCCTTGATATGAATGAATGTAGAGACAAGAGGCAGTCTAGCCGACTGGCAAAATAACCTGATGGCTGTGAAGGTCCATGCTGCTTCTGTTCCTTAAGCATTATTATGTAAAAGTGAATATATAAAATGTGTTTAAAGATAGACCTTCAAGAGTCCTTCATCAGTAATTCCACTGAAGAGGTGTCACCACGACCGCTGGCTGTGGGCACGGTTCCAGGCCGGCAAACTGGAGGCGCTACACCAGATGGTGTCTTGGCCACACTGAACCTTACCCGTGGGGGGGGGGGCACCCATCGCGGCAGCAGCATTGGTGGCGTACCGGTATGGAGGCTGCCATGTTTTCTCTTCTGCCTATGCGCGGGGTCCACAGACTCAGTGTGCAGCATATAAATCATAGCCAAGCAAAATGTAACCCTGTATTTTTATACTTGTATTCAGAGACTGAGGTTATAAACCGGTGTGCAGCACGCCAGTCTGACAGAGAATTAATAAAATAAGACCTGCGAAGCCTAGTCATTTAAAACAAGACATATTGGGATAAAAAAGAGCTTAGCCAAGCCACTTTCATTTAATAGAACATGATGAAAATGTAAATGGATATTCAAATTTCACTCATGACGTAGAGCAGAAAGGGGAGGACCCTGTACTAGATACACCCCACTTGCAAAGTGAAGGGGAGAGATACTTATTACATTTTCACATATCCTTAAAATGTATTCCTATATATTGTAGATGAACCAATATTCTGTGGAATCTAAATTGATACCACAGTTTCCCTAAACTTAAGCTTGTAGGTTTTGATGTAACCTACCAAAGCATGTATCCCACGTACATGCATATACTAGAATCCAACCGCACAACATCTACACATGGAAATACAATAATATAAGTGGTTCATGTTGATGTTAATGTTTGTGAATTATTTCTCTGAAACCAATAATTGGCATTGATATTGGAGAAAGCAAAGTGACTTACATAATCTGACATCAATTAATGTTATCATGGAATCTTATTGTGCTGCTTAGACGTTTTGATGTACTATTTAGAGTTTAATGCTTAACAATAGACACTGACTTCATGTGAATGATTTGTGTGTGTTCTGTACCTTAATGAGATTTTCACAGGCCGGTAAATGTATATATTTGTAAAGAATCTGCCTACGTTTATGTGATAATGTGGTGACCTCTGCAACATAAACCTAGGGGACCACCTTTATCTTCAAGCCTTAATTGAAATAAAATAAGCATTTTAACTCCAAACCCAGCCTGTTGCTTGTCCCAGAATTGTGGGCAGGATTGTAAACAAAGGGCCACTAAATCAGAGGGTGCACCTTAGGTGAGTAAAACCATCTATTCACAATACATCTGTCATCATATTAGACAGGAGGTAGATCAATTGGAAAGAGAAAGCCAACCTTCCATTATTCAACGTCTTTGTATCCCTAATATCCATCGAAAGGAGTCCTAAATGTAGCAACTAGACTTTGCAGAGGACTTCGGAAGTTTGACCACACCACTCACCCAAAAACATATGACATCAACTATGCTGCAGAAAGCATTCTGAATAAATGGCACATGTCTTGAGAAGGGGAGATACAAAGGCATTAGCATTTGGGTTTGTTTAGTTGGTACTAGGCCTTAAAAATGGGTCTCATTATGAGTTGATTGTGTGGGACAATGAGGGAGTAATATGGCTGCATTACTGCAGAACCCAACTACGAGTTTGGGGGCAGGGTGGAGAAAAAACCTCCAGCTAGAATCTGGAGGTTTTTCCAACACTTTGCTGCCCAAAATCGGCAATTTGGCAGAATTACCGCCAGTGGTATCAACACCAAAATCCCCCATGGAGTCCTATGGACTACATCACTAGCAAACGCTCTTACAAGCACGGTTTCACTCAACACAGTACCCTACCCACTCACCAGAAAGGTAGAATTATAGATTGATTGGCAACACTACACTGTAACACTGCATGCAGCGACCCTCAACCCCTCACATGGTCAGACCATTACCTTATCCCCCTCGAAATCAACATCTATCATGTAGCTCCCAAAAAATGCCCTATGGCACCTGCCTGCCCGACCAGAAACAAACGTAACATTACGGCTGAGGCCTTGCTACCACTGGTCCTACCAGCCCTAAACGCACTACCGGCCAATGCTGAACTAAACCTACTGGTTGGCACCTTCAACAAGTCCATGGCCAATGCCATCGATACCATTGCCCCCCTGAAACTATGCAAAAGTAAACCAATAGCCCATTTAAATTCGTGGTACACGCCAGAACTTAAACTACTCAGGAAACAGAAAGCTAAACTAGAACTCATATGGAAAACTAACCCATCAGTGGAAAACAAATCCAACCTCAGGAATACATCCGCCCTATACAAAAAGGATATCATTTGCACCAAAAAATACTCTTACAACGTCAGGATAGATCAGGCAGGCTCCTCCACTAAAGAACTCTTCATAATTCTAAAGGAACTAGAGAACCCAAATCCACCCGCAGACACCTGCATAAAAGACAAGCCTTGGTGCACCAGCATCCAGAACACCCTTAACTCCAAAATCATAGGACTCCAAACTAAAATTGAGGACAAACGCCAACAACTCTTTAGTAGCAAGTCTACCAGCCCAAGCACATCCTCACCCACCGATCTTAATACAGGCTTCACCTTTAAAAAAGTCACTACTACAGAAGTCCAAAAAATAATCTCCTCCTTAAAACCATCTAATTGCAAAGGGGACAGCTGTCCCTCTCAGATAATAAAAGATGCAGCCAGAGACCTCTCCCCTTTCATCACTAAACTTATCAACCTCTCCTTCGGTAATAACTCAGTCCCTACCAACCTAAAACAATCCTGGGTTCTCCCCCTGCTAAAAAAATAATCACTCGACCCAGCCATACCCACCAACTATAGACCCATCACAACTGTTACTCACCGGCCAGCGAATGGTTCGGGCAAGCGACCAGGAAGGAAGCTGAAAATCCAGGATATCTGCCACCTCGTATTCGACATCGCCATCCACCTTGATCGGGGGAGGACGAGTAGGCAAACGAGTAGAAGGCGGGCAAGGCTTGACCAGGGAAACATGAAAAACCGGATGCACTTTTCAAGAAGAAGGCAAAGAAAGCTGGACCGCAGCTGGACTAATCACCTCAGTGATGGCATACAGACCCACGAACTTGGGAAGGAGCAAGCATTTTCCAGGGATCTTCAAGTTACGAGTGGACAACCAAACTTTCGTACCCACTTTATAACTGGGAGCAGGAATCCTATGCTGATCCGCATATTTTTTAGCCTTAACCTGAGCATGGAGGAGGTGTTCCAGAACAGATTTACGAACAGATTTGAGATCCCGAATACAAGCTTGTGCAGCCGGGTTGTCAATAGGAAGTGTAGGATCCAGGGGCAAAGACCGAGGATAGTAGCCATACAAAGCAAAGAAAGGAGAAACACCAGAAGCCGAATGCCGTGAGTTGTTATAGGCGAATTCGGCGGGTGGCAACATCGCCAACCAAGATGACTGGAAATGAAGACAGAGACAACGCAGGTATTGTTCAAGAGTTGCATTGAGCCTTTCGGTTTGCCCATCCGTCTGCGGGTGATAAGCAGAACTGAACCTGTCATCAACACCAAGAGACGATGTCAACGCCCTCCAAAAGCGGGACGTAAAGTGAGGGCCGCGGTCCGAAACCACAATGGAAGGGAGCCCAAAGAATCAGAAAACCTGTTTCAAAAACATGGAGGCCAATATAGGTGCGGAAGGCAGCCCGGAACACGGAATGAACAGTGCCATTTTAGTGAATTAATCGATGACAACCCAAATAGTATCAAAGCCATCCACAGAAGGTAGATCGACTATAAAATCCATAGAGACCATATACCACGGTTTATGTGGCACTGGAAGAGGCTGCAATAAACCCACAGGTTTAGATCTAGAGATTTTAGACTGAGAACATATTGAACAGGAGGCCAAGTAATCGATTACGTCACTTGACATAGAAGGCCACCAAGCCCAACGGCGCAAAGAGTCAAGAGTCTTTTGTTGTCCCTGATGAGCCGCCATAAGCGAATTATGAGACCAAGCAAGTGCACGTAAACGCGCATCACCAGGGGGTAGAAACAATCTGCCCTGGATGTAGGGCAAACCTTGCACTATATCGAGGTTGAGAGCCTCACACTCCCTTGCATGTGAGGAGACCCACTCAGAGATCAGGGAGCGTAGTGGAGGTTGGGGAGTGCACCCACAGACCACTCTACAGGGTAGCAAGAGAGAGTGATCGTTAGTTTTACCACCAGAATTAGAAGACAAACGTGACAAAGCGTCAGCACAGGTATTGAATCGGGCTGGCCGATAAGTAATGGTGAAGTTAAATTGTGAAAAGAAGAGAACTAGCAGTAAGAAACTTCATGGACTTAAACGCAAGAAGACTCCGGTGATCTGAAAAGACTGTGACAGGATGACGCGCACCCAGCAAATGATGTCTCCATTCAGAAAAGGCGTCCTTGATGGCCAACAACTCTCTTTCCGTGATAGGGTAGTTCTGTTCATATTGAGTCAACTTCCGTGAATGAAAAGCGACAGGATGGATTTCACCTGAATCGGGACAACGCTGGGACCGTACTGCTCCAATGGCGGAACCTGAGGCATCGACCTCCACTAGATATGGTAAGAGCGGATTTGGATGTTGCAGTACTGGAGCAGTCAAGAAGGCGGCTTTCAGAGCTTCACAGGACTGTTGTGCCTCTGGACTCCATTGGAATGCCCGTTTAGAACTGGTCAATGCTTTCAAAGGAGCTGAGATGGATGAAAACGAGTGAATGAATCGTCTGTAAAAATTTGAAAAACCCAAAAAGGATTGTAATGCCTTGGTATCAGTAGGCACAGGCCATTCGAGAACAGCTCTGACTTTAGAACGGCTCATTCTAATGCCGTGATTAGTAAGCTCGTACCCTAAGAACTCCACTTCAGTAGAATTGAATACGCATTTTTCAGCTTGCTTTAACAAATAAATGATTGTCTCGTAGTCTCTGAAGCACGAGACGAACATGGTCAATGTGTTCCTCCATTGAAGAAGAGTATATCAAAATATCGTCTAAGTAGACAATGACAAATTGATCCAGATAGTCATGAAAAATATCATTCATGAATGCCTGGAAGGTAGCAGGCACATTACATAGCCCAAAGGGCATCACCAGGTACTCAAACAGTCCATACCGGGTCTTGAAGGCTGTTTTCCACTCATCCCCCTCTCGTATTCGAACAAGATTATATGCACTTCGAAGGTCTAGTTTAGTGAAAACTGCCGAAGGTCCAAGCTGATCTAAAAGAACAGATATCAGCGGAAGAGGGTATTGATTCTTTACAGTTATAGCGCTCAAGGCCCTGTAATCAATGCAAGCGTGAAGATCGCCTTCTTTCTTAGGGACAAAAAAGAGGGGAGATGCCGCAAGAGACTTAGATGGTCTAATGAACCCGGTGACCAAGGCCTTTTCGATGTATTCCTTAAGTACTTTGTCTTCGCCAGTGTAAGCGAATACACCCTTCCTGCTGGTATCTTAGCCCCTGGCACTAAATCAATAGGGCAGTCGTAGGGTCTGTGAGGGGGCAGAACATCTGCACCCCCTTTGTCAAAGACATCCCGGAAATCACTGTATTCTGAGGGAACATGAACTTCCTTGGTAGTGGTAATAGCACCGATAAATGCATTGGAGGCTGCCAATGCCTGACAAGAAGACACCAGACACACATTCGAGTCCTGAAAACATTTTTCATTGCAGACCGAGGAAGTAAATTGGACAGTTTTTTCAGCCCAATCAATGGCCGGGTTGTGATAGCGTAACCATGGAACTCCCAAGATGACCCGAAATTGGGGTGCTTTTATCAAATCAAAGGAGATAGTCTCCACATGTCCGTCTTCTGTTTGCATACGGACAAGAGACGTGTTTTGGGTTACCATCCCAGAAACCAGAGAAGTGCCGTCCACTGCGTGGACCGCCTCTGGTTGGGCCTTATCCAATACAGGAACCTTGTGATTGATAGCGTAATCATAGTCCATATAATTCCCTGTTGCCCCAGAATCGATGATAGCCAGAGAAGAAAAAGAAGTGTCAGCAGTTGCAGTAAATACTACCGGCAAGGTGACAGGGGTGGAGGCAGTACCATGAGAGTCCAATGATAAGATTCCCGGCGTAGGGACTCTGTCTATCGTCGGGATTTGGCGTTTCCCGCCTTCTTGTTGGGTTTCTTTGGACAGTCTTTCCGCGGGTGATCGGCCGAGCCGCAATACATACATAGATTGTGATACTCACATTGTGCAGGGGTTAGAGGGCCCCGCGCTGCCCCCACTTGCATTGGCTCTGGAGCAGAAGATTGTGTTGGAACAGGGTCAAAGGTGGGAGTTAAATTTGCTTGTGGTTTATGCTCCCCCTTCCTTTCTGACCTTCTGGCGTCTATCTGCAAAATTAAATCCAAAAGTTCCCCAAAAAACAGTAGGAACCACGGGGACAGTAGCTAGGATGTCTTTTATTTCTTCAGACAGCCCTTTTGTAGAATACTGCCGACTTCTTCTCCTCAGGCCAATCTGTTTCAGCCACCAATTGGTTGAAACGAGTAAGGTAGGTAAACAGAGAGGAAGTGCCCTGGCGTAGATTCAAAAATTCCAGGTCTGTGGCCTGTGATTTGTAGCGGGTATCAAAGACCCTGTTCATGGCTGTGATAAGAGCGTCACAGTCATATAGAACGTAACTGTTAGATTCAAGTAGAGGATTAGCCCAGGCAGCTGTCGTCCCCCCTAGATGAGAAAGGATAAAAGCCGCCTTTGTCGTGGAATTGGGGAAAGCAGTTGGTCGGCAAAGAAAGTGTAGTTTACACTGATTAATGAAAGTGTGAAATGCTCCGGGGGGGCCAACAGAAATTGTGTAGCCACGAGCACAGGGTTTGCGGAGAACCCGGAGGCGGCAGCCGTAGAGGCGCCAGAACCTGAAGCCGTAGCACCGGAGGACTCTATGCCCAGAGTCTGAGGAGTTGGAAATCTCTGCAGACTGTCAATCCTGTGATGCAATGCATCATGCGCTGCCGTCATATCCGTACGGAGTTCAGACACCAAGCGAACCAAAGCGTTCAGAGGGTCCGTCTCATCCATGGCTTCTGATTTTGTTACTCACCAGCCGGCGAACGGTTCGGACAAGCGACCAGGAAGGAAGTACTGGAAGTTGATTGCAGAGCTCGAGATGTAGCCTCCACCTCAGCCTCCTCTCTGTTGAGAGGAAGCTCTTTTTGATGATATGACCCTCAGCTGCACTAAATTACAGACTGAGAGACTGATCACCCAAAAGAGCGGGGAGAACACACCGCCACAGACCCAGCTAAAAGAAAAAGACAATTTGTAAATGTTTGGAAAAAGCAAAGATCATCAAAAGAGAAAAGCCTCTCAAAAGCAGAAAGTACCTGGGTCACCCACTCCCCTTATCATCGAAAAGGAACAGAAATGGAATTTCCCCTGAAAGTACAGAAAAGAGATTAACTTCTATTTTGAGGATTCTGGTAAGAAATAATAGATTCAGATAGGAGTCAATAAATAAAGTGAAGGAAGTCTTACCAGAAGGGATTGAACAGGAATTGAAATAACCTAAACTAGAACAACAGAGGTAGAAAACAATAAACATGAAGGTTAGTAGGGAAGCTATACCCGGGCGGCACGAGGGGTGCACACTTCTCAGCAAGGCGTCCATGTGTGCACTTTCAGAAAAGAGTTTTTGTGTATAATCAGCAAAGCGTCCTTGCGTGCACTTGAGGGAGCAAATCCAAAACCTCGGAATGGAGTCGAAATCCACAAAAGAACACTGGAATTGGAGAAAGAACAGTACCCAGTACTTGGAGTCATCTGGGAAGGTGAGGAAAACCAGTTGAAGGTGGTGGTAGGTAAATCAGGACAGAAGGAAGGCAATCCAGTAACAGGCAGCGAGATCCGATACACAAGCCGGCTAATGACAGTACAGAATCAGGAAGAAAACAATCCGTAGGACACGCAAAAGTCCGGTACACAGGTAGGCAGAAAACAGTACAGAATCAGGAAACAAGCAAACCGTAAAGCAGGCAAGGGTCCGGTACACAGGAAGTCAAAAGTGTTTGAGAACTCTCAAGGCAGTCCATAATTGGAGAAACAGGAATTGGTACACGGGAAGGCTGGAAGACACAGAAGACGAAACTTCAGATGCCGGTTGCAACTTTAATCAGAAGCAGCGTCCTTACCGCTGCAGTGCCTAATATACTCAGGCGGCGGAGCGCCGTAAGCCCGTCAGAGCTCACGTTCCGAACTAGTCGGAACTACACGCAAAAAGTAGGTTTCCTAGGTTGTCGATACCTTTGATGTTGTTGAGCCCAATCTCCAGGGTAACCGCCACCAAGAGAAGTAAGGGGCTGAGAAACGTCAAATATTGTGGCGAAGCGTCACAACTTTGGTAGGAACCTTGGTGGCTTGTTTCACCTGGCGTGATGAAGAGGTGCGCGGGTCACTCAGACCCCGATGTGTGACAACAACTGTCCTATTCCTGCTAAAAATACTGGACAAAGTCGCTTACCTCCAAATCCAGGAGCATCTAGAATCCAACCAACTCCTAGGTATACGTCAATCTGGCTTCAGACCTCTAAATGGTACAGAAACTGCCCTTGTCGACCTCAAAAGCCAGATTGATGAAATTAAAGACAAAGGCAAGGCCGCTATCCTACTCCTACTAGACCTCTCGGCAGCCTTTGATTTAGTCGATCATGAAATCCTTTGCAGCCACCTATCTAGCGCAGCACATTTCTCCCCCTCCGCCATCTCCTGGATACAATCCTTCCTAGCGAACAGAACCACCATTTTTTGTGGACATGGGAGGTGTTTTTTTTGTTTTTGTTTTGATGGGGCAAAGAGGTCATGGGAGTCATCCACTGAGGAGAGAGTGCTATCCAGGCGCTGGCTAGCTTATCTATTACCTATCAGAAGATTAAGGGGTTCTAAAGTAACCATCTAGGCTTAGGAGTCCAGTTTTTGACAGGGGGAAAAGATTGTCATTGCTCAGTGTAGGTGCAGCAGAGGGGTGTAGGCAGGATGTACCATGAGAGGCACATTCTACCTTCTTTTGTCCAGGCCAGACCTGCTTCTCCGGCCTCACACATTGGCAAAATGAATATCAAGTCGGAAGTACACTGCTGTATTTTCAAATCACCTTGATAAACTACTCAGTCCATGGTTCAGGCACCAAGCACATCTTTAAAGATGTCTCATATGCTTTAAAGAGAATTTGAAATGAAACTGGATGATCTCGTACCACACTACCTCCAGGGAGACATTGAGGACAAGCTGAGGGAATCTACTGGGACACAGAGGGCAACTATAACATTGCTTCTACTATTTTTCAACTGTGCCTGGCCCAGGCGATCAGATGCCCAATGCCCTCTGAAGTGTGTTGAACAGAATCATATAAAGAAGGTGGCTTAGGCTCAGGACTAGAGGCTTGCCGATACTGTTAGTGTGGGAGCAAGTTAAATTATTTAGGGCAGGCCCAATGTTATCTATCTAAACTTAGAGAAGGGAATGAAGGCAAAAAGGGTCTAGGCTCACAGACTGCTGGTATGGAACTGTGGCCAGCCATATCTTCCCTAGGCAACCTTGTGGCAATAGTATGGAGAATAAGCGAATCATCAGAGCAGAAGGGGACATACTGCAGGACAACCACACAAGCACAGTGAGAGAGGGGTGTGCAAAGTTGTTGTTTCCACCAGCTTGGCTTAACAATCGTTCTTCTGATTTTAGAGCTACATACGTTTTCCATCGTTTCTGCTTTCACTGATGGCAAGGGTGTTGTCCTGCATGATTCATTTAGCAGAAGACATTTCTAATCAATTATCCTTGTGGCTGAAAATCATCACACGTTGTATCTGCATGAAGTCGTTCACAAAAATACAGTTGTGCTGAAGAATTGAGAAGCATAACCCCATCTGTGAAGTTCACTGCTTGCTAAAGTACATTCGGCAAAAAATAAAACATGTGTACCCACATTTGCAAACTTTATTACTGCTAAAGTGCATTTAGCAAAAAACAAAACACAGAGAACCACATTTGAGGAAGTGTATTCACCCTTAGTGCACACGACAAAGGTGAAAGCATAAGTCTATATGTAAGACGACAACCCACGCAAATCTGAGCTCAGTCTGGGGCTTCTGCTTACACTCTGTTGAGGACTTTTCCTGGGAAGTTTGTAATGATTTTTTATGGAGAGAATACTTAAGGGATATATGTTTGGTGAGGTGGGGGGTGGCTTGTCTCATATGCTATGTGGCATGTTGCATGCTCCATAATGCGGGAGTGGGTTTGGAGGGCATACTCTCTCTAAAAAAGAAAGTACATGTGGGAGAAGGTATTCTTGAAAACAGGCTCATCATCTCTGGAACGATGCGTTCCACCGTTTGGGCATACATGCCTGGAAGGTTCTGAAACCAAGGCCTGTAACAAAAGGCAGCATTAGGGAAGAGTAGGTCAACTGTGGGATTTGTGCATCATTTAACTGTGACCCTTTTAACTTACTTTTAAAAACGTTATGAAACTCTGTACTGTACTATAGTATACAAACTCCAAATTCTAAACTCTCCTATGCACAATCCTATTATATACTGTACTAAACTATACTGTACTATACTATATCAGATGGAAATTAGCAGGAGCCACAGCTGAGATCTTCCTGTAGCTGTGGGAAGTTATTGCAACATGCAGAATGTTTGCATGCATGCAGGAATTGTATTTGCAGAGGCAGCAGCCTTTAGCGAGCTACTGAGAACAAAAGGTAAAAAGGGGACGGTATCCTGGCAGAACCACCCTGCCAAACCTTCTGCCAAACATGTGGAAACATTGTAAAACATAAATGTATCATGATGGGGGCAACATAGGTCCACCTGGACTATGTGGATGCACGTCTATTCCTTATCGGTTCAAATGAAATATTGTACTTTCACATTTCAGGCAAAAGCTTTTTTTTAAAACCTTTTCAAACCCACCATAACTTTACTGGTGTTTGTTAAACATGCCCTAACCCTCCAATCACACAACTATCAGACTATGATACACTGATCATCCCTAAAAAGTGTGAATCCAGGTATGAAGTTGGCCGTAGGCTGTAGGCTTGAGAAATGTCTGTCACTGTAAAAATTAGAACTACTGTGTAGGACAAAGGCAATTTTTCTGGAGTGAAAAGTTGTATTTGATCTAATTTGCATACCCACAATGCCATGCAAATGTGGAGATGGTTACTAGGTGACATTGCAGCATATCTATTGATAGCAACATAATGTACAATAGATCAGATATCAGATTTAGCAGGAAGCAGTGAGACATTCTGGGCAGGTTGTGGTGGGGAGTAAATGGAACAGTTGCCGGGGGCAATACATGGGTGGACATACATAGATTGAGGCCAATCAACATATCGACAGTAAACATTTTCAAGTGCAGCTAGGTGGTAGGGCCAGCTATGTTAGAGAGGTGACCACGATGTAAGAAGCGCTATAGTGGAGAAAGAGAAAGTGGAGACAGAGTGTTTAGAGGTGAGGGAAAAATGTTAGTTTGAAGTAACTCATAGGCAAAGTGGCTGGCTTTCAATTTGGCTTTGAACAAATCGGTGTGGTCTGTTTCTCAAATGTCCTGGAGAAGAGAATTCCATGCAAGTGGTACAAGAAAAGAGAAACAACGGAAGATAGAGGAAGCACAGGGAGGGTAAAGTGCCACAAGGGTAGTAGAAGAGGCAGGGCAGAGATTATGAGAAGGCCTGTAGAGGTGGATAGGGGTGTATAGATCCAGTGGTGCCTTACCATAAATAGATTTGTGAACCATTGAGAAGACATTTAAATCTGGCACTGTTTTGCATCGTCAGTCAAACAGCCTAGTTAAGTAAGGTAAAGTAGGTGTGTAGTGAGCGAGATCAAAAAGAGTCCTGGTAGCAAAGTTAATGATCTCGTTGAGAGGCAGAAAACATAGTTGGGGAGACCAAAGAGGATGTTGGCAGACTAGTTCTGATCAGAGAAGACAATTGTGGTTAAGAGATGGTTTGGGGTGTTGAAAGGAAGGAGGGGCCTGATTTCCCTAATATTTAGGGGGTTGAGGTGAGCCACCCTTGCAGTTTTCAAGATGAAAGTAGATGAAAGTAGAGAAGGTGTAAGCAGAGTCAATGATGATGCTGAGGTTATTAGAGGAGTAGTGGTGGCTGTCAGTTGGGAAATTAATAGGTAGGGGAGGAGATGAAAGAGAGTATTGGGCAGGGAAGAAGAGAACCTCTGTTTTGGAAGCATGTAACATCAAAGCCATCCAATAATTAATCGCAGAGAGACTGTTTAAAATTTTGACGGTAGGAAGATTAGAGGAGAGTTCACAAAAAGAGAGATTGGCCGATTTGTGGAGAGATTAGACAAGGTCTTCATCATTGGTGGCATTTTAGATTTCCGTTCTTCCATTTCTTAACTTTTTTTCTGATTATATTA
The DNA here is from genome assembly GCF_040938575.1 of Ambystoma mexicanum. Taxonomy (NCBI): domain Eukaryota; kingdom Metazoa; phylum Chordata; class Amphibia; order Caudata; family Ambystomatidae; genus Ambystoma; species Ambystoma mexicanum. Next base: position 278,090,785 of record NC_090929.1, on the reverse strand, counting down.
TTAAGGTTATTTATTTGTGACTTGAACCTCTTGTTTCCTTTTCCTTTTGTTCTGCTTTGAGGTAACAGACTTTATATTTTTGACGTGTAATACAAATGTGTTTGCACTCCCCAGAGACATTTGGAATGTATGTGATATTGTTTGGATCAATTGTGTCACTAGATCAGTTTGACATAGAGAGTAAGCCATGTGAGCTATTGTGGTGGATTGTGTTGTTTTCTTTTTGAATAGCTTTTACAGGCTAAGGTTCTATTTTTGTATTATATTTACTTTTAATTCCAGATAATTCCAGACAATGTCACTCAGTACATTAAGTGAAACCTTGAATTTATATTGAAACCATATGGGTGAAGTACAGGGTCCATTAAAAAAACATCATATAAAAAAATATTGAGGCAAATGTATAGAACATACATTTTCTAGGAAGAGTCTGTAATGGTCCTGAATACAGTTCTGGTGAAGGAAGACATGCGTTTGAACGCAGATATTTGGCATTCTTTTGTTGTTGTGTTGTGATAAGTGCAGTTATTCTGAGAGGCAATTCTTTAAGTGTTGTATGGTTGCAGAATTAACGCTTGGATACAAAGATGGCATGGTTTTGGTATGAACATTTAGTAACCTGTAAAAAGGTTTGGGAAAATGGCCTCTCTGTCCCTAACGCTAAGAGGGGATTCTCTGCCTCAAAGAAATCTATGGAAAGTCTCAGGATGTCAAATAAATAGTCAGTCACTTTCGTGTCCCAAAAAAATGACTTCTGACCCTAACACTAATAACATAAAACTAATGTGCAAGGGTGTTATTTTGTAAACTAAAGTGGTAATGACATTCCCTGTGAACAGTAAAGTGCTCGGGTGGTCAAAACAACAAAATAAATATTCCAAAATGTATTACTCCAAGGATTAGTGGTTAGCTAATTTCCCCTTCATTAACTCTTGTCCTACTTTAGGAACTTGTCTCTGCCTTTTGTGGTTTCTTTTCCTTTTCTCATCTACATGATTTCCAGACCCCATATCTTCTTTGCATGACTGTTACTGTATTCTTGGTTTTGCATATGGGTTTGAGTCCCAGACTTCCAATGCTATTATACCAGCTTGGTGTACTCTCCTTCCAAGTGCATGTTTTCCTCTGATCTGGCTCTGTTTTTCGCAGAACCTCCCTGGCTCTCATATGGGTGTGGGTAGCAAACTCACAATGCGCTGCTGCAATAGCTTGATGTAGTCTCCTGCCAAGTATATGCTTCCTTCTGTATTGTCTCTGTTTCTTTCAGGGTCCCAGACCTGCATATTCTCAGGCTTTCATATGGGCACACATCCCAGACCCTCTTATCTCGTGTTCTGCTGTTGCCCCCCGATTCCTCCCAGACCGTCAGCAACTCTCGATCTGCCCACGTACCTGTTTCTGTGGTTTGCATCTCCTGAGCTCTGGTGATTTGCTCTGAGACTCTGGCAGTTTTTGGGCATACTCCCTGCTCGGCAGCATCTCCGCCAGTCAATTCATCTTCCTTGCTGGACCTTCTGTCTCCAGCTGCCTTCGGGTTCCTCTTCTTGTCAGTGGTTGCTCCACCAGTCCCTGTTCCCTTCTCGGGCTAAGCTTCTGCTTTCCGGCAGCTTGTCAGTGTTTGGGACACCCACAAGTTTTTTCGGGCAGCGTGCTAAGTAGCTCCTTCTCCCTGGACACCTATGCCCTCCGTTCACCTCCGTGCAGGGCATCTCCTGCTGCAGTCCCCTGTTCACCGGGTCGGCATCTCCCGGGTTTCCTCGTTGGAGACTGGCTCTTCCCATGTTGGTTTCCCTCTCTTATTTTATATTTCCTTTGACCAATAAAATGCTGTGAGAGACTAGGCCGTACACTACGGTTCACTAGAGTGATCTTCAGACTCCTGATCATCTTCTTCTTCATAGTACTTTTATTGGAGTCATATGGAAAGCAGTTTGTCTTTTCAGGGACAAACATATGAAGTTGGTTGACCTTACAATAAAAGATATGGGCAGTGGTTCGGAACAGGGAAGGAGAGTTTGGCTTGGGGAAAGAGGGCAGGTTTGACAAAGTGGCGGTATACTGCGTTCTCTCGGAATGGTCATCCCTAATCCAATAAGGGGCTTCCTATCCCAATTGATACTCCTTAGTGGACCACCCCCTAGGGGTCGATTGTACTGTGGACAAACCACCTTGGCCTCATGGGAAAGGTGTCACCCTAGGGGAGAAGGGACGACGTCCACAGATTTGTCACATACCTTTCCCCTAATGATGCTGGTTTCTTCATCTCCAAATGGAAAATTGTGACAGAATGTCCACATTACCTTGCTCTTTTCCTTTCCAGTGTTCTATGAGAAACCAATAAGGTTGAAGATCAAGAAACCAGCGCATAATTATGGGGTTGGTATCTTTGCAGAGACTCATCCATGTGAGGGGTGAGTGGTCAGTAACTAACCAGATCTTCTGACCTGTAAGATAGCACTTCAAGTACCCAACAGCCCTATTCTATGGCTAGAGCCTCCAGTTCAATTGTAGCATAATGTTTCTTTCTCGAGGCAAGAGCTGATGCTCTATTCCACTATACTCTTGGGACTAAACGGCCCCTACGCCAAACTTTGAAATGTCTGTCTGAAGGATAAATTCTTTAGTGAAGTTGTGTACCTTCAACAGAGGCATACTGCAAAGAATATGATTTAAAGTGTCAAATATGTTTTTATGGTGTTAAAGCAGGTGTTAAATCAGGACTGATCATTTGTATCTCATTTAAGTTTTTGCTGTTTGGCATTTCATAACTTGTCAGTAAGTCATGAGGTGATGGAGGAATAATTCAGTATACACTGCCTATAATAACCTACAAGGCCAAGAAAGTCTCTCAAATTCTGTTTAATTTTTGGTAGCAAGATCTCCTATGCTGCCCTGAATATTTTGGTTTGAGGTTGTACTAGCCCCTTTTCGACACAAAAATAAAATACTTAACGGCAGACTGAGCGAGACAAAAATGTTTAGGGTTAGCAATAAGACCGGGCTCTGGTATCTTCATAAAGTTGAAATAAGTGTTAATTCTAAAATTTACTATGAATGACTATGTAATCCAAGTAAACCCTGCAAAAACTAGAAAATGTGCAGAGCATCTGATGCATTAGTCTCTGAAAGGTTGAGGGTGCCTTGTGGAGACCAAACGGTAAGACTGTAAACTGAAACAGTCCAACAGGAGTGGAAAAGGCTGTCTTCTTCCTGTCTTGCGGATTCACTGACACCTACCAATAGCCCTTAGTTAGATCAATCATTGAGAGAAAAGTGGAAGATCCCAGTCGATCAATAAGGTCATCTATCCTATGAATAGGATAATTGTCAAACTGAGATTGAGCATTCAGCTTCCGAAAATCAATACAAAACCTTCACAATTGACCCGGTTTTGATACTCAGGCTATTAGCGAGGCCCAGGGACTCAGTGATGGTTCTATTATGTCAGAAGCCAGCATCTTTTCCACTTCCTGTTGGACTGTTTCCCTACATGTCTCAGGAATTCTATAGGGTTTTAAATTAACAATCCTATTAGGATATGTATGGATATAGTGGTGAAACCCCTTTACTCTTCCTAGTTTGCTGTCAAAGATGTTCGGGAACTGGTCTAAAAGGTTTGGATGTCCTGTTTTTATTGGACCAGAGATCAGCAGGAATTAAATTGACCCCATCTATCTCTTCATTTAGGAGACTGGCAATCATTACAGAAGTGGTTTAAACCAGATCTTCCCTCTAAACTTTTAAAAGATTGACATGATCAATTTGAGTCTTAGTCCTCCTATCTGGCTGTGACACAACAATTACAAGGGCCAGTTTGTTGAATAACCTCATAAGGACCGTGCAATCGGACAAAATGTTATGCTGCGAGGTGGGAACTGCAACAGCAAAGGAACGGCTGACTGCCTTTCGGTCATAATTGGCTTTTTGGTGCTCTTGGTATTTGCTCAAATGTGAATGTACTATAGATCTAGCTATGGCCATATGTTCCTTTAGATGTTCTACGGTCTGGAATAGGGGCAGTATGGCTTCTTGTCTCCCCACATTTCTCTTAGCATGTCAAGAACAACTCAGGGTTCAAGTCCATAGATGAGATCAAATAGTGAGAACCCCAGGGGGGGTCTCTGGAGTTTTTTGTACAGCAAATGGAGCCCATTGTATCATAATGTCCCAATTCCTCCAATCGGCTTTCACTGTCAGTTTGTGGGTGATACACAGAAGATCTGAAGGTTTTGATGTGTAGAAGTTGATTAACTTCAGCCAGAATATGGTTCCCTAATCGGTCAGGATTTATTCAGGAAAACCTACCTGTGACAAGAAAGGAAGAATATGTTTGAAGATATGATGTGTAGTGTTAGACCTTATTGGGAAAGCCACTGGATATCTTGATTAATAATTGACTATCACTAATATACAACTATTTTTCAATTTGAAAGATTCCAGAGAACCAACAATGTCCTTGCATTGGGCATCATTATGAGTCTGGTGGCAACCAGCCAGTTTTTCCAGCTTGTTTACTGCCGGACTCGTATTACCATTTCGCCTCTGTGACTCCTGGAATTACGACCCTGGTGTCCCGGGAATTCCGGAGGCAGAATTCGGTAACTCAATGGGAATGGGGAAGTGGAAACACCGGCACCATCTTGTGATGGTGCTGGTATTTCCACGTCCGCCTGCAGGCAGGACTCGAGATCAGGTGGTCCGGAAATAACAGTGGCGGCGGGTTTACTGCCACTGTTATTTCCGGATCGCCCGACTGGTAATGAGGCCCATAGTCTTCAAAAATGGACATCAATAACGGGGAGAGGTTGCAAAGAAACTGGAGGAAGAGTATGTGTGATGGTTTGCTGAAGAGTGGACAAGTCCCATTTCTTTTCTTTTGCCTATATTCCTGCCCATTAAAACTGGCTCACTATTTGCCCTTGGGTCTTAGCAGTTAACCCTATTATTCCCAGGCTTTCATATGTGTGTGTGTGTGTCCCAGGCCCTCTAATCTTGTGTTCTTCAGTTTTCCCTGATCCTCATGGACCTCCAGCATCTCTCAGTCTGCCTGTGTACCTGTTTGTGTGGTTCATGTCTGCCGTTCACTAGCTCTTCGCTCTGAGGCCCAGGCAGCTTTTGGGCTTTTTCACTACGGATGGCTGCATCTCTGCCAGTCAATTCTTCTGCCTTGTCAGAGGATGGCTCTTCCCATGTTGGTTTTCCTCTGTTATTCCTTTGTTATTTTGTATTTCCTTTGACCAGTTAAGTTCTGTGAGAGACTAGACCATTAACTCTGGTTCTCAGGAGTGATATTCTCACTACTGGTCATCTTCTTCTTCACAGTACTTGTATTGAAGTCATATGGAAAGCAGTTTGTATATCCCGGGCCACCAGTCAGGTCTAGACATTGGGGGTCATTACGAGTTGGGCAGTAAGGGGTTAATGGTGCCGGTAAATGTGCCAGAGCCGTCAACCCCTTACCGTTCCATTACGAGTCTGCTCGCGGGAACCCACTAAGGACGCCTAGTTTTACCAGGCGCCCTTAGTGGGTCCCGCAAGCAGACCAGGGTGCAAACAATGGGCCCGTTGTTAACGGGCCCGTTGTTAGCTCCCTCCCCATTCCCATTGAGCCCTGTGTGGGCTCAATGGGAATGCGGATGGGTTCATTGAATGAGGAATTATTGGGCCCACCAAGGTTGGAATGGCCCGGTAATTCCTCATTCAAGGAACCCGGACCCGGTTCCCGGTACCCGGTAAGGGGGTAGCCATGCCGTTAATAGCGGCATGATTACCTCCAACCTCGTAATTACCCCCATTGTCACTGGTTGGCAACAGGGCAACAGGGAAGGAGAGTTTGGCTTGGGAAAAGAAGGAGGGTTTAACAAAGCAATGGTATACTGGGTTCTCTGGGAATGGTGTCCCTAATCCCATGAAGGGTTTCCTCTGCAATGTTATCCTCCCTGGTGCACTGCCCCCTGTCGGACTATTGAAATGTGGACACATAGCCCAGTCCTCTTGGGAAAGATCTCCCCTAGGGTAGAAGTAACGACATGCACAGATTTATCACAGTGTTCCCGAGGATATATGAACCATTTCCCAAAAAGTAAACCTTAATTTAGGGTTAATGTGGAAATATGCTCATTCTCTGCCCAGGAGTACAACTGTGGTGATGCGCTTCTAGCTGAGCTTTCTTCCCTAAATGTGAGATTGCTTTAAAAATGAATACAGGTGAGTGACAAGTTTGTATCGCCACCAATATTTGAAGCTTTCACCAAGGAAACCCAAGGAACACAAAATGAATTTGTGAAAATCTGCGAAAATGAGTTTAATCTCTGGAATCTATCACTGCATGAAGTGTTAGGGAATGTGCCTTATCTAAAAATCAAAATCTGTCAATAGCACTGGTATGACACGTCCCAGTATATTACAAAATATAAACTTAAAGCAGAGATTGCAGTGATTAGTAAACCAATGGGGCAAATTTCTTCTTATCTGCAGCACTTTCCCTCCCTTCAATTAAGATCTGTTATGATGCATTTTCGTTTTAATCTACAAGAAACTAGGGACAATTGAGTATTGTGGAATAAACAAGGAACCTCAATTGATCAATGTAGATTCTTTGCTGTAGAGAGTGAAACCTTAAAGCATTTGGTGCTATTTTGCACTGAGCACAATGATGTGCGGTCATTATGCTTTGGTTGTTTTGTGAACAATACCTTTTAATCTTAAGGGATGTTTTTTGGGAAAGATTCTATATCACCAATTTGGTAGCACAGAAGTTTGCATTGATGATTTTTTTTTACAGATGATTCAATTGGTTAATGTTAAATGGGTGAGTTAGGGAGATTTTAAATGTCTGGAATTTGATATTGTTAATATGATGAATGGGGATTAGTGTTGTGTTATTTTTGTTCTTGTTTTTTCTTTTCTTTCTTACTTTGTATACTTTTTTCTCCATTCTTTTACATGCTTATTTTTGTGATACGGTTGTTTTCTTTTCTTTAGTTAAAGTTTAATATTTTAACCAAATGCACATTCCGTATGCGTAACTAAAGTAATAAACTCACATATCTGGGTTAGATAGGTGTTAAAAAGTCTGTCCATATGCAGTTCTCTATGGTGCAGAGGGTAGCAGATCCAAGCAGCATTAGTAGAGGATGATGCCGTCCTCTTAATTTTGTCAGTACGTGAGTGAACAGCAACAGTATGTGCTTACTCCAAATCCCTATCATCTTGTACAGGAAAGGTGAGATTGAGTTTGATTGTCGGGTAGAAAGTGTTGATTCATCTTCATTATTGTAAGGATTTCTACATTTTTGTTGACAAACAAATCCTCGTGACTCCGATGATTACCACCCAATTCACTACAAACAAATGACATCATATTTAGCAGATCTGCTCCAAATTGTGTTCCGTGCATTTGACTGAACTAGAAAAATGTCTATAAAAGAGGATAGACTTGAACCTTTGATTTGGTGCTCACAGGCAACAGATGGAGACACGGGAGAGGCCAGTGATATTTACTGTCCTGGGAGTGTGGTAACAATGGTGCGGTTGCTGGTGGTGAAAGTGGGACTGCTCTTTGTGGAGGTTGAAGAAGAGGGAATTTCTCCCCTACCTTCTTTAGATTGTGAGAACTCAAGTTCTGCAATTTGGTGCAGGATAAACATCTTGTATTTCCTAATATGCTGCTACAAAAGCAATAGAAGAGTAGACAATCAAGATCTGGAACTACTCATAGAAAACTATGTTTATGTTGATCCTGGAACGTACTAGTGAATGTCATTGGTCTGAACATTTCTTTTTTATTTATTTATTTAAATTTATATAGCGCGCAAGCAGCCCAGGGGCATTGAGGCGCTGTTACTTGCAATAACTTAGTTACATGGTACATATGATAGCGATTGTTGACACATTATGAGTAGTACAGGAAATCAAACTGTTGTTGCAAATATTGCATTTGGGCGTAAATTACAAACATAAATGATAAGTATTTGTGCTGATGTGTCGGTCCTTATGTGAAGAGGGTAGTTTTCAGTGTTTTGCGGAAGGTGGTGAGGGAGTCCTCGCCATGGATGGTGGGAGGTAGGGCATTCCAGAGGGTGGGCGCGAGGTAGTGGAAGCTGGATCCACCCGCTTTTACTCTTTTTACTAGTGGCACAGAGAGCATGTTGGTGTACGGGGATCTGGTTGGCCTGGTGGTGGTGACAGGGTGGATCCTTTGAGAAAGGTAGGCAGGAGCAGTGAAGTGAATGCACTTGTGGGTCAGTATCAGGGCTTTGAATACGACCCTTTCCTTTATTGGGAGCCAGTGGGCTAGTTTTCTGGCTTCAGAGATGTGTTCTCTTTTAGCAATGCCTTGGGCTGCCCGGAGAGCATTGTTCTGTATTACTTGTAGTCTCACTAAGTTTTTGTTGGAGGTTCCTAGAAAGAGTACATTGCAGTAGTCTAGCCTGGAGCCGGTGATGGCTCTGGCTATGTTGGTGCAGTTCTCTTTGGATAGAAAGGGCCTGATTGCGTTGATAAGTTTAGCATGATATGCAGCTGCGGATGCTATTGCGTTGGCTTGTCTATCCATGGATAGGCTGGAGTCCAGGTAGACTCCCAGAGTTTTGACAGAATCAGAGACCGGGATTTTAATGGAGCAATGGTGAAGTGGCTAAATTGGACATCTAGGTTTTTTAGCGTGTCGGGGGAACCTATCAGGAGGAGTTCCGTCTTGTCAGAGTTGAGGCATAGTCCGTTGTCAGCCATCCAGGCTATCTATCTTGAAGCATATGAAACAGAAGGAATTAATCAATGAAGGTAGGGTTATCATTCATTTCATCCTGTATTCTAAATTTTGAAGATGCTGTAAGCTAGATGAGCCATTTCACAATAACCCATTTCCTGGGATTAAAAAAGCTGGATGTCCCTCCTTCATCTTTAAGTTGCCTCAAATACATGTTGATAGCTTTTTACTATTCAAAGACGCACTGAAGGATATATAGGTTCAAATGACATAGGATTGAAACCTCCTGTATGAGGTTTAGCTTAAGAAAACTACTTGTGGTTTAAAATCTTCTGAGTGTTTTCCAGGTTTGACACAATGGCTGAAATAGCCACACATATTGTGACATGTGGCCGTTACATTGGCAACCTGTGTGTCATTGTTCAGGAAATCCTGTACTATCCATTGCAATTGCCATCTGCCATTGAACACACAATGTTGCTACCATTGTTGCTCACATCAAAGCCAATGGCCAATGCTTTTGTTCTAACACATCTCATAACCATGGCATTGAATATTGTCCTAATTGTTGCTGCTGTGGGTACCTTCTTCATTACAAGGATTAAAAGAGGTGCTTGATGTTGAATTTCTTTAGGCATGACATTTCAGGTAGTTGTGGTTGCCTGGCTGATGTTCAGTTCATTCAAAGAATCCCATTGTGCAGTGATGCCCATGTATGCTGTTGTCTGTCAACTGGTCCACATGTGCACAGTCACACGAATGGTGTGCATGATGGGCTTCGCCAGGGATTTTACATAATTACTAAACATGTTTTATGAACATCAGCCACTGCAACTATGGAACAATATGTTGGGATTGTGTACCTGATATTTTGGACAAAAAGCTTCTACACATTCCCAGAATTTGTCATTGTCCACCAACAAATTGGTTGGCAAGCTTTACATTATAAAACTGCACCTAGGGATGGTTTATGTGGTATTATGAACACTTGGTGAAAGAGTCTTCGTGTCTCATTACAAGGTTGGTGGTAACCTGCCGGTGTCACCGGCGGGTTGCTGCCAACCCCGTTAACACTCTTTCCAGTACCTGACTTCTCGGGCCACCGGTACATTACAAGTCATGGCAGATCGGGAAGTCAGGCACCGGAAAATGTTAGTCCCCATTCCCATGGAGTCCCAAAGGGACTTGGGACTCGGAAGCACTGGCACCGTTGCCAACTGTACCGGTGCTTCCGTGACAACTCTGCTTTCTGGGGCCATTGCGCCCGGCAGGTCAGACCGGCCAGGGACAAAGGGCCCGGAAAGCAGAGTTGTAGTCTGCCTTTCCAGAAAGGGTTACGGTACATTACTACTGGCACCCTTATTTCCAAACTGCAGACTTGTAATGAGGCCCAAGTTGGATTGTTTAAAAGACTGAGACATTGCTTCATAGAGGGGGCGGACACACACACACATACACACACACACACAAACACAGATTATATACATTTTCATAACATTTTACAAAATAAATATAAATGTAAATGGTTTATATTGTTTATTGCTTATATATATGTTGAGTGAAACAACTTTGTTGAAGGGATGTTATGGTACATTGCGCTAATAAAAACCTATCAAATTCAGTGAAGAAACATTGTTCAAGGGACGTTATGGCTCAGTTGCATTAATTAAAACCTATCAAAACCAGTGGAAAAAGTGTTATGGCTACAAGTAAAATCGAAAACCCCCAGAAATGTGCCAGTTATGGTAAGCTAAGCGACCATAACTCACGCCACCACTGTGCACTGCTAAGACTGACACCCATGAGATCACAGATTACATCACAAATGTAATTGATGACATTGAGGTAGTGGAAGTCCCCATTACCAGCTGCCAACGTGAGTCTTGTGTGTGGAGGCTCTTTACCACTGTTGGGGGGTAATGAAGGCGCATAAATCCAAGATTCGCTGCACTGAGTGCAATATGGTTATGGCAAGCCAGGGCTGTACAGCTACTGGACCACCTGCATGTGGCAACACCTGAGGTCAAACCACAAGGCAGCAGTTCGGGGGTCGTCCCCTTCGAAGGTGGTAGTAGGTTGAGCTCCTCTATCACATCCTCTGCATCTGCTCCTGTCACCACAAGAGATACACCTGTGGGGCATTGGAGCCCTGATCAGGCCTCACAGATCATACGCGATGCAGTTGACCCTTGCCTTTCGATGGTCACTGTACTGTGTATGTACTGCAGGGGGGAGCAATTCTGGAGTGCTTTCAAGGCTACAGTCCGGGAGCACGAGGGACACCGCCCCCTACCTCCATGAAGCCCACCAATATCTTCTTCTCTCAACCTGTCCCTTCGTCCCTGTGGTTGGTGCCCCTTCTCTACCCTCCCTTCCCTACCCTTCCTTGTGTGTCATGTACAAAAACATCCAGCAAATTATTAAACAACAAAAACAAAAAAAAGGGCTCTTTTCAGAGCCAACTTTCACAGTTCAAAAATTCAAATACCACAAAATAGATGCAGGACCCTGCACAGCCTGCGAAGTCTGTGGACAGTGGGGTAGTCCACGGACATTGAAAAAATTTGGGGCATGGTACAATCAAAAACATTGCACACTTTTGTGGGTGAAAGTGGTGGCTCTGAAAAGAGCCTTTCTGTGTTGTCTTTTTTGTTTTTGGAAGGTTTGAAGTGGGCAACACCTACTGCAAAAATGCTTGCTATAGTTGCAAAACGGTTGGCAAAGCATTATTGATATTTCGCAAAAAAAGCTGATTGCCAGCATCAGTAAGATGGACTCCATCTCTGGGAAAAATATTGGTGCTACGAAATGTAATGTTTTCATTGTGGAAGGACGACATGCCAAAATCTCTCAAAAAATGTGCAAACAGCCTTGTTGATATTGTGTCTCGCTTTCTTCATTTGGGGTCCAAATGAAGAAGAACGCACCCACATCTGTCTCTGGGCAATGCGAAAACAAATTACTCAGAAGTTTGGAAACATGTCCATGACTTTCCCAAGTGCCTCCTTTATCACAAACTGTAGTGGGATTCTGGTTACATGGCCTAAACTGTTCCCTCCACAATGAACAATTATAATTGCTGGATGATGGCACGTCACCAAAGGGGAACCAAGCCCACCCACTTCATGTTACGCACTCCATACCAGTGCACATCCACAAGATGAAATCCAAGATGTGCGGCCACTCCACAGTGCTCTGCATGCACCTGCAACCAATGTATCCACGAGTCCCCCAAAATCCAAACACTCTGCCTCCTGAAAGACACAGCCATAGCCATCTGCATTCCCCTCACCAAACAGACCCTGTGCCACACTCTCTCCTTGCACACCAGCCTCCACGGTGCCATTTCCATGCCTGCCATCCTCAAAAGCCACAGATGTGGCACGTGCGATCTGCGGACTACTGCAGTGTCCATGGATAAATCGCCCACTTTAAGCGGGTGAGGAGAGATATTTAACCCAGGATAGGAAATTTCCTCTCTAGTGGTGGCTCTGAAAATAGCCTTTATTATTTTTATTTTTTAAAGGTGCTTGTAAACAAACATCTTTTGTTTTGTATTTTTTGAGGGGGGTTTCTCTTCTTTTCCTCCTCACTGCTTTACATCAAGCTCTGCAAAGCATGCCTTAGATTGAGCATGAAAATGGCATTTCCTAGGGTGGACAAAGAAGTGTCATCTGCGGTGAAATAGTGCACACTAAGGGAATCAATGTTCTAATTGTGGAAATAGAACATCCAAGCACTTCGCAAAAATTGACACATACCTCTGTTAACAAGACACCTTCCGGCATTGTGCTGGGGACAGAGGACATTGGGGTTGTTGCATAGTGCTCTAGGTGGTATTTGTGAGAAAATCATGTTTGCACCAGGAAAAATCAGCATCAGTGCCTTCACCAACTCCTTCAGTGCACTGAGCAAACTTGGAAAACTAATGTACCCCAAATGCTCTCCTCCACAGTGCACCACTACCACATCAGGAGTACTGAAACTGCCCATGTCTCTGCAAAGTGCAAGCACTCCTTGCAAATTGCCACCAGGGACACTGTACCACAAAGCCTGCACTCCTTGAAAACCAAGATTGGCAGAAATACCTCTTCCCTTTGCATACCGCTGCAGATCACACACAAAGGAATCTCGCAGAATCCATACAGCAATGAAAAAATGTATTACCCTCTCCCCTGTAAAGCACAACCTGAACACCTTACTGACTAATTCCCACAGTCCCAATTCCATGCCAGGCATGCTGAGAAGCTCTGGATGTTGCTCCTGTCCGAGGACTACCGCGCTGTCTGTGGATCCCGTAACACAGGGCGGGTCTTCTTCCCTTTCCACTTCACTCTTTGCAGCACTCCCTTATTGGCTCTGTTAAGCAGTCACAAACCCATCTACCAATCACATCCAAAAACTCGAAATCTAACTCTGTCATCGCAGTTCAACACTTTAGATGTACTGTTGAACACTCAGAGTACAGGTCTCCTGTTATTCCAAAGCACCTCCTTCAAAAATACTGTAAAACTCTCCAGGATTTCTGCTTAAAATGCCCAGAATGCACACAGAAAACAAAAACTGTATGTTACCACAGCATGGCAAGTACATAGATTGCAAAATTGACAAAATACAGTGCGCTTACAACTACTCATTTCAGCACCATTTGAAGGAAAGCAAATAAATGCATGCGTACACTGGCAACAGCGCTATCTGTACATTTTGATAAATAAAGGAAAGGAACAGGCAAGGATTTCGGCAACATACTGCAATGGCACTCATGTAGAAAGCATCTATTTGTGGGAAAGTTAAGAAAATTGCAAACATACAATCATTCTTCTTTCTAATCTGTACATCTTTCTAGGCTTCTGCCTTTTTCCTCAGCCTACTAGGACTTGCACTACTCCATTTCCAATGCGAATAGTGCAAGAACAACTCACAGACTTGGAAAACTGCATCCCTGTAGGGCATACTTATCACAGCACCACTGGCACCCATACCAATGATGCTGATGCTCCCAAGTCCCCAATCCTATACAGTGCTGTACTATTGTACACCCATACAGACTAACATGTTCTAACACCTCACTTTCCAGGCCAACATGGCATGTAATATCCTAGTGACACTGGGAAGCTTCATGACAAACAGGTATTATGAATCTAGTGGCTACCTGTCTGCACCAACAGCAGTGTTACAACCATATTCATACTCACATACAATGTTACTAACTCTTCTTCCCAACAAATCCTCCTACAATGTAAAATAATGTGTTCTCCTAGTACAATTATTGTGCCATTAACACGCATATCCACTATTTTCCTTCTTTTGCAAATGCAGTGAAGAACAGCCTCCTGAAAGAGAGAAACTGCTCTACTGGAAAATAAAACCCAGAAGAAAGCTACTCTTCACATCCAACAAAGTAATTGCACTACTGCAGTAGTATTCTTCCTGTTACTTAGACATTGCACTGTTGTTGTAGTTTAGCCTGCAACATTCTATCCAACCCAACAGCATTTGCTTCACTCTTAACTCATTCCACCTCTGCAGGTCCACTCTCTGTATTCTGGTCTGAACACCAGTATTGTATCACCCACTAGATTTGTGAAAACATTGTAATGCCATTACTTATTCATGCACAGTACACTGTAATGCACACTGAAGCAAATCTTTCACACATCAACACACACAAATACAAGTAGAACCTTCCCAACCAGAAGTAACAGCCCATTTCACAATTACACACCCCTCTATTTATGCCTAACCTGATATTCAGACACTCATGCACAGTGCACACAAACAAATTGCACAACTTTGAAACCCACACTTTCCTTTTTTCTCCAACAGACAAAAGAGAATGCCTCCCAAAAATCAACTCTGTAGAAAACAACGCAAAAATAGAGCAGATAAAACTAAAAGCATGCAAAGGAGTCATTTGCCTCTAGCAGAGATTGTATGAAATGTTCAAACAAAAAAGCTTATACAGTCACTGATAAAACTGAACCAGCTAGCATGAAGAAAAGTGTGGGCCCTCTTCCAAATGTAAAAATAAAAATAAATGTATTAAGAAGAATACAACCACCAGTAGCGCTAGCACTGTATCTACCAATGTTAACAAAGCCACAGGTAAGCATTCCAAAAAAATCATTTTACAAAAAATGTTTCACTGTAGAGTCCTTCAGAACCTTATAAAAACAGGATCGAAATCACGCTCAACCCTTAAAACTTACTGCAGAAAACTGATCCTGGAAGCTCTTATAGACAGTGCAATGTTCTTCAAAAGTTAATTGTTTATATTCATTTTAAACAGAATGAAAACACTAACAAAATGAATTAGTAAACTACAAAAAGTACTTTGCAACATGCGCAATATCAACATAGATACCGTTGAAAACTTCTGTGCAGGTGAGTGGATTCACACAACCAGCACAGAGCCATATTTCAATGAAGAGGCATACAAACAAGAGCAGAGAAACCTAGCTCTGGCCGAGGGTATGAAATGGTAGACAACCCCATTATGGCAGAAGAAATGCTCATTTATAGAATATCCCCAACAAACTTACAATCAACTCTCCATTCCACCGAACCAATCCGTCCCATCTACAAATGGCCCTGCACCTCAATGTGTAACGTACAAAAACAATCCTTCTAATCTTTATGGCAATTCCGCAATCACTATGTGAAGCAAAAGAGAAAATGAGAATGAAAATGTTGCAAACCATTGACTCCGGTCCAGTGCGCAAATATACAGGACTGCAATGACATTCATTAGCCTACATTTCTGGGCCTGCTTGCAGAAGCATCTTCTACCATATCAAAATGTTAGCAACACAATATTCCACTATACAGAATCTCGTCCAGAGACTGTATTATGCAAAAAGTCCTGATTTAGAATGGGAGCATTCAAATCACATTCTCCTACAGGTCACAGCCAAAGAACTCCTGGAAGAAATAGACCACATCCAAAGCAAATATTTTCAAAGTGAAGAGTACTTACAAAATCCAGTAACTTTAGAAAAGATTAGCAACAAACTCTCAGATGCCAACCTTCTAGCATACATGTACAAAAAAGAAATATCAAAGTTTAAAAGCACATCTGCTGAAGTACCAAACCAAGTATGTGTGTGTTGCCGCAGAACTTTCTATACAAAGAGCACCAAAACTGTAGATATAGCATACAAAATAGAAGACAATGAGGAATCCAAATGGTTCCAATTAGCTCTCTACATCATAGCAGAAAACAAATCCAAAATTACTAACCCCTCAATACTTTGCACATACTGCACTACAAAACTTGATAATGCCAAAAGGCCTTCACATGCTACCACAAATAACTTGGAAATATTCCCACTTCCAAAACCACTGCAACAGGTTAATTTGTAAGAGAGCATTATAATCCAAACAGTACACCCATTTCAAGCTATAATAGACATTCAACCTAAAACAACCAAGTTGCCTCCTTCTGAATTACTAAAAGGCATTAATGGTAAAGTAGTGTTTTGTCTATTAGATCTTAAAGAAAGTTTAGACACTCTGGGAGTGCAACGGCCAAAAAATCAATTTTTGATTATCCTAGTGAATGGAATTTGGCAGCAACTAGTAGACTTAAAGAAGTTAGAGAAGCCCTACAATATCTTAAAGAGAACAATTAATACTACAAAGAAATAAACATTGATGAAAACCTCAGAGAATCCAGTGTAATAATTCAGTATTCCTCATCAACTGGCCAATTTGAACTTGTAGGTCCTATTACAGCAGCCAATATTTTAGACCAGTATACAATTCACTCAGTGCACTCCAAAGACAGCATAGACAATGCACTAGAAACATATCAAATGCGGCAAGCCAAAGGATCTCCAATCAGCATATGTGAAAAAAGTGTAGAAGCACAAGCCTTTCCTCTACTCTTT
Organism: Ambystoma mexicanum; assembly: GCF_040938575.1. Classification (NCBI taxonomy): domain Eukaryota; kingdom Metazoa; phylum Chordata; class Amphibia; order Caudata; family Ambystomatidae; genus Ambystoma; species Ambystoma mexicanum. The sequence continues at coordinate 278,074,186 of NC_090929.1, read as the reverse complement.
CCTACTGGAAAAGGAGAAAGGTGTGATGAAAGATGCACACATATAACTGCATCAGAATACGGCTCTTTACGAATGTATTCTGAAGACCCCAGATTCAGACAAAATGTAGAATACATATTCCATGTCCTGTTTGAAAGTGAATTAGCCACTTTGAGTTATGGAGTTGCACACATATTGAAAACAGGTTCAAATTTTTTAAACATGTCTGCTCTGAAACTACGTCAAAAAGGTGCAAGACAAAGATTGAGTTTTACAGTCAAGTATCACAAATCTCTCGGCAAACATGCGTAGTACAAAAGAATATTGGTTCCGATGTCACGCAGATGTACGGTGTATGCTATGCAACTTTGGCCCACCCACATGGTTTGTCACTTTGTCACTTTAAATTGTGCAGAGTATGCATGGGAAGACTTGCACGACTTCCTATGCACAGCAAACACAATCAAAGCAGGAATAGACATGTAAACACCAGGATAACTCTGCTCTGATGACCCAGTAAATGTGTCAAGGTACTTCCACCACTGCTTTAGTGCCATGCTGCACTTCATCTGTCATAAAACAATTCTTCCCCTCAGAGAAGTGCAACACTTCTTTTGGAGAAAAGAATATCAATCCAGAGGAGCACCACCTAAATTTGGTCAGGACAGTGATGCCACTGTTTTGCAATTCATTCAAAAATATGTAACCCGTGACATCCCTTCGGAAAGCACACATAGTAAGCTACATGTACATATTTTACGGTTTCATTTTAAGTGCGCGGAACGCCCACACGCTCGCCTACAACACGTATTCATGGAATAGAATAGGGGAAAAAAGCGCACGCTCAAACCAGCGCACAGGCACAAACACGACCGCCACAAGAAAGCAGGCGGTAGCGTCTCTGCGGCTGTAAGAAATGTGCGCCAAAAGGTGCGCCAACAAATCGCACCTATATACTGCCATGATGAATGTCCCATATTGTGGCCCTCCAGGAAAAATGACGTGCAAAGGGGTACCCACAAACACGGACACCCGCTGACAAAAAATAAGTGTGCATGTATACCGGGGTGCGCGGGAAGTCTAACACGCGATTTCAGCAGGGTACGTGCATCACAGGGGTTCGCGTGAAGTTTCACACGCGATCGGGCCTGGGGGAGCGGGCTACGTGTATATCAGGGGTTCGCGTGAAGTTCCTCACGCGATCGGGCCTGGGGGAGCGGGATACGTGTATTACAGGGGTTCACGTGAAGTTCCTCACGCGATCGGGCCTGGGGGAGCGGGCTACGTGTATTACAGGGGTTTGCGTGAAGTTCCTCACGCGATCGGGCCTGGGGGAGCGGGCTACGTGTATTACAGGGGTGCGCGGGAAGATCCAGGGGTGCGCGGGAAGTTCCACACGCGAATAGCCTGGGGGCGCGTGTATTCCAGGGGTGCGCGTGAAGTTGCACACGCGAATAGCCTGGGCGCGTGTATTCCAGGGGTGCGCGGGAAGATCCAGGGGTGCGCGGGAAGTTCCACACGCGAATAGCCTGGGGGCGCGTGTATTCCAGGGGTGCGCGGGAAGTTGCACACGCGAATAGCCTGGGCGCGTGTATTTCAGGGGTGCGCGGGAAGTTCCACACGCGGATAGCCTGGGCGCGTGTATTTCAGGGGTGCGCGGGAAGTTCCACACGCGGATAGCCTGGGCGCGTGTATTTCAGGGGTGCGTGGGAAGTTCCACACGCGAATAGCCTGGGCGCGTGTATTTCAGGGGTGCGCGGGAAGTTCCACACCCGAATAGCCTGTGCGCGTGTATTTCAGGGGTGCGCGGGAAGTTCCACACGCGAATAGCCTGGGCGCGTGTATTTCAGGGGTGCGCGGGAAGTTCCACACGCGAATAGCCTGGGCGCGTGTATTTCAGGGGTGCGCGGGAAGTTCCACACGCGAACAGCCTGGGCGCGTGTATTTCAGGGGTGCGCGGGAAGTTCCACACGCGAACAGCCTGGGCGCGTGTATTTCAGGGGTGCGCGGGAAGTTCCACATGCGAACAGCCTAGGCGCGTGTATTTCAGGGGTGCGGGGGAAGTTCCACACGCGAATAGCCTGGGGGCGCGTGTATTTCAGGGGTGCGCGGGAAGTTCCACACGCGAATAGCCTGGGCGCGTGTATTTCAGGGGTGCGCGGGAAGTTCCACACGCGAATAGCCTGGGCGCGTGTATTTCAGGGGTGCGCGGGAAGTTCCACACACGAATAGCCTGGGCGCGTGTATTTCAGGGGTGCGCGGGAAGTTCCACACGCGAATAGCCTGGGCGCGTGTATTTCAGGGGTGCGCGGGAAGTTCCACACGCGAATAGCCTGGGCGCGTGTATATCAGGGGTGCGCGGGAAGTTCCACATGTGATTTGACAGTGTGGGTCCTCCCAGGTGTACCCTGTACACCCTCCACGGCCCCTGCAGGCAGCCCACACCACAGGGGACTACCCTGCATCCCTGGTCATGTCCCGCAGGCAGCCCACCCACCATGGGCATGCCCCCCAGCAAAGGCACATGTCTCCTTGAACTAATGAACACCAACTCATGTCCCCTTGCACCCCCACCCCCAGCACTGTGGGGCACCTGCCAGCAGGCCCCCACCCATGTCCAACTCATGTCCCCCACCACCCCCACCCCCCAGCACTGTGGGGCACCTGCCAGCAGGCCCCCACCCATGTCCAACTCATGTCTCCCACCACCCCCACCCCCCAGCCACCAGGGTCAGCCTCCACCAGGCCCCCACTCATGTCTCCCACCACCCCCACCCCCCAGCCACCAGGGGCACCCTCCACCAGGCCCCCACTCATGTCTACCACCACCCCCACCCCCCAGCCACCAGGGTCAGCCTCCACCAGGCCCCCACTCATGTCTCCCACCACCCCCACACCCCAGCAGTGCAGGGTCACCCTCCACCAGGCCCCCACTCATGTCTACCACCACCCCCACCCCCCAGCCACCAGGGGCACCCTCCACCAGGCCCCCACTCATGTCTACCACCACCCCCACCCCCCAGCCACCAGGGCAGCCTCCACCAGGCCCCCACTCATGTCTCCCACCACCCCCACACCCCAGCAGTGCAGGGTCACCCTCCACCAGGCCCCCACTCATGTCTACCACCACCCCCACCCCCCAGCCACCAGGGGCACCCTCCACCAGGCCCCCACTCATGTCTACCACCACCCCCACCCCCCAGCCACCAGGGTCAGCCTCCACCAGGCCCCCACTCATGTCTCCCACCACCCCCACACCCCAGCAGTGCAGGGTCACCCTCCACCAGGCCCGCACTCATGTCTACCACCACCCCCACCCCCCAGCCACCAGGGTCAGCCTCCACAAGGCCCCCACTCATGTCTCCCACCACCCCCACCCCCCAGCCACCAGGGGCACCCTCCACCAGGCCCCCACTCATGTCTACCACCACCCCCAAACCCCAGCCACCAGGGGCACCCTCCACCAGGCCCCCACTCATGTCACCCACCACCCCCACACCCCAGCAGTGCAGGGTCACCCTCCACCAGGCCCCCACTCATGTCACCCACCACCCCCACACCCCAGCAGTGCAGGGTCACCCTCCACCAGGCCCCCACTCATGTCACCCACCACCCCCACACCCCAGCAGTGCAGGGTCACCCTCCACCAGGCCCCTACTCATGTCTCCCACCACCCCCAAGCCACCAGGGGCACCCTCCACCAGGCCCCCACTCATGTCACCCTCCACCCCCACCCCCCAGCCACCAGGGGCACCCTCCACCAGGCCCCCATTCATGTCTCCCACCACCCCCAAACCCCAGCAGTGCAGGGTCACCCTCCACCAGGCCCCCACTCATGTCACCCACCACCCCCACCCCCCAGCCACCAGGGGCACCCTCCACCAGGCCCCCACTCATTTCTACTACCACCCCCACCCCCCAGCCACCAGGGTCAGCCTCCACCAGGCCCCCACTCATGTCTCCCACCACCCCCACCCCCCAGCCACCAGGGGCACCCTCCACCAGGCCCCCACTCATGTCTACCACCACCCCCACCCCCCCAGCACTGTGGGGCACCTGCCAGCAGGCCCCCACCCATGTCCAATCCATGCCCCCCTGCACCTGGGTCCCAACATTCCCCAATCATGTCCGTAATGCCCATCCTCCCCTGCCAAAAGGCCCAACCAACTATCACACCCACCCACATATCACATGTCTGTCACACACAATGGCTGCAAGTGAATGACAAAACACCCAACATGACATGCCTGAAAGCAATGAGATGATACGACACATTGAAGATTAAAAAAATAATATGTATTTAACAGCAAGTAGAATGGAAATGAAATAAGAAAAAACACAAAGCAAATCAAACAAAACAAGATGAATGTCCAAGAAAATAATCTGAAAAATTAAAATAAGCCAATGAAGAAGATCATCCTGGGTCCATGAGCCCTACCAAATTAAACCTAACTATGACTACTAACTAAAAAGTGAACTATATACAAAAAAGTGGTGCATTGTCCAATCGCAACCAAAAAAAAATCAAAAAAACAAAGGAAACCTAACCCTAACTATACAACTGTATACAAAGGCAGCGGGCTATTCGGACGGCTCACTGGTTGTTGTCATGGGCCAGGGCATCATCGAACTCCTGGTCAATGGCTTGGAGGCGGGCATGTTCCCTGGCCCCGAGGTCCTGCAGGGATAACGCAGTGTCAAGCTCAAACTCCCTGCGAAGACCCTCGAGGCACTCAGCCCGCCTCAGCGCCCTCCGCATGGAGTCCTCCGCCCTGACCATCGTGAGCCGTTCCTCCTCTGCCCGTTGCCGCTCCGCACCTATCCGCTGGCACAACCTCTCCCACACGGAAGCCACTCCCATTCCAGGGTTCTCCTGCCCTCCGGCCGATGCCTGCACCCCTGATGTTGATGGCCCCGAGCCATGATGCCTCCCACGTTGAGCCTGCTGCTGCCTCCGACGCAACTGCCTGTGCCAGCACGACGGCATCCAGGCTGATGGAAACCACCGACGCCGTCGTGCACGTGCCCTGCCCGATGATGCCGTCACATCCTCCATCTGCTGGGGTCCAGTTGCTCTGGTGTCCACCCCTGCTGGATCTCTGACTCCCGACTGTGGCAGGGATGGGATCCCCACCGAGCTGGCTGCATTGGTCGGGGCAGGTCCACAGGGGGCCCTGGTGGCATCTGGGCTGGAAGACGGCAAGGAGAACGACTGGTGGATAGCCTGCACAGAGGAGGAGAGGGCCGCCACATTGGCCAACACATGCAGGAAACCCCCGAACATGGCCGATCCCAATTGGGCCACGTCGGCACGGTGCACTTCGTGATGACGTGCGTGCTCCTCCCGGGAAGCACGCACGGCATCACGAATCACAGCCGTGCGCATCGCGACCCCAATCAGGACCTTCTCCGCACGGCCAGGGGTTCCCACGTCCGCAGGTGGAGGGGAGTCAGGTGACATGGACATCCCCTCTACCTGCGGACAGGCCTGGGACGGGGCATCCCTGCTGGTGCATGGTGGTGCACTCACAGGGTCAGGGACAGCGACATGCACAGGCCCCTCCACGGTGACCTGTGCTGCCTCCTGCCCCTGGCCCTGGACTGCACCACTTGCACCAGCAGGGATGCCCCCACCAGGCCCCATGTGTGCCCCAGTGGCGGCCTCCTCCTCCTCTGTGCAAACCACCAACCTGGATGGCTCCTCACCGTCTCCCACCGTAGCAGGCCCCTGTGGGGGCTCACCCACCCCTTCCGCTGCAGCCGTGGGGGCATCCCCGCCGCCTTGCTCCACAGCGCCGTCTCCGCCCTCTTCTTCACTAGCCGCTGCGTAGAGGGAGACAAAGAACACAAGCATCAGGGCACTGTACAATGGTCCCCTAGACAGGAAGCAATAGCAGATGAGCACCACTGTCAAAGTACACTTCCATCATGTCCCTCCACAACACATGGGTCAGTCCAGGCAAAACACACACAGTAACAGGCATGGTGCATGCCATGGACATTTCCATGCATGTCCAATGGACTCTTGAAACATTCAATGATATGTAACTCACATGCATCATGGCTCATGCCCATAACATGCACACACTTCACCTCAGTCACATCCATCTGGCCCCAAACACACCAAACACAGCGGATACAAGGGTAATTTGGCTGCTTTACTGAATCTCTGCATTGTCACACACATGTGTCATGCATCCATGGCATGCACAAGTCACAGACACGCAGGTCAGGCACACAGACATGGCTACCATATATGTACCTGGCATCAGCACCCATCCCTCACCCCCACCCATGTCCAGGTACAGAGACTGGCATGCTCTCATGTTCAAAATCTGAATAGGGCTCCCCATGCGGCATTTCAACACATGCAACAACCATGTGCATCACACATCACTGGTCGCACATGCATTACCATGATGTCCCTGCACACATACATGCATACATGGCCTATGGCACACATACAGGCAAGTATCATAGAACCAGCACACCGCAACATGCCCTGTCTCACACAGTAATGCATGGACACTTACCGCTCAACTCCAGACGGGCCTCCCTCTCAAGGATCTGGGCGTGGAGCGCTGGGCGTACGCGTTCCAGGACCCTCATCTGGATGGAACTCATGCGGCCCCGCCCCCCTCCACGAGGCGCCGGGCCTTCACAAGGGTCCTGGACCTCAAGTCCTCCCAGCGCTTCTTGATCTTCAGGACGTCGCGGGTTGCCACCCCCTCCGCGTTGATGGCAACCACACAGTCGGCCCAGATCCTCTGCCGTCCTTCCTTGTTGGCGCGGGACGATCCAAAGAGGGCATCATACTGCCCCAGGACATGCTCCACCAGGACACCAACTTCGGTGACAGTGAAGCTGGTGCCCCTCTGCCCCTCTGGCCTGGGGTTGCCACTGGTGCCAGATGTGGAAGTGCCCGACATGGCAACCCCAGAGGCAGGTGTGGGTGGGCAACTGGGTCCTGGGGCTGGGCTGTGGAGCGATGTAATGCCAGTCGGGAGTCTTCAGTTCCAGCAGGGGTGGACACAGCAACTGGACCCCTGCAGATGGCTGATGTGCAGGCACCAAATGGCAGGGCACGGTGGCAGCAGGAAGGCAGGCAGGCAGGCAGGCAGCAGCAGATGGCACGTGGGAGGCTGCTCGGGGCACTGGGGGGCAGTAACTCGGCCTTCTGGGCAGGAGCGTGGGCTTCCGTGTGTTTTCGCGTGGCCAGCTTGATACGGAGTGATTTGGCACGTGAAAATCCTGCACGTCAGCGTGAAATCCGAGGAAAGGCCCTTAGCGCGTAAGCGCGTCAGCACGCATACGCGATTCTATTGGACCAGAGTCCCTCAGCGCGTAAGCGCGTCTGTGACGTGACCCGCACGGGTGTTCCCCACTCAGCACGTGATGACGGGGCACACGTGGAGATACTGCACGTCAGAGTTTCATCGCGTGTAATTGGACAAAAGTGCGCGTACACGCGATTGGCCTATGTACGTGTATTTAATGGGTGCGCGGCCACTTACACACGCAAGTACGTCAGCGAACCTGTATCCCGTGGTGCGTGTGAATTTCCACACGCTATTGGACTGGGAACTGGATTCCAGGGGTGCGCGGGTCACACGCTGTATCCCGTGGTGCGTGTGAATTTCCACACGCTATTGGACTGGGAACTGGATTCCAGGGGTGCGCGGGTCACACGCTGTATCCCGTGGTGCGTGTGAATTTCCACACGCTATTGGACTGGGAACTGGATTCCAGGGGTGCGCGGGTCACACGCTGTATCCCGTGGTGCGTGTGAATTTCCACACGCTATTGGACTGGGAACTGGATTCCAGGGGTGCGCGGGTCACACGCTGTATCCCGTGGTGCGTGTGAATTTCCACACGCTATTGGACTGGGAACTGGATTCCAGGGGTGCGCGGGTCACACGCTCGCCTAGAACACGCGCAAAGCATAAAATTGCGGACTTTAACAATAACAAGCTCAGACGCCAGGATGAACATACCGTTCCTAGCAGCAGTGGCAGTGGGCTACCAAAGGAGGAGGAGGAGGATAGTCAGGGCCAGAATATTCACACCCAGAACCAGCCTTTTCGGGATGCCTGATGACCAGGTGTATGGGAGGTACAGGTTTCCACCACACATCATACTGGACCTGGTGAGTGAGTGGGAGGATGACCTCACATCACCCACCCTGTGCTCCCAAGCACTCAGCCCCCTGGAGAAGGTCCTCAATGTACTGCACTTCTTAGCCACTGGATCATTTCAGCGGACAAGTGCCATAGTGGGTGGGGTGTCACAGGCCACCCAGTCACGCTGCCTACACCAGGTCTTGAACATCATGACTGCACGCCCATCAGTCCGCAGGCACATATACCTGCCCAAAACACCTGCAGAAAGGCATGCTGCCGCCCTGGATTTTTACGCAGTGGCACGATTCCCCAAAGTGCTAGGTGCCATCGACTGCACCCATGTGGCTCTACGTCCCCCCAGGGCATCTGAGCACATCTATAGGAAGCGCAAGCACTGGCATTCCATCAACGTGCAGGTAGCATGTAATGCCAAGGGAATCATCACCTCAGTATATGCCAACTATCCCGGCTCCACCCACGACAGCTTCATTTACCGAATGTCCACCCTAAGCCGGGACCTAGAAGCTGGGCGGCATGGCGATACATGGCTGCTTGGTGAGTATGTATGCCACTGCACATGCATGCATGTTGGATACTGAGCAAGGTCACAACCTCACCAATGATACCAATCCCCACCTCCACAGGGGACAGTGCCTACCCTCTCAGCCCCCACATGATGACGCCAATTCGGAACCCCACCACGCCACCCCAGGTAAGATATAACACAGCCCACATTACAACCAGGGGCATAGTGGAGCGCACATTCGGAGTGCTAAAGTCACGCTTTCGCTCCCTTGACCGTTCTGGCGGGCAGCTGTTATACGCTCCCCCAGTAGTGTGCAGGATCATAGTGGCAGCATGTGTCCTGCACAACGTTGCAACACGCCGGGGCCTGGCCGTGGACATGGTGGTGGCCCCACATCCCCAACCACATGCACAGCCGCTGCGCATGGGAGGGGAAAGGGCACGGGGGGAGGCAGCCCGTACACAGCTAGTGGCTAATTACTTCACATAGAAATCACACCCCTGTGGAGTGCACACTGCCCTGGCACATTCCATCTGACAATCAATGATGACTCAACCTGACACTGATCCTGAATGTCTGGAGAATGAACCGGGAATACCATGTCAGCCTGAGATTGTTCACCTGGAAGTGTCACAATGTGTGCATCCCTACCCACACAGACACCACCAATGCAGTTTTGTGAAGTTACACATTGAAGCAGCTAAAATGAATACCCACTTGCAAAATGCAACAAGAGGACAGTGCCATGTCAGCCAACCCAACCCCAGCACTGCCACACGACACACCGTGCCATGTCATGCTAATTGCAGGTAAACAAAGTAATCCCCACAACATGACATCAGTCTCACTATGTACAGTGGCACTATTAGAAACCTGCAACACATGAAATGCTCACAGCAATGCCGGACCAACAACATACTTGAGCACGTAGTACCATTAACATGACATCACAAATGTTACATATTAGTAGTCTCACCACCTGGAAATGCCTGCACTCCCACCACTACCAACTGTGCAGTGTTGTCGCCATGTAGAGTTGTAGGTGCACTGCTGCCAACATGGTCCCCATCTCCAGACTAGAGGTCCTTGTGTGGACATGAGGAAGGGACCTGCAAATTGGGAGGTAGACACAGAAGAAGAGTTACACATCAATGCAACATGCAGTGTACAACACAACAGCAATATGCACTATGAATGTATACACAGTATTGACTACAGACTGGCCACACAGCTCATGGGAGTCCAACGTCACTGTGTAATTCACTGTCACTTGGGCACACCCTTTGCAAGCCCATGGAAACGGGAAGCAGGAGGGGTGTGTGTGACTCAAACCCAAGCATCTGAACCAAATACATTACAAGCCTGCATGTGCCCAGCCACAATGCAGCGTATGCCCACAGGAACCACGGAAGCCAACAGATCGTCCCAAAAAAATTGGGAATAAAAGAAATCAAAATAAAAATAAAAATAAGAAACAATCAAAAATGGCCATTGATGGGCCCGGGGGGGTTGGGGAGGCCACCCAGGAGGTCCGAGGACAGGATGCACACCAGAACCCACCTGCGTGGATCCTGGGAAGATAAAACACCTCCATGGGCTCATGGCCCACACGGCTACCCTGTTGTGGGAGTATCACTGCTGTCGCTATTATCACCCTGTGCAGCTGCATCCGGAGGTGGTTGCACTATGGGAGGCAGCCCACGCAAGGCCCTAGTCTGCTCCTCCATGGCTGCAAGCATGCGGGTGTGGTAGGTCTGGTTCTGGAGGATGAGTGTGCGGAGGTCCCCATGCAACAACTCACGGGATGCCCGGACCTCCGCCCTCGTTGCCTGCATCTCAGCTGAGAGCGTACGGGTGAGACGCTCCAGCTGCTGTTCTGTCCTTTGGTGTGTTGAAGCCTCAAGCTGAACAAGAGTCGTCCTGAGGTGAAGGAGCTCCTGCATCAGGGCTTCCCTGTGGCCCTGGGACTCAATGGAGATGGCCTCCTGCAGAGTCACCAGTGCCGCCCGCCTGTCCCTGTTGGACCCCAACATGTCCTCCCTGTGTGACTGGCAGATGGAGTCGGTTGCCTGCTCTAGTCGCTCCATCAGCCTTTCTGGGGGGACAATGGAAGTGGCCACCCTATCCATGGCCTGAGCCATCATCTCGGATGATGCAGCCTGTTGGGTAGCCATACCGTAAATGGATTGCTCCCATGCGGTATTGCCGGGTGGCGTACGGCCACCACGTCGGCGGGCACCACACCTGTCTGGGGCAAGGCGAACTGCGCCTTGCTGTGCCGGCACTGCCTGAGGCTGCAGGACTGCATTCCCCCTCTGATCTGCTGGCCCAGGAACAGGATCAGATGTCGCGGAGTGTGACCCTGCATCCGTAACCACCGAAGGTGTAGCTGCCAACACTGACATCCCCATGGAGGGTACTGACCCTGGTGCAGGTGGGTGAGACAGAACAGAATCCCTCCCTGGAACACTCACCTGCGACGGCACGTAGGTCTCATCCGAATCAACACCTGAGTACAGCTCGGGGGAGGTGCAGCCAGAGACACCCCTTGAGAGCACGACCTGCAGCACTTGTGGGTTCTCCCCCACCACCACACCACGTCCCTCACTGGTGGTTGGTCGGCCCTGGGACACCTCCTGGGTCTGCACCATCTCCACAACCCCAGCAGTATCAGGTGCGTCTTCCCCTGCAAAGACATGAAAACAAAGAAATGGAAACAGGCATTAGCACCATGGCACACATTGAGGGCTGAGAAGCAAGAGAACCAGTACTTGATTGACACATGTCCCACATGACTAAAACCCTCCCATGCATGCACCCTCACTGCGTATGAAGTGCAGGCAAATGGCACACACTGATGACACCAAGATGGAAGATGAACACATTTTCTGCATGCTGCCTGGCAGTGGCATCACACATTGGCCTGTGATTGGCAGGTGAAACACACATGCCATCACACAGATGGCATGTACCATTGCTATTGAGTGAAGATGGAGAGGAGGGCAGCACCTATTCATTCAGTCCAGTTCCCGCATGTAATTGCTTTTCTAATTCTAACAGGTCAGATTTTTCACCTGGAGCTGCCAGTCTGAAATGGTCAAATTGCACAGGGACATGTGTGTACAAATGATATCCAGGTAACAAAGTCACTCCACTTTACCATACCCATGTCAGACATGTGACTAGTGGACAGCGACATGCCTAGTGAAAGTGGTGGAATGCAAACAAACTGACTGAATGAACAGAAGCAAATATGTTGTGTCAAGGTGACACTTCAAGGGCAACTGGCGTGCAGTTGTGCTAGATGTCTACTGTTGGCTGAAGGGATACTGCTATGGCCAAATGCAGCTGCGCAGGAAGGATTGCATGAAGCACATGGCTGACCCATACGACTCAGGCGCACACACTCTCACCTGGCACCCGAAGAGAAGCCCTCACACACACACCATGCACATGGATGACACACACATGCATGTGCACTCACCGGACAATGCCTCGTAATCAGCCAGATCTCCCACACCTTGGATCTGTTCCTCCGTGACGTAGGTCCCAGCGACTGACTCATGTGGAGTGAGTTCCATGTCTACTACTGGAGACCCACCTCCAGTCACTAGAGTTGCGGCATGACTTGAGGCCAGCTTACTCTTTGCCCTGCGCTTTAGGTCATTCCAGCGCTTATAGCAATCATTGGCTGTGCGCCTCACGATTCCAAGGGCACTTACGATGTCCGCAACGGTCTGCCAGTGTGCCTGGCGTTGTGGAGGTGTGGTCTTGGATCCTGCAACAATGACCATCTCGTTGTCATGTCCGGACACATACTCGACAAGTGCATTCAGTTCGTCATCCGTGTAGCTGGGCTTCCTGGACGGGCCGGACTGTGTAGCCGTGTCTGGGGCATCAGCCTGTGCCGGACGAGCACTCTTCCTCTTCCCATTGGAAGGTGGTGATGATCCTGAGTGTCCTGCGCCGCTCTGGACACTAGGGGCAGGAGCCCTGGTGGACTCTGTATCAGGAGTGTGGGATTGCACACTCAGCATGGGAGTTGGTGCAGGCATTGGCTCTAGTGTGATCGTGTCAGGGGGAATGTCAGCAGCATGGACTAGGACCGACACTGTCCTGGCTGGGTGTGTGAGGGCTGGGGTGGATGGAGCCGCAGCTGCCCCTGCAGCCTCTCCGCCCTGCCTCCTTGGTGCAGCAGATGACCTTGCTGCCCCAGAACCACGTGGCATGATGGCATCAACGTGCACCAGCGCACGTGTCGTATCCCTGCTGACCTGGAAGTCAGCCATGGAGTCAGCCAGGTCTGGTGCCACAATGGGCTGGTCCAACAAGGGCTGAGCATGGATGGTGTCAGCCACATCAGACTCAATGGGAGGGGGGGAAGGGGGGGGGGATTGTGGGTGCCCGTGACTGGTCCTCCACACATGGGGGGACAGGCTCACCCTACAAGTTACGACCACGTCCCCTACCGGATCCACCACGGCCACCACTTGTGGCTCTTCCACCTTTGCCACCCTTACGGAATCCTCGCCTCCCAGCCATGGCACTGATGTTAATGTGCGTATGGGAGTGGATGTAGACTATTGTCCTGGGCAATTGGGGGTCAAAGGGGTTGGGTACCAGATGGTAATTGTACCCTAGTGCTCTAGCAAGGCTGAATGTAACCCCTGGGGAAAGATGACGGGTCACGCAACGCACAGGAGGCCCAAAAAAGGGAGATGACGTGCACGCAACCCCTCCTAGACCACGTGTGCAGAAAGAAAAACCTGCACTACGCTGTGGCACCCAGTAACACAAGAATGAACGTATGCGTGTCACACGCAGCCTAGAATGACCTCTGAAGGGGTAGGCTACACACGGGGCAAGCACAGATGTTAGATACGTGCGTGACTCACCGTCTGCCTGGTAAACGAGCGTGTAAAAGGAGCACGTTTGGTTGGCAACACCCCCGCCAAAAGAAGATTTGTCCGCTGTCTGAGGAGACAGGACAACAGTAGAAGGGAACACTGTTTGAGGGAACAGGCCCAGGTAAACCAGTAAAAGAGAAAAAAGAGAAAAAGCTGTCAGAGGTAACAGGGAATACGAACTTGAAACGCCGTGAGTGAAACGACAAGAAGTACAGAATTCACCCACTCGCTCTCCACGAAAAGCACGTACAAGGAAAACGTGTTCTACACGTACCTTTTATACAGGCCCACACGTCCAGCGTCACTTACGCGGCGTGTACGCGCTAGGGCCATTTCCACCTGTTCCATGCTTTGTCACTTCTGCGTGTAGGGCCATTTCCACCAATCACACGCTTTGTCACTTCTGCGTGTAGGGCCATTTCCACCAATCACACGCAATTCCACTCTGACGTGCAGTCTTTCCACGTGTGCTCTGTCATCACGTGCTGTGTGGGAAACACCTGTGCGGGTCACGTCACAGACGCGTTTACGCGCTGAGGGCCTTTCCTCAGTTTTCACGCTGACGTGCAGGATTTTCACGTGCAAAATCACTCCCTACCAAGCTGGCCACGCGTACGCACACGGAATACCACGCTCCTGCCCGGAAGGCCGAACTACTGCCCCCCAGAGCCCGAGCACTCCCACCTGCTGCTGCCTGACTGCCTGCTGCCCCTGCACTGCTGGGGGGTGGGGGTGGTGGGTGACATGAGTGGGGGCCTGGTGGAGGGTGACCCTGCACTGCTGAGGGTTGGGGGTGGTGGGTGACATGAGTGGGGGCCTGGTGGAGGGTGACCCTGCACTGTTGGGGGGTGGGGGTGGTGGGTGACATGAGTGGGGGCCTGGTGGAGGGTGACCCTGCACTGCTGAGGTGTGGGGGTGGTGGGTGACATGAGTGGGGGCCTGGTGGAGGGTGACCCTGCACTGCTGGGGGGTGGGGGTGGTGGGAGACATGGGTGGGGGCCTGGTGGAGGCTGCCCCTGGTGGCTGGGGGGTGGGGGTGGTGGGAGACATGAGTGGGGGCCTGGTGGAGGGTGACCCTGCACTGCTGGGGGGTGGGGGTGGTGGGTGACATGAGTGGGGGCCTGGTGGAGGGTGACCCTGCACTGCTGGGGTTTGGGGGTGGTGGGAGACATGAGTGGGGGCCTGGTGGGGGCTGCCCCTGGTGACTGGGGGGGTGGGGGTGATAGGGGACATGAGTGGGGGCCTGGTGGGGGCTGCCCCTGCACGGCTGGGGGGTGGGGGTGGTGGGAGACATGGGTGGGGGCCTGGTGGAGGCTGCCCCTGGTGGCTGGGGGGTGGGGGTGGTGGGAGACATGCGTGGGGGCCTGGTGGAGGCTGCCCCTGGTGGCTGGGGGGTGGGGGTGGTGGGTGACATGAGTGGGGGCCTGGTGGAGGGTGACCCTGCACTGCTGGGGTTTGGGGGTGGTGGGAGACATGAGTGGGGGCCTGGTGGGGGCTGCCCCTGGTGACTGGGGGGTGGGGGTGATAGGGGACATGAGTGGGGGCCTGGTGGAGGGTGACCCTGCACTGCTGGGGTTTGGGGGTGGTGGGAGACATGAGTGGGGGCCTGGTGGGGGCTGCCCCTGGTGACTGGGGGGGTGGGGGTGATAGGGGACATGAGTGGGGGCCTGGTGGGGGCTGCCCCTGTACTGCTGCGGGGTGGGGGTGGTGGGAGACATGGGTGGGGGCCTGGTGGGGGCTGCCCCTGGTGGCTGGGGGGTGGGGGTGGTGGGTGACATGAGTGGGGGCCTGGTGGAGGGTGACCCTGCACTGCTGGGGTGTGGGGGTGGTGGGTGACATGAGTGGGGGCCTGGTGGAGGGTGACCCTGCACTGCTGGGGTGTGGGGGTGCTGGGTGACATGAGTGGGGGCCTGGTGGAGGGTGACCCTGCACTGCTGGGGGGTGGGGGTGGTGGGAGACATGGGTGGGGGCCTGGTGGAGGCTGCCCCTGGTGGCTGGGGGGTGGGGGTGGTGGGAGACATGAGTGGGGGACTGGTGGAGGCTGCCCCTGGTGGCTGGGGGGTGGGGGTGGTGGATGACATGAGTGGGGGCCTGGTGGAGGGTGACCCTGCACTGCTGGGGTTTGGGGGTGGTGGGAGACATGAGTGGGGGCCTGGTGGGGGCTGCCCCTGGTGACTGGGGGGGTGGGGGTGATAGGGGACATGAGTGGGGGCCTGGTGGGGGCTGCCCCTGCACTGCTGCGGGGTGGGGGTGGTGGGAGACATGGGTTGGGGCCTGGTGGAGGCTGCCCCTGGTGGCTGGGGGGTGGGGGTGGTGGGTGACATGAGTGGGGGCCTGGTGGAGGGTGACCCTGCACTGCTGGGGTGTGGGGGTGGTGGGTGACATGAGTGGGGGCCTGGTGGAGGGTGACCCTGCACTGCTGGGGTGTGGGGGTGGTGGGTGACATGAGTGGGGGCCTGGTGGAGGGTGACCCTGCACTGCTGGGGGGTGGGGGTGGTGGGAGACATGGGTGGGGGCCTGGTGGAGGCTGCCCCTGGTGGCTGGGGGGTGGGGGTGGTGGGAGACATGAGTGGGGGCCTGGTGGAGGCTGCCCCTGGTGGCTGGGGGGTGGGGGTGGTGGGTGACATGAGTGGGGGCCTGGTGGAGGGTGACCCTGCACTGCTGGGGTTTGGGGGTGGTGGGAGACATGAGTGGGGGCCTGGTGGGGGCTGCCCCTGGTGACTGGGGGGTGGGGGTGATAGGGGACATGAGTGGGGGCCTGGTGGGGGGTGCCCCTGGTGGCTGGGGGTTGGGGGTGGTGGGTGACATGAGTGGGGGCCTGGTGGAGGGTGACCCTGCACTGCTGGGGTTTGGGGGTGGTGGGAGACATGAGTGGGGGCCTGGTGGGGGCTGCCCCTGGTGACTGGGGGGGTGGGGGTGATAGGGGACATGAGTGGGGGCCTGGTGGAGGGTGACCCTGCTCTGCTGCGGGGTAGGGGTGGTGGGAGACATGAGTGGGGGCCTGGTGGGGGCTGCCCCTGGTGACTGGGGGGGTGGGGGTGATAGGGGACATGAGTGGGGGCCTGGTGGAGGCTGCTCCTGGTGGCTGGGGGGTGGGGGTGCAGGGGGACATGAGCAGGTGTGCAGGGTAGTCCCCTGTTTTGTGGGCTGCCTGCAGGGGCTGTGGAGGGTGTACAGGGAACACCTGTGAGGACCCACCCAGCCTAATCGCGTGTGTAACTTCCCACGCACCCCTGTAATACACGTACCCAGCCAAATCGCGTGTGATAATTCCTGCGCACCCCTGTAATACACGTACCCAGCCAAATTGCGTGTGATAATTCCCGCGCACCCCTGTAATACACGTACCTGGCCCAATCGCGTGTGATAATTCCCGCGCACCCCTGTAATACACGTACCTGGCCAAATCGCGTGTGATAATTCCAGCGCACCCCTGTAATACACGTACCCAGCCAAATCGCGTGTAAAACTTCCCGTGTACCCCTGTAATACACCTACCCAGCCAAATCGCGTGTGATAATTCCCACGCACCCCTGTAATACACGTACCCAGCCAAATCGCGTGTGATAATTCCCGCGCACCCCTGTAATACACGTACCTGGCCAAATCGCGTGTGATAATTCCCGCGCACCCCTGTAATACACGTACCCAGCCAAATCGCGTGTGATAATTCCCGCGCACCCCTGTAATACACGTACCTGGCCAAATCGCGTGTGATAATTCCAGCGCACCCCTGTAATACACGTACCCAGCCAAATCGCGTGTAAAACTTCCCGTGTACCCCTGTAATACACCTACCCAGCCAAATCGCGTGTGATAATTCCCGCGTACCCCTGTAATACACGTGCCCTGGCTAATCGCGTGTAAAACTTCACGCGTACCCCTCTAATACACGTACCCTGGCCAATCGCGTGTTAAACTTCCCGCGTACCCCTGTAATACACGTACCCTGGCTAATCGCGTGTAAAACTTCCCGCGTACCCCTGATATGAACGTTACCCGCTTTGCGTTCCTTGTTTGGCAGCCCTGTAAACTGGTCCAGGGTTAGCGCAGCCCTTTGCGATGATTTAGCGATTTTGATGGCTTTTCCTTGCGCGAGGGCGTTCTTGGGGGCGTTACTGGCGCTGCTGCAGGGTCGCTGCGATACTCTGCGCCACGGCTGGTTTGGGAGCCTAAAATCCATGAATACGCTGTGCGCGGAAATCGGTTTTAGCGCACGTGCCTGGCGCAGTCAATCGCACGCGGACACTCTGCGCCAGCCGCTTGCGACACTTTTCTGCGAAATTCTATGAATTACCCTGATAGTATTTTCCTGGAAGTAACTAAAGAAATTGAACATGGTTTGAAGCACAAAACTAAAACTTGTAGCTGTCAAAATTATAAACCTGTACTCCTGTATGTAAGTGGTGAAGCTGGTTCAGGTAAAACATTCTTTACAAAAATCATCAGCATGTTACTCCAAAAATTGACAAACAACAGCTTCAGCTGTTGTAACAGTCCCCATGGGTTTAGCTGCCTACGACACAGGTGGTGTTACTTTACACCGACTGTTGCTACTTCCAGTAGAACACCAAAACAAATCAGAGAACTACAAACTTTCAACAGAATCTGCTATGGTCCTACGCATAATTCAGAAACAAATTAAAATGCTCCTAATAGATGAGGTGAGCATGGTCTTCAACCTAATGTTGGCTTTGATTCACCTCAGATTGCAAGAGGTCCATAAACCGGACTATGAACAACTCTTTCGAGGAAAACACGTTATTGTTTTCGGAGATCTTCGTCAATTAACACCAGTGAAAGGTGAACCTATTTTTAAAACCTTAGGACACAAACTGTGCTGTAACACACTTGGCAGCATAGGAAATGTAAATCTCTGGCAACATTTCCAATACAGAGAACTAATGCAAAACATGTGTCAGTCTGCAGACCTCACCTATGCTAACATTTTGAAGACCATACAGATTGATGTGTGTTCTAAGGATGCACAGTCTATCTTAAACAGTAGACTCATCCATGAGCTATACAGGAATAACACATCTGCTGCTGATGTCATGGAACAATTAGCACACAAAATGTGAAATGTATGTCCTTAATGCCAACCCCAGCAAGCTGTGCACAATTCAATGAAAAAATGTTAAAAAAAGAAATGCAACCAAGAGTGTAAATTAACTGCATGGACAAACTGGAAGTGTACAGTATAACACTGCCTATGTGTCAACAAGCCACAGCACGACTAAATAGCTTAGAAAACTGTATCTCCAACACAGCTGGTTTGGAGGAAATGGAACACTTAGTACAGTTGTTGGCTTCCAGACATATCCACGGTGACAACAACATTCAGTTTGTCAACATCCACTATGACAAAATTTCCAAAGTTAAAAGGATAGGTTGGTCAACAGCCCGATTCCTTCTTTTCAAGACATGTATTTACGCAGAGAACAGTTTTCTCTCTCTCTTTCATATGCAGTCACTATTCCTAAATGGCAATGTATAACCCGAGATCAGACATTGATTGAATTTGGCAGCACAATCTTTAAAGAAGATATGAGTTACATAGTACTATCACGTCTACATACACTTGAAGGACTATTTCTAGTCAATTTTGATGCAAACAATGTCAAGGTTGACATTCCTTGGATCGTAGAGTACAACAGACTACATCCACTCTACACACCCCATCTCGATATGGACCCTGTTCTTCAAAAAGCAAAACTTCTTAAAAGAAAAGTAATGCAAGCAGAACTTATAAGAGATCTCCCAACAGTATCACCAAAGAAATTGAAAGCAGCTGCTACTCCATCAAGTATCACAACCACACACGAATGTAGTGCAAATGCAAATGCACATCCAACAGCACAAAGAACGAGACGTATGTCTTCTAAAAAACAAGTGGATATCCAGTGAATGACACAACACAGAAACAGAACTGTCAGGTACATTCAAATTTTCCAACACAACTGGTGTAAATTACTATGCAAATGTAGCATTCTATGTTATGTTCCAGTTGCCACCAAATGTTGAAAACATTTACTTGAATGGCATAGACCAGTTGTGTTTGCAAATGCTCTTCCTATATTGAAATGTAACAAACAATCCTGACAACACTTACAGTGTCTCAGGATAAGGCAGGAATTGGACTACTGTGTGGGAATGGTGAGATTCACCCTAAGCACACACGAAGACCCACAAGAATTTTGAATGTACTTACTGCAAGTGCTTGAAAGCAAAAACATACCTATAAATTAAATCTTCCAGATTGTATATATGTGGAACCATACATGCACTCTCTGTAACCATGTGGTGCAGGATCAAGTCCCTAATGAGCATTTTGTGTATATATCTATACCTAATAGTGAATCCATTCCATTTCATCGGCTGCTTCAAAATGCAAATCATGGCATATTGTGTGCTGTTTGCAATTCAGACAATTGTTCCAGCTTACACATAACCTCACATCGACAGTACATAATCGCGATGCTTTTAAGGTACAACACAGATGGTACCAAAAACAACTGCAAGCTTACTAACTTCACACAAGGGCAATTATCGCTTGTCAAGAAAACCTTCACAACAGTAGGCATAATCTAACACACGGGTCCCACAACCAACAACCAGTGCAGGTTAAGGTTACTATACTGCAAAAATTAAAATGCAATACGGGTGGTTTAAATGCAATGATACTTCCATTAGTCTGAAACAGAGATTACCAGCATATCTAGCAAATGCCTACTTAATATTCCTGAAACCCAAATGTACTCACTGACCTAGAAAAGTAGTATAACCTACTGACTAATAGCCACCAACATGCACGTAACTGTAAACAGAAAAAAAGCACTTCTGCCCTGTGAATCTGTAAGAAATTAGCATACACCAACTGGTCCATGAGTACATCAGTTGTGCTGCTATACAGTTTTTTTTTCCGAATGTCCCAATGATTATAGACACAGAAACAACAACTGAAGAAAACACGCGCTAATATTGTTTGACCCATAGTCTTTACAAAGTACTGAGTATGAGCGTCTACAAACTGTTGTCACTAACCTGTAAACTGACCAACTGTTAGAATATGCCAACTGCTGTCTAGCTGTGCTCATACCACTGCAATCAATATGCCAACTGGCATCTAACCACACCCATAATACTGCAATATTACCTTCCATTAGTACAAAAGTTAAAATCCATCAGCAAAAATTAAAGTTCTTCTAAAGATGCCCTTCAAGACACATAAAGTATCAACAATCAGAATATGCCAACTGGTATCTCAGTCCACCCACAGTACTACAATGTTACTTCCAGTGGTCAAACTGCTAAAATCCACCTTCAAGAATGAAACTGCTTCAAAAGATACCCTTGTGAACTTTGAAACTAGCAACAATTATAATACGCCAACAGACATCTAACTGCCCCTACAATACTTAAAAATTAGTTTTCAATAGTACAGTACTTGCAATATACCCACAGGAATCAAAGTGCAAAACGGATAGTGTTAAAAAGTGAAAATGGATAAACAGTTAGAATACACCAATTGGTTCTAACTGCAATCATACCACCACCACTTCTGAAAAGCAAAACACATACAACATTTCAATTCCTCCTACTGCAGTGTTTGTAACAGCAAAACCATGTAGTTGTGCACCTTAACCATTCCTGTAAGTACTGCACACTTCAATGAAACATAGTGTGACACATAACATCAAATAAATGTACTCGTTTTTTTTTTTATTTTTTATCCTGCATGGATTGTTATTTCCACAGACCCAATGATTATGCAACCGAACGCAGGAACCGAGCACATTGCACAGTAAACCTGTTTGAAGCATAGTACTTCTGATGTACTAATTATGATTGTCTACAAAGTACATGAATAATTGAATTGTGTAGAAAACAACATTATGATGTACATTGCCTAATATATTATGCAGTTTTTTTCACAGACTAAAAACAAACATTTCTCCTGAATTCCCACATGAAACAAACAGAATGGATGCCCGTAATGGCACAATATTCAATAGTGCTATTTCCCCTTCAATGGTATTCTATCACTGTGTTCCAAAAAGTACGAAGTGCCTGAACAGTATGTATAATGAGTATAGGCATTTTAGTGTCATGCTTATTTCTAATGGCAAATTGCATTTCTATGCACATATTTGTGCAATGCTTATGCCACTGGGCAGATTCTTGGGTGCATGGCCGTATTATGCTGTGGCGGTTGTGGCCAGCCCCTAGACTCCTGGAATCATGGCCTCCGGCCTCCGGACATGCACCCAAGATTCTAGGGGCTGGCCACAACCACCACATCATAATACCGTCATGCACCCAAGAATCTGGCCAGTAGCCACAACCCGCACACAGCAATTAACCCTTACCTTCCCAATTTCAACACCATCTGCACATATTGAAGTAGCCCGCCAACCCTATCTTTCCCCAATGCCAATATCACCATAGCATCCAGACTCCACTCCCCTACTGTAAGAATCCCTCATGTGGTCACCAAATAAGCCCAAACATGTTTCTGTAACTGGCCACCGAACACTTTCCACCTGCAACTGGCCAACCCTATCTTTCCCCAATGCCAATATCACCATAGCATCCAGACTCCACTCCCCTACTGTAAGAATCCCTCATGTGGTCACCAAATAAGCCCAAACATGTTTCTGTAACTGGCCACCGAACACTTTCCACCTGCAACTGGCCAACCCTATCTTTCCCCAATGCCAATATTACCATAGCATCCAGAATCCACTCCTCTACTGTAAGAATCCCTCATGCGGTAATCAAATAAGCCCAAACATGTTTCTGCAACTGGCCACCAAACATTTGCTACTGCAATAGTTATGGGTAATGTCTTGGTTGCATGGCCTTATGATAGTGCAGTCATTCTCCTAGATTCTTGGATGTAGGGCCTAATATTAACCTGCCCAAACATCCTTGTAACATCTACATTCCACTCCCGTAACCTAATAAAAACTGATTTCCCTCACCACATATGCTGTCTGCCCAAAGGCCTGGTCTATGCACTACTGTACACATATTATTGTAATGATTTTTCCAATAGCCACATTTCACTTCTGTACACATACAGTACTTGCACCCAGTGGGCAGACTCTTAGGTGCATAGACTGTGGCCATGCACCCAAGACACTAGTGGCTGGCCACAATCACCACAGCATAATACAGCCATACACCCAAGAATCTGGCCAGTGGCCACAACCCACACAGATAAGCCAGCCGCCCGAGGCCCTGTCCTCAATGTCATCAATGACATTTGTGATGTTATCTTTGATGTCATGGGAGTTAGTCTTAGCAGTGCACGGTGGTGGCACGAGTTATGGTTGCTTAGCTTACCATAACTGGCAAATTTCTGGGGAGTTTCAGTATTTCCTGTAACCCTAATATGGATAGGTTGTTTTTAGTGCAAAGTAACTATAACGTCCCTTTAACAAAGAGCTTTGCAATGAATTTGATAGGTTTTTATTAGCGCAACTTAACCATAACGTCCCTTTGACAACATATTTTCACTGAATTCCATTGGTTTTTACCAGGAGACCCTTAATTTGTATAGATGTACTAAACAACATAAAGAACCTCCTGGATCCATGCTGACAACCTCAGGGCCCGCGGACTATGCGATTGTCTGCAGACCTCGGGTAGCATCCACACTGCACAATAGCGTGGGGGTTGTTTCACATTATGGTAGCATACATCAAAGGAACTGAAAATCTTCATGGAGCAACAAATAAGGGAATTGTAAGGAAAAATGAAATAGGTCTGCATACTCTGTACGTACAAAAGCAGCAATGCAATTGCGCATAGAGTGTGCAACATAATGGAAAGCGCCAAGCTGGAAAATGAACTGTGCTTTCAATAGTATTACCTCAATGCTGCATTAGATACAAACTGAGAAGCAACTGTCAGCGGGGCAAGTGCAAAGTACTGAAAGCAGAACTGTACTGCAAAGTGGTAAATACACTACATTTTTATCCTATAACTGTGCAGTTTGCTCTGTGTACTATACTAGTAAAAATAATTTCTCTTTTTTTACACAGAAATGGCAAGCACGCTGAAGTGGCTTGAAGAGAATTTCCCTTGTGATGAAATGAGTGAAGACAGTGGGCCTCATTACGAGTTTGGAGGCAGCCATGGAGCTATTTGCCCCATGGCTGTCTCCAAACCGGGCTCCTTTTCCGGGTTCCTGCAATGGGGACTTACCGGGTCATTCCGACATAGGAGGACCGGGTAAGTCCTCCTTGCAGTAACCATTCCCCATTCCCATTTGAGCCCCCATAGGGCTCAATAGGAATGGGGATGGAGGTAACAACGGGCACATTATAAGTGTCCCGTTGTTACCTCCTTCTTCCCCTCGCGGGACCAGGCGTCCGATCCGGGTCCCGCGATGGGAACCCTGTAATCAGCCCTGACGGAATGAAGGGGGCTGGTCCCGTACCAGCCCCCTTCTTTCTGTGAGCGCAAGCCTCGTAATGAGGCCCAGTAACTCCATTGGTGCACAGTGCAGTTTGAAAGTAAGAGAATGAATACACATTGCTTCACATGTACCTGAGACATCTTTTTTTTTTCTCTGGGCTCCTCTATAAGTCGATGGGCACATAGAAAACAAAACTAACAGTGTACAAAATAAACTAGTGAGCCTGGAGGCAAAAATTGACCAATTGATGAACAGTTTTGGCGACTTAAAAGAATTTGTACAGAGACATATAATGTACAATATTAAATACCACTGCCCCCCTGCACCTGTACCCCTTACCACTGTCCCAGCAAACCACCCCCACAAATTCCCTGTAATCAAACACATTATGATGAGACCTCAATCCCTTCCTACCCTGATGACCAACCTGTGGATCAATGGGGATTTACCGGTCCCTTCCGACCCTGGAGGGACCGGCAAGTCCCCATTGAAAAATCCATTCCCATTTGAGCCCCCATAGGGCTCAATGGGAAAGGGGGAAGTAGCTAATAACGGTACCGCAATTTGTGGTACCATTATTAGCGTTATGCTCCATTAGCGGCTCCCACTGAGGGCGCCTGGTAAAACCAGGCACCCATTGCGGGACCCGCTAAAGGACTTGGAATAGGGCGCAAAGGGATTACCGGCACCAATGTCCTTAAAAGTGCCCGGTATCCCTTTGCGGCCACCTCAGAATGAGGCCCTATGTGTATACTGTTGCTGTTTGTGTGTGTGTTTTCTTTTTTAAAAGCACTGTCAAGAGTCTGCAGAGTAAAGAATCATCCGGGATTTCCGCAATTCATCAAAATGGAGGTGTCCTATGGACACCGTGCCTACCCGGGAAGTCTGTGATGTGCTTTAATTCATTTGGGGACCCCACCCATGTCCCGCGGACATCTGGGTGCATGCGCATCTCATCCCCTGGGTCCTATAAACACTGCACCCGTTCATAACTGCCTGCCGCACATGTCGCACTTTTAATTAGTTCGGGGACCCCAACCCTGTCCATAGGACACCTATCGGCATGCGCACAATGGATCCCGCCAACAGGTGTCCTGCAGACAGCCGTACCATTCACGAATGTCCATGACATTACCATGTGACCGCACCCACGCTGAGCGTCAACCCTTTTTTCGCTGACAAGTTCTGTGCCCCTGGATACCAAAAAGGTGTTTTATGGGCAATCCAGGGTGTTTTACTGTGAAACATCACCCTTGCAGAGGTCCCAGACCATGGCCCTGGCGATGGGGACACTTTTTGGAATTTTTTTGAGCCCAATTTAGGGACCAAACTGTCAGTGAAATTAAATGAAATAAATGATTTTTTATTTATATTGCGCTCCTACATAAGTGTTTCAAGTGGAGCGATCAACTGTCTGCAAAGCGCTCCCCAGTACCTCTATAAAAGGCCACACCACAGAGCTGCTTTTCATTCTGTTTTTGGATTTCTGGATTGCTGCTCAGAGCACTCTGCTGTAATTGGCATTGTTGTTTTTTTCTGGCTGACCAGGACTACTGCTGCAGGTTCCTGTGCTGTCTGCCAGATTGCTGTGTTCCTGCTGTTTTGCAAATTCCACTGTTCCTGGTTTCAGGCTACTTTAACTTGGATAATGGCATCCATGTCTACCTCTGCTGCTCCCCCTGCCTCAGCACCATCCCCACCACCTCCACCACCACCACCTTCCAAAGGACCTAGGGAGGGGAACAGGTGTGAAGATGCAGAGGAGGAAGAAGATAATGAGGTAGTGGGAATCCCCACTACCAGCTGCCGACGTGAGTCTTGGGTGAGTCTTGGGTGTGGAGGCTTTTTACCACCATTGGTGGTAAACCCAAGGCTAGTGCAGACAAGGTTTGCTGCTATGAGGTACTGCTTGCAAAAGCACCTTCCACCACAGCAACATTGTAGCAACACACCATTCCACTGTACGAAATCTCGTTCAGAGACTGTACTATGCACAAGGTCCTGCTTTAGCACTGGAGCATTTAAATGACATTCTCCTACATGGTACAGGCAAATAACTGCTCGACGAAATAGACCACATCCAAAGCAAATATTTTGGAAGTGAAGAGTACTTTCAAAATCCAGTAACTTTAGAAGAGAGCAGCTACAACCTTGCAGATACCAACCTTCTATTACACACATACAAAAAAGAAAAAGCAGAGTTTAAAAGCACATCTGCTGAAGTACCAAACTAAGTATGTGTGTGTTGGTGTGTTGCAGCAGAACTTTTTATGCAAAGAGCACCAAAACTGTAGATATAAAGTACAAAAAAGAAGACAATGAGGCATCCCAATGGTTTTAATTAGCTATCTATCTTATCACAGAAAATAAATATGAAATTACTAACCCCTTAATACTTTGCACTTACTGCACTGGAAAACTTGACAATAACCAAATGCCTTCATGGGCTATGACTAATAACTTGGAAATAATCCCACTGCCAAAACTACTCGAACAGCTTAATTTGTATGAGAGCATTGTAATCTAAACAATGCACCCATTTCATGCGATCATACGCCTTCAAGCCAAAACAGCCAAATTGCCTGTTCTGAATTATTGAAAGGCATTTGTGGCAAAGTTGTTTATTTGCCATTAGATCTTAAAGAAAATGTAGACACTCTGGGAGTGCAACAGCCAATAGATCAATCTTGGATTATCCTAGTGAATGGTGCACCTACAAAGGAAAAACAAATTGGCAGCAACTAAGAGACTTAAACAAAGTTGGAGAACCCCTGCAATATATTAAAGAGAACAATGAATACAACAAAGAAAAAACTATTGAACAAAACCTGAGAGAAACCCTCAAAATAATTCAGGAATCCTCATCAACTGGGCAATTTGAACTTCTAGATCCTACTACAGCCTCCAATATTTTAGACCAGTATACAATTAACCCACTGCACTGCTAAGACACCATAGACGATGTACTAGAAACATAACAAATGTGGCAAGCAAAAGGATCTCCAATCAGCATATTGAAAAAATTGTAGCAGCACAAGCCTTTCCTCTACTCTTTCCTACTGGAAAAGGTGGAAGGTACGATGAAAGATGCACACAAATAGCAGAACCAGAATACCACTTTTTACGAATTTATTCTGAAGACCCCAGATTCAGACAAAACATAGAATACATATTGCACCTCCTCTTTGAAAGTGAACTAGCAACTCTATGTTACGGAGTTGCACACATTGAAAACAGGTTCCTTTTTTTTCAACATGTCTGCTACGCAGCTACTTCAAAAGTGCAAGAGAAAGATTAAATTTTACAAATCTCTTGACAAACATGGTACGAAAGAATATTGGTTCCGACGTCAGGCGGATGTACGGTGTATGCTATGCAACCTTGGGCCACCCCATGGTTTGTCACTTTTGCATTTTGCAGAGTATGAATGGGAAGATTTGCACAATTTCCAATGCATAGCAAACAAATACAAAGCAGGGATAGACATGAAAACACCCGGAAAACTCTGATCTGATGACCATGTAAATGTGTCAAGGAACTTCCATCATCGCTTTATTGTCATGCTGCACTTCATCTGTAATAAAAACAATTCCTCCCCTCAGAGAAGTGGAACACTTCTTTGGGAGAAAAGAATATCAATCCAGACGAGCACGACACATCCAGATGCTTTTGTGGACTAAAGATGCTCCTAAATTTGGTCAGGGCAGTGATGCCACTGTTGTTCAGTTCATTCATAAATATATCACTTGCAAAATCCTTTCAGAAAGTGCACATAGTGACCTACATGTACATATTTTCTGTTTTAAAGACACAAGTGTGGCAGTATTGTCGACGCAAATATAAAATATAAAAACAAAGGCAAATACTACATCAAATGCCGCTTTGGTTTCCCTAGACCAGTTTCAGCAAAAGGACAAGTAAACAGCTTAATGTCTTCGGTTAGACACAGTGTGAAAGGCAAATCATAGGCCCACCCCCCCCTGCCCAGCAGCCCTCGCTAGGAGCTTGCACCTATTGACGGCTGAAAACATAGCACCTCATCTTCTCATCCCTGTCCTGCAGGCTCCATTCTCCAAGAACCCAGAAACCCTAGCTAACACCTTTAAAGAGATCGTCACCCAAGCAGTTGATGCCTTTGCGCCAATCACCCTTAAAAAAGCCAAAAGAGCCCAACACTCTAACACATGGTTCTCAAAAGAACTGCTTGACCAACGCCCTCAGAAGAGGATTGCCCTTTCCGCATGAAAAGCCAACCCATAGGAAGCCACCAGAAATGCCTTCAAAGCCATTTCCATATCATACAAAGCCAACATCACCCTAGCCAAAGCTGCATCCTTCAGTTCAAGGATAAATGATGCAAAATCTGGGTCCAAAGAAATCTTCACCATCTTTAGGGAGTTGGAAAAACCATCTTCCCCTCCTCCCTCTAGCATAAAAGACAAAAACCGGTGTAACAGTATTCAATCTGATATGCAGATAAAGGGCAAAATCCCAAAGTTTTTGTTTTCGGGGAACCAATTCTCAAGAAGGGACGTTAATCAGGAGACAGAAAAAGGTGCGTGAAGCACAGAGAATTGAAAAACCCCTCACTACTGGAACCCAAGGGGAAGTAGAGATTGACCGATTGTCATCACAAACAACTTAACAACACCATATATATGTCACACAAATACACATTGCGATGAAACTCATTGGGACTAGAGGAGAATAAGAACAATCTAAGTGGGAAAAATATATATAAATCTTATTTAATTGATAAATATTAAAAGCAATATATATTCATACAGTAGTGCATCACGAAAAACACAAAAGATGACTGTCTATGCAATAGGATATACAATAGGGAGAGTGGAGATTTTATCAGTCCTCCTTTCGCATTTGAAAAATTTGACTATAGCGGTTGTGCTTAAACGCTATTAGAGAAAGAGAGTGTCAACATGTTTCGGCCAGAAATCAGATTAGATACGTTCTCAGGTATCCATTCAGGAGTAAGTAAAATGGCCATCTTCAGGACAACACATTTCTTTATGATGAAGCTGATGTGTAGTTTATATGAGACATTGTGGATCTAAAAGAATGTATGCATAATTAATTAATTGGACAAGATGCATGATTTGTAAAGATTGCAGTTGTCTTCTATTGGTAATGTTCACATGATTTGCAATGTATAAAAAAAGTTTTAAAAGGCAGTACATATAATCTATAGACTACACAAAGTAAAACAGGTGTTGTACACTTCAAAAATAAGACGACATAAAACATACAGGTAACTCATAGTTGAGTGACAGAAAAATCAGAGCAATCTCTTACTTAATTCCATAGGGTCAAGTGTGCTGGAGTAGATGCAAACGTTCATCCGTCTCACAGTTATTTTACGTACGTTTGGCGGCACACTAGCGGCACAAAACGTAGGGACTATGGCAAGGTACACCACATCCCATTTTTTAAAAAAAACATAAAAGGTTATGTTCACATGTTTTATTAAGATTCAAAAGTTGTGATCATTTAATGTAAGCAAAGGTCTATACATATACGGAATTATCTCGCATAATTTAGATGTTAAGGGGGTTTCCATAAAATGAATTGGAAAATGACAAATTAGCTGCTAATGTTCCAAAATAAGCTAGAGAAGGACTTACAGATAGTTTAATCACCAGCGTTCCATCCACTATGCTCTAACACTGTGTCTTTTGGTTGTACAAGGAAGCTGCATGGAAGGGTCAGGAGTGAATGCAACCCAAGTTGAAGGTATGTATCCTTCTGTGGATGGAAACAGGTAGGGGAAGGCCCAATAGGTTGTTTGTGTACTACACAAGACAAACATTAAAAAGAGAAAGATGCATAATGAATGCATACTAGGTGATTTACCTCGAGAAACTCCTGTGAATGGCTCAAGGAACAACTCTTATATTAGTCGTATTGGGGGACCGGGCGTATAGGCGTCAAAACAAACGGATTTCATGTTGGTAAATATGTTCAAATATGCGACGTCCGTCGGGGTCTAACAAATATGAAAAAAGAAAGAAAAAACAACAGATAATAAATCTGTGCAATATTTATAAAAGTGCCTGCATGGTAGGTTAATTTCAGCAGCACCTGTCGCCTCCATGTTAGTTAGAAAGACAGACGCGGGAAGAGAGTCTAGTGAAAGGAATGTTTAGTAAGAAAAAGCGCATGTATCCCTGGGTCGCAGAGAAGCCGGGATCATTCGTTCGCTTCGGGTGCTGGCTAACCTCCAACTGGAGACAGCGCGAGCAAGTCAGTTTTTAAAGCCCGAGAACAAGCACAAGCTGACGTGAGTATTGTGTCGAAATCAGCGTGCTGCGCGCATGTGACCAAAGTCAAAACTGACAAAGTCAAGGATAGTGAATTGTATCAAGGTTTCATTTAATAATAGGATGTCACCTTATATGTTTACTAACCTCACTACATCACCAGTATCTGACACATGTGTTCAGTTCAAACCAACTGGTCAAGATAATTGATTTTCAGTATAGGTTCTTTTATGAAATGTTATGTGTAAACAAAATGCATTTTTGTCCCTCTTGTTTTAATATAAATTTGTCTAAGTGTTTTGTATCCATGAATTAAAATATGTATTTCTCTATGTTTTCTGTCGCAAATAATTGACCGACATGAAAGGTAGCACGTTGTGCAACTAGACACACCTGGCACGTGTGTAGGCAGGTAGCTGTTTCTACATGCAATTCAGACACTCGTTCCACCTTACAGATACAATCACATAGCCAATACGTAATAGTAATGCTTTTATGATACAATGCAGATGGTACCGGAAACAACTGCAAGCTTACTAGCTTCACACACGGGCAAGTATCACTTGGCAAGAAAACCTTCACAACAGTAGGCATAATCGACCACACGGGTGCCACAAACACTGCAGGTCCCTATACTACATCCATTAAAAAGAAACATGGCGGTTTGAATGCAATGATGCTTCATTACTCTGAAGCCGAGATTACCAGCAAATCTTGCAAATGCCTACTTAATATTCTTGAAACCTAAATGCACTCACTGAGGTACAAAAGTAGCATAACCTACCCACCAACAGATATGTAATTGCAAACAAAAAATAACCTTCTACCCTGTAAAACTGGAACAACTTAGCATACACCAACTGGCCTGTGAGTACATCAGGTGTGCTGCTATAATTTTTTGACCCAATGATTATAGTCACAGAAACAACAACTGTGACAAGGACACACTAATATTGTTTCCCACCTAGTACTTAAAAAGAAAAGTACTGAGTATGAGGGTCTACAAACTGTCCTCAATGACCTGTGAAATGACCAACTGGTAGAAGAGGTCAGAAGCTATCTAACAATGCTCATATCACTGCAATACATACACAACCACATGTAACTACACCCAAACTACTGCAAATATAATATTACTTCCCATTGCTACACAATTTGAAATCCACCATCAAAAATGAAGTTCTTCTGAGGAAACCCTTCAACACTTATTTAGTATAAACAACCAGAATATACAAACTGGTAACTTACTGCACCTGCAGTACTATAATATTACTTCCAGCGGTCAAACTGCCAAAATCAACCTTCAGCAATCACAGTGCTACGAACATACCGTCACCAACTTTCAAACTACCAACAGTTAGAATACGCCAACAGGTATCTAACGGCCCCCAAAATCCTGAAATATTAGTTTGCAATACTACAGTACTTAGAAAACACCAACAGCAAACGCATAATAAATACTCCTAAAAAGAGAAAAGAGATAAACAGTTAGAATACGCCAACTGGTATCTAACTGCAACCATAGTACCAACACTTCCGAAAGGAAAATCATACATCATTTCAATTCCTCCTACTGAAACAGTGCTTATAACAAGAAGACCACATAGATATGCACCTCAAACATTCCTATAAGTACTGCACATGTCAATGAAACAGAGTGTGCAACATAACAACAAATTCATGCAGAGTTATTTTTTATCCTGCATCGATTTTTTTTCAAACAGACCCAATGATTATGCAAACAAACACAGGAACTGAGCACATTTACAGTATACTTGTTTTAAGCATAGTACTTTTGAAGTCCTCATTATGATTGTCCACAAAGTACATAAATATCTGGAATGGAATGCAATATGCCATTATGAAGTACCTACCCTAACATGTTATGTTTTCTTTTATCACAGACAATGAAACAACGATTTCTCCTGCATTTCGACATGTCGCAATATTCAAATCTGCTATTGCCACTTAAACATTATTCTACACTGTGTTCAAAAAAGGTTTACAGTGCCTCAACAATATATACAATGAATATACGATTATTGGTGTCATGCTTCCTTGTAATCATCAAATTGCATTTTATACACATATTTGTGCAATTCATATGCTAGTGTCACATTCTTGAGTGCATGGCCGTATTATGCTACAGTGGTTGTGACCAGGCCCTAGATTCTTGGGTGTATGGTCTATGGCCTACGGCCTCCGGCCATGCACCCAAGAGTCTGGGTCCTGGCCACAACCACTGCAGCATGATATGACCATGCACTCAAAAATCTGCCTACTGACTACAACCCACACACATAAGGCGCTGCCTGAGGCCCTATGTACTTCAGTTCACATACTATTACAGTACTTGCATCCACTGCACAGGTTTTCATACTCCCAGGAATCTAACTGCAGTCCAATTAGCCACCTGCTACACTCCCTATCGACTTCTCTCCACACACTATTACACTACTTGCAGCCAGTGGACACACTTTTGGGTGCCCAAGGCGCTAGTAGCTGGATACAACTAACTCAGCATAATACAGCCATACACCCAAGAATCTGCCCAGTGGCCACCACCCTCAGGACAGTCCAATAAGCCAGATGCCACACACCCTGTCCACTTCTGTCCACATACTATTACACTACTTGTAGCCAGTGGGCACACTTTTCCAGTCAGTGGGCAGACTCTTGGGTGCATGGCCTAGCTGGCCATAATTAACGCAGAATAATACAGCCAGGCACGCAAGAATCTGCCCAGTGGCCACAACCCTCAGGACAGTCCAGAAATCCAGCTGCCACACACACTGTCCACTTCTGTACACAGAAAATTACAGTACTTGCAGCCAGTGGGCAGACTCCTGGGTGGATGACCTTTGGCCATCCACCCACGAGTCTAGAAGCTAGCCACAATCACCACAGCATAATACAGACATGCATCCAACAATCTGCACACCGCCCACACACATAAGCCAACCACCAGAGGCCTTGTTCACTTCTATACACATACTATTACACTACTTGAAGCCAGTGGGCACACTCCTGGGTGCATGGCCTCCCAACACTCTAGTAGCTGACCAGAATTAACACAGCATAATATAGCCATACACCCAAAATTCTGCCCATTGGCCACAAACCCAAGGACAGTCCAATAAGCCAGCTGCCACACACCGTGTCCACTTCTGCACACATACATTACACTACTTGCAGCCAATGCTTAGACTTGTCTAGTAGCTGCCACAATCACCACAGCATAATACAGCCATGCACCCAACAATCTGCACACTGGCCAAAATGCACACACATACGTCAGCTGCCTGAGGCCCTGTCCACTTCTGTACACATACTATTGTAGTACTTGCAGCCAGTCGACAGACTCTTGGGTTCATGAGAGTCCAGGAGCTTTCCAGAGCCACCACAGCATAATACAGCCTATACAAACATCCTCATACCATCTACATTCCACTCCCCTACCCATATGAAGCATGCCTGCAGTCACAAGATAAGCTGCTCACCTGAGGACCTACCTGCGAACTGCTGCGGTGTCCATGGACACCATGGACAAAAAACAGTCTTCTTTCACCTAAACAAAGACATCATACAAACCATCTTTCACTCCCGCAGCCTTTTCAGCCCCTCCTCCCAACACCAAATGCCCCAAAACATGTTCTCCAGCCCTGTTTGTCGCTACGCTATCCGCGAATGTCCACGGATACAACATGGCGGGCATTTCAGAAAAATATGACGCACATCATGCTTCTCTCCAGCCAATTGGAGTCCTGTCCGCAGAGCAAACAGGGAAGTGGGTCCGCGGAGCG
Organism: Ambystoma mexicanum; assembly: GCF_040938575.1. Taxonomy (NCBI): domain Eukaryota; kingdom Metazoa; phylum Chordata; class Amphibia; order Caudata; family Ambystomatidae; genus Ambystoma; species Ambystoma mexicanum. The sequence continues at coordinate 278,040,148 of NC_090929.1, read as the reverse complement.
GAGCCAGATATCACAAATGTTGTATGACCTACATTTTGCCTGTTTTTTAAAAAAAACTACTGGATGGATTTTTACCAAATTTACAAAAGCATGCTTTTGGGAACAAGCCACCGCTCCTGCAGCAAATTTGGTGAAAATCCATGCATCGGTTTGGCTGTAGGCGTGCACCAAGTTTTTTTTCCATTCAGTCTATGGAAGGAAAAGAAATGTGGGACCCCCATATAACTTTGCCTCCCCTTAAGGAAACCTCACCAAACTTACCAGAAAAATTCAGAGCGGGCCATATATTTTATTTGCAAAGTTTATGATATGATATGATGTGGCATTTATAACGCCCCTATACACAAGTGTTTCAAGGATTGACGAGGCAAGGGAGGGGGAACAACGGGAGGACAGACACTGATCCTACTAGGCCAGGTGTCATTCAGATTGCGCATGGGAGGGCAAGTGGAAAAGTAAAAGTACGGCCAGCAGGTGGCAAGTGCAAGGGTAAGTGCCGACATCAGGTTTCAGTGCTGGTAGTGGGACTGTAGGGATACAGAAAACAGTCCCCAAGTGCGGGGGTTGCCAGGCAGGTAGTGCAGGTGTGTGTGACTGGTGGTGAGAGACCTGGGCCCAAGATCTGAGGGTGAGGATTTGAGGTGCTTCCGGAACCAAAAATGGTTCTCCTCAAGTTTCATGGAGGCACGGAGGCCGTTCCAGAGGGATGCCCCAGCCAAAGAAAGAGATCTACCACCAACTCGTTGCTTGGAAAAGCGACTGACCCTGAGGGAGTTGGAGGCGGATGAGCCAAGAGCTCCAGAAGGAATATATTTAGGAAGAGAGAGTTCAAGGTATAGAGGCCCCAGGCCCAGAAGGCCTTGTGGACAATGCAGAGGGTTTTGAACTTAATCCTTGCAGCCACTGTGAAAGGGGCCCCTAGTGGACCCTGACGTCTATGGAAACAAGGCGGGTCACCACACACGATAGAGACGCCAGACACAAGGTTGTATTCCCAAAGCTAGGGTTTTATTGCAAAGCAAAAGTCTCCGTTGGCCAACTCGGTCTCACGCCCCGCAACGTGTATCTCTAGACCTCGAGGGAAGCAAGAGTGCGAATTACGTACATCTGTTACCTATATACAAAATGCATATCAAACAATCAGCTATGACATGTATAACACCCCTCTTCATTGGGTTTCTTTGAACTTGGTGTGATGATGGACATCTCTGACCACTATGACACCTTCAAACATCTATTCTAGTAACAATTTGCAATTTGTGAGTGTGCAGGCATCTTTCGGTTATTGAATAGAACATGGCGCTTCTGTTCTTGGAAGCGAACAACATATAGAGGGAGTTGCATTCCAGACCTTGCTATCTATCAGGTGCTATTCGTGTCCTGGGAGCCAACATGCTCTCAGCGGGCTCAGCAAAAGGGGGCCGTTAGAAAAGCATAGTTCAAGCTTTTAGCGGTATTGTTCTAACATATTGTACCATATACCGAGACTGGCTGCAGCGGTGAAATGATTAAATGCCCCGCGGCTCTGCTTCAAGGCTACATTAAGGAGGGAGCCGGGCATTCTTCCTGGTGCTGCCTACGTTTGTGTTTCAGCTAAACTCTTGTTATCATCTCGGGTCTGTGGCCTTGTTCTTTTCATATATAGACAACAATGTTCCACAGTCGAGCAGTGTAAGTGGAAAATATACTGCGAAGCAATACGAACAGAAAGCAATGAGCAATGGTTAGAAAACAAAATGGCGATTCTTGTTACATCAAAATGGCCGTTCATTGGAAAACTCGAAAAACTATATTCTGTTGTATCGTGCATGAGACGGTTGGCCCACGGCCACGGAAATGCGTTTACGGTCTCAAATTAGATTTCTAGACTGACAACTGGGAGCCAGTGCAGAGATTTCAGTCCTGGAGAGATACGATCCATGGGCATTTTGCATTCCTGTTCTGGATGAGTTGAAGAGGGCGGAGAATAGAGGCAGGCAGATTTAGAGGGAGGCTGTTGCAATAGTCCAGCCTAAAGAGAACCAGAGCTTTGGAGACAGTGAGCTTCTGGGGGAAGGAGAGGAAAGGAAGAAAAGTGCTCTTCCTATGGGTTTTGCAACTTAACCATAACTACACAGCCGCTATATATATATATACAGGTAAATCCTAAAAACCCCAGAAATTCACAAGTTATGGTACACTACACAACCATAATTCGCGCAACTACAGTGCACTGCAAGGACTAATAGCCATGACATCAAATATGACATCACAAATGTCATTAGTGACATCACTGATGACATCACTAGTCTGCCACCGTCTTTTTTAGTTTAGTGAGATATGTACACTAGATGATGTTCTTGATTAACAGTGAGGAATTACAAAGTGTGAAGGTACTACATTTGTACATTTTACCGTTCCCATATGTTCTTACACTGCTTTCCTTAGGGTTCAGGGACTTCATATGCTACGTATGTATATGGGAGGAAGGAAGCCTGAAATGCAGCATTTATTTCTGTGCATTGAAATAATCAGTTAGGTTATGGACACGTTGTAGTAGTAGTGATGCGTTTTTGCTAACTATACTTTCTTTGTATATGCTGCTATTGGAATCTGTTGTGCTGTCTTTCATTTGTGTATGCTGTAGTATATTTGTATAGTATCTGAGGGATTGGTAGGTGCTTATGACATGTTTAACCGTCCACAAAAGTCTAACAGCAAAGCACGCAGCATTTCACTGTGCATCATGGGAAAAGTGTGGCTATTGCACCGGTATTCTGCATGCTGCACACACTGCTTAAGTTTGTACATGAGTTTGATCTTGTAATGGAAATGTGATGCAGTACTGTTTATAGCAATGCCTTGTGAAATTAGCTACTTATGTAATGATAGTTCTCCCCTGGTAGTCTTATGGCAACATAACAAAGACAATCCCTTCTGGAGACTTTTCATAACAACTACATATACATGTGAATAACATTTGTGATGTCATCTTTGATGTCATGGGTGTTAGTCCTTGCAGTGCACAGTGGTAGAGCGAGTTATGGTTGAATAGAATTGCTGGGGTTTTTAGGTTTTACCTGCACCATAACGTCCCTGTAGCAACATTTTTCATTTGAATTTCATAGGTTTTGTAGTGGTGCAACTTAACCATAATGTACCTTTAACAGGTTTTTTTTTGTTAGTGAATTTCATAGGTTTTTAATATCGCACTGTAACCATAACAATGCTTTAGACTGGTTTTTTGCAATAAAGTGGAAATGGTTTCAGTAGCGCAACTTAACCATAACGTCCCTTTAACAAGGTTTTTTGTTAGTGAATTTCATAGGTTTTTTGGATGCCACTTTTATCATAACGTTGGTATGTTATAGTTTTTGCAGGAAAGATGATAGGGTTTAAGGTGCACAAGTCAACCATAGTGTCCCTGTAGTAATGTGTCTTTCACTGAATTGTATTAGATGTGTACAGGATATGCTTAGTGTGTAATGATGTACTGTGCAACATACTGAAGGCGGAGGCTGTAAAGTAAAAGGGAGAACATTTTGGAACACTGCGTCTGTTTGCAGAGATTGGGTTGAGTCCAACGTGCCCAGAAAGGGAGGGGGGGTCATAAAAAGGTGTAACATTCAGCAAACACAAAAACATAGGTAACCATCTTCAAGCACGCCAATTAGAAGGGAAAATGCCATACCTATACAAAGTGCACAAAGGCATAAAGTATGCAACATAAAGGAAAGCAACAACATGAAAAGTGGTGTTTGCCTTCATCAATCTTACTGCAAACCTGCTGCACAATCAAACAAAGAAGGAAGAGACAAAGGAGCAAACGGCAACTACCGAGAACAGAACGCAGAGCAATGTGGGAAGGAGACAAAGGTTTTTGTTGTCATTCCAGAGATCTGTTAGTGTACAATAGTAGAAAAGCATTATGTTTTCTGTTTGTACGCAGCAATGGCTTCCACCCCAGAGTGGCTTGAGGAGAATTTTCTGCATGAAGAAATGAGTGATGACGTTAAGCCCATTGTTACCCGCCGCACTGTGAAAAGGGAAAGAGTTACTTTAAGGGCAAGCACCCTGGAAGGGCTGGACGAAAATGTTCCCAATGACAAAATAAGCGGGCATAGTAACGCCATAGGTAGAGAACGAGTTGGCAAAAACAACGCAGTCACAATGTAAAACTTAATTTCAAGTAACCACATGTGTTCTCCTTTAACAGAACATACTGGAATGCAAACCTGTTCACCAGAAGCAGCACCTTGTGCACAGGAACATACAGCCACCGAAAAGGATCTGAATGCTGGGCATATCAAAGTTGACCGCCTGGAGGCCAAAATCGAGGAGTTGCTCCTCCAATTTTCTGGCTTGAGAACGTTTGTTGAAGGCCATATGAGGGGCAAAATAAGATACCACTGCGCAACTTGCACATGTCCGCCTTGCCCGATTCCCAGACCCCTGCTCCACAAAATCAGTGGCATGAAATATGCTTCGATGAGAGCTCAATCCCTTCTTCCCCTCAGCAGCAGCTTCTTGAAATGGAAACATCCCCAATATATGTATCTGTTTCTTGTCCCCCTTCCCTTTTCGACTAGTCACAATAAATGTGCGCTGATAAATATTGCAATGTTAATTTGTACAGATTGTGTATGTCCCTTTTCTTTGTTTTTTGTTTAACAACGCCATTGTAAGTGAGAAGGGCACAACATTAGTGGGGATGAGTACAAGTGAGAAATATGGAGGAGGCGTACGACGGCCGCACCAGGCTGCCCTGTGCGCAATCACAATACAATCACCCATAGGATGACAGTATGGGTTGCATGTTTGCATTCACACATCTGTCTGGAAATAGTAACATCAGCGTCCTTTTATCTGTGCCACAACTGTGCAGAAATGTATATTTAACTGTGACACCTGGTAACACTTTCCCTGGTGAACATAACCAAATGAACGTGTGGTATAATCGTAGTAGCTGGAAACGTACACCCTCGTTCTATGCCTATTTTTCCACATAAACATCCCACCTACTCTAGAGTGCTCACAGCAAGCATACGTAGAAATGTGAAATGTATGTGAACCGTATGTTTAAGTAGGCCAGGGATGGGAAAGGTATCAGTAGTACACCTATGCTTGTGCGACAAAGTGTAAGATGCAATATACATCTGGAAAACAAGCTGGCAAATGGAGAAAAAAGGCGACTAGACTGATCTGTACAAATGACCTTTAGGCTTAGGCCCATTAATAGTGTGCTGGGGATACAGGTTTCCTCATTTGGAAACCTTTCTATTTGAAGAATGGCAACGTCATCATAGTAACATTGAAACATTGCACGTCGTCCCTTATTTTGCGGACACGCGCCAGAACCGTACACATCAAAAGAGAACATTTCTCTGCAGTGTAAGGAGTGTTGAAGTGATAGTGCACCCTTACAGCGATCATCCATTCTTCCGTCTACATGTAATTATTGCAGGGAATGAGTTAATGGCACTTTGCAATGTCACATGCTCCACATGAGCCCTATAAAAAAGCACACCATACAATTGCTCTGTTTGCCTTTCCATACAAGACCAACGGTACGCAGTGTTGGGCCAAAAATAGCTTTGTCACCAAATCTGTGCCTGCAAACAACTTCTCCAAGCAATGGCCACCAGAGCTTCTGCTACTACCTCTGACTCAGACGCACCCACACCCTCACCACCAACACCTTCTAAAAGTCCTCAGCAAATGACAAGCGTCATACTGGGGAGGGACATCGAAAAGGAAACAAGAGTAAAGTAGAAGGAATCCCCATTGCCTACAGCCACCGGCAATTCTTGGTGTGGAAACTGTGTAGAACCGCTGTAAATGTGCCTAAATGTCATGCTAACTAGGTGCAGCGCACTGAGTGCAACACGGTACTCAGTTGCGGGAAACCTGACTTGTACAGCTTTGGCACCAGTTCCATGCGGCGGCACCTTAAAACGCACCAGCAGGCAGCTATTTGGAGAGTTGTCCCCTTCCAAGCAGGCTGCACCTTATTGTCCACAACAGCATGCTCTGCATCTGCTCCTACCACCACTAGAGACACTGTAGTGGGCCACCGCGTCCCGCAAGCAACCTTGCAGGACATACACCATACAACCGACCCCTACCTTTCAAAGGTCACTGTACTGTTCATATACTGTGATGCAGTACTGTTTAGGGGAGAACATTGTCGAAGTGCTTTTGAGTCAGCGGTCCGGGACCATAGCAAACACTGCCCCCTACTCAAGTAAGCATGCAGGTGTTGACGCAGCCTATAACCGCTGCATACAGAGTTGTCAACAATTAGCGGTGAGACGCCATCAAAAGCATTGTACGCATTTCCACAAAAAAAGTAGTGGCTCTGAAAAGAGCCTTTTCGGTACTATTTGTATTTTAAATGTTACAATTTGGGAAGGAACACAGGGAAAATGCATCCTACACTTGCAGGAAGTGCTGTAAAGCATTTTGGATACTACGCATAAAGATCTCATTGCCAGCATCAGTCAGATGAACTCCATCTGAACGAAAAATGTTCCTACTATGAAAGGTTATGTTTTCATTGTGGAATGAGAACATGTTAACGTTGCAGAGAAAAGCGCACACAGCCTTGTTCACATTGCGCCACAATGTTTCCATTTGTGGACCACAGAAGTAAGAATGCAGCCACTTCTACCTCTGGGCAAGACCCATTTCCATACCAAGCACATTACGAAGAACACCATTTAGCATGTTCGGTTTCCCCTACTACTGCGAGGCCCATGGCCCAGTAGAGCAGGCTCAGTCCTTCTTCCCTTTCAAGTAGTCTTTCAGCAGCACTCCCTCATTGGCTACTGTTAAAGTATTACGTATGTATAAACCAATTACAACCAAGAAGTATGCATTTAATTGTATCACATTTAATGAACAGTGTGTAACAGCCGTTAATGATGCAGAGGTGACATTTCTTCTAAATGCCTGCAAGTGTGGTGTTGTGGAGAAATGCTGCTCTACTCTGTTGAACGTGTTGAACATTGCTAGAAGACTGACTCAGACGACGTAAGGAGAAGAGGAAGCTCTGCATTGCTGTTGCAACGAAAGACCGCTGTATGGACTCAATTTCCCAAATTTCTGTGAGCCTCTTTGTCCCACCCCCTATCTCCCAGAATCCAACATATACACCAGTACACGCAAATCTGGGCGTGCATCAAGTGCCTGCACGTGTGGTGCTGTGGAGAAACGCTGCTCTACTCTGTTGAACTTGTTGAACATTGCTAGAAGACTGACTCAGACAACGAAAGGAGAAGAGGAAGATCCACATTGCCGTTGCGGCGAAACACTGCTGTATGGACTAAATTTCCCAAAATTCAGTGAGCCTCTTTGTCCCACCCCCTATCTCCCAGAATCCAACATATACACCAGTACATGCGCATCTGCGTGTGCCTCAAGTGCTTGCAAGTGTGGTGTTGTGGTGTGTGGGTGTGTGGGTGAGTGGTAAGTTAAATACTTATACAAATTGTGACATAGTTATTTGCTATCCTTCTGAAATAATTACTTAAAGTACTTATATTAATTTCAATATTCAAGGCACTACTGTGAGCCCAATTGAAGCAATATCTTCTCAGATGGTTTGGGATGTTGAACTGAGTGAACCTCGTAATATCTCTGCAGTCCCTTGCGGTGATCTACCATCAAAGACAGGTCTATTTCTTTTAATGCGTCTCCAACTCCAATAGGGGAATTCGGACTTGACCTTATGGCAGACCTGGATAAGCGCGTACACCTATCCATAGGTTTACTTACCCCCATGGTCCCACGGCTACATGACAGTTTCATTTCTAGGCACGAGTGTGGTCTATCTACCACCATGCCATTAAGTAATAATGGCATGGAGGGTACTGAAATTCCAGCTGCTAAGTTTCTGTTACCGCCTAGAAGTGAAACAGGTAACTACCAGCCCACAGAACAGGAGGTAAGCATCAATTTATCACATGTTAGTGATATTGATCCAATTCCCTCCTCAACTCCTGACAATCACAGTCCATACACATTTCCTGGACATGATGTCACGCATTTTGGAATTTATGTCTAAACTAAACAAACTTGAAGGATTTGTGATGGCGAGGGAAATGTGTATGAAGGAGGTAACCTCCAATCTGAAATCTAAAATCACCCATGAGCAAGGTTCTCAGTGGTGAGGGACTTAATAGCTGATGTATGCCAAGACTCTCAGGAAAATGGTTCAAGTAAAAAGGAATTACTGGTTGGCATTATGAATGAAATTAGGTTAACAAAATGTAGTTATCGTAGATCTTAGAAAGGATCTTGTGAATATGAAAGACAACATGTTTGAACACTTGAATCCACCATTAGTGGAATTATTAGATAGTCCAACAGCTTTGACTAACATTATTGAACAACAATACCTGAATTCTCTGACAAACAAAATACAGATCAACTGGTATTCCTGTCACTACGCTGTTGAAACAACAGCTTTGTGCGGTGAAGCGAGCTGAAAAAAAGAGGTCAGCTAATGAAAAATTCTAGCATTAAAAGTGACAAAATTGACAAATCCTCTTTTGAAAGAGAGTCAATTACATTTCAGTACCAAAGAGGGAAACAGGGAAGTATGTATTGGTGATGTTTCAAAACAGTCCCTTGAACTTGGGGACACAAGAATGAATGGTCAAAAGTATGATCCCTTGAATGTCCCACCTGCAAACCCAGAACTCAAAAGTATCATAACAAAAAAATATTCAATGACTCAGCAGTGGATGTTCCTAAAACTCACAAAATTCTATCAAATTACTTCACCAGTGACAGCAGGAAATATACTTCTAATACCATATATCCTAATTTGGGTCCCGAACTATGTATCATTGACATAAAGACAATCCTCTCCAATTTGAGTTGAATGCTAAACTAAATGAACAAAAATATTTATATTCCAAAATATGTACCCATCTGAAGAAAGAGACTACAGGATTGAAATTAGTCATTCATGTTGCTCCTGTTGTGTTTACTGGAATGGCAAATGCTGCAAACTGGGATCAGCTTGAAAGACCCAAGATCAGTCACTAGGTATAAAATCAAACCCAAATGGTATTGCTCGTAAGTGTAGTGTACTAGGGCAATCCCCCACTGTCCAAGAACAGATACAAAGCCCAAGGAGTGTTTCTAAATTGATTGCTCACCCAAAGCTCGTTTCAGGGGTGCTTGAGAACATGGACCAAAAGATAAATTTTGTTGAAAATGATAGGGGCGCTGCATCATGGATGTTGACTAATGGGTCCAACACATGTCCTATGACTGTTATCACACAATCTTAGGGATATGAACTTGTAGATTTAGAAAAAGCTCTCAAAAGTGGGCTCTTGACGATATAAACTGTAACCAACTTACTTAATCCTACCCTAAAAGGCACTCTATCCCACGCTCCGTTAAACTCAGGGAAGCGGAAGGTGGAATGCAACAATGATGTTCAATATAGTTTTGGCCCAGCAATATGACGGGTGAGTCTTCAGGTGTGGTTAATCATTCTTCCATCCAAACTCAACACACTGAAGGACATAGTTCGATCTTACCAGCTCCCATTGGCCATAATGGCCTTGACAAAAACTTTTCTAGAAACAGAGTTAATATGTTGGGGCTGGAGAGTAGGACAGATATTGTAGGGAAATCGAGAATTAATCGTGCCTATCTTTTAGGTTTATTGTATATCATTACTTCCTTGAGAATTCTCTCTTCCAATGATTTTGACAGGATTGCTCTTTCATCCCATAACAATTACAGAATCTATATTCTGAACACGTGTTTAAATTAATCTGGTCTTCTAGAAGTGAACTGTCTGCTTTGGGATTCACTCGTTATACTTTCAATGATGTGAATGTTGCTGCCAAATTTTACATTTTGATACAAGGAAGCATGATATAGAAGGAATTCAAGGTATTGGGGGGCCTGGTAATGCACAAGTTGAAAAACTATGTATATCGCATTTACTCTCCATTGCACAAAGTAATGTCATGGATTGAGCCCCTTTTAACAGCACCTCCACGAGAAAGTATGAGTGGACGATCTACGCATTCTGCACCCACAAACATGAGCATCACTACCCATCAGCACACCCAGTAGGTATTACTATTTTTGCAACAGTACAGTGCCAACTGTGTTATACGTCCGCATACCTCTCAAATCACACACTTTTGGCGGCTGTCACCTGCCACTTATGCAGTTGTCTCACCCGCCAAGCTCCCTAAACACCCATACCAAAGGGCTTTAACACACCAATTACGACATCAGTTGTTTGCACCCGCCATAGGGGAAGGGCTTTCTGCAAGTGGGACACAATCTGCAAAGTGAAGTAGGAGGGGTTGTCATTCTTGTATAAGAAAACCATAAAACCCTTCTCGTATGTTGTGTAGGTAAACCAATATCCTGTTTGTTCTAAATTGATAGCACTGCTTCCCTAACCCAAACCTACAGATGTAAATGCAACTCATTATAATCTACATTCAAATTGCATGCACGTAATTGCAACCCCCAGCACAATATTTACTTGCTTGTGGACGGATTTCTATTCATTGTTAATATTGTTTCTTTGGTACCAATATTTGCTATTGATACTGAAGAATTTATTTTTCGAAAATGTGTGATTGTTTATATTGAAATGAATGTGATGTACAAACCATTCAAATTATTTGAATATACTCTCCATCAAGCAGTGTGTAAGGAAATGCAACAGACATGTGCTATGTAGGAATAGATTTATTAGAAATATATGTAGCTGATTCAAAGAGTTATTGTGTGTGTATGTCACCCCCAAGCAAGATTGTCACAGGCAGGCCAACTCTAATTGTGTAAACGCACTATCAACGTTCATGTACTTTGTTGTGGTGACTTCCCCTGCATAACGTTTGGGAACCAAATTTACATTGATTGTACTTTGATAAAATATTGATTCATAATACCTGATTATTGACCAGAAAATTGTGAGGTGGGATTGTATATAAGGGGATGTCAAATAAATGATTGCTGCTACGTGAAAAGAGCAACAAATCAAAAGATATTTTCAACACACAGTAAGCCACATTCTTGGGGATGCACGTTCACTTCTGTAGGCTCTAGCAGGGCCCTTTCGTTATTAATACTTCTGTGTGTGTTTTTTGTGGTTCCTAATTGTGGTTATGTCACTTGTTTGTTATGCCTATTTGGCATCTAATGATAAAAGCTAGTGCAGGATTGTGTGGGTGTATATGAATGACGGGGAGAGGCAACAGTGGAAACAAGTAACCCAAAGTAAAAATAACACATTGCAAATAACGTTCCCTCAAAGCAGAACCACTATGGCATTGTTTTTTTAAAAAAGAATAAACCGCTAGAATGAAGTGAACCATTTCAAAGATCATAATTCACAGTATATTACCATTTGACATTTGAAAGCAAATAAATCACAGATGGTCCACATGGAAAAGGTATTTGTTTATGTAGCTTGAGACAAGAGGAATGTAAAGGAAGTGCACACAGTGGAACTTCAAAAAAGTGAGGGAACAGTGAGAAATATCCATTTGTTAATGTTCATGGATGAGACGTAGGGTACATGTCATACTGGGGTGTACCTGGTTTTATATTTTGATTTCCAATGCATTTTTTAATTATTTAAAACATGGTATATTGTTTTGCAAGTAAATTACTTCTTATGCATATTCAATCACAATGCCTCATTTAAAATGAGCCTGGCAGGAACACCATCAGTGCCAGGCCTGTTCTGTCCTTTATAAAGCATTTTCAAACAATCTGAAAAAAGAGAATGTCGCCAGCGGCTTTCATTTGTGGCATAGATCAAAATATAAAGCATTAGGCTAGTTTTTTTGTTCTTTATTTTAAATGTATTTTTTCAGTTATTAATGTGTACCTTACTTTTAATGTCAAGTTTGATTGTATTACTTCCACAATTTTGTTCTTCGTTTTTACTATGTTTTTTTTTCCCCCTGGGACATTTTAAGTGTATTGGTAGAAAACTATTCCTTTGAAAACGTGTGAGTGTACAGCAGATATTGCTTTTTGGGGAGCCCTGACTGCAAGCAGTGGATGTGGCAGATGTTCATTAGGACATGCTTCCTGTTTTATATTTCCTATTGCACAATGATGTGGTGAGTCTGCATGCAATGTTCCCACTGTAATTCAGACTGTATGTTCACAGGTTTATTCCAGGAGAAGGTTTATTGTGTCCTCTATAGAAGGATGTCTTGGCTCTGAATAAGCTGGCTGTGATTCAAGCCTTTGATCCACAGGCTAAATAAAGATGGCAGATCCCAATTACCAGTACAAATTTGGACCTGGTACTTGATACACACACGCGCACACACACACACACACACACACACACACACACACACATCTCTGCAACAGACACGTTAACCATTTGAGCTAATCCCAACCTGCATTGGAACCTGTGACTTGCAGGTCAGAGACCGATTTTTGCGTCATATACTTTAGCATTCAGTTTGGAGCTCATTTTGAGGCCTGGGAAAAGGGTTGTGATGGGACTCTACAGCTTAAAAGCCTTGTATAAGGCTTTTATGCTGTAGATTACCTGCATGGCCCATTTTCATGGATTTGTTTGACAGAGAGGCAGGGCAGAACGTGACTTACCTTTCCGTCTCTTCCCTGGATTGTTATGCTGGCACACATGCTGGGGATTCCTAAGGAGTCAGCAAGCTTTACCATACTCTATAGGAATACACTGTAAACTCTGCTTGCCAGAGTGCAAAAGGGCGGCGGACAAGTGTGTACACTGCCTTTTTGCCCTGCTCTTTTGCACTCTGCCAATTACCAACATAAGGCAGCGGGGGCCTGTGTACATTAAAGGGGAAAGGCTACAGGACTCTGCCGTCTTTTTTACGGCGAACTCCAATATGAGCCCCAGTTTAAGCTGCTTATACAGGGATTAAAGCACAATTTTTTACTTCAACACCTAATCTCCAAAACATGTATTAATATTACCACCATATGCTAACAGCATTATGGACCTTGGGAGGGGTCTTATCACTTGTGATAATGACCCTTCCCCAGCATATGACCTTTAGCTTTGCCTCAGGCCATAACTTGGTGGTGGATCATTAACCCACGATAATGATCCCTCCCAAGGTCCATAAGGCTATAGTAACACATCCTTTGCCTCAGGCCATAACTTGGTGGTGGGTCATTAACCCACGATAATGATCCCTCCCAAGGTCCATAAGGCTATAGTAACACATCCCCTCTATAGTGAGTAAATATATCCTGAGGTCACTATCCAGCTGTCTGCAAATGTCTGTGTTAATAGGCAGATGTGGATCTGTCACCTAGAGTGTATGTAAGGCAGAAGGGGCAGATAGCTCTCTTTCTATATAAAGAGACAGGCTGGCACCATTTTTTGTGAAATTCTCTACTAATACAAGTATGTATTTCACCCAGGTTGTTAAACCTGCCACAACTGCAGGATTTGATCTTAAATCATGAATAAGGGAACATAAGAGGAAACTCCCTTCTGGGAGGATTTATGAGCACTTTTTAATAAGGGTGAGTTTCAGACTCTGACTATTCTGGGAGAAAAGCAATTGATTGGGCATAAGGTACGTGGCACACCCAACCTATGAACTTTGTTTAGATACCTATAGTGGTGTGGGACGCACAAATGCTCATGGGCTGAAGCGAGGCTCTTCAGACAATGAATGTGCATAATCCAGAGTTTTCTATCCTTCTCAACCTGGCCTATAGTTACCTTGTCCTGTTGAAAGAGGGTACATGGAAATCCAAGGCCCAACACCATTGGCAAATCTGCTTATCAGCTTAATTTACAGGTTCACTTTGGGCATTTACGGCCCTTAACAGGAACTGAGTGGCACTCTGGTGTGTTATTTATGTATGTTGAGTTGAGTGGCGTGTTAGCTGTCGCATTCTGACTGCTTCTAAATGTCAGCCTTCTATAGGGCAACATGCCATATGGCAGAACACAACATAACCAGTTACTATACCAAAACCATTACCACATCCCAATAAACAAAATGAAAAGGGAATACATAAAGGAATAGGAAAATACAAATGAAAAAATGAGTAAAATGCTTTTGGTTGCAAGATCGCAATTGGGAAGGGAAACATAAAAAGGAAAACACAAGGGTTGAGCAGAGTTAGGGGCAAATGCAGGGAGGCAGGAAGCGGAAGACTAAACAAATGTGTGGTGGGGTGTACACCCACCTAAAAGTAAAAATAACTTGCACATCAAACGTGCAATTTCAATTTAGCATCTTTATCAAGCATGCAGTTGACAACAAAACATGTCGCTCCAATAGACTGCACAAAATGTCCCAGCCACATCAAAATAACGTGAGATAGCATAACACCAAACCTAAAAAAACACATAATTCCAAAGCATTTCAGCACAGATAGTATAGCTAGCAGAGCATACATTCATAAATGCATAAACATGGCACAGCAATATAAATCGGACAAATACTAACATGATGCAGAATATCAAAATACACACACACACACACACACACACACATACGCCTCTTCCAGATTTCGGGTAAAATAAAAGTACACTATGGAACCAGGAAATTAGAGCTCAAATCGTGGCTTTTCCTTTAAATCACTGTACCTTATTTTGCTTGAAGGCCAAAATGGGCATCACCTAGCAGTAATTCAGTTCAGTGTGTGGTATAAAGACATTTTCTCTTGTACATGATTGGATACTCTATAATAAGGTTGTATCAACTTTCCCATAAGTGATGTGAGGCATTTTGCAGGTTGCTCATGGAGGTTCAAACAAGTCCCCAATGCACCTGGCACAAGCACACATATGCCCCCTCAGCGTCATGACTGCATCCCATGACCTCCCTTCCCTCAATCACCTCCACAATAATTGAATATGTTTTGCAGTTCTAACGCAAGAGAGTTGGAAATAGCAAAAAAGGTCTAACGTGCTGACTCTGCATTGCAGGGGACTAAAAAAGAAGGGGATGGAATGAGGAATCGAAATAGTTGCTGTACAGTACTATATGTACAAGGTCACCTGAACCCTGGTCATTATGATGACTTTGGAGCTACAGGGAATGTGAGAAGTTGTGTAGAGAGAAAACTTCTTGCCTAGATCTTATCAACTTTCTATTACAGTGGAATATTCCACTGAGGGGTTCTGAGTGACACCTGACAAAGAGAAAGAGCGAGGTAGAATAGAATAAACCCTGCAATTTAAAGCCTCCCATCTATAAATGTATGTTTTGTGCAGCCCACCCTGGGTTCTTTTCTACGCCCTGTACTGTCCACATGGGCCTGCATTGGAATGGGTGATGCTGAAGGCATAAAGGAATGTAACAGTTTATTCAGAGGCCACCCCCAACATGGGGAGTTCCTTCCCTCCACACTCAAGGTGTCACATAACTAACTGTTTAACAGATTATTTTATTCAGCCCTACTTTAGAAACATATCATGCCCGTTGGAATCCTCCCCCTGCGCTACCAATGAGCCAAGAACTAGGTGGGTGTACAGGAAATATATTTGTATTGATTTAAATTAAAGGTAATAGAAATTGCACAACTACACAACCACAAATCAAAATTCTTTACTTTCTACCAATTTCAATTCAAGAAATCATTTTTAAAACAAACAAATGTGTGCAAATGCATATTGCAATTATTAGTTCAACTACACTCTAGCTTTAAAATAAACACAGGGTGATTTAGCGGTTTGTTTTTCAGACCCCGCCACTATGGACTGGGTTGGGGACGCCTGAAGAAAAATTGGAAGGGTTTGGGGAATTCTGGATGTCAGAGCACCCTCCACTGAAAGGCCTGTGATAGGGAAAGTAGGACAGAAGGATTGAACTGATTTAAGAACAAAGAGAGTGCTGTTCCTTAAAGAAGTGAGGGTCAATAGAACAAAAAAGGATTACCCAATTAAATTATAGGATATACATTTTCAGCGCACACTGGGCAGTGAGCTTTGTTAATTTCGAATTTTAACAAAAATCACCACATAGTGTTCTAACAAAAGGGGAATTAATTAAATGAATCTTTTTCGGTAGGCTAAGGATCTATGCAGTGGAGCCCCCCTCCCACTATAAAGCCAAAGGACTTAAGGCAAGCATACTTCCCCACCTTTCAGTTTCCCAGGACTCAGTTCTACTTACATAGAATGCCTCTATTTAAAGTCCAGTACAGCCAGCTCTATATCAGGACCCTCTGGAAAGATGGGGCTGGGGTCTGGTCACACCACTCTCAAGGATGGACCCCCCACTCTCCACCATAGCACCCAGTCAGCATTTAGGCCTTCCTAGCAATAGACTGCTCCACCCAGATGCACTCTCAGCAATCTTGCATGGTGTTTTCTTGCAGCTGTCAGATATAAGTTGCTGCAGCACTCTTTTGATGGTACATTTCAGCAACTCTCTTTCTTCCCCCTATTGCAGTCCCCCTTAAATAGCAGTGATGACACCATCCACTTTACAATCTTGGGGAAGTACCCTGCCAGTGTTCTCACAACTAGGATTGGACAGTTAACCTTGTCTCTCCTCCCAAATCCAGCCCATCTCAACGGATTGGTTAAAGAGTCTGATGCAGACATATGGCAGCCCTATTGCAATCCCTATGTGTTCTCCTATCACATTTTTGGCAAAAACTAGTTATGTACCAAACCTTCATAGTTTTACTAGCAACTGGCATAACCTATATATTTTCCTTTCAGCTAATCATGGAAAATTCAATGAGATGGCAGCCAGCTCTGCACCAGTCTGCACTGCCATGTGGCAATTTTCCATTGTTTTGGCTGAAAGCATAACAGTTATCAACATGTAATTTCCTATCGATATTCCTAATTTTAACCTTCACTAGTTTGACAACTCTTACATTCAAGACATTTCCAGATCGGCCAGGAACATTGTTGAACTGGCCATTACAGTTCCCTAACTCGTATATGCATGAATTTTATATCTTGAAAATCATCTGGAAATTACCTGACTAATTGTACATACATGATGAAAATCCCCCATATAGTTGTGGGGAAAAAGGCCTAAGTTATAATAGTCTTTTTTAAATTAATTGTAAATCTGTAGCAAATGGAAGATCTGCTTCATCCAGCCATATGTCGCCCTGGGCCATAATGTGACCAGAGTTTTTATGAGTCTATTTGATGTTGGTTGTTTGCTCTTTGAAGTTGTAGCCCCCATGTTCACACATTTTGATCATGCTCCAGCCAAGGTGAACTGTCCTGCTATGCCTGCTATCATTGCCTTAAGAGCCAGCAAGTCTGAGGAAAACTGAGTTTTCCACAACTTTAATAGGGCACACTTTATTGCAGTTATAATTAGATGGGGGATGTAACATCCAGACTTGCTGTGGGGGGATTTCTTTGTGATGCTTGCCCACCCATAAACCAAAAGGGTTTGCCTTTGGCTGACAGGAACTTTTTCATGGAAACAAAGTGGGTTTTCAAATGTCACTGGTATTTTGTATGCAGTGGTACATTGTTCATCTTTAAACTGCAAATACACATGTCAAGCCGTTTTTGGGGTCAGTGTTTGAAAATCCTGCTTTTCAGGGACCTTCAGTTTGCTGCCATTTAATGCACCCCACAGGAACTAAATACAGGATAGAAATATGAAGTTCCCACTCCCTTTTCCCCACTAGAACCCAAGAAACAGCAATAAACAATACCTGAGAAAATGCTTCATCTCCCTGCCATGATGTCACAGCAATTTATAATTAATTCCATAATTCTCTACCATGACATCACAGTTGCAGGATGCAACATTCGGAAAAGTAAATAGTTGCTAATGGCTTCCTATTGAAGCCATAAACAACAAAGATATAAAAAGGCTCTATCAGCCTACTCTCATAGTATTCTGACTAGCCTCCAGCTCTACTCATCTCCAGCTCAATTTCTCATGTCAGCTTCCTCAACACTCATCACTCACCTTCTCACTTCTTTTTTCCTGCCCTCCTCTACTGATTCCTATTGCACTCACCATTGCTTTCCTTAGACCACCAACCTCCTTTCCCAACTACCCAGCTTCTACCATTGTTCCTGTCCTTTCTTCAACTTCTTATAACGTTCAAGTCACCCCTCCCTCCATCTTTCCTCATTCATGGGGCCTCCTTCCTTCTCATGTCAGCTAACAGAGATAAACATCTCACTAACCTTCAGGTATATGGGGGGTGGCCATATATTAGACCTGTTTTAATATTGTGCAGTGTAAAGCAATCTTAATTAGTAAAGTGCTGGTGGTGGCCGGGGCCTCTTGATTCTGACATGTTTCAAGGGGCAGGGTAAAAAAGAGATTATAGCTGGTTCTGGACTCAGCACGTTTTTAATACTCCTGTAGAACTTTAAGAGATATTGAATGGATCAGATGGTAAGCTTTAGATGTTAACAAGATCAGGTGCAAAAGACAAAAGGTTACTGCCTACAGTTGGACACCATTGGAAACAAAATGTGGTTAAGGGCAGTGCATCATAGGAGTTCCTGTGAAAGGCATATTTGAGGAGGCTTGAAGCAAGAAAGAGTGGTGTGTCTCAATAGTAGCAGTGATGCATTAGGGAGATGTTCTTCAGTATAATGTGCATTGCAGCTGACAGACAATGTCAATGCAGCTGAAGTGGTGATATGTGCTCTGATATGAGTTTTGAGGAAAAGGGGGAGAATAGTGACCTGCTGTCTAAAAACATGTTATCTAGTTTAGTGGTGAAAACTCTGACACCAATGTCTGAGAGTCTTGAAATTAGAATGGGATCCATGGAGATAAAGCCAGCTGACAGATTCCACAGCACGAGCATGCTTACCATTCTCTGTCGCTGAGAAGACTTCAGTAATCTTTACCAGTAAAACATGCTCAAAGTTCTGTTACAGCAGTGGTCATGTAGTACTAAGGGCCAGTCAAACAGATTAAGCGTGTGCGAGAATTGCTGCATGTTGCTTTAAAGGGATAAAGCTTTGCCTTCATGTGTTGTTTCACTTTTGTGATACTAGTGGAACTGTCTACATTGGACAAGAGATTGCGATTGCTTGAATGGTGCTTTTGAGTGCACGTTTTGTTTCTATGCTGCTTGAACAGTCCACTGCCACCACACAAGGTTAATAGGTGGCGCTGTGAAGCCTGGCACAATTATTGCATGACCAAACGTTGCCAATTGCACTTCCTCTATTCCAGGTTAGAATAGCTGAGAAAGTTAAAGGGTGAGATGTGTGAAACAAATAGGCATGCATCTTCCTGAGAAATTGGGAAAATGGCACGGGAACAGTCATGTCTTAAAAGCATTGGCTACTCTATAAATTGGGGCTAAAGTTGAAGCATGTTGCCTGTAGCGCTTTCTTTTGATTAGTCAGCCTGGTGCATTGAGAATGTGTCCACCTTTTTACTGCATTTGTATGTATTATTGTACATTCATTAAGGGAGCAGGCTTTTCCATGATACATGGGCACACACGGACCAATATTTTGCGAAAAGGCCTTCTTATGTGCGTGGTTATGCCACCATTTTAACCTATGTATCATGGCATTGGACAATACTATAGAGCCTGGCACCAGTCCTTGACAAATAGGAGTGTAGCATCACAGGCTTTAAACATTGGATGTTCAAAGGTGCAGTATTGTAGACTTAATTGGTGGTACTATGGCATCTGACACTAAAATGTGTTTGCAGCAGTACACTACCGCACATGGCTTCATTATTTTGCACATTAATTTGCAGTGTATTGATATGTTTTCTACCTGTGTGCTACGTTCATGGTTATTCTACATATGGTATTAAAAAGCGAACAAAGGGTCCATGATGCATGGCTAAACATTGACACATGTTTAGTTAGGTGGCACTTCTGAAGTCTGTGGTTAAGCCACCAGTTTAATCTATGAGCCATGGAATCATGCAGTGAGGCCAGGCATCAGCAATTGGTGTACAGTAGTGAACTATCACAAACCTTTAAATACAGTTTTGTGCAGTATACCAGTGATCGGTGGGGCCAGGCACTGGTCATTGGGGTACAGTAGTTCATTATCACACGCGTATACATGCAGTTGTGTGTAGTATTCCAGTCATGGCACTGACACATCTCTACAGAAGTTCAGCAAAACATGTGATTAACAGCTGTCACTTTGCAGTCTCGTACAAGTTTCTGCAGACAAGTTATGCTTGTTTCAGTTTTGTCAAGTTGAAACACGGCTATTAATATGTGCTTCTTTAAAATTCACAGGCCTTTGCACCAGCAGTGCTAGTCCAGTATTAGGCGGCGATGTGCAGTAGGAGGCAAACAATGGATGTATGCAAGTGCACTACCACAAGCGCTAAACAGGGGCACAGTCATCAGTGCATACAGTGTATGTGTGGCATATGTACATTTGATATAAACAAAAACATGTTTCAGTTTCACCCTTTTACAACAATTCCTTCATCCACTCTTAAACCACTTTTGTGAAATGTGCTGCAATTTGTGTATGTGACTGTATCATTGTGTGGAGTGAGATTAGACCAGTCTGTGCTAGAATTGTTTCCCACAGTTTAATGGTTGCCATAATGTATGTATGACTTGTTCACCAATTGATTGTTTCCCACAGTTTAATGGTTGCCATAATGTATGACTTGTTCACCAATGAATTGTTTCCCACAGTTTAATGGTTGCCATAATGTATGACTTGTTCACCAATGGATTGTTTCCCACAGTTTAATGGTTGCCATAATGTATGACTTGTTCACCAATGGATTGTTTCCCACAGTTTAATGGTTGCCATAATGTATGACTTGTTCACCAATGAATTGTTTTCCCTAGTTTAAATGTTATACCATTGTATTTTGATCCTTAACATCCTAGAGTAATTGTCTGCTCAGGGTACGAATTGTTTGCTTCAACAATAATGCTTTCTTCTTCATGCCAAACACACTATATGCAGACGAATTACGGCGTACAACACACACACATACACACACCAACGTATAATGTTTCCCGACAGACATCAAACAACTACAGGTCTACAACCAACTTACATACCAAGGTCCCTAGCATAACAGGCACACAAGGTTCCTCTCTTAACACAAATCTATGCCCTGGACACAGACGACATAGGAACGGTTAAACACCCAATACTTAAGAACTGCACACATCCACAAAGCAGCATGGCTATATTTTATTTTTCCACTTTCCCCACTAGCCCACCCCACCCTCTTTCGTATCCACCAGAATGCAAGTGGATGATGTAAATGACAGCAATGGGTGGTATTAATCGTAGGTAACAGAACATGACTTTTTTAAATTTGTTTATTGCATTCAAATTGTAAAACAATTTTTTAGCAATGACATTAAAATTAAATTATGACCAAAAGAAATAGAGAAAAAAAGAAAAGGAAATTCACAGCTTCACAAGGAACCTTTAGAAAACTGTTTCAACCAATCAGCTAATTGTCCTAGAATCAAAAGATAGGCGCTCGAGAAATTGAACCAGGGCTATAATGTACTTGATTTTCACACCACCAATTAAAAGTGACCGCCAAACTTCAGGGTCAGAAGCAATAAAATAAGAAAATAAATGTCTGAAATAAAATGTGCGAAGCTCTTTCAGCCCGGTACATTTTGTGACAATATGTGCCGGTTTTTCGACCTCGTCCGTTTGGCTGAAAAAGCGGCACTTGTTATCTTTTGATGATCCTCGGATGGCCTGGATCTGGTTTGTCGGGTACAGGTTCAACCGGGCTCACAGAAAATTATCTGTAATGTTTTTTCCCCAGAAGTATTTCAAGTATATACACACACTGTTCAACTTTCAGTTGTCTGAGGGCAAGTGCGTCACCAGTTGGCATTTAGAACCCACTTGCAGTGTTTGAATCCAGTCAAACCTTTTCAGTTTTTCGTTCACTCTGTTGGGGTTAGTCAGGAGTTGGTCAGCATGGCTGCCAATGACATCTAAGCAGCTGATCATATCCTGAAACCAATCCTGCAAATATGGGTTGTGTAGTTTTGTCTCGTTGTAAATTAAGTCCAGAATTGGAAGTCTGGGAGAGATGGAAATTTTGCGAAACAAGGCCAATCTGGACCACATGACTGAGCACCTCAATGATGAGAGAACCAGTTCTCAAAGAAGAATGGCGATTGGGGTAGATTGTGGGACCCCAAGAACACGCTTCCAGAAGAGACCTTCAAGGCCAGACCAAAAGGGATCTAAGATGGAAAACATGGCATCAGCCCCATAAACTACTTTTGGAATAACCTTTGGTTTGTAGAATCGGATAACTGGTAGAATGGAAAAGCATCTGAATTTTCTGTTTAAAGCACAAGCCTGGGAGGTCAGGGTTTTCATTTTTCCTAGCAAGTATGACAACATCGGGGATTCCGGATTGGAGTAACTTAGCCAAACCCCGAGATATTTGAAGGAGTCAACGTTCTCAGTTTTTTCACCTCCGATTTGCCAAGAGGGCTGGTTTTTACCTCTGGTAGATGTGTCGAAGCTCATAGTTTTGGTCTTACCTTTGTTGATATCAAGACCTAGTGTCCGATGTAGTTATTGAGGGCATCGAGTTGACGCTGTAAACCCACCAGCGTTTGGTCGATGAGAACTACATCGTCGGTTTAGAGCAGACGAGAAAGGTGGACCCCATCCACTTTTAGGGGAAATGATCTTGTCAGGTGAAAGGCCTAAGGCATATCTTCCAAGAAAAAGTTGAAAAGGCCAGACGCCATTGGGCACCTCTGTTTTATCCCTCGCAAGGTCTTGATTTCTTTAGATAAGAGACCAGACTTATTTAGTCTGACTCTAAAGGTGGTGTGGGTGTGCATAGACTTGATTGGTTCCAGTATACTTGGAGGGCAGGACTTTTTCTCCATTTTAGAGCAAAGCAGATGTCTATCTACTTGGTCGAACACCTGCACAAGGTCCACGAATACCATGCAGATCTTTATTTTCTGACGACAAGCCCTTTCTTTCAGGATTTGCAGCAGGAGGATGTTAACAGCCGTACCAAGCCCTTTCACGAATCTGCACTAGAATTGATCGTAACTCACAGTAGCCCTACACCAAGCATTAAGATTGTCCAGCAGGATCATACCGAACAGTTTGCCGATAACGTCCAGGAGGGCAATAAGGCGATAGTTACTTGGATCCGACCGGTCCCCCTTCTTGTGGATCGGAACCACTATCGCCCTCCTCCATGTGCTCGGAACTTGATGAATAGTGATAATCTGATCGAATAAGGACACAATTAACTTGGCCCAGTCCTCCAGGTACTCACGAAGCATGACATTTGTGAGACCATCGGGAGCCGGGGCACGCGAGATCTTAAGCTTCATGATGCGAGCCATTATATCATGAATGCCAAGAGTAAGAGCCCAAGAGCCCTAACTCGTAACAGGCCGGACCTACTTGGCGAATAGAGCTTGGAAAAATGACTGATCGTTGAATCCTCGTCAATGGGATTAGATTGATCTGCCCTTGAGGAGAATGTCATTTGGTTTAATGAGTGACCAGAAGGCACGGGCGTCTCTGCTCGCCAGTGTTCTTAGCATTGTTTCAGCATCTTTCTGGCATCTTAGGTGTTTAGATGTGCAGAGACAGTTTTTTTGTAGTCACGCTGGGCTGATTTAGCATCGCTGAGTGCTTCAATTGAGTTGGATTTTGTTGCCAGCCGCCTCAGGTTTCGGACCCATCTCCTCTTCACCACCAATATAGGGTCAAATGCCTGGCGACCAGTTTTAGCAGTGAAGCCGCCCAGTACAGGGCTAGAGCAAAATACTTCCAGCAATGGAGAATAATCAACCATAGGAATAATTTTAGCAAACGAGGAAGAAAAGGCCCTAACTCCTGTAGCCAACTTTCTCAGATGAAGATCCTTGTTGCCAGAGTCAACCACAATCGGAGTGTAGTCACGAACTAACGGACCGGAAGTTCGCCATTCGAGGAGAAGAAGATTGTGGTCACTTTGCGGGGTGGTAATTATCTGAAGGCTGAGTACCAAGGACAAAAAGTTACATAGATGTAGTCTAGGGTGGAAGAAAAAACCCTGCTTTGCCAAGTGGGTTGGGCAGGCACGTCCCCTGTGATAACATAACATAACATTAAATACTGAGTATAATTGTTGATCCTCATTGCAACAATAGAAATACCCTACTGTTACATATTTCTACTGCAGGTGATGAGCGTGTTGCAGTCACTTGTAGATAGTGTTGTGCTATAGTTGTTAATAGGTGTAGGAAAATAAAGAAACATTTCTTGAATAGAGATATAGAATCTGCGAGAAAAAAAATACGAAAAACTTGCACTTTGCTTTATATCATGAGCTAAAAATATTGACTGACCTGGAGTTAAAGATTTTCTCTTGCCAATGTTTTGTATATGTTATATGTAATCTTGATATTGAAGTGTCCATGGATAGATTTTATGATTAGCTGATATTACTGGAAGCCCAGAAAGAATATTGCTTCATCTCCCATCTCAGATATTGTCTTAAAACGATTCTGGCTATTCCCAAATCAACCAACGCCACTGCATGCAGGTGGGAGTTCCAAATAAATGCATAAATGGACTACCATCACTCCAGGTTTAATAATGTGAACTGCTTTGCTACAACAACAATTAGCATTTTCTCAGATCTAGACAATTTTGCCTGGTGCTTTAATGCTCTTTCAATATGTTGTTCCTCACAAATGTACAAAAATAAAATACAAAAATACAAAATTAAAGAGCTACAAGTCCTAGATAATTACTTCTCACTGCAGAAGAAGGCAAGTGAGGGCCTCGCTGAAACTACGCTGGCACTTAACAGAGCAGGTAGGAAGCTCAGTTTGTGTAAAAATTCACAGAAATAAAGCTTAGACAGGGGTGCAAAAGCAGATCCACCTGGGACCTCTTTTCCTCCTGAACCCTTATCCCATGCCTGCAACCCGTTTTATCCCCTCTCACAATGTTTTCTGAGTGTATCGTTAATATTCCACTATTCTAGCAGTATCCATGTATGTCTACCTCATTATTGGATGCCCCTGTTGTACAGTGCTCAGTTGCTTCACAGATATTGTAGGTTTTTACTATATTAAACAAAAACATTGCATGCATACATATATACATACATACCAACTGCTGCTGGGGCAATGCTGGCAGGATACATCCATAGCATAGAAGAAAAGCTGCTAGAGTGGACATTTAGAAATTCTGTTTTGAAGTCATTTCAATTCTACTAACTGGTTCATATCCTTAAGGGCTCGCTTCATGGAGATGAAGACTGCAGCTGAATTGTATTGTGAAAAACTGATCTCTCGTGTTAGTAAAGAATGACAATAAAGAAAGTGTATTTTCCTTTTCTGATCTCCAAGAGATGTATTCACGTTACAGCAGCTCGGCTGTGCCTGCTGGTTTGCAGAGGTTTGAAGCATTGTTTCACTTTCTGGTTGTCTCAACATCTTCCTTTTTGACGAGTAACTTTAGGATAATTGTTATGGAAAAGTGTACTTTATCTTCCTATCGGGGGAAAGTGGTATTCATGTACTACACCCACACCTGCCAGGTTCAATTGGCACCAAGGTCAATTTCACTCAGAAAAGTTACATTTCTTATTTGAGTGACTTTACTTCCAAAATATATATTTCACTGCATCACCCAGGCACTAACTTGAGTGACAATCTATATGTACTGCAACCTTAAAAATCCTTCTGTCAAATATTTGCTTCATTCTTCATGGATGTCACCGGCCCTTAGATCACGCTGGAGACATGCCTGTGTAGATGCTTACAGTAAACAGGCCATCCATCTTTACTTCCTGGACCAGGCTTCAAAAGTCATGCTACCCTCAGCTAACCGCTCTGCCTACCACCCACACATGCTCCAGGAAAGCCCTTGATCACAAGACATCCCCATGGATGCAACTGACAAAAATGATGTGAACAGAAAGGATGACGTACTCAAAACAAAGAGATATTTGCTATAGTCTGAAATCACTAAAGAATACATGTGTCGCTGCTATAGGACTGGAGGTGCAACACGCTGCACCTGGAAGGACGCAATGGTTTTATATAGTCGGATCACGTCTTCCTCCCTTCTGCACAATGCTGCTGAGGTGCAGGGCTATATTGGAGGAGGTTACGTCAGGCGTCCTTTCCTGTACGATAATAAATTCCTCTCTGTTTGCTGAGACAGTCATTAGGTTACTCTCCGTGACATGACCACTCTTCTTGATTAGCTTTTCCACTCGAGTCCTCGGCCAGGAGCCATTCAACGCCAGTCAGCAACTTCCCTTCGCCAAGTAATCAGCCTGGTCAGGGCCCGCCTACGGTCCAGCCTCTTTACCTCAGGCAGAAAACCTTCATGACCAACCACTGATGTAACTCCCTTTTATGGTCATCCTAAGGCAATACCTTTGCCCTGTCTATAGATGACTGTATGTATGGCAGGGGTCTTCAGATCAATTCCTCAAGAGCCTCACTCACGCCATGTTTTCTCGATAACCTCTGACTAGGAAAACATCTTCCATTAAGATTCACTATGGGCTAGTCTCAAAAAAATGTGTTGTCGCAAGTGATGAGATTTGCTAGTGTGTCCAATTCACAAAGGTCATCTGACTGTGTGCATAGTGGAGGCACACATTCAGAGGCTCTTGCATCACCCCTCGTTGCAACTCTGCAATTAATGCGGCATTTCTACACATTTCAATGCACATTCCAAATTCACAAATGGTATGCTCAGTTAAAACATTTCCCTGTGCCTGTTTGGAAGTGGCACAGAGGAATGTGTAATACCTGACAGGGCCAATTCTGACCCTGACATGTATTTTCTTTTATGTGGAACAGCAGCTATATGAATGGCTACAATCTAACTAGCATTTACTTTATCCCCACACACAGATAGACATGTTTTTTCCTTGACATTTCACACTGGCAGGAACTTCAATATGACCGTAACGTATGCAAGACGGCCGGCCAGCGCATCATTTGCACTCACCAACCCCCTAGAAATGTGTAGGTCATCTTTGTGGGAAAGGGAACATTCACATTTCCCAAAGTTGTGCAGGTAAAAATAAAGCATATCCTCCTTGCTGTTTGAGTGACTTTTTGAGAATTTGCCCAACTATATTGAATTGTGTTTTGTTTGGCTATCCGGAAAACATGGATTGGATTTAGCACTTGAGGGTTGGCCTCTGCGATGCCTGATGTGTGGCATTTAGGAGGTGTACGTCGGGGTAACCGGAAGAGTCAATAATGCCAGCAATATCTGTACAATCAGTAGGTAGATGGCACTGTCCACCTTCTGTTCAGGATGAAGTGTGTGTGATCAAGAAGAACTCTGCCTGTACTTGTGAAACATCCAACTGTGCTAGTCTAACTTATGCACAACTATGCCTCTATAACATTGGGCATCTGTTTCCTGTTTATACATCCTGGATAACATTCTACTTGCCACATTACAACTCTTTTTTGTAATTCAAACAGACGTCCATAACCAAGGCAGTGAACAACTTGTAATATTGAAGTGAAGAACTAAACGTTATTAGCTAATTAAGACCAAATTGAACACAGGCTTACAACCACTACACTGAAATCTTATACCAGATGTGAAGAAATGGGCATTTGATTCAGCGCCTGTTACACTGTGTTGGTCTCCGGGTCCTAAGGTTTGTTTGAACTGATATTCCATATTGTTCCCCTTCCTGGGTTTCCAAAGCTTGATAGAAACATAAGAGGGAGGTTTGAGAGGGCAGTGAAGGGAGCGGAGGATGATCCAAAGAGCTACAGGTGGGTAACGGTATCTGGTCATTGCATCAAATGCAATACCATCGAATGCCTTACCATCGAAAAAATGGCATCAAAAAAAGCATGGAATGCATTTTTTAAAGGTAAAGGCTTTAGTTTAATTATAATGGGTTTAAAGGTTAAAAAAGAACCTTGGGGGGACCGCCCATTAAAAATAAAATGCATTCAATGCAATTTTTTTTATGCATTTTTTTAGATGGAATGGTATGTCGATGGTTGGAAGTTGATGCAAAGACTAGGAACCATTCCACTCGGGCTGGGTATGTTTGTTAAAGGCTTGCTGCATATGTACTCAACTTCTCTAGTTCGAGAGAGAGGAAGTGCTGAAATCAAGCAGTATTGGGCTGAGATGTGAATACCTTTAGCATTGTATTCTCGCCGGCAGATCTGGTGCCAGCAGTTGGGTGTTACAAGAGGGAGTGTGGTTGATTGAGCGACAGTCTTCTGTTAAGATCAAGTAGTCCCATGTAGTTTGGCACCCATTTAGTTTGGATGTGCTTCACCTTCCGCAATCCACCCATCAGGGTTAGGGCACAGCAGTGCAATGGATATGCAGTATATGCGTCCACTGTGCAAGAAAGAGGAATTTGAGGGGTCAGGATTAGGGGACGAGTGAAAGAAAGTGGTGCAACTGCACCTGTGTGAAGACAGTCCCAAGTTGGTATGGGTACATTTGTGAGCCTGAAGTGAGAGTACATCTGATTTGTAAGTTCCCTTATTTTTTTTTTTTTATTTCACATTTGACTCCCCTGCGCTGTAACTTTCTCTCTGTACGGCTCTTACTTTCTTGTATTAAAGGTGGAATAATGATGATCCCTGAATTTGGTATACAACTTGTCAGAAACAACAACAAAATATACTTTTAACACAAAATGAAAATTATAGATGAATTTGCTCTATGCAACCAATCAAGAACTGAGAACTTTGCAGTTGCATTTATTTCCTACAGCACAATTTAACATATCACTGTGAGTATCTCTCCAAGCAAGTTGAAAGTTCTAAATCAATAACTAAGCTGTATCAGTCTGCAACTCTCAGTCATGTTTCCTCATCCTGACATTCTCTGAAAACAAAATATATTATATGATGTGATAGTGTAGCGCAAAAGCACCAAGGCTTCAAGCGTGTAAGTAAAAGCCTAGGTACCTCTCTACTCTAATCCTGTTAAAATTCTCAATCTACACTCAGTCTGCAGGAAATACATAATAAGTCTAAATTTCTTACTTACTGAGCTACTGTAATCCTGGGCCTTGAGGTTCCGTTTCTTTCACCCCGTCTTGGAGTATGGTTGTGTTCACCCAGCCTTGGGGTCTCGTTCCTAGTGCCCTACCTTGGGGTCTTCCTTCTTCCTTGATTATTACTTTGTTCACCCCGCCCTGGGCTCTGGTTTCTCTTGGCCTATCTTGGGGTCTTGCTTTTCACACTCGCCTTAGGGTATGAATTTGATCACCCTGCCTTGCAGTTTAGTTTCTCATGCCCTGCCTTGGGATTGTGCTTATATCACTCCACCTTGGTGTATGGTGTCCCTCGCCCCACCCTGGGGTATGGTTGGGCCCTGCCTCCCCTCTCCCGGTTCCCTGCAAAGACCACCTATCCCTTATCTTGTTGCAGCATTCCTTTGGAGACCCGGGGAGTCCAGTCCAGGTGTCACTGATTCCTTCGGGTCATCTTCTTCGCTTCTGATGGTGCTTGCCACTCTCTCCCGCTGGCTCAGGCATGTGTTCTCTATTGCTTGGTTCCTCTTTTGGCAGAGTTGTCAGTGTTGCATGGGCTTAGCCTCAGTCGGGCTCGCCACGTCTGGTGTATGCACTCACCTTTCTGAAACACCTTGCAGGGGAATGGCTCCACCCATCTTCAGCTCTGTGGATGTCTCTCTCCTTTTTCCAAAGCGGATTGCCCTTTTATCCCTCTTTGGGGGGAGGGGGGGTGAATTCCCATGACTCTCTCACTCCCGGCAGCTCCTGTGCACACAGAGGGTCAGAAACCACACCAAACACCTTCACAGGAAGTTTACAGTCATCAGACATTTCAACTCCAACAAAGGCAGCATTGGAATCTTGGCAAAAGGGAGGACAACTAATAACCCCTTGTAGGGACATTCTGTCCGCTAATGGGTGTCACCCCCAATGAGATCCTCCTTCCCCTGTCCCCTATGGGGTGTTAAGATGAGCAGTCGCACCTCCCTGATCCCAATGGGGGTGGCTGCCCCTTGGGGAGAGGGGATGAATTCCCTGGGTTTGTCAAACTGATTACAACAAATAGCAAGAGTTTGTCTTTCTGGTCTTTACTCATCTGTGCCTTTTCAGGATTTAAGAAAAAAAAAAAAACAGTGGAACGTTAAACAAAAAAGGGATGATGAAACAGAACGATTTGAGGCTTAGGTGGTACCTCACCAGTGGTGAAATGCAAATTCCTTCATCTAAAGGTAGACTTAGATAAGGTCATGGGGAGAGGTCTGTGGATAAGGTGCATAACCGTTTTGGTTCACTGTGATTTTATTGCCGAAATAACCGTGACATACAATTACAAAGTGTAATAAAAATTGAATGAAAAAAAATGTAAATGCCTCTTACAGTGCACATTATAAAAAAACCTATTTTCATGGGTGGGTAGCTCCCCCCAAACCTCCCTTACCTGTCCTACTCTGAAACTCTCCTTGTCTCCCTCCCCTATATCCTCAATTTTAACCTAAATATGTTTTTTACACCTAAAACCCACCCCTATCATTACATTGTCTTTTCTTTATCTCGATATTTTGTCTGCTTTTAGGTATTTTTTACTAACTCTGTTATTTATTGCAATATTTGTTCATCTTTGTAAATTCATTCTTTATTATTTCATGCAATATTATCACTGGATAGCAACATCACATTTGTGGGAGGTTAATCAATTGTCCATGATGGGGCTGATTATAAATCCTAAGGACTTAACTACATGACTGAAAGAGGTTGAGTGGTTGCTTTACCCTCATAGTACCTTCATACTCTCTGCAGTTTATGTATGGTTTTCTTCAGCTGGTCGCTACTTCCCCAAAGATTGAATGGAGGCAACCAATACTCCAACACAACTGGTATGCTTGGAATCCAAAAGTGCTGGCCTAAGAAAATAGTATTAGTGTACCTTGGTAATACGGGCACACTCTTATTTGACAAGCAATGTTTTTCAATTCATCATATATTATAATTAGCAAGCATGAACTTTAATATTATTAAAAGGACCATATAGACTCTACAAAATGATTAATGTTAAGGGGTATTTATTCTAAGTGCATACTAATAAACAATACATAACTAATAACATAATGGCCCTCATTACGATACTGGCGCTAAACCATGGCGCTATTAGCTATTAGATAATCAGGAGCTCTTAGGACTGGGGCTTGACAAAGGGCTTTCTTTAGCTTTTCAGCTTCAGCTTTTCAAAGGCTTTTGTACACTCGTCATTCCATCAGACCTTCTTAGGGAATTCTGGTGCTATTAGCACCATGGTTGGTGCTGGTATCGTAACAAGTCCGCCAATGTGCAATGGGGAATTACCACCCCATTCCAAGGTTGGCGGGGCGGTAATTCCCCATTGAACATTGGCCCTTCCCCATTCCCATTTTTGCCCCATAGGGCTCAATGGGGCTGGGGAAGGCGCTAAGTACGGTACCGCAAATTGCAGTACCGTACTTAGCACCAAGGTCCCTTTGCGGGTCCCTACTTTAACAGCTGGTCTAGACCAGCTGTTCTGGTGGGGTCCCGCAAAGGGACCTCGTAGTAAGGCGCTAATGGGTTAACGGCGCAGTGCCATTGAGGTTGAAAAACATACAAAACGGAGTTGCTGCCTTCAAGTCAGAGTAAGTACTTCCAATAAACACATAATATAACAGGGTGAAACATAA
The DNA here is from genome assembly GCF_040938575.1 of Ambystoma mexicanum. Lineage (NCBI taxonomy): Eukaryota > Metazoa > Chordata > Amphibia > Caudata > Ambystomatidae > Ambystoma > Ambystoma mexicanum. Next base: position 278,008,563 of record NC_090929.1, on the reverse strand, counting down.
TCACAATTCATTTAACATTTAGACATGTTTATCAACATGGTACAATAAAGACTTTTTCCCTTAGTGCATGTGAGTATTTTTTTCATGGTGGCTAAAGAAAAGGGGCTGATTCATGGAATTATGTGCGCCGAAAAAATGGGCTTTGTGCGCCATTCTGCCCGCAAATCCCTGTTTCTCAAATGGGGATTTGCGAGCAGAATGGCGCACAAAGGCCGTTTTTTCGGTGCACATAATTCCATGAATCAGTTTATATATATAGGGTGCAGCAGACTGAACCTTTTCCTATCTTCCGGTTGTGAGAGTGAGAAAGGGCTGGGTGTAATCCAGATAAGGGGGTGTAACTCTCACCCATCACCGTGTTAATGCTCTGCAATTCACTCGTCTTAAAAATGTAAGGATAGCCTATGCAATATTGGCTAGTCCTGCTTCTGACCTAACTAGCGCAATGAATAGGGGACATTATGAACCAAGTGTTATGCTTCCAGATTCTACTCCTGCTGTTACATAGTGACTACGTCTCACACAATCCAACATGTGTACCCTAGGTCCTAAAGATAGGGGGTTGTTAATAGGGTGTGGGGGTATGGCAAGTATCGGATAGTGCAGGGGCAGTTGAAAAGATGCATTTAGCAGTTCTGGGATGTTTATAGTAAAGGTCTTAAAATACTGCACTAGCCTGCATTATCAGGGAGGCCCATTATAAGGCTGGCAGACCACTTGAAGCCCACCACACCATTTGCTCTGTCCTCTTTGGGAATTACCCTCTGCTGGCTGCCAGGCCCTTCAGGTCGCTACTCGAGCTTAGCAGCTTTCTCGCTGAATCATTGGACTGCAAGTCTCAGGCCACAATGTAGATGGCCAACAATGACCTCGGAGAAAAGGAAAGTGGGGAATAAAGGGGAAAGCAAGTTTTAATCGGGTGCAAGCGAGGGATGGAGAAAGTGCAGAGAGATATAAGTAAACAAAGAGAAATAACAGGAAAATAACTGATGGATAGTTAAAAAGGAATTGAGAAAAAGTGAGAGGGCAAGAAAGAAATTCAGCGGTAAAAAAACAAAAAGATTAGGCAATGAAGGAAACATTAAACTGGAAAAAAATGGATGATGAATGAAGAAATAAAGATTAATTAAAGAAGGAAAAGCAATATCAAAAATGAAGAAAAAAAAACGTCAAATAGAAAAACTGAGTCGATTGGAAAAATAACTAATAATAATAACTTGTATTCTGCATTGAACATTGGCGCACAGTTGTTAGAGGTGTTACTCTAATGCAATGTAACCCTTTGTCGACAATTAGGCGGTGCAGAGACCTCCAAATAATGGTCCTGTTCTAGGGATTTATAACTTCGAATTGTAATTGGGAGACATAATATTCCCAGCATTTGGGCTCCTGAAGGCTGTTGGTAAAAGGGTTAACAATATTCAATTTATCAACCTTAGAAGGAGTGAGGCCATAGTCAGTCCTTCTGATATTTAAATTGGCTATCTGCAGGATAAACAGGGATCTCTGCCGCAAGCTCTTAACACACAGAGCTATCCAACCGACTGAGCGAGAGGGGCTCTTTAAAAAAAGAACGAATATGGAGGCACAGGAAGTGGGACAGGTAGAAATAGGGATCTAAGAAAAAAAAAAGGTTGACATTGTAGAGAGCAACCTGCCGAAGGATGTACTCTGCAAGGCCAACTTCTCCCTTTCCCGTCCTCCCCTCTGCTTGGGGGTGGGAGGGTGTCGGAGGGGGTCGGGTGTGTCCGTTAGGCAGAATCATATGCAGTACCCTTTGGGAACACCACATACAATTAAGACTACAAGTGTAAGTACAATTTCACCTTTGGTACAAGCCTGTACTACACAGTAAAGTGGTAGCGATGGCTGAGCAGCCAGACTTATCTCAAGAGTAAAGTGAGCAGTGCAAGAAGTTACACAAAGGACAACAATTACTATGATTCAAGCAAACACTGATTCAAGGTTTCAGAGTAAAAGAATATACATTTATTTACACCATCAGTTATGAAACAGTGCACTATTATAAAGCAGCAGAAAATCACAGTCTTAATACCCTGCAACAGCACCCAATCAATTCTGGACAAGTTAGGCAAAAAAATGAAGTGTGAGCAAAATGGAACTCCAGTAATTTAAAAGGGAGAAAAGACAAGGTTATTCAAAATCAACAGCACCAACAAGTTATAGGCAGGGCAATCTAGAAAAGGCTACCACAACTAGGATTCAAGTTAATAGGCCTGGGCCAATGTTAATGGTTCAGAGTCTTTGCAGAGGATCACACAGTTCAAAGTAGTTCACAGTTAAGTCTTGGACAAGAGTTCAAAAAGAAGTTGGTCGGACGGAAAGTTATTCAAAGGAAAAGAGAAGGACAAGCCTTCGGAGAGGCAAAAGATTTCAAGCCCTTTCACCCCGGTCGGACGGAATGAAAGACCAGATTTGCACAGTACCTTAAATGGAGAGAATGCTGTAGATGAGGCAGTTGTTCTTGGCAGTTCCTGCAGGCTCACGGTTCCTGAAGCTTCAGTCGTGGTGACAAGAAGGAGGATGACTGCAGGATCCTGCACTTCCCAGGGAAGAAGCCAGCAGCATAGCAAAATGTCGAATAAAAGGTGCACTCCTTAAAGCCCAACAGGTTCCGTTCCTCCTAGCTATCCGGTTCACTGCAGCGATGCACAGCAAATTTAACCAGGAGAGGGAGGCCGGCGTTCGGTGTTTGGCGAGCTGGTTGGTCCTACCAAGCTCAAAGGAAGAAGATTCCTTGCAGATCTTCTCTGTGATCGAAGTTTTGGGCGATTCAGACCTGCAGCAGGGCTTCACTGGGATGTCCAGTAGTTGCAGCAGTTGTCTTCCTTCTGCTTCTCTTCAGTTCTCTCGATCCAGTGGTGACTCTGCCTTTCAGTCCCAGAGACTGGCTTTTTATGCAGCAAATCCCCCCATTCACAGAGCCTGGCTGTCAATCACACAGAATGGTGGCTGTCCTGGCAGGACAGCCACCTAGCCAATCAAACTAGAGTCCGACTTGTGTCTCCAAGGAGACCCTGTGCCGGGGGCTTCCAACCCCTCCCTCACATCCTGTCCACCCAGACACTCAGGCCGACAAAGGTCGGCGAACAAAGGAACCAAACCTGGTTTGGTGCGCAAAGTAAAACACGAGAAAGACCATTTAAGAAATGGTGAATAAACTTGACGGAACCAAATAAAAATAAAAGGGGTCCAGAGCGTTAGAGTTTGAGGCTACCACCGTAGCCTCTAACGGTACTGAGGATATTATCATAGCTCGGGGTAGAATAAAAATGGTAGATACCACTGCCACCAGCCAAATCTTAGAGAAAGGGGAATATAAAAATGTCCCATGAGAATTAGACAAAAAGGGATAACTATTAACCCTTCCAGTACTCTATTGGAAGATAGGGTGTACTGGGTCTGTAACTTTAAGAAGACTTGTAAAGTCAATGGCAACTTTACATGTTCTGGGAGACAGCAGTCAGTCCCAGAAAATGGAGTTTAAAGTGGGAAGTCTAAAAAGACAACCTTGTGTCACTGCACTAAAGGTGCTTTGTTACACACAGTAAAAAGATTATGCCTATGGAGTGGGTGAGACTCCATAGTCCATGAGCAAAAAATGTACAACACACAGCAAAACACATATAAGAGTGGGAAAAAAGGCTCACACTTTTACCAGGTGAAAAAATTAAACCCTAGAAATCCAGCAAATCTGCTGAGGAACTCAACAAGTAAGGGAAATTAGCCATTCTGGAGAATTCTCCCTAATACTACCACTCCCCCTCCCCCAGACTAAGGTACAGGAGGATTTAATACACTCCTGGATGAATCTTTTCACTTTAGTCGGTCACAAATATCCTAGAGAAAACATCAGCATTTTGGTGGTGACATCCTGACCTGTGATCAATGGTGAAATCAAACCCTTGCAGGCAGATTGACCATCTTAGTAGTTTTGGGTTTACCCCTTTCATTTGCATTAACCATCTCAATGGTTGGTGCTCTGTCTGAATCACAAAAGTAGATCCATACAAGTATGGTCTAACCCTCTTCAGAGACCACACAATAGCAAAGCATTCACGCTCAATGATTGCCCACCTTGTTTCTGGTTCCTTCAGCTTCCTGCTGATGAAGCAAATGGTGTGCTCCCTACATTTCTCATCCAGTTGACTAAGGACTGCACCTAAACCAGTATTGGAGGCATCTGTCTGCAAAAGGAAGGGTTGATGATAATCAGGAGCTCTTAGGACTGGGGCTTGACAAAGGGCTTTTGTCAGCTTTTCAAAGGCTTTTGTACACTCATCATTCCATCTGACCTTCTTAGGGAATTCTGGAGAGGAGACCACATTCAAGGGAGACGCTATGGTCCCATAGTTCTTTATGAAGTTCCTCTAGTACCCAGTGAGACCTAGGAAGGCTTTCACCTGGGTTTGAGTAGTAGGGTTGGCTCAGTTTTGTACAGCTTGTACTTTGCTAGGCAACAGCCTTAATTCACCTCATCCTACCTCATGGCCAAGGTAAACCACTTTGCTCTGTAAGGATATTTGGCGTGTTACAGCACAGAGTACAGCACTACTGCACAGGATCAATGTGTAGCATGTTTTTTGTATGCAGCACCACTGCATGGGTTTGGTGCACTGCTATGATGCAGTTGTTTCAAGCTATGTGTTGCCAGTGTAACATGGACATATAAGTAAGGGCAGGTTATTCAGTCAAAAACTATTTTTACATATAAAATGCAAATACATTTTTCACAGTTAAAAGCACACATCTGTACCTTCAAAATGCACACCATTTCTCACCTGAAATGCCCATGTTGCAAGAGACACATTTGGTAATTAACAAACTAATATCACTAACAAGACTAATAATTATAACTCATTAATAAAAGAATGTGTCTTCACTGCAAAAAGAGGCAGACTCTGAAAATCAGTTTTAAACACACATTCAAGTTTTTTTTTCTTCTTCTTCTTTGCCTTCCTGTGCTCTGTCCACAGTAACTGCAGGAAGCAAAGACTTCGAATAAGCAGGAAATCAGCTTGTTACAGTTGCAACTGTACAAGAAGAACGATTGTTAAAAGTAGGAGGATAGAACATGATTGATTCTGATTGGAGCACGTCACATCAAGCATCATGTTGGAGGCTGTGACTAGTGCTTTGCTGCAGAATCTGGGGGAAGAAAGGCAGAGACATCTTGACACAGCTCGAAGAAGGACGGGGTTGACAGCTGGGGAGGCCTGATTCCTAAAGCAGATTCAACTTGGTTGCAGAGACTGTCTTTTCCAGTCAACAAGCCCCAGTTCGAGTGACGGCAGATGCTTGTCCTTGCTGGGTGAACCCCTCCAGAAGGCGAACAGCCAAAGAAGTTACATGCTGAATAAGCCTGGTAATTATCTCGCTGAGGTGTGGGGGCTGAGTGTGTACGAGAATATTCAGTCAGCGTAGGAAAGGAGATTCCTGTGCTTTACTCACGTGTTTAATGTTGCAAATTGAGTTCTTGTCTCCGCCACTCTCTTTTCAGTGTATCACAGATAATGCTGTTACTGTGCTATTTAATTTATTTCTGTAAAGAGTGAGATCGTGTTTAAATGGAACTTTTATAATACACAAAAATATTTGAAAGCAGACTGGTGGTGTGTTTTATATTTACCAATACAGTGCTGATGATGTGGGGAGATGTTTAGACAGTGCAATTGTCATTTTCAAGGTAGCTAAACATAAGATTTGGCTGCAGCCGTGTGCACAATGTAATTAAGTATGAGCAATTATAACTAACTCTGTGTGTTGTAGTCTGCCGGAGGTCTATGAGTCGGCAAAAAGGGAGGCCTGGGACATAGTTCACTACCGTATATAAGATAGTGAAAATACCACATGATAGCTCACTGCCGTAGATAAGACAGAGAGAAATTGCCCATGGTGGCACACTAAAAATGAAAATGTGGTGTTCCTGAAATGCAAGCCTGAGGTCTCTCTAGTGATTACACGAAAAATCTAAACGAAAATAAGGGGTTCTGGATATTGGGGCCACAAATAAAACAAGGGAATTATGCTCACCAAAATACCACCAACCATGCATACCAACCACGCATACCAACCACGCATACCAACCACGCATGTCTGTGTGCTGAAATAATGCATGTCCACTGTATTATTGTTGTACATGGCCCAATCTGAATACAATGAGTGATTGTTGCTAAATTATTTTTCGGCGCTAACAAAATACCGTCAGGCCCCAAATCTCCACAAAAATACCCAACAGCTCTGACCAATGTGACATTTACTTGCCTTTATGGTCAGATGGGCCTGCTCAAGATCCTGCAATACATATCCTAAGTGGCCAACATGTTCTTTCCAAGTAGGGCTGAACACTGCAATGTCATCCAAGTATGCCATGCAGAAGTCCCCCATCCCATTCAGAACTTGATTAACCATCCTTTGGAATGTAGCAGGTGCATTCTTTAATCCAAAAGGCATAACCTTAAACTGGTAGATGCCTGCTGGGGTTGAAAATGCAGTTCTCTCCTTGGCATAGTCTGTCAGGGCTATTTGCCAATAGCATGACAAAAGATCAAATGTACTGAGGTACTTGGCTGCACCAAGTTTATTCACCAGTTCATCTGTCCTCAGTAAAGGATAGGCATCAGTCTTTGTGACTGCATTTACAGCTCTATAGTCCACAAAGAATCTCAACTCCTTGGATCCTGCTTTTGGTACTAGAACAACTGGACTAGACCATGGACTTGTAGATGGCTCTATAACCCTGAGATCAAGCACCTTGTTGACCTCCTCCTTTATATGGGTCCTTACATGGTCTGACATTTTGTAACCAGTCACCAGTTAGAATCTCATGCTGGCCCCCAGGGGTCAAGCCTGGTGACAGTGAAAACAGGGAGGCAAACTGATTTAACAGAAACTTGCACTCTTCCTGTTGTTCAGATGACAGATTAGAAGAGAGATTAACTCCTTCTATGTTCTCGTCTAAAGGCTGGCCTCTCAGCAGGTCAGGTAGAGGTTCACTCTCCTCCTCCTCTTGAGCTGAAGCTAGAAGAAAAGCTCCCACTTCTGGTCTCGAGACATAGGCCTTCAAATGGTTGGTGTGAAAGACTTGGGGAGCCTCCTTAGGTCTGCCTAAGTCCCCCAGATAGTTCACCTCTCCAAGATTTCCCACAACCTTGCAGGGTCCTATCCACTTGTCCTGCAAGGCCCTCCGCCTTGTTGGCACCATAACTAGCACAAGCTGGTCTTGAGCAAACTCAACCATGTTGGCCTTCTGGTCAACATGGTTGAGTTTGGCTCCCTGTTTGGCACCCTGCTCTGGTCAAACATTCTGCCAATGTTTGACCAGAGCCTGACCTGCTTTCAAGTTATCTCTAGCTTCTGCCATCATGTGTGACATTCTCCTCTGGAGACCTATCACATAGTCAGTCACTCTGATCTTAATCCGGGCCAAAGGATCCCCGGCTGGATGGCCATAAAGAAGTTCAAAGGGACTATATCCAACTCCCTCCTGAGGGACTTCTCTATAAGCAAAGAGAAGTCATAGCAGTAGAAAGTCCCACTTTCTTTTAAGGGGTTCTTCGAAAGCACCTATCATGCTCTTCATAGTATGATTAAACTTTTCAACCAGCCCATTAGTTTAGTCCGTAGCTAATTGAGTTGAGACAGATTTCTTTAGCTGCAACTGATATCCGTTGGTAAAGTGGAGAAGTGTGTTTAACTTCACAAAGAACATTCACGGAATGCTGCAAAGGGTTGCAAAAAGCAGTGGAGTGGTTAACAGTAAAAAGTAAAAGTAGTGGAATACCATTCCCGCTTACTTCGACCACTGCCTTAAGCACAGAACAAGCCTCTGCCCTCTAAAATATGGTCCTGAAATTATCTTTCTGATCAATGTTAGTCTCAGAATTCATTTAAAAACACAATTTTGCATTATTTCTACAGAAAATTCCAAGGTGTAGAATGTAGTGCAGGGCTGATGGCAGGTTGAACTCGAGCCTGCTTGCAAAGTTCTTTTTTTTTCATCCTCTGATGTTTTGTTATGTTGTGTTAAGAGGGCATGTATACACTGCATGCACTCACAGAAGGCTTCTCTGTGCTTCTAAAATTACACAATAGAAACAACACAACCGGGCCTAGCTGATTATATTGGCATTTAACTTTGAAACTAAATGGGTTTTTAGCACGTTCCAGAATTTGATCCGATATAGCTTTAATGTGAACTGTGGGAATGTTCCTAATATCGGTGTGTAACGGATTTAAAGACATAGCACACTCCAGTACAGGACTCTTTCACTGGCAAGGGATGTGGCAAGGGATGTGGCGCACAATAAAAAATGCTTTTAATTTGATTGATTTTGGATTCTGCTTCGAGAAGGCACCCAACCCGTCTCACACCCCCTTTGACAAACACCCCATGTCGCAATGGACCATGAACCAGGCTGGTGTGTAATAATTAAATATTTATTTATTTAATTTAAAATTCAAATGCAAAATCAAACAAATCACATTTAGAGCAGCAATCAGCAGTGGGGAGATAAGATACAGAAAAATGTTATAATACAATTAATTTAACTTTCTAACATCAGATACAGAAGTTTTAAATGGAGATGGAAGCAAGATCATTTTTTGTCATACTTATAGATGGCACAACTGTTATGCATTCCCCCTGCAACACTCCCCCAAATCCCTACTGACTAAATTCTGTGTGAGTGGAAAGCAGTGGCAAGGGGTCACAAATAAGAGGGAAAAAACGGATTTTACTTTCAATCTACCACCCCAGAATGGGAGGCCAAAACGAAAATGAAACCCTTGAAAAAGCAGCACAATGGCACTTGGAACTCACTTGGTAGTTAGAGCTCAGTTAACAAGTGCCGTAGAATGGATAGGACAGGAATTTGTGTGGCTGTACTAAAGAGGAAAGAAAGCTTACAATCTACTGGGCAGGGAACTAAAGCAACATGAATACAGGTAAGAAAATAAACTTTGGGAAGGAAAGCAATGCAGCAAAAATCACAAGTGGCTGAATTGCACTTTCTTCTTTTTCATGGATTTTAAACAAGCAAACAGCTAAGGAAATTAGCTAAACAGTCAAAATCAGAAATCATTTTTTCTGATGCGGTACAAAGGCACATAACATATAAGATACTGAAGTGAAAGGATGACTTTTTATGGGGTAATAGTATGGGTTTCTTTATAGGAAATGAAAATCGGATTTTTAAATGAAAATTATTTCACAGGCAAAATCGGTTTTGTTGACAAAATGATTTGTTCTACTGAGACTGTATTTTAGTGGCTAGATTATTAAAGAAAGACACTGCATGCAAGGAGGTTGATTTGCAATTTTAACCAATTTGCGCCGCTTTCTTCTTTATAGGGGAATTCATTACGATATTTCAAAAAAGGTACTAAGGACTTACACAGATAGCTGAAATGATTTAAAAAGAATTACACCAACACATGGAGACTAACATGGATTCTTCAAAGGACAAGGTAAACAGAGGATGCTGACAGCTTGGGAAATTACTAGGCTTCTTATAGGATTTTTATGGGATTTGGACAGAATGCAAGGTAACAGAGTGGGGTATGCAGTTTTTGGTACTGGGGAGGGTGATACTTATAAAATGCACTTGAATTGGGTAATGCAGACAGCTTAGCCAGGTCTCTGGACAGCGAGGCAAGAATGTTATTACTGGGCAGCGGCTGGGTGCTCCTTTATGGGAACAGCTGGGGAAAAGGGGTCTGTTTTCTGGATTCTCGCAAAGGGGATCAGTGTCCTCTCCTCTTTTCTTCCTGGATTAGTGGGTCTGCCTGGATCTAGATGGGTAGTTATGCCATGATCTAGATGGGTATTTCTGCCTGGATGTGGATATGTAGTTCTGCCTGGATCTGGAACAGGAGAGGTGGTTCTAGATCAACTCCCTCTGGACTTGGTTCTGGATCCTTGGAATCTTGCAGGGTGAATTTTGAATGTCTGTCCTGAATCTCCCTATGCCTCCCTCTTATATAGGTAGAAAGACATCAGACAATGTTTACAATGTAGGCGGAAGTAATCTGAACATCCCCTTGGATGGGATAGGTCAGGCTATGGATGTTGCTACCCGCCTGCAGGTGGATTGGTTCCAGGGAAGTCACATCAGTTTAAGTGTGTGCGTTTTATGACTTGCATTGTTTCACCACAGTTACTAATACCAAAATAAGTTATGTAACACAAATCTTATATTTACAATTGTCACCCCCATAAACATCAGATAGGCAGATCCCATATTTCACAAGGAATATGATGGTTCAAACGCCAAGTCTGTGCGATGCTGCTCTGCCCTTTGGACACCATTTTGTAGTTTTTGGGGAGAAACATGTTATCTAAACTTCTACAAATGCTTCCATATACGCATAATAGTGTCTGGCATATTTTCTACAAATTTAATATCTGTGCCATTTACGCTTTCCACTGAAAACCCTTTTTACTGCCGTTCACGTCCACCACATGCCAGGAAGACACAAATAGTCTTATTTTGCTTATCCAAAAATGACATTAAAACTGTCATAATCGCACATTAATGCTTATTCAGATTATTGAAATAAATGTCTTAATGTAAAAAGTCTTTAAATCAAATGGGCTGGATTTGTCCCCAAATGTGGGCGGTCTTTCCAACTCTCCAGCCAAAATATCTTCCCTTGGTCAGCTTGCACAGGGGTTGCCATGACTCTCCCTTTGAAGTCCTCCAGCTTGAATGCAGAGTAACTCACACTTCTGAGACAAACACTGGGCCTGACTCTTCCTTTGTCCTTGGGAGCATTTCTGCCAGGCAGTCTGAGGCAACCTGTAATTATCACACTTGTCAGGTCCATAGAACAGGACCCCTGCCCTGGCAGTATCAGTTCACGGGGAGGTGTGACATTGGCCTTACCAAACTGGTCTGACAGGACAGCCTGAGTCTCAGCCAGGCTGTTGAAGTTCTTTTTGGGGGGGAAAGCACAGAGCGCAATATACATATGTCTTGCAGTTCCTCTTTCTTTTCAAATGTACAGTTGTGTTTCTGTGCGAGCTACAGTATTATTTCCCATTTAGTTTTCAAAATGTCATTTCACTGCTTTGCAAAAGCAAGTTTACACAAGTTCATTTTTTTCTCATGTTCATTTCACCAAATGCTATTTTCTTTGCATTTCCTTTATGAAGGCTTTTTATAGTTCTGGTCAGTTTCTGTACACAGGGATATGCTTGGAAAATGGGTTCTTGATAATTGACATATAGCAAGAAGGAGAGAGCTTCTTTTGAAGTACTTTGTGTGGGTTCATTTGTTTCCAAAAGTAAATTCAAGCTGTGTTTCAGTAGAAATTTGAAGTATTTGCCTTTCAAGTGATTTCCCAGTACATCAGCTGCTTTGGGAATGTTTTTGCCTCAATAAAACATGCCAGGAAGGGTTTCCATGAAGGGCACAATTTTGTAAAAAATGAAATCAAGAGTAATTTGCAAAGCGGTCTTGGGTACCATATGTGCAGCTTTAGTATTCAGCATGACAGAACAGAAAAGGTGATGCTGTTCTGAGCATAGGTGATTTTCTGCTTCATTTAGATGAAAGAAGAAAATGCAGCCGTTCTTTGTGGTGGCAGTGTTTAAAGCATGCCACCCCTGTGCCAGGGAAAGAAAGCACAGCTGCTTTTGAATGGAATGTGGAAATGTGTTTTTTGTTGTAGGGGGGGTTTCTGTTGCGGCTGGCTAATGTACCCCACAGGTGGCATGTGTTCTAAATTTCCTTCAGCCTACTCTGATTCTTTTAAATTGATTTCTTCAAACAACAGGGGATACTGCCATCTTAGGTTCTCTCAAAGCTACTCGCCCAATTTGCACTTACCATGTTTACACAAGAAGCCGTAACACTTCAGTACAAAACATAATTTGCTGGTAGCCTCAACATCTGTAAAACTGAGGCCCTCAAAAAAAAATCTTGGCCCTCAGAGAAGCACCAAACTAGAGTGTTTCCCACTGGGTTTTGCCATTATAAAACGCTTCCGTGAATTAGGTCCACAAGCTTTTGGCTGGACAGAGTAATTTTGTGAATACCCTATTAAAGATTACATGCCAAGTGCTTAGAAACATGATCAGAGTTCCTTTCCATCCCTCACATATGTCAACTAACATGATGCACAGTGTATGCACCCTAACCACACAATGATCCACAATTTCCTGATTTGTGAATTAAATAGAAGTACCTTTCCAAATGCCAGAACTGCTGGCATTCATGATTAAAGAACCATGCTGTATTTTCTTTGATGTGTTATGCTCCATCAGAGAGGGGCTGCTCCCTTTTCTGAGTTGAGTGCTCAAACCTCTAAACTAACAATGTTGTGACCATGAACCACTTTACAAGCATAACTAAGGTGGCACATTTCAGGGCAGATCACCTGATGTCACAATGCACTTTGCACCATCTCATGAATGCCATTTAGTGCAGCATGTTGCATATTTTCAAAACCTTGCACATTAACGCCAAGCTTTGCAACAAGCACCACACTGTGCATATAATGGAGAGCCGAGGTTCATTTACCTTTAGGTCTGCCAGAGAGGAGGGAAAAGAAAACAAATCTGTCGGAGGCTGCTGGCCAAGGTGAACGGTCTGACAGCGTGATTGACCTGTCCAACTCATTGGAATTCTGAGGTTTCTTGCTCCGCTTCCAGGCAGTCGGGCATATTTTTAGGGTGCTTTCCATGTTTATTCTAACAATCAAAGTTTTAAAAGATGCTGAAAAATGTGTTTTTTGTGAAAGGAAATGTCAGAGAGCTCTATTAAGGGAGCCTTTTAATGTGATCTAGCAGTGCAAATTCCACTGACCAAGACAATTGTCGAATGGTAAAAACGTGGCATCTTTATACTTTGCAAATGGGCGTTAACATTACATTGCATGCATAGTAGCATCATCGTTCAGCAAACTATAGTAGACTCTTAGTAGACCCTTTACTGGTACTTGTCATCTTGTACAAAACGCAGATATGGCTTGCCCCCCTTCTGCTCTGTTTGATTGATTGATTGATATTTTATTTCTATCACGCTCGTACACAAGTGTTTCAGAGCGTGACAAGGCAAGGGAGGCGAACAAGGGAGAACAAAACAGCGATCTTACTAGGCCCAGTGACATTGAGAACGCGCAAGTGCATGGGAGAGGGGGAGGGGGAAAGTGCATGGAAGGAGGGAGAAGTGGAAAGTGCGAAGCAGAGGAGAAACAGATAAATAATAAATACATAACAAAGGCAACAAACAGTGGTAATGCAGCCAGCAATTTGCAAGTGCTAGGTTTAAGTAGACACATAATGGTGCTTGCATTAAGTGAGGTTAATTGCCAGGGTTCTTAGGGGTGGGACAGCCAAAAACTCATGCATATAGCCCCACTGCCTTATATCTTTGCTTCTCTCACCATGCCCTGACCCCTATGATTTGTAAAGTGATGTGTTGCTAGGTCCACGCTCAATAAATACAACTATAGCAATAAAGATAATCATAATAATAATAATAATAATAATAATAATAATAATAATAATAATAATAATAAAGACACTGCTGAGCTGTGTCTTGTTTGGCTCTGAGGGACAAAAAAAGAGCCACGGGTCAAACATGGAATGGGAGATGTTGTAAATCACATAAGTGACATAATTTACGTTTTAATGTTGTAGCCTGTACTTATAATTTAATGTTCCTAATTAGAAATGTGAACTACAGGTACCAGAGTGCAATGAGAAGTGACGCTATATGCTGACACTCAATTACGATGTCCCTCCTGAAATATGACACATCGAAAGCTCTATACATTCTTCACACTACTGTATAGTCCTCGAGAGATACACTTCGAAGGGGTCTGCATGATAAAGTAATCTCATTTACAATATTACTAGACTCGGGTCTGCAGCTAGGTTTGCCTAATGCAAATTAAATAAAATGTCTATGCCAACGAAAAAACGGTTTTTTTGGCTTGTTTTGCCCGTCAAACAAGCAGGCTCCTTTTTAAAATGGGCACATGTCCAGAATCATTTCTACGGGCCCTTTGCACACATAGTTTCATCTGGGCCATTTTGTAGGAAATGTTTCAAGAACCACTTCCACTGAAATGAAAATGTTTATCTACATTCAGAAACAAAAAGCACTCTTCAACCCAAATTACATTTGTGTTTGTGTACTGAGCATATTTTGATTTATTTGCACTAACAAAATGTCTGACTGTCATCAGATATATTTTACAAGTTATCTTTAATATTATTTAAAAAAAAACTGATTTGTTTTATTATAACCTGACTACGTAATCATTCTTATACAGTAGTTGCAGTTTTTTCACATGAGAAATGCAGGGCCACAAGTAGCAGAATACAATGTGAGGTGAGCCTAGAAGTAAGAATGTGCTAATTATCTCACGTAAGACGCAGAAGAACTTGAGATACACCCAGATGAGCCTATGTGATAAAAGGGTCGATTCATGGAAATCAGCGCAAAACTCCTAATAGAGCCGTGTGCCGACAAGGACACAACGTGAGCCTGCGTGGGGATTAAAAATGCACGCCCCTTGTATTCATGGAATTCACTGCGCAAGGCAACCGTATTCACAAGTGGTGCCCAGAACTCCCCTGACATGCCCCCACGCAAAAGCACAAACAGCCGAAACAGCTACCCCCGGACGGAAATACATGCACCCTTCAAACACTGCATGGGTTGCCCCACAAGCAGGCCTGCATCTGGTGGACCCTGTGCATTGTCCACCGTAACTCTTCCCGGCACCCCGACAACATGCATATGAAAAATCGTAACTCAGTAAAATATGAACCACCGTAAACTGTTTGTGCACCCCACTACACTGCGTACGCACACCCCTAAATTAGATCGTATCCCCGTTTGTGTACACACACCCCTATATCTGATATGCAAAACCACCTCTGTGCTGCGATTCCTACGCTCAAGTGTACTTACACCTGCCTTTGGGTGGTGGATAGTATGAAGGACTTGCGTGGCCAATTCCCTGCCGAGAGGTTACGTGCTATAAATCCATGAATACGTCTTATGCCGCTCAGTTGTGGGAGTGCGATGGAGTGCCTGTGGGCCATCCCTTGTTACATGCACTTTTTTGCGTGTTCTTCTCCATTTTCCATGTTTCGAACCCTACTCTGCCCTCTGCGCCAGTCTAACCCATGCTCTGCATGGTGTCTCGTTT
This sequence comes from Ambystoma mexicanum, assembly GCF_040938575.1. Taxonomy (NCBI): domain Eukaryota; kingdom Metazoa; phylum Chordata; class Amphibia; order Caudata; family Ambystomatidae; genus Ambystoma; species Ambystoma mexicanum. The sequence continues at coordinate 277,993,374 of NC_090929.1, read as the reverse complement.
AAGGCACTCGACAGCTCGCACAGGCGTGCAGCACCTGCGCAAACTCCACACAAGTCCTGGAGAAGTACCATGCATTCAATTCCATGAATCGATGAATGCTGATTTGCGTGCTGTTTGGCACAAAAGGACTCTATTTGCCGCACAAATATTTCCATCAATCCGGCCATAACCCTCATACTGTTAGTCATTGTTAGACAAAGGTAAGTAACTCATTATGCAAGTTATGAATAAAATGTCCAATCAGACACAAAACTCAAATAGGTTTTGTTGGCTATTAAAAAAAAAAACATGGAGGGATTCCTCATATGTTGACTTGTCTTTGAGAATCAGATGCTTAAAATCTGAACACTTAAAATAGTAGTTGCGGCTTTTCTGAGAAAGGGTCACTTCTATTATACATTCCCCCATTCATGGCTCTGCCTACTGTAGCACCTAGTAAAGAAGTGCCAATGGTATTTGTTCAATCAAAGAAAGTGAACAACGCCATCACAGGTCAAGACTCTTATTGGGAAATTTGGCGAGGCACGCTCTGCCCTCAGGTCTTTCAGGAGCAGTCTGAGGCAGCGCCTGGACTGACAATCTGTTCATAGAGAGTGCTCTGAGATCACTCATCTATGCAAACAATTACTTTTGCAAGCATGTCGAATTCGAAAGTGTGCAGACATGCAAATATAAGTGTAGCCTCTTTATATGTGTGTAACCCTAATGCAGGGGTTTGTGTTGGGCACTGATTTCAGGTTGTGGTTGAGCTCTGATGGACAAACTACAATGAAGCTTGAGAATGACTCCAACCGTAATGGCAAAACATTGAATGGTGCCATCTGTAAGGGTTAAATCTGTAAGTGGCCCAATCTATAATGGTACAAACAGTAAATGGGCTAAACAACTCCTAATAAGAGTGTTCTCTTTGTTTGTTAGTGTTTTGGGATGTGTAAACGGGTGCTGCCCCCAGGGCCGGCCTTAGGGCAGGGGTGCCCCCTGGACATCTTCCCAGGGCAACTTCCCAGAGCATCATCATGTTCCTCTGTTGACATGCTCTTAGATCAAAGGAAAAAGAACCTGAATGGAAAAAGAAAATATAATGGGCAGCTGCAACATGTCTCTGAGAGAAAAAACAATATGGGTGTCAAGCCTTAAAAAACTGCTTTGTTTTCCAAGTTCTCCTCACCACTTCCTTCACCAATGTGGGTGAGCTAGGGGAAGCCTGCCAGAAGGTACCTGGCTGAGTTGTGGCCAGTGTACTAACGCCACAGGCTTGGTGAATAAATGCAGCTCCCTTTTCGTTGGAGGCAGTCTGTCCTGGTATGCCAACTCTTCCCCTTTGCGTGGTAAGGGATATGTTCATTATTATTATTGTAATTAGGGTTGTATTGTTATGTTATGTTATAGTTTCTCGTACCAAAGTACAGCGCAACCAACATCAAAAAAGGGATCTCGGCCCTATGACTGAAAACAACATGTATCAAAGGAAAAGGGAAGCTAGAATAAGGGCGGTTTCAAAGCCTTCCTGAAATGTATTGAGTGGAGTTTAGTTTTCAAAGCCTTCCTGAAATGTATTGAGTGCAGTTTAGTTTTCAAAGCCTTCCTCAAATGTATTGAGTGGAGTTTTCAAAGGCTTCCTGAAATGTACTGAGTCCAGACCTACCTTTTGGAAGCAGCAGAGCGCTTTACAATCACAGCTGGAAGTATATGGTGAGGGAGGCATAGAAACAAGGGAACGAACGGGCAGCTGACAGGGGAAGGGGAGGGCTGGCAGTTTGGTAGCAAGGGATCTACAAGCAATCAGGGGAGGAAACAGTGGGGAGCAAATCACCCAGACACGGGTAGGGTAGGGAGTGGAGACTGTGTGGACCTAGATGTTATGGAGAAGCCATTCATTAAAGAGAGGAGGATTCAAATTTAGTCAATCGCAATGGCAGGGGAATTTCTCGGAGGTTTCCTTAGAAAGGATGATAGTAAAATTACATATCTCCAGGGCCACTGGCCTCAATGGGACTTGTAATGCACTGCTACATCGTGCGCCCGAAGAATGGGCCAAAGCACTCAAAATCTTGTTTTCAAGGATTGGTAAACACGGTATAATCCCAGAATCCTGGTGAGACAGTATTATCCTCCCTATTCATAAAAAGGGCGAGTGGAAAGACCCCAAAAACTTTCAAATGCTAGCAATGCTAGACATTCCGGCAAAAATATTTGTGAAGGTCTTGTTGGAAGATCTGAACCAATGGACAGCAGAGACCAAGATCTTGCCGATCTATCAAGCTGGATTTCACACTAAATCATGCACAATTCATAACATCATAAATTTAGTGTCAGCAGTTGAGTATTCCTGGGAAGTGCGAAAATTACCTGTGTATGCTGTATTTATCGACTTTTCCACTGCGTTTGACACCATTGTAAGGGAAAAATTATGGATTAAATTAACAAAATGGGAGATCCCGCTAGGGTTACTATACATGATACAGCTGCTATACTCAGAAACATCTGTTAGAATTGTCTGAGGCAATCCCAACAGTATGTGGAGTGAAAATTAATCTTTGCTTGGCCGACTGTATGAAGGAGATGGATAAATCCACCACAGATGCGGTGAAGTTGGGTAAGACATACTTAGCCTGGTTAGGGTATGCGGATGATTTGGTTCTGTTGGATTACACGCCAGTAGGGCTCCAAAACAAATTAAATTGCCTGATACAATCTCTGAAAAGAATGGCTTGGTAATAAACATAGCAAAAACGAAGGTGATGGTTTTTTTAGGCACTACAAAACAATCCCCTTACAATATATATAAATGGATGGTGAAAAAGGAAGTCATCAAAAAGGTTGAATGCTATAGATATATGGGAGTCTTAATAGACCAGAAGTTTTCATGATAACTGCATTGGTGCAAGATAACAGGTGCTCTCAGTCAATTCATAGGTAGGCAAGGTGGTGTCTCAGTGAATACGATTGTATTGCTTTACTCCAGTAAAATAATATCATGCCTATTATATGCGGCAGAGATATGGGCAAGTAAGTATTTAAATGAAATAAGTAAACTGGAAGGAAAAATCTTAAAATGGCTTTTTAGAGTACCGTCGTCATGTGAATATATTTGATTTTATTTTATTGGAATGTGATTTTAGATATGCAAGAGATATTTTAGAGTATAAATCTGCTATGTTATACGTGAAGTTAAGTACACTGACTATTAACACCTATGTGAGGGAATTGATGGAAATCTTTGAGGATCGAGAGCATGATAAAGATTTTAAAACTTTGTATGCGCTGTATTTAATTTATGGGAAATGGGCCAAGGGGATTGCCTCAAGATGGCTAGTGTTCTCGCAGGCAAAGATTGATTGATTGATATTTTATTTCTATCGCGCTGGTAAACAAGTGTTTCAGAGCTTGACAAGGCAAGGGAGGAGAACAGGGGAGAACAAAACAGCGATCTTACTTTAGATTAAAAAGTTACTACAAGGCGAGATCTATGGTTGCGCTAAAGAAAGAGACATGATCTCTCCCTCTCTCTCTACAAAATCAACTAGTGGCCTATTTTTAGAACACTGACCCATAGAGGTACCAGAACCAAAATATCAATATGACTTTCCTTATCATTCTATAGTCAGATTGTATCTTATGTTTAAGTTTAAAAGATGTGACACCATGGAGATATTAGGTGCACAAATCGGTATCGAGAAAATATTAAGATTATGCAGACTTTGTGGGATGGAAAAAAGATCGAGACGGCCAAACATTTAATATGTGACTGTGAAAGTCCATGTAAAATGCGTGCCAATTACTGTGTAAGATATAAGAACTCGTGTCTATCAGATGAGATTGAAAAAACATGGCAAAGATTGATGGAAGGAAATGATATTAATCTGATCTTCCATATGATGAGATTCTATGAGACTATTTTAACAATTTTAAAGGAGCTATCTGATGGAATATTTATATATATTAATTTGTTTTTTTGCTTGATGGAAAAATGTAAAATGAGGTTGCTAATAAAGTGTGTTTTGTATATGTAAGCCATTGTTGGCTATGAACATATTATCAATAAATAAATACATTAAAGAGAGGGTCTTGAGCAGCTTCTGGAACTGTAGAGGTGAGGGGGCGAGTCTGATGGCGACAAGGAGATGGTTCCAGGTTCCACATCAGTGATGGCACCTTCTTTTGTGTGCAAGTGCCAGGGGAAACAGGTTGCAACACAGCTCCCTCTCATGATACAGGGAGAGCTGTGCTTACTCACCACACTGGAGAACTAATTGAAAGCACTGGGTTTGGTTTCACATTTTTCCCTCTTTGATGGGATTGGCTTCAAGAACCGTAGGAGGAAATTAGTAGAACCCGTAAACCTAGAAAGGTAAAGTTAAAACATGTAGTTAGTTATTAGAATCCATAAGTGCATTCAAGGAATCAGATGTAGTCAGCCCATTGTACTGATGGATTTAAAGTTATGCAGCAGGTGTACTTTTACCCGCAAGTTTCATTAGTTTACAGGTAGTGGAAATGAGTAAATGGGCCACGAAATAGTCATTAATGTTTGCAAAACTAAAGTGTCCGTTTCTATTCTTCCTATCTCTAGTCTCAAACACATTTGTAGAGCCTACAGCCTGCCCCTCTTGTCCATTCCAAGGAATGTAAGGAACCCAAAATCCCCTGCAGAGCCTATCCTAGTCCCTCAACTCATCTCACAAGAATAATGCACCCTCAGTGTGACGGCAACTTTCCTGTAGGGCACACGCAATCAGAATGTATGTCTCCAAGTAGTAGGCTGGTCCGCCCCTCCCAAATGCCTCTGTCACTGCTGCTCTTATCCAACCTTTAACCAAACGAAAATACAGCACGTTCCTCACCCCTTTATGATATCTTGTTGTTTCTCTAGTCGTGGTTCTGGCAGCAACAGATGGTGTGTTTCTTACAAACTTGTTCCTGGCAACATGACTTTCTCGTGCAAAGACAGAGACAGATACAGAGAGATAAATAGAGAGAAAAAAAAAACGAGGGCGAGCGAGGCGGAGAGATAGAGACAGAGAAATAAAGACAGTGCAGACACAAAGTATGAGAAGGAGGGATTGGGAGAGCAAGAGAGAGAGAAGAAAGCTTGATGGACAAATGAACACTCCAGGTCCATATATTGTCAGTACGTATTCAATGTTTAGTACCTTTATGTGTGACCTTTGGTTGATTTACACATCTAACTTTTCCTGATGTATGACAATTGGCAGGTCAGATAGCCAAAAAAAGAGGGTGAACTAGGGAGAAAGAGTTAAAAGGAGCAAGAAAATTAGGCCTGAGAGGGGGCTCAGTCATGTGTCTTTAGACTAGCACAGAGCTCAGGAAAGGTCAATGAGTAAAAGCATCAGCTAGACCCGAAGGTCCACAGCAGCAGAGTGAGCATAGACAAAGAAGGCCTAGGCCCGAAAAGACCACGCCAGTTTGTGGTAGGAGTTGTGGCGCAAGCAAGCCTCAGCTCGTGTGTTTGCCAGCTATTGACGCAGGGCCTGGTGATGCCAACTCTCCCGAGCTTAGTGATAGTTGAATCATTGGGCCTCATTACACGGAAGGCGGTAATGGTTAACGGCCACCGTTAATGGTAACGGTGACCGTTAACCATTACCTCCTTACTACGAGGTCCCTTAGCGGGTTGGTGCTTTAACGCCTGCTTTTTGCAGGTGTTAAAAACCAACCCGCTAAGGGACCTCGGAGCTAATTACGGCACCGCAAAATTGCGGTGCCGTAATTAGCGCCTTCCCCATTCCCATAGAGCCCTATGGGGCAGAAATGGGAATGGGGAAGGGCAATGGCGGAAGGAGGATTTACCGCCCCTCGAACCTTGGAATGGGGCGGTAAATCCCCTTTCCGCCAAGGCGGTGCCGTTATTTTACCGGCATGAGCCATGGCGCTAATAGCGCCATGGCTCACCGCCTGCCGTGTAATGAGGCCTATTGTTATTTAAGGGGCAATAAATCACAATACATGAGATTTGAACAGCTTTAAGTCAGATTCCATGTTCACAAGGCTCACCTTCCTGTTGATTAAACCTTTGAAGACCAGTAAGCAGACTTGAACCATTTCACATCACATCACATCCCTATAGCTTTGGTGATGAAACATGATGGATCGTCACTTGCTGGGTAGATAGGTGTTGCCACCAAAGATATACCCCCATATATATTAGTAAGGTCATGGGAATCATGTCGAGAATATGGAGTCAGGTCACAATTAGGTTTCTGATTGCCATTTTTTACTCCCTACTAACTCCAATCCAATTCAATGCAAATTTCACACCTGCCTTGGGATAACTGGGGCTTCAGAAGTGGAGAGAGGCCGGGTGCAAAACACAACAGCACACATTTCATATTGGAGAGGTGAATTCCTCCTTGATATGTAAGGAAAACGTTGGCTTATCAGAGAAAGATAACTTCCCTTGCATGTCATTTATTTAGTTATTTGTTCATTTATATAGCGCACCTAAACCTCAGGTATCTGCGCGCATTTTGCAAGGTTACACAATGAGTTTCATAATGTTAAGGATTTTAAAGGGGCATCACACTCCAGACCCGGACTCTTTATACTGGCCAAGGATGAGCGCACAAACAAAACGCTTTTAAATTAATGAATTTGGATTCAACTTGGAGAAGGCAGACAACCTGTCTGACACCCCCCTTAATGTACACCCTGTGTCGCAATGGGCCATGAACCAGGCCAGTGTTCAATAATGAAATATTTATTTATTTTAATGTTAACATTCAATATAGGGCAGCAATCACTGTGTGGTGATAATTTCACAGGAAAATGATAGACTACATAGTGCACAACTGAATGAAAGCAAAATTCCTTATGGGTAGTGCCTTTAAATGGCACCACAGTTAAACATTCCTCCTGCAACACCCACTCAAACCCCTGTTAACCATATTTTCTGTGGGTGGAGAGGAGTAGCAATGAGTCAAGTATGCTATGCAAAAATGGGATTGAAAAATCCAAAGTACCACCCCTGAAAGGGAGGCAAAAATCAGATTGAGCTGCTTTGAAAAATGAGAAAAATGGCACTCGGAATTACTAAAGTTGATGTTACATGTGCGGTTGAATGAATAAGGCAAGAATGAGTGTGGCTGTACTAAAGAAGCACAAAAACTGACAAGCTACAAGGCATTGTACTACACAATGGGCGGGCAGTTTAAAAATCGACTTTGGGAAGGAAAAATTGTGCAGCAAAATCACACGTGGCAGGATTGGAATTTCTTGACTTTTACAGGTTTACAATAGCAAAACGGCCTGGAAAATGAGCTAAACAGTCTGGTTTTAATAGTAAAGGACAAAGCCACATCAGAGGTATGATAAGAAAGTGAGAGGGTGCTTCTGGATGATTGACAGTATGGAATTCTTAAAAGGAAAGGAAACTCGGTTTTAAAACGGGAGCAATTTCACGGGGCAGCTCGGTTTTGTTAGTAACATGATTTCTTTTACTGAAACTATACTTTAGTGACTAGATTGTTAAAGAAAGAAACGGTATGTGAGGAGGTTACTTGCAATGGCAACCTATCCACGGCACGTTCAGCTCTATATTGGAATTAATTAAATTATTCAAAATAGTATTAGTAACTTATACAACAGACTGAAATGATTAGGAAAGAATGGCACTAACACACAAAGATCAACACAGATTTTCCTATGGACAGGATACAAAGAGGATTCTGACAATTTAAGAATTTACTAGGGTATTTATGGGATTTCTTATAGGGATTCTTATACGGTTTCTTATAGGGTTTGACAAATGGCAAGCTAACAGAGCAGGGGATCTAGCATTTTGGTAACTGGGGAAGGGTGATACCTACAACATGGGGTAGTTTGGACCAGGTTTCTGGACAGCAAGGCAAGATCTGGTTACTGTGCAGCGGCAGGCTCTCCTGGAGTGGACAGCTGGGCCTTGTCTGGTCACTGTAGACAGCGAGGTGCATCAGCTGGGCAAAAGAGGTAGTGGAGCAAAAGCCGGTCTGATCACTGGATAATCCCAAAAAGGGTTCCACCTCCTTTCCCCCTTTCTTCCTAAATTATTGGGATTTTTGTAGAGTTTCATTCTGGATTAGAGGTTCAGCCTGGTTAAGAAGTTCTGCCTCATTCTGCTCTCAGCTACCCCTGGCCTGGCACTGGAATCTGGAATCTTGCAGGGTGAATGTGGATTCTGGATCTCTGGATGTGGAGTTGGATTTTGGAATTTTTGATTTTTGAATGTCCTGACTCCCCCTAAGCTTCCTCCTTATAAAGACCTGATGGCATCAGAGGATTTTTACAATGTGGGCAGAACTAAGCTAGACCTATCTCTAAGAATCGGATAGGTCAGCCTGTGGATGTCGCCGCCTCCCTTTCAGCAGCTGGGACAGAAGGCAGTGACTCATTTTGGCTTTTGTTCTGCTGGCATTCTTCCATGATTTCTATGAAAAATACTTGATCAAATATCCTACAAATCGATATGCATGAGCCTAACAGTATTGGGCATATTTGCATTTAAGTTTTATAACTGTAGCATGTGCTCTTCCCCCAGAAATGATAATTTCCTTGCTTTTGCATTCACAAAATGTGAGAAGAACCTACAATGTCTTATTTTAATTGCGCAAAAATGGCACTTAAACGGTCATGATTCCACATTACCGTTTCTTTTGGTTACTGAAATGAATGCTTTCATATCAAAAAGTCCTTTAAATCAAATCGATGGCATCTGTCACTGGAGGGTGGTCCTTAGGGAAGATTTTCCCAGTCATCCTACCCCCCCTGTGTCAGCTCTGGGCAGCAGGACTACCATAGCAACCTTTCATTCTGGAAGAGGCAGCTGAAGAGAGGTGTCACCAGGAATTCACACTTCCCCCTAACAAGGCCAGTTCCCCTGATCCATTGTTCTTGGCTGGAGAAATGCCAGAAAGTCTGACAAAGTCACCACATCCCACACCTTGGCCACTTTCATGTGCCCAGGGGCTGGTCCACTTGGGGAAGATAATTCTGTTCCCAGGGGAGGCAGGGCCATTTGAAACCAGTGTCTGCCAAACCTGTTCTGCTGGTCTCAAAGTAATTTTAATATATTCTGTTTTCCTTTCTTTAAACAGAAATCAAGTCTTTTTGGGAGTACATATCATGTATATTTTAGAGCAAACCCCCATCTTCCATCACATTTCTATGCAAGCACAGGGCATCATTTTAACATTTCATTTTCAAAAGGCATTTTCCTGCTTGGCAAAAACACCATTTTACACGTGGATTAATTTTTCTTGGATGTGACTTTACAGATGTGGTTCTTCCTCGCATCTATATTCTGAACATTTCCATAGCCCTAGTCAATTTCTTATACACAGGAATCTGTTCAATACAAGGGTTCTTTGAAACTGACATAAGCAATGAGAGAGTGAGAGAGAGAGAGAGAGAGAGAGCTTCTTGTGCATAGTTTGCCCATGTTATTTTGTTGCAAACTGGAAAACATTTGCCGTACAGCCTGGAGTGAATTCCTCTGCTGTTTCCCAGATTTTACTTGACATATAATGCCTTTCAGGGAGAACTGCTGGTGTACAACCTGAATATGGATGAACATAGATGTGTCTTAATGGAACTAAACTGTGTAATGTCGAAAAAATGAAAAATGGAAATGGCATAATTTCACAGTCATTTTAAACCCAGAATATTTTCTTTTTCAGTGGGAAGTTTTGGGCTGGCAGCATAGCAGCGCTGCCTATGAATGCTTTTCTTTGGTGCACATGAAGAACATACTGGCAGCCATTCTCAGGGTGTTCCAGGTTCCATCTCGCCCCATATGTGCTCAACAGAGCCAGCACAGCCATTATTTTTGTAACTGCAAAGCGCAGTTTTGATGCAAGGGAATAGTGCTCCGCAGAGCCAGTGCAGCCATTCTGCTTGTAACCGCTGAAAATGTAGTTTGGTGATGTAGGGGAAGTTCTGTTGGGCTGGTAAATGTACCCCACACTAACAAACAAGAGAAGCACTACAGTGCATGAGTTAGTTACAGTTACATTACATAGATGAAGGATATCTAACAATCAAATACAGAATAGCAGGATGGAACAGACAATGATGGAGCCTGCTTAGCAAGTTGCCAGTTGGTTACTTTTTTTCCTGAAGTAGGAGTATGAGGGTTTTGCTCTTAAGGCTACAGGCAGGTAGTGCCATCATTTTGTTGCTAAAACAGGGAAGCTACTGCCCCCTGATTTCTGTAGCTTGAATCTAGGAACCCTAAGGCAGTGTAATTATGAGGACCAAGTGGGTCATTCTGATAGGTTTCTAGTGAATTTACAAGTTGGATATTTAGGGGCTGAGCTAGAAAGGCATTGGTGAGTGAGTGCTAGGGTTTTGAATGCTATTCTGTCTTTAACGGACAAGCATTGGGCATTGTGTCTTACTGATGAGTTCTTGGTATGTTTAGGGCAGTTCTGAGTGTTTATTCTGAAGTGTTTGTAATTGTTTTAGGTTTAGCTTGTTAGTTCCTGGGTTTAGAGCGTTACAATAATCCAATGTATATAAAATGAGCTCTCTAGCTAGAGCAATGCAGCTTGCTGTCGACAGGAAGGGTCTGCAGGTGTTTATTAATTTGCGGGTATAGGCTCTTGCAGAGGCTGTCGCATTGACTTGTCTAGTCAAAGTCAAGGTTGTGTCGAGGTAAACCCTAGTTGTTTTGACTTCCTTGGACACGGTTATGTTGATGCCATATATAATACAAGATTTAAACTGATTGTCTAGTATATTTATTCTGGGTTGGGAACCAATGAGAAGCAATTCAGTATTATCATTGAGTGGCTGTCCATGTCTGGATGATAAGGTACATTTTATTGAGCAATTTTGTGTCAGAGTCGTAGTTCCCAGTGATAGGGATGAGGATGTGTGTGTCATCTGCATAGTTAGTGTAGGTGACACCCGAATGGTCGAGGTCATCAAAAGGGGGCTTGGTAAATATATTATACAGCATCGGTGACACACTGGATCCCTGAGGTGCTCCACAAGTGACCAGTGCTGGATCAGCCGATGCAGTCTGTGCGAAGACTCTCATAGTTCTGTTGTCAAGGAAGAATTATATCCAATGATTTTGTGGCCCTTGGCATTAGACCGGGTTAACAAGGCTGTATAATGTTTGGGTCTGGCAGCATTTGAACAATTGATACTAACCCATCATGGAACATCAAATTTGATTTCTTTTTTGGATAAGGTCTTGCAGAATGTGCAGAATGTATAGTGAGGTTCTAGTTGGAACTTTAAAAGCAATTGTCATTGGATGGGCACGTACTAGAATATATCGGTCACAGTTATGGCAGGACATACCTAAATTTGCAAATCTATGTCTCATAAAGACGCCTGACTAAAGGTGTTTGAGTGGCTGGTTTAGGGCACCATACATGTAACTTGTCATGTATTCCAATATCTGTGGCAGCTGCTGGAGGAAGTATGGCTTGGGGGAGACCCACTTAACATGTGGTGCTATGGTGCTCCTGCCCAAAATTGACAGGATATGTATTCAAGGTCCCTGCTATTATTTAATACACCCTTTGCTTTCCTATACTGAATTATCCAGAGGCAATTGTTTTTGGAATGAGGGACATGTGGTTGGTGGGTATGATGGAAGCGGAGTAATGCATCAAAGCAATATCCATTAGTAGATGGTCAGTGCAGCAGAGTTGAACATTACTAAGCAATCTCTGGTTGACGTTAAGCTACACAATATTTGGGAACTTATGGCAGTCAAATCAATTACATATTCATTTGCTCTTAAAAAAGCTGCCTTTCTCAACAGCTGGAACTCAGTCATTAGTTTTACATGTGCACTTAGGTTTTGCATTTTGAACTTCTTTTGTTGATGTTGCTTTAATAGAAAATGCAATTCTGCACTGCTAAAACAGCAGGAAAGAAAGTGGGAAAGCTACAAGATTGCTTAAGGACACATTTGCTACTGTTTGAAAGTTTGACACCAGGCCGTATGTTGCTATTGATTCAGGCTTTGTGCAGTACATTTTCAAAATCCTCTTTTCTGATTTTGTACAACAGTGTTTATGTAGCCAGTAATGTCCGGGGGTTCCTAACAGGTAACAATGCAACATTTTGTGCAGATTGGTGAATCGTTGTGGAATTGTATAAGGAACAAAACTTTGCCATAAACCCACAAACCCACACTCAACATTTGACTTGTATTACACGTCCCACGATAGCGTGCGTGTAGTTATGGTTAAGTTGCTAAACCCATAGAAGCGCTTTTTGGTTGGCTTATAACTTCGGCTTCCCCTGGTCATATCCTCACCAAATTTTGAAAATGAAGTATATGGCCCGCTCTGAATTGTTTTGCAAAGTTTGGTGAGGTCAAAGTTATAGGGGGGTCCCATATTTTTTTTTTTGCCCATAGACTGAATGGAGAAAAACTTTGCTCACGCCTACAGCCAAAACCGCTGGACGGATTTTCACCAAATTTGCAGCAGAAGCAGTGGCCTGGTCTCGAAAGCATGCTTTTGTAACTTTAGTAGAAATCCGTCCAGTCGTTTTTCTTTAAATGTCCAAAAAGTAGGTCCAAATAAATTGTGATAGCTGGGACTGCTCCGCGGACAGACTTCCCTGTTTGCTCCGCGGAAAGAACACAGATTGGCTAGTGGGTCAACATCATGTCCACGGACAAGCAACATTTTCACTGATTGGTTGGAGTGAAGCGTGAGGTGCATCTAATTTTCTTGATGCGCCCGCCATGTTGGATCCGTGGATATCCATAGACAGTGCAGTGTGGAACAGAGCAGAAATCTAATTTTGGGGAGTGTGTTGGTGTGGAAGAGTGGCTGGAGAGGATGGGGAAGTGAAAGATGGGTGAATTACTGTATTTGTCTAGGTGTAAGAAGGCCGTGATGTGATTGTGGTGTCCGTGGTCACCGTGGTTGTCTGCAGACATATCATACACTGGACAAACTACTGGGTATTTTACTATGCTTGATGTATTGGTTTTGGGTAGTTGCAGAGTATTGGGTGAAGAGGGTATGTATTGAAGAGTTTTTGCATTGGCTGTAATTATTGTTTTATGATGTTAATTGAAGTGGATAGGTTTTGAGGTGGTTGTGTTATGTTTTTGGGTTGTGGTTAGTGGGCAGGTGTTTGCTTGCATGGGTGTGTTATGCTGCAGTGGGTGTCGCCAGGGCCTAGAGTCTTGGGTGCATGGCCGAAGGCCATAGACCGGAGGACATGCATCCAAGTCTCTAGGCGCTGGCCACAACCACCACAGCATAACACACCCATGTAAGCAAACATTTTGGGTTGTGGTTAGTGGTCAAGTGTTTGGTTGCATGGGTGTGTTATGCTGTGGTGGTTGTGACTAAAATCATTGCATACTTACTATTTGCTTTGTTTAGGCTGTATGCAGTTGTTTGGCCAGGTCCTGCTCTCAAGACTCTAGGTCCTGGTCACAACCACTGCAGCATAACAAATCCATGCAAGCAAACATTTTGGGTTGTGGTCAGTGGTCAGGTGTGTGCTTGCATGGGTGTGTTATGTTACGGTGTTTGTGACTGCAATCATTGTATACTTACTGTTTGCTTTGTTGAGGCTGTATGCAGTTTTTTGCATGGTATGGGAAAATGGAGCAGAATTTTTTTTTCATTCTCTGTGATAAAAGAAAAAATCACATGTTAGTGTAGATAGTTTATAATTAGTTATTGCATTGCATAGCAGACATTTCTGTACTTTGTCGACCCTCATAGTTAGTATTTTACAAGTACTATGCTTTAAACCAGTGTTCTGTGCAATTTTCTCAGTTCCTGTGTTTGTTTGTATAATCATTGGGTCTGTGAGAAAAATAAAATCCATGCAGGATGAAAAAAAACCTTTCAACATTATGGTACAATCTTTTTTGGTGGTTGATTTCATTGGGAGGAATCAAATAGGTCTATTGTTTTTGGTTTGGAAGTAGTGGTATTATTGTTGCAGTTATATACCAGTTGGTGTATTCTATTGTGCATTTTATGTTGCATTTTAGCAATATTCATTTATCTGTTTGGTTGTTGCAGAATTTTGGGGCAGTTAGATACCTGTTGGTGTATTTGAACTCTTGATAGTTTTGAAGTTGTTGAGGGTATTTTATACATAGTAAGTGTTGCAGGGTTTCCTTAGAAAAATATATATTGCAGTTTTCTAGCTGTAGTTAGATACCAGTTGGCATATTCTAACAGTTTATAGTTGTTCACTGTTAGATAGCTAGTAGTGCTATGTAGTGCAGTGACCTGCATTGGTTGTGGCTCCTGCGTGGTATTTATTATGTATTTATTTATTTATTTATTCAAAATTTGTAGATTGCGCAGCAGCCCGAGGGCATTGTGGAGACAGGGAGCTTAGTTACATACATGGTACAGAGGAGCACCAGTTAGGTTACATACATACAAATTAGCATAGACTGTTTTATACTGGTTGGGAAAAACATAATGAGGGTTAGATAAACAGGGTCATTTTTATTCTTATGCGGAAGGCAAGGAGAGAGTTTTCCGCTCTGATCTCTCGGGGTAGGGTATTCCATAGTTTGGCAGCTATGTATGGGAGGCCTAGACCTCCGGCTTTGGCTCTGTTTATGCGTGGGATGTGAAGAACGTTGGCGTAGTTGGACCTAGTGGGTCGTGTTGATGTGGATTTGGTTATGGTTTCTGCCAAGTATGAGGGTACTGTTAGGTTAAGATATTTGTGGGTGAGCGTGAGGATTTTAAAAGTGATGCACTCTTGAACTGGGAGCCAGTGAGCTTCCTGTCTGGCACGAGAAATGTGATCCCTTTTAGGTACGTTTAGGGCAGTTCTAAGGGCATTGTTCTGCGTGACTTGAAGTCGGTTAAGGTTTTCAGTAGATGTACCTGGTAGGAGGGCGTTGCAATAGTCTATTTTTGTGCCAGTGCTAGCTCTAGCTATAGATAAGCAGTTAGGCTTGGATAAATATGGTTTGCCTGCATTGATATGTTTGGTAATGTGTTCTGAGGAGGAGGTGATGGCGCTGACCTGTCTAGTCATAGATAGAGTGGAGTCTATATAGACACCTAGGGCCTTTACAGCTGAGGAGACAAATGGTAGAGTATGCCTACTGCTGTGAAGGTTTTCTTGCCAAGTGATACTTGTCCATGTGTGAATCCAGTCAGCTTGCAGTTGTTTTTGCTACAATCTGCATTGTAACGCAAAAGCATTACTATTACGTATTCACTATGTGACTGTATTTTGTAAGGTGGAACGATTATCAGAATTGCAAGTAGTACATAATCTGCCATGGTTTGCATTTGGTACAAGCTGCTGAAATGGAATGGATTGACAGTTAGGTATGGATAGATACTCAAAGCGTTCATTAGGGACTTGTTCCTGTGCCACATGGCTGCAGAGAGTGCATGTATGTTTCCACATGTATGAAATCTGGAATATTCCATTTATAGGTATGTTTTTGTTTTCCAGTGCTCGTAGTAAGTACATTATAACTTCATGTGGATCTTCCTGTGTGTTTATGGTGAATCTGACCATTACAGTCGAATTCCTGCCTTATTCCAGAAACACTGTAAGTGTTGTCAGGAGTGTTGGTTGCATTTCTGTGAAGAACTAACATTTGCAAACATAATTTGTCTGTCCCGTTTAAGTAAATATTTTTAACAATTGGTGGCAATTGGAATAGAATATTGTTTTCTACATTTGGATAGCAATTTACACCAGTTTATTTGGAAAATGTGAGTGGACCAGACAGTTCTGTGTCTAAGTCATTTGATGGAAGTGCACGTTGTTTCTTTGAAGAAGGTAGTTGCTTTTGTTTGTGCAGTAGATTGTTCTTTGTGGTCATTGATGAAGTATTAGCTTCTTTTAATTTCTTTGGAGGTATTGTTGTGAGAACCTGTATAATTTCACTCTGAACTAATTTTCTTTCATAAACTTTTGCTTTTTGAGGAACAGGGTAGGTTTTGAGATGGGGTGCATATAGTGCATGCAGTCTATTGTATTCTACAATGCAAGCAATATCAGCGTTTACTTTACTTGCATCAAAGTTGACTAGAAATAGTCTTTCAAGTGTAAGTAGGTATGCCAGTGCTACATAGCTCATGCCTTCTTTAAACGCTGTGCTGCCAATATCTATCAATGCTTGATTTTGGGCAAAACCTTGTGATTTGTGAATGGTGACTGTGTATGCTAGAGATAGAGAAAATTGTTCTGTGCGTACATACATGTCTTTGAAAACAAGGAATCAGGCTGTTGAGCGTCCTATCCTTCTAAATTCTGACAGTTTGTCAAAATGAATATTGACAAACTGAATGTTGTTGTCATGTGGGTATGTTTGAAAGCCAACAACTGTACCAAGTGCTCCATGTTCCACGTCAAGGTTACGTTTGAGCATTACTCTACAGTTTAAGACAATTTTAATATTTTCTCTAAACCAGCTTTGTTAGAGATAGAGTTTTCTAAGGTATTTAGTCGTTCTGCAGCTTGTTCACACATGGGTAGTGTCATACCGTGCACGTCCAGTTTGTCTGTGGAGTAAATTTGCAATCCACAGAAGTGAGGCCGAGGAATTTGCTCCATCGCCTTTCCTATGACACCCACATTGCTCGCCAAAAGAAGCTCAATAAGCAACGATTTACCATCATAACACATGATTGCTCTCCATTGGCCGCAGAACAGAGAAGAAACATTTTACAGCATTATTATAACTGGTTACGCCTTTGCAAAAAGACACAAGAGAGGCATGATGTTGAGCAGATGCTTGTCACATTAAAAGATTTGAACACCTGAGGAATGTGGAAATTAATAAATCAGCTAGACATTCCTCAAGATTCATTGACAATGTCTCCCATATCACCTGAGACGTGGATTTCTTACTTCAACTCATTTCAAGATCAAGCTGAGAAATCTGTAACATCTAATGTCCCCAGTATAGAGTGGAAGCTAATAGACACGTCTGTTGAAGCAGTCAAGGATGTCATCAAAAAATGGTCTTGATCAAGAGCGTATGGCCCAGGTGGGCTTAGTAACATGACTTTAAAAGAATATCTTGATCAACGGGCCAACTTTTTGTCAGTTCTCTTCGCCTATGTCTCTAAATCGTAGAAGATTCCACCTTCGTGGAAAGAATCTATCCTGATTCATAAGAATGGCAGTCAGCTAGAACCATCCAACTATCAGCCGATAGCCCTTCTGGATGCTCCAGGTAAAATGTTTGGAACCCTAGTTTTAAATGCCCTATGGGCATGGGCAAATCATTCAGGCCACTCTGACCCTTGGCAATCAGGGTGTTGGGACTGCCTTGAATATCTTTTACTAAATCTGCTAAAGAGTCGTACTGAAAAGAGGCAAGACCACATAATTTACATTGCGATTATCGATCTCATGCAAGCTTTTGATAGCATTTTACGTCCTTTATTATGGGTGAAACATTCCGATGTCATGCTGCCTTACTGGCTCCAGTCAAGGACTTTCACCAATATACCACCATAATAATATGACTTAATAAAGCAGGTTTATTGACTAAATCAATTTCCAATAACAAAGGCCTTAAGCATGGATGCCCGAAGGCATCAGAATTGTTTAACCTTTTCATCTCTGACGTAGACCTAGCATTTTCAGACATTAGATGTTTCCCACCATCATTAGCAGATATGCAATTGGGAAGACTTATGTATGCAGACAATGTGGTCCTTATTGACCAGACCCTGGTAGGCCTTCAGAGACAATGAAACGCCTTACAGACCTACATCGGCAAAAACTGACTTACCATCAACCCAAAGAAGACCGTCATCATGCCCCTTGGCATTCGCAAATGACAACCAAGAGCAAAAAAATTATCTTGGTCTCTTTTAGGAACTAATATCCCGGTGGTCCATTCACTTACATACTTAGGGGTTTGCCTGAACACAAGTACGGTAGATGCCCAGAGGTATCAAGTCTTCGCAAAAAAAGCCATACATTTGGCTAATTTAGGGAAGCTTCTGCTTAGATGATATTGCAGATTAGTCTAATCCCTTTGATCAAATTTTATAAATCCAAGGTCATGCCCATCTGACATATGGGGCAGAAACCTCTCTCAACTTTGAGATAAAGAACTGGGCGAAGTTGGAGGGAAACTTCTGGTAAAGGACATTGAGACTACCTAAAGGCAGCACGACACAAGCCGTGAGAATGGAATTGGGTTTGACCTCTTTGACAGCAGTTGCCGAATAGAAGACACTTTCCTTTTATAGGAAATGCATAGTGGAATCTCCCAAAGGAGGGTTTTGCATCTTAAAAAAGCCCTAATGGAACATAGAGAGTTAGGCCTGATCCAGAGGGAAATTAAGTGTAAAATTCTCCTACAAAATTTAGGGGAATCAAGTGACATTTTAATTAACAACCCTGATAAAGTCAAGAAAAAGTTATATTCTGAAGACTGGTTCAGAACAGAAGAAGAAAGATTGACATATAAGGCCTATGGGAAAGCATGGGACCACTGCAGGAAACCTAAGTCCTTACCGAGCTATCTCCAATTATTTCTGCATTCTTTTTTTGGAGACCAACTCTTTAGGTTTCGCTTGAACGTATTTAAGACGAAGGAGACTGCATGGTGCCGAACTTTGGATGCAAACTCTACCAGATGTAGACTAGGTAATGAAGATGATTACATTGAAAATCTGCAACATCTGGTAATGGACTGCACAACCTTGTTACCACAAAGAGAGCTTCTAATGACTGCTGTAATAAATAAATATGGACACCGAAGACTTTGCTGTACTCAAATCACAATTAAACAATGAACAGCGTAGCATTTTCAGAGAAATAACTAAACAAATTGAACATTTTATACAGCACGAAACTAAAACTTGCACCTGTCAAGAGTACAAACCTATACTGCTATATGTGAGTGGTCAAGCTGGTTCAGGGAAAAATATTCTTAATAAAAATCATGCTGTCTTTTATAGCTGAGCTCTTAAGGCCACACCCCTTAGCAAAGTTCTGAATGCCACACCCTGCCACTCCTAGAAGCTAGAAGATGCATGTGCAGATGTAGATGAAGATGGAGACCACACCCGGACTAGTTACACAAATGAGAGTTCTTGAGAGCTCTTTAGAGTATTCTTGCTCATAATAAAATAGTTCCTGTTCATTCTAAGCACTTCTGCTCATAATGGAAATGTCCTGTTTAAGTCCTTCCATGAGCCTGGTGCCTGAGGTGCCAGGACTGTGTCCAACCAGGCCCCCCATGTATAAATGTCCCAAAGGGACGTGCATGCCCCATGATGCCCCCTGCTCCCTCCACTTCATGGTACCGCTCTTGTGATCCTGGGCAAGTGGCCATGACAGTAAGTTGTTATTCAAAATGTCTTGGCTGTTGGGATCATTTTTGGCTATTGTTTCCTTGTCTTCATATGATTTGAGCACTCTTTTTCTGGATGTAGCAGGTCCAAGGCTTAGCCATACTATGTTTTCAGATTTCCCATACAAGGCAGTAATGGTTAAACAGTCTGCAGCTTTGTAGCAGCCACATTCTCTATGGTACAGTGTTTTGTCAGTTGATATGTTGTCCCAGAGGTCTTTAAGATCTGTTTTTTCTGCTTTTTCTGCTTTGGTTTAGTAGGTTGTGGCATATTGTGCACATGCAGTTGCATTGTTTGCAATCTATTGCACATCTATATTTGCATTCCATAGGATATCAATGATTGGATTGTGATCATTGATGTACTTTGGTCCTTCTGTTCCTTTTTTGCAGTAGTGTTCTAAGGTGATTTACCTTTGACACTATGTCTAACTGAAGTCATGAAGTTGTTCACTTGTCCTGTTGTTGAAACTGGTCTAGGAAAACCAAAGCATCATTTGGTGTAATATTTCCCTTTGTTTTTATATTTGCACCGACAATACTTGCCACACTTGTATCTTTGAAGTTGTAAAATGTGTGCATGTAGGTCGGTCGCTATGTCTAGTTTGTGAAGAGATTTCAAAAGCGACATATTTCTGAATGAAATGCAAAACAGTGGCATCACTGTCCTGACAAAATTTAGCAGCATCTTTAATCCACAAAAGCGTGTGGATGTATGGTGCTCCTCTGGCTTGGTATTCTTTTCTCCAAAAGAAGTGTTGCACTCTCCAAGGGGAGGAACTGTTTTATTACTAATCAAGTGTAGCATGGCAATAAAGTGATGATGGAAATATCTTGATACATTTACAGGATCCGGAGAGCAGAGTTCTCCTGGTGTTTTTATGTCTATATTTGTTTTGTTTTTGTTTGCTATGCATAGGAAATTCTGCAAATCTTCCCATGCATACTCTTTACAACTTAATGTCACAAACCATGTGGGTGGGCCAAGGTTTCATATCATATAGCATACTTCTGTGTGTTGTCAGAACTAGTATTCTTTTGTACCAGGCATGTTTGCTAAAGGATTTGTAAAGCTTGACTGTAAAACTTAATCTTTTTCTTGCACTTTTTGTAGTAATTGCATAGCAGACATATTTTGAATTGGTACCTGATTTCAATATGTGTGCAACTCTGTAGCATAGAGTTTCTAGTTCACTTTCAAAGAGATGGTGGAATATGTATTCCACGTTTTGTCTGAATCTGGGGTCTTCAGAATACATTTGTAAAGAGCGGTATTCTGATGCTGTTATTTGTGTGGATCTTTCATCGTACCTTCCTCCTTTTCCAGTAAGAAAGGCTTGTGCTTCTACACTTTTTTCCCATATGCTGATTGGAGATCCTTTGGCTTGCCGCATTTGGTAAGTTTTCAGTGCATCAACTATGGTGTCTTCAGAGTGCAATGGGTGAATTGTATGATAGTCTAAAATATTGGATGCTGTAGTAGGATCTAGAAGTTGAAATTGGCCAGTTCCTGCTGAGTATTGAATTATTTTGGTGGTTTCCCTCAGGTTTTCTTTGATTTTTATTGATTTGTAATATTCATTGTTGTCTTTTAGATATTGCAGGGCTTCTCTAACTTTATATAAGTCCAAATTCTTACAAGTGTAAGTGCTGCCAAATTCTTTTGTATTTTGTAGGTACGCCATTTACTAGGATAATCAAAGATTGATCTATTGGTGTTGCACTCCCAGAGTGTGTACAGTTTCTTTGAGATCTAATGGCAAATAAACTACTTTGCTACCAATGCCTTTCAGTAATTCAGAGGGAGGTACTTTTTCTGTTTTTGGTTGAAGGCGTATTATTGCTTGGAATTGGTGCACTGTTTGAATTATAATGCTCTCATACAAGTTAAGTTGTTGCAGTGGTTTTGGCAGTGGGAATATTGCCAAGTTATTAGTTATAGCCCATGAATGTATTTAGTTGTTGTCAAATTTTGCAGTGCAGTATCTGCAAATTATTGAGGAGTTAGTAATTTCATATTTGTTTTCTGCTATAAAATACAGAGTTAATTGGAACTACTTGTATTCTTCATTGTCTTCTATTTTGTACATTATGTCTACAGTTTTTGTGATATGTTTATAAAAAAGTCCCGTGGCAACACACACACACACATGGTTTGGTACTTCAGCAGATGTGGTTTTAAACTTTAGTATTTCTTTTTTGTATGTGTGTAGTAGAAGGTTGCCATCAGTAAAGTTGTTGCTACTCTGTACTAAAGATATGGAATTTTATAGGTGGGTTTCACTTCCAAAATATTTTCTCAGGATGTTCTCTATTTCTTTGAGTAGTTCATAGTACAGTCTATTAATGAGATTTCTTACAGTTGAATGGTATGTTCCTATCATTTTGATATGGTGAAAGGTGATTTTGCAAGTAGGTCCAGAAATGCAGTCTAATGAATGTCCTTGTAGCCCTGTGTATTTGCGCACTGGCCAGGAGTCCGTAGTTTGTAATACTTTTATTTTTAATTTATCTTTGCCTTTCACATACTGATTGAGGAACTGGTGTAAAGATGTGAATGATGTTTTGTGTATTGATGTGTACGGCCGTTTGTAGACTAGACGTATTGGTTCAGTGGAATGGAGAGCTGATGGCAAGTTTGCTGGGGATATTTTTGTGACCAGCATTTCTTGTTCCATGATGGTATTATTAACCTTGTCATACCCTCATCCACTGCTATATATGGCTATTGGGTTTGTTTGCTTTTGTTTGTGTGCTTCTTCATTGAAATATGATTCTGTGTATGCTGGTGTGACTCCACTCACCTGCACAGATGTTTGTGAAACTATATGTGTTGATATTCCGTTTGTTGAGAAGTCCTTATTGTAATTTAGTACATAGTTTTGTTAGTGGTTTCATTCTGTTTAAAACAAATATATAATTTCCTTTTGCGAAGAATTGCATTGTCTATGAGAGCTTCCAGGATTAGTTTTCTGCTGTAGGTTTTAAGGGTTGAGCATGATTTGTCGCTTATTTTTATAAGCTTCTGAAGAACTCTGTGGCAGAACATTTTTTGTAAAATATTTTTTTTGGTATGCGTACTTGTGGCTAAATCAAGATTTATAGGTGCAGTGTTAGTACTAGTGGTAGTTGCATTCTTTTTAATAACTTTCTGTTTAGTTTTACATTTTGAAAGAGAAATCAAAGTTTCTTTACTGCTTTAGTTTTGCTTAGTGACTGTATTAGCAGTTTTTGTTTGAACATTTTGTTTATATTCTGCTAGAGGTGGATGCTTATTTTGTACACTTTTACTTTGATTTGCTCTATTTCTGCACTGCTTTCTACAGAGTTGCTTTTTGGTAGGCATTCTTTGGTGTCTGTTGGAGAAAAAAAGAAAGTGTGGGTTGGGACATTGTGCAATGTATGTTCGCATTGTGCACACGTTTCTGAGTATGATGATAGGCATGTATGTAGAGGTGTGTGATTGTGGAGTGGTTTGTTATTTCAGGTTGGGAAGGCAATTCTCATATTTGTGTGTTACTATACTGGTGTTCAGATGACAATACAAAGTGTGCGCCTGCTGAGGTAATACTGAATCTAATGCTGTAGTGTTGATACAATTGTTTGTTCTACAATACTAGAACACTACAGTGTTTGAGTGACAGTTAGAACATTATGACATTATTGCACTTACTTTGTGGGATGCAAAGAGTAGGTTTCTTGTGGGTTGTGTCTTGTACTTCAAGCTCTACTGGTTTTCAGGAGTGTGGTCTTCACTGCAATTGTAAAAGAAGGAACTTAGTATATATGTGTGTTAATGGCACAGTAATTTCAATTGAAGCATAGACTATTTAAATTTGTAAAAGCATTTCATTCTAGGAATAGGTGCCGTATGTGTTAAATTGCAAAGCTTTGTATATGAGTGGGAATTTTGGAGCATCAGCTTCATTGCTAAGGGGGTTAGTGGAGAATGTATAGGTGTGTCATATGAGGTGCATTTTTGAAAGTGTATGTTGATGTTGCACTGTTTAGTGAGGCAATAGATTAGTGGAATTTGTAGTAGGGTGAAAAAAAAACTTGGAAAGATGTACAGATTGAAAAGGAGAATATTTTTGTGTGTGAAATTCCATTATTTTTTTGTGCATAGATGTTTGCTACATGGGTGCTGGAAACTTTTCAGTTCTTTTACTTTTGTATCCACTTTCCTATTACCACTGTCCTGAAAGCAGACTTGCATTTGTTTGGTTTTGCAAGGATGGCAAGTGTCAGACACTCTGTTTAAATAAATGCATTGTATGTACTTGCAGTGCTTTGGTAATATACAAGCTGGTTCCCGGTTTTGTGTGCATTCTAGGAATTCATAATAGTGTGTTAAGGGGCAAGATGTTGTAAAAATCACAGAAGGAAATAAGATAATAGCTTGGACATTGCAATGAGTAATATGGGTAAATAAAAATTTGGAAAGCAGACGGATTTGTAAGTGAACTTGATTATGTGAGATGGGAGAAATTAGAGTATGTTTTTTTTGCAGATTATGCAGGGTCAATGGCAGGTACCCTGTTCCCATGCATTTATAAAAGAGTTGCAAATGTACTGTAAACTAAATATTCCTACCTTTAATTTGTCTCGATGTATGTAGATGTGGATGAATCTGGAAGGAGAAATCTTGAAGAGTTTTACAATAGTTTTAGCTCTCAGTGCTTTGCAATCACAGTGCACTTGTACTCAGAGTGATGAACAGTTCATCTGAAGTGCTGAATTGTGATGACAGAGTTAGATGGAGAGTTCTTGGATGTGACTGGTGGATGTTTGTGTCACTGCTTATTTATAGCCAATGAGAGAGTGGTGCAGACAGTGATGTGGAAAGGAAAAAGGGCTGCCCCTGTGTTGTGGGGTCCACAGACACCGTGGTTGTTCGTGGACAGGGGGTGCCACATCAGGGGCTTCTCAGCATGTCTAGCATGGAAAGGGAACTGTGGGGATTAGCCAGTCAGGTGTTGAAGTTGTTCTTTGCCGGAACAGAGGCTGTGTGTGTAGTGAAGATAGCAGGCTTGAAGTATCTGAGGGTGTTGGTAGTTGGAGATGTGTTTGTAAATGTTTTAGAGAGGTATGCTATGTCTAAACATATGGCTGCCAGTTTTTATTTTGAAGGAGTGGAGGTTTTGTGGTCAACTGTGCCTTGTTCCAATATGCAGGCAGTTGTTGGAGTTTGCAAGAGTTTCTTCAAGTGAAACAGTCCAGATGTAGTGGTACTGCATCTGGACTGTTGCTGTTCATTTGGGATACATCAGTGCTCCTAGTTTGCTGAGTGCTCTTGAAAATTTGGTTCAGGCAGGTGGTTATTCCAAATGCCAAGGTGATTTTTTTCTGAAATGTTATCTAGTGTAGTATGGGACAAGTGTTAATGTTTTCTGTCCCCAGCAAAATGGTGCCAGATGTTTGGTTAACAAAGGCATGTCTGTTTTCTTGTTTAGAGCTGGGAGGTTGTCTTGTAATAATGACAATATTGATTTTTTTAATGGTGATTATTTCAAAGCAGATGGCATTTCTTTATCCATACTGGGAAATGCCATGTTATTTCAAAATATAAGGAATGCTTTACAGAGGATAATGTAAAGAAATCTGGAGGAAAATAAGAGAAAAAAACCAAAAATAAATACAAAATGAAAGGTGTTTTTTAGAGGCACTGCTTACATTTTCATTCCCCACTCTTTTTCAGATTTCACAATTTGTCTGCAGATCGCGCGTGTTACATATGGGGATTTTGAGGCTGGCAGGCATGCAAATGAGACTTTGTAGGCCAAGGGGTTGGTCAATAAGGTTTACTGGGTGTGATGTGTAACGAGAGACTTTGGCAGAAAGTCTGTTTCCTAAGAGCAGAGCAGATAGCTATGGCTGTGTATTTCAGAAGGCAGAGTGTCTAGATTTTGGGCAACTCATGGATAAATTGGTTGGAGGTGCATGCAGAGCACTTTGGAGTGGCAGCACATCTTGGATTCCCTCATGTGCATGTGCACTGGTATGGAGTGCCCGGAATGAAGTGGCTGGATTTGGTTCATCTTTGTGCCACTGTGATGACACACCGTCATCCAGACATTACTATTATTCATTGTGGAGGGAACAGTTTAGGACATGTCTCTGGAATCTCTTTGCAGTTTGCAATGAAAGAAGGACTTGGGAAAGTCACGGACATGCTTCTAAACTCCCAAGTAATTTTTTCTTGTATTGCGCAGAGACAAATGTGGCTGTGTTCTTCTTCATTTGGTCCCCAAATGCAGAAAGCGAGGCGCAATATCAACAAGGCTGTTTGCGCTTTTTTGAGAGATGTTGGCATGTCCTCATTTCACAATGAAAATATTATGTTTCGTAGCACAAACATTTTTTGCAGAGATGGAGTTCAATTTACTGATGCTGGGAATCTGATTTTTCTGCGAAATATACAAAATGCATTGTAACCCTTTTTGGAAGTATAGCAATCCTTTTTCCAGTAGCTGTTGAACACTTGAAGTTTTTGAAACTCAAAAAAACACCACAAAAAGGCTCTTTTCAGAGCCACCATTTCTTCCCGGAGAACAGTACAATGGTTTTGATAGCGCCGTACCCCAAAAATTGAAATGTCTGCAGACTTCTAAAAATGCAGAGGGCGCGCCAGCATTTCATTGGCACTTCTATTTTTAAACTGTGAAAGGTGGCTCTGAAAAGAGCCTGGTCTTTTTTTGTTTTTTGTTGTTTGTATTTATTTGGTGTTTTTTAACAAGACACACAAGGAAAGGAAGGGAAGCGAGGGTAAGGAAGGGGAATCAGCCACGGGGATAAGAAAGGGAAGGTGGATAGACGAAAATGTTGGTTTGGCTTCACTTAGGTTGGTGGCAGACTTTCCCATGCGACCGGACCGTATCTTCGAAAGCACTTCAAAGTGTTTCCTCCCGGCAGAGTACCGCATTGCAGTACATACATAATACAGTGACCCTCGAAAGGTAAGGGTCTACTGCGTCGCGTGTGGACTGCAAGGCTGGTTCAGGGATGCACTGCCCCACAGGAGTGTCTCTTGTGGTGGCAGGAGCAGAAACGGAGGATGTTGTAAATGAACTCAACCTACTACGCTGATAGAAGGGGATGAGCCTCCAAACTGCTACCCTGTGGAATGACCTTAGGTGTCGCCACATGGAAATGGTCCCGTAGCTGTACAGACCTGGTTTACCACGACTGAGAACAATGTTTTACTCAGTGCAGAGCACCTTGTCTGCACGTGCCTTGGGTACCCTTCCAATGGAGGTAGACAGCCTCCACACCCAAGACTCACAGTGGTCGGCAGTATTAAGGACTTCCACTACCTCATCCTCATCATCCTCTTCATCCCTCTCTACATCTCCATGCCTGTTCCCCTCTCTAGTCCCTTCGGAAGGTGGTGGTGGTGGAGGGGTGGAGGCGGTGCTGAAGCCAAGGCAGCTGCAGAAGTTGAAGCCATGGTTGCCATCTGGGATGTAGCACAGGCAGGACAGCACAACAGGCAGAGGAATGTTCTGCTCCAAATGTGGCACAGCACACACAGTACAGGAGGCAGAGATCAGCAGCCAATCCAGTACAGGATATCAGCAATATTGAGCAATGCTCTCTCTGGCAGCCAAAAACAGAATAAGGAGCAGCTCTAGGGTGTGGCCTTTTAGAGGGCTCTGGGGAGCACTCTGCAGACACCCACGCTGTCAGTGGACAATTCGAACACCAAAATGGCTGCAAAAAGTTCCAAAAAGTATCCAGATCAGTAGAGGCATAGTCTCTACAAGGGTGAGGTTTCTTTGAAAAACATCTTGGATTGCTCATAAAAGTGCTTTTTTGGTGTCTGGGGGCCCAGAACCTGTCCGCGGTCATGGGCGTACACTCAGCATGGGTGCGGTCACATGATGACATCGTGGACACGTTCGCGAATGGGACGGCTGTCCACAGGACACAAATTGGGAGGAATCGGTTGTACGCATGCGTGCAGGTGTTCTACCGACAGGGTATGGGTCCCTGAACTAACTAAAAGTGTGACACACGTGTGGCGGACAGTTACAGACAGGCACGATGTCCGTAGGACCCCAAGGGTGGGATGTGCATGTGCACAAGTGGCTGCGGGACAGGGATAGGGTTCTCAAACTAATTATAGGTATGTCACAACTTTGCAGATATGCGGATATGTTATGTGTTCTACAGACACTCTATTTTGAATGCGGGCAGTACGAACATGCAAAGTGTCCTTAGGACACCCCCATTTTGGTTAATTGTGGACATTCAGGAAAGTCGCACTGTCTGTGGAATCCCAAACAACCTTCTTTCTTTAAAAAAACAGACACATACAGGAACAGTATACATACCACTTTATTTATATACAAAAATATAGACATTTTGAAAGAGAGGGGGAAGCAGAAATTGAGACATACAGGGGAATTAGGGTTTTCTACATGTAGGGTGTTAGGAGAGCAAGGGATTGAGGTCTAATCAGAACGTTTTTGGTGATGGGGAATTTTTGGGGATAGTTGACTGGGACATAGAGAAGGGGTACAGGTGCATGTGGGACCGTGATATTTAATGTTTTCCATGATATGGTTTTCCTCAAAGTTCTTCAAAATATTGAAATTGGTCATTAATTGATCCATTTGTTCTTCTAAGTGCACTAGATGATTTTCCATACTGGCTGTTTCTTGTTCCATTACTACATGATGTACTCTTTTTGGAGTATTATTCTTATTTTCTGTATATACTGTTAAAGAAAAAGAAATGTGTTAGGTACATGTGAAATAATGTGTATTATTTGGCTTACTTTGAAAACTGCAGTGTCTACCAGTAGTATCACTGTCTTCACTCATTTCATCCCGGGGAAAATTGTCTTCAAGCCACTCCAGAGTGCTAGCCATTTCTGTGTAAAAAAATGATAAATTATTTTTTGTGTATCCTACTAAAGAAAGTTTATAACTATGGGATTAATGTAGTGTACTTACCAGTTTGTTTTTCACTTTTGCTGTTATTGCTTTGTAGGTGTGCTGTGCTGTTGATAGTTGGTTTGAGGTTTCTGTTTAAAGCATCAGTGAGGTAATTCTGCTGGAGGCATATGTAATTGTTTTTGGTGTGATCCATTATGTTTCATAACCTATATATTTGCATTGTTGGTGTCTTACATATACAGTTTGTACTTCTTATTTATTTTTGAATGTAATTCATATATATGCTGCTCTTTGAACATGTTCAGTGTGTTTGTTGTATGATACAACAATGTAAGATGACCCCTGAGCTTTTGGACAGTGTTGATGTTGCCTGAGTCGGTGGACATTCACCCAGTCCACGGACATTGTCGCAATTAGCAGGGGCCAGGGGGTTCAATATGTTGTATGGTATATCCATGTAAATTAAGGGTATCCTGGTGAAAACCTATGAAATTTGTGATATCTATATGTATATTCAGTGAAAATGTTTTGTTTAAGCGGCGTTATGGTTAAGTTGCGCTACTAAAAACCTATCAAATTCAGTGAAAAAGCTTTGTTAAAGGGACATTATGGTTACAAGTAAAACCGAAAACCCCCTGAAATTCACCAGTTATGGTCAGGTAAGCAACCATTACCCGCGCCACCATCATGCGCTGCTAAGACTAATACCCCTGACATCAAAGGTGACATCACAAATATCATTCATGACATCCCTGATGACACCACATGTCTGGCTACCCCTTCTTTTTTGTTCACTAACATATCATGCATTGTAGCGTAAAAGCATTACTTCTACATATTTACTATATATCTGTATTTGTAAAGTGGAGCGATTATCTGAATTGCAGGTAGTACATAATCTGCTATGGTTTGCATGTTGTACAAGTTGGTGAAATGGAATGGATTCACGGTTAGGTATGGATACATATACAAAGCGTTCATTAGGAAGTGCTTCTTGTGCAACATGGCTGCAAAGAGCGCATGTATGTTTCCACATGTATGAAATATCAATGATTTCATTTATAGTTACGTTTTTGTTTTCTAGTACTTGTAGTAAGTACAGTAGACCTTCTTGTGGATCTTCTTGTCTGTTTATAGTGAATTTGACCAATCCAGCACAGTAGTCCAATTCCTGCCTTATTCCAGAAACACAGTAAGTGTTGTCAGGATTGTTGGTTGCATTTCTTTGAAGGACTAACATTTGCAAACACAATTGGTCTGTCCCGCGTAAGTAAATGTTGTGAATAATTGGTGGCAATAGGAATAGAATATTGATTGCTACATTTGCGTTTTACAAATTTACAGTTGTATTTGAAAATTTGAATGGACCTGACAGTTTAATGTCCAAGTTATTTATTCGTGCAGTACATTCTTCTTTGGTTGTGGTTCTTGATGAAGTAGTAGCTTCTTTTAATTTCTTTGGAGGAATTGCTATGAGATCCCGCATAACTTGAGAGTGAAGTGGTTTTCTTTTACAAAGTTTTGCTTTTTGCGGAACATGCTAGGTTTTTAGATGGGGGTGTAGAGTGAACGCAGTCTATTGTATTCTAGAATGCAAGGAATATCAGCATTTACTTTACTTGCATCATAGTTGATTAGAAATAGTCCGTCAAGTGTACGTAAGCGTGATAGTGCTACAAAGCTCATGCCTTCTTTAAACACTGTGCTACCAATATCTATCAATTCTTTATTTAGGGTAACACCTTGTAATTTGTTAACGGTGCCTGCATATGCTAGATTTAGAGAAAATTGTTCTCTGCGTACATACATGTCTTTGAAAAGAAGGAAGCAGTCTGTTCAGCGTCCTATCCTTTTAACTTCTGATAGTTTGTCAAAGAGAATATTGACAAACAGAATGTTTTTGTCACATGGGTATGTTTGAAAGCCAACAACTGTTTCTCCAAATCAGCTATGTTAGAGATAGAGTTTTCTAAGGTGTTTTGCTTTGTTGTGGCTTGTTGACACATGGATAGTGTCATACCATGTATGCCGAGTTTGTCTGTGGAGCAGTTTCAAGTATTGGTTGCATTTCTTTTTATAACATTGTTTCAATGAATTTATAACAGGTTGCAAGAGTTGGCTTCAAAGACATAGAGTTTACATTTTGGTGTGCTAATTGTTCCACGACATCAATAGTACATAAATGATGGCCATAGAGTGCATGGATGTGCCTGGTTTTCAATATAGATTGTGCTTCCTGATTGTGCTTCCTGATAGTACACCAACTCTAATACTTTTCAAAATGTTGGCATATGTGAGGTCTGCAGACTGACGCATGTTTTCAGTTAATTCTCTGTATTGGAAATGTTGCCAAAGGTTGACATTTCCAATGCTGCCAAGGGTTTTACGGCATAGTTTGTGCCCTAAGGTTTTAAAAATAGGTTCACCTTAAACTGGTGTTAATTGAAGAAGATCTCCGAAAACAATAATGTGTTTTCCTCCAAATAGTTCTTCATAGTCTGTTTCTAGGACCTCTTGTAATCTGAGGTGAATTAAGGCTAACATTAGATTGGAAACCATGCTTACTTCATCTATTAGCAGCTTTTTATTTGTTTGAAAACTGAGCGTAGTTCCATTGCAGCTTCTCGAGAAAGTTTGTAATAGCCTAAGTTGTTTTGGTGTTCTTTGGGAAGGAGTAATAATCGGTCTAAAGTGACACTGCCTATGCTTTAGGCAGCTAAACCTGTGGGGGCAGTTACAACAGCTGACAGTTGTTGCTTATCAATTGTTGAAGGAACTTGCTGATGATTTTGTTTAATAATGTTTTGCCTGAACCAGCTTGACCACTTAACAGTATGGGTTTGTAGTCTTGGAAGGTACAATTTTTAGTTTCATGCTGTACACCACGTTCAATTTGTTTTGTTATTACTTGGAAAATGCTAGGCTGCTCATTGTTTAGTTGTGATTTTAGTACAGCAAAGTCTTCGGTAGATTGCTCATACTGACACATAGGGGGTAATTCATAGAATTTAGCGCAGAAGCAGTTCACACGGGCAGCGCAGAGAGGGAGCGTGCACCAGCGTGGGCCAGCCGCGTGCGCCAAAACCCATTTTCACGCACAGCGTATTCATGGATACTTACATCCATAACCAGCCGTGGCAAAGCGTGGCGCAACGACCCTGCAGCAGCACCAGTTATGCTGCCAACCCCGCCCCGTGTGCCAAAAACATTGCACAAATCCCCTACATGGCGCAAAGGCCGATGGACCAGCATGCAGCCCCCAACCATGAAAACACGCTAAAAACGCCACTCAGCTCTCCCGTGACAACCCAATCACGTGTAAAACTCCCCGTGCACCCCTCAGAATTCGAGTACCCCGCTCGCGCCTGCGAAAACACATGTAAAAGTCCCTGCGCACCCCTCGGAATATGCGTATCCCGCTCGCGCCAGCGAAATCGCATATAAACTCCACGCCACCCTCAGAATACGCGTACCCCACTCGCGCCCATGAAATCTCATGTAATTCTCACTCCCGTACCCCCAGATTCACACGGCAGTGTGGTGAGGAGCCACATGCACCCCTTGCAGCCAGACCACGCCACTGGAGTCCACCCTACACCCCACCCCATGCCCTGCAGGCAGCCCATCACCCCTAACCATGCCTCCGAGGTAGCCCATCACCCCTCCCCATGCCCTGCAGGCAGCCCATCACCCCTGACTATGCCCCACAGGCAGCCCATCACCCCTCCCCATTCCCCACAGGCAGCCCATCCACCCTGACCATGCCCCGCAGGCAGCCAAACCATCCTGACCATGCCCCACAGGCAGCCCATCCACCCTGACAATGCCCCGCAGGCAGCCCATCACCCCTGACCATGCCCCGCAGGCAGCCCATCCATCCTCCCCATGCCCCGCAGGCGGCCCATCCACCCTGACCATGCCCTGCAGGCAGCCCATCACCCCTGACCATGCCCCACAGGCAGCCCACCACCCCTCCCCATACCCCGCAGCCAGCCCATCCACCCTGACCATGCCCCGCAGGCAGCCCATCCTCCCTGACAATGCCCGCAGGCAGCCCATCACCCCTCTCCATGCACCGCAGGCAGCCCATCCAGCCTCCCCATGCCCCGCAGGCAGCCCATCCACCCTGACCATGCCCCACATCAGCCCAACAGCCCTGACCATGCCCCACAGGTAGCCCATCACCCCTCCCCATGCCCCCCAGGCAGCCCATCCACCCTCCCCAGGCCCCGCAGGCAGCCCATCCACCCTGACCATTCCCCACAGGCAGCCCATCCACCCTCTCCATGCCCTGCAGGCAGGCCACATGGCACCATGCACTTGGGACCCCCGACTCATGCCCCCCCATTTAAGGGCACCAGCCAGCAGGCCCGATTCATGTCCCCCCAATTGACAGGCACCTTCCAGCAGGCCCCGACTCATGTCCCCCACCCCACCCCATTGACGTGCACCTGCCAGCAGGCCCCGACTCATGTCCCCCCACCCCACCCCCATTGACAGGCACCGGCCAGCAGGTCCCGACTCATGCCCCCCCAATTGACAGGCTCCGGCCAGCAGGCCCTGACTCATGTCCCCATCATCCCCACTACATTGACGGGCACCTGCCAGCAGGCCCTGTCTCATTTCCCCCCACCCTCCCCCTATAGACAGGCATCTGCCAGCAGGCCCCAACTCATGTCCCCCACCCCACCCCCATTGATGGACATGATGCCAGAAGGCCCCGACTCATGTCCCCCCACCCGACCCCCATTGGCAGGCACCTGCCAGCAGGCCCGACTCATGTCCCCCCAATTGACAGGCACCTGCCAACAGGTCTTGACTCCTGTCCCCCACCCCACCCACATTGACGGGCACCTGCCAGCAGGCCCCGACTCATGTCCCCCCACCCCACCCCCATTGACGGGCACCTGCCAGCAGGCCCCGACTCATGTCCCCCAAACACCACGTCATAACTATACAGACCCATTGCCCTAATAACAAACCAAATCCCAAACCACCACCCCCCAGTACAAACACCCACAGATGCACTGCTCCCTAGTAAATTACCCATTCCATGATAGTCTGAAAAAAAACAGCATGCCCATCAACAAATGTCCTACAGAGCCACACAGTGGCAACACATTACTTAGCCAATGCTCATGGAAACATGCACAACATAAATCATAGTACACCACACCAATAATGTAGAATTATGAAATGTATTAAAAAGTATAACAAATGACAAAATGAAAACCATACATGCAAATGAAGAAATAATTAGTGCAATAAGAAAATGAAAGTCAAACCCAAGGAAAAAACAAATCCAAAACATGAAAAAATATAAGTGGTCCATACCCATGGTCCATAGAAAAAAATCATAATTTGAAAAGCATAAAAAAACATTAATCCATGTGAACATCTAAAAAAGAAAGTATGTACATGTCCGGAAAACCTGTAGACGAAAGTCTGCAGGGTCCATTATCCCAAAACAAAAGGAAACCAACCTAAAACCCTATCTAAAATACAACTATATACAAAAAGTGGAGCAAAGTCTGTGGACTCCAAATCATAAAAAAACCAAATGAAACCTAAACCTAAATAACTATATACAAAGACGGCAGGCTAGTCCGACGGTGCACTTATTGATGTCCTGGGCCAGGGCATCATTGAACTCCATGTCGATGTTCCGGAGGCGGGCCTGTTCACTGGCCTCGAGGTCTTGCAGGGATGCAGCTATGGACTCCTCCAACTCCCTGCGAGATGCCTCGAAGCACTCATCCCGTCTCGAAGCCTGGTGCATGGAGTTCTCCACCCAGACCATTGTGAGCCATGCCCTCTACGCCCTCCGCCGCTCTGCATCTATTTGGTGACCCAAACGCTGCCACATGGAAGACACTCCCAATCCTGGGTCCTCCTGCCCGCCGGCCGATGCCTACCCTGATGATGTAGAGGGCCCGAGGCCTCATGCCTCCTACACTGAGCCTGCCGGCGCCTTTCTGCTGCCTGCTGCTGCCACCATGACTGCCTCCGAGTAGATGGCAACACCCGGGACGTCGTACATGTGCCCTGCTTGTATGAGCCTGCACATCGTCCGTTGCCAGAGGTCCAGCTGCTGGGGTGACCACCTGTGCTGGAGCTCTGACTCCCGACTGTGGAAGGGATGGGATCTCCACCAGCCTGGCTGAGTTGGTTGGGGCAGGTCCACAGGGGGCCCTGGTGGCATCTTGGCCGGAAGGCAGCACAGAGAATGACTGGCGTATAGTGTGCACAGAGGAGGAGAGGGCCGCAAGACAGAGCGACACATGGAGGATACCCCCGACCATGAGCCCCCCAAGCTGGGCCACGTTGGCACACATCTGTTCGTGATGACGTGCGTGGTTGCTCCAGGAAGCACGCACTTCATCACAAATGTCACGTGTGCGCAACGCGACATCAATCAGGACGGACTCAATCCTGTCACGGGTCCCCACGTCTGCAGGTAGAGGGGTGCCAGATGATGTGGACCTCCCCTCTACCTGCAGACGGGCCTGGAACGGGGCATCCCTACTGGTGCATGGTGATGCAGTCACAGTGTCAGGGACAGTGACATGCACAGGCCACTCCGCGGCTTCCTGTGCTGCCTCCTGCCACTACCCCTGGACTGCACCACTTGCACCCCACCAGGCCCCATGTGCGGCTCTGAAGCGGCCTCCTCCTCCTCTGTACACACCACCAACCTGGATGGCTCTGCACCATCTTCCGCTGCCACCAGCCCCTGTGGGTCTCACCCGCCCCTTTTGCTGCAGCCACAGTGGCAGACACGGCACCAGTCCCCTCTCTCCCGGGTGATAGAATTACCTGGGAGGGTGACTGGGGCTTGTGTGGCTGGCTGGTAGGGAGGCATCCCTGCCGCTTTCCTCCTCAGCACTGTCTCTGCCCTCTTCTTTACTCGCCGCTGTGTAAAGGCAGACATTGAACACAAGCATCAGGGTACTGTACAATAGTTCCCTAGACACAAAGTAGCACATGAGTGGCACTGTCAAACGTCACTTCCACCATGTCCCTCCACAACACATGGGTTAGTGCAGGCAACACACATGCAGGAACAAGCATGGCACATGCAACAAACATTTGCATCCATTTCCAAGGCACCATAGAAACATC
This sequence comes from Ambystoma mexicanum, assembly GCF_040938575.1. Taxonomy (NCBI): domain Eukaryota; kingdom Metazoa; phylum Chordata; class Amphibia; order Caudata; family Ambystomatidae; genus Ambystoma; species Ambystoma mexicanum. The sequence goes on along the minus strand of NC_090929.1, from coordinate 277,958,052 downwards.
CAATGGTGGGCTGAAACTCACATGCATCATGGGACATGCTGATCATATGCACACACATCACCGGAGGGTCACGCATCTGGCCCTGTATACCCACAGACACAGTGGATAGAAGGATGACTAGGCGGTATCAGTGAATCAACACAACGTCAAGGACATGTATCATGCGTCCATGGCGTTTACCAGTCACTCACACACTACTCAGACACACGGACATGTACACCATGCATGTCCATGACAGCAGCATCCATCTCTCACACCCCAAACATGTCCAAGTACAGACACAAGCATGCATATATGTGTGCATTGCGCGTGCTGCTCTGCATGATGCATTGTAACATATAAACCATCCATGTGGGTCATGCCTGACTGGACTCACATGCAGCACCATCATGTCCCTGCACACACACATCCATACATGACCCATGTCACACATACAGCCAAGTAGCTAACTACCACCACTCTGAAACATGCAGTTTTAAATGGGAATGCATGGGCACTTACCCCTCAACTCCAGAAAGACCTGCATCCTGAGGATCTGGTTGTGAAGCACTGGGCGAATGCACTCCAGGACCCTCATCTGCTGTGTGGTAAAGTGGCCACGGCAACCCAATGCTTCCGCTGCGTCCAAGAGGCGCCGGGCCTTCTTGAAGGTCCTGGACTTGTAGTCCACCCAGCGCTTCTGGACGTGTATGATGTCGCGGGGTGCCACCCCCTCCGTGTTGATGGCACCCACTATGTCTGGCTAGATCCTCTTCCATCCTTCCTTGTCAGCGCATGATGGTGAGAAGAGGGCATCATAATGCCCCAGGACTTGCTCCACCAGGATGCCAACTTCATTGGCAGTGAAGCTGGCAGCCCTCTGCCTCTCTGCTGGGGGGTGGCCACTGGTGCCGGATGGTGTTGCGTCAGACATGGCAACCCCAGAGGCAGGTGTGGGTGGGCAACTGGGTCCTGGGGCTGGGCTGTGGAGTGATGGAACACCAGTCGGAAGTCTTCTGTTCCAGCAGGGGTGGTCACAGCAACTGGGCCCTGCAGATGGCTGATGTGCAGGCACCAAATGGCAGGGCACTGTTGGCAGCAGACAGGCAGGCAGGCAGCAGTAGATGGCTCGTAGGAGGCTCCCCAGGGCTTTGGGGGGGCAGGAAAATGGCCTTCTGTGCAGGAGCGTGGTCTTCTGTGTGTTGTCGCGTGGCCAGCTTGATGCAGAGTGAATTGGCTCGTGAAAAAACAGAATGTCAGTGTGTAATTAGAGGAAAGTGCCTTAGAGCGTAAGCACGTAAATGACGTGATGCACGCAGGAGTTTCCCTCGTACGGGTGCATAGTGAATCTGAATGTGCAAAAACAGCACGTCCGCCTTTGAATGCGTGTAATTCGAGGAAAGGGCCTTAGCATGTAAACGCGCCAGTCATGTTACACGCGCGGGCATTGCCTTCAGCGTGGGTTAAAGGTCCAGCAGGGAAGCCGTCCACTGTACGTGCTGTTTGTGGAGAAAGACGCGTCTGTTTACTCTTCTGGATTCACACGTGATCAGTTCACAGCATTTGAAGTTTGTACCTCTTCTTTTGGCGGGGTGTTGCCCACGCGCACCAGCGTGAGTGTTTTTCTTTTTCTTTTCCACTCAGGGCAGGCGGTGAGTCACGCACGCTATTTTTCCCACTGTGGTTCCCCCGTTCATCGCGTACCATTTTCGAGGTCATAGTAGTCTGCGTATAATCCACGTGTACCTGTTTTTTGTGTCCCTGGGTGCCACACCATACTGCTGGAGGTAAAATCCAAATCCACGCACTTGAGCTTCCGGGGTCGCTTGCACGTTTTTCTTTTGAAATTGTACTATTTTTTAATATTTATTTTTCTATTTTTTCAATTAAAAAAAATGTGGGGCGGGCCTGAGCGTTGCATGACCCATCATTTTTCCCCAGGGGTCACAGACAGCCTTGCAGGAGCACATGGGTACCTATTTGATCCAGTACCCTGCCCCTTTGAACCCAATTGCCCAGGACAATTGTTGAGTGCACCTCCCATTGGCTAGTTACCATCTGTGCCATGGTTGGGAGGCCACCAAAGGGTAAGGCATATGCATCACAACCTGTGGCCCATATGACCCAACAGCAACTCTCATCTGCTGTCACAGGCCCACCGGTGGTGGGAGATGCAGCTGTGGAGACCACCACCCGAGCTTGCGGTCGGGCAGCGCATGTTGAGTTGCGTGATGAGGACTCCCTGGACGATTTCCATCTTGTCAGGAGGTGTGGGTCACATGTGTCCAGTGTAGCTGTGACTTGGGCACACGTATCTGGGGCAGTTGTGACATCTTCTGCCCCAAGCAGCCAGGTGGTGGTAACTGCATGGGCAGATGCAGTCAACACCAACCCGGCAGTGAGTCAGACCCAAGCCAGACCTTCCGTCCTCATTCAAACACCCACTCCCTTGGTCCAGTCCACCAGCACCACTGCTCCCACTGATCAGGGCCACATTGGCCACTCAGGGTCAGTACCACCTCACAAAAGGAGGAAGTGTGCTCCTGCGCAAGAGGCTGAGACCCCAGACACGGCTCCGGCCTCTGGCATGTTGAGGAAGAAGCCTTTCGGCAAGCAGGAACTGGACTTCCTTGTGGACTATGTGTCGGCCCACCAACGCGATATGCTTGTGGGCCCACAGTGCCATACAACATATCACCAGCATTGGGTCCACTGGCAGCATGTTGCGGATGGTGTGACATCCATGGGATTCCAGGTGTGCATGGCTCAGGACTGCTACAAGCGTTGGAATGACCTCTGAAGCCATGCAAAACAAAAGCGTGACTCCATGTCTCGGGTAGCTGGTGATGGGCCAGCACCAGAGGGGGATGAACTTACTCAGCATGAGGAGATCGCTGGAGATTTCATCCCGGAAGAACAAATCCGTGGAGTGGGAGAGAGGATGGATTATGATGCATCGTCTGGTAGGTATTGATGCATGTTACTCAATGACATGTGTGTTTGGTGTGTGTGGCCCTCCCAGCTACATCTTGGGTCCTTCCTTTCATCAATCTCACTCTCTACCTGTGGTGTTCACCAGGGGTCTGACCTCTCAGCCTGGCTTTCCAACCAGCACCTGGTAGCTCTCGCCTACTGCATTTTCATTTTCTGCTACAACTTCCAGTGCTATGCTGATGACATTCAAGTCATTTCCAGGCTACCCTTGGCCACCTCTTCGCCCTTCCTCATTTCTGATTGCCTCATTGACATTTGAAATTGGTGTACTGCCAATGATCTCTGTCTAAATGCCAGCAAGATTGACTTCCTTCTCATCGGGACACCTTCACCATCCTTTCCCCTCATTCTCTGGCCGGCCCCCCTTGGCCCTCTTCCTACCCCCACCTGCAAGGCCAACAACCTCGGGGTCACCTTTGACTCCAAACATTCCTTTTGCGCACACATTTCTGACCTCTCTTGAGATATATTAACTTCTTGCTTAACCTCCTCAGGGGTACTGTGCCTTTCCTCTCGTTCACCTACAAGCTCACGGTTTTTCAAGCTCTGGTTGTCTCAAGGTTGGACTACTGTGACAGGCTCTTTCAAAATTCTACCTGCCTCCACACTCTGCCCTCTACCACTAATCCAGTATAGGACTGCGAGACTTGTCCTTGGCCTCAAGCCCTGGGATCCTATCTTTCCAGCTCTGAAATCCCTTCATTGGCTACCAGTGGATGCAAGGATGAAACTTTAGACCCTCTGCATTGTGCACAAGGATTTCTGGGGCCTGGGTCCAAAATACCTTTAGCTATCCCTCTGCCAATACCTCCCCTCTCAAGTCCTTTGCTCTTCTACCTCACACTCCCTCCGGGTCAGACATTTATCGAAGAAACAAGCTGGGGGCAGATCTCTGTCTAAGGCTGGGACCTCCCTTTAGAACAGCCTACCTGCCACATTGATACTTGAGGAGAAACATCTCTGCTTCCGGAAGCACCTAAAGACCTTCCTATTTGCTCCTGCATTAGCCCCTCTTCTCCCCAGCTGAACTGTTTCCTCTCTTGGCACTGTGTACCTGGACACCCTCTGTCCTTCGGACCCAGGTACCTGCTCACCCTGCCTCCCTCCTGCACTGCCTCCAGGTCTCACATTTCAATGGGTCTTGTACGTGTACCCAAACAGTCCCCCAATCTTCTACTGCACTCATCTGATTTTCCCTATCCAAATGATCTTGCACTTTCCACTTGCTGGCTGCACTACCACCTTTTGAATGTCTATTCTATCATTGGACTTCATTTTCATTCTTTGGTTGCCTCTGTTTGGCATGTTCCACTTCTTCCCCTTCCAGGGTCTTCAACCCTTTATCCCTTCTCCATGCACTTGCGTGTTCTCAATGACACTGTACCCAGTATGATTGTTGCTTATATTTCCTTTTCTCCCTTGTTCCCCTCCCTTTGCTTGGTTGTGCTCTGAGTCACTTGTGTACGAGGGCAATCTTGATGAGATGTCATATCATGTCATATACATCCTTTGTCCTTGGTACAGTGTGTCTCACTCTGACTGTGCTGATCTCAGTGGCTCCCTGTGCACACATGTTCCATGTGCATTCCATGTATGCCCCTAGGTGTTCTTGACCGCCTGCTTATTGTAGTATGTCTCCAGGATGATCCAAGTGTCATGTTATTTGGACAGCCATTTCATGCTCACTGTGGGTCTGTGTGATAACACGCATGACTTTGGGGTGGCCACATCTGTGTCGTGCACATGGCTCCCCCTGTTACAGTAACCACAAAAAGGAGTTAGAGGGCGGTTCCCTCCTGTTTATGCCAATCGTTTATAACACTCAAAACAACAGAAGGTAAAGTTATTGTAAGTTATTCCTGTAGCTAGATCCCTAGCCAACAAATAAGTCTCCCTACCTGTGAATAATCTCAAACCAATAAGAGGGGTCCCTAGTTAGTGCTGCTGGGCCGACTACAAATGGTGTTGAGATCTTCTCCCTGGTCTCTCTAAAACACTTTTCTGGTGTCTAGTATGTGCACACCGGTTGGGGGTCGATTCTTGAATTTTAATGTGTCGCCCCCAATTTGTGTGTCTTATCGTTAAAAAACACAACAAGTGTTGATCCCAGAGTATCTGGTTGAGAAGCCAGATAACAATGGCGAAAAATTAAAAAAGATTTTTTTGTGTTCAAAAAATTGTGTGGAAAGTGAAGATGTTAATTCTTCATAACTCCCAAAGGTTCAGATTGAACCATAAATAATATGGATAACGAATTATGTTTCCTTGCAACAATCCCTTTGTTTTTCTTTTGGAAAGGGAATGTGGGTCTGGGTTATCTTCCAGGCCTTTTCTATGGTCAACCGGTTTCAGCGGGATTCTTGAGTTGCCGCTTTCTTCAGGACGAATACTTCAAGTTGAGGTATCCTCAACAGTGTCTTCAACACTGTTTAGATGATAGAGGGTGTCCAGGGTTTGGTAGGGTAATTACTTCCTAGTCCTGTATGGACAACAAAAACAAGAAAAAATGGGGACTATGATCAGTCTCTTGTACCAACAGTTTCTACTTAAAAAAGATTTTTCTCGAAAAGGAGATTTCTAAGGTACTTCTATCAGTACCACCTCTATAGTGGAATCATATCTCTGTGTTGTAATTCCAGGGTAGCTGTTTGGTTTTTCAGCGGTATCCGCTTTGCAGCCAAAAATACTCGCAATGTAGGTCTTATTTCGTCCTTACTTCTGGATATTGTCCCTCTGGGTACCGAGTTGTTCCTTCCCGAATCGAGTCGTATCCAATACTAAGTTTCCCTGTGTCTGTTGTGCTTTTATAGCTGTGTGCGTAGTCACGTGACCGTAATGTCAGATCACGTGATCATGCACACGCAATAGCGTCTAAAGCGCGAGATCAGGCAACCATGCCCGATGTGGAACCGTGACTCTTAAAGGGGACTCCATCAAAAGCAGATTGTACGGAGTAAGGGCTTAAATGCACGGTGGAAGTTGCAAAAATCTGTACCCTAAAATGGGTCTTAGTTAGCTAAGTCTGTTCATCCAAGGGTCGCCAGAGCCTGCCAGCAGATCTCATCATTGAGGCCAATCACGTGACTGCGTGTTCTGTATATCCACTGTTGTTCCCTCTTTAATAGGAGTGCTGTGATGTTTCCACCTCTTGCTGGTACTTTCACTTTTTCTATTACGGTCCACATAATATCATCTGCAGTGTGATGGTTCTCGATAAAATGTTCTACTAGAGGAGCCGTCCTTTTGCATGTCCTAATGTTGGAACGGTGCTCTCCTATCCGTAGTTTTATTGTTCGAGTCGTCATCCCAATATATTTTTTGTTACAGGGGCATTGTATGAGGTACACAACATTGGTGGAATTGCAGTTGGTCAGAGTTCTTTGTTCCCAGGGATATTTCCAGCCTATATCTATTACTGTAGTACGTTTTGTATATTTGCAAATGGTGCAGTTTCCACAAGGTGTATGACCCTGAGCTTTAGGTGTATCCCATAGTGTGTTCGTGTCCATAGCAGGCAGTGATTCTTTGTAAGTGTGCACTAAAGAATCTCTTAAGTTTTTTCTCCTCCTTATGGCGAACAGTGGTTCCGGCAGTTGTTTCTCATTCACATTGAGTATGTGCCATGCTTGTCGAATTTCCTTCTTAAGGCGGTTAATGATCGGGGAATGGCTGAATACTGCAGTGATGGTCGTATCATCCCTTGGTCTTTTCTCATGTTGGTTAAGAGTCGTTTCTCTTTGTATGTTCCTTGCCCGTTTTCTTGCCTGTTTAACAATTCTGTACGGATAATTCCTCTCTAGTAGGTTGTTCGAGAGCCTGATTGCTTGAATGTCATATTCGGCTTCCGAGCTACAATTCCTTCTGAATCGGAGGAACTGCCCAAAGGGTAGATTTTCTTTCAAGGACCTTTGGTGGAAACTATTATAGTCCAGCAAGGAATTCCTATCTGTGGATTTTTGAAAGACCGTTGTTTCTAAAGTATTACCTCTCCTAATGATCGACAAATCGAGAAACGTTGCAGTCGTTTTACTGGCCTCATGGGTGAATTTGAGAAAGGGATTCAATCCGTTAAGCCATTCCATGAAGTTATTCAAAGTTGATTCATCCCCACTGAACAGTAGAAAAATATCGTCAATATATCGTCGCCAGCTGATTATATTGGCGGAAAAAGGATTTGTTTCCGTGTAGATATGGGTTTCTTCAAAGTTGGCCACATACAGGTTGGCCAAAGTTGGTGCGAATGTTGCACCCATGGCAGTTCCTGCAATCTGTTCATAGAAGGTGTCTCCAATAATGAAATAATTTTTTGTTAGCGCTATTTCCGCCAGTTGCATGATTAGCGTAACAGGCATATCCAGAGATTTTGCTCGTAGTATGCTTTCGATGACCCTTAGTGTTTCTTCTTGTGGGATTTTAGAATATAATGACTCTATGTCCATGGTTATAATGTAGATCTCATCGTTATTTAGGACCAACTCGCTTAAATACACTAGAATGGCAGTGGTATCTTTCACATAAGACCGCATTTTGCTGACCTCTTCTTTTAGAAAAAAGTCAGCAAATTGTGAGAGGGGTTCCAAGATTGAGCCAATCCCTGACACAATAGGGCGACCAGGAGTTGGAAGGACGCCTTTATGTATTTTAGGTAATGCGTAAAAGGCCGGGCATCTCGGAAATTTAGGCGCTAGGAAAGCTGCTTCCTTGCTGCTTATGTATCCCTCTGCTTCTGCCTCTTCAATGATCGGATTAATGAGGCTCCTGAGTCTGTTGGTCGGATCACTGCCAAGTCTTTTATATGTAGTCCGGTCATTTATTAATGTGTTCACCATCCTGTCATAATCAGTTCTATCCATGATAACAATCGCACCCCCCTTATCAGCCGGTTTGATGATAATGTCTTCGTTTTTCTTCAATTCTTTTAGGGCTATATCTTCCTGTCTGGTCATGTTATGGTAAGTACCCAAGTTGTCTTCTGTTTCTATTTCTTCAAGTTTCTTGAGAATAAGTTTCTCGAAGGTCTGGGACTCTACACTTATGCTGTGTGGAGGCGGATAGTATGTAGATTTGTTATGTAATCCAGTCACATCTCGGGGTCCATTGTTTTTATCCTCCGCAAAAAACTGTTTGAGTCTGATCTTCCTCATCAGTTGTGTAATTTCTATTCTGGTCTGGAACGGATCATGAGGAGAAGTAGGGACGAATGAGAGCCCCTTCTGTAATACATCTAGTTGAATTCGTGTGGGAATGAAAGTGGAGAGATTGACTACCAGGGATTGGTTAGTAGGTATTAAGGGTTGTACTGTGGGGTGCTGTTCTGCTGGTACCATCCTTTCCCTCTGTTCCTGGTGACCCTGGGTGATTGATTCGGCCACCATCCTCTGGCTCTGCCTCGTCCTCTCGGGGCCTGAAAACCCCGGGTGCTGCCACCTCTATTTTGTTGGTTACCAAAGGTGACATTGCCTCCTGTTTTGCTGGCATCTTCGTCTGAGCTTCCCCTGTTACAGGCCCACTGCCTCTTTTCAACTGGTGTTGTGTCTTCTGAATGCATGGGTGTACTACTGATGGTTCCTCATCTGTCCTGCATCATGTCCAATTCTCATCGGCTGTAGTGACACTTGACTGACACATGCAATAGACGCATGCCAACACTGTCTGCCAATGCACAGTTCGGTGGTGAAACTTTCATTGCCATGCAGTGCCTCCTTGCTATTGTCCAGAGGGTGGGTGTTTCACGGTATCCATGCTACATGGTGCATGCCATTTGCACATGATGGCTGCAATTGCCCTTACACTGCCGTCATGTTTGGAGATTGACATCACTACATACATGTTGATGTTGGAAGTTGAGGGGGTACACATACGCTGCACCGCACACACCCACTCCTGTGCCAAGTTCAGCCCTTCAATATGCCAATACAATGCTGCTGTGTGATAGTGACCTGCCATGTATGTACCCATGTCCCTCCTTTCACTGTATCGAAATGCAGTAGTGTAGGTGCCTCCTGTGACACATGTACTCTGCATAGTCAATGGTTGTTGAGTGCTGCACGTGGACATGCATGTTACATGTGTCATGGTGTGTTTAGTGTGATTGCCAGCTGTGGCTATTTTTGTGTTCCCACATGCTTATGCTACGTGCCATCTTTTTGTTCCCATCTCTCATTTCTGCCTTGGATATGTGCCTTCTAGAGGTTGTATGTGATGCAGGTGATGGGCAACATGCAAAACATGTGTTGGCTCACATTTTGCACACATCCTATTCTGCTTTCGGGATACCCTTGCATTGCAATGCCACTGGATGCATGTTGGGCTTTGAGTTGCGTGTGACATGTCTGCTTCATGTGTTGGCTGTCAAAGTTGTGATCTGTATGTGTGTGGTATGTGCTACTGACATGCGTGTTCTTGTTTCTTTTGTTTATGTTGCAGGTGATAAAGCACTGGAGGCAGAGGATGAAAATGTTATCCCAGACATAGTCGTCAGTTCACATGACCGTCCAGGAACCAGTGGTGGTCATGGGGTGGCAGTCCATGAGAACCCACTGGTGCTCCAGGCCATCATGTCCAGAGCGGACTCTGAGTCAGGCTCTGATGTATCCTCTGACCACTATGTTGAGACAGATCTGCATCATGACATGTCGTCGCCGGTAAGTGATCCTGTGTTGGATGATCTTCTGTCTGCGACAGCTGAGGTAGGGGGCCAGGCGGGTTGTAATGTCCGCCTGTGGTGGTTACGGGTGCAGGGTCACACTCCACACCAGTTGGCCATGTTCCTGGGGCATCAGGTCAAAGGAGGGATGCAGTCCTGCAGCCGCGGGCGGCACCAACCCAGCAAGGACCACGGCTTCTTGGGCCCGCCGGGTGTCATGTCCGGCAACACGGTGGCCGTGCGCTACCGGTGTCAACTGAGTGGGAGCATGCCGTTATTGCCATAGCACAGCAACGGGGGAGCAGTTGAGATGATGGCTCAAGGTATGGAAAGTGTGGCCCGTTCCATCCTCCCCCCTGAAAGGTAAGTGCAGCGCCAGCAGCAGGCTATGCGGTCCATGTGCTACTCACTCAGGCTGGGCATGGTGGCCTCTGACAAGGTGCGCCGGGCTGGAATGGTGGCTCTGCATCAAGCTATTTCTGCTCAGGCAGAGGCATACCGTGAGGCCCGGAGGATCGAACACCAAACCCTCTGATCTACTCTGGGTGCTCTCATGATGGATGACAGTAGGCGGGCAGAAGACAGGATGGAGCGGCTTGAAAGAACCATCTCAGCTGAACTCCATGCAAGCACGGAGGTACTCCGTATGTCATGTGAGGCCATGCAGGCTGAATTCTGTCTTACACGTGAGTCCTTGCAGGAGGAAGCACGTGTGACACGTGAGGTAATGCATGCAGATCTATGTGTCATTGTCATACAGGACCTGGCTTACCAGACCAGCATGCTTGCTGCCACTGAGGGGCAAGGCACAGATAGGCGTGGTGAAGCAACTGTGCCGCGTCCACCTTCTGATTTCCATCCAGAGGGTGACGATGACAAACTATCTCCCACATATGTCGGGCCATGCAGGTGCTGAGCCCAGTGAGCTTTTTTTACTCTCAACATCTACACATGTGGCTGTTGAGGTGTACCATGTATGTCCCCCCTCATGGGTGCCCCCCCCCAGGTCATATGTGGCCATTTTTTATATTTTGTTCTTATTTTTGTTTCCTGCAAGTAATTTCTTTTTTTTTTTATCGATTGTGCATTCATGTGACAGTGTGGTGCTTTGTGGCATTTAAAGGCATCCACTGTGTGTTCCAGCAGGGCCCATTCAGGCTTGTCTTGTGTATGTGTTTTGCTTGGGGTCCTGACACATATGCTACTCCTGCTTCCCCTTTCCAGGGGCTTGCAAAGGATGGCTCGGTGTGACAGCATCTCAGACAGGGGCATTGGGCTTCCATCATATCTGTGGCCAGCCTGCAGTCCTACTTGTGTGTACACCCCTAGCGGGTATTCTGGATGGCTTTTCCAATGCATGTCTACACTTCATTTTGGTGAGTATTCTGTTGACTGTGCATTTCATCATGTTGCTTATGATTTTTTTATTAATTGACTGTCTATGTTCATGCACTTCCTGCTGTAGGCGGTACCATGCACCCTTTGGCTGTGTAACACACACTGATGGTGGGAGGGGTCCGTGTGCTCACAATGTTGCATTGGGTCACTTGGCCTACAGTGATTTTGATATGCCACATGAATACTGCACGCTAAGTTATCGTTGTCACCATGCGTTTCAACTACCCCCATTTCCTTGCTTCCCCTGCATTGGCCATCTTGCAGCCCTGCCTGGTGTTTTGTTGTGCCATTGGAAATATGGCTGCATTGCTTTTGACTTGACTGTCATGTTTGTGGCCTGGACCTGCTCTCCCCTCCCATTGGTTTCACTTGGCCCTTGTGACAATCCGGCCAACCAGGAGGCTGGAGACTGCCACCACTTCCAAAGATCCACAATGGAGGCCCTGTCTACCCCTGTCCACCACCCTCTGGGTCCCTTGATTGTCCCCCTGTCTCCCCTGCCCACCTGTCTCCATCTGCCCTCTGCCAGTCTCCCCCTGTATCCCCTGCCCCCTACCTGTCTACACCTGCCCCCACTGCCCCCTGACTGTCTCCATCTGCCCCCTGCAAGTCTCCCCCTGTCTCCCTTGCCCCCTGCCAGTCTCCACCTGCCCTTCGCCAGTCTCCCTCTGTCTCCCCCCTTCACCATCACACCCCCTCCCCTTCTGCACCATCTTCTTTCCCTCTGCCCCCTGTGTGTGCTTTATTTCCCCTCTCTCCCTTCCTGCCTTTACACCTTGGCCCCCTCCTCCCTTCTCTCCTCCCTCCCCCTCTCCCTCTCCACCACCCTTTCCCCTCCTCCTTGTCCTCTGTCTTTCTTTTTCTGGCACTACCCCAATTGCCATCAGGCATGGTGATATGTAGCCGCTTGTTCTTTGCAGACACTTCCCCCTCTGCCTCTGTCCATCCACCCCCCACCTTCACTTTTTTGAGTTTTATTTTGGCACTTACTTTTATCATCAGTCCCTCCACCACTGATTACAGGTCATCTGTTCCCCTTTTCCCTTCGGTGTTTCTTCTCCCCTCCCCAGCACTATCTTGATTCTTCATCGACCTTCCATAGTTTGTCACTTATTTTGTTACTCTCCTCACCTCTTCCTTCCTCTTCCCTCATGCCCCCTCCTTATGTGACTCCTGCACTGCAACTATTGCCATCAGGCATAGCAATGTTGGTGCTAGTTTTGTTTTCCCACCTTCCCACATTCCCTCCCTAGACTCTTCCTTATTGTTACAAGCACTTGTACTATGTACTTTGATTTGATAGTTCATTTTCATATTCTGGACTGTTTGAAGGACTTCTATGAATATACTGTCCTTCTCCCTTGTTCCCTCTCTCCTTGAGGTGCTTTGATGCACTTTGTGTGTAGGCCCTATAAGGACTGTCCATGAATCAGTGATTGCTCACTGTCTGCCATTGTCGATATGGGGTACTCTGTACATGATATGTTCTGCTGGTCAATGGCTGATCCTATGTTGGGTTTCATTTTGAGGTGTCATGGGATTGGTGTGATTTAACACACAGGGGGGTCTTTGAGTGCAATGTTCACATTTGCTGTGTACAGGACGCTGAGGCTCACGTAATTTCACATGCATGTATTCGATGCATGTCCCTACTGACACAACACTTAGGCAACGTCCCCCAACACCAACTATGGTGACACCATGCACACACGTGCACGCAGATTGCCTTCTCAGGCATGCTGTATCCCTACAATCCATGTTCACTTCCAATTTATTGATCGTGTACATGCAACACAGGCTACTATTTTGTTGATTGTACTTATTTTTCATGATGCTCAAGTGATTTCCCCAATGCAATTCATACTCACTGTGCTATCCGGTGAGCGGTGTGTTGCAGGGGACACACACGCAGCACACAGTGTTTGTAATGCCAATTTGCTATTGTCCAATGTGCATGGCAACAGGTATTCTGACTTTTGTTGCTTGCACCACTGGTGGCATGAATTTGTGCCACAGTTTTCAGGTGTGACGTTTTGGTCAGTCATTTCTTCAGATTCCATAACAGGTGTAATTGTCTGGTGCCTATTTATATTTCTCATGTGGCACTTCTTGACTATTGTGTCATGTGTTGTGCATATGGTTTCATGTTTTGCTGTTGCATACCATGGTATGGTGTGGCAGATGGGGGTCATGGGGGTTGGGAGGGTTTGGGTGGCATACCAGTACTTTCATGGCCTGTTTTGCAGGGGGGTGGGATATGCACCTTGCATGTGTTCCTTTTGGTCACATGGGATTGGTTGTGTTTAAGTAGCTAGGGATGCACACAATGTGGCACTTCCATGGACACATTCTCAAGGTGGTAAGGTTGTGACAGTTAACTGTCCCTTTCTCATCATCGATTGTCACCTGGTATGTGCCAGGCCTGTGTGCACTTGGCAGGGCTTGGAGTTTATGTGAAAAATGTGGCCACAAGCTGGGTACGGGCTGCCTCCCCACATGCCCTTTCCCCTCCCATGTGCAGCGGCCGTGCATGCAGTTGGGGATGTAGGGGCAGCACCATGTCCACCGGTACACCTCGACATGTTGCAACGTAGTGCAGGACACATGCTGCCACAATGATCCTGCACACCACTGGGGTGCATATAGTAGCTGTCCGCCAGAGCGGTCAAGGGAGTGGAAGCATGACTTGAGCACTCCAAATGTGTGCTCCACTATGCCCCTGCTTGCAATATGGGCTGCGTTGTAACTTATCTGGGGTGGTGTGGTGGGATTCCATATTGGTGTCATCATGTAGGTGCTCAGAGGGTAAGCACTGTCCCCTGGTAAGGTGATAATGGTTGTCATTAGTTGGGCTTTTGTATTTGTCTGTGTGTGACATGCATGCATATGCACAGGCATTTGTACTCAACTATGAGCCATGTGTCGCCATGCTTCCCAGCTTCCAGGGCCCGGCTCAGGGTGGACATTCTGTATATGAAACTGTCATGGGTAGACCCTGGATAGTTTGCATAGACAGAGGTGATGATTCCCTTGGCATCGCATACAACCTGCACGTTGATGGAATTCTAGTGCTTGCAGTTGCAGTAGATGTTTTCAGTGGCCTTAGGTGGACGTAGGGCCACATGGGTGCAATCTATGTCACTGAGCACTTTGGGGAAGTGTACCACCCTGTAGAAGTACTGGACCACGGCCTGACTTTCTGTGAGTGTTCTGGGCATGTATATGTGCCTGCAGACTGAGGGGCATGCAGTGATGATTGCCAACACCTGGTAGAGGCAATGTGACTGCGTGGGCTGTGAGACGCCCCCCACTATGGCATTTGTCACTGAAATGACCCAGTGGCCAAAGAATGCAGTACATTGAGCACCTCCTCCAAGGGGCTCAATGCTTGGGAGCACATGGTGGGTGATGTGAGCTCATCCTCCCACTCAGTGACCAGCTCTAGGATGATATGAGGTGGAAACCTATACCTGCCATAGACCTTGTCATCCGGCATCCCAAAAAGGCTGGTCCTGGGCAAAAAAAAAGCAGGGCCTGGCTATTCTCCTCCTCCTGCGGTGTCCCACGATCATTGCTGCGAGGAATGGGACATTCGTCATAGCTGTGTATGCTTGTTTGTTGTTTACGTGCACTTTTATGCTGGGCGGGGGTGCTTCCGCCTGCTTCCGTGTTGTGGATGTATTTGTGCATGTGAGTGTGTTTTGATGTGCGCAGGTTTTCCCTATTCGATTCCATGAATACCTGTTGTTCACTAGCGTGTGGGTGTTGCATGTGTTTCCCAGTGGTACTTCCCACGTTATGCCTACATTTTCACACGTTGTTCCCCATTCCCTGTGTTCCGCCACCCTTTTTATATGCATGCGCGAGAAGATGTGCGCTTTCCCCGTTCCTGTCGCGCATGCGTTTGGAAAGGAACAGTGACTTGTAAGGTAAGCACGGATTTGGTGCACATCCCGGGAAAAACACACACAGGGCCTTCCATGATTCCCACACTTGCGATTCACGCGCTTGCGCTAGCTTTTTCACACTTGTGCCAGCTTGCACCACAAATTCTGGTGCACATTTATTCCATGAATTATAATCATGGTGTTTTCAACTTCTGTCATGGCTAATTCTGCCTCATTTGCTATTAGTTGCTGTCCAAGTGCTTCTTGGCTTCCTGTGCCAGAAGGTTGACTACTGTCAGGAGTGTCCATTAATTGCACCTGGAGTTCTTCTTCTTGTTGCTGTTTATTGTGCAACATTGTTTTGTACTGTGTAAAGTTTACGTCTGTTATAGTGCTTTCATTTGCTTTGAAAGGAGTTATAGTTATCTAGTAAAAAAAAATTCTCCATGGTTTAAAAAGTTGTAGCAGGGACATGTAATACAGTTCTTTATGTTGAGGAGTTTTTAATGACAATTTGATATGATTAACTAAGCTTTGTTTGGTAAGTTTCACTAAGCTGCCTTCACAATCTTCCACTCTGTTTCTAACTTTCTTCTCATCTGATTTAATATTATTTTTGTATGTGAAGTTTTGGGCTATGTGGTATACACACATGGTTTCCAAAGTGGTACTTCTGTTTGGGTAGAATGTGTATAGTAAATTGTTTTTCAAATTGTCTTGGCAGTTGGGATCATTTTTGGCTATTGTTTCTATGTCTTCATATGATTTTAGAATTCTTTTTCTAGATTTAGCATGACCAAGGCTCAGCCATACTATGTTTTCAGATTTTCCATTCAAGGCAGTACCGGTTAAATGGTCAGCTGCTTCATAGCAGCTACATTCTCTATGGGAGAGCATGTTTATGCCTAAGCTGTACAATTTCTGTGATAGTGTTTTGTCAGATGAATGTCATCCTAGAGGTCTTGGAGCTCTGTTTTTCTGCTTTGGTTAAGTAGGCTGTGACATATCGTGCAACTGCAGTGGAATTGTCTGCAATGTATTGGACATCTATATTTGCATTCCATAGGAGGGCAATGATTGCATTGGAATCATTGATGTATTTTGATCCTTCTGTTTTTTTTATGTAATATGTGGTTTTAGGTGATTTACCTTTGACACTATGGGCCTCATTACGACCCTGGCGGTAAGTTACCGCCAGGGCCGTGACTTTACCGCCATGGTGCTAACTACGTTAACGCCATGGCGGTAAGGGGATTTACCGCCCCATTCCGACCTTGGCGGGGCGGTAAATCCCCAATCCCCATTTACCCTTCCCCATTCCCATTTTTGCCCCATAGGGCATAATGGGAGTGGGGAAGGCGTTAATTACGCCACCGTAAATTACGGTGGCGTAATTAACACCAAGTTCCCTTACCGCCATGGTTTTTTACACCCGCTAAAAGCAGGTGTAAAAACCGCCATGGCGGAAAGGGAACTCGTAATTGGCGGTAAGGGGTCGGCGCAGCTAACGCTGGCGCTAACCCCTTACCGCCAGGGTCGTAATGAGGCCCTATGTCTAACTGAAGACACGAAGTTGTTTACTTGACCTGTTGTTGAAGGTTTATGGAAACCAAAGCGGCATTTGGTGCAGTATTTCCCTTTGTTTTTATATTTGCGACGATAATACTTCCCACATTTGTGTCTTTGAAATTGTAAAATGTGTGCATGAAGATTACCATGTGTCGTTTGTGAAGGGATTTCACAAGTGACATATTTTTGGATGAACTGCAAAACAGTGGCATCACTGTCCTCATCAAATTTAGGAGCATATTTAATCCACAAAAGCATGTGGATGTGTGGTGCTCCTCTGGCCTGGTATTATTTTATCCAAAAGAAGTGTTGCACTTCTCCGAGGGGAGGAACAGTTTTTTTACAAATGAAGTGTAGCATTGCAATGAAGCGATGATGGAAATATCTTAATATATTTATAGGATCTAGAGAGCAGAGTTCTCCTGGTGTTTTCATATCTATATTTGTTTTGTTTTTGTTTGCTATGCGTAGGAAATAATGTTAATCTTCCCATGCATATTTTGCACAACTTAATGTCAAAAACCAAGTGGTTGGCCAAGGTTTCTCATCATACAGCGTGCATTTCTGTGACAACGGAACCAGTATTCTTTTGTGCCACGCATGTTTGATAAAAGATTTGCCATGATTGACTGTAAAACCTCATGTTTTTCTTGCACTTTTTGTAATAATTGCACAGGTGCCATATTTTGAAAATTGGCACCTGATTTCAATGTGTGTGCAACTCCTAGCATAGAGGAGTTGCTAGTTCACTTTCAAAGAGAAGGTGGAATATGTATTCCACGTTTTGTCTGAAGCTGGGGTCTTCATAATACATTTGTAAAGAGCGGTATTCTGATGCTGTTATTTGTGTGGGTCTATCACCGTACCTTCCTCCTTTTCCAGTAGGAAAGAGTAGAGGAAAGACATGTGCTTATATACTTTTTTCCCATATGCTGATTGGAGATCCTTTGGCTTGTTGCATTTGGTATGTTTCCAGTGTGTCATCTATGGTGTCTTTAGAGAGTAATGGGTGAATTGTATAATGGTCTAAAATATTGGATTCTCTAGCAGAGTCTAGAACTTGAAATTGACCAGTTTCTGACGAGTCGTGAATTATTTCAGTGGTTTCCCTCAGGTTTTCTTTAATATTTATTTCTTTATAGTATTCATTATTGTCTTTTAGATATTGCAGGGCTTGTCTAACTTTATGTAAGTCCACGAGTTGTTGCCAATTTTTTTTTGTCTTTTGTAGGTATGCCATTTACTAAGATAATTAAAGGTTGGTCTATTGGATGTTGCACTCCCATAGTGTGTACATTTTCTTTGTGAAAAAATATGCCTTATATGCTTATAAATAGTTCCAGAAATGCAGGCTAAGGAATGTTCTTGTAGCCCTGTGTATGTGCGCCCTGGACAAGAGTCTATACTTTGTAATAGTTTTATTTTCAATTTGTCTTTCCCTTTCACATATTGAATGAGGAACTGGCGTAAAGATTTGAAAGATTTGTTGGCTATGTTACACATTGATGTGCACGGCCATTTGTATACTGGACACATTGGTTCAGTGGAATGGAGAGTTGATACTAAGGGCCTCATCACGACTTTGGTGGTAACCCTTAAATCCGGCGGATTTAAGGGTCCGCCAAATCAGGGCTTCGGCAGATTTCGCCCCAGCTCTGAGCTGGGGGGAAATCCGCTGAAAATTTGCGCTCATACTGCCAGCGGGAAATCGGCCGGTGGTATGAGCGTGAAATTTCTCCATTGAGCCCAATGGGGAATTGGGCATTCCCGAATGGTCTCAATGGGGAATGGGGAATACCATTACCGCCGACTTGTGATCCGGCACTATTAGCGCCGGGGGATCGGCGGTAGGGCAGATAGCGCTGGCGCTAATAGCGCTGGCATTATCGCCCAAGTCGTGATGAGGCCCTAAGTCTTCTGGGGATATTTTTGTTAGCAGCGTTTCTTGTTCCATAATGTTATTCTTACGTTTTTCATAACTTCGTCCACTGCTATGTTTGGCAATTGGGTTTATTTGTTTTTGTTTGTATGCTTGTTCATTGAAATATGGTTCTGTGCTGGTGGTTTGAGCCCAGTCACCTCCACAGATGTTTGTGAAGTTATGTTTGTTGATATTCCTTTTATTGATAAATATTTTTTGTAGTTTAGTACTTAGTTTTGTTAGTGGTTTGAGAAAGATTGCACTGTCTATGAGAGCTTCTAGGATTAATTTTCTACGGTAGGTTTTAAGGGTTGTGAGTGATTTCTCTCTGGTTTATATGAGGTTCTGAAGGACTCTGTGGCGGAAAATTGTTTGTGAAATATTATTTTTGGTATGCTTACTTGTGGCTACGTTGAGATTTATAGGTGCAGTGTTAGCACTAGTAGTAGCTACAGTCTTGTTAATCGCTTTCTGTTTCATTCTACATTTTGAAAAAGGAGGCACATTTTCCTTACTGGAAGCTGTTTTTGTTTCACTTAGTGACTGTATCAGCTGTTTTGTTTGAACTTTTTGTACAAATTCTGCTTGAGGTGGATGCTTATTTTGGACACTTTTATTTTGATTTTGTCTACTTTTGCGTTGCTTTCTACAGAGTTGCTTTTTGGTAGGCATTCTTTGAGGTCTGTTGGAGAAAAAAAGAAAGTGTGGGTTGGGTGTTGTGCAATGTATGTGTGCTTTGTGCATGAGTGTCTGAGTTTGATGGTAAGCATGTATGTAGAGTTGTGTGATTGTGCAATGGGCTGTTACTTCAGGTTGAGAAGGCTATTCTAGTATTTGTGTGTTACTATACTGGTGTTCAGATGACAATACAAAGTATGCAGCTGCTGAGGGGCAAGCAGTAATACTGAATCTAATACTACAGGGTTAATACAATTGTTTCGTCTACACTCCTACAATTCTATAGTGTTTGAGTAACAGTTAGAACATTATGGCAGTATTCACTTTCTTTTTATGATGGAAAGAGTAGGTTTCTTCTGAGTTCTGGTTCGCACTTTAGACGCTGCTGGTTTTCAGGAGAGTGGCCTTCACTGCAATTGTGAAAGAAAGAAGTTAGTCAATATGTGTGTTAATAACACTGTTGTTAATGTAGCATGATTTCTTTTTTGCAGTAGCAGTGCTTTCTGATAACTATGCATAGCATGTAGATGCACTTTCCTTTGTTTATGTGCATTCTGTATATTTTACCTAGAATCTGTCAGTTGAAAGTGCTTTAGAAATAATTACAATAGTAAGCACACAGAGCACACTTGGCTTTTTAAGGTGGCGTTATTGATGTTAAGAAATAGGAGATATAACTGTATGCTTTTCTTGTTAATTATAAAGGGGAAACGGCAGGAACTGTCTGGAAAAGCATGCAATGTAGGCATTTGTGAAGGTGTGGGAAATAAAGTAGCAGGATTTGATGGGCTCATCAGCCTATTACTCTCCAGGATAGTTGTAGGGGAGAAGGTTGAAATAAGAAAACCTGGAAAAGTGGCAATGGGATAAAGCAAGTTTACCTGACTGCAGGTGATTAGCAAACTCCTGGGTGATCCTGTGGTGCTTGGAGATGGTAGAGTCTGAAATAAAGTAAGGGTTGCAATGAAGGGTATGGTTCTTGCATTTCAGACTGAAGGGAAGGGGGAAGATGTTGTATGTGTTGTTTTACTACATTGTTCGTACAGAGTTCTACATATTGTGATAGACATGCCTGCACCTGTGTATAGTTAAATGCTGTGGTAAATTCTAAAATGGAATGGGCAACCAGCTGGAATGAGAGAGCTGTGTAGAAGAACAGTTGTAGATGCAGTGGTGCTGTTTCAGCTGGGAGCCATTCAAATGATATTGGCTATCTGTGTGCATGAGTAAAGATGCATGTACTCATCCTGGCTGCATGTCATTTGATAACACACTACAAAGCCTTCTCCCACAATTATACTGTTATTTTGCACATCTTTTAACAGGAAATGCCACTTTGTTAGGCAGGTGTGTGTGTTGTGTCTGTTGTGCTATTATAATCATTTCTAAAGGAAGTTCAAATGATAGATTTTGTAAAATATCCAGATTGTGTAGAAAGGAAACTGTATGTCATAGCTCTCAACTCACATGCTTTAGGTGGGTGTCACCTTCCTTGTAAACAGCTGACTCACCCGCCAAGCCTCCTGCACACCCATTCATTTCAATTGGGCCTCTCACCCGCCAAAAATAAAATCGGGTGTTTTCACCCACCTTTGCAACATAAATGGTTGAAAGCTATGGTATGTACATCCTATGCACTATAATGCATTAAATGCTATTATAGTTGACATGTGGATAAATAGGTGGCAGTGGTTACACAAATGACAGAAAGAATGAAGAGAATAACAGTTTGCACATTACAGTTAGTAATATAGATAAATACAAATTTGGAGGGCAGACAGCTTTGGAAGCGACAGTTGATCATAGCAGATGAGAGGAATGACAGTAAGCTTTTTTCACAGGTTATACATAGCTCTCAACTCACCCGCTTTGGTGGGTGTTGCCTGCCTTGTGAGAAGCTGAATCACCCACCAAATCCCTCACACGCACATTCACTTCTATGGCCTCTCACCCGCCAAAAAGCAAATCGGGTGTTTTGACCCACCTTGGTGACACAAAAGGTTGGGAGCTATGAGTTATACAGGATAAGTGGCAGTTACCCCATTTATATGCATTTATACAAGAGCTGTACATGTACTGTGCAGAAAATATTTGTACCTGTAGTTGGTGTTCATTCATGTGGGTGTGGATGAATCTGGAAGCAGAAATCTCAGAGTGTTTTGCAGTAGTTGTTGATGTACGCGGTTTGCAAACACAGCCCAATTGTACTCAGAGTGATCAACAGTACATCTAAAGTGCTAAACTGTGATGACGGAGTTAGATGTAGAGTTCTTGGATGTGATTGGTAGACGGTTGTGTGACTGCTTAACAGTAGCCAATGAAGGAATGGTGCAGAGTGTGAAGCGGAAAGGGTAGAAGGGCTGCCCCAGTCTTTATGCGCTCCGCAGACACTGCAGTTGTTTGCGGACAGGGCGTGCCACATCCGGGGCTTCGGAGCATGAAATGGGAGTGTATTTTGGGGATTATCCAATCAGGTGTTGAGGTTCTGCTTCGTATTGAGAGAGGCTGTGTGTAATGAAGATGGCAGAGGTGGAGAAAGTCAGGGTGTTGATGGTTGGAGATATGTTTGTGCATGGTTTGGAGCAGTATGCTAAATCTAGGAATGTGGCTAACAATGTTGACGTAAAAGGAGTAGAGGTGGTGTGGAGCACTGTGCCTGGTTTCAATTTGAGGGCAATGCTACAAGTTTGTCAGGATATGGCTAGGTTTAATAGTCCACATATAGTTGTCCTACATTGTGGTGCTTTGCATTTGGGCTATGTCAGTGCCCCTACTTTGTTGCAAGATCTGGAAAACTTAGTTCAGGCAGTCATGAAAGTACTTCCAAATGCCACAGTATTTTTTTCTGCTTTGGTACCTAGAGCAGTATGGGACAATAGTTCTGTTTTTTGTCCTCAGCAAAATGTTGGTAGGTGTTTAATTAACCAAGGCATGTTCGCTTTTATGATTAGAGCTGGCATGTTCTTTTGCTATAACGACAACATTGATTTGGGTAATGTTGTTTATTTTAAATAAGATGGCATGTCTTTATCTTTTATGGGAAATGCAATGCTGTTTTGGAACACAAGGATTGCTTTGGAGAAGCTAATGTGAAGATATTTGGTAACAATAAGAAAACAACAACAAAAACATTTACAAAATAAAAGGTGTTTCTGAAGCATCTTCAAAAAAAAAAACGTCTCTTTTCAGAGCTAACCTCAAAGGGGAAATGGGGCACATGATTTATATTTTCGTCCCCCACTCTCAGATTGTACGATTTGTCCGTGGACTCTGCGGTTGTCCGCGAACATCGCCTAGTACATACTGGGATTTTGAGGCTGAGAGACATGCAAATGAGACTTAGCAGGGCAAGTGATTGGTCAATAAGGTTTACTGGGTGTGATGTGAAAAGAGAGACTTTGTCGGAAAGTCATTTTCCTGAGAGGAGAGCAGATAGCTATGGCTGTGTCTTTCAGAAGGCAGATTGTCTGGATTTTGGGAGACTCGTGGATAAACTGGCATGGAGTGCGTGGAATGAACTGGCTGGATTTGGTACCTCTTTGTGCTACTTTGGTGACACATCGTCATCCAGACATTATTATTATTAATTTTGGAGGGAACAGTTTAGGACATTTTTCTGGAATCTCTTTGCAATTTGCAATGAAAGAAGGACTTGGGAAAGTCATGGACATATTTCCAAAGTCCCAAGTAATTTTTTCTCGCATTGTGCAGAGACAAATGTTGCTGCGTTCTTCTTCATTTGGTCTACACATGGAGATAGCGAGGCACAATGTCAACAAGGCTGTTTGCGCCTATTTGATAGATGTTGGCATGTCCTCGTTTCGTAGTACACACATTTTTCGCAGAGATGGAGTACATCTTACTTATGCTGGCAATCAGATTTTTCAGCGAAATATTCAAAATGCATTGCAACCCTTTTTGGATTTATAGTAATCCTTTTTCCAGTAGGTGTTGACCATGCGAACACCAGCAAAAGGCTCTTTTCAGAGTGCAATGGTTTTGACAGGGCAGCCCCCAGAAATGTCAATGTCCATGAACTGTCCGTGGACTTCTAAAAATGCACAGGGCCCTGCAGCATTTTATTGGCACGTCTATTTTGAACTGTGAAAGGCAGCTCTGAATAGAGCCAAAGAGCCTTTTCTTTTTTTTTCTTTGGTTTTTGTTGTTTTTATTTTTTTCAGACGTGACACATAAGGAAAGGAAGGGAAGGGAGGGTAAGGAAGGGGCACCAACCACAGGGATCAGAAAGGGGAGGTGGAGAGAGGAAGATGTAGGGTGGGCCCTAATCAGGTAGTTGGCAGTCCTTCTCATGCTCCCTGAACACAGCCTCAAAAGCACTTCGAAGGGTCTCCCCCTACAGATTACTATGTCACAGTACATACATAATACTGTGACCCTCGAAAGGTAAGGGTCTATAGAATCATGTATGGCCTGCGAGGCAGCTGGAGGGATGCGCTGCCCCACAGGAGTGTCTCTTGTGGTGGCAGGAGCAGAAACGTAGGATGCTGCGGAGGAACTCAACCTACTACGTTTATCGCAATGTACAACCTTACGAATAGCCACACTGTGGAATGACTTTAGGTGTCGCTTCATTAGGGTAGTACCGTAGCTGTACAAACCTGGTTTGCCACGATTCAGCACCAGCTGGCACAGAGTGCAGTGAAACTTGTTTGCTCGAGCTTTGGGTACTCCATCAAGAGTGGTTAACAACTTCCACCCAAAACGAACAAGGACCGACGCTTAGCATGAGTGAAGTCACATGATGATTTTGCGGGCATGTTCGCGAATGGGACGGGTGTCCGTAGGACATCAAATGAATGGGGTCGGGTTTACGCATGCGTGTGGGTGTTCTACGGATAGTGTTTGTTTCCCCAAACTAATTAAAAGTGCGACACACGTCACACATGCAGCAGACAGTTACGGACATGCGCAATGCTCGTAGGACCCACAGGTGTAATCCACATGCGTGCGGGTGTTCTACGGACAGAGTTGAGGTCCCCAACCAAATTAAATGTGTGTCACAACTTTGCGGACAGGCAGACGGGGTATGTGTTCTACGAACATATTCATTGTAGTTTCGGACAACTCAAACAGAAGGTTTGTTCCAAGGACACTTCTTTGTGAATAGTTGTGGACATGCGGACGATTTTAGTGTGCTGTGGACACCTCCATTTTGATTGTGAACAGGTATAGTGTCCTTGGGACATCCCCATTTTGGTTAATTGCGGACGGGCTGACATCTTGTGTGTCGTAAGGACACCTCCATTTTGATTGTGAACAGTATGAACAGGCACAGTGTCCTTAGGACACCCCAATGTTGTTAATTACCGACATCCCGGACACCGGCGCTGTCTGCAGACACCCTAAATGCCTTTTTTTAAAAATAAGACACAGAGGAATATAGTAACAGCTCGCATAATATTTTGTTATTGTATAAATATAAAATGATGAAAGAGAGGGGAAAGCCGAAACTGATACAAACACAGGGGAATTAGAGATTTCTACATGTTGCATGGCAGGGGAGGAAGGGATTGAAGTCTCATCATAATGTTTTTCTTGCTGGGGAGTTTTTGGGGATGGTTGGCTGGGACATGGAGAAGGGGTACAGGTACATGTGGGACAGTGATATTTATTTTTTTCCTTTATATGGTCCTCTACAAAGTTTTTTTAAAAGATCAAAATTTGTCATTAATAGATCCATGTTTTGCTCTGCACGCTGGAGATGATTTTTTAAGGTGTTTGTTTCTGTATTGTTCTTATTGTCTGTATGGCCTGTTAAAAATATATGTTAAGTACACATAAAATAATGGTTATTAATTGATTAATTTCAGAAGTGTAGTGTCTACCGTTACTATCACTGTTTTCACTCATTTCGTCCCGAGGAAAATGTTCTTCTATTCAAACCCTGTACAGGGTAAAAAATAAAGCTGAGAGAAGAGGTGATCACAGTGATAGAAGAAATTGTGAAGAGTTGAAAAGGTTACAGTTATTAAAGATAAAGAGTAGGAAAACGATTGGCGCCAATCAAAAGAATAGATAGGCTATTGAAACAAGAGAATTGAGCAGCAATTGATGGTGCTTGCTCACATTTGTTCTTTTAAACGTTACAAGTGGTGATTTAAACCGAGGTAAAAGATGTATTTAACAATCTGGTAAGTATTGACAGTCAATTGAGACTTCTCATTATGGGCAAAACTCCTCTCGTGCACCTATGCAAGAAACTGCCTAAACACATGCCCAAGCTCAAACAGTACAGTGCGGAATTGGTGAAGGGCACAGCAGATAAAATGTTCATGCCATGGCAACAAGAGGGATCATTGTCAAAAGCAGTATTGCATGTACTTGCACACTGTATACACAGGAAAAAAATTAGAGAAAAGATTAGTGATTTTAGAACTTTGGCCCTCAGCTCCCCTTTCCTTGTCTGAAGCAAAGAGTGTTGCTACGGAAGAGATAGGAGTGTATTCTTTAAAGAAATTAAGAGCAGTGACATGGTATAGTAATCCGATATATGAACCACCGCTTACAGTAGTGACAATAGTCTGTAAAAGTATATTTTGCATGAGTACGCCTGATAGTAAACATTGGCCTAAGCACATTCACATTACACTGTAAATCGCATTTGAATGAACCTGAAATAGGCTGACTACGCCGCCATTTTAAGTTATCCGCCATTTTGATTAACTCCTGCTTTCTGTCCCATATTAGAAATTGTGTTTTCAGCTCTAGCAGAGCAAAGTGAACCTTGTACTGTGTAAACGTAGATAAGCATGCTGAAGCTGCTAAGGTGGATTGTTTGTCCTGCACTAAGGAAACCTTGGAGCTAAACAAGAGCCCTGCTAGTCAGTCATTTAGATGCTATCTGTACCAACAGTGTCATCCCCATTCAAATAGCGAAACAGAATGATGAATATCTGAACATGTGCTTTTGTAGAAATCTGTGTTTTCTCTTCTTGAATCTAAGCTAACTTTAAACTTAAGAACAAATAGTAGACAAATATAAGTAAATTAAATAAGGACTATTACCTTTGTGTCCAATGTTTGAAAAACATATGAAGTGTTTAACAGAAAACAATGAGCTATTCAAGGAGGTTTTAACATGTATTAGTTTTGTGGAAAGGCTATGTACCCTAGGTAAATGTGTTACACGAAGAGTGGCTTGACGATGTGTCCGGGATTGTGAGAAAACTTATAAATACTCATGTTTTTGCAATGTTCAGCACTCGTCCAGAAATACGATGGGACAGAGTGGAAGAGATTCTCCCGATGAAGGAACTAATGTCAGCAGCATCTAGAGCAGTGCTAGAAGAAGAAAGAGATGATGCGTAAAGAATTGGCGAAAGAGTTGATAAGGTCTATCAACAGTTAAGGCGAGATAGCAAGCATAAACCTCGAGGGAACGATGACCGATCCCCAGGATTTTAATCACAAAGTGAGGAAGGAAATCTGTTTAGTGATTAACGCAGAGCATTGTCTTTAAGTAGATTAGATTTAAACCAAGAAGAGAAGGATAGTTACACCAGCTGGGGTTTAGCAATATCCGATGAAGAAAGAGAGTCCGGCCGTGGGGCAGAATGAGGGAGCGTGTGCGCCCATAAAGGAAGCCCCCGAAAGGATAAGGAAGTGAGATGGTCAGATCTGGAACAGCCTAAAGATAGAACGCCAGATCCTCTAGCACATCCTGAGCATCCCCGAGGATGATCGCATAGTGAGAAGGGAGAGTCGCCACCATATGTAAATAGGTTATGGTCATTACCGACCAGGAGACTGAGAGGGATGATCATCCCTGCCATGGATAGAATAATAAGGGGATTCAACTCTGGGATGCAGTTCAGACAGGTTTCCTTTGTTAGGAAAGGGGGAGCAAGGCCACAATACATTCCATGCCCACAGATGGGCAAGGATAACTTAAAATGCAAGCTCCCTAGTTTTACTTTGGGGGCTGGGAAATGGATATACGAATTAGAGAAAATGACAGGAGAAAATACGTTAGCCATTTGGGACATAAATGGTCTCCTGACAGCCATTCTTGTAGAGAGAACTGATGATATACGGAGGAGAGCAGGATATTCAAGTGCGACTGTACAAAATACAGTGCATGATGGAGCGCCATTTAATAATTGTAGAGCAGACGTTTGGAGGGCTCTCAGGATACAAGATCCTGACACATCAGATATGGGTGCAATTATGACATGTAAAATGAAGGAAGATGAAGACCCTATTGCTTACATTCAGGATAGTCAGGAGAAATGGCAACTTGAAACTCCCGAGCCATGGGAAAAGGCAGTGGCATTATTTTACCATATTTTGTACCAGGGGTTGCCTGAGCCAGTAAACAGGCAGATGAAGAAACAAGTTGGGATGGAAGCTAAACCATGGGCTGAGATACAGTTGACAATAGTGCACCACTGTTGGTATTACAAGAGAAAACTAAAATAAAGATGTGAATAGGAAGATCGTGGAAGCCAAGTTGGTACAGAAAGGTTGTCAACATTTGCCATAGAAGGGGTTACTGACAAGCGAAGAAGGATTGGGAATGCAGGAAGCAATTGGTACATTGCAGGCGAATAATTTGCACCCAATGGACCAAGGTGGGTATGAGTTTACACCATGAGGCAGAGGTATGTGTTATAGGGGAAGAGGAGGCACATTTCAGAATAACCAAGGTGAGTTTCAAAACACACAGAATGAGAACCAGAGTGCTCAGGGAGGATATAACCTTGGATAGCTTACCAGAAGGGTTTCCCCAGTATGTTGGAATTGTGGAATGACAGGACATATTGCGCTTGTATGCGAGAGCTGATGGAATGTACAAAATGGCTAGTTTTCCAGAGGGGGGACAGCTTATCCTCCACCATACAGCATGCAGACTAGAGAGGGCTTTTGTTCAAGATCACACATCTCATCAGACACAAGTACC
Organism: Ambystoma mexicanum; assembly: GCF_040938575.1. Classification (NCBI taxonomy): domain Eukaryota; kingdom Metazoa; phylum Chordata; class Amphibia; order Caudata; family Ambystomatidae; genus Ambystoma; species Ambystoma mexicanum. The sequence continues at coordinate 277,930,060 of NC_090929.1, read as the reverse complement.
AGAAATGCAGCAGGTGCCACAGCAGAGACAGGCACACATGATTCTACCTCAGGGACAGTCGCAACAAGCCCCTATGCAGACACAGCAGTACACAAATACAGGTCAAATATTAACACCTAGAATAGGAGGTGTCACTGTGGTAAGAGGAAACCCTTTCACAGGGATAGAAATGAGCTTGTACCTGTAATAGAACAGCTCACAGGGTGACTTGAGGTGTTCAGTACTATCTGTGACACCAGAACCCCAAGAGGAACCAAGGGTCGATGTGAGGATATGATGCAAATCTTTTTCTTTCCTTGTAAACACTAGAGCAACTTGTTTGTGTATACGAGAGGGGAAGTATCCAATGGCAGGTATTGCCATGAATGCTAAAGGGTTCTCTTGAGCTAGGAGTCTAGTTCCTTTTACTGATAAATTACCGGTCTCCAAAGGCGAATGTGACATGTCTGTACCTTTAGATACACGACAGACACCAGTTAACATTTTTGGAAGAGATTTAATGACAAAACTTAACATGAAAATCTCATTTACTGATCAAGGACTAGTGTGTTCCACTCCAGGTATACACTATTTTAACGTAGGGGAGTTTATATTGCTGTTTACAGAACAAGTAGCTCTACGGAGCATTCCAGTAGATTCAGAGATTTTTCCATATGGGGTAAGCATTTTGCTGACATGGTTACCAAGTCTAGTAGGAAAGATTGTGAGGATACTGGATGATTTTTTATTTAGATCACAAATACCTATGGATGGGGAAGGTGGACAGACTAGTCCTATAGAACTGGAAGCAGCTATAGGACGAAAAGAGATGGCAATGCAATGCTTGAAGGAACAGATGATGATGGTAAAACAAGGAGGTCAGTGATAGCCCTTGAGGAGGGGTACAGACTGACTGACATAACTGATGAGGATATGTTCAGAGAAGACCGAAGAGATGACGAAGTGGTGTTCTTTATGAGCATTACATACTGGATAAAAATAGAAAATAGGGAAGTCCCACAGAGAATGGCGATAATGCGGAACGGCCATCATTTCCTCAGGAGGATTTGTGGAGATTTATTCAGGATTTGAGACCTCTTAACCAGATTGTAGATGCTGAATTTCCTTTAGTTCCTAATCTGAACACAATATTGCGTGGTATCCCAGTAAAACCACAGTACTTCACAGTGATCGATTTAAAAAATGTGTTTTTCTCGATCCCGTTGCACAAGGATTCACAAGACTTGACTTCCTTTACATTTTGCCAAAAGAGACTAAAACACACTTGTTTCCCTCAAGGGTACTGTGAGTCCCCATCGATCTTTAACAGAGTCCTACACATGAATCTAGACAATATCGATCTCAAAAACGGAGTGATACAATACGTAGTTGACCTATTGATTTTCAGTAAAATCGAGGATGAATGTAGACAGGACTCTATCCAACTAATGACTATTTTAGCAGACAAAGGATATAAGGTGGACAAGGAGAATTTACAGTACTGTCAAGAAGAAGTGTTGTACATAAGTCAGTTAATTTCACATGAAGGAAAGAAAGTGACACATGAGAGAGCTGAGGCAATCATGAAAACATTGAAACCAAACACAGTGAGGCAGATGTAACAGTTTCTGGGTTTGTTCAATTAAGTTAGAGCCTTGGTGTTTGATGATAGCACATATACAAGGCCACTTCTGCAAACATTAAAGAAAGCATAAGTTGGTAAAAACAAAACTAGAATGGACTGAAGAAATGGAGGAAGGAAATGAGGAATTGAAATACAAAATGTGTGCAGCCCCAGTGTTTGGGATGAGGAATTATGTTTGTTTTCACACACAAATGGGTCGGTAATGACAGCAGTGCTTACACAGAAAATGACATTGGGGTACAAACCTTGGCATATTATAGTGGGATTCTAGAAACAGTTATTAGAGGACACTTCCCTTGTGAATAATCTTTGGTAGCTGCCGTGTTTTCAATTGAGAAGTCCACAAGTAATGTCATGGGCTGCTCTATGACCCTTTACGTGAAGCATACTCTATTTGGCATTTTAGAGAAATCCAATGGCACATTGACATCCCAAAGAGTTTCAGCTTATGAGGTAATGATTTCTTACAAAACGATTAAAATTGTAAGACGTAAAATAGTGAACCCAGCCACGTTCATAGCTGAGCCAATAAAAGAAGGTGATCATGTGCATGACTGTGCCAATTATGTTGAATTGTATGATGATATACCCTGTGTAAAGGAGAATGCTTTGGTGCGAGGGAAGATTTGTTTTGTTTATGGTTCTTCGAAAATTGATTAAACTAGTGGGGAAAGGGATTCAGGCACTGCGGTGCTAAGACAGCAATTAAATGGGAAATTCGAGGTGGTGGAAAGTGCAAGGCTACTATCTAATTTTTCAGTGCAAGGAGCAGAATTTGTAGTGCTTATTGTCACGCTTGAGAAATATGAAGGGCAGGAAGTGATGGTGTACAGTGACTCTGCCTATGTGACGTCAACCGTACAAACAGGGTTGTCACGTTTTAAAAGGAGGGGCTATCTCGGCGCAGACAGCACTCCAGTGCAACATGCGTCCTTATTGGATAGGCTCATTAAGGAACTACAATTCCCAGTAGATATAGCGGTCGTAAATTGTGCAGTGCATACTAAACGAACAGATATTGGGCCTCATTACGTGGTAGGATGTAGCCATGGTGCTATTAGCATTCTGGGTCCGGGTTCCCGAAATAGGGACTCACCGGGTCATTCCAACCTTGGAGGACCCGGTAAGTCCCCATTCCGGGAAACATTCCCCATTCCCATTCGAGCCCCCATAGGGCTCAATGGGAATGGGGATGGAGCTAATAACGGTACCGTTATTAGCTATGAAGTCCCTTAACGGGTCCCATCCATAATGCCTGGTAAAACCAGGCGTTGAGGAAAGAACCTGCTAAGGGACCTCGGAATAGGGTGGTAAGGGATTACCGGCACCAGTGACCTTACCGGTGCCGGTAATCCCTTACCACCTACCGTGTAATGAGGCCCATTATCTCTTGTGGGAACAAAGCCGCAGATGTAGAAGCCAAAATGGTTGCATATTCTCCAGAAATGTTGTGTTTTGATACTGAGAATATTAAAGAGAGTCTGATTACAACTATGTTAGTATAAGTGTGGTTTAATAAGTTGTCAGTAACCCAATGAATAGATATTCAGGGAAGCGCATCACAGTAAGAGCAAGAACTATGGAAGCATTCCCCCACGGAAGCTCTCTGGCGACAGGAAAGTACTGGAAAGCCAGTGATGCCAGTTAAATCATTAAAAGTTGCGCTTGAACAGTTGCATTACCCACCGCATTTAACTAGAGAAAGTCTTGCTGCCAATATTGCAGAAGACTGGTTAATTCCTATTTTGTTGGAATACGTTGCACTGTTTATGTTGAATTGCATTGTGTATCAAAGGTTTACTGCTGGGCATACACTGAGAGGGAATAGAGGAGTAATACCTCAACCGAATAGTCAATTTCAGCATTTTTATATCAAATATGTCGATATGTCATGCGCCCTGGTTATTTTTGCCTATGGAGCTGTTGGCGGACATGCCTCCAATGATGTGCCATCATGCTCTGGTGCCGCATTACGGTGTGGTCTAGTTGTTCTCAAGATGGCTGACGGCATGGAGGTTCTTATTCCGACATCTCCTAGCGGTCTGTGCATTGCAACCCTGATGATGCTTGTCCTTTGGGTTTAAGCACTGTTTTCCTCTTTTGGCTTCAGCCTTCTATCCACTTTTCTGCTGGTGCTCTCTCTCCAATATGCTCTCCTCTCTCTGTGGCAGGTTTCTGTCCCTGCACACAGCTTCCTTTTCCCCCCTCGCCCATCCATTTGGGGTTCTCTCCTGCTTTCTCTCTCTCCCTCTTTTCTCCCTCGCTAGCCTTCCTTGCTTCCCGTTCTCTTCGCCTGGCTGTTACTGGCTTCTCCCTGTGTTTCTCTGGCAACCCCCCTTCCAAGGGTTCACTGTTCCTCTCTCCCGGCGGTCCGGGTGTTTCCCCCTTTGGATCCACCCACAAGTCATTCTCCGCTATTGCTGCATTGGATACCTGCATTGTTACTCGACCCTCCTGTGGGTTATCTTCCGGCTCAATACCAGGACTCTGTTCTCTGCTCGTCCTCACCTTTTCTACCAGGAGTTCGTTGTGCCGTTGGAGGCTTTTTCCCCTTTCTCTTGGATATCCTGGGAGTGAGACCACTGGTATATGTATACTTCACGGTCACAGTGGCTACCTCCCGGGGTAGACCGTACCTGCACAAAAAAAAGGATTTCTGAGCAAGAGGAAAAAAGAAGGCACCCTCTCCAAGCCTCAGCACCCCAGGTGAGGAGGAAGGGGATTCTTTTGAGACCGATAGTGTGCCACCTGAAGCCGAAGTTGACAGATTGCAATGCCCTAAAGACGCTATCACAACTGCAGAGCAGGTTCAGGAACGGGTCGCAGAGGTGCAAGGCCTCACGCTGGAGGTGCAGAATCTGAAGAGTGAAAACACAGTGCTTCGCCAGCTAGTCACCACAACGGAGCATCACCCAGCAGACCTACCTCCCATGGCTTTAGCTTCTGGTAAATACGACGAATCTCTGAAGAAGTTGAAAGAATTTGTAGAAGACTGCATGGTGCATTTTACCTTTAGGGCCAGTACGTATGCATCAGAACATGAAAGTGTTGGCTTTATAATCTCTAACACGGTGGGTAATTCCCTTGCTTGGGCCACCCCACTGGTCACCAACATGAATCCAGTTCTTCATGATTATGGGAGTTTTCTGAGCCTGTTAAAGCAAGCCAATGAGCGCCAAAAGAGACCACCTTCCTAGCCTGTGAGGAACTGCTGGATGTACGTCAGGGCAGTACTGACCTGCTGTCGTACATCACTACATTTAAACAGCTTGCCTCTGCAGCTGGGTGGCCTGAGCAGGCACAATATGCCATCTTCTGGCGAGGACTTAAAGAGGACATTAAAGATGAACTGGTCAGAACCCCACGTACTCCCACTTTTCTGACCTGTTGTCTGCTGTCCTGCAGACCGACTACAGGTTGCCGGAACACAGATCTGAGAGGAAGAGGGTGAGACATTTCTCTTTTTCTCCTGAACATTTGCTACTGTTTCTCAGTCTTCTTCATGTCAACCCAAGGAAGGTGTAATGCTCACCTGATTCCCACGGAGGCGCTGGTCTAGGCAGGAAGGTGTCTGTGACTCGAAAGGTGACGTGCAGGACTCGGTTGGCTTCTGGGGCTGAGCCTCTTCGCACTGTGTGTCGAACTCGAAGGGTGAGATTTCTGCAGGTGAGAGAATATGGGGGTTAATGATCTGGGCAGTTGAGTGTCTCTCTCTCTCTCTCTCTATTCCCAGCTTCCCCGTAGAATCCCCCAGGTCAACGTGCTCACCTTAGATAGGTGAATGCTGGGCTCTCCAACTGCGTCTGGTGCAGGGTGCCGTTGCCAGTTCCTTCACTGGGGAAAACGTAGGCCTCTTAGCATCAGAGGATCGCTACCGCCGTTAACTGCACGAGCGGTGAGTTTCCGGACACCTTTTGTCCTTAAAGTCTTTAGGTGCGAGGGCACTTTTATGTAGATCAGGGTTTGGTATAATGCTTTCTCCTATCTGTTTTGCAGGGCTCTGGAGACAGAAGATGGTGTGAAGGGAGCCGAAGCTGGAGCCAGAGCCTTGGAATGGGAATGAAGCGCTTGGAATGCGTGAGTAAATGCAAGCGCTCTAACTGTTTCTTTTCTCTTGCAGCTGCGGGTTTGTGCTGAAGAGATGCTGGAAAACGCCGGAGTATTTGCAGGCGTCCTATTATGGCGAGCGCGATGGGTGTAAGTAAATACCTGTCTAATGTCTCTCCTTTTGTCTTTCAGGTCCGGATTGCAGCGTTGGAGACCCAGAGTGCCGGTAAGAAATAACTATGCCTTTGTTTTCACAGGCGGAGATGCAGCGTGATGAAATGGTCGCTGCCGATGGATCAGGTGAGTAATGCGCTTCGTATGAAGGTTGCCGTGCTAACCTGTAGTTTCTTATTTTGCAGGTGCTGCTGAAGACTGGATGCGGGGATGGTAAGTATTGTTCTTGCAGGTTCTGCTGAAGACTGGATGCAGGAATGGTAAGTATTGTTCTTGCAGGTTCGGGCCCGGATAGAAGAAAAGCTGGAACAGACTCGGTGAGCGTTCTGCTGCAGATGCAGATGCAGAATAACGCAAAGCACGTTTCATCAATCGGGTGTGGTTTAAATAGCCTTGGAGTGCTGAGGCGTCTTCCTCCACGGCCCCGCCTAGGTAAGAAAAGAGTTCCTGTTCCAGAAGAGTTCCAGTGTTGTATCCAGGGAGTGGAGCTTGCCCCACCCAGGTAAGAAAGTAGTTCCGGCTTACTGAGGATTCCTATGCAGCTGGTAAGTAAGCAGCATGGTCTGCTGCAGGTAAGTCCACCCAAGCATCTTCATATAGATTATGAGCCCCGCGCTTCCAGTGCCGGGACCGATGGCATTGATGAGCCTGGCGCCACCGGCGCCAGGACAAGGTCCAAAAGGTCCCAGTGGGGACCGGCTGGTTCCTAGGATTAAGGTTAGGGGCCTGCTTCCAAGGACGTTGGGCTGGTCCTGACTCCTTGGAAGCAGTGATCATGACAGTACCCCCCCTCAAGGCCCCTCCCAAGCGTGCCTTCTCCGGGGGTTTTGGTTTGTCGGGGTGATTCAGATGGAATTTCTTGACCAGGCGAGGTGCATGGACATATTCTGAGGGTTCCCAAGACCTTTCCTGGGGGCCGTATCCTTTCCAATCAACCAGATAATATAATTTAGATTTGGAGATTTTGGAATCTAGGATGTTCTTTACTTCGAATTCGAGTTCTCCATCTACTAAAACAGGTTCTGGGAGTTCGGTCAATCGGGTTTCTGGTTGTACTGGTTTTAGTAAGGAGACATGGAATACTGGATGTATTTTCATATGCGAAGGTAATTCCAATTTGACAGCTACCGGATTAATTATAGCAGAGATGAGATAGGGTCCAAGGTATCTCGGAATGAAGGTGCGGGGTCCTTTTAGAGGCAGGTGCTTAGTGGATAACCAGACCTGATCTCCTACTGCGTAGTGAGGGACCTCTTTACGGTGTTGATCTGCTCCTTTCTTGAATTGAGCTTTAGCTCTTTGCAGATGGGCAGTGGCTTCCTTAAAAGCACGAGTGATCTCAGAGTGCAAGTGATCCACCGCAGGTGCTTCGAATTCTTGGGGAGGATCCAGGTTCGAGGTCCTAGGACGGTGTCCATATAATAGGAAGAAGGGAGTCTTCCCGGTTCCCGAATGAGTCGAATTGTTATAAGCATACTCCGCGATCCAAAGAATGTCCTTCCAAGGGTTTTCAGTTTGTTGGAGCATGCAACGTAGATATTGCTCTAGAGTTTGATTTGTCCTCTCGGTTTGTCCGTCAGTTTGGGGATGGTGACTGGTTGAAAGTCTCACATCAATTTGGGCTAAACGACAGCAACTTCGCCAAAAGTGGGAGATTAATTGACTTCCCCTATCGGAGACCAAAACCGAGGGAAAACCGTGTAGCCGAACGATGTTTTCTAAGAATTCTCGGGCCAATACTGAAGCTGTAGGTAAGCCTTTCAGGGGAATGAAGTGAGCCATCTTGGAGAATAGATCCACGACTACTAAATTGGTATTATACCCTGAGCATGGAGGTAAGTCCGTGATGAAATCCATGGACAGGGTATGCCATGGACAGGGAGGGATGTCTAGTGGATGTAAGAGGCCGGCTGGTTTCTCCTTCTGACTTTTATTTTGGGCACATACACCGCAGGAGATTACGAAGTCTCTAATATCCTTCTTCCATGATGGCCACCAGAAATGTCTTTTGACCTTTTCCATGGTTTTGGTAATGCCAGGGTGACCCTCCATTAGTGAGTCGTGATAACAGGAGATCACTTGTTCTTGTATTTTCTCACTGGGCAAGTACAATCGTCCTCGGAAATATGGAAGGTCTTGATCCACAGAGAATTCTTTTCCCTTTAATTGCCAGTCCTGTAATTCGGCCGGAGTTAGGATTGATTTGACTGTAGTCTTGATGTCTTCAAAGGATTGAGCGCTGACCAAGCCCAAAATCCTTTGTTCTGGGATTATGGGTATTGGTTCTGGATTGGTCAAGTGTTCATCTATTCCCATCCGGGAGAGGGCATCTGCTTTTCCGTTTTTACTGCCTGGTCGATAAGTAATTATAAAGTCAAACTCAGCCAAAAACAGAGCCCAGCGAAGTTGCCTGGAAGACTGAGCCTTGGCCGTCTTTAGATATTGTAAGTTGCGGTGATCTGTCATTACGGTGACTGTGTGTCTGGCTCCCAAAGGATAATGCCGCCAGGCTTTAAAGGCCGATCTGATAGCTAAAAGTTCCTTGTCTGTAATTGAATAGTTGATCTCGGGAGCCGAGAATTTGCGAGACCAAAAGGCTACAGGATGTAATTGGTGTGTGACCGGATCTCTTTGTGATAAAACTGCCCCCATAGCTAGACTAGAAGCATCCGTTTCCACGATGTAGGGGAGTTCTGGACGAGGATGTTTTAGAACAGGTGCAGAAATGAATTTAACTTTTAAGTCCTGAAAGGCTTGTTCTGCCTCGGTAGACCACTCAAAACGTTTGCTCTTCTTTAACAGAGCGGTGATGGGTTGGACAATTCGAGAGAATTCAGGAATGAATCTACGGTAAAAGTTAGCGAAACCTAACATGCTTTGAACTCCTTTTACAGAGGTTGGTGAAGGCCACTTGATGATGGCATCGACTTTTTTCGAATCCATATGGACTCCGTTAGGTGACAATATGAATCCCAGGAACTCAACTTCAGTTACGTTGAAAACGCATTTTTCAAGCTTAGCAAAAAGGTTATGTTGACGTAATCTCTCGAGGACTTCTTTAACATGTTTCAGATGTTCCTCTTCAGATGATGAATAGACGAGGATGTCATCAATGTAGACAACAACACACACATCGATGAGTTCTCTAAGGACATCGTTCATAAAATACTGGAAGGCGGCTGGAGCGTTACAAAGTCCAAAGGGCATAACTTGATACTCAAATAGCCCATACTTGGTGCGGAAGGCCGTCTTCCATTCATCGCCCTCCTTTATTCGTACCAAATGGTAGGCTCCTCTGAGATCCAACTTTGTATATATACATGCGTCTTTGACTTGGTCCAGGAGTTCAGGGATCAAAGGTAACGGGTATCTGTTTTTAACGGTGATCTGATTCAGGGCGCGGTAATCTATACAAGTCCTAAGGTCTCCTTCCTTTTTCGGAACGAAGAACAAAGCCGAGGAAGCTGGAGATTTTGAAGGACGAATAAACCCGTTAGCTAGGTATTGGTCCAGATATTGTCTGAGGTGAAGATTCTCTGGCTCGGTGAGGGCATAAATCCTACTGCAAGGAGGAGTTGTTCCGGGTATCAGATCTATTTGACAGTCATAAGACCTATGAGGAGGCAGGGTGTTAGCTTGGTCCTTCCGAAAGACGTCTTGGAATTCCTGGTATTCGGGAGGTAATTTGGGAACCTCAGAAGAGATTGCCGCCAATGAGACATCAGGCCGAGAATAACAAGTGGTCAAACATTCTGGAAACTGAACCGTCTTTGCTCGCCAATCGATCAGAGGATTGTGCTTCTCTAACCAAGGAATTCCCAGAATGATCTGGAACTGAGGGGCCTTGATCACATCGAACACGATTTTCTCCCGGTGTCCATCTTGGCTCACTAACGTCACTTCTTGGGTGGGGTGCGTTACTGGTCCGGAGGCTATCTCCGTGCCATCCACTGTAGTAATGACGTCTTTTACTGCCTTAGGGACAAGAGGTAGATTCATCGTTGATGCCATTTCACGATCCACATAATTGCCGATTGCTCCGCTGTCGATGTAAGCTTCAATTGCATGCAAACGATCCGGACGTTCAGGGCTAATGAGGACCATAGGCACCACGAAATGCGAGGTCACGGGACAGATTTTAACGCTCGGCAAGAGGACCTCTACACTTGTTGGGCTAGGTCGTTTCCCTGTTCAGAATTTGTGGCACTGGTATCTGCGGCTCCTACAGCCTTCTTAGCTGGTTTCACTGGACAGTCTCGAAGAAAGTGCCCCGAGTTTCCACAATAGAGGCATAATTGCAGCTGTCTTCTTCTTTCCTGCTCCTTTTGGGTTAAAGGTCCTTTCATGCCCCCTATTTGCATGGGTTCCACGGTGTCAGCTCCCCTAGTAGAGGTCTGTGGTTTAGAAAACACTCGGGTGTCAAATTTGGAACGATCAGCCTTCCTGTTCTGTAATCTGTGGTCTAATTGAACAACTAAGTCAATATAGTCTGAGCATTCTTGTGGAGGATTCACAACTTGAGCTAACACATCCTTGAGCTCTCCACGCAGGCCTCTGTAGAAAAGCGTTATTCTTTTATCCTCAGGCCATTGGGTTTCCACTATAAGTCTGTTGAATGAAGCAATATAAGTCAAGAGTTCTTGATTACCCTGCCGTAATGAAAGGAGTTCATTGTCCAAGGCCTGCTCTTGTGCATGTCTTGCGAACAGTTTCTCCATGCTGGACTGGAAGGCCTGGAAATCATGAAGAACCGGATCATCCTGAGTGACTAAAGGGATCGACCAATCTGCGGCACTGCCACTGAGATAAGAAAGTACGAAAGCCACCTTGGTCTGATCTGTTGGGAAGGCAACTGGTCGACATAAAAAGTGTAGGCGACACTGGTTAATAAACACTGCAAACTTCTTTGGGTCACCGGAAAAGCGTTCGGGCGGAGCCAAGGGCACATTACCAGGTAGATTGATTTGCACAGGATTTGAGGATGCTGAAGGATAACTTCCTCCTGCAGCGGGCAAAGGTGTCTGTCCTGCCTGCGTTTGTAGCAATTGCCTAGCGAGATCCTCTGTTCGCTCCTTGGATATTATCAGCTCTCTTCTTAGTGAGTTTGTTTCCTGACGAGCTGCATGTACTTCTGCTCTTAATTCCCCAAGCAATTGGGCCAAATGATCAGTGTCCGAGGTTTCCATTGCGCCTGGGTAGGAGTTTTGCGGTGGGCTTCGCCTTCTGTAACGCTCACCTGATTCCCACGGAGGCGCTGGTCTAGGCAGGAAGGTGTCTGTGACTCGAAAGGTGACGTGCAGGACTCGGTTGGCTTCTGGGGCTGAGCCTCTTCGCACTGTGTGTCGAACTCGAAGGGTGAGATTTCTGCAGGTGAGAGAATATGGGGGTTAATGATCTGGGCAGTTGAGTGTCTCTCTCTCTCTCTCTCTCTCTATTCCCAGCTTCCCCGTAGAATCCCCCAGGTCAACGTGCTCACCTTAGATAGGTGAATGCTGGGCTCTCCAACTGCGTCTGGTGCAGGGTGCCGTTGCCAGTTCCTTCACTGGGGAAAACGTAGGCCTCTTAACATCAGAGGATCGCTACCGCCGTCAACTGCACGAGCGGTGAGTTTCCGGACACCTTTTGTCCTTAAAGTCTTTAGGTGCGAGGGCACTTTTATGTAGATCAGGGTTTGGTATAATGCTTTCTCCTATCTGTTTTGCAGGGCTCTGGAGACAGAAGATGGTGTGAAGGGAGCCGAAGCTGGAGCCAGAGCCTTGGAATGGAAATGAAGCGCTTGGAATGCGTGAGTAAATGCAAGCGCTCTAACTGTTTCTTTTCTCTTGCAGCTGCGGGTTCGTGCTGAAGAGATGCTGGAAAACGCTGGAGTATTTGCAGGCGTCCTATTATGGCGAGCGCGATGGGTGTAAGTAAATACCTGTCTAATGTCTCTCCTTTTGTCTTTCAGGTCCGGATTGCAGCGTTGGAGACCCAGAGTGCCGGTAAGAAATAACTATGCCTTTGTTTTCACAGGCGGAGATGCAGCGTGATGAAATGGTCGCTGCCGATGGATCAGGTGAGTAATGCGCTTCGTATGAAGGTTGCCGTGCTAACCTGTAGTTTCTTATTTTGCAGGTGCTGCTGAAGACTGGATGCGGGGATGGTAAGTATTGTTCTTGCAGGTTCTGCTGAAGACTGGATGCAGGAATGGTAAGTATTGTTCTTGCAGGTTCGGGCCCGGATAGAAGAAAAGCTGGAACAGACTCGGTGAGCGTTCTGCTGCAGATGCAGAATAACGCGAAGCACGTTTCATCAATCGGGTGTGGTTTAAATAGCCTTGGAGTGCTGAGGCGTCTTCCTCCACGGCCCCGCCTAGGTAAGAAAAGAGTTCCTGTTCCAGAAGAGTTCCAGTGTTGTATCCAGGGAGTGGAGCTTGCCCCACCCAGGTAAGAAAGTAGTTCCGGCTTACTGAGGATTCCTATACAGCTGGTAAGTAAGCAGCATGGTCTGCTGCAGGTAAGTCCACCCAAGCATCTTCATATAGATTATGAGCCCGGCGCTTCCAGTACCGGGACCGATGGCATTGATGAGCCTGGCGCCACCGGCGCCAGGACAAGGTCCAAAAGGTCCCAGTGGGGACCGGCTGGTGCCTAGGATTAAGGTTAGGGGCCTGCTTCCAAGGACGTTGGGCTAGTCCTGACTCCTTGGAAGCAGTGATCATGACAGAAGGTCCTACCCGAGGTCCTTTGACTTCTGAAGAACGACAACGGCGCAAAGAAAAAGGCTTATGTATGTATTGTGGTTCTGACAGTCACCTTCTTAGGGATTGCCCCGAGGTACCCCCCTGGCGTCCGGAAACGGACGACCTCGGTCCTAGGAGGGACAGGTTACCAAGGAGAACAAAACTGTCCCTATGTTACTTTATCAGTGGTTTCTTCTAATACCCTTGAAGATTCTCGCCTCATGGTTATTTCCATACAGTTCCGTGTAAAGGAGTGTAAGGTTGATGTCCTCGCCCTTTTGGATTGCGGCGCTGCAGGCAATTTCATGTTGCGAAGGAGGAGGACCAGAAGGTTGGAGAGGTGGATGGCAAGCCCCTGATCTCCCGTTTCCTAACTCATACTGTGAAAACAAATTCTAAATATCGAGGCTGAGTACCCCAAAATGAAATACACCGAACACGGGTTTCAAAGGAACATACAAAGTACTTTATTTTATACTGAATCCAGTTCCAAAAACAGAGCAAAAATCAGATAGCTATTGGCCCTCAGAACAACACAACGAACTCCAGGGTGGTTCAGTGTGTTCAGTGAGAGACGTTGTACATTAGAATGCATTTGGTTTTTATACACTTGGTGGGCACGATGTCAAGGCCCTTTTCGGGTTAATATTCCCCTTAATACATCACAGATCTAGGGTTTGTGCTAAGTTGCGAACACCCGCATATAACTGGTTTGCCTTTAATACATGTATCAACAAGCCTATGCAATAACTGTGTATTCTAAGATTTTCCACGCAGGCCTTCTCAAACATTAATACAATATTGTTAAACAGATGTTCTACGTTCAGTATTTGAATACATTGTTTCAACATATGCTCGTGGATTAGTTTCATTGCACGAGTAATCCTTTTACACATAGGTCAACAAAGGACAAGGTCTCAGTTCACGACCTCAACAAGTGGCCTGCAGGCAAGTTACATATTAGCTATGTACAGAGGTCAAGACGGCCATGTTGTATTCTGGAATGACATCATCCACCATTTTAACTCACAGGGTGACTTTTACAAAGCAAATCCTGAAATGGCGGATTGACCTAAAATGGCGGCTTACATTGTTTTAAGGTCAGGACCTTGCAACACGGATTCTTTTGCAAGCGACTTTCGAGCAGCTTGGCGTGGGCCAATATTAATATATTTATTACAATAGGAGGCACAATATAATTTCACTTTTGACAATACTAGGGAGGACCTCCAAGCCACTGTTCTTCAGCACTCGGAAATCATCAGGTTTGACATAATTTGTGCTGCTCACTTCCTGGTCATCCTCCGGATATCTTGGTTGCGCAAACATAACCCTACTATATATTGGGCAAAAAACCAGCTGAGCTTGAAGTCTGAATTCTGTCATAAGAACTACCTCCAATGACCTGGGTTCGAGATGGTCAAGGTGGATGCTGCCACAGAATCAGTGTGAATTCATTCTCTACTAGTGGAACTCAGAGAGTTTAAAGAAGTCTTTGCCGATAAGGTCCCTTTCGAGCTCCCTGCGTACCATCCAGAAGATTGCGCTATAGATCTGGCTCCCAAAGCTCTTCTGCCTTTCGGTCAGATGTACTCTCTCACCCTGAGGAAAAAGAAGGTTCTCTGAGAATATCTGGACGACAATCTCACCAATGGTCTTATCCAACCCTCTCGCTCTCCCACAGGTGCTTTGCTCTTTTTTATACCTAAGAGAGACTCCCTGGAGCTAAGGCCATGTATTGACTTTCGCGGCCTAAATAAAGTCACTATTCGGGATCGATATCCTTTATCTGATATCCTTGATGCCGTCCAATGGGCTAGTGTCTTCTCCAACCTCGATCTCAAGAATGCGTACCACCTTCTCTGTGTCTGCTCAGGAGACGAATGGAAGACGGCCTTCCGGACTCCGTTCAGCCACTTTGAGTACAAGGTCATGTATTCCAGCTCGTCAATGCTCCTGTGATCTTCCAGAGGTTCATGGACCGATTGTTCTCTGACTTATTGTTCCATTCCATCATAATATATCTCAAAGATATCCTCGTCTTCTCTGCATCTAAACAAGATCACCACAGTCATCTGTGAGAAGTTCTGTACCGACTAGAGACCCATCATCTCCTTGTCAAACTTGAAAAATGTGTGTTGGGGTGTCATCTATCCCGTATTTGGGATTTATTCTCTCCAACAAGAGAATCATGATGGACCCTTAAAAGGTCTCCACCATCCTGGATTGGCCCACACCCACCTCCATCAAAGAAGTCCAGATTCTGTGGACTGGCTAATTTCTACCGCAAATTCATACCGAAGTTCTCCAACCTCATGTTGCCCATCACCAGCCTACTTAAAAAGACAGCTACACCATTCCGCTGGACCGAAACAGCAGATGCCGGGTTGGCTTTACTAAAGTCTCGCTTCTGTTCGGCTCCCATTCTTCGCCAACCGGATCAATTTCTACTGTTCATTGTAGGAGCTGATGTTTCATCTGCCACATTCATTACTGCTCTCCTTCAGTAACACAATGGTTTATAGCATCCTGTCGCTTACTTCTCTAAGACCCTCACGAGTAATCAGGCTAACTATTCAGTGATAGAAAAATAACTTCTGGCCATGAAATCGGCTTGCGAGGAGTGGCAGAACCTGCTCCAAGGAGGAGTTGCCACTTTCTCATACGGACCGACCATAAAAATCTCAAGGTACTTCAACAAATGGAGTGCATAAATTCGCATCAGGCTAGATGGGCACATTTCTTCTCACAATTCGACTTCCCTTTTACCTACCTGCATGAAAGTCTCAATGTTCTGGCTGATGCTCTCTCCCGTCACGTCTTGCACAACAAATTCTCTGAAGCCCTGCATGAACGTCATTTTCTTAGGAACAGGATCGTATCTGCGGTATTGTCTTTTCTCCAGGAAGTTCAAGAAGCCATGGTTCAAGGCCCTGCTTTCAGACCAGAGGTCCTACAGGGAGATATCCAAGAGAAGGATGCCGTTTTTGTTAACCAGTGCGTGTATGTTAATAACAAGAAACTACGGCTTGTGTCATGTCCTGGTGTCATGACAATCGCACCGCTGGTCATCATGATAGGAAGTGTACTTTGGATCTCATAAAACGGTCTTTCTATTGGCCAAGTATGGCGAATGATGTCGACGATTACACAAAGGCTTGCCCCATATGCGCTCGCAGCACACATCATACAGAACAGCCCATAGACCTGCTTGAGCAAGGACCTCTGCCATCATGTCCTTGGAGCCACATCTCTACAGAATTTATCGTTGAATTATCTCCATCTCAGGATTGTTCTTGTATCATGGTTACAGTGGACACCTTTTCGAAGTTTGCTCATTTCTCTCCACTTCCTGGAATACCTTCAGCCTAAGTGTTTATCAGGGACGTCTTTCGGCTACATGGTCTTCCTGAGAAAATAGTGTCTGACAGAGGAAGTCAGTATACTTCCAGGTTCTGGAAAGCCCTTTGTGAGAGACTAGGAATTGAAAGAGCCCTGTCATCTGGGTTTCATCCACAGACGAATGGACAGACTGAGCTCCTTAACAGTACTCTCGAACAATACCTACGATGCTTCACTAACCAATAACAGGATAGTTGGGTTTCTCTATTGCCCACTGCAGAATTTGTATACAATAACTCACTCCATTCGGCGTTGGGCATGAGCCCTTTCTTATGCACATACAGTCAACATCCTGTGGGATTCTGCCCTTGCTCTCTTTTCCTTCCAACATACCTTCAATTGAGGACACTTTAGCTCAGATCACCGAAGACCACAGAAAGGCAGGAATCAGCCATCAAAACAGCAGAGAAAGCTACAAAAAACAAGCAGATCGGCATCGAGAGGAGGGCCCTGACTGGGAGGGTAGTTCCAAAGTCTGGCTATCCACCCGTTACCTTCCCTGTTGGGCTTGCCCCCCTCTAAACATTCTCCATGCTATTTAGGACCTTTCGGGTTCTCTCAAAGATCAACCCTGTGGCCTTTCATCTAAGGCCCCCCCAGAGTCTCAAATGCATCCATCCTGTGTTCCAATCTTCCCTCCTGTGCCCGGTCGAACCAGACGCGGCTAGTCACACTATTCCCCGCTCTCGCTCCACACCTGCTTAAGTACCTGAGGAGTATGAGGTGGTCCAGATCTCTCTCTCCGATTTGGTCTCCTCTCTCTGCGGCAGGTTCCTGTCCCTGTCCGCAGCTTCTATTTTTCCCCTCACTGTTCCTTTTGTGTGTTCTCTCATGCTCTTTCTATCTCCCTCTTTTCTCCCTTGCTCGCTGTCCTTGCTTCCCGTTTTCCTCGCCTGGCTGTTACTGGCTTCTCTGGAAACCCCCTTGCAAGGGTTCTCTGTTCCTCTCTCTCCGCGGTCTGGGTTACCACGACCGCTTGTTCTGTTGCTTGGTGGAAGGGGATTCTTTTGAGACCGATAGTGATCCATCTGAAGCCAACATTGACAGATATGCCACAGACATGTAATGGATAAAGGTATCTATTAGTGGTGGTGTGTCCCTTCTCTCAGTGGATTGAGGTAGATCTGTGTGCACACCCTAATACCACTTGTGCAGCAACATTTTTAGTGTGCAAGGTATTCTCGAGGTGGGGAGTGTGTGAAGTGCTAAGATCCGATAATGGTCCACATTTTGTCAATGAGCTATTTGAACAAATAGGGCTTTTAAAGTATAAAGCACAAGTTATCTTCTTCGTATCATCTGCAAATGAACAGGATATGAGGGGGAAACTCAATGGCATCCTCAAAGAGACGATCACCAAGATTAAATTGACTTTGAAAAAGGGATGGCTGAAAACTACCCTTTACGAAACGCTGATGTCTTGTTTTCAGGCAGCATCAGATTTGACCATAAGGCAATTGGAAATCAAATGTTTACAGGCCCTGACGAAGGGTTCATTTCCCGAAATGCATAGGCCTTCAATGTGACATTATTTCAGCCTCAGAATTTCAACACCCTGTGAGGGTGCCAAGCTTATGTGAATAATAAGCAACAAATAAAACTATCTTTGAACTAACTGTTTTTGACCAAAGTGAATAATTCTTACTATTTGAATGCAACCACTTTTCAGTGGTCAACGGGTGTGCAGCCCACACCGCTGGCCTCACGGCCAAGGTCTTTTCTTTTCCATGGCTGTATTGCCTACCCATGGTCTTATATGCCTTTTGGAATCAGCCAGGTTCAGACCTCCGCCTCACCCTGCATGAGCTAGTGGCATGGTCGTCAAATGGGAATGCCCATTACACCTCCATCTAGGATTAGGAGTGATGACCAGAGTGCAGCTAAAACTTTAGGTGATGAGATGCACAACTATTTGACATGTTATGTTAAGGCATTCATAGAGCGCACATCGTGCCCTTGGGGTTATGGGTGCGGACTGACACACAGGAAAACATAGAACAAGCGGAGGATATGACAGGACTCAGCGTGATGATAAGCAGAGGCAAGTGTGACTATGAGCCCTCTCTAGGCAAAGAGCAGGGTCTTCAACTGCTTCTTGAACAGTTCTGTTGAGGCTATCGATATTAGCGTGGGCGACATTCCAGGCGGTTGGGGCTGCTACTTCAAATGACCCCTGTTTTGCCTTGTTAGAATTACTACGTGGGACCTTGAGCATATTGGTATTACCTGATCTTAAGGTCCTAGCATTGTCTTTCAAGACAATGGCTTCCTTCAGATAAGATGGCATTTGACCCATGATACATTTATGTGTAATGAGAAGAAGCCTAAACAAAACTCTTGCTCCAATCGGTTTCAAATGGAGACTCCTTCTAGCTTCAGAAACGTGATCTCTTTTACTTAGGCCCTTCGCTACTCTCACTGCCCAATTCTGGATCACCTGGAGGCGTTGAATCTCAGCCTGTGGGATACCCACCAATAGGCTACACCCATAATCCAATTTGGATCCAATAATGGCCCTCGCCAAGGTTTCTGAATTTTTTTTCAGAGTTAAGAGGGCGTAGGTGGCGGAAGAGTTTGATGAAATAAGAGGATGAAGAAATAAGACTATTCACCTGGGCTTTCATGTTCATGTGTTTATCCAGGTACACACCTAGTGTCTTCACCTTATGCAAGATCTCGATGACGCAGCTATCCAGATTGAAATTCTTATAGTCGGTCCCCAGTTTATCCAGTTTACTGGGAGAGCCCAACAGGAGAAATGTATTTCTTTCATTTAAGATTAAGTCAAACATCAGGGGGACGGTATAAGAACACAGAAGAAGATAATTCTGCAAGCAATCAAGTGAACTATTACCACCACCTAAGTTATATGTTGAGGACATGATGCTGGTCAGAAATTTCACCCAGATGTGGCATGAGCCTTCCTGCAAAGGCCCATTCCTTGTTGAGGAAGGCATTACAAATGATTAATGAAGAAGATGGCATGATCACAGAAAGTGAACACATTCAGCAAACAGTAGGATGGCACGAGAAATGGTTGCCTAGATTTCTATGTATGATATATGTTTGATCGTTGTTCCCGTTGTCTTTTTGTTCCTTATGTTTTCCAGCCTCTATCATCTTAATGCTTCTACTGAAGAAAGAGTTCCTATGGCCCTGCCCATTATCATTACACATGATGACAAATTCCTTGTTCTCCGTGAGTATTTTAGGAGACATAAGAGAGATGCAGAGGAAGATAATGAAGGGATAAATACCTATCTAGGGGAATAACATGTGGTATCATCATGTGCAAAAGGTGGGGGAAAGAGCATCTGATGAGAGTTGTTATGTCTGCTCTCTCATCCCCTGTGCCATGAATACAGTAAGGACTTTCATTTCAAAGGAGGTTTCAGCACACAATGTGAAGTGCCTCAGTCATCTTGCAGCATGTACTACTCGAGGACAGTTCCAAGGAAGTTGGGCGACTTTGAAATGGAGATCAAAATGATCATTCCCAAAACAAGCTGACTATATCAAAACCATATAAATGGAGAAGGATCCTGAATGGATAAGCAAGATGTGTGTGTATCATGCTGCAGGACAGGAGGAGGCACTCATTGAAGAAATGAAGAGAATGAATTGTCCTGATGTGACAGAAATAGCAGGATCGCCTGGATGTTGGGAACTAACACAACTATTGATCTATGAATGCGTGCATACCAAGAAGGGATGAGGAGAAGGAATTATGTCCTGTGCAGCTCATCTGCTGAAAACAGAGTGAATGATGGATGCATAAAGTCATGGGCCAAGCACTCTAAGCTGCTGACATGTGTAGAAGACAAATCAGGCCCAGTCGTTGTAATCCCATTGGTTAATGTGACACTATGCTTTCAAAGATATGGGAAGAACCATGTGGGATATAACAAAGAATGTAAGACCACAATTGACCTCCCCAGAATGGGAGAAGGGACAGCCATCCATATGGATCGATATGGGCTTGTGGATCTGGAGCCTATATGATATTGCCCAAGAATTGGGGCAGAGTGTGTTCCCTGGTGTTCATCCATGTTCCAGCATTGGTGATTCCTCAAAGCGATCTAAACATTGGTGAATTTCAAAAAGTGGATGACAATTTGAGAAAAAGAAGATCACTTGAACTCCTATGGACAAAAAAGAGAGAATTACTTCTCAGCCAAATCAATAACAGCATATGACACCATCCCTGAAGAGCACACGTTTTTCAGTGAGACTGCTATGATAATGGCAACCAGATTTATGCCTAGGATTCAGACAGTAGCAAATGCCAAATGGTTGCAAATCACCAGATGGGAGCTTCTGCAGACAACCAATGCTACCATAAATGGATTCAACAATATTAAGGAAGAGCTGAGGGCCATATAGTTGATGATGCTCCAGAATAGGTATGTTCTTGATCTGATCACAGCGATGGAAGGAGGAGTTTGGACCACAATCGGGCCACTATGTTGCACATTCAAACCTTCTCACGACGGCCAGAATGGGACCTTGACAGAGGCCATAACATTGTTGACAGACCTGCATACAAAGATGGAAGACGAGACAGATGACATTTAAGATGACAGTTGGTTAGCCTCCTTGTTTTCATGGATTCCTCAGTGGTTGGCAAATCTATTCAAGGTTCTTGGAATTATACTGGTGTTAGCGATGTTTGGATTCTGTGAAGTCAGGATGGTGATCGCCTAATGCAAGAAAACATCCAAAAGGTAGTGGGAATGAAAGTCATGATTGAGAGCCAAAAATGAACCAAATGCCAAGGAGCTGACAGATGAGGCTGTCAGAAAATATATAGAGGGTAGCATCGTACCACCTGAGGGAACAAAGTTTCTGTATCCAAAGAATCATAAGAAATATGTGGGATGATGGGTCTTTTGTACCCCGAATGGACAATGTAACTTCATGACCTGGAGTGGAAAGGAACATGTCAAATCAGCAGGCACTGTGAGGGGGGTGATGAAAATATGGATGCCAAAGAAACACTTCTTCAAGAGACAATAGCAAGATGTAGAAAAATTTGAGGAGGTGGTCGAGGATTCGACCAAAGTGGGGAATGTAGAGGAGCAGTGGCATGCCTCTGAAGGAAACCCTGGCCCCCTTCCTCCCATATGTTGGTGACCTGAGATAGTGCTGTGTTTGACGGCAGCAGTTTGTATTTGTATTTGTATTTTATTTATTTGTATAGCGCACCAGGCCTAGGGGCAACCGGGCACATCACTTACTTACAACATAAGAAAAACAGACAGTTGTGCCAATACAGCAGCGTGTGTTCGAAAGAAGATACCCAGTAAGACAACCCTACTCAATGTATCCCCAAAGTGATGACCACCTAAGGGAGGAACTACCTGAAGGAATTTAAAAAAGAGCAAAGAAAGAAGCTAGTGATGTCACAAGAGACATATATGACGTCCCAAGATACTGGCTGAAGAGGATGTCTGGATCCTACAGAAACTAATGATGAAGTAAAGAATCAAGTGAACTTTTAATTTTGAAGAAGAAGATTACATGTGCATGAAGTGCTACAGAGAATTAATCATTCCATTATTTTATAGATGCAGAAACGCAAGGTAGACTAAGTCATCATAGAAGCTGGCTATACGTAGTAAACAGAAATGCAGGCGAAACCGCCATTGTATAGAAGCTGGAAATCGGTATCATGAATTTAGTAAGCCAGGACCCATGAAGAGGGAAGGGGAAAAACTGTGTCGCAGCAAGAATAAGCAGAATCGTGTAGCTGCATGGTGAGGTTGTCTGGCCTGGAGTCAAGCCTGAAGCAGCCAAGACCAACAATCTATTATGGAAAGGAGCAAACATGTGAAGGATGATTCATCCCTTGTTAAGGTGCAAGGAAGGAACACCAAGAGTGTCAAGTTTCATTCATTTAGAGCATTTAAAACCTGCAACATGGACCAAATCGTGGTTTCCTGTCACATGGTTCAAGGGTGAAAATAGATTTCAAACTGGAAGTCACAGAACACATTAGTGAGTGTTCTCACTCCCATGCATTTTAAAGACAAGGATACTTTGCAAGGCCAAGTTCAAAGACAATCTTCATGGCAGAAGGCCAGCGATGTCATTTAGGGGTTGCCAGGGGTCACAACTGTGACCACTGAGGTCTCCCTTGCTACCCCTGTGATCTCCCTTGCTACCCCTAAAAGAAATGTTTTCAAAAGTGTGTCTTTTCTCTTTTCTTCTTAATGCAAGCTCCTGGGCTGTGGCCAGGGCCATGTGGCTCTTTGCTTCTGGAGTGCTGGTGGTCTGGTTGAGGCCTCTTAAAAAAATGAACAGGGGTTCCACAAGTCTAACACTTTCAACAGTGACCCTAAATAAGAAAGTATAGGTATACCAAATAATGTGTCTTTCTGGAATTCTATACAATAATTGCTAGACTCATTAAAGGTTTATTTCAGGCACACTTCAGGAGGTGAGTCATTGTTTTAGTCTGTTCTTAAACACCTCAACTCAGCCTTTCTTCCTTCTGAGGTCAATAAATGAGTACCAACACAGGTTGGGTGATATTGTAACCATATTTTTCGTAATGTACTTAGGAACAATGCTATGTGATGCCACTTCCGGTTTTGTCAAGAGGTGAAAAGTTGTGTTCCATCACTTCCCGCGATATCACTTTGGGGTTTGGTCAAGTGACAATACTTCCTGTGATATCATCAGAGGTCAAGGGTCGTGTGTCATTTCTGCTACCCCTTGCATTTTGGTGAAATGACGTCCCTTTAGAAGGCATGGGCTATGAGAGATGCTGGGCTAATTGGGTGGGAAGGTAGTGTCATGTCCCATCTTCTTGCACCTGGGTCTGGGTTTACAGGCTGCTAAATTAACCGAATGTTCCAGACATGGCACAAGCGTGCCAACCAATTGTAGTAGTCCATATATTGAAAAGCCTTATAGTTTGAAAAACACTAAGAAACTGTGTATCTAATGTTTCTGGATGTGGCATGTTTTAGAGGTAGGCATATGTTGCCTATCTGAGAGTGGACAGCCAATCACTATCCTAGTTCCTATAGAATGTGTACTTAGATATTCCCCTTAGCCAATCCTGGCCCTTGATAGGTTGTTCATTATCGCCACGTAGTATGATGTCACCTCTGATGTATTTTTTATGTAAAAGCTATTGTTTTTGTAAAGATTGCTGAGAACCTGAGCATACGTTTGTTGATGTTCTTTGTAAACTCCTTGTGTTAGATAACTGTTAATAAAACAGTACTTTGTCATCTTCCTGAGTTGGTTCGGTTATTTGGACTTTGAGTTATTCTGTGTGATCCCATCCATTACATGCACATTCCTAAAGGGTCCTAAGTTCAGCACATACATGCCTTTCACTGAATAAGGCCCCTGTATTTGCATAAGTGCACCCCACGCCGAGAAAGCCCCTGCTGCCACGAGTATCGCTACCAGTGCTGCCTTGAACAATATAAGCTATACCAGTTGGGGAAACCATAATAGCCAGACACAGGCTCTCAGAGGGCCTGCACTGGCACTGCACCCTGTGCCATTCTCACTCTTAATGATAGGAGTTGAAGGAATAAGCAGTACCCAGGGATGCAGGCGGCCCGTGTTGTCAGTGTTCCCGAACTCCCTATTCAATACAACACTGTATTCACCTTCCCGAAAACAGGTGAGCTCCACCAGACTCAACTGGCGGCAGGTGTGGCTCGCGCCACACAATAGCATGTCTGTGTAAATCTTGATTCATTAATGATGTGAGGAGGCTCATGTGCAAAATAATAATGTTTTGTATGTAGCACGCATCATGACCTTCAAATAGGTGTCAGTGCTAGCAAATAGGTGCCGGGATAGAGCCCGTGCAAGCAAAGGCACACATGAAGCCAGGCTTTATGTGTGACGCTGCACCAACGGCCAGGCCCTGCCAGGTTTCTGTCTCAAGACTGAGTTCTGACAGGGGCGCCGGGCACGAGCATGGTCACCCCTGCTCTCCAAAGACACTGCAGCCTATGCCATGACCTGGAAGCATTGACACACAAAAAATCAGCCAGTTGGGCACATTAGCACATCACTTATCACTGCGTAAGGATTCTAGTGTGAAAATGGTAGGGTTTCCCAAATTCGAGTTCCTCCCAAGAAAAGAGGTTTCCTTTTGTTTTCTTTTAATGACAGTGATTTGGAAAAAAATATATATGGTATCCCGTTTTGGTGGAAGGATCTATCTCTGCAACAGGAACAGTTGTGCTTTGACCTGTTTTACTGCCATGGGACATTGTAGCCTGTTGTTTACCAGCATAACCCTGCAGCAGGCACTTTATTGCTGTGAGCTATCTAATAGTGGAGCCTTCATCGATCTATTTTGATGTGATAACACGTTTTTATTAGACTGTTTTTATTTTGGTCGTTTTCTTGTATTGTGATAGATCCTTTTTAACACACTCGTTCCTGATACATTGGATTGTTCATACAGGGTACAAAGCCCGAGTCAATGTAGCTGCGGATGTATGTGCTTAGGACTACACCCCTTTTAAGGCTCATCGTTAACTGTCATTCTTAGGCCGCACCAGATCATTCTTAGGACCTGCCCCAAAACATTGTTTTGTGAAGCCTTACGGCCCCATTAAAAGCACTTAATTAAAGTCTGTTTGTACCCATGAAAGATGGCAGATTGCACCAGTTGGCTGCCATAATGAATGACTCCATCCTCCACAGGGAGGTGAGGGGAGCGGTGCCGGGACAAGGGACACAATCATCCATTCAGAGCTAAGTAAGGGGCCTGGCAGAAGAGAACGCAAGATGGGGAAAGATAAGGAAAAGGTTCTGGGCTAACAGAAAACGAATGGAAAATGTCTCCCAGCAAATTCTGAAACAGATTTAATATAATTGGATTGGCAACACTGACTGGAGACCCAGCAGCGTCGCAACTCACATTAAAGAATAACAGTGGCAGAAAACGCCCAACCAAAACCACTGCAAAGATTCGCATATGAAAGGTAGCGCTTAAACTGGGGCAGACATTGTTATCATGTTGTATACAATAGACCAACATAATGTCCAATACGATCGAATAGAGTTTTTTTTTTCTTTTTTCCACTGTACATGAGTAAAGGAATACACCTGCGCCATTAATTTAATGTGAATCAGCACACGTTCACGCCTCCCCGCACTGCCCCACCCCGATATCCCAATGGGGAATACAGCGATTGGAAGCTCTGGTTTAGCAGTTTTCCAAGGTCTTTGAAGAGAAAGCCGCCCGAGGAGGGGGCTCTGGGATTTCACGGCCGCTTCCGAAGGCAGGAACCCTGACATTTCTACATTTTTTTTTCACCAGCTTTGTAAATGATTCATGGCGAACCTGTAAAATCGCTCTCCCCTTTCAATTTATTTATGAGAGCGGAAAGTTTCCGCCACAATAGTGTACCTAGGCCACAGCGGGTTTGAACCAGCCCTGTGTGTGAGGCCGTTGGTACACTGGAAGGCTGTTCTTTAGTGAGCTCCCCAGGGCCCGAGAAAAGGTTAAGCTGAGTGTGGTAGGAAACGCGGGGAGAGCCGGAGAGAGGCTCGCGGGCAAGGCGGAGAGAGGCAAACACTTCCAGCATTGTGTTCCTTCTGGTGCCTTCCCGGGAAGGGTAGGGCGTGTGGCCTCCCAGCAGTGCCAGCTTGTTGGCAGGAAATATTGAGTAGCTGTTTGGTGGCTTCTGCTCGCCACTTAAGTGCCTCATAGCCCAGGATGACCTTTGTGGAATACTCTGGCAGGTAAAATGGCAGCCAGTGGTAACGGTTAATAAAACGTACCATGGAATGCAATACGTAATGTGTCTCGTAAACAAGGCCAGAAAAATGTGTATTACAAAACAGGACTTGTATGCTTGATGTATTTCTCCATTTGGCAGAGTAAATTGGGAAGAAACCGTTCAGGAGGCCACAATTACTCATGACATCATGGCGGCTGTCTGAACAGGAAAGCGAAAGTCCAGGTTAAAGGCGTGTGTCCAAACAGTGTACTTGTTTGGGGAATGTTTCAGCCACCTTGATGCCATTGGCTGGCACCTGAAATGAATTTAGCACAATGGGATTACGGAGAACTTTGAAGGCTGTTCTCTAAATAAATTATGCCTGAGCTTTGGGGAAGGTTTGTTGGACCAGTAGTCACCACACAGGCCGAATTGTAAATCTGTCAAGTGATAGTTCCATTACAGAATGATTATCTACAAGCACTGGTGGAACAGCAAATAGCTATTAAAGTAATGATGTGACTAATAGCAAGTGCTGTGACAGACACATGACAAACTAGAGACCCGGGCTTGGTATCCACGTATCCCAACAACTTTGAAATGCGACTGTACAGAGTTTTTAGAAGACACTTTGCCACTACTCCACTTACTAACTAGTGTACATTTGTTATTTTGTCTTGTTATGGGTATACACCGAATAAAGGATATACCTACAGGACAAAGAATGAAATGAACACTCTCTTACAAGACCCTGATGAAGGCCATGCGCAAAATAAGTGTTGAACCATGTTGGGTATAGTTTTAGGATCATGAAAATAAAATGTTTAAAGACCTTTTAAAAAAAAACGAAATTGGGCAAGATTATGCACCCTCATAAACAATACATTCAATGTAAATTGGAACAAAGAATGGAATTTGTAAATATTGCTTTACGTTTTGTATCAATGTACTTTATGCTTGTATGTTTTAGGATCAATGCAATCTGACGAGAAAGTATTAGTAATATGGGAAAACTCACTTTATTGAGTGATTAAGAGATGTTGTGTGTCTTTTGTTGCTGTTGGAATCAGCCATGTTCACTATACTTTGTACCTTTTCTCCCGAGAAAGTGATGACTCTCTCACAAATGCACAGCTTTGAGTGGAACATTGTAGGATTCTATTGAAGATGAGGAAAAATAAGATATCGTCAAACGATTTTTGCTCAACATGTTACTGTAACAATTTAGATATTGTCAGGTTGGTTTACTATGGGATCTGTTCAGGCTTCAAGACATATCTGTAAAAAGCAGTATCATTTCATTTTGTGTCTGTATTTCTTTACGCTTGACTGTCATGACACCACCTAAAGTCGCACCACCATCACTTCACCCACACAGGTCGAGTATTTTTTTCTCAATTTCCTGCACTGGTTTAAATCTTATTTTTCAAACAAAAACTTACAGTGAGGCAGCATGAATCACAATCTTCCATCCTTCTGTTTATGCTTTGGTTCAATACATGGAAAGCACACCAAATAGTGTCATCTTGTGTTAAGGGCTGTGGTCAGATTGCTTGAATGCATTTTTGTTTACAAAATGTAATAAAACAAAAACATTTAACAAAATAATGTGTTAAAAAATCAGGGGACCACCATTAGCTCTGTAAACATCAGCATTACATGTTGCCATTGCAGTGTGTGTGTGTGTGTGTGTGTGTATGAGCACTTTCTGGTTTGAGAAAAACACAAATATTCTAGCTCGTGCATAATAATTACTTGTTTTTCATCCAGTGATTACTGTGGCAAATGTCACCCATTTGTCACACTTTAAATGATAGGCATTACGTCTCCTCTATTTAACTATTCATAATGTATGTAGATGGTCAGATGAAAGGCAAAGTCAGCTTTACTGGGATTTACACATGTGCACACCCAAAACTGCAGGAAGTTATCTCACTGAGCTACCTGACAGTCTAAGCTATGCGGATGTATACGGCCCTGTAAGTCCAAAGGAAACTCTTGAACACACGCCAACCTTCATTATGCCTATAGACATGTTGCCTTCATTCGAATAGTCTCATCTTCTATGCAAGTCTGATGCCCCATGCCAGAAACAGTGTCCTGCATACTGCATTCAGTATGTCCCCTTTATTAATGAATTGTCACAGTAGCATAGGAAAGAGGACAATTACGTCCTTCGAAATGCCGAATATATATATGTGCCCAGGTGATTTAGCCCAAAACAACATATATATTTTGATTTCATGAAAAAAGAAATCACGCAGAGAGACTACTATTGAAATTCAAGTAAATTAGGCTATGTTGCAATACACGGCAGCATTTCATTTGAGGCAATAGCAATGCCGCTGGCTAGCTGGAGGACACAGTTGACAGCACCGCAGAGCGTTCTAGGGGGGTCTGATGGACAATGTGCACGCCCTACCCGCACACGTTTTGCATCAGTCTTTGTTCGGGGGGGGGGGTTGGAGGGGTAGTTGTTCCAAGAACGTTGATGACTTCACCTGCCTAAAATATGCCTAAAATATGTCCTGTATCCCCTCATCGTGGCCTCTCCCTTCTCCCCTCTTCCTAGGGACGTACAAGGTTTCTGTTCCCCTTAATCAAATGAAGCAATACCACAAATACACAGAGCTGTCGCACCCCTTCTCGTGGGCAGAATATGAGTAAGGCGACAAGGGCGTGGAGCTGTCATGATGGGGTAATCATGCATAACATGGCCATTACTTGGCAGCCAGCCAACATTATTGGGAGATACGAAAGACACCCCTTAGCAACTTCAGGTCTCAAGAAACAATAATTGACCATTTCAGTTATCAAAATCATCCTTATTATTTATAGACCAGAACAAAAAGCGGCCCATTGTTATTAAACCGAGCTCACTGTGCTGAGTATTGACGTGCCCCCTCCTGTACATCCCGGCCCCAGAAATGGAATCTTATAATGATCAGCAAGTGGAGCTGGAGCCACCAATGTGCCAGCTGTGTTAATATTGGGCAAAGGAACGGCAAGTGCCTTGGCCTAGGAGTAGACTCCCAATTCGTCTGTGAGAGCCATTCCACCCCAGGGCTTATGGGTGACCTTGGTTTTCTTGGGAAGTCTTGGGAATCTCGAAATAAAGCGGATGGGCACCTTTTTCCCCCACACCAACTCTAGAATGATGACTAATTTTGGTCAAATGCCCTGCTTGTAGACAAACGTCCTGCAATGTGGACTGTTTCCGCTGCCTTTACAAATAAATCAAAAACCTGCAAGCCCCTTCAGCCAGCCTCCAAGTGCTGAACTGCACCTCATATGGTACGATGTTGTCCCATCAGCAGTATATTTTCCGATGAGATTTTTGATGAAAACATTTTCAAATAAAAACTCATCAAATAATGTAGGGGTTTGTGGGTAAGGGAATATAAGTGGTGGGTGGCTCACAAATAGGGTGTACATAATAGGAGAAGGGGGCTTTGGGGAACCACTCCCAAATATAAACAAGTTTAATGATTCTTTTCTCCAAAAATACATTTCAAAACTTATCAAAAGAATAACTGGTGATGTAACAACACAGAACCTCTGACACAGAGTAGGGAGGGTATATTCCCTGGTCCTGGAGGGGCGATGAAAACCTCCAGAGTGTCAAAGCCTGGGTCACTGACAGCTCCAGAATGAGGGGAACCACATCCTTCAGGGCCAATGTGCGGCTTTCAGCATTATCTCTGTCTGCTCTGATGCAACCTTTTCTGGCACTCTGTGGATCAGATGGAATGGCAGAAAGGCAGACAAGAGTGTCTTTAGCTCTCTGATGTTGACAGCATCCCATCCCCAGGCCTCAGCATCCAGGTATTGGAAACATAAAAGAAACACCATCCTATTGTCCTTGCTGATAAACAATTCCATAACAGGAGTAACAAACCTGCTGAAAATCTGTTGGAATGCAGTGGATGAAAGACACGGGTTAAAAGATGATAGCATTGTCCTGCTCAATCTGTCCACGACTGCGTTTAGTAAACCCCTAGTGTTAACCAATGTTAAAGACAGTAGAATCAATTCCTCCCATGTCAATATCTTGACTGTCACCAGAGGTAGGGCTCTATTCTTTAGTGCTCCATGGCAACTTGCATAAGGTTTGGAAATCGTATTATCTATTCGCACCCAAAACTGCATGTCATTATATTGTCTGAGAGAAGATTTTACGGAGTTAAGACGATGGTCGTCGTTTTTTTTTCCAATTCAATAAATTGTCCTCCATTAAGGGAAGTTGAAGTTCATCCACCTTGATCACCATTGAAGCCGATTGTTCCATCAACATAGGTTTCTTTGATTTCCAGGTTGCAGCCACCACCACCACGGTTACCTGATCTCCTGTGTGATAGGCACATGCACTTGTGTTTTGCACTGTGTGGAGATCAGTATGATAGAACTTGGTTGACAAGATTTTTCAAATTAAATCTTGCTCATGGGGCCTGTAATATGGTCGCTCCCATACCCTCATGGATTATCAGCTGAACCTTTGCTGTGTCCTGTTTTTGGGTCAGCATGTGCTGTAACCTTAATAGTAGCACTCAATAATTCATTATCGATACCCTCAACAAAGAAAAAATCCCAGAAACTTGAGAGGTTTTTCTGAAAGAGGATTGGGGTAAAAAATGCATGTTGCAAGCTACTAGCCAGCCTTGAAAAGTCTCTTGCCATGTCAATTCTATACATACACACAGCACACCATTTCATACTCACCAAAAACCAATCATCACTAGTCAATGACTGGTGGCGAGTGCACATTTTGTGCCCTGACGGGGATTGATACCTTTTGCCCCACACCACTCCTGCAAGGAAACCTGTGGTGAGCATATTCCCTGCTATTTGTACCACTTCTACAGATACCCTAAACCCCATCTAAGCACTGCTGCTCAACCTCCAAGCCATGACCTGCAGCTCATGGAGTGTCGGAGGCGGTATTCCTTGGCTTTGAATATGGAAAGAAACCTTAGAATGTGAGAACCTATGTCATAGACATCTCCAGAAGGAGAGGAAGCCACGTCCTTCTGGGTCGGTGTAGGGCTATCAGTGTGATCTCTACCTGGTCCGGATAAACATTGATCAGTCCTTTGGGGAAATGAGGAATCAGCAGAAAGGCATACAAGATTGTATTTGGTCTTCTGAGTTCATAGCATCCTATCCCCAGTATTGAGTATTATGCGACTGTGGAAAGAAAAGAGGTACCATCACATTTTCCCTACTGGCAAACAAGTTCCAAGCTAGAGTTCGGAGCTTGTTCAGTTGATTCTGTACTGTCCATGTGAATTTCATCTGCCACTAGAGAAACATTTCTGCTCTTTGTGCCCCCCTGTTGTTTCACATAAGCTTTGGCAATTATATTCTCCAATTGCAGCAAAACATCCTTCCCCCATATTGTCTGAAACAAGGTTTTCGGTGCTTGACGAATAGCTGTGAATTCTTTCCATGTTGTTAAATAGTTGAGTAACTGTGGCCATCAAACTTGTGCACGTTGATTCAGGAGAGTCGCACCCCTCTTGAGCGGAATGGAGTCCATTGTAATAAACACGGGCGCCAGTGGGTCCATTCACACCCATTACTCCGATTTCTAGCATGCAGCCATCACTTTAGCCATTACCTGAACTCCTATGTCAATGGGATAGGAATTCCATGTTTTACACTGTGGCGACCAGTGTGAGAACATGTTTAAGCAGGTTTTTCAAATCTTTCCCATGAGAGCAGTAATATGGCTGCTTCCAATTCCCCCGGTATCTTGAACGAAGCCTTTGCCGTGCCCTGTTTTTTGGCCAGCAAGTCCTGTAACCTTAATTCTAGCGATCAACACCCCTTTAGGAAATCCTCCAAAAATGCCCCTCTTCTCACACCACCCCTGGAAAGAGTACCAGTGATAAGCATATGCCCTATTTGTCAGTGGCCATATTGACATTTGTGCTACTTCAACTTCAATGGATAGGAAAATCCCATCCAAGCCAAGAACTGCAGCTGATCCAAAGTTAGAGTTTATATCACTTTGTCTTTGCGGGAGGAAGACATTGCAAAATTGTCAGAGCGTCTGTCTCTGACAACCCCTTCTGGGCCGGTGTCAGGTGATCAGTAGGGTCTCTGGCTGCTCTGAAGTAACCTTTCTCAGCACTCTGCGGTCAGAAGGAAAAGCAGGAAGACTTGCAATAGTGTCTTTGCCCACCTGATGTGGAGAACCTCCCAACCCCAGGCTCGAGTCTCCTGGGTTTTGTAAACGGAAAAGAGTTGCAGTCACATATTCCCTGCTGGTAAATAAGTCAGCTGGCGTACCAAACGTCCTGCAAATAAGTTGGAATCCATTGGATGACAGAGACAGGTTCAGAGATGTTAGGAAGTTCTTGCAAAAGGTGTCTGTCACTGAGCATAGCTGACCTTTTACACAAACCACATTTAGAGACGGTTTGGGGTTGAAAGACCGAGTTAAAAATGTGAGAGGGAGAAAAGACAGAAGATAATTTTTTCGAAATAACCTTCGTTCTTTTCTCCCCTGAGCATTTCTGACTTGTCCAAATCCCCGCCCACACCCCCACCCACACCCCCAACACAATCACACCCCCACCCCTCTACTTACCTTGCTTCCGACTTTATGGTCACTGCAATGCTTGTTCCCTTTCACTTCTGTGATCAGGAACTGGTGCCGCAGGGTCTTTTCCTTTTTTTTTTGGGACTGCAGGACAGCTGCGGAGACACCCCTGTAACCTCTGCTCACAGTATACTGAGCAGGGCTTTCGGGGGAGACCCCTGCAGCCCCCGCAGTCCATTTACCTCTTTTAAAAAAAAAACGTGAACTTTTCGAAAGTAGAACATTTGGTAGTACCTTATTTAGGACTTTTGGGTGGGTGGGTCATTTATTTTAGGTCTTTTTGGACAAAACCTTATTGACAGTAGATTCAATTATGCCCATGTAACTATATCTCCTCCACCAACAGAGATAAGGCTTTGACCTCTATCTCCGTATCAATTCACATACGTCCTGGCAGTCGTATTGTCCATTGGCACCAATATGTCTGGACTCTGTACTGTCTGGGAGAAGAATTTCAGTGCTTGGAGAGTTGTTGTCAGTTCTGGGCCCTTCAATCTTGTGCCTATTATTTCAGCAGAGTTGCTCCCCACTCATGATGACTGGCATCTGTGGTGATCACCATTGGAGCAGTTTGTTCCTTCAACATCCCTTTCTCCAGATTCCTAGGTTTCATCCATCACTTCAGCGTTTCCATGATATTGTGAGTCACTGGGATATATGATCTGACCTTGCACTGTGTGCAGACCTGCACAACAGATCAAAGTTTACTAGATGTTTCAAATGAAGCCTTGCCCATATGACCAGAAATATGGTTGCAACCATATTCTCTTGGATCTTCAAACAATACTTTTTGTGTCCTTGTGTTGGGCCAGCAAGTCGTGTAACCTGTATCCAAGATTGTCTGCTTTTTTTCTGTACGAAACACAATCTCCCTATCCACCGATAATCTGGCCTCTAAACATTCTAGGTTCTGCTCCTGACACAGCTGTGATTTGGGAAAAATTCACCAGAAACCCTAGTGGATTAAGAACCTAACACACTCAGTGAGTGTGGCCCGTTACACAGTCATTGGTATGGTCCATGAACAACACATTATTCACGTGTGGGTGTATGCATATGCATTACTTGTACAGGAATTTATCACTGAGGCCAATAGTTGTGTAAAAGTTCTCCTTACTGACTTGATGCCAATTGCCAATGCTGTGTATTGCAGAAGTTTGCTGAGAGTGGTGAACCAGACATACCACTGGTGAGCTGGTAAGAATTTGCTGACATTCATCTTGTAAATCTTGCAGCTTCAAATACATTCCTCTTTGAAGCATTAGTCATATTCTAAAAAGGCCCTACATTGTATACGGTGTGGAAGGCATCCAAACATTCAAATTCTTCAGATTCAGGGCACGTTTGTAGCCCCTGGATTCTTTTGTTTTGGAACAAAGATGACATGAGAATAAAATCCATTCCTACATGTTTTGGAACAACTCGAATATTTTCTCTTTTTAGCAACAGTTCTTCTATTATGCGTTCCAGGAAAACTATCTTTGCCGGATCCCTTGAAGTGTGAGTCTTGCTCATCTTTGTATTAACAAGCACTGCAGAGAATTTTGTGACATAACCGTTCTTGACTATATTTAGTGTTCATGTATTTTGAATCATGATTTCCCAAACATGAGCAAAGGTTTGCCAGCAACCTGTTGCTGGCAAACCTTTGTCACCTGAATGGTGTGGACTGCTTTTTTGCTGTGACCAATGGCTGGACAGTCTAGGGTTTACTCCTCTGAAGCCTGCTTTCCCCTTTGGAAACTCATTTGACTTTCTGAATGGTCCGTTCTTATCCGAGTAGGTCTTGCATATTGCTTCCTTCTCGTACTAGTTCCTTGTTAAAGATGAGAATATCTACAGTCCTCATTTTAATTCTTAAACATTGCATCTATCTCCTCGACAAAGAGAATGCTTCAAAGGAATGGCTTATTATTATTATTATTATTATTATTATTATTATTATTATTATTATTATTATTATTATTATTATTGCTGTTGTTGTTATTATTGTATATTGAGCGTGGACCTAGCTTTGAGAAGTAACAGATCGCTATACAGGGGTAATAGTAGAGTACAGATACATAACGAAGCTCTTTTCAGAGGTAACAACAGAACAGATATACAGCGGGAGTAGGATACAGAGGGGTACAGAGAAGGGGTAGAGATGTACAGGCTGGTGGGGCGGAAAGGGGCGGACAGCATCTAGTGGGTCAGATGGTGCAGCAGCAACGTGATGGCCGAGATGTGGAGTAGGAGAGACTGCTTGAGGAGGTGGGTCTTGAGTTATTTTCCGTATTGTAGGATCCTGGGGGCGAGTCTCATGCTGATGGGAGGAAGTTTGATAGTCTTTGGGCATAGGCAGAGAAGGCTTGTTTCTGGTTCTTTCCTTTTTGCAGAGGCAGATTTCAAGTCTGCACGTGTCCTGGTTTCAGGTGGTGCACTGTCCACCAAAGAAGCTGAGTTTCTCAGCGAAGTATCTGGGTGACTTGAGGGAGACTGCCTTATAGATGATGCAGCAAGACATGAAGGTGATTAGTGCATGCAGTGGGAGCCAGTGAAGGTCAATGAGGGACAGGGTGCTGTTGTATCTGCGTAGACACTTGATGAGGCGTGCAGCCCCATGTAGAACACTTATCAAAGGTACAAGGTAGGACGACGGGAGGCCTTAGAGGAGGGCATTGCTCCAATCCAGATGAAATAAGATCAGTGCTTGAATGATGGACCTAAAGCAGTCTAGAGGGAGGAATGGCTTGACATTCCACAGGAGGGAGACCTGATACCAAGCTTTCTGAGTTGTCTTAGATGTGTGTGTCTTGAAGAAGAGGTGTTTGTCGATGTGGAACCTGAGGGCCTTGGCACATGATGTGAGCTTGTGTGTGAAGCCCTCAGAGTTCATGATTGATAGTCAGGTCTGTATGTCTGGGTGTTCGGTGTTGTTGGTGAGGAGTAGGAATTCGGTCTTGGAGGGGTTGAGCTTCAAATATACACTGGACATCCAAGACTGGATCAGCAAGAGGCAGATTTTGAGCCGTGGATGTCTATGATTGAGTATGTAACAAAACATGTTTTTGGTTAGCATCCAACCAGTCAATAGATGTAATTGTGCTCCCCAGAAACACTGTTGACATGACTGTGTTTATCGCTGCATCATACATCAGCTTCATCTGTTGCTCGATATTAAACAGGGCATCACATTATTCCGCTCCATGTGCATTTCGGTGTGCAAACTTTGAAGATCTTTTAGCAACACATGTGTCATGTAGACCTTGTAT
This sequence comes from Ambystoma mexicanum, assembly GCF_040938575.1. Classification (NCBI taxonomy): domain Eukaryota; kingdom Metazoa; phylum Chordata; class Amphibia; order Caudata; family Ambystomatidae; genus Ambystoma; species Ambystoma mexicanum. Next base: position 277,894,527 of record NC_090929.1, on the reverse strand, counting down.
ATTCCTAATTCTCAGTACAAGGTCAAAATTAAAATTGTCTTTTACATAAATTAAGTCCAATCCAAAGTACTTTCCATGGCATCTTGCGGTGGTATACCTTCAGCTGCATGGCTGCTTTTCAGTTGCAGTGATGATCATTGAGTCCATCTGAGCATGCTCTGCTATTGCTAATTCTGTGGATATTTGTTTGGATATTAATTTAGGGACCACACTTTGTTCAGGTTCTTGTCACTAGCATTTTCATTATTGCTTTTGGTTTCACTAGAAGCAAGGAGCTACCCAAAATGTCATAGCAACTAAGGAAGACCCCTTCCTCTTCATGGCACGCATCTGTGGCAGTGTGATGAATCCTGCGGACTCATCACAGGGATCCTGCCCAAAGTCTCCTCTCAGGTGGCCAGGGAAAGGCAGGCACATTCTGATACTAACCCTTGGGGAGGTATTAGCCCATAGGATCATCTGGGAGGAGAAAGGCCCCAGGGGAATGGGAGGACTCTGTTGGATGAGCTGCAGTATTTGTCGTCCTCTAAGGAGGAAATATCAGTGATACCAAAATAGGTAATGAATTGCTGTCAAAAAGAATTGATCATTTCCCATGGTGGCGATTTTAATGTGGGTGAAAACAACCATAACCACTTATGCATTGAGAGGAATTTAACCCCTTTTTAAATTATAGACATGCATGCAGGGGAAAGCTCTCATAGCTTCCAGAGGAATAGTAAAGATGAGGCTTTAAATAGAAAAAGTTAAACCTAGAAAATCCTCATTCCTCTGTAAAGTCACATTCTTAATTGAATCATTATGATATCCCTTTGGGAAATATAATTAAGGAAAGGACTGAAAGTGATATTAATATTCCTCTTAGGAAAATTGACTTTTATTATGTGGACTCCAAGTCCCACATTTCCCAAGGTGCTGGGATAGGGAAGAGGACTGCAGAGGTGCAAGAATGCAAATTGCAGCCTATTAGTGGTAATGACCCACACCCGAGGAAGACTGGGAGGCATACAAAGCCCCCTACGGTGCAGGCCATGGAGAAGAGCACTGGTAGAAGGTGGAATAGTTGTCATACCGTGACAGGGCAGCAGAAGCAGAGCAGAGACGCTGGGGCATTGAGTGGATGTCAGTCCTGAGAAGGTCTTGTTGTCTCAGACCATGAATGCAGAGGTTATGCAGCAGGAAGCATTGGAATTGACCGCTTGCCCATGAGGACCGTAGCTGCAGATATTTTGCAACAGAAAGCGCAGAATTTGAAAGCTTTCCCCAACGTCAGCTGGGCTCTGGTGAACTGTGGGAGCAAGGACAGCTCCTTGATTGACTGGCGCAGGTCGCAGGAATCTGTGAAGCAGAGGATTCCAGGCAGCCAAGGAAAGCAGCAGCAGCAGAGGACCTGGAAGCAAAGAAACGAAACAGACACACACGCCAAACCCGGGGAGTTCACGAAGGGAGTGTGACCCTGGAGTACTCCATAACCGCTCGCTTGCCAAGTCTGGGTAACTAAACCTTAGAAGTAATACAAGCTGAGTGAGATTCAAAAGGAAAACATGTTTTTGAATACGGAATGGACCAAAAGCAGAAAAAAACATTATTTTGTAAATCAAGATGACTTTAAAAAGAGCATGTGGAATAAGAATATAATAACCAGACCAGAAAGGTGTGATTGTATGCATGTTGGTTAGATTAGAGGCCAACAACAAATGCGGGAAATAAGGCGAGATACCAATGTGTTGTATTGTGCTGTGCTCAAAAACGTTGCCCTTTTCCCCCTTCTAGGAAAGTCAAATCCTGGTGTTTTCACACCCTCTGTGGCAAAGCCCTTGCAGGACAAGGCTGCAGTATTTAGCAACGCAAGTGCACAGGAGATGCTGCCCAATTATGCGTAGCATGCTTTGCTACGTCCACGCTTTGTGCCTATAAGAACCGAGGTACGGACACTCTGCGGCAAAGCCGTTGTAGGACAAAGCCGCGTTGTTGAGTGACACAGGTGTTTGGCAGTGATGGGGTAGCGACGCAGACTGTGAGCAGGGACAACCTTGCCCTCCTGTCTGTGGCTGCATGGTAAAAAGGTTTGGAGAGTGTTAGCTTTGTTTCACTCCAAGCAGCCCCCCTGACCTCCCTGCTCCTTCCCGCTCTTACATATGTGTTGCTCCCCCTGAAACCAATCCTCCCACCCCCACATACTTGCATATCCTCTCTTCATGCGATCCCTTCAACTCAGGCCGTGTGCGTTCCCGCGCATCTTCATGCCATGTGTGCTCCCTGCTTCCCTAGCTGAATGCGCTCCCTTGCATTGTAGGTCCCCTCATCCTGTTGCGTGCGTGCTCTACCTCACAACTTGGCCGCATGTGCTCCCTTGCTTCTATAGCCACGTGCCCTCCCTCACATCGTAGGTCCCGGCATCCTGTACCATTCCCCCACTCCTGCATTTCCCTTCCTTCCTCTTGCATCTCAGCCCTTCCCTCTTCGATCTATTGTGTACTATTCTGACACTGGCTCATGCTCCACTGTTTTTCTGGCATTGCTTTGCATTGCCTGCATTCTCCTTCTAGGTTCCTGTTATGTTCGGTGCCTTGTTGACTGTATTGACTTTGTGTTCACTCTCTACGGTTCTTGGTATTGTGTTGCTATCTACAATTTGGTGCATCACATTGTATTTGCCTGAATTCTTTACTTCCAAGTTCTTCTTTGTTGCTCCCTGGTTTGCTGCCGGAATCCTCTTTGCTGGACTGTTTCGAGGTGCTCGTCGACAAGAGGAATCACTACGTTCCACGAAACGCGGCTTGCTGGACTGCTGCTGTGACGTGGTGCCTTGCACGCCCACAAGTAATTGCACGGGACATGTGTTTAGATTCTGTGTGGTGTTGTGTTGCACGGGGCCCCCCCATCCTGGGTGGTGTTGTGTTGTGCTGGGATATGGTTGGGAGATAGTGAGTTTGTCTCGCTCCCTTCTTCCTCATATTTGAAAAGGCTCCTTCTCCTCTGTTTCAGGTGTTCTCATTGGTCTCTCCCAGCCCACGCCCACCAATGAGTTCCCGCAGTCCATCTCTTCCGAGTGCACGCGCATCCGCGCGCGCGAATTGTGGAAGTGCATTCGTAAGTGCACCGACTGTTGGACTGTTTGACGGGACACGGGCTGTGCTGGTTAGGGGTGATTCATAGTGATTCGATATACAGTATTGTTTCGACGTGTGAGTTAGAAGGTTAGAAAGTCTCTTCTACCTTGGCTACACGAGAGTATAGGAAACTTAAAAATATGGTTAATGGCCTACGCAGTGGGCGGAAACTTCATGACACCCTACCTGAATTTAGTAATGACTCAGGTAACACTATTAATGAGTCTATTAAGGGGGTTTCTCTATCTGCCACTGCCAATATGGGGTTATCTATGACTGATGTCTCTCCCCTGCGCAACTCATGTTCCAGAGTCATGTCAAAGATGCTTTTGTTAGAGAATGCCCCCATTATCCAGCATTCGATTGGGGTTGGTGATATGGGACCGACTGACTCTGTAGAGAGTGTGGCTACCTTTAAAATTAATGACCTTAATGACTGTGAGGAGATATTGTATAATCAATCTCCCTCGACGACTTCAAAGTCCCTTATTAACATGTGCGTACCGGCTCTTGCTGGAGGAACTTCAAGTAATATCAAATTAGCGGATGTCTCTATAATACCACCTGGCATTGAAGCTGCATTGGGGAATCGTATGAGGTTCTCCAAGGCTCCCTCCACCCCCGTTACTTACTCAAGATTTGGCATAGAAAATGTCCATCTGTTTAACAACGTAGATGGCTCATCCCAAAGTATGAGTGGGACAGCTATTATGTGCCCTAACAAATTGATGGGAAGGGACTATAATAAAGTCAAATCTAGTTCCCCCACTGACACAAAAATTAATATTGACCCTATAGATGAACTCTCTTTGTCGGAACATGAAATTGCAATGTTCTCTGCATCACAGAATCCTGATGTTAGACACCTTGGCACTCACAATGTAATTGAGCAACAGAAATCATATAATAAGTCTATGGCCACTGATTTTCCGGTAATGACTAGACTATTAAATTTGTTAGATAAGGGACATGAACAAACTCATGGTGAAATAGGTATTCTAAAAGGTGTTTTAGTCGATGTTTTGTCAAAGATTAGCAGGATAGAAGGTTTTCTATTTGCCTGCGATGCGGGTGTAATGGGTAAGGACATAAAGAAGGTGGTTCACTCGACTGCTAATCAAATGACCCTGCCAGATCTGAAATTAGAGGCAATCCAACCTCGTTTTGAGGGCATACACCAGGCCTCGCAAACCTTGGCAGATCCAAGGATGGCAGGGGAGAGTAAACCTTCCTTTGCCGCCATTACAGCTGTCCCCAAAATTGATCCTAAAGTTGTGATTGAACCAATGATTCAGAAGCTGTCTCTCGCCATCTCAGCCAATGTGCTGCCTATACAGCAACTGACGAATCGTTTCAGTGACCTCCCGTGTGATTTGCCTCCTGCAGATCGCATTCTTCGAGAAATGGGGGGAACGGAGGAGGGGCAACACATTGAAGGGAGTGAATTTACTAGTAACCTGTCTGACCTCACCAATCTAATAGACCTTGATGATGAAATATATCCCAAAGGGCCCTCTATGACCATTTTACCCTCTCCCATTGATTCCCAAGTTCCGATTGGCGGTGTCATGACTAGGAAGCAGAGAAAAATGGCTGCAAGAGCCCAAAAAAGGAAATTCCATCAAGAAAAAAATATTAAAGCGGCCAACAAAAAAATAAAAAACGACTTCTTGAAAGCAAATGCCCTAAATGAGGCGAATAAGAAGCTGTGCTTTCCCATGATACCTGAAGATCAGGTCATTGACTTGGAGCAACTTAATCCAGAATCCAGGGAATTATTGAATTTACCTGAGTCTTGTGACTCTACCGGTTTGAAGCCTACGGGATTGCGTGCTCATAACAGCGAAATGCATGCCAATCTGAAACCGGGTATCCTAGGTGATATAATAGAAGCTGTACAACAAGATACAAATTTGGAACTTGCTAATCTTAAGCAATCGAATCTGTTGAATTTCTTCCCTAACATGAAAATCAAGAAAGCCTCGCACATAATGAAGGGAGGAAGCGGTCCTAGACCGTTGAAAGAGCATAGAAAACTAGCTCAAAAACAAGTAACTAAGATTGACACTAAAGAACCTCAAGGAGGTCCCCGGGCTCCTTCGCATGTGAGTGGCTTAATTGACCCCACGACTCTTGAGAACCATGGTGGTGAAATCATTGGGGCTGAAGTACCCTTTGATATACTCCCAGACGAGGCGGACTTACAGCTTTCTCCAGAGATGCCATCTATCATGGGTTGGGAATCTAATGAAACACCAAATGGGAAAATGCGCCTAAATCGATCTGCTATCCTGAAAGCTTTCCAGGATATACCAGCATTGAGAACTATCAGATCTGACGATATTGATTGGGTCAGACTTTCTTCCAATAACAATAATAGGATGATCTGTGGTTATCACTCGCATATCATCATGAGGATGATTTGGGCTCAAAGAACCGATTTTGAACTGATAGGTTTAACCCCATTTATATTTCAAAACGAAGATCTAGCGAAATCCTTTGTTGAAAAAACAGTCGCTAAGCAGACAACGCAAATGGGGTTCAATGAGGGAGCTTTCCCAGGCCCATTGAACGAGGAACTCTTTAAGCAATTTATGACCTTAGCGATGGCTTGCTCTGGTATTAAGTCAACTGAGCCTCCACCCCAGATTTCGTCTTTTCAGAACATGGCTAATAAATAGAATAAGGGGAGGGGACTGACATTAATGTCCTGGAATGCCTGCGGCCTGAAAAATTTCAGGCTCTGGGCATCTCGAGTGGAACCTGAAGCTCGCCCTGAGATCATTTTGATTCAAGAATTCATGAATTTGTCCCATTTTGATATCCCAGGGTATTGTACCCACGTCCAACCCGCCATTAAAGGTTCACTAGGACGTCCATCTGGTGGCCTTGCGGTCCTCATTGATAAGGCCTGTAGAATTTCTTCTGAATTGGTCTTTGCTGATTATTCCATAATAGCAGTAAAACTAAGAGGTATAGGACGTGGCAGTGGTACACTGGTGGTTATTTGTTTGTATTGGAATCATGTTCATATAGCACAGTGTGATTTACATGAGGTATTAGATAGAATTCTTGTTGATGTCATATCCAATGATCCAGGCATTCCTATAATTGTTGGGGGGGATTTCAATGCCTCGTGTTTCACACCACCTAATTGTATTCATTCCCGTTCGTTTACCCCTTCTATGAATTTGGGGAAGAAGTGGGTTGATTATTTTCTTGCATGGGACATCCAACTGGCAATCCCCAACCTCGACCACTATAGATATACTTGTGTTCGAGGTAAGGCATTTTCCATGATTGATTATTTTTTTGTCTCTACTAATCTTTTGGCAGATGTTGCATCATTAGATATATGTGACCCAGCTTTGGGTGATCACATGGCCCTACTCCTTAATTTGAAATTTTTGCCCCGACAATATGCTAAAGATTTGGCTCTAACCACAATTGTTTTAGATCAGCCAAAAATCAGCTTACGTTGGAATGGCAGATTATGCTTGAGAATGATGGAGCGATTGAGACATGATACTAGCATATATCTTCCAGAGGTCAGAGCTGGTAGGGATTGTCCCATTGTCGAATGGAATAATGGATGTAGAATCCAGACTCATGTTTGGTATCTAATATCTATAAACCAAAACAGTGAACCACTGTCTCATCACCATACATTTAATTCAGTAATAGCAAATCTTCGCAAAGAGAAACGTAAGGTCATACGTAGTCTTGGCCCTCCTTATTTAATGGAGGACAGATATGCGATGTTAAAAGCGAAAATTAATCAGAGATACCGTAACAGGCTTAAAACTATGACATATGAGTTGTTGATAGCTGATAACCAGAATATGCTAATCTATCTCCTAAAACATGATTCTCGACAAGTTTGGTCTGCCTTACGACTGCTGACAGGAGTTTCATCGTCAGTGAAAGAAGCAGCTGTATCTGCTACTACCTGGGTCACATATGTACAAGCTAAATTTGCCCTTCCCCCACGATTTGCCGATATCGGTACCACAAACTATCACACCATGATTTTAAAAAAATCCCCCTGGGTTTTGGATGACATTATTTGAGCGATTGGTAAGATTAAGCCCTCTCGGGCCCCTGGCCCTGATGGTATCCCACCATGTTTGATAAAGAAGGATCCCCTATTCTGGGCAAGAATTCTTGAGAACAAATTTGATAGTGTCTATTTGACAGGCTGCATCCCACCTTCCTGGTGCTCGGCGAATATCATCCCCATTTACAAAAAGGGGAGTTGGGATAATCCGAATAATTTTAGACCTATTGCACTCATGGATGCATCAGTGAAGATCTTTACCTGTTTACTGTTGGAATCCATTTTACAGATTATAGATCGGTTAGATGTTTTGCCTAAATATCAGGTGGGCTTTCGCAACGCTTAATGCCTTTATACTAGCACATCTATATGCCCAAACCAAGGGGAAACATACCGGTCCGATTTACATGGCGGCCTTGGATCTAACGGCTGCTTTTGATTCTATCATCCGTGCAGTTCTTTGGGAAAAATGGCCGCTTATGGTTTCCCGATGTATTTGGTGGCCATTTTAGCACTTCTCCATCAAAATACCACATACAGAATTAGATTAACTAAAGAAGGAGTTCTAACTGACAAAATACCCACAGAAATCGGCCTAAACAGGGGTGTAATTTGGCTGCAGTGTTGTTTAACTTATATCTGGCTGACCTTGATATAGCTTGGCCCGATGTTGTATCATTTCCAGTGAAATTGGGCAGTCTGGTAATTAACTGGCTTGCTTTCGCTGACAATCTCTTGTTTATGGATCGCACCCCGTTTGGCTTACAGGCCAAATTGACAGCTTTTCAATCCTATGCCTATAAAAATAACCTTCAAGTAAACACACTGAAATCGTTTATTATTGTGATTACTGATGGGAAAAAGAAAACTACCAAATTTACCTGGTTGCTTAATGAGTGTATTATCCCTAAAGCTAGGATGATGCGTTACTTAGGCTATCAGCTCTCCGATTCCTACTCTATAGGAATGTGGAAAGAGATGATTAAAAATAAAGTTAAACCACTTACTTCCCAAATGAAAATTATCTATCATAGATATTGTAAATTTTCTTTGGACCCTTTAATACAGTTCTACTTATTAAAGGTAGAACCAATACTTTTGTATATCTTAGACATTTGTATATTTGAGATAGAGGACTTTTTGGATTGCACACAGGGAAAATTATGGAAGCAAGTTCTGGGGATGGCTATGTCAATACTGAATACGATGATTTGCATGAAGTTGGGATCTTACCCTTATCTGTTAAATGGTATTGGCGACGACTCAACAACTATGTCAAACTATTGGCTCCACCGAAAAAATCTTTATATGAGGACTTGGCACAATTATTGAATGAGGAGGATGTACCCTCCATCGTAAAATATAAAGATAAAATGGATAACATTCTAAATGAAACCATGATTGATAAGGATGATCTAATAATAGGAATCCCAGCTTGTAAAAAGAAATTCCAAAAATACTTTTGGTGTGTTATGGTGGATCAAATTGGTAAAAGCAAAATGTATTATGAATATGCCAAATTCACCAGAAAACTTGGAGACCGTGCGCATTATTTGGACATTTTCCCGTGTAATAATGCAAGAAAGCTGTATATGAGGTTTAAACTGAATCAATTTATCACAAATGAAAGGTTGCTTCTGTGGGATCAATTCAATCTTAACAAATCTATGGGTAACTGTCGCTTTTGTGAACAAGGGAGAGTGCTTGAAACCTTGAAACACCTTACTATGTTTTGTCCATCTTTCGACTCCCAAACAAATGTATCCTTTGGGTTGTATATGTATAATGACTCTGATACTTGGAAAGAATCCTTGTGGATAAGGTGTATGGAAGGTTCTAGCCAACGGCTGACACTATGTTTGACAAGATTTTTAGGACCTCTCGATTCAATTTTAATTTCGCAGTATAAACTGCTTACAGAAACTAGGGTTTAGTCTATTTCTAGACACTTGGGCTTTAATTGGATAAGGATATTGTATTGTATTTTGTTTTTTGTGATATTGTTATGTTTTGTTATTGAGGAATGGCTGATGAGAAATTTTAGACTTATCTGAATTTGTAATTTCGAATTTGATTTGAAAACTGACTTGTAATTTTTTGAAACTTTTTATGTTCTTATTTTAATCTGTAACTTGTTTAATTTTGTAAAGGTTTGTTTTAAACCATAAACAATAAACAAAAAAAAATTACTTCCAAGTTCACTGTTGTGCTCTTTTCTTGGTTGATTTTTCTGTACTGCAACTGATTTGTAGGTCCGCTGTTCTTGTATTTCGTTGTGCCCCCCTCCCTTTTGTGTCCCCAACTGTGCCTCCCTCATTTCTGCCCCCCCTCCCCTGTGTGACCTCCCGTCCCCCTTTTCCTGCCTGGGATCCCCTCTCCCTACCCCCCTCTTTCCTCTCTGCAACCATTATGGTGCTCACTGTCTCATGTATCTTTTCTAACTGCTTTTCTATCGACTACCCTATCCTTCTCACTAAGTGTGGCAAGGAGAAGCTCAAAAGGGACATCCTGGTCTCCAACCCAGGCATCCCTCTCGCTGACAGCTGCACCAGTACTTCTTCCAGACAGACCCTTTGTGATATACTCTTTGTCGTTCCATCTCCAGGCATATGGAACCTCCACATGGTCTTGGTTCTCTCTCCTTTTTCCTCTTCTCCCATTAATGTGGCACCATCTTTAATTAATGTCTACTAAAATGGCACTGTCTTAATCCAGGGCCGTCAGGCCAATCTCTTCCTCTTTGATAGATGCTTCCTCACAGCTTATCAACTTATTTCCTCTCCTGCTATCCCTTCTTACCCCTGTCTGGCTCTTCACCACCTCCTTCCTCTGTTACCTCTTTGGCACTCCCTGCTGCTTCTCTGGCCACCCTTTTGACTCCCTCCTCTGCCACCCCTCTTGCACTCTCTTCTGCATTTTCATCCTTCCTCCTCTGCCCTCCCTTCGCCACCTCCAACACTTCAGCAGGCTGTACCTCTGGCCTGTACCCCTCCCCGGAAGTCCTTCAAATCAAGCAACCTGCTTCACATCGCTACGCTCAACTCTTGTACAGCTGTCAAACTCTCCTCTGACATCTGCCGTCTCCGGGAAGAACTTGATTTGGATGTACTATGTCTCACTGAAACTTATTTACGGCAGGCTCTGTCACAAGTTTTGACACTCTCCTTCCCAATGGCTGCAAGATCCTCTCCGAACCCAGAACCAACCATCCCGGTGGGCGTGCAGCCTTGATTCTCCTGGAGTGGATCCCTGCTGCTATCATTCCAATGCAGCACTACTCCTCCTTTGAATGCCTGGTCTGCAGGCTCTCTATCTCTCCTGGCATCTCTCTCATTGTGGCCACTATCTGCAGGCTGCATGGCCAGGTCGCCCTCTTCCTCTCTGAATGTGCTGACCTCTCCTCCTCAATCCTTGCCTCTGCCTCTAAACCTGTCAAGAAACTTGAACATCCACCTGGATGCTACCAGCCCTTCTCCAGGACTCTTTTGCAACCTCTGTGATTCTCTCTCTCTCTCTCGCTCTCTATTCTTCCCTCTGGCCCGACACACTCTACAGGGCACACCGTGGATGTTCTGATCTCCTCAGATCTCCTCTAACCCTCTCACCACCCCTCTCACCACTCCTCTCTCTTGGAGTGAATATTGTCTTCTTTCTTCCCACCTTTCCCTCTCTCTTCCCCACAGGTCAAGCTGACTCCAGCAATGCCACCTACCTTCTTGGTCATCTGACCCCTGAGTAGTGTCAGTTGAGGCTTTTGCTGCTACTTTCTCTCCTCCTCCGGCACCTTTGGCTTGCTCCCAGCCTGACACGGCCCTCTCTAAAATTCATCTCTCTATCTCTAACACTCTGGATGTCCTTGCCCCTGTCATAAGGATTTACTTGAAGCCCAAATCTAAGTGCCCTTAAACACAAGTGTAGGGTGGCAGAGATGAAGTGGAGGACATCGGACGCACCCCCTGACAGACTGGCCTGCCGCCTGCTCCAAAGGCAGTACAGATTCTTTGTCCTCTCAAAGAAGATGGCCTACATCCAAGCCTGCAGCTCTGCAGCATCTAAATATTCAGCCGAAACTTTAAAAATCTGCAAGGAGCTGGCCAATCCTGCTGCAATCTCTACTTCTGCTGTTCCCTCCGAGGCCCTGTGCATGGTCCTGGCTTCTCATTTCACTACTAAAACTCTGGACATCCTGTCCACTATCTCTTCCTCTAACTCCTCCTTGTCCTCCTTTACCACTCCTTGCCCATCTGAAGCCATCTCTCCTCCTCCTTTCTTCTCCTTTCCCCTGTTCACCCCTGACAATGTTTCTTGACATGTCCGATCTATTAAAGTCGTGTCAAAGCAGATTCTTCCCTGCTCATCCACAACCATCAATGACCACATACACACCCTTGCTCCAGCCTTGGCGATTTCTGCAATCACTCCTTTGCCACTATAACTTTGCCCTCCCCGTAAGCACTCTCATGTGCACCCCCTTCTAAAGAAGCCCTCGGCTGATACTTCCTCTCCGGCTAACTATCGTCCAATCTCCATCACCCCTTTCTTGGGTAAACTCTTCGAAAAGCTGGCCATCTCCCAGCTTGATCTACATACTGAATCTGTCAGTTGCCTCCATGACCACCAGTCTGGCTTCAGAGCTGCCAGACACACAGAAACTTCTCGCCTGAACACCTGTGAAGACTTACTCCCTAATCCTGACGCTAATCTCTATTATGTCCTCATTCTCCTGGCTCTATGCTCTGCTGTTGACACGGTCAACCATGCATTCCTGCCAAATTGCTTCCGCAGAACCCATGGTATTACTGATCATGCCTTGGCCTGGTTGACCTCCTTTCTCACCGAACACCCCTCTCAAGTCAGCTGGACTCTTTCCTATCTTCTATCCCTCTCTCTGCTTGTGGTGTTCTCCAGGGGTCTAACCTCTGTCCCTGAGTCTTCAACCACTACCTGGCACCTCTTGCCCACTGCATCGCTACTTTCTGCTCAAATTTTCTATGTTATGTGAATGACACTCAACTCTCTTTCAGGCTCCCCTGAACCATCTCTGCTTCTTCTCTGATACCATGCTGTCTGGCTACCCTTTAGGGATGGTGTGCCACCAATGATGTGTGCTTTAATGCCAGTAAGACTGAGATCCTCCTAATTGGGACACCTCCTGCTTGTCATGGCCACTGGTCATTGGACAGTCACTTCACATCCTGCAGGGTTCCAATTGACCCAGTCTTAGCGCCTTTGGCACCAAGCTCATGATAAAGTGTGCTTTGCACACAGACCGTTGAAGGCACGTGCATCTGGGCAAGGCGGGGCCCTAGCAATGCATGGAAGGCATGTGCAGAAGGCAGGAGGAGTGGCAAGTTGGGGCCTCAGGGCGGGACCTAAAGGGAGTGGCTGAGGCCAGACTATATAGGCCGGTCCCACCCACATGCTGGTGCTTCGTGTTAGTCTACTAGTGCAGCGTAATGCTTACCGCCGTTCAGAAGACCTTACCTGTTTCATCACGTGTATCCTCAGTCTCTGGAACCCTCCAGCATCTTACCTTGAGGTCAGCCACACCACTGCTTCGCTTCTGCAGCTACGTGCACATCTTACCTGAGTCAGCTGCACCTTCCCTGGAAGCACTGCTATCGCTTCACTTGGGCAACTATGCGCACATTTTACCTGGGTCAGCCGCACAATCGCTGAAAGCACTGCTATCGCTTCCCCTTCTGCAGCCACGTGCATATCTTACCTGGATCTACAGATCCTCGCGGGTGCCGCCCAGCATTCTTACCAGTCCTGAAACTTGCATCAACACGGGATCTTCTTCCAATGCACCATTCTCGAGGATCTTCATCTCCGGCCGCCTATCGGAGTTCGGGAACTGCCCATCAAGCACCGATCAGCTGCACCTGAAAAAGGGAAAGGAAACACAAGGTTAGCACTTGCATAGACATTCATACTCTAAGCAGCGAGCTTCAGGTAGAGGCTATTTACCTCTGGTAACTCCTCCGGAGTAGACTTTGTCATCACACGTTCCTGGGTCATCTTCATACCTACGGGAGAGAGAAAGGACAATATAGGGTTACAGACATTACGACATTAATCATGGAGGAAGATTCATACTATCAATACGAACAATAACCATAATTACAAAACTTACCTTCAAGATGGAATGGTCGCAGCCGGTCTGGACCTTCACGCCAAGGACCAGTGACGCAACTAGGTCCATCTACAGCGCCCCTGCTGGAAGAAAGCAGGACGGAGAGCTCATCTTTCAATCAAAACCGGTGAGCCTGCATGGGCAAACTCTTGCTCACAACATTCTAGCATGCAAGAGTTGAGGGGAATCCTGATGTCACTATGCCATTTTCACAGTCTTTCATCTTCTCTCAGGAGCTGAACCAGTGTCCTCGACAATGCAGTGGCTAGGGGAGAGAGCTGATCCACGGGAGCCAGGTCCAGGGAGGGCTCCAACCACGCCCCAACGACCCCGCGGAGACCAGGTGAGCGTAACACTGCTCCCTCATTTCTTCTCTCTCTGGCCACCCACTATGGGCCCTCTTCCTGCTCCTTCCTGTGAGGCTACGAACCTTGGTGTCATCTTTGACTCCAACCTCTCCTTCTCTCCTGACATCTCTGACATCTCTAAGAAGTCAAACTATCAACTGCGCCTCCTCAGAGGTAAGCTTACTGTCTCCAGAGCTCTGGTCCCTCTCTAGGCTGGACTATTGTAACAGCCTCTTTCTAAATCTTCCTGCCTCAACTCTTCGACCTTTGCGACTTATCCAGAACAGGACTGTATGACTTGTCCTTGGCCTCAAGACCAGGGATCGTATCTCTCAGCTCTGAAATCTCTTCACTGGCTCACTGTGGCTGCAATGATCAGGGTGAAGACCCTCTGCAATGTCCACAAGGCATTCTGGGGTCTGGGACCGTTCTACCTCCAACTTTGTTTTCCAAAACATCTTCCTTCTCGAGCTCTGTGCTCATCCACCTCCAACTCTCTGAGAGTCAGACTCTTCTCCAAGCAGAGATATGGGGAAGGTCTAGCTCCTCCACTAGGGCCTCCCTCTGTAACAGCCTCCCTGCCTCTCTCAAACTTGAGCAGAACCACCTCCGGTTCTAGAAACAACTCAAGACCTTCCTTTTTGATTCCGCTTTCTCTCTTCCTCTCCCCTTCTGATGCACCTAACATCTCTGCGCACAGGTCACCTGGTCACCCTCTGAACTTGGGCCCATGCTCCTGCATGTCCAGTTGCCCTTGCACTGCCTCTCCCTTCTCTCTGCACTTATGAGTTAACTGCAATTCCCCCTTCCCCTCCCCCGGGCACTTCTCCCCTTCCCTCTTCCCCGCACTTGCACGATCTGAACGACAAAAGGCCTAATAAGATCATTATTTTGTCCTCCTTTTGTTTCCTCTTCCTTGTCGTGCCTAGAAACACTTGTGTACAGGCACGTTATAAATGCCACATCATATCACATCATTCAAACAACTATAGCCCAAGCCAAAAGAGAAACATAACAAGGCAAGTTAAAGGGAACAACCATTGCCAAAATCAAGAGGGGGCAAACAACAATATTAATGTGAGTAAAAATGTATTTCCCATACATGAAGAAGCTCAGAATATTAGCTGGCATAAAACCACACTACCAAAGCCAAACAGGTGTAAGAGAGAGAGAATCATTGTCAGCATTTGATCAAAGCAGAAGAGGGGAAACAAGTGTGGCAGGGAGATTGCCATTCTGATAGAAGGCTTTCAGAAGGAGTGGAGCATAACCTGCATTGTGTGTGGCAATCACAAGTGTGTAGCAAACAGCACCACTGTGGTTCATGTTTTCCCTGAATACATTCTTGAACTTGATGTTGTGAAGCAAGAGGCATTGCTAATTTGTTGGAAGTTAACCTTTACCACAGTTTGTAGTTAATTCTGGCCTGGCAGGATAGTACACCTGAGCAAAGGACTTTGTGGTAGTGGGCCTGGCAGGAGAGTAAACCAGGTGGATGTCGCTAAAGTACTGTGGTTTGGTTAAAAATCTAGAAGAAGAAGTGGCAGAATTACAACAATGTTTTATGAGTTGTTGATGAATCATCCTGATAAAATGATATTACTGAAGTAAGAAGTAGAAACACCACAATAATTTTATACTAGTTGTTGCAGAATCATCCTGACATTACTGAAGCAAGTTTTGTGTGAACCTCTGCAGAATCATGTACAATTACCAAAACAAGTGTTTTAGGAACTGTTGCAGAAATATCATCACAAAGACAATTTCTGTTGATCCTAATGAACTATGGGAGTATTTTGAGTTGAAGAGAAGAAGTTACTCTAAGGTCCTTGTCATAATCAGAAGGAGGAACAACACTGTTGAACTATTGGTTAAAGTCTAGTTGAACCAAACCAATTTTGGGTTGGAACTTTTGTTGTCCAGTTGAAACAAACAGAAATGCACTGGAACTTTTGATTGTCAAGTTGGGACCAAAGGAACTGAGTGGGTACTTTGTTACAAGACAGGGTTTCCTTATTCTTTTTGCAGCTGTCGAACAGAATCCTTCTTCTGGGGAAGGGGAATTCACCCTAATTATATGGAAAGATAGTTTTCTGATTGTGAATTCACAGTTATATTTTTATATTTTGATTTGCCATATACTACCTTGTTGAGTTATTGTATGTAGAAGTGTGAAGGACAGAACTCTTTTGTTAGAGTGTTTCCTTTAGATTATTTTAGGCAGGGAAATCCTCAACAGTGTGTGGCGTTTATCCAACCTTTTGAGTTAATAAAATGGCATCTTTTGAAAAGTCTTCACAAAGTTGCCCGCCTCACATTTCTGATCCCTCACAGGCAGACAGTACAGCAAATGTGGTAGATTAATGAGGGTCTTGCTTTCTTAGTAATTTAGGGAACCAGAGCCTTCCACTTTATCATCACTCTTTGGGACTCATTACGAGTTGGATGGTATACTGGTGGCAAATCTGCCAGAATGCCGCCCAACGGCATTACCGTTACCATCACTTGATCTTGCAGATTTACAGTCAGATTACATTGGTGGTGGTGTTAGTTCATATTATTTCAGAGTCCCAAGAACTCCTTGGGGATTTCAGCCAAATTAATGCAAAGGTAAATCCACTTGTGGTAATTCTGCTGATTATCATGATTTATTCGGTGGTAATTGAGAGTATTCACCTCCAGCATGATCATGGAGGTTAATTCCCCTCTCCAGGCCCAAACTCGTAGTATGGCGGAGCAGCGAAAGTGGTGGTAATTGCATTAGCGCCACATTTTGTCCACACTGCCATACTCGTTAGGAGCTCCTTTGTCTTCCTTTCATTTTTTAACGCCTCTGCAATAGCTGCCACAATGTGTGGCTTCAACTTTGCTTTGAATTAAGGGAGATCAGATGAGCCCCCTCTAATCGATATTCTCCCTTCTATGGCAGTCATTGGAGCTCTCTTATCTTTCTGCATTATACTTGCTCCTCTCCCTGTGTCTGATCTGCCAACTTGTAACACTTCTTCATTCCACCTGTGGCACCATTTGCACGTCATCCTCAGCTATCACCTCTGAGCCATGCATCATCCATCACAGGACGCACCTGTTAGTGGGTGCCGGGCAATTCAGTAACGATAACTTCATTGTCATTGCTTATGGCCAAAGGCACGACCTGTGCCACGGAAAACAAAGCATGTTAATTGCTAACAGGAGACCCACTGCTGCACTCCTATAGGGATATAACAAATCACACATTAATTATCACACCGGTGTTCTGGGAGGTCCCACTACCGTGAGGTAAATGGCCCAAAAACCAGTCTTAAAGTTACATAAACTTGATAGTCACATTCAACATGCCTTCAAATTAAGCAAGGAATTTTAATGAATTGTTTTACAGTCAATTTTGTGTATGACCATATGGGTGTCAGAGTGTCCTGCAACAAAATTGACGCCACATTAGTCATATTTCACATTATTCTTTAGTGATCATAAGTGGAAACATTATAAATGAGAGTGGAACGTCAATTACAAAACACCATTGACAAATGATTTCTCTATTTGAAATTGATACAAACCCAATTTAAATCACAATGGTGAGGTATATAATTGTGTTAGTGTCACACGGAGAGGTAATCATCAACTTAGTCTACATTTAAAATCTGATCCTAATAGGCTCCTCAAGATGTTATGGGGTTGCCGACGTGTTTCGGATAAAATCCGTCTTCAGGGCTAAGTGCCTATTGTTCCTTGCAAAATTCTATTCTGTTCCTGGTGCATTCACTCCAAAAGACCTAAAAATAATGATGTAGAGCCTCTTAGTATCTCGCATACAAGTTATTGTGTATAATTGAATGTTTTATGAGAGCATTACTGACCTCAGGATCTTGGTGGCCAGTACATGTGTACGTATCCAAACACAAGACAGCCTGTTGGTGTTGCTGGCTACAAGATCTTAATGGAGTGACTGCACTCTGCATGTAGCTGCAGAGCGAGGGAAGGAGCGATCGTAATCGGTCTGGAATTCACCTAAAACAAATAGAGGGTGCTACTAGACCTGTGTAGGTCATGTGTGGCATTATCACTAATGTGCTAATGCGGCTGTCCCGCACTGAGGGTGCCCTGTGTTACTTGTGTTACTTGTGCATATTGCTGTACAGCTGATGGGATTTTAAGAACATGATTCCTTATAAAACCGTTCCCCATGTAGGAACCGGGCTTACCTCCTGAGCGCGTACGCCGCTCGTCCGCAGTTGCCAAGCCGGCGTTTGCTAGCGCCTAAGAATGTATATGCGTTGGTTGCCAAGTGACGACCGCGCATGCGTCGTTCAGCCTAAGGCATCCATCTTGGTGTGGGAACGTTGATATGACAACGTCCCATGCTAACATACGAGCAGTACAGATCCTAGTGCGTATAGTTCCAGACTCGATTCTGGAGGCCCCTAATGTCCAAGCCTGCAGAGGGTACGTAAAAGTAGAAGTTTTGTTACTGGTGACAGGTGGCGGGGCGAACAATGTCAGTCAGGCGCCCTTACCCCTGTGTGGTTCATGATTGCGCATGTTGTCTCCATCACAATCACGGCAGCAGGCAACAGCCAAGGCAGGTAGGTGCCTATACCCCGTATGGTACTATTACGTTAATACTATTGCTGACGTAATAGGACAATTGGATCTCATAGTCCCTCATCCTTCTGGTGTCGACTTTGCAGTAGTCCTGTGGTGTGCATTTAACATGACATGTATGTGGGTACTTCCACGGCACGTGATGGTGGTAATAAACATTACACATTAAATACTGTGGGCCTCATTACGACCCTGGCGGTAAGGGGTTTACGCCAGCGTTAGCTGCGCCGACCCCTTACCGCCAATTACGAGGTCCCTTAGCGCCATGGCGCTTTTAACACCTGCTTTTAGCAGGTGTTAAAATCCATGGCGCTAAGGGACCATGGAGTTAATTACGCCACCGTAATTTACGGTGGCGTAATTAACGCCTTCCCCACTCCCATTATGCCCTATGGGGCAAAAATGGGAATGGGGAAGGGTAAATGGGGATTGGGGACTTACCGCCCCGCCGACCTCGGAATGGGGCGGTAAGTCCGCCAACCACCATGGCGTAAACATAGTTTACGCCATGGTGGTAAAGTCACGGCCCAGGCGGTAACTTACCGCCTGGGTCGTAATGAGGCCCAGTTACATTTAAAAATCATGTACTCATGATTGCATATCAAGCATAACAGCATGAATGTTGATTCACTTGAATAAACCTCACCCTTTTTCCCCGGTGTTTGCAGGGATTGCTATACTTCCCAATTCACACCAGCATGTATTAGGTGTTTAGGCAAGGCATTACCCTCCCCAAACCTCAACACATATTGGAATCCAGAAAATTAAAACGACAAGGTAAAACTATACCACAACATTAATGCATATTCAAATCCAGAACAAATGGGTTGGAGTAAGTGTTCAAAGGACATACATACTTAAATCTGGTCATCAGACATAATCCCATTCAAGCGATCCAATAAGAAGCATCATGCAGTTGTAAACCACCCACAGATTTTAGATCAGAAATGTCCAATAGTTCTGTGGGTCAAGAGGTCTGTTGAAACTCAGTACGTGGAGCACATCTTTATATCCCCAAAGTTCTAGGGGTATCGGACCCTCCCTTGAGCTTACTGTAGGGAATAGAGGTTTATTAGACAAAACACTGAGATCGGATTCACAGTTCATTCCTCTCGGATAAATGCAATCGAGTAGGTCTATCCACAGCACCTCCCTTTGTAGTAGTTTCCTGTTCAGATCCCCACCCCTGCTACCCAATGTGACTTCTTCCAAAATTACGCATTTTAGTTGTGCGATGGCATGGCGGGCGTCCACAAAATGCATAGCTACTGGTGATTTAGAATTTCTGGTCCTTATGTAGGATTTATTCTCTGTACATCGAATTTACGCCTTCCTTGCGGTCATACCAATGTAGTAAAAACCACAGGGACATTTCAGTGCATAGATTACATTTTTGGAATCACATGTTGATGAGTGTCTCAGCCTAATGGGCTTGCCAGAATGAGGATGCATAATGGTATTACCAGTAATTATGTTGCCACAATGTTGGCAATTGAAACATGGTTGTGTGCCTTTTAACATCCTCCTGTTGGGTTCCAATGTACGTATCTCTGCATTGATCAGACTATTTTGCAGGGATTTGTTGTTGCGGTATGCAAAGGTTGGTGGTTCCCTGAACAGAGGTTGTAAAGTCGGGTCCATCTGTAGCATGCGCCAGTTTTTTCTGATGATCCCTCTGATCTTGTGACTCTGTGTGGAGTGTGTCGTAATGTACACCAGGGCCTCTCCTTGCTTAGATGGTCTGGGGGTAAGGAGAGTGTCTCTCTCAATTGCATCTACTCTTAATGCTATATCTGAGATGAAAGTGGGGTCATAACCCCGTTTCTTGAACTTCAACTTTAGGGTGTCTGATTGTTGCCTGTATTCGTCACTTTCTGAGATGTTTCTTCTGTAGCGGAGAAATTGGCTTAAAGGCATACTTTCAATGGTACGTTTAGGATGGAAACTTGTGGCCATCAGTAGGTTGTTATGGTCGGTGATCTTAGTATAGATTCTGGCTTCCAGGGAATTGTTCTTATTGAAGATCTCAAGGAAATGGATAATTGTTTTACTTGTGCAGGGCATACACCAGGCCTCGCAAACCTTGGCAGATCCAAGGATGGCAGGGGAGAGTAAACCTTCCTTTGCCGCCATTACAGCTGTCCCCAAAATTGATCCTAAAGTTGTGATTGAACCAATGATTCAGAAGCTGTCTCTCGCCATCTCAGCCAATGTGCTGCCTATACAGCAACTGACGAATCGTTTCAGTGACCTCCCGTGTGATTTGCCTCCTGCAGATCGCATTCTTCGAGAAATGGGGGGAACGGAGGAGGGGCAACACATTGAAGGGAGTGAATTTACTAGTAACCTGTCTGACCTCACCAATCTAATAGACCTTGATGATGAAATATATCCCAAAGGGCCCTCTATGACCATTTTACCCTCTCCCATTGATTCCCAAGTTCCGATTGGCGGTGTCATGACTAGGAAGCAGAGAAAAATGGCTGCAAGAGCCCAAAAAAGGAAATTCCATCAAGAAAAAAATATTAAAGCGGCCAACAAAAAAATAAAAAACGACTTCTTGAAAGCAAATGCCCTAAATGAGGCGAATAAGAAGCTGTGCTTTCCCATGATACCTGAAGATCAGGTCATTGACTTGGAGCAACTTAATCCAGAATCCAGGGAATTATTGAATTTACCTGAGTCTTGTGACTCTACCGGTTTGAAGCCTAAGGGATTGCGTGCTCATAACAGCGAAATGCATGCCAATCTGAAACCGGGTATCCTAGGTGATATAATAGAAGCTGTACAACAAGATACAAATTTGGAACTTGCTAATCTTAAGCAATCGAATCTGTTGAATTTCTTCCCTAACATGAAAATCAAGAAAGCCTCGCACATAATGAAGGGAGGAAGCGGTCCTAGACCGTTGAAAGAGCATAGAAAACTAGCTCAAAAACAAGTAACTAAGATTGACACTAAAGAACCTCAAGGAGGTCCCCGGGCTCCTTCGCATGTGAGTGGCTTAATTGACCCCACGACTCTTGAGAACCATGGTGGTGAAATCATTGGGGCTGAAGTACCCTTTGATATACTCCCAGACGAGGCGGACTTACAGCTTTCTCCAGAGATGCCATCTATCATGGGTTGGGAATCTAATGAAACACCAAATGGGAAAATGCGCCTAAATCGATCTGCTATCCTGAAAGCTTTCCAGGATATACCAGCATTGAGAACTATCAGATCTGACGATATTGATTGGGTCAGACTTTCTTCCAATAACAATAATAGGATGATCTGTGGTTATCACTCGCATATCATCATGAGGATGATTTGGGCTCAAAGAACCGATTTTGAACTGATAGGTTTAGCCCCATTTATATTTCAAAACGAAGATCTAGCGAAATCCTTTGTTGAAAAAACAGTCGCTAAGCAGACAACGCAAATGGGGTTCAATGAGGGAGCTTTCCCAGGCCCATTGAACAAGGAACTCTTCAAGCAATTTATGACCTTAGCGATGGCTTGCTCTGGTATTAAGTCAACTGAGCCTCCACCCCAGATTTCGTCTTTTCAGAACATGGCTAATAAATAGAATAAGGGGAGGGGACTGACATTAATGTCCTGGAATGCCTGCGGCCTGAAAACTTTCAGGCTCTGGGCATCTCGAGTGGAACCTGAAGCTCGCCCTGAGATCATTTTGATTCAAGAATTCATGAATTTGTCCCATTTTGATATCCCAGGGTATTGTACCCACGTCCAACCCGCCATTAAAGGTTCACTAGGACGTCCATCTGGTGGCCTTGCGGTCCTCATTGATAAGGCCTGTAGAATTTCTTCTGAATTGGTCTTTGCTGATTATTCCATAATAGCAGTAAACCTAAGAGGTATAGGACGTGGCAGTGGTACACTGGTGGTTATTTGTTTGTATTGGAATCATGTTCATATAGCACAGTGTGATTTACATGAGGTATTAGATAGAATTCTTGTTGATGTCATATCCAATGATCCAGGCATTCCTATAATTGTTGGGGGGGATTTCAATGCCTCGTGTTTCACACCACCTAATTGTATTCATTCCCGTTCGTTTACCCCTTCTATGAATTTGGGGAAGAAGTGGGTTGATTATTTTCTTGCATGGGACATCCAACTGGCAATCCCCAACCTCGACCACTATAGATATACTTGTGTTCGAGGTAAGGCATTTTCCATGATTGATTATTTTTTTGTCTCTACTAATCTTTTGGCAGATGTTGCATCATTAGATATATGTGACCCAGCTTTGGGTGATCACATGGCCCTACTCCTTAATTTGAAATTTTTGCCCCGACAATATGCTAAAGATTTGGCTCTAACCACAATTGTTTTAGATCAGCCAAAAATCAGCTTACGTTGGAATGGCAGATTATGCTTGAGAATGATGGAGCGATTGAGACATGATACTAGCATATATCTTCCAGAGGTCAGAGCTGGTAGGGATTGTCCCATTGTCGAATGGAATAATGGATGTAGAATCCAGACTCATGTTTGGTATCTAATATCTATAAACCAAAACAGTGAACCACTGTCTCATCACCATACATTTAATTCAGTAATAGCAAATCTTCGCAAAGAGAAACGTAAGGTCATACGTAGTCTTGGCCCTCCTTATTTAATGGAGGACAGATATGCGATGTTAAAAGCGAAAATTAATCAGAGATACCGTAACAGGCTTAAAACTATGACATATGAGTTGTTGATAGCTGATAACCAGAATATGCTAATCTATCTCCTAAAACATGATTCTCGACAAGTTTGGTCTGCCTTACGACTGCTGACAGGAGTTTCATCGTCAGTGAAAGAAGCAGCTGTATCTGCTACTACCTGGGTCACATATGTACAAGCTAAATTTGCCCTTCCCCCACGATTTGCCGATATCGGTACCACAAACTATCACACCATGATTTTAAAAAAATCCCCCTGGGTTTTGGATGACATTATTCGAGCGATTGGTAAGATTAAGCCCTCTCGGGCCCCTGGCCCTGATGGTATCCCACCATGTTTGATAAAGGAGGATCCCCTATTCTGGGCAAGAATTCTTGAGAACAAATTTGATAGTGTCTATTTGACAGGCTGCATCCCACCTTCCTGGTGCTCGGCGAATATCATCCCCATTTACAAAAAGGGGAGTTGGGATAATCCGAATAATTTTAGACCTATTGCACTCATGGATGCATCAGTGAAGATCTTTACCTATTTACTGTTGGAATCCATTTTACAGATTATAGATCGGTTAGATGTTTTGCCTAAATATCAGGTGGGCTTTCGCAACGCTTAATGCCTTTATACTAGCACATCTATATGCCCAAACCAAGGGGAAACATACCGGTCCGATTTACATGGCGGCCTTGGATCTAACGGCTGCTTTTGATTCTATCATCCGTACAGTTCTTTGGGAAAAATGGCCGCTTATGGTTTCCCGATGTATTTGGTGGCCATTTTAGCACTTCTCCATCAAAATACCACATACAGAATTAGATTAACTAAAGAAGGAGTTCTAACTGACAAAATACCCACAGAAATCGGCCTAAACAGGGGTGTAATTTGGCTGCAGTGTTGTTTAACTTATATCTGGCTGACCTTGATATAGCTTGGCCCGATGTTGTATCATTTCCAGTGAAATTGGGCAGTCTGGTAATTAACTGGCTTGCTTTCGCTGACAATCTCTTGTTTATGGATCGCACCCCGTTTGGCTTACAGGCCAAATTGACAGCTTTTCAATCCTATGCCTATAAAAATAACCTTCAAGTAAACACACTGAAATCGTTTATTATTGTGATTACTGATGGGAAAAAGAAAACTACCAAATTTACCTGGTTGCTTAATGAGTGTATTATCCCTAAAGCTAGGATGATGCGTTACTTAGGCTATCAGCTCTCCGATTCCTACTCTATAGGAATGTGGAAAGAGATGATTAAAAATAAAGTTAAACCACTTACTTCCCAAATGAAAATTATCTATCATAGATATTGTAAATTTTCTTTGGACCCTTTAATACAGTTCTACTTATTAAAGGTAGAACCAATACTTTTGTATATCTTAGACATTTGTATATTTGAGATAGAGGACTTTTTGGATTGCACACAGGGAAAATTATGGAAGCAAGTTCTGGGGATGGCTATGTCAATACTGAATACGATGATTTGCATGAAGTTGGGATCTTACCCTTATCTGTTAAATGGTATTGGCGACGACTCAACAACTATGTCAAACTATTGGCTCCACCGAAAAAATCTTTATATGAGGACTTGGCACAATTATTGAATGAGGAGGATGTACCCTCCATCGTAAAATATAAAGATAAAATGGATAACATTGTAAATGAAACCATGATTGATAAGGATGATCTAATAATAGGAATCCCAGCTTGTAAAAAGAAATTCCAAAAATACTTTTGGTGTGTTATGGTGGATCAAATTGGTAAAAGCAAAATGTATTATGAATATGCCAAATTCACCAGAAAACTTGGAGACCGTGCGCATTATTTGGACATTTTCCCGTGTAATAATGCAAGAAAGCTGTATATGAGGTTTAAACTGAATCAATTTATCACAAATGAAAGGTTGCTTCTGTGGGATCAATTCAATCTTAACAAATCTATGGGTAACTGTCGCTTTTGTGAACAAGGGAGAGTGCTTGAAACCTTGAAACACCTTACTATGTTTTGTCCATCTTTCGACTCCCAAACAAATGTATCCTTTGGGTTGTATATGTATAATGACTCTGATACTTGGAAAGAATCCTTGTGGATAAGGTGTATGGAAGGTTCTAGCCAACGGCTGACACTATGTTTGACAAGATTTTTAGGACCTCTCGATTCAATTTTAATTTCGCAGTATAAACTGCTTACAGAAACTAGGGTTTAGTCTATTTCTAGACACTTGGGCTTTAATTGGATAAGGATATTGTATTGTATTTTGTTTTTTGTGATATTGTTATGTTTTGTTATTGAGGAATGGCTGATGAGAAATTTTAGACTTATCTGAATTTGTAATTTCGAATTTGATTTGAAAACTGACTTGTAATTTTTTGAAACTTTTTATGTTCTTATTTTAATCTGTAACTTGTTTAATTTTGTAAAGGTTTGTTTTAAACCATAAACAATAAACAAAAAAAAATTACTTCCAAGTTCACTGTTGTGCTCTTTTCTTGGTTGATTTTTCTGTACTGCAACTGATTTGTAGGTCCGCTGTTCTTGTATTTCGTTGTGCCCCCCTCCCTTTTGTGTCCCCAACTGTGCCTCCCTCATTTCTGCCCCCCCCCTCCCCTGTGTGACCTCCCGTCCCCCTTTTCCTGCCTGGGATCCCCTCTCCCTACCCCCCTCTTTCCTCTCTGCAACCATTATGGTGCTCACTGTCTCATGTATCTTTTCTAACTGCTTTTCTATCGACTACCCTATCCTTCTCACTAAGTGTGGCAAGGAGAAGCTCAAAAGGGACATCCTGGTCTCCAACCCAGGCATCCCTCTCGCTGACAGCTGCACCAGTACTTCTTCCAGACAGACCCTTTGTGATATACTCTTTGTCGTTCCATCTCCAGGCATATGGAACCTCCACATGGTCTTGGTTCTCTCTCCTTTTTCCTCTTCTCCCATTAATGTGGCACCATCTTTAATTAATGTCTACTAAAATGGCACTGTCTTAATCCAGGGCCCTCAGGCCAATCTCTTCCTCTTTGATAGATGCTTCCTCACAGCTTATCAACTTATTTCCTCTCCTGCTATCCCTTCTTACCGCTGTCTGGCTCTTCACCACCTCCTTCCTCTGTTACCTCTTTGGCACTCCCTGCTGCTTCTCTGGCCACCCTTTTGACTCCCTCCTCTGCCACCCCTCTTGCACTCTCTTCTGCATTTTCATCCTTCCTCCTCTGCCCTCCCTTCGCCACCTCCAACACTTCAGCAGGCTGTACCTCTGGCCTGTACCCCTCCCCGGAAGTCCTTCAAATCAAGCAACCTGCTTCACATCGCTACGCTCAACTCTTGTACAGCTGTCAAACTCTCCTCTGACATCTGCCGTCTCCGGGAAGAACTTGATTTGGATGTACTATGTCTCACTGAAACTTGTTTACGGCAGGCTCTGTCACAAGTTTTGACACTCTCCTTCCCAATGGCTGCAAGATCCTCTCCGAACCCAGAACCAACCATCCCGGTGGGCGTGCAGCCTTGATTCTCCTGGAGTGGATCCCTGCTGCTATCATTCCAATGCAGCACTACTCCTCCTTTGAATGCCTGGTCTGCAGGCTCTCTATCTCTCCTGGCATCTCTCTCATTGTGGCCACTATCTGCAGGCTGCATGGCCAGGTCGCCCTCTTCCTCTCTGAATGTGCTGACCTCTCCTCCTCAATCCTTGCCTCTGCCTCTAAACCTGTCAAGAAACTTGAACATCCACCTGGATGCTACCAGCCCTTCTCCAGGACTCTTTTGCAACCTCTGTGATTCTCTCTCTCTCTCTCGCTCTCTATTCTTCCCTCTGGCCCGACACACTCTACAGGGCACACCGTGGATGTTCTGATCTCCTCAGATCTCCTCTAACCCTCTCACCACCCCTCTCACCACTCCTCTCTCTTGGAGTGAATATTGTCTTCTTTCTTCCCACCTTTCCCTCTCTCTTCCCCACAGGTCAAGCTGACTCCAGCAATGCCACCTACCTTCTTGGTCATCTGACCCCTGAGTAGTGTCAGTTGAGGCTTTTGCTGCTACTTTCTCTCCTCCTCCGGCACCTTTGGCTTGCTCCCAGCCTGACACGGCCCTCTCTAAAATTCATCTCTCTATCTCTAACACTCTGGATGTCCTTGCCCCTGTCATAAGGATTTACTTGAAGCCCAAATCTAAGTGCCCTTAAACACAAGTGTAGGGTGGCAGAGATGAAGTGGAGGACATCGGACGCACCCCCTGACAGACTGGCCTGCCGCCTGCTCCAAAGGCAGTACAGATTCTTTGTC
Organism: Ambystoma mexicanum; assembly: GCF_040938575.1. NCBI lineage: Eukaryota > Metazoa > Chordata > Amphibia > Caudata > Ambystomatidae > Ambystoma > Ambystoma mexicanum. The sequence continues at coordinate 277,867,317 of NC_090929.1, read as the reverse complement.
CTCTCAAAGAAGATGGCCTACATCCAAGCCTGCAGCTCTGCAGCATCTAAATATTCAGCCGAAACTTTAAAAATCTGCAAGGAGCTGGCCAATCCTGCTGCAATCTCTACTTCTGCTGTTCCCTCCGAGGCCCTGTGCATGGTCCTGGCTTCTCATTTCACTACTAAAACTCTGGACATCCTGTCCACTATCTCTTCCTCTAACTCCTCCTTGTCCTCCTTTACCACTCCTTGCCCATCTGAGGCCATCTCTCCTCCTCCTTTCTTCTCCTTTCCCCTGTTCACCCCTGACAATGTTTCTTGACATGTCCGATCTATTAAAGTCGTGTCAAAGCAGATTCTTCCCTGCTCATCCACAACCATCAATGACCACATACACACCCTTGCTCCAGCCTTGGTGATTTCTGCAATCACTCCTTTGCCACTATAACTTTGCCCTCCCCGTAAGCACTCTCATGTGCACCCCCTTCTAAAGAAGCCCTCGGCTGATACTTCCTCTCCGGCTAACTATCGTCCAATCTCCATCACCCCTTTCTTGGGTAAACTCTTCGAAAAGCTGGCCATCTCCCAGCTTGATCTACATACTGAATCTGTCAGTTGCCTCCATGACCACCAGTCTGGCTTCAGAGCTGCCAGACACACAGAAACTTCTCGCCTGAACACCTGTGAAGACTTACTCCCTAATCCTGACGCTTATCTCTATTATGTCCTCATTCTCCTGGCTCTATGCTCTGCTGTTGACACGGTCAACCATGCATTCCTGCCAAATTGCTTCCGCAGAACCCATGGTATTACTGATCATGCCTTGGCCTGGTTGACCTCCTTTCTCACCGAACACCCCTCTCAAGTCAGCTGGACTCTTTCCTATCTTCTATCCCTCTCTCTGCTTGTGGTGTTCTCCAGGGGTCTAACCTCTGTCCCTGAGTCTTCAACCACTACCTGGCACCTCTTGCCCACTGCATCGCTACTTTCTGCTCAAATTTTCTATGTTATGTGAATGACACTCAACTCTCTTTCAGGCTCCCCTGAACCATCTCTGCTTCTTCTCTGATACCATGCTGTCTGGCTACCCTTTAGGGATGGTGTGCCACCAATGATGTGTGCTTTAATGCCAGTAAGACTGAGATCCTCCTAATTGGGACACCTCCTGCTTGTCATGGCCACTGGTCATTGGACAGTCACTTCACATCCTGCAGGGTTCCAATTGACCCAGTCTTAGCGCCTTTGGCACCAAGCTCATGATAAAGTGTGCTTTGCACACAGACCGTTGAAGGCACGTGCATCTGGGCAAGGCGGGGCCCTAGCAATGCATGGAAGGCATGTGCAGAAGGCAGGAGGAGTGGCAAGTTGGGGCCTCAGGGCGGGACCTAAAGGGAGTGGCTGAGGCCAGACTATATAGGCCGGTCCCACCCACATGCTGGTGCTTCGTGTTAGTCTACTAGTGCAGCGTAATGCTTACCGCCGTTCAGAAGACCTTACCTGTTTCATCACGTGTATCCTCAGTCTCTGGAACCCTCCAGCATCTTACCTTGAGGTCAGCCACACCACTGCTTCGCTTCTGCAGCTACGTGCACATCTTACCTGAGTCAGCTGCACCTTCCCTGGAAGCACTGCTATCGCTTCACTTGGGCAACTATGCGCACATTTTACCTGGGTCAGCCGCACAATCGCTGAAAGCACTGCTATCGCTTCCCCTTCTGCAGCCACGTGCATATCTTACCTGGATCTACAGATCCTCGCGGGTGCCGCCCAGCATCCTTACCAGTCCTGAAACTTGCATCAACACGGGATCTTCTTCCAATGCACCATTCTCGAGGATCTTCATCTCCGGCCGCCTATCGGAGTTCGGGAACTGCCCATCAAGCACCGATCAGCTGCACCTGAAAAAGGGAAAGGAAACACAAGGTTAGCACTTGCATAGACATTCATACTCTAAGCAGCGAGCTTCAGGTAGAGGCTATTTACCTCTGGTAACTCCTCCGGAGTAGACTTTGTCATCACACGTTCCTGGGTCATCTTCATACCTACGGGAGAGAGAAAGGACAATATAGGGTTACAGACATTACGACATTAATCATGGAGGAAGATTCATACTATCAATACGAACAATAACCATAATTACAAAACTTACCTTCAAGATGGAATGGTCGCAGCCGGTCTGGACCTTCACGCCAAGGACCAGTGACGCAACTAGGTCCATCTACAGCGCCCCTGCTGGAAGAAAGCAGGACGGAGAGCTCATCTTTCAATCAAAACCGGTGAGCCTGCATGGGCAAACTCTTGCTCACAACATTCTAGCATGCAAGAGTTGAGGGGAATCCTGATGTCACTATGCCATTTTCACAGTCTTTCATCTTCTCTCAGGAGCTGAACCAGTGTCCTCGACAATGCAGTGGCTAGGGGAGAGAGCTGATCCACGGGAGCCAGGTCCAGGGAGGGCTCCAACCACGCCCCAACGACCCCGCGGAGACCAGGTGAGCGTAACACTGCTCCCTCATTTCTTCTCTCTCTGGCCACCCACTATGGGCCCTCTTCCTGCTCCTTCCTGTGAGGCTACGAACCTTGGTGTCATCTTTGACTCCAACCTCTCCTTCTCTCCTGACATCTCTGACATCTCTAAGAAGTCAAACTATCAACTGCGCCTCCTCAGAGGTAAGCTTACTGTCTCCAGAGCTCTGGTCCCTCTCTAGGCTGGACTATTGTAACAGCCTCTTTCTAAATCTTCCTGCCTCAACTCTTCGACCTTTGCGACTTATCCAGAACAGGACTGTATGACTTGTCCTTGGCCTCAAGACCAGGGATCGTATCTCTCAGCTCTGAAATCTCTTCACTGGCTCACTGTGGCTGCAATGATCAGGGTGAAGACCCTCTGCAATGTCCACAAGGCATTCTGGGGTCTGGGACCGTTCTACCTCCAACTTTGTTTTCCAAAACATCTTCCTTCTCGAGCTCTGTGCTCATCCACCTCCAACTCTCTGAGAGTCAGACTCTTCTCCAAGCAGAGATATGGGGAAGGTCTAGCTCCTCCACTAGGGCCTCCCTCTGTAACAGCCTCCCTGCCTCTCTCAAACTTGAGCAGAACCACCTCCGGTTCTAGAAACAACTCAAGACCTTCCTTTTCGATTCCGCTTTCTCTCTTCCTCTCCCCTTCTGATGCACCTAACATCTCTGCGCACAGGTCACCTGGTCACCCTCTGAACTTGGGCCCATGCTCCTGCATGTCCAGTTGCCCTTGCACTGCCTCTCCCTTCTCTCTGCACTTATGAGTTAACTGCAATTCCCCCTTCCCCTCCCCCGGGCACTTCTCCCCTTCCCTCTTCCCCGCACTTGCACGATCTGAACGACAAAAGGCCTAATAAGATCATTATTTTGTCCTCCTTTTGTTTCCTCTTCCTTGTCGTGCCTAGAAACACTTGTGTACAGGCACGTTATAAATGCCACATCATATCACATCATTCAAACAACTATAGCCCAAGCCAAAAGAGAAACATAACAAGGCAAGTTAAAGGGAACAACCATTGCCAAAATCAAGAGGGGGCAAACAACAATATTAATGTGAGTAAAAATGTATTTCCCATACATGAAGAAGCTCAGAATATTAGCTGGCATAAAACCACACTACCAAAGCCAAACAGGTGTAAGAGAGAGAGAATCATTGTCAGCATTTGATCAAAGCAGAAGAGGGGAAACAAGTGTGGCAGGGAGATTGCCATTCTGATAGAAGGCTTTCAGAAGGAGTGGAGCATAACCTGCATTGTGTGTGGCAATCACAAGTGTGTAGCAAACAGCACCACTGTGGTTCATGTTTTCCCTGAATACATTCTTGAACTTGATGTTGTGAAGCAAGAGGCATTGCTAATTTGTTGGAAGTTAACCTTTACCACAGAAGTATTTGCAGTTTGTAGTTAATTCTGGCCTGGCAGGATAGTACACCTGAGCAAAGGACTTTGTGGTAGTGGGCCTGGCAGGAGAGTAAACCAGGTGGATGTCGCTAAAGTACTGTGGTTTGGTTAAAAATCTAGAAGAAGAAGTGGCAGAATTACAACAATGTTTTATGAGTTGTTGATGAATCATCCTGATAAAATGATATTACTGAAGTAAGAAGTAGAAACACCACAATAATTTTATACTAGTTGTTGCAGAATCATCCTGACATTACTGAAGCAAGTTTTGTGTGAACCTCTGCAGAATCATGTACAATTACCAAAACAAGTGTTTTAGGAACTGTTGCAGAAATATCATCACAAAGACAATTTCTGTTGATCCTAATGAACTATGGGAGTATTTTGAGTTGAAGAGAAGAAGTTACTCTAAGGTCCTTGTCATAATCAGAAGGAGGAACAACACTGTTGAACTATTGGTTAAAGTCTAGTTGAACCAAACCAATTTTGGGTTGGAACTTTTGTTGTCCAGTTGAAACAAACAGAAATGCACTGGAACTTTTGATTGTCAAGTTGGGACCAAAGGAACTGAGTGGGTACTTTGTTACAAGACAGGGTTTCCTTATTCTTTTTGCAGCTGTCGAACAGAATCCTTCTTCTGGGGAAGGGGAATTCACCCTAATTATATGGAAAGATAGTTTTCTGATTGTGAATTCACAGTTATATTTTTATATTTTGATTTGCCATATACTACCTTGTTGAGTTATTGTATGTAGAAGTGTGAAGGACAGAACTCTTTTGTTAGAGTGTTTCCTTTAGATTATTTTAGGCAGGGAAATCCTCAACAGTGTGTGGCGTTTATCCAACCTTTTGAGTTAATAAAATGGCATCTTTTGAAAAGTCTTCACAAAGTTGCCCGCCTCACATTTCTGATCCCTCACAGGCAGACAGTACAGCAAATGTGGTAGATTAATGAGGGTCTTGCTTTCTTAGTAATTTAGGGAACCAGAGCCTTCCACTTTATCATCACTCTTTGGGACTCATTACGAGTTGGATGGTATACTGGTGGCAAATCTGCCAGAATGCCGCCCAACGGCATTACCGTTACCATCACTTGATCTTGCAGATTTACAGTCAGATTACATTGGTGGTGGTGTTAGTTCATATTATTTCAGAGTCCCAAGAACTCCTTGGGGATTTCAGCCAAATTAATGCAAAGGTAAATCCACTTGTGGTAATTCTGCTGATTATCATGATTTATTCGGTGGTAATTGAGAGTATTCACCTCCAGCATGATGATGGAGGTTAATTCCCCTCTCCAGGCCCAAACTCGTAGTATGGCGGAGCAGCGAAAGTGGTGGTAATTGCATTAGCGCCACATTTTGTCCACACTGCCATACTCGTTAGGAGCTCCTTTGTCTTCCTTTCATTTTTTAACGCCTCTGCAATAGCTGCCACAATGTGTGGCTTCAACTTTGCTTTGAATTAAGGGAGATCAGGTGAGCCCCCTCTAATCGATATTCTCCCTTCTATGGCAGTCATTGGAGCTCTCTTATCTTTCTGCATTATACTTGCTCCTCTCCCTGTGTCTGATCTGCCAACTTGTAACACTTCTTCATTCCACCTGTGGCACCATTTGCACGTCATCCTCAGCTATCACCTCTGAGCCATGCATCATCCATCACAGGACGCACCTGTTAGTGGGTGCCGGGCAATTCAGTAACGATAACTTCATTGTCATTGCTTATGGCCAAAGGCACGACCTGTGCCACGGAAAACAAAGCATGTTAATTGCTAACAGGAGACCCACTGCTGCACTCCTATAGGGATATAACAAATCACACATTAATTATCACACCGGTGTTCTGGGAGGTCCCACTACCGTGAGGTAAATGGCCCAAAAACCAGTCTTAAAGTTACATAAACTTGATAGTCACATTCAACATGCCTTCAAATTAAGCAAGGAATTTTAATGAATTGTTTTACAGTCAATTTTGTGTATGACCATATGGGTGTCAGAGTGTCCTGCAACAAAATTGACGCCACATTAGTCATATTTCACATTATTCTTTAGTGATCATAAGTGGAAACATTATAAATGAGAGTGGAACGTCAATTACAAAACACCATTGACAAATGATTTCTCTATTTGAAATTGATACAAACCCAATTTAAATCACAATGGTGAGGTATATAATTGTGTTAGTGTCACACGGAGAGGTAATCATCAACTTAGTCTACATTTAAAATCTGATCCTAATAGGCTCCTCAAGATGTTATGGGGTTGCCGACGTGTTTCGGATAAAATCCGTCTTCAGGGCTAAGTGCCTATTGTTCCTTGCAAAATTCTATTCTGTTCCTGGTGCATTCACTCCAAAAGACCTAAAAATAATGATGTAGAGCCTCTTAGTATCTCGCATACAAGTTATTGTGTATAATTGAATGTTTTATGAGAGCATTACTGACCTCAGGATCTTGGTGGCCAGTACATGTGTACGTATCCAAACACAAGACAGCCTGTTGGTGTTGCTGGCTACAAGATCTTAATGGAGTGACTGCACTCTGCATGTAGCTGCAGAGCGAGGGAAGGAGCGATCGTAATCGGTCTGGAATTCACCTAAAACAAATAGAGGGTGCTACTAGACCTGTGTAGGTCATGTGTGGCATTATCACTAATGTGCTAATGCGGCTGTCCCGCACTGAGGGTGCCCTGTGTTACTTGTGCATATTGCTGTACAGCTGATGGGATTTTAAGAACATGATTCCTTATAAAACCGTTCCCCATGTAGGAACCGGGCTTACCTCCTGAGCGCGTACGCCGCTCGTCCGCAGTTGCCAAGCCGGCGTTTGCTAGCGCCTAAGAATGTATATGCGTTGGTTGCCAAGTGACGACCGCGCATGCGTCGTTCAGCCTAAGGCATCCATCTTGGTGTGGGAACGTTGATATGACAACGTCCCATGCTAACATACGAGCAGTACAGATCCTAGTGCGTATAGTTCCAGACTCGATTCTGGAGGCCCCTAATGTCCAAGCCTGCAGAGGGTACGTAAAAGTAGAAGTTTTGTTACTGGTGACAGGTGGCGGGGCTCGTATCCGAACAATGTCAGTCAGGCGCCCTTACCCCTGTGTGGTTCATGATTGCGCATGTTGTCTCCATCACAATCACGGCAGCAGGCAACAGCCAAGGCAGGTAGGTGCCTATACCCCGTATGGTACTATTACGTTAATACTATTGCTGACGTAATAGGACAATTGGATCTCATAGTCCCTCATCCTTCTGGTGTCGACTTTGCAGTAGTCCTGTGGTGTGCATTTAACATGACATGTATGTGGGTACTTCCACGGCACGTGATGGTGGTAATAAACATTACACATTAAATACTGTGGGCCTCATTACGACCCTGGCGGTAAGGGGTTTACGCCAGCGTTAGCTGCGCCGACCCCTTACCGCCAATTACGAGGTCCCTTAGCGCCATGGCGCTTTTAACACCTGCTTTTAGCAGGTGTTAAAATCCATGGCGCTAAGGGACCATGGAGTTAATTACGCCACCGTAATTTACGGTGGCGTAATTAACGCCTTCCCCACTCCCATTATGCCCTATGGGGCAAAAATGGGAATGGGGAAGGGTAAATGGGGATTGGGGACTTACCGCCCCGCCGACCTCGGAATGGGGCGGTAAGTCCGCCAACCACCATGGCGTAAACATAGTTTACGCCATGGTGGTAAAGTCACGGCCCAGGCGGTAACTTACCGCCTGGGTCGTAATGAGGCCCAGTTACATTTAAAAATCATGTACTCATGATTGCATATCAAGCATAACAGCATGAATGTTGATTCACTTGAATAAACCTCACCCTTTTTCCCCGGTGTTTGCAGGGATTGCTATACTTCCCAATTCACACCAGCATGTATTAGGTGTTTAGGCAAGGCATTACCCTCCCCAAACCTCAACACATATTGGAATCCAGAAAATTAAAACGACAAGGTAAAACTATACCACAACATTAATGCATATTCAAATCCAGAACAAATGGGTTGGAGTAAGTGTTCAAAGGACATACATACTTAAATCTGGTCATCAGACATAATCCCATTCAAGGGATCCAATAAGAAGCATCATGCAGTTGTAAACCACCCACAGATTTTAGATCAGAAATGTCCAATAGTTCTGTGGGTCAAGAGGTCTGTTGAAACTCAGTACGTGGAGCACATCTTTATATCCCCAAAGTTCTAGGGGTATCGGACCCTCCCTTGAGCTTACTGTAGGGAATAGAGGTTTATTAGACAAAACACTGAGATCGGATTCACAGTTCATTCCTCTCGGATAAATGCAATCGAGTAGGTCTATCCACAGCACCTCCCTTTGTAGTAGTTTCCTGTTCAGATCCCCACCCCTGCTACCCAATGTGACTTCTTCCAAAATTACGCATTTTAGTTGTGCAATGGCATGGCGGGCGTCCACAAAATGCATAGCTACTGGTGATTTAGAATTTCTGGTCCTTATGTAGGATTTATTCTCTGTACATCGAATTTACGCCTTCCTTGCGGTCATACCAATGTAGTAAAAACCACAGGGACATTTCAGTGCATAGATTACATTTTTGGAATCACATGTTGATGAGTGTCTCAGCCTAATGGGCTTGCCAGAATGAGGATGCATAATGGTATTACCAGTAATTATGTTGCCACAATGTTGGCAATTGAAACATGGTTGTGTGCCTTTTAACATCCTCCTGTTGGGTTCCAATGTACGTATCTCTGCATTGATCAGACTATTTTGCAGGGATTTGTTGTTGCGGTATGCAAAGGTTGGTGGTTCCCTGAACAGAGGTTGTAAAGTCGGGTCCATCTGTAGCATGCGCCAGTTTTTTCTGATGATCCCTCTGATCTTGTGACTCTGTGTGGAGTGTGTTGTAATGTACACCAGGGCCTCTCCTTGCTTAGATGGTCTGGGGGTAAGGAGAGTGTCTCTCTCAATTGCATCTACTCTTAATGCTATATCTGAGATGAAAGTGGGGTCATAACCCCGTTTCTTGAACTTCAACTTTAGGGTGTCTGATTGTTGCCTGTATTCGTCACTTTCTGAGATGTTTCTTCTGTAGCGGAGAAATTGGCTTAAAGGCATACTTTCAATGGTACGTTTAGGATGGAAACTTGTGGCCATCAGTAGGTTGTTATGGTCGGTGATCTTAGTATAGATTCTGGCTTCCAGGGAATTGTTCTTATTGAAGATCTCAAGGAAATGGATAATTGTTTTACTTGTGCAGGTTGTGAATTTGATGTGTGGATGCATATTATTCATCATCTCGAAAAAATTCGGTAAGCTCTTCACTGGGCTATTACCAGATCCTGAAAATATTGTCGATAAAGCGGACATAGAGCAGGAGGTGTCATGCCCATCTGGGCGGGCTAAGGACATTCTCATGTTCGAGGTAATACATAAACGCATTGGCATAAGTGGGAGCCATTGCTACCCCCATGCTTGTTCCTAATATCTGAAGATAAAACTGGTATCCAAATTTGAAAAAGTTGTTCATTAGGACTAGTTTTAGGAGAGTGAGGATGAACAGTCTGTCACCTTGACAATTCGGTGACCATAGTAAAAGCCACTCTACTGCTTTGAGGCCTGCTTTGTGAACAATGTTCGTATAAAGAGACGTGACGTCCATTTTAAACAGAGTGTCTCTCCCTTCCATAAACTCAATGTTTTTCAGTCTATTCAGAAAGTGCATGTTGTCATGAATATAGGTTTCTGTGGTCTGTATCAATGGTTGAAAAAATCGATCCAGGTATCGTGCTAATGGTTCCAATATGCTGTTGGTGGTGGCTACGATCAGTCTCCCAGGTGGTTTATCTAACATTTTGTGAATCTTTGGTAGAATATATAGTATAGGTATGATTGGATGTTTATTCTCCAGATAAAATCGAGTTTTAGCAGAGATGACGTCTCGTTCAAGCCCTTCGTCCAAGACTTTGTTGAATTAAAGTGCAAATCTGTTCAGTTGGGTCATGTGGAATCTCCTTGTAGGGTTCAATGTCAGCTAGTTGTCTGTGTATCTCCTCGAGATAATCTGATTTGTCCATGAGGACTAGTGCTCCCCGCTTGTCCGCTGGTTTGAAGATTATATCATTGTTGTTTGGCAGATACTTAAGTACCTGTCTCCCTTGTTTAGAGAAATTACCTTGTCTTCTGTTGTTCAACGGTAGTTTCTTAAGGTCTGTGCCACCTCTTTGCACCACACAGTCCTTGTTCACACCTTCCACAGTGAACCAAGGTCCCACAGAGGTCTAGCTACCTGAAGTCGAACTGACCTTCCAGTTATGACTTCCCATATACCAGGCAGAGCAAGAAGGCCTGACTAAGAATGGAAAGTTTGTAAAAAAAATATATGTATTTTTTTTATTAAGTATCTAGTTTGAAGTCAAACCTTTACTTGATATATTTACACTCATATTAATTACAAAACATCATTAAACAAACAATAATAGGACAGTAGAGTTTGATGTCCGTGATAACAATAGGGGATTGTTCACACATGTCACTAGCATTCCTCCCCCCTTTCCAAGTAATTTTAAGAGGGCGGTTAACCATCAGTTGTCATAGACAACATAGCTACATAAGCCCCACATGTTCAAATAGTTTCATGTCTTTGTCCTTAAGTCGCTATTTATTTATACTCCAAGACTGTCCTCTTTCAACCGTTGGTGAAAGATAACTTGCAAAAAAAGCCAGAAGAGCCAAGGTCAATGACACTTTTTCTCCTAATATTAATAGTGACCACCAGTCTTTTAAATCTAATGTGCGTAAATTGAACACATATTTCCCAAAAAATCTGTTCTCAGATTATGTAGTGCCAAGCATTCAAGGACCAAATGTTGGGGTGTTTCCCTTTCCAAGTTACAGAGTCTAAATATGAAGTTCCTCTCACTTCTTGACTTTCTCACTTCTAAGATGTCCCTTGTTGGGTACAAATTCATTCGTAATTGCATAAACTGGCGATGGCAAGTTGGTCAGGAAGTTCATCAGGTAAGGAGGAAGAGTACCCCTTTCCCTGGTTTCAGGTATAGGCCTGCTGTACAGTTTGCAGCCATCGTTTGCCTCCATTGTCTGTATCCAATATAAGTCCAGTAACTTTTTCTTAACTTGGTTCGGATTCCTAATAAGATCGACCAAAGTGGAATTAATGCTTTTCAGGTGGGAAATGCAAATCTTCTTCAAAGTGTCTAAAAGAAGCTCTGATTTTGCCTCCAACAAGTCTCTTCTCAAGACCATCAACCCATCCTCTTCTTTAGCAGTCAAACACTTACTTAGCAGTGCCAAGGATTTCCAAATGGCCACAATGTAAAGTGAGTTTAATTCCAGTTCCACTCTAATAGCTTGAGCTGATATTACATTAGGGAGTGCTAATTCTCATCTTCAGAAGAGACCTTCCAGAGTCAGCATGAGATTGCAAGATAAAGCCAGCATTGCCTCCACAACGTAAGTCAAGATTGGGGTCCCCTTTTTGGTGTAGAAGTCTGGCTTTATTTTAAACTTGCAATATTTTGCCCAGATCAGACTTGCCTGTGTAGCCTGGGTTTTAACTCTTTTCCGCAGTGTACTTTCATAGTGGCTGTTCGTCTCGCTGTTTCCTATGTCAACTCCAAGATATTTTAGTGAGGCTACTTAAAGAATTATTTCCCCTTTCATATGCCAAGTGCGCCGTGCTTTTTTCCTACCTGACCTTCATCCAAGCGTGAAAACCCTTGACTTTTTTACATCAATTTTTAAGGTGTTGCTCTCAATGTAACCTTTCAGGGCAGTTAGTTGGCGTTGTAACTCAATCTGGGACTGATACATAAGTATGAGGTCATCTGCATAGAGGAGGCGATTAATGTCCTCTCCCATCAGCCTTGGTGGAAAACATCTAATGTCTTCAAATGCCATACTGATGTCCAAGAAGAATAGGGGAAATATTGCAGGGGCTAACCTACAGCCCTGTTTTAATCCATTCTCGGTTTTAATTGGATCTGTCAGGTTTCCCTTGGCATCCAGTCTAAAAGCAACTGATGTTCCATTATGCCGAGCCTCTTTGAGTTCCAAGATCTTATTCAGACAATTCCAGCTGTTCAATTTCCTCCACAGTTTACCTCTGTCTACCAGGTCGAAGGCTTCTGCAAGGTCAATTGATGCAAGGAATATTTGGCCTTTCTCGTTTGTCTTTGCCCTCATTTTTAAAAAGTTTATCAGGAACAGGTTGAGAGCTGTACCTATGCCTCTGACAAATCCTGTTTGCCAGATGTCACAGTGTTTACTGGCCGTGGTCCATTTAATTAGTTATTTCAAGATAACCACTGCAAAGACCTTACCCATTAAATCCTCTTCTACTGCTCTTCTCTCCTCTTCGGACTCTTGGTCTCTCATCTGACTTCCCTAAAATCCATCTACCAGTCCTCAATCCATACTCTCTGTCTTCTTGGCCCTCGAGATTCTATCTCCACCTCACTCTCTCAACTTGTCTGGCTTCCCTTGGTCTACCAACTAAAATTTCAACTCCTCTGTCTTGTCTTCAAATCTCTCCATGATCTTGCCCCCCCTATCTCTCTTCCCTCCTATCATTTTACTCTCCCTCCCGCTCTGTCCGCTCAGCTGATCTCTACCTACTCACTGTACCCCCAGCCCCATGTGCCTCCTGATGCTTCCGTTCCTTTCAACTCTTGGCTCCCCTTCACTGGAACTCCCTACCTCTTTCTATCTGCTCCACCCCTACCTACTCATCCTTCCGCTCTTCCTTGAAAGACCTTCTTCTCCACTCCCCCCTGACTGTCCTTCCCTACCTCCCTTCCCCCAACTCCCCTGCTCATCTTTCCCACCCCCCCCTTCTTCCCGCTCCCGCTGATCTCAAATCAGACATTGAAACCTTCCTTACCCACCTCCTCTCCCCTCCCTTCCCCCTTTCCTCTTCCCCTCCTTCTAAGTAAATTGTTCTACATATTCTATCACTGGTTTCTTTCATGATTGTAAATATGCTTCTTTCATTATTGTACCTTGTTGTTATACTGTAAAGCGCTTTGGATTAAAGCGCTATATAAACTTAATAAACATAAACATAAATATAAACATAAACATCCAGTAGGGCGATAGGTCAGTAGTTGTTTGGATCCAAACTATCACCCTTCTTGAAGATTGGAACTATAATAGAGTGGGTCCATTTCTTTGGGATACTCTTTGTTGCTTTTTTATATGTGAATAACTCTCCTATAAATATAGCCCACTCTTCAGGGTTGTCTTTTATCATTTGGTTGGTTACCCCATCTGGACCAGCAGCCCTTGATTTGCTAGCTTAATGAATCAGGGATAGGATTTCCTCTGTAAAGTTGTGGGGAGTTTGGGGTTTTCATCCCACCCTATGAAAGTGTGATGGATATCAACCTCCAAGCAACAAATTATTCTGGGTTTAGAACTGGCTGTGGTGCTAAGACTGCAATAATGTTATTGTAGCTCTCTGAGGTAGTTCACACAGGAGATCACAGGGTTAATTTAACATGCTTTGTGACATTTGGGAGTTGGGGCTGAGTTCCCTTGGTACCCCTCCTTCCTGTCTAATAGCTGGTGTGGGTGGGGAAAACCGGGTCACCTCTGTTTTCAATACTGTTTGGTGTCCCTCTGTGGTCTATCCTGTTGCCCATAGTATTCAATATGTGCATGGAGATGATGGGAGATATCATCACCAAGACTGGTATCTCTGTGCATCAGGACATGGATGTCACCTACGTACAGCTGCATGACTCTTTTCACAAGATCACCCATTCCCTAAACTCCTCTAAAATTAGATGTTTGTTCTATTATATTTCTGCTTCTCCAATCCCTGTTAATTCTGGATTGCAAGAGCCTGCACTTGGCAATTCCTCTTCTGATCTCTCCTTATGTTCTACTTTAGAGCCATTTCTTTATCAGAAGCTATCTATATATTCTAATTTCCAGATGGATTCCTTTATTCTTGCCGACCGTAATCACGAAGTGGAACCTTAGTTGGGTTGCCAAAATCCATTCCGATTTGACGCACACATGTCTTTACATTTGCCTACCTAAGTCACAAGGTTCTTCATGCTAGCCTTTCCCATCTATTCAGCTTCCAAATTGGTGCTCTTCCGAGGCTATTGTGACCTCTGCAGCAGGTCACAATTCAGACTGGACCTTACTAAATACTGCAAATCTAGTACCATAAAGAGATATATGTTTGGGTGGCACAGTGGTCTCTTGGAATCAACCCCCAATTTCCCTCTAAAAACTTGGTCCTGGATCAATTCAGTCCCCTAAATATGAATTATTGTCCCTCTTTTGTATTCATTTTATGATGTATGCATTCATGTACCTTATTCTAGTACAATTTGAAGTCCATAGTAAAGTAACATAATACTTCCCCGGACCGCAAGATTCACATTTCTGAGGACTTGAAACATTGAATGTAGCTAAGCTTTTCGCAAAGGATAAAGTGAATGATCCTCTTATTGTACTCCTGATTCTCTTTCAAGACCCAACAGATATGAATATGGACAAACCCTAAATGACATGACCATTAAAAGGCATACTCCCAGGTTGAAGAACAAAAGGGAGGCCAGTCAAGTGGGCTAGTGAGTATACCTCACCTATTTGTATATGTTAGAAATTACATAGTTCATGAATATGGCATCCCATAAGGCACTTTATAATTATATAGGAGTCCTAAAGTGAAGGTGCCACTACAAATTGAGAGTTGGGCCTTACAACTGAATGACAAAGTGCTCAGGATTTCTCATAAACCAGGTAAAGAACACAATTATGCTAACTCTTTTTCCATTTACAATATCACTGCTTGTAGTGGTAAAGTATGGCTACAGAAGGTGAGGAAAAGCCAACTGTACAAGCATCAATGCAACTGGTACACACACAGAGGTGGGGACGGATTAATGGCGTATGTGGGTGTGGACATGTAGATCATACTTATACACTCTGAACTCACTGGAGTGTACCTAGAGGCCTCACTCTCTCACACTTGTCAAGTCAATGCCATTCCCTCCTCAACATTTCAGACTACCAAACCTATCAACGCATGCAGCCCGTTCCTCTCTGCCAAGAGCTGCATCACCATTGCCCGAGCTGTCGTAACATAGGCGCCAGACTAGATTACTGCAATGCGTTCTTTGCAGGCACTTCAATCTGCAATTCCCAAGAATGTAAGTCATCCAGAACAATGCTATTTGTGCAGCCTTTAAGATTTCCAGGCAAGCTCATATATATGCTGCAAGAAGAAATGCCCACTGTAAAATGCCTGTAAAATGTTGACGATCACCCACTCTCTAACTCTGCACCTCCTTACCTCTCACAGAAGATCACTAAAGCCCAGACTAAGAGAACAACCATAACTGCTTTCGCTCACCTTCTCCCCGTCCCTAAATTCAGACAGTCCAGTACTGGTGGTGCTAGTTTCTGAGTTATGGCAGCGAAACATTGGGTTGTATGTGAAATAATTGCTGAAAAAACAACAAGGGTTATTTGATGTTTTTAGTTTGGTTTGCTATCGCATATGCCCTGAGAGCCAAACAATCTTACTGGGCTTACCGTAAGCTTTTGAGAAATTGACTCATCAGTGAGTGCAGTACTTGAGCTGCTCTCCCCTAACAACTTTACATGCCTGTGTAACCTGAATTGTAACAGTCCCTTGATGCCCGTGGGCATAGTGCGCTTTATCAATATAAAAATAAATAAATAGGCAAAAGCCCCCAGGTGATTGATCTAAAGCTAGCCTGCTTTAGGGGCCCAATCCCTGCTTTTGAAATGAGTGGACTTTGCCCTTATGATGTCACAACCAAAGTGCTTTGCTCCAAAGGATGAAGAGGAGTCCGGAAAGTGAAAGAAAGGCAGAGCAAACCAAGATGTCAGAACCCTCCAAACACTGTACAGACCTCAGTCTGGATATCCTAGCTCTGCCCCCTCTCTTTCCCAATAGGATCAAAGGCCTTTACAAATGCAGCACCCTGGTGGGAGGACTTGCTTTCTCTGAATGGTTTTGCCTATTGGTTTCTGACAGCATCCTATGAAGTAGCTGTCCCAGGGAAAAAGGTGGTACCTGCCCTTACAAAGGAATAAAGAGAGACACACCACCAGGTTACCTTCTTGTCAGGGGGGCAGGGTCCTACTAGCCTGGGGGAATGCACATAGCCCTTCCACAGCTGAACTGTGCCCACAGGGGGGACACATGTGCAATATCAATTTGATGTAGCTGGGATAACGCTGAAAGATGCTGGCTACTATACTCCAACTCAGGTATGGCTCATATTTATAGTTCTACCTGCCATCAGGACAAAATCCTCAGAGTTATGTAGTTTTTGTAACAGGGGTGCATATTTTAAATGCCAACCCCGGCCCTGCAGAGACACGGCTGTCACTACAGTTGTCATGAGGGAACCTGACCTGTGCCAAGTGTAGAGCAAGCGCTGCAAATCAGGATACTGATGCAGCAGGACACAAGTACACAATAGGCTTTTGGCATTGAGCTTATTAGAGGGGAATCTGATTAGCAGAGTTACCTTTCAGAGAGTTAATTACTCCATCATGTTATTATTTAATCAAAATCAAATATGCCAGGGCTCCACAACCTTGCCAGATGGCAATTCGTCACAGGGAACCATGGGTATACATTTGAATACCTGCAATATTAATATAATCAATCATCATGGGAGAGGTGAGGGTGGGAAAAGAGTGAGATTGCTCTACAAGTTTCAGAAAATGAGTTCACACTAAAATGAGTCTGTTTAAAAAATACACACAGTGAGACAGTCTCAGTTAAAAGACTGTAAATTGTTTCTTAGCAGCAGCAAACAACACATCCAGCTGCACAGACCATTAAAAATCAGCCAGCAGCACAGGGTGTGGAGGGAGTGCAAAATACCCTTGTTGGATGGCCTGGAGACTGCAGATCTTGTTAGTCAATCGTGTGCACTCCCAGACGTGGTTTGGGGTTTACCAAAAGGGCAGCTTCTAATGGGGTTGGGAGGTAGATCATTATTCATCCCCAATTCTGTGTAACACTGGGAACAGAGTATACAGTTTTAAACTGTATTTTTTAGCACAGCCGTTAAAAGAAGTTTTACAGTAACCTAAGGCAGGGCAAATATTGTGTATGCTGGCAGGGGGAATCACACTGTGCTGCCTTGCCTCAATTAATTGAGGGTTTCCTAGATGTGTGCCCTGAGCATGGGCTACTAACATTGCTGGAATGAGGAGAAAGAAAAGTCTGCGTAGACCGTGGGCACAGTTTTCTGTGATGCAGGACTGCAGGAGACACTAGCCATTTGATACGTAGCATGTTGCGTTATGTCCACGCTTCAGATTCTTTAAGAGCTGAGGCTTGGACCCTCTGTGGCAAAACCTGCATAAACCAAGGGCGCAGTGTTGTGTGATGCAGGACATGTATTCAAATAGGTACAAAAATTCCTATTTACACATACCACATCTTACTCCACCAATAGGAATACAGACATGTTTCATAAAAGAAGGATAAGATGATACACTTTCTCTACTTGCACCCCTCTCTCTCTCCCATCAAATAGACCCCTCTGAAAGATTTTTCCAGGCACTACAAGTCTTGACAGCATAGACTGTGTGCGACATTCCAAATTTCAAAAAAACATTCTTGTTTTATTCAAAGTATTTAAATTGAAACATAAAAAACGATTTAAATTGAAACACAAAAAACTACCCTCACCTAACACAGAACATTCTTCAGGGGAAACTTTAAAATACACTTTAAAACATCAAAACATCCACTATTCTTCTCAACACCGTGTTGAATGGGTAGTTTCAGGCAAACAGCCTTAAAATGGTGAACCTTCAATGCACGTCGGTAAATGACCGATAAGCTAGTTTTTCTTCATTGAAAAACCAAAACACTTCAAAGGGCGTCCTAGTCCGCCGAGATATCGTCACACCTCCAAACAGGTGAAACACCCCACAGCGTGGGGCAACGGGAGGAACTCCCTTGTTGTAACAATCTCCCTTGTTTTGACAACCAAAACCAGTCCACAGATGACTGTACAATGACACAGTGCCAATCTTTAACTTCACAAATGCATACGACTCGCTAGTGACTCGCGGAGGTATAGACAGCCAGTAAGACACCCCAGTGTTTTGATGTTTTAAAGTTTCCCCTGAAGAATGTTCGCCCGAAAGGGGCATTGAAGAACAGAAACATGTTGGGATTATATGTTTTTTATTGACACATTTAGGTTTTTTTGTATTGTGTTATGTGATTTCGTTTGTGTCTTGAGTACCTGTTTATTTTGAAGCCTAGCTTTTTAGACTTTGTTGGTTTTAGTGTTAGCATTTACACTGTGTTAGGTGAGGGTAGTTTTTTATGTTTCAATTTAAATCGTTTTTTATGTTTCAATTTAAATACTTTGAATAAAACAAGAATGTTTTTTTGAAATTTGGAATGTCGCACACAGTCTATGTTGTCAAGACGTGTGATGCACGACTGCAGGAGATGCTGGCCCTTTCATATGTAGCACGTTGCACTACGTCCACGCTTCAGATCCTTTAAGAGCTTAAGATCGGACCATGTGCAGTAAAGCCTGTGCAGGCCAAATGCACAGTGTTGTGCAATGCAGGACCACAGGAGAAGCTCGCCGTTTGATACATAACACATTGTGCTATGTCCACGCTTCAGATCCTTTAAGAGGTGAGGATCGGTCCCTCTGCCGCAAAGCAACAAAGGGGTGCGGCACAGAGTTTGAGTATGAAGGGCTGCCATCAACCATCAGCATTCGAAAGGTGAGAAAGGTGCTGGAAGTCGGAGCAGTCTTTACAGCTCCCTGTGAAACTACCCGGCTTTTGCGTGTACTTCCTCCTAACCATCAGACATAAAGTACTGTCTCTGCACAATCTTTGGCTCTCCCCTCTAATGGTTAGCCATACTCTGCATTTTCTTCCTTCTCCTGATCTCCTCAATTGTGATTAATGTTTACTGTGTACTGTGCCCCTTTAGGCTCTCTCCCACTCTCTAGGTCCCACCCACTGTTGCACTGTTATCTGTGTCCCCCTATGCTCTTTCAGACTCTCTAGGTTCCCACCCACTGCTGTCCCTGTTGTTGTTGTACTGTATCTGTGCCCCACTAGGCTCTCTCACACTCTGCTGGTATCATCCACTGTGGTTACTGTTGTACTGTTGTGCTTCACCTGTCTGCTCCTCCTTGTGTTCCCTACTGTGTGACCTGTGCCCCCACTCTGCGCATCCTGCATTGTGTGGTATAGCACCCCATTCTGCACATCCTACATTGTTTGGGATAGGGCTGTGGGTCTCACCTTATCTCTTTCGCTCCATCTTCCTCCTACTTCCCTCTGCGCACCCACTATGGTGCTTTCCGTTTCTCAAATCTATTCTAAAAGCTACTCTATCTCCTATCCTATCCCTTTCACTAAATCTGGATGGAAGAAGTTCAAAAGGGGCGTCCTGGTCTCCACCCGAGGCCTCCCTATTGCTAATACCTACATCAGTGCTTTCTCAAGGCAGACAGTCACTGACATCCTCTTTGTTGCTCCCTCACCAGACCTATGGACCTCTCATATGTCTCAGCTCTCTCTCTCCTATCTCTTCCTCTCCCATTAATGGTGGCACTCGGTGGGGGGGTCCTCTTGGCCTCCTTCCACCTCTCCAAGACAGATAGATTAATGTCTTTCTGAATGGCACTGTCTTGTCCCAGAGCCCTCAGCCCAATCTCCTCCTTTTCAATAGGCGTCTCCTGTGCCTCATCAACTTCCTTTCTTCTCCTGCTACTCCTGCTAGCCCTTCTCTGGCTCCTTCTCCTCCTCCTCCTTCTGCCGCCTCTCTGGCACCTTCCTCTTCCTCCCTGGCTACTTTTCCACCTCCTGCTACCACCTCTGCCCACTTTAGAGCCCCTCTACCACTTACGCTGGGTATACCTCAAGCCTGTACCCCACCCCGGAAGTCTTTAAAATATGTCAGCCTGCTCCACATTGCTATTCTGGTCTCTCACTATGCTATCAAACACTCCTCTGACATCTGCCACATCCTGGAAGAACTTGACATCGATGTCCTTGCTCTCCCTGAGACATGGTTCATGGCCAGCTTGTCACAAGTTTGGAGACTCTCTTCGCTGGTGGCTAAAAGATTCTCTCTTAGCCAAGAACTAACCTAACCAGTGGTGGAGTATCTCTGATCTTTCTGAAGTGGGTCTCTGCTTCTGTGATTTCTGCGCAGGCCTACACCTCCTTTGAATGCCTGGTCTGCAGGCTCGCTATCTCTCCTGACTGTGGAGATTTTTATAATAACATAAGTAATGGTTATACAATAAATACACAGCAATGCCAAAACAGTGTTAAATTTGAACACTTGTAGACAACAAATCCTTGGTTCTATGTATCCAGTTTGTTTTGTTATGTATGACTCTATATGATTTTAACTTGTCTTTCTGAGTATGATTGGTAATGTTATGTATGCTTGTGGTATGTGTGAGTGGTGTGAGAGTAGCAGGTGTATTTATTAAATGGTAGGCTAGCAGTGTTCATTTGTATTGCCAACCAGCACTGCAAATATTGTCTTAGGTGAATTGTGTCATGTTTTTTGGGATTTTTGAGCAACAACATAAATGAAAAATAAGATATTTTGTTTTATATTAATTGAAATATTGCTTTTTGAAAATTCAGTTATATATGGCTAGAGGGCATTGTACTTCGTATGTGTGTGATATTTACCTAGTTATAGGTTGCCTAGTGCCCTAGCCTCTGACAAGCTTTTGATTTCACCTCTTTCTTGTTCCACAATCTGCAGGCCACCTGGCCAGGTTGCCCTCTACCTCTCAGAGTAGGCTGACCTCTCCTCTTCTATCCTTGCCTCTACCTCTCAACTTCTCATCCTTGGAGACCTCAACATTCACCTGGATGCTTCTAATCCCTCCTCTGGGCTCTTCCACAACCTGCGCGACACACTTTCTCTCTCCAGTCTACACTCTGGTCTGACACACTCTGCTGAACATGCCTTGGATTTTCTCATCTCCTCAGGCATCCCCCTCTCTAACCCTCTCACCACTCCTCTCTCCTGGAATGACCACTTTCTGCTTTCCTCTCACCTGAAATTCTCTGTCTCCCAGGCAAAGCCCACCCCAGCACTACCACCTACCTTCTCGGTTATTCGGCCCATGAAGCGTGTGTCAGTCGATGCCTTTGCCTCTACCTTCCCTGCTCCTCCTACTCCTGCAGGTGACTCACACCCTGACACAGCCCTCTCTGACCTGCATCTTTCTATCCTCAACATGCTGGACATCCTTGCCCCTGGCATGAGAATCCATCTGAAGCCTACCTTCAAGTGCAACTCTTGGTATGACTCTAACCTCGCCACCGTAAAATGCAAGTGCAGGGTGGCTGAGAGGAAGTGCAGGGTCTTGGGCACATCCTCTTACGAACTGGCCGGCTGCCTGCTCCAAAAGCAATGCAGCCTCTATGTCCTGTCCAAGAAGACAACACACATAAAAGCCTGCGTCTCTGCGGCCTCTAGCAACACAGCCAAACTCTTTACAATCTGCCAGGTGCTGGCCAATCGTTCTGCAGTCTCCACCTCTCATGTTCTTTCCAAAGCACTCTGTGCAGCTCTGTCTTTTCGCTTCCCCACTAAAACCAGGACAATCTGTCCTTACTCTCCTCTTCTTCTCCCTCTCCTCCGCCTTTCTCCCCTCTGTGACAACACCCAACTAGGTTTCTAGACAAGTCCGAACTATGAAAGTATCATCCAAACAAGTCCTCCCCTGTTCCTCCAGAACCATCAAGGAACACATTGACACCCTCGCTCCAGCCTTGGTCGATTTCTGCAATCTCTCTTTTGACACAGGATCTTGAGCCTCTCTTCTAAAGTACACCCTTGTGCACCCCCAGCTCAAAAAACAGTCTGGCGATCCTACCTTTCCGGCAAACTATCGCCCAATCTCTATCGCTCCCTTCCTGGGCTAACTCCTCGAAAATCTGCCAATCTCCCAGCTTACTCTCCACACTGAATCTGTTGGCTGTCTCCATGACCATCAGTCTGGCTTCACAGCAGCCAAAGGTATGGAAACTGCTCCCCTGAACAACCATGAAGATCTGCTCACTAATTTTTACTGCATTTTTCCATGTGTCCTCATCCTCCTTAACCGTTCCTCTGCTTTTGACATGGTCAACCTCACCATCCTGATCAAGCAACTCTGTGAGAACCTGGGCATCACGGATCAGGCTCTGGAATGGCTGACCTCCTGCTCCTGGACTGACCCTCCCAGGTCCAACTTTGGTCCTTTCTCTCCACCGGCTCTCTCTCCACTTGTGGTGTTCACCAGAACTCTAACCTATCACAATGGTTCTTCAATGTCTACTTGGACCCCTTGGCCCACCTGATCTCTACCTTCTCCTCTACCTTTCAGTGTTACATGGATGACACTGAGCTCTCCTATAGGCTCCCCTCAACCTCCTCTCCTCTCTTGCTTCTTCCAAACTGTCTATCTGTGATCCAGGATTGGTGCACCTCCAACAAACTGCCTTAATGCCAGTAATACAGAGATCCTTCTCATTGGGACCCCTGCTCCCGCTTTCCCTCTTTCACTCTGGCCACCCTGCTAGGCCCCTCTTCCTTTGTCTTCACTACCAGCTGCACCTCCTCAGAGATATTCTTCCTTTTCTCACTTTCCCCCAGAAGCTCACTGTCTCTCAATACAGAACAGAACTGCAAGAATTATCTCTGGCCTCAAGCCCAGGGACAGTATCTCTCCAGCCTGAAATATCTCCACTGGCTCTCTGTGACTACAAGGTTGAAGTTCAAGACCCTCTGCATCGTCCACGTGGCTTTCTGGGGCCAGAGCCTGCACTACATCTAACTTTCTCTTCCAAAATACCTTTGTTCTCGAGCCCTTTCCTAAGCTACCTCCAACTCTCTGAGGGTCAGAAGGTTCTTCTGGCAGAGAGTGGGGGAAGATCTCTCCTTTGCAGGTGCCTCCCTGTGGAATGGCCTCCTTCCCCTCTCAAATTTGAGCCGGACCACTTGAAGTTCCAGAAGCAGCGCATGACTTTCCTTTTCTCCTCTGCTTTCTTTCTTTCCCTCCACTTCTAACCAACTGTCTGCGGCGCTGACTGGTTGCTTGGCTATCCTCAGAGGCTCACTGGGTACCAGGCTCCTCCATGATCAGTCTCCTCTGCACTGCCTCTGGGCTTACTGCACACTCAGTGGCTGTAATTGTAACATTGACAGTCTCATGCTTCCTTGCACTTACCCAGAGCTGTGCTACCCTTGCTGTACTCACTCAGAACATTGCTGCCCTGATTGCGCTTCCTCCTTCCCTCTCCTTGACACTTCCCCTTCTCCCTCCTCCCTGCACTTGGCATTGTCGCACGTGCACGATCTGAATAACACATGGCCGAGAAATATTGTTTGTCTTGTCCTCCATCCAGAGACGTCTTTATGAGAGGGCAAACGGGGCGCACGCCCCGGCCCCCATCCTGGGTTCCATGGAGGGGACCCCCTCCTCTGATCCTTGGATGGGGGCCCACACCTGTCCTTTCCTGGTTGGGCTGACGGGGCTGGGCACATGATGTGCTTGGAAAGAGTATCAGTGAGACACAACACGTGCCCCTGTTCCCTACCCCCTAGCCCCCCAAGAAGTCCTCAACCCAGAGCTCTACTGCCAGGTAAGTAACAATGTATGTTATTATTTATTTAATTTGAGTGCGCACCAAGCAGGGTTCACAGTCAGTGCACTGTACACACGCTGGTGGCTGCACTGGGGCAGAGTAAAAGTATGTCTGATTTGGAAGGCCTGCCCAAGAGAGACTTCTTAGGAAAACTGCATTACGTCTATAAACGCGTGGGAAACAAGAGCTTACATTTTGAGTTAAGATCTAACTAACAGACATGAAATTGCAACAAAAATGTTTTAAAAACCTATGCACCCCCAATATGACTAGTTTCAAACAACTCTAGGTAGACCCCCTCACCTGCTGATGAACCCCAGGTTTCCCAATCCAGACAGGCTCATGCATCTGCCACAGCCAAGAACGGCTATCAACTCCAGACCAACTGCGACAGGCACGTCAATGGGACCCCTCTCCAAACCATTTACAATAAGTGTTCCAGCAAGAAGATATGTAGCGCTTTCTGCCAGCCTTGTGGTTTCGTAGCATTGCGCAAAAGTGTTATTATCCGCGTCAATTATCCATCAACTTGCAAAAGTGAGACGCCCCTTTAAGATGCAGAGTTTGTGAATTTTGTGTTGCACGTTGTGGAGTCATGCCTCGGGTGGTGCCGCGGCGTGCACTCAACCCGCACAAGCCCGGAGACGCTGGACACCCTGGCGGCATGCCCGCCCTCCTATCCATGCCCGCCCTTCCCGATATAGCAAGGAAGGGGGAAGCCGCCGTGGACAGCCGCGTTGCTGGCGGCCGCGGCGATGCTGCAGAAAGAGCCGCTATAGACAGCCGCGGCGAAGCCGCGAGAGAAGCCTCTGCGGACAGCCGCGGCGGGCCCGCAGAACACTCACCTGGGTTCCACTCCGGTCCGGGGAACGGGGAGCCGTGCTCGCGGTGGTGTCGGGACGCAGGAGAGCAGCGACCGGATCGCCGCCTCCGTGCTCCTTCTGATGGAGACCGGACTTCATGTGGCTGGAGAAGGACGCCCATCGTCCGGATGCGTCCTTACACTACGCGGCCACGGCTGCATGGCCAACGTGAACCCTCACCACCTCAAGGGAAACGGGAAGGGCGACAGCCCGGGGCGGCAACCTTTAAGGGAGGCGGGACAACGTCCCAGGAACCAATGAGAAGGGGGTTAGCCCAGGCTCCCAGTGATTGGAGGGGGTTTGAAACCTCCTGTTATGATAAAAGGGCGCCAAACCAAACTAATGGGTTGCTCTCATTCCACAGGACACGGAGAAAGGAGAGAGGGGAGAACCAGAGTGGTGGGCCTATCCGGACACCTCAAGATAAGACCAGACCAGGACTAACGTCGTTATATTTTGGAAGACCAAGACACCGGTGAAGTTAACCGGGAGGACTTGATAGTAATTCCCTTAAACATAACGCTATCCTTCAACCAGTGATTAAATATTGTTTCAGCATCCACCTGTCTCCGAGCATAACTCCACACTGGCGACGAGGATGGGATTCTGACAGCGCTATGGAGGCATTGATAAAGACCCTGACCGAGGGTCAACAGCAATTGCAACAGATGGTGCAGCTACAGTCACAACAAGCAGCTGCGGATCGGCAAGCCTTTCAACAGGCCATCCAGCTGCAGGGTACTATACAGACCACTGCGCAGGACAAACAGCATGAGACCATAACCCGTCTCACGGATGCAGTAGCCAATACGAGAAACCAACCACTGGTGCCCTCGGCCCTCCTGCAGAAGTATAGGGACGGGGAGGACCCTGCCTTTTTCTTTACCAGTTTCGAACGCATAGCCAGGAACGCGCAATGGCCTCCGGACCGGTGGGGTTAGTATGTCGACCCCCTTCTATCTGGGGTGATGCAGGGTGCCTACCAGGCGGTAAACCCCAACGGCAATACGCCGTACGGAGAGATCAAGGCCGCAGTGCTAGACCGTTTAGGACTGGACGATGAAGCATACTGGATCCAGCTAAGGGAAGCCAGACTCAGGGCTGGGGAAAGCCCACGCCAGCTGTATTATAGGATAAAAGACCTAGCCGAGAAGTGGTTGATGGCTCCAAAACCCGCTAACCAACCCCTGCTCGATAAAATCATACTGGAACAGTTCATAGAAGCCCTGCCCGGGCAAATGCAGAAATGGGTCAGGCAGCACCATCGGCCCACCCTAACCGAAGCAGTGGACATAGCGTCGGCGTATCAGAAGGCAGGTCACTTCCGGCTACCACCCACAGGAGTATCAGCCCGCATTGCCATCCCGGTTTCCGACCCCCATGTGATTAGGGGTAGCCGAGTCCTACCCTTCAGGTGGAAACCCTCAGACGAGAACACCAGGAGACCAGAGGACAAGAGACCAGGAAGCTAAGAGAAGGCCCCAATGCCGACACCTGGTTACAAGCAACCGCAGTGTTATGAGTGCAACGAGTGAGGCCACATAGCCCGGTTTTGTCCCAGGAGAAGACCGGTTGAACCCATGGACATCGGTTACCTGAACCCAATAGACGAGGAGGGCGTCCTGGGACCCTATGTGGTGGACATTCGTGTCGACGGCCGACCATCACGTGCACTCTTGGACAGCGGCAGCAGGCAGACGGCCATATCACCAACCGTGAGTAACTCTCCCTGCTTGTCTAACGTAACGGTACCTATCCGATGCATTCACGGGGACACTAAGTGTTACCCAATGAAGGATGTAGTGATTGACTTAAAAGAAACCTCCACTCCCTTGAGGGTTGCCGTCCTACCTAGTCTTCCCACCCCAGTGGTAATTGGGACTGACCTTCCCCACTTCAACCAGACCTTAAGGGACCTAAGGGAAGAGAAGTACCCGCCCGAATCCAATGTTACGGGAACGGACCCTGTTTCCCGGGAACCCCTACCAGGGCGGAAAAGGCGGACCCGGATGGCATGGTGTCAGGCCAGTTATATGACCCGACCCATCGATTGGAAGCTTGAAGATAACGAGGACACCATAAGGGGAGAGACCCTAACCGACCCAACCCTACGTGTGACCAGGGAAAGGGCAGCCCGGGAAGGGGAACCCAACCTAGCCAGTGGCCCAGGGTTCCTTCTATGCAATGGTCTCCTATACCGGAGGTATAAGGGTGACGATGACGCCGTAAAAGAACAATTAGTGTTACAGAAGAGTCACCGTTTATAGTACTACAACTGGCCCACAATCATCCCTGTGGGGGTCACATGGATCCCTTAAAACCCAACAAAATCTTCTAAAGAGGTTTTTCTGGCCTGGCATTTACGGGGAGGTAGCCCGACATTGCAAGAATTGTTCCACCTGCCAGCTTACCAGCGGGGTACTACCCGCCAAGGCACCACTACAGAAAATGCCCCTCATTTCGATCCCATTCCAGAGGATCGGCATGGACATAGTGGGACCCCTGGAACCAGCCAGCCGCGGTTATAAATACTTATTGGTCATAGTCGACTACGCCACCCGCTACCCAGAGGCCTTTCCCCTAAAGGGAACATCGGCCCGGGTATTATGCGACCAACTAATCCCGTTCTTTGCCCGAGTGGGGATGCCCTCCGAGATAATCACCGACCAGGGCACTAATTTCATGTCAACCCTCCTAAAACAAATGTGTGGACAGCTTCAGATCAAACAATTGAGAACCTCAGTATACCATCCCCAAACTGATGGGCTGGTAGAACGATATAACCAGACGATCAAAAAAATGCTAAGAAGGGTGACGGGACCAACCGGGAAAAACTGGGATCGGGCGATCCCCCTGGTGTTAATGGTGTTAAGAGACACCCCACAGTCTTCCACCGGTTTTTCTCCCTTCGAGCTCTTGTTTGGGAGACAACCTCGGACAATACTGGACCTGGTTAAGGAGGAGTGGGAATCCACGGAAGAGGTGTCCTTAACCGAGTATACAGAGGAATTAAAGGAACACCTAACCGCATTACGTACACTGGCCCAGAACAACCTTGGTCATGCCCAAACAACTCAAGAAAGAAATTACAACAAGGGGAGCCGGATGAGAACCTTCAGCCCAGGGGACCAGGTATTGGTACTCCTGCCTACCAGCACCAACAAGCTCTTAGCCAGATGGAGAGGGCCCTACAAGATCATTGATGTGCTAAACCCAGTGACCTACCGGGTACAACAACCCGATCGAACTACCCCAGAAAAGGTCTATCACATCAACCTTCTAAAAAAATGGAACGAGCCTCTTCTGGGCGGCTTTGTGAGCATCGAGGAACCTGAATCGGAAGAAATCTTGAACACCGTTCCCCATACCCTGGATGCAGTCAACTGGGGTGACACCCTTTCCCCCGAAATGAAGACGGACATTAGGAACAGGCTGTTCCCCTATGCTGACGCCTTTTCCTCCTTACCTGGACGAACCAACGTGCTTGAACATGTAATCAAAACGGACCCCGGACCACCCGTGAGGCTTAGACCGTACCAGATACCCGAAGCCAGGCGGAACATCATTAAATCCGAGGTGGATGAAATGTTACGGATGGATATCATCGAGCCATCTGTCAGCGTTTGGTCGTCCCCCATAGTGCTCGTTCCTAAACCGGACGGTTCGGTCCGTTTCTGTATGGACTACAGACAGTTAAATGCGGTGTCCCGATACGAAGCCTATCCAATGCCTCGGATGGACGAACTACTGGAGGGCCTTGGAGCAGCCCAATTCTTAAGTACTCTGGATTTAACCAAGGGCTATTGGCAGATACCCCTACGCACCAAGGATAGGGAGAAAACTGCCTTTTCCACCCCACAAGGCTTATACCAATATAAGGTTCTACCCTTTGGACTCCATGGGGCCCCCGCCACGTTCCAGAGGCTGATGGACATCATACTAAGACCGCATGCTGGATACGCTGCTGCTTACCTGGACGACATTGTCGTGTACAGCCAATCCTGGGGGTCGCATCTGGACCATCTGGAACTAGTAGTAGCTGATTTACAGAGGGCAGGGTTACATATCAACCCCAAGAAGACTATGATGGGAACCCACGAAACCAAATATCTGGGCCACATAGTGGGTGGGGGAGTGCTTAAACCTCAGTTGTCCAAAACCCAGGCTATACGCGATATACCGACTCCCACCAACAGGAAACAAATACGAGCATTCCTGGGGTTGATCGGGTATTACAGGAGATTCATCCCTGACTTTTCCTCGGTGGCCGCACCTTTGACAGACGCGTTAAGGCTCAAGGGAAATCCCAATCTGACCAACAACCCAAGTGCCTTGAACGCCATAGCGGACCTGAAGCGACGGATCACGTCAAACCCGGTCCTCTGCTGTCCGGACTTCCAGAAACATTTCTTTTTACAGACAGACGCCTCCAACCAGGGACTAGGAGCTGTACTGTCGCAGAAGACCAGAGGGGATCTACAACCGGTGTGCTTCATCAGTCGGAAGCTGTTGCCCCACGAGGCGGCTTACTCGACCATTGAGAAGGAGTGCTTAGCCATCAAGTGGGCCGTTGACTCACTCCGGTATTATCTGCTGGGTCGCCGGTTCACCCTGTATACTGACCATGCCCCCCTCCAGTGGCTAGCTCAGCATAAGGACACTAACCAGAGGGTTCTCCGCTGGTTTCTCTCCCTTCAGCCTTTCGACTTCATCACGTTGCACAGACCTGCCAGGTTCCAGCTAGTGGCGGACTATCTGTCTAGATGCTCACCCTGGCCCGAACGGCCTGGGATCGGGGTGGGGATGTGTGGAGTCATGCCTCGGGTGGTGCCGCGGCGTGCACTCAACCCGCACGAGCCCGGAGACGCTGGACACCCTGGCGGCATGCCCGCCCTCCTATCCATGCCCGCCCTTCCCGATATAGCAAGGGAGGGGGAAGCCGCCGCGGACAGCCGCGTTGCTGGCGGCCGCGGCGACGCTGCGGAAAGAGCCGCTATAGACAGCCGCGGCGAAGCCGTGAGAGAAGCCTCTGCGGACAGCCGCGGCGGGCCCGCAGAACACTCACCTGGGTTCCACTCCGGTCCGGGGAATGGGGAGCCGTGCTCGCGGTGGTGTCGGGACGCAGGAGAGCAGCGACCGGATCGCCGCCTCCGTGCTCCTTCTGATGGAGACCGGACTTCATGTGGCTGGAGAAGGACGCCCATTGTCCGGATGCGTCCTTACACCACGCGGCCACGGCTGCATGGCCAACGTGAACCCTCACCACCTCAAGGGAAACGGGAAGGGCGACAGCCCGGGGCGGCAACCTTTAAGGGAGGCGGGACAACGTCCCAGGAACCAATGAGAAGGGGGTTAGCCCAGGCTCCCAGTGATTGGAGGGGGTTTGAAACCTCCTGTTATGATAAAAGGGCGCCAAACCAAACTAATGGGTTGCTCTCATTCCACAGGACACGGAGAAAGGAGAGAGGGGAGAACCAGAGTGGTGGGCCTATCCGGACACCTCAAGATAAGACCAGACCAGGACTAACATCGTTATATTTTGGAAGACCAAGACACCGGTGAAGTTAACCGGGAGGACTTGATAGTAATTCCCTTAAACATAACGCTATCCTTCAACCAGTGATTAAATATTGTTTCAGCATCCACCTGTCTCCGAGCATAACTCCACACACGTATAGTGCACTAACCCACTGAGCTATGCCATCTGTTTAAAATGGCCTTTTCTTTTGGTATAAAGCAAGAACCCCGTTTTATATATTTTCAAATACAATATTTTTGCAGAGTCTCCAGTTTAGAAGTAGCCGAGAAGTAAACATACATTTTGTGCAGTGTAACTGGACAGGAAGTGTGTAGGCAGGCTGTGCCACTGCCATTCAATGTTAGTGAAGCGAAGCATGTCCGATTACCAGAGGACTTAAAACATGAGGCTTCCAATTTGGGGTCTATGCTAAATGCTTCACAGCATGGCATGGTGACATTTAGTTTGACTATTGAATACCTGCACATGGCAAGCATAATCTGTAAAGAAAAGCAACCTTTCTAAATTAACCAAGGGGCCTGCCCATTGTTACTTTCTATTAATGTAATAGGTTTTGTTTTGAGGCGTGCCAAGCCGTGATTTAGACATTTCTAAGCACTGGCACATGTTACTGTTGTTGCCCAATGCCTTATTCAGCCTATTGTTGGGGAGAGGTGAAAGCACCCACACATTTGATAGCTACTTGATAGTCCAGCTCCCCTGGAAGATATTTCACTTTTTATTATTAATTGTGTTAGGGGGTGGATGTGATGGGTTGAGGAACTTGGCTAAAAGTGTTGTCCTGTTCCTGAAATGGGACACAGGGAGCTAGTTTGCATGTGAACGTACATACACTGAAGGATCTATAAAATATTGTGTCAAGATGGAGCTGGCCTTTGTTATGAACACACAGCCAAGTCCCAAACAGGGTGAAGGAAGAGTTAGGCTTCGATGCGATATGCTGTAGGTTATTTGCATAGTGCCTACATCTCTCGCAGGCTACTTGAAAGCGTTGCAAGTGAGCATTGAGAGCGAAGGTATTAAAGTGAGACACCATTTGCTCCATGATGACAACTGTCACAGATTAGCATTGCGCAGAGGTGGTTTCACAGTGACTGGGAACCCCAAAGCTCTAGAGAGAGGTGGGAGAGGGTAAGAGATGTTAGTGGACTGCCAGTTGGGGTTGGTTGGTTGTGTGAAAAAAGTTGCTGGTCAATCCAGTGCTGGAAATTACATTTTGTCGACTGTGGGATCCCGTCAGCAGAGGGCAGTGGGCCGATGTTGGATTTCTCTATCACGGTTTTATTACACGGCACACTCCAGCCAGGGACTCCTTCCCCGACAATGAATGTGGCATACAATAAAGTGATTTTTATTTTTAATAAACCAAAGGTTCTTTTCTGTTTGAGTAAACCTCCAGCCCGTCTCGCACCCAACCTCCACAAACATCCCATGTCACAATGGACCAGGAATCAGGTCGGTCTGTATCAATAAGATATTTATTAATTTATTATTTCTTGAAAAAGGAAAATCAAACAATTTTACAGCCACTAATGTTGTGGTACACAATTGCACTAATCTCTACAAAACAATTCAGTTTTCAGTTACAAGAAGACTAATTCTTTTGAGGCAACACCTTATTGACTATAATAACTAAAGAAAGACACCAAGGACAAGGTGGTTAATTTCGAATTTCAGCCAACTTGTATCGTGAATTTCAATGGGGGAATTAATTGATTTACTTAAAATATGCTAAGGATTTACACAGACACTGAGAGGTTTACCAAAGGGAATATGCAAGCATACACAGGCTAAACACAGATTCTTCTATGAGAAGGTGACTGAATTACACTGTCAATTTGGGGTTTTCCATGGGGATTTCAATGAGGGAATTATTGGGTGCAATGCTACAAAAGGGAAGGGCATATGCAATTTAGGGCTGGGGTTATTTGCTACTTACAAAGTAATCCTTGGTTTTGGATTCTGGAAAGCCAGCTGGATGTCAGGACACTCTGGACAGCTAGGCAAGGGGTCTGGTCTCTGCACTCTCAAAGATGGTATGTTTCTGCTGCCTTCCCTCCGTCCTCCTTCTCCTGTCTCCCCGGATATTTGTATGTCCCCTGACCAGTACAGTCCCCCTTATAAAGCACAAATGACCTCACTCACTTTACAACCTAGGAGGAGTACTCTGTAATTACCCCTACCACTCGGATAGGACAATTTACCGTTCCTCTCTTCGCCCCCTGGCATGATTGGTTTAAGGAGGGAAGAGAGCACCATCTCGCTGTTTGCATTTTATTACTATTCTTTGTCCTCCTTGCCACTTTTTGACAAAAAACTGTTATATCTCCTAACTTCACAATTCTACTAGCCCCTGACATATGAATTAGATATGTAGTTTTAGTTGGTCATAGGGAATTAGGTAAGCCAATCGCCAACTCTGCACGATGTAGCATGGCCCGGTGGCACATTTTTGTCCTTTTCACAAAATGTATAACAGTTACAACTCTGCAAATGATAAAGCATGATCATAATTCCATACTCAATCTTTCCACCAATTGTCATATTTGTCCCATTTTTAGAACAGCAACAAAACCATTCTAACTGGCCAGTTCAGGCTCCAAGGTACTAGTAAAATGCACTCTCTCTTAAAAACTGACTGGAAATTACATGAAAACATAGCCGAAAATGAAATAATTTCTCATTCTAATTACTGCAAAAAATGCCTAAAAATTAAATCACTCCTTTAGTGTCAATTGGGAGGATCTGTCCCCCTCTGTGGGAGGGGCGCTTCATCCCCCACAGCCGGTGACCAGAGATTTTTATGACCCCCTCTGAATTTGTCAGTTTTCTCTTGATAGTGGGCCCAGGAAGGAGCTCACACCTCCAAGTCAAGCTTTAGCCACACTTGCTTTCTTGGAATCCCTGAGCCCCTGCCTTCAAGTCTGGCAGAGCAGGGAATTATGATGCTCTCAGCAACATCACATTTGACTGTGGGATGGTTCACTGGTAGGTGTGACTTCCAGTGGAAAGCAGGTCTTTTACTTGTGAAGTTTCCTTCATTAGCCCAACTGGTTTTTGCGGCATTATGAGCCTCTTCAAAGGTGATTGAAGTCTTGTGGGTGGAAACATAATGTACATTGCTTATTCAACCCTCCCACAGCATATTTCCCTGACATTTCAATGCGAGCAGTGCTATTTTCTCACTGTGGCCTTTTAAAAGTCATTTTTCTTTTTCACGCGTGTGCAAGCCGTTTCTGCATCTACTGTTTGAAATCCTGTCTTGTATGTCATGGGATCCCTTGATTTCTTCTTTTCGCAGTCAGTTTGCATTTGCTGTTAGCCCATTGACAATGAGGGGTAGGCACCCTTCCACATGGTTCTCGGATTTGAAATGAACAAAAGAAAAAGCCAAGCCATTTTTTGTTTACAGCGTTTCAAGGGCTGCTGTTCAAGTGAATTGGAAAGCAAAAGCTGTGTCGGTTTTGTAAGGTTGAAATCCTTGCCCCTCATGTAAATTAAAAGCAACACAGGGCCGTTTTAGGATGCAGTACATAACCTCTTGCCATTCACGTGAAACAAAAGCATGCAGGGCCGTTTTTGGATTATGGGGTTCAACTGCTTCCCACTCACGTGACAGGGAAAGCAAAGCACAGCCATTTTTGGTGCAGTGTTTTAATGCAGTTTTTCAGGTGAAAGGTATTTCTGTCTAGGGCCTTTAAATGCCCCCCACAGCTCTCACCCCCACCTCACATCAACATTTGCCTCTGAGAAGGGTAATCATGAACACCTAGAAAATAACCCAAGGGAGGAGCCATTCCTATAATGTTACAAGAACAGTATTAAAGGTGAACACCTTTTAAAACTCAAAGCTTTACTTGAATGTTCCTGATTTCTTGGAGAGCACAATCTTAATTAAGTAATTTCACAGCCATCCTGAGGTGATGCTGGAGTGGACTTGTGGTTAAGTGCTTAGCCGCACATCCTAATCAGCTTGGTTCCAATCCTGGCTTCCACAGCACGACACCTTTAAAGCACTCAAGTCACACTAAAATAATGAAGCGTTCAAATGGCTCTCCCAGATGTGGGGAGACATGTTTTGCAGGATCCCAGATCCATCAAAATCCGGGCCAGATGCCAGCAATGGGCTGCATTTTGCTTGTTTGTGATGGACTTCAGGGCCTGAAAGTGGGGGTATGACTTTGGGAGGGAGTTGGAGGTCAGTGAGAATGGGTTAGTCCAGAGCCTGTCCAAGACCTGCCACAGGGAAAGTGGTGGAGGGGCCGGCGGTTTACCCGGGGGTGGCTTTCGGGTGTTTTGATGTGCACAAGTCTGAGAGGAGGGTACAACGGGCAGGCACATTTTGGCAGTGATGATGATGTGGATAGGAAGAATTGTGTTTGCATTCTTTCTGAATGGCACAGAACGAGGGGGAGGGGGCTTCTGAAGCCATAGAGCTGGGTTTGGACAAAAAGTGTTCAATGAGAGGGAAGGAAGGCATGGACAGAAGGAGGTGGACAAGAGAGAACAAGCAGAACAGAACAAAGTGAGATACTGCGGTAGGGGAAAGGAGAAAGGTGAGGACAGTAGAAGGGAGTGAGATAGAGACTGAGACTGAATGTAAAGAGTAGGCTTTGCATGTCATGTTTTTCCTAATGCTTGCACTTTGGAAACATTCATACAGGAAATAAATTTTAGGTTGAACTGTTAGTTTTTCATTTAGTTAAATAAATGCTTGCTTAAAATTCTTTTCTTTTATTTTCTTTCAAAATTAATATATTATTCGAAAAAAACCAAAGTGAAATGTACTTAATATAGCATCCTCTTGGAGAAACAGATCACAGATATGTAGAATGTTTATGTTTTATTAACAACTCGATAATCTATTTAAAGCTTAGACAAGTATCTGTTAAATTTGACTCACGATATGTTATCCCTTCATTTTTCCCATTGGGAGGGGGGCATGGGTTTTTGGGGGCGACATGGGTTTTGAGTGGGTTGGGACTAGGGCATGGGTTTCCGAGGGGGCCCCAAAGGCTATCTGTGCTCCGGGCCCCAGAAACTGTTAAGATGGCCCTGCCTCCATCTGTCTTCCCTCCCTTGTCTTGTCGCGCCTAGAAACAGTTGTGTACAGGTGCGTTTTAAATGACTTATCATATCAAGTCCTATGTGTTTGAAAGTGCTTCTGAATCACGTGATTTGACAGTTCTGGTGATAAATGTACTGAATCCATTCACTGCATTCGCCTGCATCTACCTATTATGTTGCAAGAATTTACCAGAGCAAATAAAATCATTAGGCTCCGATAAGAACACCCACAGTGAAATACTATTTGACATGATTGTACATGGGTCGAACTGGTTGACGATGGGAATAACAAAATGTAATAAATAATAACAATCAACTAGCAATACTGATAAGATTCACTGGAGACCTGTGCGTATATTCAAATACACAGTGGAAGTTGAATGCATCAAAAATAGACATAGATAGACACACACACACAGTGAACTACAGTTTGACATGACATTGTAGGTATAGGTTGCTACACTGCCCGTGGAAAAAGCAGGGAACAAATAAAAACAATACATGAAAACAAAAGGCAGTTCACTCAGTAGAGTGTACTTCAAATGATGACAATATAGCATTGTTGAAGCTGATTCCAGTCTGTCACCCTGTTGATTGAGGGATTGATGAGGGGTGACCATGATCAAACCCTGGTTCCCAATCGGCTGCAGGTACACCAGAAAGGTTCTCGCTCGTTTGTCCATCAATGTTACAGGGAATGCCAAGGTGCTTGAAAGGACATCTCCATTACACTGGCTTCTTCCTCAACGTGTGCACGTGTGCCTTTTTGGATAGGTAATGCAGGTGCAAGTCCTTCATCACCTATTCTTGTTGAATGACAAGGAGACATACAGCAGCAACATTCTAATCTGGATCTCGGAAGCTTCCGTCCAAGGCAAATTGGGGGCAAAATAGTAGTGAAATGTGTCATTGTGATGGCCAGTATGGTTGACCAAAAATAGCGATATGTAGAAATGTGACTCTTAGGTATAGTGCTCTGTTGCAAAGGTTGAGTAAATGGCATGTGCGCCAGAACTGCCAACATCTATAAGATCTAGAGGGGATGCAGTTTGAAGATCTGCAACTAGACAATACAGTACAACATAATGTAACAACACTAAAAATGTTACTAACGGCATCCACCTTGTATTGAGGGCGTATCCTTGTTTGGATGCAAGTAAAACGGCGGAAACCTCGTGTCCACATTTTCTGCTAGATCCATAGCATTTCGGCTCAGATTCACTCGATGGAGAGGGAACCACAGTGGAAAATGCACTCGGCATTCCCACGTTCTGGCCAGTGCATCCAAAAGCATCTTCACCCACTGCGGCTTTTGGAGTTGGATCAAGAGGTAGGGATCCCTAAGTACCCAGCCTGATTTTAGCATGTGCATAAAGGGACAGGATCCATAGGAATCAGTAGCCGTGTAGTGCCCCCTGTGTGTGTACACACTGCGGAGATCCAGTCCGTTTTTCCTCATGGGGTGTAAACAGGCAGGGGAAGGTGGGTTCTACGTGGATTCCTGTGCCATGCTGGGTATCCGGGTGGGCGGCCTCAAATCATGGAGGTGGTAGCGGTAGACTAATATCTTGCAGATCCTCATGCTCATGTAGGATGAATCCCTACATTGTGAGTTCCATGTCTCAAGTACAAAATGTGTCGACAGTTCAATCCCACCTCACACTTGGAATTTCTTAGAGAATATTTGTAACGTCTTTAAAACCCCTGAACATGTTTGTTTTAGTACTTTACTACGGGTTTCAATGATTTTAAAACAGAACTTAAGTAGAAAATCAAAGCTTTCCAATTCCTTTTTATTACATCTATGCTTTAGTGGCTGACTGGCAAAGCATGACATAATATTATTAAGCACCTTTTTTATTTAACTAATTTAGCACACATTTTTAACAATAAATAGAAAGTCAGACAAAACTCTCTTAACCAAATATTTGATACATTTTCCTCAGCCATAAAGTTAGCAGGTTGTCCTTCTCACTCGTCTCAGTCTACAAACATGAGTGGAGACCCTATGAGGCAGACTTGCAGTCTCCTATTCTTTAGTCCCTGCCACCTGAGGTGGGCCTAGGAAGCAACTCCTGTTTTTGTACAGTACCCAGACAGGTGCTCGGTAGCTGGGTAGGTCTACTCCCACTCATCTCCCACTGTGGGTATTCTATTTGCGTTTACTTTTTAGACCACAAAGCTTGTGAACTTCTGCAAATGGGTGTGAGCAGGCATATGTGGCACCTGGCGGGGGGTGCTGCAGTTGCAATGCCCTCCATGGCTCACCCTCTTATGGGAAATAGGTGCTTTCTTGAGCTTTGAACATAGGAAGGAAAGACTGACATCAGTGTGTTTAGGGTTGGGTTTCAGAGAAACAGCCAGTGAGAGATTTGGCAGCATAAAGTTTGGAAGCAGAAACATGTTCCCTGAGTGCGTGCTCTTGGAAACAGATGATAGCATCCATTCCAAACTAGCAGAGTTCAGGTCATGGAAATTGGGAGGTTAAACTAGAACAACTCATCAACATAAAGGAAAGCAAGTCTTTCTCTCCTTTCTGTTCTAATGTTTGGCCTGAGGTTTGACTGGGGAGACTCAGCATAGAGCAATCTCATTTTGTTATTTGTTTGTTATATGTGATTTGCCAGTCAAGCAGCAAACATAGGACAGGCTCTCCCGGTTGCACCAGATACCCCAGGGGCATAAAGCAATAAGCATGAGCATTGTGGTATACTGGGCCTTCCTACTCTAGGTCCCGTTTGGCATTGTCTGGCAACCCTATAGTTGCCTTCCCCGTGCCCCAGTAGATGCAGGTTGCCCTCCCTGATATAGAGCTACAGAAATTGGTTGACTCCCCATTAAACACAGTCCTAGACAGATCTTTCCAGAGAGCCCTCTGGTCCAACTCGCTGTTCAGTTGCTCCTACCACTGAAACAGCTGACCATCGTGCCTGACAACTGTGACCCTCTCCTGACCCCGTCTCTAACAGTGAGACGCCGCTCAAACGGAGCCTGACTGGTAGAGGACTGATACACACATCCAAAAGGCAGTCTTGATAGAGAATATGGGGCTATAGGACTTTCCCGGAATCCCTAGCATCACCCCTGTGGCGTATTGCTACAGCAAATATACCCCGACTCTTGCTGAAGGGCTGGGAAGGCTCAGTGAGCAAAAGTCAATTGTAGACCTCCCTAAGTGGGCACCAATCCATAGTTGGTCTTTTTGGATTCTCAGTAGAGAGGTTCTCAAATGTATGGCCAGTTTTTCAATGCTTGAGACTTCCCCCTGATGTATGTGTATCTATGATTATAAATGGGGAACCTAGCTGGGAAAGAATGGAGTGTCCTGCATACAGGGTGCACGCAGATTGGTACACATAGGGTGCAGGGGTAGCAGTGGAGCCGAGGTAGGTGGGGAAGAAGGGGAGAGGAGGTGCACATGTGATTCCCTAGCTCTCTGGTGCTAGAAAGACAAAGAACAACAGCCACACCACACTGATGTTTGAGTTGTTGTTGCCGCTCATGCTAAGAGGAGAATGGCCTTGCTTTTCGGTGCTGGATTGCGCTTGGTGAAAGGAACCTCCCAACATTCAAATAGATATTCCTCTTAAGGTAGGGCTCGGCGATCTGGCACGTTTGTAGACATTCCTGTCTGCGCATGGTTGCACAGAAATGTGACTTTGTTCATTCTCAGGAATGGCTCAGATATTGCCTTATCTTGTTGAAGGGCTGCGTATCCTTTCCATCATCAGAAATATATCAATGTAGGAATGGAACATGCAACTTGCCTAAATACTGGTGCAAAATGTACCTTACAGACAGTGTTGAGAAGCAGCTTCCTATGCCCTCAAAGAGGATTCCACTCAGCCCCCCATCATTGCTGGTAAGACTGCAGTGGCCTTAGCGGCTCCCAATAAGGCAATTGACAAACAGGTGGACTTCTCACTCACAGGTCCCACACTGCATCTACATTCATTCCCAGAGCAGGCTTTTTAGCCGCATACATAGCTCAGTCCCTTCCCAGGATTTTAACTGTTATGTTCTGAACATGAGAATGCCTTGGGAATTGGTGCTATTCTTCAACTAATAGATACACACTGACAGCTGGCTAGGTGGCATTTCTGTTGATGTTCTTTGTGCCCCAGATATGGATGCAAGTGTGGCTAGCAGAAGACAGTTTTGGCTGAGCTTTTGTAAGGAGAGGCATCTCACAGGGCCATGCTCGTCATAGTTCCCCTTTTTGGACAACAGTTTTTAGAGCCTTTTCTAGGAGGGCTGGTCAAGCATGACGTGTCTGAAGTTACATTCCCTAGCTCCATAACAGCTTCTAAAAATAGTGAAACCCCTCTGGGTTCTCCATTCTAAGTCTTTACGAGGGGGGGGGGCAAACCTCATTTTTAAGGACTGTGACAAGAAAGAGTAGGACCCTGTGCAATGAAGATTACCTGTAAGTGGCAGGAGCATCAGCCACTCAAATGCGTGTTCTTCAGAACAACATGGGAGTGTTTGGTACTTTTCAGCTCATGCTAAAATGACCTTATGCAGATGAGACTTCCAAAGTGGTTCTAGGAATGTTTACCCATTTGATTTTTGCCGAATGGCAAGTTCACTGATTTTGCTGCTTTGTAACTCATCCAGGAATTCCGCAGAGAAATGTGCAGGTAGGGTGACCAACACCTAGGTTTCATTCACAGGGACTATGGGCCTCATTACAACTCAGGCGGTAAGGGGTTTACGGCGCCGTAAACAGCGCCGACCCTTACCGCCTGAGTACGAGGTCCCTTAGCGCCATGGCGGATTTAACACCTGCTTTTAGCAGGTGTTAAAATCCATGGCGCTAAGGGACCATGGAGTTAATTACGCCACCGTAATTTACAGTGGCGTAATTAACGCCTTCCCCACTCCCATTATGCCCTATGGGGCAAAAATGGGAATGGGGAAGGGTAAATGGGGATTGGGGACTTACCGCCCTGCCAAGGTCGGAATGGGGCGGTAAGTCCGCCAACCACCATGGCGTAAACATAGTTTACGCCATGGTGGTAAAGTCACGGCCCAGGCGGTAACTTACCGCCTGGGTCGTGATGAGGCCCGTAGTCTTCCATTCAGGGAAAATACCATCGTACTCTTCTTCCTAACATGTTACTATGATGATGTATGTATTTATCAGGTTAATTTATGATGCGATTTTTGGGCTATTAAACTCATATTTATAAAACAAAGTATAATTTTAGCTCTTTAAAGCCAAAGGGTAATAGATATTTTAGCGAACTCCCTGCAAGTCGACCTGCTCTTTTCCATTCGGAAGATGCAAAAACAATCGTACTTTTTTCCTTTACATTCCGGGATGTGGATACTGGATTTCTAACAGAGAAGCCCAGTAATCCAATTCTCAAAATACAAAGTAAACTATAAGGGCTAGAGTCTCAAAACTTTTTTTTTTCCCGTGCAACTTAATAGCGGCTAGTGCATCTTCTCACTTGCGCAAAAAAACAAGTGGCAGCCCAATTCATGTGCTAATTCAGATGTCCTGTTTTCAACTTTTATGCATTTCGCAATTAAGGGAGCATTTCTTTGCTTTTCAAAGCACATCTCAAATTCACAAACGGGATGTGCTCAAAAATGTAAAATGCCCAGAAAAGAGTATTCTCCCCATGTGCCTGTTTAGAACAGGCAGAGGAGGAGGCGCAAATCATGGTAATATCTGACTATGTCATGATTTTCTTTTGAGGTCTGACAGCCGGGTCAAACCACAGCTATCACACTAGCATTTCCATCCCCCAGTCATTTCACCAAGACGGGCCCTTTAACTGCCTCTCTCAGTGAAATGTGCTCCCAGCAATTTGGTCGCTTTTAGCTTGTCATACATTCGTGTCGGGAACGCCTGCAAGGGGGATGGAGAGTGCATGTTACTCTATTGTCCAGCCCCTCCTGAAATACTCAAGTCGCCTTTGTGAATAAGGTGACCTGAGCATTTCTGAAAATCCTGCAAATGAAGTGAGCACATGTTCTGCGTTCCTTTCATTTGCGCTATGTTCTGAGAATCTGGTCCTAAAACTTGAATTGAATGGGTATGCTTGTATATTTCCAACTAGAGATTAGAAAATAGATATTACCAATTGAATAAAGTATAGCCTGACATCAAAACCCAGCTGCACTTCTTAACTAAAATGTACGATTCTGGGAACATTCTTTTATCTCACTGTGCCACTTAGAGATGGGACACCCCATAGAGGTTTTGGGGATGGTGAGTCAAGAGGCCCGGAATGGGTTTTGTGGGGTGGGGAGGAAAATTGACAGTTACGATTCTGGTGTTGTGGTGAGGAAGGAGAACACCCAGTATGGGTTATGTGGTGTGTACATTGGGGGAGCAAGACACTAAGTATGGATTGTGTAGTTTTAGGGGGAGGGGGTTGGTCATGTTTTGTTCTTAGTGCCAACATATACCCCCTTGCTCTGAACTGGCTTGGTTCATTCCCTGTATGCTCTGCTTCCCCCATGTCTAGTGAACCATCGAGGATACCAAAGGTAGGCCCACAGGCAATCCAAGTTCAGGATCCAGAAAAGACAAACTTTCAATTAAAGTAGCAGGCAATTGGCAGATACAAATTCAAGGGTCATTCAGAGTTAGCAATTCTGAACAGAAATTACTTAAAATAACTCATTTACAGATGGCAGAGATATTGCCAGAAGGGTGCCTGTACAGCAGCAGCAAGAGATCCAGGTTATGAGGGTATGAGCAAAGACAGACATAGACCATGGACCAAACAAAGCAAATAAAAAACATGAAACAGGTGACTTACAAAGATAACATTAACTGAGGGGGGCAAACGCTTCAAAATACTGTACAAAATGACCTCCTTTCACAGCACTGGTGGGAGTGGTGAAATCAGGTTGGGGCATGTGGGATACAGCGGGGGAGCTCTCTTTTTGTCAAGTAAGTGAGGTTTCTTCCAAGCATTAAAGAGGTCCACAGTCGGGCTGACTTTGATTGTTACGGACAGCGGGTTCCAAATGAGCAGGGTGAGTAGAAAGAGTAGAACCGAGAAGAGCACCGGGCACAGGACTGTGAGATTAAGTGCAGATGAAGAGCAGAGGGAATAAAATGGAGATTAGACGGAGATGCAGTCAGCCAGAACCACCTTGTGGCCTTAAAATGGAGGATCATGCTTGAAGTAAATCCTACACTTTAATGAAAAAACTCTGGATTCCGCGGTACAGTAATAATGGCGGTAATTCTGTTCCTGCCAAAAAAACTAGAGCTAACAGAAATGGCCCCCCTTTTTTACAGCACCTCTGAACTCATAATGGGGCCCATTGAGAAGAAATGCGGGCTTGCGCAAATAACTATCGCCCACCTCCCCTGCACTACAGCGAGTATTTTAAGGACGGTGGACCATGTGGCTGAACCTCCAGCCGACAGCAGTACAGGAAAGTGGAGGATACTTTTCAACACAGCATCTGCTCTTGTATATTCATCAAATCGGTTTATTTAGACATTTTTGATCACAACGCCGAACATGTGTCTCACACTACTGCTCTGCAGCGTTAAGTCACGGAACACGGCTTGGATAACTTTAACAACACCTGCATGTTCTCTGTTCCTAGTTTGTCCTTGAAAAACCCCAGGGCTCTAGGAGGGCTCCCCACATAACGCACTTCAGTTTTACTGCCTCACACTTTTCTGAGTAATAACTATTTTTGAACAGAGCTTTACTCAGGTGTGGTCACAAGGGTTCAGAGAAATTCTTTCTAGTGAGTCTGGAAGTCAAATGAACAACGCAGCTTTCACACTTTTTAGCTTTTAAGAGTTCTTTCCTGAGCTGCATTGCAAGCCATTAGCTGCATGCCGGCCCGGATGGGTAAAGGAAACACATCCCTTTGCCAAGAGACTAATCCGAGGTTTACCCCAAGCCTAAAAGAAAGTCATAGAGTTGGAGCCCTCTCTGGGGTTTCACAGCTTGTAAATCTAAAGAAATTAGACCGCTTGTTTTTAGACTGGGGTTCTCTGTCTATATAACATTTCTAAAACTGGGCACATAAAATGAATTTGAGAAATGCCTCTGATGCA
Organism: Ambystoma mexicanum; assembly: GCF_040938575.1. Taxonomy (NCBI): domain Eukaryota; kingdom Metazoa; phylum Chordata; class Amphibia; order Caudata; family Ambystomatidae; genus Ambystoma; species Ambystoma mexicanum. Next base: position 277,824,235 of record NC_090929.1, on the reverse strand, counting down.
TAGACGTGGAGACCTTGAAAGCGCATTGCGAAACCTAATTTGACCTTCAGCTCTTACAGAGGGCTCGGAAAGTATGATGGTGATGATTTGATGTTAATTATGTATGTAAAGGCTCAAATCAAGTGTGCAAGCATACGGCCATTTTAGCAGATCTTGAGTTCTCGAGCAGACAGCCATCTACAGATGGGTTCTTTAATTTAAAAGCAGGTGAGCTGCCTGGCTCCAGACAGTGGTGGCATGAGTAGACATATGCAAACCTATTCGATGACAACTGGAAGAACCGACATTTTGTGTGGCTTGAAATCTCTGGAGCGTTTGACATTCTTTAGGGATGGAAAGGTTTGGAGAGTCTCACCAGCAAAGGATCTGCCAGATCCCATATGATCCTAAATCAATCTGCAAAGCCTTATCATGCTGTTTTCTACCCACTCCTCCATAGATTCAAATAACTTATAGTGGAAGAAGAAAGATTCTGTATTTTCAACTCAAGCATGCCCACTAATAGCAGACATAGAAAAACATATGTTTCTATTGTCATTGGGAGTGGCACACATTTCTGAAAAATAAATAAATAAATAAACAAATACATCAAGTACTTTATTTTTTCTAGCAATAGAATACAAATGTGTGCAGACTAGCCAACAACAATCCTGCGCACAGAGCACATAAATAAGTGGGCAATTGACAGGCATCAGGAGTTTATCATGAACCTTGGTGTTGGATGGAGTGGGATTCATGCAGTTTATTCTACCTCCCAGGGATCAACCCATATTTGTAAGTCACTGGATTTCTAAAGGGGTGACCCATGACTATTTGTGAGCCACACGAGGAGGGTGGGAGCAGGGGGGCGTGATGAGGCATGTGGAGGCCGGTGGAAACCTTTAGAGAACGCCTTTCACACTTCTCCACCCTAACATATGACTCTGAATGCCTATTCACCAATCATCTGATCTTGCAGAGCTACAGTAGGGAGGCGTGCATTCTTGCCATCTCTGCAATGTGCGGCTGAATGCTCTCAGCAGTTCAGCATCATGGCATCATATCTAGATGGGCCTTTAACCCTTTAACGGCTTCCTGGTGGGTCCAGAATAACCACGTTTCCTTTCCCATCCCTCATAACTCGCATCACTGGCGTGCATTGCTAAGAATAACCCACAGGACATCAATGATGACATCACAAATTTCATTGATGACATCACCAATGACATCACATTTCTCGGCCACTTGTTTTTGTTCACTGACATATCTATATCAGGCGGTTTTATTCACTGACAGTCAGAATATACAACATTGAAAATATGTCAAAAATCTAGACAGTAACCATCTTGCATGTTCTTAAAGTACTTTGCTTAGGGTCTGGTCTCAGCTCATGGTACACATATATGGGGAAATAAGCAGTCCTCAAACACACAATTAATTTGTATACATGATGATGACATTTTCTGGTGATGTTCTTTCTTTCTTCCTTACTTTAGTTTCCCTATATGTGTCTCTGATTTGTATGCATTGTCTATATCTATTGTTTATACTAACATAGTATGTAGTACGTCTTGAATTATTAGCTATTTATTCCAGGTTTAACATTACTGAAAACTCTTATAAGGTACCATTCATTATTTTACTATCCAGAATTACCAGATTAGAAATATTGTACTTCTGTGGTGCATGCTGCAGCCATTGCCTATGCGTGTGTATGATTAGGTTCCTGAATTAACAACACTCCAATATAATGTTTTGTTTAGATGAGTACATATTTTGATACATTAAGTAGTTCAGAATAGGTCTCCCGATCACTCCTGACATCTTCTTACCAACATTATAAACATAACCCCTTCTAGAGACTTTTCATCAAAATTAATTGTATATGTGATATCATCAGTGATGTCATCAATGACATTTGTGATGTCATTTTTGAAGTCCAGGATGTTAGTCTTAGCAGTGCACGGTGGTGGTGCGATGTATGGTTGTTAAGCTTACCATAACTGGCGAATTTTAGAGTTTTTTTTGTTTTTACTTGTAACCATAACATCCCTTTAACAAAGTTTTTTCATTGAATTTCATGGGTTTCTGTTAGTGCAACTTAACCATAACGTCCATTTAACAATGTTTTTTCAGTAAATTTCATGGGTTTTTGTAAGTGCAACTTAACCATAATGTCCCTTTAATTAAGTTTTTTCAGTGAATTTCATGGATTTTTACCAGCGCATGCTAACTTCCTGCAACTTACTAATATCATACTTATCCCAATATAGCAACACTTGTGACCAATTTACAAAGTTTCACCATAAAACTCTGCCATTTCCCACCTTCTAGCATAATTTTGAACACTTCTATAAACTTTTTAAACTTTTTCCACTGTTTTTGCGTCCATCAATGTTCGCGAATGTCTAACGTCATCGCAGACCTTCCGGACAGTGCCACGTGACCACGTGCTCCTGCGTGGCATGATAACATTTTTGCAAACACGTGCACACTTTGCGGTCTGGTCTGTGCTTAGTGGACGGTTCGGAACTGCACTTTCTACTGATCTAGCAACTTTCAAGTTCAAAATGTACCCTTGCACAGCTCCTACGCCTATTCTTACTCATTATCCACTAACAATATAGCACGCAGCACATCCTTGGAAAATATTATCAAAACTGCTATTTATCTTAAAAATGTCATAATCTACTGCCATCCCTCCTATCCAAGAGCCACCATCACCACTACCAACTGCAGGATGTGCACAACAAAAAAAGTGCAGCACTTCCAATGATAATGAAGAGGACCATGAAAAGGAGGTAGAGGAAACACCTAGATCTACCACCAAGAGACAGTCATGGATGTTGCAGTTCTTTACCACTGTTGGGAATGTACCAAAGGCTAAAGCTACAAAAGTGAAATGCACTCTAGTTGTGGTCTACCTGGACAATACTCCTACAGGACCACAAGATCTGGGTGCCCCCCTGCGAGCCATGCTGAGGGGGACACCCCCAACTCAGCAACAAATCACAGGTTGGGCCACACTCTGGGCCGGCCTAGATTACCACGCTTGCGCAATACGCACTAACGTGCTGCTGAAGGGGTATGCCACACACTGCACTAGGAGAAAGATATAAATATGTGTTTTATTGCAATATACAGCAACTTTCTAAGACAAATTGGCAAAAAGCCACAGTGTTTGCTATTGTTTTGTAGGGTAACAACAATCCAATACATGCAAGACACCAACAGTGCACATGAACATTAATGCTTCGCTATTAAAAATGCAATGCCACAATGAAAACATGTCCAACTGGCTGCACAATATAGACCAGTGTAGACACATAATAACATTACAGTAAAGCATTCCAGGCCCCATTAATACATACCTAGACTGGTTGCACCAAAATGCCAGTCGAATAAATTAGACTCATCAAGAAGAGAGCACACATTCAAGCCTGCATCTCTGCGGCCTCTAACTAACAACATATCCAAACTCTTTAAAATCTGCAAGGAACTGGCCAATCCTGTTGCGGTCTCTACCTCTCCTATTCCCTCAACAGGCCCTCTTTATGGCTTTGGCCTCTCGCTTTTCCGCTAAAACTCAGGACATCCTGTCCACCATCTCCTCTTCCTCTCCCTCTTCCTCTCTCGGCCCCCTTTGGCCACCTCTCCCTCTCCTCGTCCTTTCTCCTCTTTCTCTCCAACACCTGATGAGGTTTCTAGACAAGTCCCATCTATCAAAGTGTTGTCGAAACAGGTGCTCGTCTGCTCCTCCAGAACCATCAAGGACCACATTGACACCCTTGATCCAGCCTTGACCGATTTCTGTAATAATTCTTTTGCCACTGGAACTTTCCCCTCTCCCAAACTCTTGGCAAGCTGGACAACTGACAGCTTACTCTCCACACTGAATCTGTTGGTTCTCTCCATGACCATCAGTCTGGCTTAAGAGCTGCCAGAGGCACAGAAACTGCTCTCCTGAACACCTGTGAAGATCTGATCTCTAACCTTGATTCCAGCATTCCTTCTGTCCTCATCCTCCTTGAACTTTCTTCTGCTTTAGACACGGTCAACCACACCATCCTAATCAGTCGACTCCATGAGAACCTTGGCATCATGGATCAGACCCTGGAGTGGCTGACCTCCTTCCACTTGGACCGCCCCTCCCCGGTCCAACTTGGTCCCTTTCACTCTGCCACCTCTCTATACCTGTGGCGTTCCCCAGGGCTCTATCCTCTCACCCTGGTTTTTCAAACTCTATTTGGCCCTTTGGCCCACCTGATCTCTACCTTCTCCTCTAACTTTCAGTCTTATGCGGGTGACACTCAGCTTTCCTTCAGGCTCCCCTCAGCCTACTCTCCTCTCTCGCTCATTCCTGGTGTCATCTTCAATGCCACACTCTCTTTCTCTCTTCACATCTCGGACCTCACCAAGAAGTCTCACTACCAGCTGCACCTCCTCAAAGGGACTCTTCCCTTTCTCACTTTCCCCCAGAAGCTCACTGTCACCAGAGATCTAGTTCTCTCTAGGCTGGACTACTGCACCAACGACTTTCTCAATCTGCCTTTGTCTACTCTCCGCCCTCTGCAACTAATCCAGAACAGGACTGTGAGACTTATCCTTGGCCTCAAGCCCAAGGACCGTATCTCTCCAGCCATGAAATCTATCCACTGGCTCCCAGTGGCTGTAAGGATCAAGTTCAAGACCCTTTTCATTGTCCATAAGGCTTTCTGGGGATGGGATCTGCACTATATCCATTGCTCTTGTCCAAAATACCTTCCTTCTCGAGCCCTAAGGGTTAGATGCTTCTCGAGGCAGAGAGTGGGAGGGGGGTAGATCCCTCTCCCCTGCAGGTGCCTCCCTCTGCTCTGGAATGGCCTCCCTGCCCTTCCCAAACATGAGCTGGACCACCTGAAGTTGCAGAAGCAGCTCAAAACGTTCCTGTTCTGCTCTGTTTTCTCTCTCTCCCTCCCCTGCTGGCTGACCTACCTCACCTACCTGTCTGCTGTACCAACTGTTTGCTTGGTTACCATCAGTCTCACTTAGTCCAGGCTCTTTTTTTATCAGTCACCCTTGCACTGCCTCCGGGCCTACCATGCAGTTAGAGGCTGTAACTGTTACCCTACAGTTCCTTGTTCCCCTTGCACTTCCCAGCGCTGTGCTGTCCTGGCTGCACTTACTCAGAGCATTGCTTTACTGTTTTCACCTCCCCGCTCCCTTGCACTTCGACCCTCCCTTTCCCTTTGCACTTCTTGTTCTCACACTTGCATGATCTGAATTACACAAGTCTTAGTGAGATCATTTGTCTTGTCCTCCCTCTATTTTCCTTCCCTTGTCTTGTTGTGCCTAAAACACTTGCGTACAGGTGCATTATATATCACTTACCATACCATATCATATCATTTTATCACAGATGCCAGAAAAATATACAGTGCCACAGTAAGAAACGGCTAGACTGGCAGAACCCAAATTTCAGTCTAGCCAGGTAATTACATTTAGCAGGACTGCTTTATCAGAAATGCTCAGTTAAAAAAATTCATACCAAAATGAGGAATGACTAGACTGATTGCACCAAAATGCCACTAATACCATATATCATACCTGCTTAGCTTGGAAATGGATGACCATTATGATTTATTGCACAATCCCACCCCCCACACATCCCCTCTCCCTCCCATCCCCTACGCCAAACTCCAAAATCAGCTTATTGGACAGAATTACCTCCACTTCCCTCTTCCTTGTCCCAGTGCTTATGTATGAGGCTCCATGCCTCAGAGGTAAGTACTGGGATGAGGACAAGTGGGACTAGGAGTAATGAGGATTACAAGTAGTTTAGTCAGGCATTACCTTCATGTACCTCTACCTCATCCCAGTACTTGTGTATGAGGGATGTTGCCTCATACACAAGTACTGGCTCATAAACAAGTACTGGGATGAGGAAGAATAGGGCTAGGAGTAATGAAGATTACCAATAAGTAATCAAGGCATTAAACAGAAGTACTGGTGCAATACCATTGAGCTGACTGGGTTTCAGCGGGCTATGTTGACTTGACCTGGCTGACCTACAGAGCAGTTGCTGGACAGAAAAGGCGTTACGCTCACCTGGCTCCCACAGGGGCATCGATCTGAACTGGACAGCTGCGGTCTCCACCAATGTGACGCGTAGTGCTGGGATAACGGACTGGACTGGCCCACCCAGCTTCGTTTGCTTGGCCCGTAGGAATATTCTTCTGCAAATGGAGAAAGGGAATTAACCACCCGTGGAGTTGAGCGTAACCCCCCCCACTCCCGCTGTTCTCCCCACTGATCACCTTTGGTGTCCCCTCTTATAATCTAACCTGAGGGTTTGGAAAGATGAGCTCTCCATCCTGCATTGTGCACAGGGGCGCGTAGATAACCAGTTACTTCACTGGCTCAAAGGAATTGGTGAATTCCAGAACAATATTGACTCTGAGATTCCCGGCAAAACGCCGTAAGTATGCAGTTCGTAAGAGTTCAAATGCCTGACTTTCACTCTTGTCCGATTCCTTGCAGGTCCCAGCTTGACCCTAGCGAAGAGTTCCTTGTGGCAACCGGTAATATTCAGGTAAGGATTTGTATTATCCAACACAGTTCGATAAAATAATGTCAATATGTAACCTGTTGCTTTCTCCCTTATTCAGGCTCTGAGAGAAAGTATGAAGTCTCGGGGAATAATGCCTCCGGCGGTAAAATCAGGTAAGTCTATTGTGGTGAGGAGGTTTCCCCTTGTTTGTCGCTTTGTTTCACCTTGCTGTCCTTTTGTTTCCCCTTAGGGGCCGTGGTTCGGCGAGGATGCAGTGGAAGCTGCGCCGAACCGTGAAGAGAAATAGTACCCACGGTGGTAAAATCAGGTAAGTCTATGGGGGTAACTAATATTGCCTCTGTGTATTCCCTTGGCTCACCTTGCTGTTCTTGTCTTCCCCTTAGGTGCCGGAGTGCGGCGGGAGCATGCAGAAGGATGCGGTGGAATGTGAAGATGCTGCCAAGGCTTGAGAGTTCAGCGCGGCACTGCTGCAGGCGAGGCGACGCGCATAAAATTACTTCTTTCTTCCAGCTCGAAGGCGTGATGGATCGGGAATTCAGGTAAGGATCAAAGGTATTGCTCTTGTACTAACCTTTTCCCCTTCTCTCCCCTTTTTCTAGGAGCTCCAGACTCGAGGCGGGCGGGGCAGAAGACTGGATGCAGACTTGCAGGCAGGCTGAGCGTTACGCTGCTGGATGCAGAATAATGCAAAGTGCGTGCTTCTCTTCGGGCGTGGTTTAAATAGCCTCCAAAGTAGTCCCAGGTAAGTATTCCTCCCCAGACCCACCCGAGTAAAAAATAGTCCCTTAGGTAAAGTAGTCCCTTCCAAGCCTCCTTTGGCTTGGAGCTCATCAGGTGAGTTTGTAGCATGGTCTGCATCAGGTAAGTTTTAACCTATGAGCCTGGCGCCTATGGTGCCAGGACTGACTCTCCATATGAGCCTGGCGCCATAGGCGCCAGGACTGCACCCAAATAGCCCCTAGCAGGGGGTGTTGGGTTTGCTTAGTATAACTTGATGCCTGCTTCCGGGGTTGCTGGACTTGGTCTGGGTCCCCGGGGGTAGGCATCATGACAAAATGACACAGTTGTTAAACAGCACCTGGGTTTCGCTGGGTTTCGCTGTTAACAAGGGCTTAGCCCATCAGTTACTAATGTACTAATGTACAGCATTTCACTGTTAGTACCTGCATTCAAATAAATACCACGTTTTAAGCAATTGAAATTGTGATGTGGGTTTAGTACTTGTATGCCAGGGGGGTGATTGGAAGGGTGGAGAGGAAACAGGAGACCAGTCATTCTCGCAGTAGTCCATGAGTGGGTGCTTTCAGACTTAAAGGGGAGAGCTAACTGCTTGTAACATTGAAGCTGCACTCGAATAGACTCATTAAAATGTGTAAAGAAGTTAGATGCCCCCACACAAATAAGCTTGTTCCTCCCCACCACACGTGAAGTTAGCGCCTCTCCCAACATTTGAAGTATTAGCCCCCTGAAATGTAGGTTTTGTTGCATCCCTGAACACATGCACACACACCATTCACCATATATACACATGGACACCCAGCCATCCATACATTTAAGTGTGAACTCTTTCACCATACAGGCACTCCCAGGCAGCCACCTATACATTTAAGTGTGCACCCTTTAACCATATAGGCACACCCAGGCAGCCACCCGTACATTTAAGTGTGCAACCCTGCTGCGGAGGCCCCTGTTATGCCACTGCGCCACACCCAATCCAACCACCGCAATGCTCTCAGAAAGGCTGTTCCTTTCTTAGCAAGTAGGAGCCTGTCTTCCTCCACCTCATCTTTGTCAACCAGTACAATAACCACAAAGTCTAGTTCCGTGGGACACAAAATTACACCAGCCTGTCAACCTGCCCCTCCACAATATGCTTGGTGTCTATTCCCTCACTTCCCGCCCCACCTTACATTGTGACATTTCCTGAAAAAAAATAATAAGAAGAAAATAAGAAAATAAATTACTGGTATGAACCAAGTCTTACAGGTAAAAAATAGAACTAAAAAAAATAATCGTACAGAATTCATCTACTTCGCATGTTCAATAAAGTAGATAAACTCAATCAAATTATATCAGCTGAACTTTAAAGAGCAGCGTGGCACTGATTACATTCTCCTGCCCCTAACACTAACATCACTATACGCTCAGAATGAGCTCCACCTACTTCAATGATGTTAGTGGGCAGCATAGTCAAACATACACGGTCATCACGAATGTCATAAAGTTATGTTAGAGAACAAGGAAGTTAAACACAAACATCCACAACAAACGCAAAACTTTGGGCTTTTTTACAGAAATGATAGAAACATTTTATTTTGAAGAAAACAGCAATAATGGGGACTGTAAAAATGTGTTTTCATGTTGGCAGAACAATGAAAACATTCACTTAAGTCTATGAAAAGTTTGTTGACTTTTTCAAACACAATTCATAGCTACCAAACGTCACAGCATTGAGATTTTCACTGAAACTGACAATTGTAATCTTCTACTGCCAAATCTGATCATCGATCCATCAATGCAAGTCTTTGCGTCCTCCATCAAAAAACGTTTTCCACAAGCAACAAATAATCTGTGCACATGCCGCTCCATTACGCAGGACAAATTACTGCTTTTAAATTGAAATTAATGCAATACTTTCACATCCACACTTTTCTAGAACCTATATGCAACTATGTTGCTTCGTGTTACTGCAACGGCAAGAGGACACATTGTTGTCTGGTGATCTTATCAAACAATATATATAACAGATCCGTTGTCGGTAATTATTGTCCAAACACTGTTGAAAAAGACATTGGCCGGTGGACCCAAGCCATGACATGCACACAGCGGGAGTATGTAACTGTAAGGCTCCCCTGGTCTCTGCGGAGGCATTGGGGCATGGTTGCAGCCCTCCCAGGAATTAGATCATCCCCTGTCATGCCTCTCCCTCTGCAGATAAGCTGTGAGCGGCGGCAATTGGTGACACTGGTCCTGCGTGTATATGAGAGAAGGTGAGTGCGCTGATCTGTGACTATTGTACCTCTCAAACTCTTCTCCCCAAGGTGTGGTGTCTGTGAGCATGTACCGGCCCAGAAGGTTCACCTGTTAATTTATTGATGATAAGCTTTCCATCCTGCTACTTCAGGCAGGGGCGCTTGTCGATGGGACCTAGTTCCTTCACTGATCCCCGGTAAGTAATAGTCCAGTCCAGCTGCGACTATGCTTCTCCTGGTTGGTAGTAAGTGTCTCTCAATGTCTCTTATCTCTTTCCCTTTCGGTTTTCTCTTTGTCTCTTCTCATTTTAATGTCTTTGTATTATTGCTCCCAATATTGTTGTCAATTCCTGAATAATGTTTCTCTTCTGTTTTCTTCCCAGTAGGTGGAAATGCGGCCCAAAAGCAGCTGTGGGGCGCGGGACGCGGCCGGGTGGAAGATGCATGAATCTGCAATGTCTGACAGCAGGTAAGTGATGGTTTAAGGAAAAGCGTGAGGTTCGGTGGAAGCGCAACCTTAAACTAAATGTCTTTTAAGTGTCTAACCTTGCCTTTTGTTTTTCCTTGCAGGTTCTGCTGTTGTGGACGGAGCTTGTTGTGCTGTGTTGCCAAGATGAAGATTTCAGGGTTCCGGACGATTTGAAGATGAGCTGTGGTGTCAAGATGAAGATGTCAGCATTCCGGAAGATTTGAAGATGAATGCCAGGATCACCGAAGATGCGCACAGATGAGAGCAGATTTCCCCAGGTGGTAAGTATGATGGCAGGCAGAAGGATTTCCAAAGATAAGTGTGATCCCAGGCGGCGATGAGCGTTACGCTGCATGGAAGTGCAGAATAACGCAAAGCGTCTGCCTAGGGGATCGGAGCAGCTTATATAGCCGTGATCGTGGGCACGCCCACCAGGCCTGGCTTGCCTGCCACACCCTGCCACTCCTAGAGAGTCAGCACATGCAAGGCAACCCAATAGCAGCAGCCACACCTAAGAGTACAGGTGGGGCTGCTTTAGTGAATGGAAGTTCCCATGTTAAATGCCCTTTGCACTCAAAATGGGGTGCTATGTTCATAATAAAGCACTCTTCTCCCAAATAAACATTCTTGCTTACTGTTAATCTTGATCCTGTGTCCATCTGGGCCCCCTGTGAATGTGGCCCTTTAATGTTTGCATTCTCGGCCCGATGACCATGACAGCACTCCCCCTCAAGGCCCCTCTCAAGGGTGGTCCTCTTCCCGGTCCTGGTTTGGTGGGATTATTGCAATGGAACTGCCTGATTAAACATGGAACATGGACATGTTCACTGGGTTCCCATGTTCGTCTTGAGGTCCGTAACCTTTCCAGTCTATAAGGTAATACAATTTGGGCCAAACCACCTTGGAGCCCAGGATGGATTTGACTTCGTACTCTGGCTCCCCATCTAGTAATTCGGGCTCTGGTGGAGGGCTAATCTGTGTATTAGGTGTCATTGGTTTGAGGAGGGAGACATGAAATACTGGGTGAATCTTCATGTGAGATGATAACTCCAATTTCATGGTGGCAGGATTGATTATTGCCTTGATAGCATAGGGGCCAAGTATCTGGGGCGGAAGGCCCTTGGCCCTTTCAACGGTATGTATCTGGACGCTAAACAAACTTTATCTCCAATCTGGTAATCAGGAGCTTCTTTTCAGTGCCGATCAGCAAACAAAACAGTTTTTGTCTTTCTTTGGCCTTAGTCAGATGTTCTGTTGCTTCCTCAAGAACCTGAGTGATGGTTTTCTGCAAGGTTTTTATTGCTGGCATTTCCAAAGTTTCGAGTGGATCAAACACTGATGTCCGTGGATGTCTTCCGTGCACATGATAGAATGGAGATTGACCAGTACTCGTGTGAACAGAGTTGTTGTATGCATACTCGGCTACCCAGAGTTTGTTTTTCCAGGAGTCCTCGGATTGCTGTAACATAAACCTTAAATACTGCTCTAACGTCTGATTAGTTCATTTGGTTCGCCCATCAGTCTGAGGGTGATTGCTTGTGGACAACCAAAGGTTGATTTTGGCAATTGTACAACACCTTCTCCAAAAGGCAGAAACAAATTGAGTTCTACGATCAGATATTATTATTGATGGGAATCCATGCAACCAAACAATTTGTTCTAGAAACACAGTAGAGAGAGTCGACACAGTTGGGACTCCCTTCAGTGGGATGAAATGAGCCATTTTGGAGAATAAATCCACAGTGACTAAGATGGTGTTGTATCCATTGCAGGGAGGAAGATCTGTGATAAAGTCCATTGACAGAGTATGCCAAGGTGCTGGCGGTAGCATCAAGGGATGTAGTAAGCCAGCAGGGTTTTGCTTATGAGACGTGTGTTGTGCGCAGACACCACAGGTTGCAATAAACTGGGCAATATCTTTTCTCCAAGTTGGCCAGCAGTAGTTTTGCTTTATCTTAGCCTGTGTTTTGGCTATTGCTGGATGTCCTTCCACTAATGAATCATGGTAGTTTGTGATGATTTGATTTTGCAGTTTCTTGTCCTGACTAGCGTCCTTGAAAATATGGTAGGTTGTTTTCGATGGTGTACCGGTCTCCCTTTAAAAGCCATTCCTGTTGTGTTGGCCGATTCATCTGGGATTCCAAACTGGTTTTTAAGTCATCTACACACGTGGTGGAGGCAAGCTTGGTTTGGATTCGTTCTTCGGGAATGATGGCCACGGGATTGGATGTAGTAAAAGCCTCTTTTTCTTCACTCATGCATGATCGTGTGTCTGCTTTCCATTCCGTACGCCAGGTGTATAGATGATAATTGTAATGCTCACCTGGTATCCACGGGGATGTCACTCAGTCGAACCCTTCCCTGGAGGCTACTCGACTGGAGACTGGGCCTGAAACACAGGATTGGTAGAGTTTAACTCCCTATTGTCTCTGTGTGCTTGAACCCCTTCTTCCCTGGGGTCCAAACCTTCCCTTTGATCCACAGCTCACCTTGTTTTCTTGGATAGTGTGCTCTCCATCCTGCTTTCAGCGCAGGGGCGCGTTGATTGATGCAGGCTCGTTGCTGCATAGTTACTTCACTGGCAAGAGTCTGACATGTAAGTATAATGAGTCTTTTGAACAATTCTCTAACTTCGTTCCTTTCCTTCCTTAGATGATGGCCGGCATCCGGGGATGGCGGCATGCTGCTGATATGAGTAGCGCTGAAGGTGAGTGAGAGCGCGATGCGCGATGCACCCCTTTCGTATTTGCATTGAACTGAATTCTTTTTCTGTGTCTTTTAGGTGCAGCAACGTTTTTAGCGTGGATGCCGGTTATGAAGAACAAATGAGGTGGGTATGCGCCGCCTCTAGATGTTTCCACGCTAAACTGGAGTGTCTTTTCCCTCTTGCAGATGGATGAGAAGTTCCGGAGACAGAGTTCCCCCAGAGCGGCTGGGATTCAGGTAAGCGTTTGAAGCTTGTACAGTATTTAAAAATAAGCGAAGATTTGCTGAATGCTTACTAATGCTTTTTTTCTGTTCTTTTCCATTTTCCTTAGAAAGCGGCGTGCCGGGATGGGAATGACACCGCCGAAGATGCCCGCAGAACAGAAGGAGCGATGAATGATGGGCAGAAGCGCTGCAAGGTAAGGCTGTTCCTAACGGTGTTCTTGTTTATGCAGGAGCTGAGCGCAGAAGAAAGATGCAGGCCTACTGGAGACCGATCCGAACACGGTGAGTGTCACGCTGCAGGTGCAGAAAACGCAAAGCATGTTTCTCAGCCTGGGTTTCGCTTAAATAGTCTCTGGGTATCCCAGGTGTCTCTGGGCTGAACCACACCCAAAAGACTAGACCGCACATGCAGTTCTGGGAACCAAAATATGTGGGGGCATCCATCTTGTCCCCATCAATGCACTACAAGTCCAATCCCCAATTTTATCCTATGGGAGTGAGTTCTGTGCCACAAGCGCCAAGTCTGACTCCAAGTGGGTCTTTGCAGGGATGGAGAGGCCCTTGAGGGCCATGTAGGTGATCATGGCCTTGCTCCAGCCTGACATCTTGGAGGGCTGTGGACATGAGGGGCAGGAATCATGACAATAATAAAGTTGTATTCTGCGAAAAGAGAGCCCAACGAAGTTGACGCGAGGATTGTGCTTTGGTAATCTTCAAGTATTGTAAGTTATGGTGGTCCGTGATGACGGTGACCGTGTGTCTTGCCCCAAGAAGATAATGTCTTGATACCTTGAATGTTGATTTAATCGGCAGTAATTCCTTGTCCATGATCATGTAGTTCAATACGGGGGCAGAACATTTGCAGGACCAGAATGCGACGGGATGTAACTGTCCTGTTTCAGGGTCCCTTTGGGACAATACCGCTCCCTTTGCTACGTTTGACGCATCTGTTTCAACCATGTATATGGCAGGTCTGGTCGAGGGTGTCAAAGAATTGGTGCTGTGGTAAATGCTAGTTTCAGCTTCCGAAAGGCTTCTTCAGCTTCTGTAGACCAATGGAATTTCTTGTTCTTTCTGAGCAGGGAGGTAATTGGGTGTATGATTTGTGAGAACCCACTTATAAAACCACGATAGAAATTGGCGAATCTGAGCACACTTTGTACTTCTTTCGTGGATGTTGGTGAGGGCCATTGGAGGTTTGCGTCCACCTTTCGTGTGTCCATATGTACGCCTTTGGGTGTGAGCATGAAGCCAAGAAATTTGACCTTGGTCACATGGAAGAAACATTTTTCCAGCTTGGCATTCAACTGGTGTTGTCGAAATTTCTCTAAGACTGCCCGGGCATGACCGACATGTCCTTCCTTGGAATTTGAGTAGATGAAAATGTCATCTATGTACACAAGTGCGCAAACATCCAACAGTTCACGGAGCATGTCATTCATAAAGAATTGGAACGCTGCGGGGATGTTACATAACCGGAAGGGCATGACCTGTTATTCGAAGAGGACATACTTCGTGAGGTGGGCCATCTTCCACTTGTCTCCTTTTTTGACTCCCACAAGATGGTAGGCCCCGCATAAATCAAGCTTTGTGTAAATCTGAGTGTGTTTCACCTGATCCAGGAGGTCTGGTATAAGTGGTAAGGGATATTGTTTTTTTTTACTGTGATCCGATTGATTGCTCTGTAGTCGATACAGGTTCTTAGGTCCGCCTCATTTTTAGGCATGAAGAAGAGGGGCGAGGAAGCAGGGGACTTGGATGGAAGGATGAAACCGTTTGTCAGGTACTGATCCAGATAAGTTCTAAGATGTTAGTTTTTCTGCTCTGTTAGAGTGTAAATCCGGCTGCAGGGGATTTGGGCTCTGGGCACGAGATCTATTTGGCAATTGTAGGGTCTGTGTGGGGGCAAAACGTTGGCTTGCTCTTTTTGGAAGACATCCTGGTAATCCAGGTATTCAAGTGGTAAAGAGCCAGCACGATTCCTTTCATTGGTTTCAGGTTGACAACGTCTTTGTTGTAACAGGTGTCGGCACAGTCTTGAGGAAAGGTCAGAACTTGTTTTTGACAGTCAATCCTAGGATTATGGGTCTCCAACCAAGGCATTCCCAATATCATCTGGAACTGAGGAGCACCAATGAGATCAAACGTAATGTCCTCTTGATGCCCATCCTGACACAGAAGCTTGACTTTCTCGGTGTACTGCGTCACCGGGCCGGATGATAGCTGAGAACCATCCACTGCAGTGAAGTGTTCTGATTTCTGCTTTTGTTGAAGAGGAAGGCCAATTCGGATAGCCAGATCTTGGTCAATGTAGTTTCCCACAGCTTCACTGTCAATATATGCCTCCAAGGCATGTATCTGTGACGGTTGCTTGTGATCCACTAAAAGTACCAGAAGAACTAGATGTGAAGTCTGCATGTATTCCTTTTTCTCGCTCGACAAGTGCACCTCTATGCTTGCTGGGCATTGAAGTTTTCCGAGTCCTGTATTTGTTCTTCTTCACCGTTTGTGTCCATTGCTCCAACTATTTCTTGGGTGGTTTTACCAGGCATTCACAGAGGAAGTGACCTGCTTTACCACAATATAAGCAGAGCTGTTGCTGTCTTCCTTTCTCTCTTTCCGCCTTGGTAAGGGGACTCCGTAATCCACCGATTTGCATTGGTTCCGACTGTTCATGTGGTTTGGTCTGGTTCTCACTTGGTCGCACATAAACTGACCATCCCTCTGTTCTGGCTCGATCCATTTTCCTATTCTGCAACCTACGATCGAGTTGCACTGGCAGGTCTATGTAGTCCACACACCCCTCAGGTGGGTTCACAACTTGAGCCAAAACATCCTTAAGTTCTTCACATAACCCTCGATAAAAGAGCATAGATCTCTTTTCTTCTGGCCAGTTGGCCTGGGCTATGAGACGATTGAAGGTTGCAATGTAGTTTAATACATCTTGATTCCCCTGTCTGAGTGACAACAATTTGTTGTCCAGAGTTTGTCCTTGAATATGTCGGGCAAACAATTTCTCCATTTCATGCTGAAAATCCCCAAAGTTCTGAACCAAAGGCTCATCTTAAGTTACCAATGGTATTGACCAGTCTGCCGCGTTTCCTCCTAGATATGAGAGTATGAATGCGACTTTGGCTTGATAGTTAGGAAAGGCTCCTGGTCTGCATAAGAAATGAAGGCGACATTGGTTCATGAATATGGCGAACTTGTTTGGATCACCGATGAAGCGTTCAGGCGGGGATAGGGGCACCACCCCTGGAAGAACCACCTGAACCAGTGTTGATTGCTGTGGTATAGAAGAATGGGCCATCCCAGGCAAGGGAACCTATCCTGCTTGTGCCTGTAGCATCTGTCTTGCCAAGTCAAGAGTTCTTTCTCGAGTTATAATAAGATCCCTCCTTAATGCACTGATTTCCTTTCTTGAACCATGTACTTCAGCCTGTAATTCCTCCAGTAATTGGGCTAATTGGTCTGTTTCTGAAGTTTCCATAACGCCCAGGCAGAGAGTTGTGGAGGCTTTGCGTTCTGTTATGCTCACCTGGTCTCTGGGGAGGCGTTGGGGCACGGTTGCAGCCCTCCCAGGAATTAGATCACCCCCGTCAGGCTTCTCCCTCTGCAGATAAGCTGTGAGTGGCGGCAATTGGTGACACTGCTCCTGCGTGGATATGACAGAAGGTGAGTGCGCTGATCTGTGAGTATTGTACCTCTCAAACTCTTCTCCCC
The DNA here is from genome assembly GCF_040938575.1 of Ambystoma mexicanum. NCBI lineage: Eukaryota > Metazoa > Chordata > Amphibia > Caudata > Ambystomatidae > Ambystoma > Ambystoma mexicanum. The sequence continues at coordinate 277,807,611 of NC_090929.1, read as the reverse complement.
AAGGTGTGGTGTCTGTGAGCATGTACCGGCAGGTAAGGCTCACCTGTTAATTATTGATGATAAGCTCTCCGTCCTGCTACTTCTGGCAGGGGCGCTTGTCGATGGCACCTAGTTCATTCACTGATCCCCAGTAAGTAATAGTTCAGTCCAGTTGCGACTATGCTTCTCTTGGTTGGTAGTAAGTGTCTCTCAATGTCTCTTATCTCTTTCCCTGTTTTCCCTTTGTCTCTTCTCGTTTTAATGTTTTTGTATTATTGCTCTCAATATTGTTGTCAATTCCTGAATAATGGTTCTCTTCTGTTTTCTTCCCATTAGGTGGAAATGCAGCCCAAAAGCAGCTGTCGGGCACGGGACACGGCCAGGTGGAAGATGGATGAATCCGCAATGTCAGACAGCATGTCAGTGATGGTTTATGGAAAAGCGTGAGGTTCGGTGGTACCGCAACCTTAAACTGAATGTCTTTTAAGTGTCTAACCTTGTCTTTTGTTTTTCCTTGCAGGTGCTGCTGTTACGGACAGCCGCCTCATGCTGTGGTGCCAAGATGAAAATTTCAGCGTTCCGCAAGATTTGAAGATGAGCTGCGGTGCCAAGATGAAAATTTCCGTGTTCCGGAAGATTTGAAGATGAGCTGTGGTGCCAAGATGAAGATGTCAGCTTTCCGGAAGATTTTAAGATGAATGCCAGGATCAATAAAGACGCGCACAGATGAAAGCAGATTTCCCCAGGTGGTAAGTATGATGGCAGGAAGCAGGATTTCCAAAGGAAAGTGTGATCCCAGGCGGCGGTGAGCATTACGCTGCATGGAAGTGCAGAATAACATGAAGCGTCTACCTCGGGGTTCGGGGCAGCTTATATAGCCGTGATCGTGGGCACGCCCACCAAGCCTGGCTTGCCTGCCACACCCTGCTACTCCTAGAGAGTCAGCACATGCAAGGCAACCCAGTGGCAGCAGCCACATCCAAGAGTTCACGTGGGGCTGCTTTAGTGAATTGAAGTTTGCATGTTAAATGCACTTTGCACCCAAAATGAGGTGCTATGTTCAATACAAAGCACTTTTCCCAAATAAATGTTCTTGCTTACTGTTATTTATGAGCCTGGCGCCAAAGGAGCTAGGACTGTGTCCATCCGCCCCCTGTGAATGTGGCCCTTTAGTGTTTGCATTCTCATCCCAATGACCATGACAGTAAGTATGTATAATAGAGCATAGAAAAACATATTTCAGTAACCACTTTACAGTTCAATATACAAATACATTTGTATTTTGGCAATAAATTAAACATTTTTGTAACATGTACGAAGTCTACTCTTTGCAGCAAACTCAACATTCATGCATCACAGCATTGATCATATGGCAGACAGTACACTTTCCACACTTCAATAGCGTTCACTTAAAAAGTTGCTTACATTGTGTTTTGCTAATCCATTTTTCAAATGATGTACAGGATGAACCGCTTCACAATACAGTTTTCTGAAATAGAAACTTTACGTTCCGATGTCTGTTTTAATACAGTGAATCTTATAATTTCTTTAAAAATGGTTGAAACATTCACTCCCACAAATTCTTAATCCACTGTTTTGAAGGACACATAACAATGCCACCCTTCATGTAGCCTTCACAGCGTGCCCGATTCAGTTTTGTTTCTGGAAAAACATGCCACATCAATAAACACTATTACTTGCAGACAGAGTATTATCAAAGCTACCAAATATTTGAAGTAAACCACATATCACAATATTTACTTTCATTTTACTGGTAACAATGTGCTTGTTTACAATACTAATCAATTTTTCTTCCAAAAATAACCTTATCCGCGTGCACGCAAGCACGTATTCCCCTATACATCAATAGTAATGTGCCCTCTGCTCTGATCTATAAGAAGCATTAACTTAGCACACAGTTGTAGTGGCAACATCAACTGTATCATAAAGAAAAGTAGTTTGTCAGTAGTTTGTCAGAAAGACCTGAAGATAGTGTGTTTCCATGGGCCGGCCAGCCTTGTCAATAATACAAGGATCTTCAATTAGATCCTCAAAGCAACCACCAGGGCCGCCTACAAAGTACCATCATCATTAGAATTTGTTAATAATTTCCATATTTGAGCACTTGACTTTGATATCAGCGATATTATCATAAGTGTGTTTTCTTCCTGTTTATTCATAGAAATCAACTGTTTAACTTTATTCTTATAATTCATCCTTATGCTAGCATTTCTACTTTTTTTTTCTTTTCCTGTTATCACATTCAGCTTTTTTATTTCTCTTTTCATTTGGGCTCTTAGCTTATTTATATGGCAGTTGTTCTTGTATTTGGTTTAAATATCAGCCAAGCGCTCTTGTAATGTGTTTCAAATAATGCTAGGAAATGATTGTAGGTCTGATTTTTGCTTTCCTCTTTATTTAAGATTTTATGTTCATTTTTTAATTTAGATAGAACATTTTCAATCTTCGGTATGGACTATTTGATCCTATTTCTACCATTAGAAAGCTGTAAATCACTTTTGTAATACTGCTTGGTGTGGGCAATAGGTACCACCCATGTGACTTCTACTATATTGTGATCACTCTCCTTGGTTTTTATTTTGTTTAATCCAGTGATTTGATTTAACATATCAGTTGATACAAACATGTAGACTATTAAAAAAAGGGATTTGTCTATCAACTGCGTATCAGAAGAAACATGGAATACACACATTAAGGGGCCGATTCATGGAACAAACGTGTGCCGGAAATCGTGGCACAAGCTGGCGCAAGCGTGAAAAAGCAAGCGCACAAGCACGCGTGCGATTCATGGAAGGCCATGCACTTGTTTTCCCCAGGATGTGCACTAAATCCATGCATGGCGCACACGAACGCAGACATCATTGCAACACCCAGAACACTATGCACGACGCACCCACGAAAGCGCACAATGTCAGCGCACACACCAAAAAGGGGGTGGAACATGGGGCAGAACGCGCGGAATGGGGAACAACGCGTGAAAAAAGAAGACATAACTGGGGAAGTACTGCAGGGAAATACACAGAACGCCCACAAGAAAGCGGACAACACATATTCATGTAATCGAATACGGGAGACCAGCGCACGCCAAAAGACGTGCACAGGCGTCAACACGTCCGCCACATGAAGGCAGGCGGAAGCGTCCCCACGCGCAGTATAAAAGTGCACGCAAACAACAAACACATATATACAGCTACGATGAATGCCCCATTTGTCGCAGCACTGATCGTGGGACACCGCAGGAGGAGGAGAATAGCCAGGCCCTGCATTTATTTGCCCCAGACCAGCCTTTTTGGGATGCATGATGACCAGGTCTATGGCAGGTATAGGTTTCCACCTCGTATCATCCTCGACCTGGTCAGGGAGTGGGAAGATGACCTTACAACACCCAACCTGCGCTCCCAAGTATTGAGCCCCTTGGAGAAGGTGCTCAATGTCCTGCATTTTTTGGCCACTGGGTAATTTCAGCAGACTGTCAGAATAGAAACAATATTATGCCTCCTATTGTAACAATTGTATGTGTATTGGCCTACGCCAAGTTGTCTAAACATCATGTGCGAACAAACTCCACGGCAAGGTCTTGACCTTAGAGAAACCAATGTAAGCCGCCATCTTGAATTGAGGCGCCATTTTAGGTTCTCTTGTTATGTAGAAGTCACTCTGAACATCAAAATGGAGGCCAAATGACATTCTGAGTAAGATTCTGGCCGTTGTGACCTCCGTACAACCGAAAAATTAATATGCCTGCAGGCCACTTGTCGGGGTCGCGAACAGAGACCTTGTCCTACCATTGACCTATTTGTAAATGTACTACTTATATCAGCGAAACTAATCGAAATGCATATATTAAAGGATTGACCTGGCAAGGAACCCTAAGACCAGAATTAAATATTTCGCAGAATGGTTAACCCGCAAGAGGGTTGGCCAAGGGCTGGACAAATTGTATAAAAGGCCCGGGTATTCCAATATGCGGTCTCTCTCATTAACACATCGAACCCTCGTTGAAGTTCGTTATGTTATACTGAGAGCCGAATAGCTATCCGTTTGTCAATTGACTTGGTAACTGTTGTAGCTTGAAATAAAGCACTTGTATGTTTCTTTGTAACCTGTGTTGGTGTGTTTCTTTTTGGGCTTCCCGGCCTCATATTATTTTTCTGTTTTCACAAGACAACTGCCATAGTCGGGGTTGTCTCACAGGCCACGCAGTCAAGCTGCCTACACCAGGTGTTGGCAATCCTGACTGTGCGCCCCTCAGTCCACAGGCACATATACATGTCCAGAATACCCACAGAAAGGCAAGCCTTGGTCCAGGACTTTTACAGGGTGACACACTTCCCCAAAGTGCTCAGTGCCATAGATTGCACCCATGTGGCCCTACGTCCACCTAGGGCCACTGAGCACATCTATCGAAACCGCAAGCACTGGCATTCCATCAACGCACAGGTTGTATGTGATGCCCATGGAATCATCACCTTTGTCTATGCAAACTATTCTGGGTCTACCCATGACCGTTTCATTTACAGAATGTCTGCCCTGAGCCGGGACCTGGAAGCTGGGAAGCATGGCGACACATGGCTCATTGGTGAGTACAAATGTCTGTGCACATGCATGCATGTCACACACAGACAAATATACAAACCCAACTAATGACAACCATCCTAACCTCCCCAGGGGACAGTGCCTACCCTCTGAGCAACCACATGATGATGCCAATACGGAACCCTACCACACCACCCCAGGTAAGATACAACACTGCCCATATTGCAACCAGGGGCATAGTGGGGCGCACATTCGTAGTGCTTAAGCCGCGCTTCCGCTTCCCTGACTGCTCTGGCGGCCAGCTACTATATGCACCCCCAGTAGTGTTTAGGATAATTGTGGCAGCATGTGTCCTGCACAATGTTGCAACACGGCAGGACTTACCGGTAGACACGGTGGTGCCCCCACATCCCCAACCACAGGAACAGGCACTGCCCACGGGAGGGAAAAAGGCATGTGGTGAGGCAGCCCAGACCCAGCTTGTGTCCACATTTTTCACCTAAACTCCCACCCCTGCGGAGTGCACACAGGCCTGGCACATACCAGGTGACAATCGATGATGACAAAGAGACAGTCAACTGTCACAACCTTACCAACCTGAGAATGTTACTACATTGTGTGCATCCCTAGCTACTTAAACATAACCAATCCTGTGTGACCAAAAGGAATACATGCAAGGTGTGTATCACACCCCCACCCCTGCGAAACAGGCCATGACAATCACTGGTATGTCACCCAAACCCTCCCAACGCACATCACCCTTGACTGCCACACCATGACATGGCATGCAATAGCAAAAGCCCAACACATGACCAATTAGATATGAAGTGACATGTAATGAATGGAAAGAGGCCCGAGACAATCACACATGACATGGAATCAGATGAATTGACTGACCAACAACCTCCCACACATACAAAGTCATACACAAATGCATGCCTCCAGTGGTACCATCAACAAAAGACTGAATGCCTGTTCTCATGGACATTGGCCAAGCCAAATCCGCTAATCCCTAACCTGTGTATGCGTGTGTCTCCTGCAACACACTGCACAACACACAGCACAGTGAGCAGCCATTGTGTTGGGGATACATCTTGAGCATCACATAAAAAGGACAAGCAATGAAAATAACCTATTGACGCATGTACACCATCCCCAAATGGTAAGTGATTATGCGCTGCAGGGACACAGCATGCAAGAGAAGGCAATCTGTGTGCATGTGTGGGCACGGAAGGGTGGTTGTATGTGTGGCCGAGCATTGTGTAAGTGTGTGTGTCAGTAGGGACATGCACTTAATACATGCATGTGAAATCAAGTGACCCTCAGTGTCCTGTACACATCGCATGTGAACATTGCCCATGGGTACACCCCAGCATGTCAAACCACAACAATCCCCTGACACCTGAAAAGTAAACACAACAACGGAACAGCCATTGACCATCAGAACACATCATTTACATAGTACCCCACAATGACAATGTCAGAGAGTGCCTAAACACTGTAGCCAAAGCGTACTGTCCAACAACAGAAGGCCCTCCCTCATTGACACATCACCATGACCTTCTGAAGAACTGTGTCTGGGGTCCATAGCCTTCTTCCTTCTAGTCTACCTGGCTTCAGGACCCTCCTACCCCTTGGTTTCCATGTTCTAGCTTGCGTGTAAATAGGGTCCAGCCCCGTCAGAGGCCACCTTGACTCGTAAAAATACCAAATCGCAGAGAACTCCAAGGAACCAAACCCCAAACCAGGGAAAAAGCCTGTAGCCACCAAAAAACCCTGGCATAGTCGCCAGTAGATGACTTTAAGTCTCTGAAATGGCCGAGCACATGTCCAAACAGAATGATAGAACAACCAAGGTACCACAGTTTAACAATGCTTAAAGAGGATGAGTAGCATTTTCAGTACACAATAATCAATGAAGATCCAACAACTGATGTGTAGTATCACAGCTCAGCTCTCCAGGCACAGGATTGGCACAAACCATCCCGCCCCCTCCGCGGTCTGGGCAACTGCATGGTAAAACTTACACAGGCCTCCGAGACCCCGACGGGGAAAGAGGGACAGTGATCCGTTGTTTGGATAGGCATCGGTATTCAGGATAACCGGAAAGAGGGTCAGGAGAGGGGAGGTGGATGGGCAAGGGAAAGTAGGAAAAAGACAAAATACAACTATTGACAATTACACATACTCAATTATAGAAACCATGTTCTACATGCACATTGTACAAAATGGGTCAAATGCAAGCCAAAGAGAGACTTATCTCTGGGGTGAGGGCTGGCCTCCTGCCTGTGCACTCTCAGGTCCGGTAACAGGAGCAGTTCAATGCTGCAAAGAGAGTGTGAGTTACTATTCTGTGTGTGTTTTCACCACACACACAACACCATTCATGCCTCAAACTTAGTGACTTCTCCCCAAACACTCTTGTCTGCTGCTTTGTTCGTATACTTTTGCTTGCCCCCTTGATGGTTCATTCACTGTCAATGCAGTAAGGCAGCCACACGTGGCCCCGCGGTAAATGGAAGACCAATGTGTTAAGAATCACACATGATAGAATGGTCCTTTGGTTGAGCTGCTAGACGCGTGTGGCGAGGAGAAACTTCAATACAAGTTGTGGTCTGCCAGCTGCAGATTTCAATATTTAGCGCACGTGGAAATTCGCATATGCAAATGACATGCACTGCACTCGAGTCTGTGCGTCGCTGGGTGTCCTATGCGCTGTATTAGTTTCTGGCTAGGAACGCTACTGCGCTAATAACTCAGCTTCTATGGAGCAGGGGGGACTCGAGGATATGGGCGACGAACCCTGCTTGTGCCCCTGACAACTTGTAAAGCCACTTGGCATTTGTTCCTCAACGGGGTTTAGCTGTACTGTGCACTTCTTCCCCAATGGCTGGCCAAGCTCCCCAGCACTGGCGCTACTTAGTATGCATGTGCAAGGGGCCTGGAGAAAGGTCGGCTGGGGAATGGCTCCTTGTGCTGCTCACCTTGCTTGGAGCTCCTGGAAACACGTCTGCTTATGTCGGACGTCCGAGCACAAGCCCTGTGCTTCTGCTTGTGCACGCATGTGCATGTGTGCACCACCCAACGTGGCCAGGTTGCTGTAGTTCTTGGCCCCGTGTCTGCTGGGAAAGGTATCCTGGAGGATCATTTACCTGCAGAAAGGGCATAAACGCTTTCAATAAGGCTGGAAAGTTTTCTGTGTGTGTGTCTTCATGCTGGTTGTCACTAAGCCATGTCTGAGACCTACATCCAACCTCCTCCCACCATCAGTGTGACTTTGACAGCAAAAGGGTGCAGGCTACTGTCTCCAGCATGAAGTGCATCAAGCACATATACAGGCAAGAAAAGAACATACATCAACATCAATAAATGGACACATCAATTATGTACTCACCAAAATTGATTGCAGACATGCCGTGGAGAAAACATACATAATCCCCACTAGGGGTGTTAACACAAGTAGTACAGCAGCAGACAGGCCATAGATATGAAGAAAGTCCAATGCCCTTGTGTAAATGGTTGTAACACCGAATGATCCTTGTGAACCCATGGATAGGGGAAGTAGGAGTGGCATATGTGAGTCAGGACCCCAAGCTGAAAACACATTCACGAGACAAGCTTTAAGGGCCCAGCTGGAACAGACAGTGGATGCCTTCAAAAGCCACAAAGCACCACACCATCACATGAATGCACAATAGACAAGCAATTTTAAACTATATTAACTAATTAAACTAACTATAAAAATAAAAAATGGCCACATACGATCCGGTGGGGGAAGGCACCCAGGAGAGGAGGTATAGGGTGCACCTCCACATCCACATGCGGTGATGTTGAGATAAAAAAAAAACATGGGCTCAACCCCTGCATGGCCCCACCTGTGTGGGAAATAAGTTGTCGTCCTCCTCACCCTCTGACTCAAAAGGTGGAGGTGGCACAGTACCTTGACCACGCCTATGCGCAGCTTGCCCCTCATCAGCAGCAAGTCTGCAGGACCGGTGAGCCTGGTTTTGTGCTGTGATGACACATAGGTCAGCATGCAGAACCTCGCGTGATACGTGTGCTTCCTCTTGCAGGGTAGCACGTGTAACACAGAGTTCTTCCTGCATGGCCTGGCATGACATCTGGAACACCTCCCAGCAAGCCCGTAGCTCAGCCGAGATGGTATTCTCAAGCTGCTCCAACCTCTCCTCTGTCCGCTGCCTCTGGAAAATCAAGAGCACACCCAGAGTAGATCGGAGGGATTTATAGTCATCCCTCAGGGCCTCCCTATGTGCCTCTGCGTGAGCAGCAATTGCTTGATGCAGAGACAGCCCAGCATGCCCTGTCTGAGGCCGCCATGCCCAGCCTGAGTGAGCGGGTCATGGACTGTGCCACCCACTGCTGGTGATCCACCTGCCGAGCAGGGGGAGCACAGATTGGGCCACACGTTCCATGCTCTGAAAGATATTATGAATTGCTGCCCCCTGGTGTTCGGAAATGGCAACCATGGCTTTCTCCCACTCAGTATACCCCGGTGGCGCATGGCCACCACGTTGCTGGGCTTGACACCCGCAGGGCCCAAGGAGCCGCGGTCCTTGTTGAGTTGGCACCGCCTGCGGCTGCAGGACTACATTCCTCCATTGACATGATGCCCCAGGCACATCAGCAACTGGTGTAGAATGTGACCGTGCGTCCCGATCCACCACAGGCGGAGGTCCCACCACCGTCTGGCCCCTCATACAGGTGTCACGGACAGATGATCATCCACATCAGAATCACTCACCGTTGACGAATGGACATGACGCGCATCTAACTCGACATTGTCGTCAGAGTGATCATCCCAGCTAGACTCATTGCCAGCCCTAGACACGATGGTCTGGAGCACAAGTGGGTTCTTGTGGTCTACCACCCCACAACCCCCACTTGTGCTGGGTGGATGGCGTGATAGCAACCCTGTGTCTGGCCTGACATCACCATCCTCTGGCTCCATTGCACATCATCTGAAAAGTGGAAAAAACAAACATGAGTACACATGTCAGAAGCACATAACCCACACACACATAGACATCACATCACTAGCCAACACATGAAGCAGACATGTCACACACAAATGAGAACCTGGCATTCATCCAGTTGCATTGATATGCAAACACATCCCAAAAGCAGAAATAGATGTGTCTAAATAGCAGTACAAGTAGAAATTGTAGTATATCACCTCCATCAGACAACAACTTGGTCAGGAACATGTCACAGGCAGTAAAGACAGATGGCAACAAAGAGATGGGACATACCATAAGCATGTCTGAACTCCAAATTGACCACAGCTGCAAGTGAAACCAAACAAACAATGACACATGTAATATGCATGTACACATGCATCACTAAACCATCATCAGCAATATAGCTTCATCCATCTGCAGCTCGGCCCGTACCAGGTGTCATGGGCCATGTAGATATAGTGAATGTCCTGAGCAAAGCAAGGGCCTGCAACCAGGCATGAGGGACCATAACGCCCAGTACGGTCTGAGCTGCAGGCCATGAAGCCTCCAGAACACCCTTCAGGGCCTGATTGAGCACATTGTGCAATGAATGTGCCCTATTCCATTGTTCCGTGTGTAAATTCTTCATGGCCAGGCCCCACCATATTAGCTAAGTGGGCCTGGGCATACACATACTGCACAATAGTGCACCTTCAGGATTATGCCAGTTCAACATGACATGCGCAATGCTGAAATCTCACCAGCATTATCGTCAATCAACTACATATTAGTCAGTCAACAAAATATCTGCGGAAGACACATGTGTAAATGAACACTTTCACACACACATAAGTGAGTAGCCGCAATGTTTCACTAAACAACGTTGAAGCTGCTTGCATATGTACATGTGAAAGCTTTCAAAAACACCCCTTTCCCTATACACCTGTATTGTGAACATGAACAGCATCCAATACAGCAAAGGAAGCAGCGACAATGCTGCTTGCTTTGATGTATGTGAAAGTGTACACATGCACACGTGAAGGCAGCCCCACAGTCATTACAACCCGATTGGCAGGCTATATTCAATCTGCACCCTATACCAGTTGGCATAGGCCGCAGATTGACCTATCAACTTTCCTAAACACCCACTAGGGAGTTCCAATACTGAGTACATGTGTCACAGGATGCACCTGTGCATGTGGCATTCATGACAGAGAAGGGATGAAAATCTGACCATATATGCCAGGTCACTTTCACATTGCAGCAGTGAGCAGGCATGTAGAACGGTGTAACACGGCTCAGATGTGGGTTGATGCAGTGAAGAACATGTGTACATTACCCACTATCTACATGAACAAGTACATAATGATGTCAATCAATAAACACGAAGGCAGTGTAAGGGCAAGTTCAGGCATCACGTGCAATGTGCATTCAATGAGTTAAATATCTACAGACAAATCCCCCACCCCCTAAATGAAAATACAGGGAGTCATTGCATGGAAGCAAAAGGGTGACCAGGGACCAGTGTATTGGCATACAGTGTTGACTAGCATCAATTGCATCATCTGAGTCAACTGACAGCACAGCAGATGAGAATGGGACAGTAAGCAGGACACATGAGGAACCCTCAGTAGTACACCCATGTGTGTAGAAGCAACTACACCAGTTGAACAGAGTCAGGGGTCCTGAAACAGGGGGAGGCCTGTGCCCCACACAGACTGTGACACCCTAAACATGTGCGTGATGCAGGCAGGAACAGGACAGCCAGAGAGGGCATGGAATGGATGATCAAATGCCATTAAATGTATGTCATCCTGGACACGTACTACAAGGATCATCTGGGCAAGGACACATGGGGGCATGCATGGAATGCACATGGAGCATGAATGGACACTCATGTCCCTGCGCAGCATCTGCCATCTGCACAGTCCGAGTGAGACACCCTGCATCAAGTACAAAGGATGTACACCATTGTATGTGTCTGGCAGGTTGGCAGGGGGAAGTGTGCATGTAACAGGAGTGTTGAACAAGTCATTGCAGTACTCCAACATGATACCCACCAGTGCCATGGTGAAATTGAGGTGCAGGGGGGTGGAGGGGCAAGGAAGCATGCCTACGTGGAGTACCCGCAGGCAGGCAGAACACACATGCACGTCAGTCATGCGATGACATAGTCCGAGTTCTGAGTGGAAAGACACCCCAGGCTACATGCAGAAGGGCCAGTGAGCTGGAACATGGACCAGAGGGGCAGCCGGGTGTCTAGCATGTGAGCAGGGTGCAGGTGTGGTGAGGAGGACAGTCCCCATCTGCTGTATATGTCCAGCATCCTGCACAGCAGGGATGCATCAGTGAAGCATTGCATGACTCGCACATGAGAACCATGTACACATAGCATGTAGTGGCAGTCAAGCACAACACATCACACAAGCAAACCACACATGGTCGGGACAAACACGCGACAACACTCACTGGACGGGGCATCAAAGTCCAGCATCTTTCCCACTCCTTCGTACAATTCTGCCGGTATGAACTCTGCAACGATCAACTCGTGCAGAGTGAAATCTACCTCCTCAGGTGGTGACCCACCTCCAGTCACCTGAGTCATGGCATAATTGGAGGCACGCTTCGCCTTAGTACAGCGTCGGAGGTCATCCCAACCCTTTTTGCACTTCTGAGCTGTGCGCACCTCATGTCCGAATGCACTGACATTCTCCGCAACATGCTTCCAGTGGGACATACGCTGAGCAGCTGTAGTGTGACAATTCGGGCCCACTAGCATATCACGGTTGTGTCCCGACACGTAGTCCACAAGAAAGTCCTGTTCCTGCCTGCAGAAAGGCTTCTTCCTCAACGTGCCGGAGGCCGGAGCCGTGTCTGGGTCCCAGCCTCTACTGCAGGTGCAACCTTCCTCCTCTTGGACAGTGGTCTGGACGCTGACTGGCAAATGCCACCCTGATCAGTATGGGCAGTGGCGCTGGTGGATTGAACCAAGGGAGTGGCAGGTGGAACAAGGATGAAAGCCCTGACTTGCGTCAGTGGCTGCTGAGTGCCCCTGACTTGACCCTGCGCAGCAACATCTGCTGTGCTAAGGTCACTGACCAGGACTGTCGGGATGCTGTCGGCTGCATCTGCCCATGCACTTGCCAACACCCGTCTGCCCAGGGAAGCAGATGACAATACTGCCACAGGGACATGTGCATCGGTCAGGGCAGCCCTGCGTGCACTTCCAATGTGCCTCCTGACCTCCTGGAAATCATCCTGGGACGCTTCAGGTGCCAATGCAGCATGCGCCGGCGGACACTGAGCCTGAGTGGTGGTGTCTACAGCTGCACCTGCAGCTACCACTACCCTTGGGCCCGTGGCAGTCGATGAAATGGACTGCTGGGTCACATGGGCGCCAGTGCCAGATGCAAGAGCTGCATCTCCTGGAACCACAGGGGGTGGTGGCATGACTGCACCAACACATGGCACAACATCGTGCCGAACTGGCGCACCCCTGCCTCTTCCCCCTCTGCGGCCACCCTGGACACCATGGAGTCCCCCTACTCCCTGGTCATCCCGGCCATGTCCCTGACCACTCCCGCCACGTGGAGTACGCCTAGCTGAGGCACCCCTCACCTTTCGTGGCCTCCTAACCATGGCACAGATGGAGTAGTGCCGGCACAGATGTAGTAGTGCCAATGGGAGGTGTACATGACAATTGTCCTGGGCAATTGGGGTGAAGGGGGTGGGACACAAGATGTCAACAGCACCCCTGTGCACCTGCAAGGCTGTATGTGACCCCGGTGATAAAGTGACGGGTCACAAAATGCTCAGGCACCCCAAAACTGCAGTAAAACTGTGCACGCAACCCCCGTTAGCCCAAATGTGTGGAATTAACCTCCTGCAGTACGCGGTGGCACCCAGGGACATGAAAAACACATATGCGTGGGACACGCAGGCTACTATGACCTCAAAAACGGGTACGCGATACACAGGAGCACCCACAGTGGGAAAAGTAGCATGCACGATTCACCATCTGACTAGCGTGACAACGAAAAACACGCGTAGCCAATACCCCCGCCAAAAGAAGAGATATGTCCTTGATCCGCTGTGAAGTTGGGATGGTGCGCGAAACAACCAGAAGTAGCAACACACATCGGTCTCCATGAAAGGCACGTACAGTGAACTGCTGGCCGCGCTCACCTTTAACCCGTGCTGAGGGAAATGCCTGCGCACGTCATGTCACTTACGCACGTAGGTCCTTTCCTCGAATTACACGCATTAACACGCAGACGTTCTGTTTTTTCACGTGCTGAATCACTATACACCCGTGATGAGGGGAACACCCGCGCGTGTTACGTCACAGATGCGCTTATGCGCTAAGGGCCTTCCCTCGAATTACATGCTGACATGCTGTTTTTTCAAGTGCCAAATCACTTCGTATCAAGCTGGCCACGAGACAACACATGGAAGACCACGCTCCTGCCCAGAAGGCCGAATGACTGCCCCCAGAGCCCTGAGCTGACTCCCACCAGCCATCTGCGGCTGCCTGCTTGCTGGCCACGTGCCCTGCTATGTGGTGCCTGCACGTCAGCCATCTGCAGGGGTCCAGTTGCTGTGACCACCCCTGCTGGAACAGAAGACTCCCGATTGAAGTTCCATCGCTCCAAAGCCCAGCACCAGGGCCCAGTTGCCCACCCACACTGCCTCAGGGGTTTCCATGTTGGGGCAAACACCATCGGAGACCACTGGCAACCCCCAGCCAGAGATGCAGAGGGCTACCAGCTTCAGTGCCGCAGAAGTTGGTATCCTGGTGGAGCAAGTCCTGGTGCATTATGATGCCCTCTTCGGAAGACCACGCGCCGACAATGATGGACGGAAGAGGATCTGGAAGGTGATCGTGGCTGCCATCAATGTGGAGGGGGTGGCATCCCGCGACATACGACACGTCCAGAAGCGCTGGGAGGACTTCAGGTCCAGGACCCTCAGGAATGCCCAGCGCCTCTTGGAGACAGTGGATGCAGAGGGGTGCCGGGTCCGCCTTACCAACAACCAGATGAGGGTCCTGGAATATATACACCCAGCACTTCACCTCCAGGTCCTTGAGAGGCATACCTGTCCGGAGTCGAGTGGTAAGTGTCCATGTGTGCTGATTGGACGCAGTGCATGTGGTGTGCCAGGTGTGTGCAGCTTGGACATATATCTTGAAAGGCCCATGTATGTATGTGTATGTGCAGGGACATGAGCCTGCCGCATGTGAGTCCAGTCATGTGTGAGGCACATCAAAAAGCCTAATTATTAATGGTGTATGTGTTCAAATGTATGATGCACCAATGCATGTGGGGATGCACACATGTTAGAATTTCTGTGTATGTACTATGGCATGGTTGGGGTGTGACACATGGATGTTGGTTCCACCTTCATGTACGTGCATGGCATACATGTGCATGTGTGTGTTTGACATGTGTGAAAATGTGATACGCCATGGATGCATGTGACACAGACATGTAGGAACACCATTGGCAGATGTGACATAGTTGCCGATGATTGCACTGTGACAGATGGTGGATATGTACAGATGCATGCCTGTCTGTTGGCGCGCGTGCATGTGTTCGGCACTCCCCATGTTGCTTGTGACGTCATGCTAACCTTCGGATGTTCATGCTGTTGTGTGCGTATGTATGCTGCTGCCTGCTGCACGATTCCTGTCAAATTCTGCATGTGTGTGGGTTCAAATGATATGAATGTATGGAGTGTGATGGCATCTGTGAAGTTTGACACTGCCACTCATGTGAAACTTTGACATGTGTATCCGACCATTGTACAGTGCCCTGATGCTTGTTTTCTGTCTCTCCCTGTCTGCAGCATCAACTGATGAAGAGGGCGGAGACGGTGTTGTGGAGCACTGAGGCAGGGATCCCACCACCAGCCAGAGACGCAAGGGCCAGCTCTCCTCCCATGTTGTCATCTCTTCTGGGAGTGAGGAGTCTGGTGCCGCGTCCCTGGCGGCAGCTGCCGATGGAAGGTCCGAGAGGGGGAGGTTGGAGGTGGACTCCTCGGCAGCAGTCAGTGCAGCTGAGCCCCCACAGGGGCCTATGGAGGAAGATGGCACAGAGTCATCCAGGTTGGTGGGGAGTTTGGTTGAGGAGGAGGCCATGGAAGGCCCATGTACGGGGCCTGGAGGTGGGCATGCGACAGGTGCTAGTGGTGCAGTCCAGGGGCAGGGACAGGAGGCAGCACAGGCCACGTGTCAGGAATCAGGTTTGGCACAGGCGTGGAGTGCTAAAATACGTCTATTGAGACATTATGTGCTGGAAGGACAAGGAAACTTCAGTTCCCAGCATCCTTTGTGTTATTTTGTACTTTGGCCCGTGCGCGCCTTGCCAGCGGTACTGCATCAAGAATCAAGGCAGCTTAAAGGCAGGCAACGGCGGTGGGCAGGTGTGGCTTATTGTTGATTTGGAGCAGGAGGCAGGCTGCCGCGTTCAGCAACAGGAGGAAGGTGGCCGCGTGCGACGAAACGAGATGCAGGGGAGGAATGCTTGATCGCACGCGTTCACGGTGCGGTAGGAGCAGGAGGGGCGCTGAGTAGCCGGCAAAGACAACGCTTGCTGTTCTTCGTCTGGGAAGTCCCACGGGGTATCCCCAGACTCAAGATAAGTACTCGTGGGGGCAATATATTTCCTGAACTGATTGGAATGATTTATCACTGTTTCAATCTTTGTCTGGGAAGTCCCGCGGGCTCCCCAGACCTGAGATAAGTAACGCCCTAATCTCTTTGAATTCAATCTGTGTGAAGAATCTAAAGTATGTTGGTTACTCGTATAATTCAAGAACTTTACCAATCTTGTGTGGGTTAATGCAGGAAGTACTGCCTATGGACAACAACATTTCACTAGTGCCACGAACTAAAGGAAATGCATTTATGTTGTATGTTGCTAACGCTGCCCGAAGGGCCATGTGTATTGTCTAATCATTTTGGGAAGCTTTCTCTTATGTGTGGTCATATTGCTTGCTTATCTTTTGTTTGAAAATGAAATTTCAGAGCAGGATACAGTACCCGTAGTAAGGTGTGCTATTCAGGAATCAGGTATATGTTAATAGTACAGGTATTATTTCTGTTCATTCTATGTGAGTTAGAGTAGGGTTTTTTCCTGGTGTTACCCCAGTCCCATCCACCTTAGGAGTTTCCTTACCCTCTTTCCGGTGTTCCTAAATTCCCCTCCCTATCCACAACCTCTCCCTAACCCCTCTTCCCCCCATTGGCTGCCACGTTGCGACCTGTTTCCTAACTCAGGCGCTTGTGCCAACCACGGTGGGAGGGTCGAGTTCATTCGGCTTCCGTGGTTCGGGGGAGAGTGTCGATCTCTCTTCCTTCCAGTTAGTGTGATTGTGACACCACAGAGGTGCCTGTGTGTAATCCTGTCTTCGATCCTGTGACTGCATCATCCTGCATCAGCAGGGATGTCTTCGTCCAGACCCGTCTTCAGGGAGGGGATGCGCGAACAACAACTGGCCTTCCTCTCCCTGCGGAAGTGGCAATCCGGGACCAGGTAGAGCCTGTCCTAGCTGGGGTGGCGTTGCGTCAACCTTGTATTCTGGATGACGTGCAGGGTTTTCGTGAGGACAATGCATGTCATTTCGAATACCTCATTGACCGCGTCAGCCTACTAGGACAGGTCACCCAGGCTGGGTTCCTCTGTGTGCTTTATCTTCTAGTGACTCCCTCCTCAACTGAACCCCCTATGCGCCAGTCATCCTCTGTGCCATCTTCCTGCCCAAGTATCACCTGGGCACCCTGTGGAGCTGCCCCTGAACCAGCGGCTAGGCTGGTGGAGGACACATCCCTGCCACAGTCGGGAGTCGGAGGTCCAGCAGGGGTGGCCACTCCAACAACTGGACCCCAGCAAGAGGATGACAGGCAGGCATCAACCAGCAGGGCGCATGCACGGCAGCAGCGGGCTCAGGGTGGGAGCCATAATGGCTTGGGGCCTTCAACATCACAGGGGCAGGCCTCGGCCAGAGGGCAGGAGGACACTGGATTGGGAGTGTCTTCTGTGTGGCAGCGGTTGAGCCAGTGGTTAGATGCAGAGCAGCGACGGGCGGAGGAGGCACATCTCACTATGGTCTGGGCGGAGAACTCCATGCGCAGGGCATTGAGGCGGGCTGAGTGTCTCGAGGCAACTCGCAGGGAGTTGGAACAGGCCATGACTGCATCCCTGCGAGACCTTGAGGCCAGGGAAGAGATCCGCCTCCGGGACATCAACATGGAGTTCGATGATGCAATGGCCTGGAACATCAACAAGTGAGCCGTTGGACTTGCCCGCTGCCATTGTACATAGTTGATTAGTGTTAGGTTTCCTTTGTTTTTTTTATTTTTATTTTGGAGTTCATGGACATTGCTCCACTTCGTGTATATCGTTTTTTATTCATAGGACTTTTTTTGTAGGTTTCCTTTTGTTTGTGGATCCTGGACCATTTGGACTTCCATTGTATATAGTTGCAGACTTGTACATACTTCCTTCTTCTATTTTCCCATGGATCAATGGTTTTCTTTCATTTGGATTATTCATTTCTTATTGACATTGGCAATGGACCACTTTTTTATTCAACATGTCGTTCGTTTTCTTTCCTTGGATTACCATTTTTTGTTTTATATCTGTCATTGTATATTGATTTTCAAGTTTGATTTCCTCTATGTTACTTCATTATGTTTTTAATACATTTTTTCTAACTTCATGATTGGTGTTGTGTTCTATCATTGGTTTGTGCATGTCTCAATGAACATTGCCTCAGTCACGTGTTGCGAATGTGTGGCTCTGTTTTGCATTCATGCATGGGCATGGTGGTTCTTTTAAGACTTTCATGATTGGGTCATTTGGGAGTGGGTTCTGTGGATGGTAGCATGCTTGAACTGGGGGACAAGGGGGATTTGTGTTGGCATTAGGGACATGGGTCTGTTTTGTTAGGACATGTTGTTTGGTGGGCCATTTGTCGGGGCCTGCTGGCAGGTGCGAGTCAATGGGGGTGGGTGGGGGTGCAGTGGGACATGAGTCGGGGCCTGCTGGCAGGTGCCCGTCACTGCTGGGTGGGTGGGGGTGCTGGGGGACATGAGTCGGGGTCTGCTGGCAGGTGCCCGTCAATGGGGGTGGGTTGGGGTGAAGGGGGACATGAGTCGGGGCCTGCTGGCAGGTGCCCGTCACTGCTGGGTGGGTGGGGGTGCAGGGGGACATGAGTCGGGGCCTGCTGGCAGGTGCCCTTCAATGGGAGTGGGTGGGGGTGCAGGGTGACATGAGTCGGGGCCTGCTGGCAGGTGCCCGTCAATAGGGGTGGGTGGGGGACATGTGTCGGTGCTCCCGAGTGCATGGTGCAATGTGGGCTGCCTGCGGGGCATGCCTAAGGGTGTAGACTAGTCCCATGTGGTGTGGGCTGCCTGTAGGGCATGGGGAGGGGGGAAAGGGCACACCCGGAGGGCCCACACTGCCAAATTGCGTGTAAAAGTCCACACACGCCCCCGGAACACACGTACCCCGCCTGCGCTAGTGAAAACGTATGTAAAAGTCCACGCGCACCCCCGGAATACATGTACCCCGCTCACATTAGGTAAAATGCATGGAAAAAGTCCCCCTTGTAGTTTGGGCTGCCTGCGGGGCTTGGGGAGGGTAGATGGACTGCCTGTGGGGCATGGGGAGGGTGGATGGGCTGCCTGCGCGTATTCCGGGGGTGCGCGTGGACTTTTACATGCGTGTTCACTAGCATGGGCGGGCTTTGTGTATTCCGGGGGTGCGCATGGACTTTTACATGCGTTTTCGCTAGCATGGGTGGGGTTTGTGTATTCCGGGGGTGCGCGTGGTCTTTTATGCGTGTTTTCGATAGCGCGAGCGGGGTACGCGTATTCCGGGGGTGCGCGTAGACTTTTACATGCGTTTTCGCTAGCATGGGCGGGGTTTGTGTATTCTGGCGGTGCGCGTGGTCTTTTACACGTGTTTTCGATAGCGCGAGCGGGGTACGCATATTCCAAGGGGTGCGCGTGGATTTTTACACGTGTTTTCGCTAGCGCGACCGGGTACGAGTATTCCAAGGAGTGCGCAGGGAGTTTTCTACGTGTTTTTGTGGTTGGGGTGCTGTATGCTGGTCCACTGGCCTTTGCGCAATGTAGGGGATTTGTGCAATGTTTTTGGCGCACAGGGTGGGTTTGGGGGCATTACTAGCGCTGCTGCAGGGTCGCTGTGCCACTCTGCGCCACGGCTGGAAATGGATGTTGAAATCCATGAATTCGCTGAAATAGGTTTTGGCGCACGCGGCTGGCGCAGACTGCCGCAGGCGCACTTTGTGCGCTGAATTCTCTGAATTAACTCCTAAATCCAATTTGGGTCACAAAGAGAGAAATTATGTGGTATTATCTCCGCCAACTGACATCTGGCCTTGTAAAGCTTCTGATCTAGAATTTATATTGATTATAGAATACTTGAACAACTCTTGTGCAGCGAGCCCCGACAGTGTACGCAGCAATCTTTTAAAACTGTCACCTGACCTGTGGGCTGCTGCTCTTCATATGCTCTTTGATGTAATCAGCACCACTGGTATAATTCCAAATACATGTAAAATGAGCCACATACTAGCAGTATATAAAAAGGGAGCTTGGGATAACCCTATGAATTACCGGATGTCAGCTATGCTAGACATCCCGTTGAAGATTTTTGCACGGGTGTTACTTGCAGAGTTAAATGATTGGATATCTATTAATAACATCTTAACCTCCAACCAGACTGGGTTTAGGTCTAGTTCCAGTACATCACATAATCTGGTAATACCTACGTCAGCCATAGAATAGGCATGGAAAGGAGGGAGTCAACTGTCCATTGTGCATTCATTGACTTCTCCACAGCCTTTGATTCTGTGCTCAGAAATAGGCTGTGGGGGAAGTTAAGCTTGTGGAATATACCAGCAGGCCTCCTAAGAAAGCTTATGTTGCTATACTCTGATACCTCTTTTTTCGCATACGCCAAGATGCTCAAGGAAAACTGTCTGCCCCAATTCCTACCTGTTGTGGAGTTAAACAGGGCTGCATTGTGGCTGCAACCCTGTTTGACCTATATTTAGCAGAGTTTTATGAATTTGGCAACATGTCCCGTTAAGGTAGGCTCCTCATCTGTGGGGTGGTTAGCCTACAATATGTAATATCGCTACTTTCGTTGGCTGTGTATGGATGGAGCCAAAGTTTGAGTAGGTGCATGCATGGATGTGGTGTGTCAATTTTTTTGCCAGTTCTGAAGAAAGCGGAACCGGTTGTCCGGTTAAACTAGTTAGTCTCAGTTTGCTTTCTTTCCATTTTACTGGTGATTTCCTCCAGGTCTAGTTGTAATATCACTTCAGGTTTTTCTAGTGCCTTGCTTATAGTAATTTTCAAGTCTTCTAATTGTTTTGCCCTTATTTGCTGCATCATTTCAAGTTTGCTAAAGGCATCCATTTTTGTCATTATCAACATGGTTAACTTTAATTGTTCTTGCATTTTCGCTTCCATTGCCTTATATAATTTGGTCATAGCTAAGAGACTATTGTTCATGGCTAAGAAGGTTATTTCATACCGTGTGTTGTTTAGTTGTCTCATTCCAAATGAGGGTCGGGGGTTTGGTTTAACAAATGAAGTATCAAAAATCATGGTTGCATTATTTTATGACTCCCCTCTTGACTGGTAAAGTATTGGCAAATGTGACAAATTGGATGTATGCAAATTTGGGGAGCTCATAAGTATATCATAGATTACCTCAGTCGGTATTGTTTGTTCATTTTCAGTCTCAATGTGTTGCATGTTTGTATCATCTATTGTGTGTCTTAAATTGCTTTCATTTAACTTACCTCTCTGCTCTTTGCATTGTTGCTCGCTTTCTGCCTGGGTTTGCGTGGATTGCACGCATCTTTTGGATGGGTCTTGATTATCAGCTCCAATTATTTTTTCCTTCGGTTTACTTTTAACTACTTCTGAAAATAATGGAGGTTTGCAGCTCTCTTGGGCTCTATGTATTTGAGCTGTTATTGATGTGGTTGTTTCCGCTATTCTTTTTTCCAGAGCCACGATCAGAGCTTCCAACAACACTCGCACAACTGGCCTTTTCCCTTTTACATGAAATCAGTGTCATTTGCAAGGACACTTCTTTAAACATGTCAGCCACACTTTGCTGTTTTAAAGTGTTGGCACAATTTAATTAATCTGTGTGCCTTTCCATTTTGGTAATTTTCAGTGAGGCCCACATTTCTCATTCATTAGGCCTCAGCTGGCTTAGAGGTTCCAAGTCGTCTTTTCTTTTAGCCAGCTCAAATCTCAAAGTTGAGGCCTTGCTTGGCCTTTCAGTTCATGCCATTCTGGGTAGAATTTAAACTGCAGACACGTCACCCCCCCCCTGCGGATCTTTGACTGAAGTCACTTTTAGGAAAGAGCAAGGGAGAGTGGGGTTTTTCTTTTCTCTTTTTTCTTTTCCCTGGAGAACATCTGCTCCTTTTCCATGATGAGGGAGTGGGCGCTCGGGCCTCCACCCCTGTCTTTAGATTTTTGGGGTATGGTCATGGATCCCTTCCTTTATTAGGACTTCCTTCCCCCAGGCTGTGAGGGGAATGGGGTTATTGGGTCTGCAGATAGGAGTAAAAGAGAGGTTACGTATATTACACAATACCCCTTTCCCTGGTGTGTTGGACATGCAATTCAAAAAATCAAACAATATTGCATGATCATAATAACCAAGACAACACATTGACGTTTATTTGAATTACATTTCAACTAAAAGCATTATTATTTTCAATATTTATTTATACATTTCTTTATGAGTGTTAATTACTTTACTCACTTTATGTATGTTTTAGTTTCCATCCGAGTTTCCATTCTTCCCTTCCATCCTTCAGATGGTTTCTGGGTTCTACACTCAATGGGCTCCTCGATCAGTCATAAAGCTTGTATGGGGTGACAGCTCTTTAACTGAATGATGTTGACCCATTTCTCTTCAGTGTGTTCTCCTTTATGGATGAAGATCTTATAGGCAACAGGTGAGATTTTAATCCACAATTTCAAAGATCCCTCACCAAGATGGAAGAAACTTTGGCTCCTTGGTCTGGTTGCTCTAAAAAATGTACAAGTAAACCTTGTCACCTACCTCATACTACTTCTTTGTGGTCTTCAGGTCGTAGTAGGTTTTCATTCCTTCAACTGACTTTGCTAGATTGCGCTGAGCCTAAACATAAGCAAATATGTGCAGGATATATTTTCTTAAATGTTCAACGTATTTATAGGTAGTGGATGCATTTATTAGTGTCTGCTCCTGAGTTCCATAGAGCACCATCTTTCGTCCAGTCATGAGCTCAACTGGAATCATTTTTGTTGCAGAAGATGGCATAGACCTAATAGCCATCAGGACAAGCGGTAATCGAATATCCCAACTGGTTCCAGAGTCTGCCACAAACATCTTCAACATCTTTTTGTACCTCTCAACCCCACTGCTCGAGGAAGGTGTTGTGCGATGTGGAGTTTTCTTTTTACCCATAGAATCTCCCACATCCTTGCTGTCACCTCGCTGGTAAAATTACTTCCTTGGCCAGACTTAAACCTTTGCCAGTGGCCGAAACGAGAGAATATGTGGTTCATCATTACTGTGGCAGCTGTCTCTGCCTTACAATTTGGGGCCGGAAGACATTGTACCCACTTGGTAACATGCATGTTACAGTCAACATGTACTTGTTTCCTCTAGAGGAGTGAGTCACTGGCCCGATGAAATCAACTTGCAAATCTGACCAAGGCAGTGCCATTCCCCTTTTCTGTATGGGAGCTCTGTGTTTGAGAGAGCTTGGCTGCAATGGAGCACTCTCAAGACACCCCTTTAAGTATATGTTGATGTCCTGACCCATGTGTGAACCGTATGCAACCTTGTGCAAGATTTCTAATGTCATATGGAACCCCCTAGGACCGGCAGTGGCCACAGCATGGGCTTGACACAAAATCAGGCTGTGGAATGAGGTAGGAACCACCCACTGGTCACATCTATATAGGGACCTCTGTACCAACAGACTGTCTTAGATTTGGATCCTCTTTCCTGGTATGACCTGATTCTTTCAGAGGAAAATCCACGGGGTCTTCAATATGTTAATAACATGTTTCAAAAGTCGAGTGATCTCTTCTTAATCTTCAATGAACCTTTGACTATAATTAGTGAGTCCGAGAAGGCTTCTCAATTCTGAAGAGTAGTAGAATACTTTAATTTCAATAAAGCTTCCACCTTCTTCACCTGGGGTTGAGACCCTCAGGGGTGATCTTGTGCCCTAAGAGGTTCACTCAGTTCTTACACCACTGTTCCTTCTGGAAGGATAGTTTTGCTCTGGCTTTCTGCAACTGGGTCAGAATATAGGGGATTTCTGCTATGTGTTCCTCCACCGTTAAGCTCTTGATCAGAATATCATCTACATAGCTCAGGTTTCCCCTTTTGCCCAAATTGGGCATGGCCCTATGCAGAAAAATGTTTAACTCATTGTCAGAGTTTATGTATCCAAAGGGGGTTTGGGCCCACTGTATTGCTGCCCCCAAAGGTAAAGGCCAGCTTACATTGGTCTTCCCTTTTCACAGGTACTGTCTAGGAGCCGTTAGTCAAATCAGTGGCTTCTTTCCTTCCTTCTCCTGATAGTCCTAACTACCCATCTCTGGCTGCTCTGCCGCCTCCTTCCTCCGCCACCTCTCTGGCACCCTCTGCTACTTCGCAGGCCGCTCTGCCTTCTTCTCCATCTACTGCTCCTCGGGCTTCCCTGCTTTCTACTTCCTCTGCCCGACTCTGGCACCCTCTTATTCCTCTCTGACTACCCCGCCATCTCCTCCTTCCCCCTCTGCCCATTCTCAGGCACCTCTAACACTTCTACAGGGCGTATTTCATGCCTGTACCACTCCACGGAAGTCTTGAAAAGGTGGCAATCTGCTCCACGTTGCTACTCTTAACTCTCGCTCCACTGTCAAATACTCCTTGGACATCTGTTGTCTCCTCAAAGAGCTTAATTTGGATGTACTCAGTCTCACTGAGACTTGGTTCACGGCCAGCTCTGTCATGAGTTTTGACAATTTCCTCCCTGATAGCTATAAGATTCTCTCCAAACCCAGAAACAACTGTCCTGGAGCAAGAGTAGCCCTGATCTTCCTGAAATTGATCCTTGGTTCTGTCATTCCTACGCAGGCCTCCTCCTCTTTTGAATGCCTGGTCTGCAGGCTCTCTATCCCTCCTGGCCTCTCTCTCACTGTGCAGGTTGCCCTCTTTGTCTCTGAGCGGGACAATCTCTCCTCCTCCCTCCTTGCCTCTATCTCTCAACTTCTCCAGCTCACAGACATCAACATCCACACCTTCTAGCCTCCTCTGGGCTCTTTTGCAACTTTTGTGAAACTCTCTCGCAAGCTCTATTCTTCCCTCTGGCCCGAATCACTCTGCACAGCACACTCTGGACGTCCTGATCTCGTCAATACTCCCCCTCTCTAACACTCTCACCACTCCTCACTCTTAGACTGAAAACTTTCTTCTCTCCTCTCACCTGTTTAAGCCGAACCCAGCACTGCCACCCATCTTCTTGGTTATACGGCCCATGAAGCCTGTGTCAGTGGAGGCTTTTGCTGCTACTTTCTCTCCTCCTCCTACACCTTTGGCGGACTCACACTCTGACACAGCCCTCTGCAACCTTCATCTCTAAATCTCTAACACTCTGGATGCCCTTGCCCCTGTCATGAGGATCTGTTTGAAGCCTACATCTAAGTGCAACTCTTGGTATGATTCCGACCTCGCCACCCTTAAGCGCAAGTGTAGGGTAGCTGAGAGGAAGTGGAGGGCATCAGGCTCATCGTCTGACAAACTGCCCTGACGCCAAAGGCAATACAGACTCTCGGTCCTTTCTAAGAAGAAAGCCTATATCTAAGCCTGCATCTCTGCGGCCTCTAATAACTCGGCCGAACTTTTCAAAATCTGCAAGGAAATGGCCAATCCTGCTGCAGTCTTCACCTCTCCTGTTCCCTCCCAGCTTCTGTCTTTGCTCCTCAGTCTCACCGGTATCAGCCAAATCGATCCATTCTTCAATCATCTACTTGCACCCTGGAAAGGCATCAGACTAGGTATTTTCAGGGGTATCTTCCAGTTGAGTGGATAGATCTCTTTTTATGGTGTCAACCTAAACTGGAGGTTCCATGGATTTGAGGTGGCTAACATTAACTCTAATGACCACCTCATCCTCCATGATGTCTCAGGTCCCCTCTTCCACTCCATAGGGGCAGGGCCAATACACCAAGAAATTCTCCCCATTTTGGGTAAAGATCTTCTATGGAGGAATACTGTCATAGCGGTCGAAACTGTTGTTTGGATTTGGCCCAATAATTTCATTACTTAAATGAATAGAATAATGTTGGGCATCAACCGCCATTCCAATAAAGATGTCTGCACACAAGGAGATATTTTTAATATCAGAGGTTTATCAAACCTTGTTGTTGAAGATGATAATTCAAATTAATATAGGCGTCCTGATATTTGAGGTTCTGTCCTTGTTTAATTTTGATGGGCATTGTGAAGTGTCGCATCTGTCCTAGAATGGTAACCTCATCTCGCACTTGAACTTCAACCGCATAGGCAGCAATTGAGCTGATCAGAATGCTTTTTCAGTGTCATCAAAGCCCGTGGTGTTAACCCCCCAGTCGTGAGCAGACTTTATCATTAATTAGGTAAAAATGTATTGTGAATGTCACTACCTACATAAAAGGAATAAGGTACATCTCTCACAACCTAGCAAATGTGTTCTATGCTTTTGTCACCAATTGACATTATTAGCATACATCTGCTAAGCAGGAGATCTTTGGAATTTGGGATTTCCAGACCTACCTCCCATTTATCAATCAATTTAATTTTTGGAATGGTCTGATCTTTTGGTAGTTAAATGAATAATGCTTTTCTGATGAAGCTTCTTCCATTATTCGTGCATACTCTGCCGAAAACAGGCTCTTCCCCCTCATTTATCTGGATGGAGATAGACAGCTGTTCGCCCTTTCTCTGAATGTCAGTCAAACTGGTTTGTCATCATCTTTTTTCATAGTACTCAGGAGTTCCTCTGATTTTGGACTTGTATAACATTTCAAAGTAATCCCTTCCACTGTGGAAGGCCACTTAAAACTGCAACCCATCTCCAGTTTGTTCTCCTACAGAGAGGACAGTGATGTCGGGGACCTGGTTATTCTTGAAATGTAATTCTACTTTCTCAGAAAGTTGATCAATTAAATGACAAGTACTTTTCAAGTTTACATAACTGGTGCTCATTTTCAATTTTATGGGCCGGTTTGTCTGGGTCCAGAGGATCCTGTTTACACAGTTGATCAGAATGAAAACCTACTCAGGAGATTGTTACCCAGTAAAGAAGGGGGGCCCTCTGGAGTTACGACTATCACCGGATTATATTCCCATTGCAATTTTGGAGTTGTCCAGGAAATGGTGTGAAGGGAATTTGGTGGCTCTCCCCCCATCCTAAATTGAGTTGGTCAAAGGCCTTTTTGGACAGGAGGGTGGCTTGGGATCCAGTATCCACCAGAGCTGATAATGCACACTGACTCTGTACCTTGACCGGAGCATAAGATCTTCCTTCTTTCTCCTCAAGGGGGCAAAGAAAATGTGAATTATGTGCCAGCTCCGCAGTCAATTTCTTTATATGGGACTCCAACACATTGTGATCTTGGACAATTTTCTGTGTCAGAAATAAACAATCTGTAAGAAAGATTTTGCAACCAGAAACATATGGACTTGCGGAGTCCCCTTTATCCCCCGATTCTTGGCTGTCCCCCTTTCCCTGGAGACAGTCCCCAGAACTGGTGTGGCGGGTGGATACCCCTTCAATTTCAATATTATCTGGCTCACATTGTTGGGGTTGAAGAATTTCTTTGTCCTTGTTCGGTCTTCATATTTACCCAGTCAAAATCAGGGTCTTTTGGGACACATTTTGCTTTGGGAGGGATCACCCTGTTCCTGTAAGAGAAAATGTCCTTACCTGAATCCTCCATGGATTCTTTTCCCTCAAAGGGGATGATCCTGAGTTCCTCCACAAAGTGAGTTCTCTTTTGACTTCTCCTACTTACGCTCTGTTCTTTAGGTTCTGCCTTTTCAGAGGTAGAATGTTCATATTCAGGCTCAGAGGTTTTCAGGGGTTTGTTCCGATAGGAAAGGAAGCTTCCTCTAGGGCTTTGCATCTCCCTTCCACCCATGCCCCCTCCTCAAGAACCTGTTGGTTGTTGATATTTTCCTACAGTCCTTTCCCCCTGGGCCATCAGGACTGTTTGTTGGGGCGTTCTGGGCAGCAGGTTCCAGTTGAGGGTTCAACTGAGCCCTCAACATGCGTCCCAGATTGCTGGTCAGTAACTGGACCTGTCCCTCCAGTTGGGAAACTTTTTTGGGGGTGTAGGGAGGTCTCTGGTCATACCTCTACGGCTCCCAGAAAGGGTAACTGTCCCTTCTCCCAGAGTAGCTCTGGTATTGGAAGTTTCCCCTATTATTTTACATCCTGGGTCTACCTTCTCCCGGGTTCAGGAATCTATTGTCCTGGAAGCGGGAAGAGAGAGGAGGATTATTTTGGAAGTTCTGGTTTGGGGGGTACCTGAGGAAAAGTACAGGTTGGGAGGTGGAGTAATACCTCTTCCCTGAGTGAAGTTCGGAGAGAGATTTCCTGAGGCAGTACTTACCTGGTTGGTTCGCACCTCTGTGCCGGGGGAGTGTATACATACCCCAGTATTGGCCTGTTACCCTTGTATCTCAGGATTACATTGTTGGTGGAGTCAGATGGATCACTATTCTGATATCCCAACTGACTACCTTTTGATTGGTCTGGATCAGAAGGTCTCCTCTGCCTTTCATTCTGCTTGCTGGTAGATGTATTTTCAGGCCCCCCATCTCTAGATCCAATGGAAGGGTGGTTTTCACCTTTGCCACCTTTGCAGCAAAAGGTGCTGTAGCGGACTTGGTGGTTTTGGGTGTGTTTTACCTCTCAGTGTGCTTCTGTACCTCATAGAAACTAGTGGCCTGTTCAATCACCCAATCCAGTGTCCTGTGCTTGGGCATCTCATGCACCAACTAAGTCATGATTCATTTTCGGAGTGCATGGCACTAGGTGGTCACAAACTCCTGACTGTTGGTGTTCACGCATTGGGATGTCTGTGCAACTGCTCATTTTAGATCCTGCACAAACTCCCTAGGTGCTTGGTCTTCCCCAAATTGCGAGTTATATGCTGCCTATGGCCCTCTTGAGGGTTCCATTGGGTAGAAACATGTTTCAATGTAACTGCCTTATAGGTGGCACATATGTAGTGATCCTTCAGCCCTTCAAAGAGCAGGTGTATTCAGGAGAGAATGCCTACTTCACAAACTCTGTACAATTCACATACTTTTTTTTCTCCAAATGATGTCATTATGTTCTCATAAAGATCTAAGTGCTCCCATACCAAATATTTTGCATTCTTGTGGTATGGAGTCATGAAGTCCTTTGCAGCATTTATCTGTCGAATTGGGTCTTTAACAATACCCTTCTTATGTTTGGCAGCCTTCCTTTTCCTCTGCACCTGAGTCCACTCCCCTTTAGACTCAGAGCTGCTACTGTTTGCATTCCACACCTTGCCCTCTATGTACACCTTTCCTCGGTGAGATGTGGAATGCCTCCCAGAGTCACAGGGTCTGGACTCCTTTCTCCTATGGTCCCGTGAACTCTCAGGGTCATTTTTCTCTGTAGTCCGCTTTTTGTGCAGAGTACACCCATTCCCTTCATCCCGCCTTCCAGGTAGGCCGGGGAAATCCCCCCGTCTCCCTGAATGTGCAGATGTTTGTTTTCAGAAGGCTCTTCCTAGGTTGAAGCTTTGGATCTTCTATTTATACATAGCTGAATAAGTGGTCCATCTATTAATTCATTTCTGCCAGTCCAACCTCTGGATTTCCTCATAATAGGAGTCATCATGGTCAGAAGTACTCTCATTGGTATTTTAGATTTCCCAGGATCACTAGTCCAGCCACATTCCCTTCTGCTTGGGAAAGATGAATATTCATCAATGTCTAATAAGGAATGTCCTTCTGGCTCAGTTGGGCTAGGCCTTCATGAGTCCAGTTGCTTCATGTTTCCCTGTTCTTGGTAAGAGGTGTGTATGAGGTCAGTTGCCATCGGGAATATGAAGTTGTGGCTAACTGGCATGAGGTCCCTGATAGAGAGGGTATCACCACTTTATCAGTGGACGCTTTGCCATACCCTGACTGGCCAAGGTGTCTCAATGCCTGTTTATATTTTTCCATTTCATTTGTCAAACTCTCCCACCTGCTTCTCACTGTCTTGATTTCCTGATGATATTCAGAGAGCTGGCTTTTAACTCTGAGACCAAGGCCTGTGTAGTCTCGAGCACCTTGCTAGCTTTATTTTCTTTCTGTGAGTCCTGTATGATGCGTGCATATTCCAGGAGCTTGTCTTTCAAGAGACTGATCTCTTTCTTCAATGCACCCCATAAATTCGCTGCCTGTGACATTTCAGCCTCTACTTGCTTCACACGCACCACCAGTTCCCTGTTTCCCCCTCTGATTCTGGTAAGCTCCGAAGAGTCTGTTGATTTCTTTTCTACATAGTAATACAAATGTAGGAACTCTGGGATTTATATTATGGTGTGAAGACCTGAGAATGTCTAAACCTCTAAACTACCATAGTTCACACCACAGATGCAAACTCACAGGCCTGATACACTTTTAACAGAGCTGGCCCTTTCTCACTCTTAATTATTTACACAAAATAAATGTTATTGTTTTTTCTTTTTCTCTCCAAAAATATTATTTTTTGAAGACATAAAAAGTAAAAAAGACACAAATGGGCTAATCTACAACTTTTGTTTAGAAAGTTAAAAAGGTGCAAACAAACCCCACATAAATCACAGTAGAAAAAGGGAAGAAGGAAAGGGAAAAAGAACAAACAAATATACATTAAGAACGTTAATTCCCAAATGCAAATAAATAGCATCACATTTTTAACAAAAAAAATAGTATATTGCACAAAAACTGCTTCTCCTTGCTGGATAAACTTCAGACAACACAATCACTATGTTGCTGATTACATACTCAACATGTTTCGGTTCTCAATCATTGTCAATACTGAACCTTCCTCAGGAGAAACCACTAAACCAGTTTGAAACACCCAGTGTGAAAAACTAACCAAACAAAGAAATTATGAATAACGAAATGTTATTTGTGACTTGCACTCCTTCACCCTATTACACAACAATACATATGAAGAGCAAACTCTTGGTTTTCCATTGAATAACAACTTAATCAAACCGCTCTATACTTCGAATACGACCTGCAAGTAATATGACAAAAAAGACAGTCATTAATATATACCCAATGTTAAACCACTCTATCAGATGTGGGCGTATTGAAATACATACAATACATTTTTGTTGTCTAAATACAAGGCTTGTACTCAATCCAAATCCACTTAGTGCACCGAATCAAAGGACCGGAGATCTTAAAAAAATTCAGATATGGTCCAGTCAACGCAAGACCAAATCACCTGTGCTAACATCATCCATATTAATGGCAAAACACATACCTTTTCTCAATTCTGTTTGTTATTCACTTGACTGCAAGTAATCTATCAAAAATACATTTGTTTTGAAAAGGTTGATATTAGATATGGTTGCTAGTGTGATGTTACAGGCTTATTACATTATAAATGCACAGCCAACTGACTGAGCATTAAAACAGTTCAGCATAGATGAATTTTATGCTCTGATACTCTTACAAGTGGGGAACAGGACTTACTTGTGATTGTACTCCACCCAGCATGGGACACTGCTCCTCTAACCACATGGATCGTACTTTTAGTTCGTTTTTTTCTATTCCTTTTGCAAGGCTCTCGCATGCCACGTTCTGGATGTTTGCTTTTCACCAGGTGCCCATGAAACAATTAAGAAACTTCTATTAATGAATTGTGAGTGTTACGGGTATTGCCTTGTATATGCTGCATTAATGAATTTTGAGCGTTATGGGTGTTACCTCACGGACGCTACACAGGTTTCCACTTTCACTAACCTTGTAAAGCATTTTAGTACTAGCATGCACTCTCAAGTCTCTCTGACCATATTGCCATTAAGGTCTGATCTACAGCATCTACCATATGTAGAAGAGGTGTGAGAAAGCCAGCGTTACATGGCGGCCATTAATGAGTTTCATTTATATCAAAACTGCAGTTCATTGTCCATGTATACATGTGCTTTGCCATGTGGATTCAACAAGGAGAACACACTCTTATACTGTGTGATGGAATGTATTGCCATACTGTTTATACAGATTATATTTGCACATTTTAAGCAAACATCTGAACTGCAGCGCCCATCGTCATCTCTGCAGTGGCACCATTTTAAGGGCACGTTACATTACTACGGATTCTGCTGGCTTAATTGAGTATGTTAATTGGGGTAGATATAAATTGGGAACACTCAGTGACTGTATTAATAACAAAGGGCACCGGTATTTCAGAGCGGAGTTATCCATACATAAAATATGAAACAAAATATTAAGGAAAGGGTAATAATATTTCCTCTAGATTCAGATCATTTCCCAGTCATGCCACAAAGATAGTGGTTCTAATATCTAGGGCCTTTAAAACAGAGAAGAAGATGACCCCCACAAGAGGCCCCATACTGTTTAGAGTATTATAGGTAAAACGGGCCTCCATTATTGTATGTTCAATTATATATGGATGTATAAGCAAAGGGAGGCCATTACATATTTCCTCAGTTTAATATACCTTGTGCCATTCAACCCCTTTGTTAAGGCCATCCGGCCAGCTTCAAGTCAGAAAGATTAGCTGTTTTTCTCTTCTTGTCAATGTAGGATCCATGTTATTTCCAGGTGTACCTTTGATCTCTAATAGCACTGTCCAGGTGAATGCATCAAACTTGCGGTTTGCATTAACATAGTGTTTAACCATAGGAGTGTCCTCTGTTCTGTTGTTTTAGAAAACTGCTGTGCTCAATAATTCTCACCTTTACTTTCCAAGAAGTCTTTCCAATATATTGTTTCCCATATGGGCGCATTATCATCTATACTACATTCAATGAAATGCAGTTTGTGAACTGACATTGCTTCCATTTCGTCTTTTTCTTCCTTTTCTGCATCATGGTGTTTTACCAGCTGGAAATTCTGTTTCTTCAAACTATTTACATTCTGACGCATTTCAGCAAACTCTTTTTGATGATAAACTGACTATTTTCCTTCTCTAATTACCTGATTTGTAGCTTTGAAGCCCATAATGTCATCTAACAGCTCTCTATTATTATGCAGTGCAGAGAAATGCATTTCATGCTCTGCACTTTCTTATTGTGGTGTTTGAGCTCATTTTTGGGGTGTTCAGGGACATTTTCTTGTTTTAATTTTCATGCCTAGAAACCCTTGTTTACAGGTGGGTTTTAAATGGCACATCATATATCATATCATATCAAGAAGTGTCTCTGTTCTGCTTTAAATTCTAACTGTTTATGTTCTTGCTGGGTTTCTTCAAAATCACAGTCTAATTCCACACATAGACCTCACTATGCTGTAATCATTCTTCCACTAACTGCAAATCAAAGTACAAATATGCTGTGAATTGAGCCATTTTAATCTGCTCATCACAAGTCATTTTTGTCATGTAAACACCTGTTAGAACTTGATGTAACAGACCATTATCCTCCCAAATGTCAGTGCTTACAGAAGTGACCTCCTGCATCATTCTTGTTTGCCAAATGTCATGTTCTTCCTCCTTTCCTTCCACTCTAAAGAATCATTTGGATAGGAGGTGCTTCCTGGCATCTCTAACATCAATATTGCTCATTTTAAAATGTGTTCTACAACCTTGTAAACGTACTGTATGCAGGCAAAAAATCTAACCCTGTTCATACTTGATTTCCACACACAATGCCAAAGCAAAATCAGTACAATTCAATCTTAAGTTTTCCCTATACACCTCCTTGGACTTGTAACGATTTATTGGACGACCACCCTCACCATGGGGAGTTCCTTCCCTCCCCTATTGAGGTGTTGCCTCTGAATAGATTCCTATTTGGGACGATTCCTGTAATGTCACCCAGCTCCCTCTTCCATGCCACCAATGAGCCAGGAACCAGGCCGGTGTATAGAAGATTATATGTAGATTTATTTAAATTGTGGTATTAATACAAATTACACTGAAAATAACACGAGCCACTAACCCAGTGGCACAACACAATAATGTCAGCACAGAGGTAACTTTCCTTTGAAATGAGCTAGCAGGCATTTCTTAATAACTGCAACATGGGTAGAGCACTGGAAACTGTAGATCACTGCATTTATCCTTTGACAACATTAGTTGAGTCTGCTCTGCAGCTGGTGAGCGGTTCTTGTAAAACGGTGCACTTACGTCTTGGTCATTTATATAGTGAGTTGTGGGTAAGAACCAGTGTCACAGGTTCTTATCCCCAACTTACTCTATTTCTTAATAACATTTCATGTGCAATAAACACAGTTTGCTTTTAAATCAAATCACTCATTGCATTTGCAGTGCTTTACACATGGGGTTTCTCGGATATTTTAAAAATGCACAGTCAGTTAGTATGCCCCTTGTATGTAGTACCCTGGTTTCGTCTTTACCCCCAAACAGTCTCAAACCTTTCTGCTATGAGTGTCACTTGATTGCTCCCAGGAGAGAGTGTATATCCTATAAGTGTAGAATCATGCTTGGTTTAATTTACTTTGCAAAATACATTTTTCTCCCAGCACCCAACCCAGGCATCAGTCATATGTGAAACCCTTTGGTCTAAAGGCAACGTTTATGGAGCAGGAGTATATTGTGAATTTTGTTTGGGATCAAAACAACTGTTTTTATTTTGAAAGGCAGGGTACAGGGATAGGAATTTCATTTTGGGAACAATGGCACATTCAAATGAAAGGCAGGGTTATGGGATTTCTGTTTTGGGACCGGGGACAACCCTCTTCTGTCAGGAAGTCTGGCGTTTAATGAAAAATAGGGTTACCCAATTACATTATAGTTTATATTGGTTAAAGTACACTGGGAATAAGATGTGTTTGTTTTAAATTTTAACAAGAATCAACCCGTGAACTTGTTTATAGGGGAATGTATTCATTATTTTCAATAAAATGTGCTAAGGGTCTATATAGTTTAGCCCCCCCCATCCGCAGCTTAGGGAAAGGATCAAGGCAGGTGCTTTCCCCACACATTTAATAGCATTGGGATATGTCTACTTACATGGGAGATCTCTGTTATTAGCTCCTGAGGCCAGCCAGGGATTAGGACTCTCTTTTGGGAACCGGTAGGAATCAGCTCACACCTCCGGCAAGGATTGCTGAGCTATTTACTGCAGGGTCAATTCTGGTTTTAGGCTGTCTCCCTCAGATTGTACTCCCAGCCCCCAAACGAAAGTCTCCAGCAAAAGAGTTCAAGACACTCCAGCAAGTGTCACAGTGTCCAGTGTGATAGGGCCTATGACACATCCACATTATGAATATTTATGCGGTGCCAACCCATTTTCCCACACATTGGTTTAGACTTTCATGTTCCTCTCCCACTAGAAGGCCGGTCTCTGCTAACCGATAGGACAAGGGATTTATGAGCTCAAGATTATGGATAATGAGGGGAGGAGAGAAAGGATTGTCTAAAATGACAATTTTCAACCTGCACAGCAGTAACTCAAAAAGTCACAACATGGCAACTGTTTGTAATTTACAACTAAGCGCATTAAAAAACCCATAGGAAGAGCACTTTTTGAGTGGCTTATAACTTCACTCCCCCTGGATGAATCCTCACCAAACCTTGCAAAAAAAAGTATATGGCCCACTCTGTCATGAATAGAGCCCAAACCGCTGGACGTATTTTCACTAAATTTGCAGCAGGAGCGGCAGCTTTGTCTCGAAAGAGTGCTTTTGTTAATTTGGTGTAAATCCACTTCACTGTTTGCTCCTCGGACAGGCAGTATTGCACTTACATTTTTGGATGGAAAGAGTAGGTTTCTTCTGAGTTCTCCTTTGAACTTCAGACGCTGCTGATTTTCAGGGGAGTGGTCTTCCCTGCAATTGTGAAAGAAAGAAGTTAGTGAATATGTGTGTCAATAGCACTGTTGTTAATGGAGACCTGGATTCCTTTGTTTTTGCAGTAGTAGTGCTTTCTGATAACTGTGTATAGCATGTGCATGCACTTTCGTTTGCCTATGTGCATTCTGTATATTTCGTTTAGAAAGTGTTAGTTGAATGTGCTTTAGAAATGAGTACAATAGTAAGCGCAAAGAGCACAGGCAGTGTTATTGGATGTTAGGATATAGAAGAAATAATCGTATGTCTTGTTTGATTTTATTACAGGGTAAATGGCAGGAACTATACAGAAAAGTATGCAATGTGTGCATTTGTGAAGGAGTGGGAAATAAATCAGAAGGATTATTACTCAGTAGGTCATTACCAAACTACTGGGTGATTCTGTTGTGCTTGGAAATGGGAGGGTCTGAAATAAAGTAAGGGTTGCAAGGAAGGATCTGGTGCTTGTGTTGCAGACTGAAGGGAAAGGGGAAATGTATGTGTTACTTCACAACACTGTACATAGTTGTAGATGATGTGGTAGACATGACTGCGCCTGTGCATAGTTGAATGCTGTTGTACATGCTAGAATGGAATGGTAAACCAGCTGGAATGAGAGAGCTGTCTAGATTGGAAGAACAGTTGTAGAGGCAGTGGTGTTATTTCAGCTGGGAGCCTTTCAAATGATATTGGCTATCTGTGTACATAAATAAAAATGTATGTACTCCTCCTGGCTGCGTGTCATTTAAGAAAACACTAGAAAGCGTTTTTGCTTAATTATACTGTTATTTCTCCCATCTTTTAACATGAAATGACAGTTTGTTAGATAGCTGTGTGTGTTGTGTGTGATTACTATTATAATCATTTGTGAAGGAAGTGGTAATGATGGATTGTATGATAAATATGTAGAATGTAAACAAAGGAAATTGTATATACATCTTATGCACTACAATACATTAAATTCTATTATGGTTGAAATGTGGAGAAAAAGGTGCAGTGGTAACACAAATGATAGCATGAATGAAGAAAATAACAGTTTGCAGATTGCAGTTAATAATATGGGTAAATAAACATTTGGAGAGCAGACAACTTTGCAAGTGACACTTGATCATAGCAGATGGCAGAAATGACAATAAGCTTGTTTTACGGGTTATACAGGGTAAGTGGCAGTTACTCTGTTTATATGCATTTGTACAAGAAATGTACATATACTGTGCGGAAAATATTTATACCTGTAGTTTGTGTTAATGCATGTGGATGTGCATGACTCTGCAAGTAGAAATGTTGGAGAGTTTACTAGTCGTTGTTGTAGGTGCTTTGCAGTCCCAGCCCAATTTTAGTTAGAGTGATCAACAGTACATCTGAAGTGCTGAATTGTGATGATGGAGTTAGATGTAGAGGTATTGGATGTGATTGGTGGATGGTTGTGTGACTGCTTAATAGTAGCCAATGAGGGAATGGTGCAGAGAGTGAAGTGGAAAGGGTAGAAGGGCTATGCCAGTATTACGCACTCTGCGGACACCGCGGTTGTTCACGGAGAGGGTGTGCCACATCTGGGGTTTCTCAGCAAATCCAGCATGGAAAGGGGATTGTAGGGATTAGGCAATCAGGTGTTGAGGTTCTGGTTTGTATTGAGAGAGGCTGTGTGTAGTGAATATGGCAGAGGTGGAGAAAGTCAGGGTGTTGGTGCTTGGAGATATGTTTGTGAATGGTTTGGAACAGTATGCAAAATGTAGGAATGTGGGAATCAATTTTGATGTAAAAGGGGTGGAAGCAGTGTGGAGCACTGCGCCTGGTTTCAATTTGGAAGCAATGATAGAAGTTTGTCATGATATGGCTAGTTGTCAATACACACTTACAATGAGGGAGGAGAGGAATCGACACTCACCCCCGAACCACAGAAGCTGAATGAATTTGACCCTCCCACCGTGGTTGGCACAGATGCCTGAAGTAGTACACAGGACACCACGTGGCAGCCAGTGGGGGGAAGAGGAGTTAGGGAGAGGTTGTGGATGGGGTGGGGGAAGTTAGGAAAACCGGAAAAAGGGTCACGGCAACCTAAGTTGGATAGGTAGGGGGAAGCTCTGGGAAAATACCCTTCCTATCTGGTTCCTGTTTTTTAATACCTGAACATACCGTAGCATAACCCAAGACACACCTTAATACGTATGCACTTGACTTAATAGAAAACATAGAGAAGCAAACATTCACTTGTAGTAGCAAGCGGGATGAACACAGTACAAGGGAAATTTCCCCATAAATGAAGGACAAAACATATGGCCCATAAGGCAAGCTTGCTGCAATACACAAACACGTAACTTCATGTCCTTGAAGTTTAAACAGGCGAGGTTATGCCCGCCTAAGCACTCCGTGAAGTCCTTGCATCATATTAACAAACCAACTATTAGCAACCAATTCAGACCTTCTGTGATAGCTAAGCACAAATACAATGCGAGTGAAAGCAAGTACATAATGAGCCCCCACCCCACAATGGCTTCAGCACTTATCTGATCTCCAAGGGCCCCTCGGGACACCTCAGAGTTTTTGTAGCACGCCATGAGTCGCAGCCGGTCCACCTGCTCTGCACTGTGCTAGCGAATGCTGGCGGCTTCAAAGGTCCATAGTGCAAAGCTTCGTTGCAGCAATCAAAGGGACAGAGCTTTGCCGTCTATGGCTCCGCAGCGCTCTGTCGACCTGCTCCGCACAGCAACCGAACTCAGATCATTAATAAGCCACACCTGATTTACGCGCCGTTGCTCTTTATGCTGCTCACAATCACTGCAGCTGGCAACGCTCACGTGACATACACCTGTGGCCGTGATCTGAACTACAAGCCCCCGTGACTTGCTGGGAATTGTAGTATTGCCTCCATACTTGCCTTAGGAGGTTAAGAAACAAAACGTTTTACTCCTGTGCGCTTCCAGCCCTTATTCCTTACACTAGTGTGAACAGTGCACATTTGGTTGTCCTGCACTGTGGTGCTTCGCATTTGGGTTATGTAAGTGCCCCTAATTTGTTGGACGATCTGCAAAACTTGTTTCAGGCAGTAATGAAAGTAATTCCAAATGCTAAGATACATTTTTGTGGTTTGATACCTAGGGCAATATGGGACAATAGTTCTCTTTTTTGTCCTTAGAAAAATGTTGCCAGGTGGTTAATTAACTGAGGCATGTTTGCTTTTATGACTAGAGCTGGCATGTTCTTTTCCAACAATGACAACATTGACTCTGTTAATGTTGATTACTTTAAAGAAGATCTGCAACTTATCCAGAACAGAACTGCGAGACTTGTCCTTGGCCTCAAGCCCAGGGACCGTATCTCTCCAGGACTGAAATCTCTTCACTGGCTCCCAGTGGCTGCGAGGATTAAGTTCAAAACCCTCTGCATTGTCCACAAGGCCTTCTGGGGCCTGGGGCCTAAATACCTTCAACTCTCTCTTCCTAAATATCTTCCTTCACGAGCCCTTCGCTCATCCTTCTCCAACTCCCTCATGGTCAGCCGCTTCTCGAAGCAACGAGCTGGGGGTAGATCTCTCTCCGCAGCAGGGGCCTCCCTCTGGAACAGCCTTCCTGCCTCCCTGAAACTTGAGGAGAACCATCTCCGGTTCCGGAAGCACCTCAAAACCTTCCTCTTCGCTTCTGCCTTCTCTCTCCCTCTCCCCTGCTAAACCTGCTTAACTCCCCACTGAATTCTGCACTAAACCTGCGTCTGAGCCACTCTCAGCGACCTCGGTCCAGGTCCCAGCCACTCTCCACTTGCACTGCCTCCCTGGCTCCCCCTGCACTGTGGGACTGTCACTGCATCCCTACAGCCCCCTTCCCAGCACTTGCTCTGCACTTACCTCGCACTTGCCACCAGCTGGCCCTTTTATTTATTATTTATTATTTATTTATTTTTACGCTACTTACCTTGTACCGCACTTCCCCCCCACCTCCTCCCCCTGCACTTTCTCCTTTTCCCCTTACCTCTGCACTTGCGCGATCTGAATGACACCTGGCCTAGTAGGATCGTTTGTCTGTCTTCCCCTTGTTTCCCTCCCTCCCTGCCTCGTCGCGCCTTGAAACACTTGTGTATAGGCGCGTTACAAATATCATATCATATCATATCATATCATGTCTTTATCTTTTATGGGAAATGCCATGCTGTTTTGGAACATAAGGGTTGCTTTGGAGAAGCTAATGTGAAGATTCTTGGAGGAAAATAGGGAGAAAAAAACAACAAAAAAATACAAACTAAAAGGTGTTTCTGAAGCATATGCAGAAAAAACAAAAAAAAGGTATTTTCAGAGCCAATCTCAAAGGGGAAATGAAGCACACTATTTAAATTTGAATTCCCCATGCTCAGATTTTATGATTTGTCCGTGGACACGCCTATTACATACAGGGATTTTGAGGCTGACAGGCATGCAAATGAGATTTAGCAGAGCATGGGATAGGTCTTAGGGTTTACTGGGTGTGATGTGTGAGCAGAGACTTAGAAAGTATTTTTCCTGAGAGGAGAGCATATAGCTATGGTTGTGTGTTTAAGAAAGCAGATTGTCTGGATTTTGGGTGGATAAATTGGTTGGTGGTGCATGCAGATCGCTGTGGAGTGGCTGTACATCTTGGATTCCCACATGCGGAAGTGCCTATGATGGTGTTTATGCACGAACTTTGAGCAGCAATTCACCCTCGCAATCCAAGCAACGAGTAAGTGTACTTTAGTTGTGATGTCACTTAGCCCGCTACCATTTCATGGTTGACTCCTATATTGTTGTAACTTTGATCTATCAATGGCAAACGAAGTTACGCTTGTAATTCTATACATCACTCGCAATTTGGGTAATCATAGTGTGTCCTTATGTTTATTTCTTGTAGAGCCATGAAGCAATATTTCTTTGTGTCCCAAATGTAATGGAATGCATAGTCGTTCAATAATGTACAGTGTCTAAGTGACATGTGTACTGACAACAATGCCATTGGATACTAGATTTGTCAGTGTCAAGTAAGGTTTAATACACTTATTTTGTTCATTTAAAAACAGTTTTTATCGTTCTCTTTCACAGGTGGTACAGGCGGGTGGCCTATTGTTCGTTTACATGGTGGCTCATGGGAGACTTGGACACTGTGTTCAATGAGTAATACCCGCCTGTGTTGTTGGTGCCATTAGAGAAACTTTCTCCAGTGACAGCACCCAGTACAGGGGATTTTCCCTCACCGTGCTGCAACCATAACTTTATAATGTGTAGTACATTTGTGCTATCAAAATCAGCAACAAAATAAAGCACAACAGAACTTTCATCAATGGTTGTTTCCATTTTTCAGTGAATAAAGTGTATGTCCATTCAGCAGTGTTCCGGCCCTTGCTGCATTCCTTGATTGTGTCTCTGACTCTGTCATTCTGTCATTCTGTCAAACTAAGAATGTATTAATTTAAATCTTCCTCTGACATCACTGTCCTGTGTGTGTCAGGGCAAACCATGACTTGTAGTTGTTCATCCATCTCAACAAATGTTCCCCACTGCTGGAAAATTACTGTTTATTCAACCTTGTGCTGCTCCAAAGCTATTCTTTTCATGTACTCGAAGTCTGACACTGCCTTGCGGACCCACCCAGAGTTCCTCCCAATAAAACAAGACCCCAGTCATATTATATTCTGTACTAAACTAACATGTGTCACTCCACCCGCTTTCTAGCTGTGATGTGCCAGGCCTGGAAGCTATCAATTCCGACCCCCGCCGGTTGTCTCAGGGGAAGATCTACACATACATCACCTCGCTGCTGACCCAACGTGGGATAGTACAAACACACATGTGCAATTTATAGGCCTCTAATATATAAATGCAGTCATGGGTTCAGGGGACCATGGCCTGGCCGGAGGGGGTTGTAGCAGGGCTTGCTCGGACATTCTTGTACAAGCACATTTTGTCAGGGCTCAATACATGCTTTTTGCCAAAAATGTTTACTTGATTTGCTGTGTAAACAGGAGATGGGCTCAGCTGACAGGTGGTGTGTGCTGACTGTGAAAGTCGCTGGGAGAGTGAAAAGTTCTCCAGAGGAACAAAGTAAATCACTACAAATTTCGCACATCATTGGTGGATAGTAGCAAACAATTCATAAGTTTTTTAAAAACATTTTCGATGCCACTATGGTCTGCAGGGGTATTGGCTACCATTCTGAGTGAAGATCAGCGGCTTTGAATTTCTGCTTGCAAGCTGAGGAAACCCACGCATCGTACACAGTATAAGGTTCAATTGTTTTTCGACCTTGATAGAAAGCGAGGATTTTGAAAGGAATTAAGGGAGGGGTGTAATAACATTAAATATGATAAGGGTCAACATTCCAAAATTGCTCATAGGAAGATGTAATTTCATTTCATGAAAATTCGTTGACTTGAACAGAGTCTCTGCGTTACACCGAGAGAATGGAAATGCCGAATATACATTTTATTTTTGACGATTTTATAGACCAACGAGTCAACTTATAATTCGCCGACCATTATTGCTGGGTTACACTGTACTCGGTTGTTTGTTGTATATTTCAACAACATGCAAATAGAACCTGTGTGTGTACTTGTCTTTGTCCCGGGCACATGGCCAGTCCAGCATTGAGATATATATAGTGCACCACTAAGTTCTCCCAGGTTCCACAAACGCCTAATTCAATGCTAATATTTAATATAAATTCTGTCTATGTGTTCTTCTTGAACTTAGCTTGCTACCTGATTGTAGCGGTAGCTTCCACATCCCATTTCGAGCTGAACATACTCCATAGCCCTAACCTCTGAAGCAAATTGTGAACTACTTTCCACGTTGGTTTCTCTGTGTTCCCATTGTTTCACGTCTGTGTTCATCATTAGTTTTAAAATGGGGCTGAAATGAATGGGTGAAATGATAAATTGTAATAAAGATTGGCTACTGAGACACATTTTTGTCATGTTTTTCAAACAGCGACATCCTGCCTTTCTGCGATTGTCATCGATTCCAGATACCAACTGACGGGTTTTTTAACCGGCAGGTGCAGATACCCTTGAATGGCTGGATCACATTGACCCTTTTTTGGGATGATCGCCACAGGCTGATATGCCCTTACGTGGTACAAGTGATAAGGAGCAACCTGACATCATTTTCGGTGGCCTAGCGGCAAGCTGATGCGAAAGCCTTGCGATTGATGGTGCGTCTAATGGGCTTCTTACACCCAAAAGGAACACCACGGAACTCACGATAAACATTTGTGGATGGAGAAAAAAGAAAATAATTACCCATTTGCTTGAATATGGCAATTGCCAGATGTTCTCGGAGCATTTATTGTGAAATAAAAGTACTTTACAAATTGTACAGTTTTGCTATTTCCTTTAAATGTATAGTTTAATAATCCAAATTGCGACGCGCTCTGTTGTGAGATGATGTATGTTGATATTCCGGGTTGTCCGTCAACTAAAGTTAACACGTTGATGATGACTGGGCGCTTTTGACTACGCTGTCCAGTAACGTCTTGGAGATAGGCAGAGATTATCACTAGGTTTGGTTATGTCAGCCTCATGGGAGGGGCATATGAATTAGTGCTGCCAGGGCAGCCCATCTTGGCCGAAGCAGCAACGGATAAGATATTCACAAGATGGCCGTGCCCTGCTGCCTGATTTTGCATGTGTAAAAAGAGGAAAAGAATGGTAAGGAACATAAGAAATGTTTGTATGATCGATCAACGTATGCTTAAAAACACATGCCAAATCCTCCGCACAGTAATATTTTTGAGCGTACTATTCCTTTAATAGATCAATTTTTTGCTCCATTCGCTGCAGATGTTCTAAGGTCTCTGTTTCTGTATTATTTTTGATGACTGTGTGGTCTGTGAAAAAAAAATTTTAAGTACAAAAAATGTAATGGTTATTAATTGGTTTATATAGAGAAGTGTAGTGTCTACTATTAGTATCACTGTTTTCACTTGTTTCATCCCGAGGAAAATTGTCGTCCAGCCATTCCAAAGTACTAGACATTTCTGTGTAAATATATATATATATATATATATTACTTTTAGTGTACGTAATACAGAGAAAGTTAAAAAAATATATACATAATAAATGGAGTGTACTACTTTCTTGCTAAATTTTGCTGTTACTGATGCGTAGGT
This sequence comes from Ambystoma mexicanum, assembly GCF_040938575.1. Lineage (NCBI taxonomy): Eukaryota > Metazoa > Chordata > Amphibia > Caudata > Ambystomatidae > Ambystoma > Ambystoma mexicanum. Next base: position 277,763,928 of record NC_090929.1, on the reverse strand, counting down.
GTGCTGTTGATTTTTGCAATGCAGTTTCTGTGAGGTAATTCTGTTCAAGGTATATTTATTTTGTTTTGGTATGTTGAATATGCTATGTAATTGAACGGTTGGTGTCTTATATATACAGTTTCCACTTTTTATTTATTATTGAATGTAAGGTATTTATGTGCTACTTTTCGAACATGTTCTGTGTTTTTATTGCATGATACAACAATGTAAGATACCCCCTGAGTTTTTGGATAGTGTTGCTGTTGACCACGTCCGTCCACGGGCATGTGTATAGTCCGCAGACATCAGAACCACTAGCGTAGGTAGGGGGTTCAGTATGTTCTATGTTATATGTATATAAACTAAGGTAATCCTATTAAACATTTATCAAATTTATATTATCTAAATCTATATTCAGTGAAAAAAAAACGGTATCACAGTACTGTTATGGTTAAGTTGCGCTACTAAAAACCTATGAAACTCAGTAAAAAAACTTTGTTAAAGGGATGTTATGGTTAAGTTGCGCTAATAGAAACCTATGAAATTCAGTGAAAACAAGATGCTCTGTTTCAAAAATGCTACTTACCCCATGTATAAGTATCACATGATGTGACTGGACCCTAAGGAAAGCAGTGTGAGTACAATGTATACAAATATGAGCATATCCAGGGAAAGTACACTAATAAAAAAACAGCAAAACTATCTGAAAGTGCTGATAACTCTACTGATTATCTTCATCCACAAAAAGGATTGCTGTCTTTCAAGCCTGAGTCTTCCCCTATGTATATGTTTCATATGATGTGACTGGACCCTAAGGGAATTACTGTAAGAACATATTTGAAGGATAAGTCTACAAATATAGTACCTTTCGAATGTTTACTTCCTGACTGTTACTGAAGGAAACCATGTGGCCTAGATATGTCAGTAAAGAAAAAAACAGTGAGCCAGACATGTAACGTCATGTAAAATCATCAGATATGATGGCTTAGGTTACCATAACTGGTGAATTTCCGGGGTTTTCTGTTTTACTTGGAACCATAAGGTCCCTTTAACAAAGTGTTTTTCACTGAATATATATATATATATATATATATATATATATATATATATATATATATATATATATATATATATTCTGATTCTGATTTAGCTAGTCATGCCGGACCTAGAGAAACTAGTTTGGTCTCAGCACAACCTTCCTGGAGTGCATTATAACTTTCAGATGTGTATCATTTATAGTATAACCAGAAAAACATGTGTATCTATAACTCAAATTCCACAACTTACATAGAGTTGATATTTACATAGACCTGACAGGTGTGTTGTGATCTTCACAATTACCCCTGGATGAGCTCAGTGTAACGCATGGTTCTCTTTTTATTAAGGAAAATTAATTGTCCAATGTTACTCAATAGTAATGCATTAATATATGAACCCTTTAGTTTCCATTTCTTGAAAGTCATATGGTATGGAACATCTGGTTCTCAAGCTTACATTGATGTTTGTGTAACAGTAATTTAAGTCCATTATGAGCTCTCTGTTTGAAGCTAAAGCTCCATTTATTGGGGTTGTAAATACCTAGTATGCACCAACCACAGTCTACAAAGTTAAGCCTGTCCCTGCTATCTGCAGTGACCACAAATTCAATATAAAAACTGTATTTTGCAGTCCCAGTCCATCTTTGTGACCCTCCAGCCAGGCTGCTCTCCTGGTATGCATCGGCCAAAGGTCTCTGTGGTCAAGAATAGATAACACAGTCCAGCAGTCTAATGGGGGATGCTGCAAAGCAAGCTTCATCTACATTCTGAAAGAAACAATCTTTTGAACTGGTAACATGGATTCCTCTTGAAAAGTCTTTTATTTATTTCACCACATTGCATCTTGGCCTTTTTTCCATGTGTAATTCAATTTCTTAGGCATATTTTTTTTTCCACCACCATGATGAAAGACAGGGCTGTTCATTGTGGGTGATTCATAGCAGGCAGATCCCTTTAACATGACCAGTGTCCACATGGAAAAGTCAGCCTCTTTCATTTTACGTAATGTCACTTTGTATGTTGGAAAGTGTGTATTTATTTCAAATGAAATTTGTCACTTGGCTTTGCTTTTTCATATAAGGTGCGGCTCCACCTTTCTTCTCCAGATGCACAGCCTTGTATTGCATAGGATTAAATGTAACATTCTGCTGTTTTGTTCCTCAGTCAGACTGGACTTTTTGCCTTTTACATGAAATCAGTATCATTTGCAGAAACACATGTCTTTAAATCTGTCCGGCACATGTAGCTGTATTCAAGTTTTGGCATGCTTTCATTTACCTGTGTGCCTTTCCATTTTGGTAATGTTCAGTGAAGCCCCCTTTTCGCATTCACTAAGCCTCCGTGCTGTATCAAAGTTATAGCTGGCCTATAGGTTCCAATGTGTCTTTTCTATTAGCCAGCTCAAATCTCGCAGTTGCGGCCTTGCTTTCAGTTCATACAATTCTGGGGCTGAATTTACACCCCACACCTGTTTGCCATGGCAGCTGCCATTACTGATTTCTAATGTGTGTGGGATCACTCCGGATTCATGCCATACAGAAGGGAAAATTATATGAATCTGGGATCTGATCGGGTTTAGGTTGAATTTACTGTTGCATATTGTAAATCATTAGAATCCAGGTGAAAGAACTTGACTCTTCGGATGGGATACTGGCAGGATTTACACCCAGATTCTGTAGGTACAGGAGAGGCCAATGATATTGAAAGATGGACGCACAAAAGCATTTCTCTTCCATTTATTTAGTCAATGTAGCCAAACAATCTCCAAAATTTCCTAAATGAAGTACGTTGATGTAGAAGCATGTTAAAATACATTGGGGGTCATTACGAGTGTGGCGGTAAGGGGTTAACGGCACTGGTAAGGATGCCGGTGCCGTTAACCCCCTACTGCCGCATTCCAAGGCCCCTTAGCAGGAGCCACTAAGGGACCAGGGAGCTAATATATTAGCTCCCTCCCCATTCCCATTGAGCCCTATGGGGGCTCGAATGGGAATGGGGAAGGGTTTTTTGAATGGGGATTTACCGGGTCCTCCAAGGTTGGAATGACCCGGTAAGTCCCCATTCAGAGAACCCCGATACAACTTTGGAGGCTGCCATGGTGCTAATAGCACCATGGCAGCCTCCAAACTCGTGACCCCCATTGTGTTATTTGGCTATTTCTGCACTTGCGCAATATAAATGACACAAGGCCCAGTGGGACAGTTTTTGCAGTTCTTCAGCCCCCCCCCTTTGCCTTGTTGCGCCTTGAAACACCTTTTACTGAATATGCGCATTATAAATACCCAATAAATAAATACAATGAGACATGTATTGATCAAACCTTAAGGACGTCTTGAATGTTAGATACCTTTTAAGAGAGCACATGATCATTTTGTCTAGTGTGGGTAAGCCCCTGTTTGCTGTGTTGGCCTCTGGCAAGAGGAGGATTGTACATTTGTTGATGCTAGTTGGAGAAATCCACAGGATTAAGAAGGTCAATAACTCCAAATAGGATTTGGCTTACTTGAGTCATGGTACTTGCAAAGCGTTGCTTGACTTTAGAATGTCACATAGACTTAATCTGGAATTGTGAACCAAGGGAGAAGCCCACACATGGACAAAAATATTAAATGGGGGAAGATTAGGTTGTCAGCTATAAAGGGATGAGTCCATGATGATAGGGGGCACTTCACCATAAACGTATTCAAATAAAAGCAAAAGCGTTTAGATTCAATTGAATCTTTTCTACGTGTTAATACTGTTTACTCGAAAAACATGTCTAACCCAACTATGCAATGTGGAGGTGGAAATTTAGAGAAGGGCGCAATTTTGAGAGCGGATGACAGTATCAAGTCTGGGTGAGATCTGTAAAAGAAAGATGCCTGACTCTGTCCCAAAGCATGGAGGCATTTCACCAACCAGGAAAAATGGATACCAGGGCATTATTGACAAATTCATGAGCAACATGACGAAGTAAATAGAGGTAGTTGCAGAGTCCCCCTTCAAGTGCCTGCCCCTACCCCAATGAAGGAAATATAGTTTGTAAAACTGGAGACCTACAATTTGAAGAATCAGTGTTTATTGAACTAGAGGCGTAATCTCTGCAAAAACCCCTTTCTTCTATATATGCATTCCAAGGAAGGAGGACCCTGGCTTAAGGAGTTCATGAAGATTGCATGCAAAAGCAGGCATAAACTATGAATTTAGGAAATTAAACTCAGAAATTGGAAAATTCGTAAAAGATACACTATTTTAACCCTGCTGCCAAATTCATAATCTGGCCCACAGAGTGTAGGGTGGCACTTTCTGTGGGTTAGAACCTCCATTAACAGTGTTTCTAAAAAAAGGGCTGTCCCAAAATAAGACCTATGGTTTGGGGAAGAGAAGGGCCAGTTTGAAAAAAGTGAGCTTTCAGGGAGTAGATCATATTCAATATTTATTATGTGATCTTACATTACATTACATTTAAACAGTGCACTGAGTATAGGCATTTCTCTGACAAAAAGTAGGGGTCTTCAACCTTTGACAGTTCAGAGGTTTTGGACTCACTCTTAGGTGTACGAGGCTCCAATTCTTAGGTTTGGCCTGAACTAAATAAAAGGTTTGGTAGCAATAGACGATCAGCCAGGCTTAGTCTATGGGGGGGGGGAACTGTAGGTAAGTACAAAGACCTTAGGGCACCCCTGCAGTCAAGAATACACTTATAAACAGTTTTATACAAACATGGTTATTTATTATAAATACTAAGGCAACTAACACACTATTAGAATTGCAAGTATGCAAACTTATTCACATGTATACAGTTATATATTTTAGCATTACTCAAGGCAATAGCAAACTTCAGATGGATACAGGTAAGTAGTCAGAGTAGCAAATTAATTATTTAATCAACATTCAGGTAATGCAACCAAGATGCCGGTAAGTAATTTTTAGGCAGCCTACACTTTATAAAATCCAGCCCCATCTGAGGATGAGAGTCTCAAAGTCAGTCAGGACACTGGGTGACCAGGTCCCATGGGCAGCAGAACAAAGGAAGGCACATTTTGTCAACATTGTCAAATTAGCAGGAATCTTCAATGTTGCATGTAAGTAAAATGTTTAGTTAAAAGATGGTTCAGGGATGTCAGGTGGGCCCCCTGAAGGATTGTAAACCAATGGACCAGTGTCCTAAGGCCCGAGAGGACTGTAAGGACATGTATAGCATTTTGCCAGCATGTATAGCATTTTTCCAAAATATAATAACAATTTTTTTATTGCCAGCAGATAATCAGATTTTGCCAGTATGTAATACAGCATTATTTTGCCAGTATAACATATAGCATTATTGGTAGTATGCAAAGGACAGGAATTACAACACAGCCAGGCCCAATTTGAAACTGCAGATATTCAGAGCATGCATAGAAAAACTTAGTGTGCTGCCAGGTTCAAATAATGAAGTGCACCATGTATTTTGGATGCTTCATGTATAAAGACTACATTATAATACAATATAATATATAATATAATACATAACCGACTAACATTATTGACATTACTAAAATACTAATTCTAACTTCTCTAACATTAAAATGCAGTCTTCTATGCAATATGAGGTGAATCCATGTTTTGGTGGCACTGCTGAGATTCATTTTTAAATGCACACTTATGTTTTCTTCAGCTTGTGGAGAACAGAAAAAATGCAAGCTGCAGGAAGCAAGGTGAAAAACTAACTCTGGGCCTGAAGCTTTCATTGTTCTGAAAATGAGGGCTGGTACAGAGCACATTCTTTTTAACCTGATTGGGAAAAAATGTAGGCAGACAAGCCACGTCAATAAATGGACGGGTAAAAGTTGAATTGGAAAGTTGAAATGAAGAGAGCAGTTAGTTCATGCTGGGCTGAGGAGACAGACGGAGGTTCCAAGGGGTAAAGCGCTGGCTATGGGATATAATCAGCTGGCGCTCCCCACACAAGCTTACGAAAGAGTTTTGTGCTGACACTGGGTCTGCATCTGCGAACACAACAAGGTTGTGCGGGGGGGACTTCAAAGAAATACCGACCTTGGTAATATAAGTGCTCAGTGAGGACCAGATAAAATGCCGTATGTGTGACTAAGATTTATTGCAGTGTAGGGAAGTTAGGAAATCATTGCATGTTTATTTTTCTCTATATACATTCAAAGCGTGGGAACATTGATTCATGTTTTCAAAAATACCTGCTTGTTCTGTTTTGTTCTTTTGTATTGCAGATGATGCTGTTAATAATATGGTAAGATTTTGTGACCTGTAAATGAAATACAATACAGAAAGTATATGTAAAAACAAATGGGATTTTTGTGTCATTCATGCATCTGTGAATTATTTACATAAGTGAAGTGTAAAGGGGAGGCTCATATCAGTGCAGTAGTGCATTTACTAATTTACCTCTGGAAGTAAAATAGCAAATAAGAGGAAGCTAGTAATAAACAGCTATAAAGCAGAGGTTTGTGTGAGGTGTGATGAATGTTTCCTTCCTTGTATGCTTATGGGAAGGTGTCACGACCCGTGACCTAGAACCCCACTGGCATGGTCACATGCCAGGTAGGGTTAGGACTCGGGGTTCATTCGGGACCCCAAGGGCCTTACATTATCATCAGGGACTCTCCTGGAGTCAGTCCTGGCGCTTTTGGCGCCAGGTTCATATTTGGAATGGGACTTGAGGGGACTACTTTTTGTGTGTAAGCCTGCAGCCAACATGGAGGCACCCACACAGTCTAGTCCCGAAGAACCAGACTGTGCGGTGCAGTGTTTTAGGGTGTGGTAGCCCGGACTACTTTACCTGGACTACTTTACAGGGGTAGGCTATATAAACCACACCCAAGCTACAGAACGTGCTTTGCGTTATTCTGCAGCCAGCAGCGTGACGCTCTTCATGTTCAGTGACCGGTATCTGGCGTTCCTGGAATAGCGGACCTGCAGAGGAGATAAAAGAATATCATTAGCAGTCCCAGCTTACCTACAGCTTTCCATCCTTCGACCCCGGCTGCTCGCGGTCTCCCATCCCGTTGGCAGCATCTTCAGGACATCACGCACTGGAACGAAGCACCTGGAGGGAGAGAGAAAAAAGGACAACGTTAAACAGGTTACTCATGGCAATCACAGCAGTACCATAACCTCCTCACCTGGCTGGGCATTTCTTGGCCGGTTCCGCTCCGGAAATCTCTGCACACCCAGAAAGACCATCGCGCCCTGAAAAGGAATAAAGAATACAGGTCAGCCCAAAAAGACATTAGCGCGTCGCACTTCGCGCTGAACCTACCTTTCTTCATACGCTCCACGTCCATGATCCCGGCAGGAGCCTGATCCAAGCAGTGCACCCAGCGAACCTCTGCACACCTAACGGGGAAACAATCAGGGAAAGACATTAACAGCACAAAGGAAAAGCAAAGGCCTTCAGAGACTGCTATAATCAGACTTACCTCCTTAAAGACACTTGAATGGGTTGGCACCAGTGAAGTTAACTCGGTCGCTTCAACCCACAGAAAACTATGCACCCCTGTGCAGAAAGCAGGACAGAGAGCATGCCAGACATCATAACAAGGCCCACCTTCCATAGAAGACATCATCCCGAATTGGGCACATCCGGGGGGAATCCGGCAACCAGGGCATACGGGCATCCCCGTGGATACCAGGTGAGCGTAACAGAATGTGAAGCCCTCATAACAAAATCCACCTGCGCGCCATGGAGACTTCAGAAAAGGACCAACTGGCCCAGTTTTTAGGACAATTACACGCCAAAGTGAATTCCGCTAGGCAAGAGACTAATACCCTGCAAAGGGATCTTGTTGTCACCAAGGATCGCACTGAAGAAATCAGCAGGCAACTACTGCAATCACAGGCCGAGCAAGCTCCATTACCTGGGACAACTTTGCCGGCACAGGTAACCACTTTGTCTACCGCTCCAGTGCAAATCAACTTACCCTGAACAATACCGTTAGCACCCACAGAAAGGTTTTCAGGAGATCCAAGAAAGTATGCTGCATTCATGAATCAATGTTGCCTTCATTTCCTCTGCAGACAAGGCGCATTCCCTAACGATCAGGCACGAGTAGCATTTATTTTGTCATATCTACACGGTAGTGCAGCAGATTGGTCAGTGCCCATTGTGAGCTATGATGATCCGTTACTACGTGACTTTGGGGGCTTCCAAAGAAAAATGGAAAAGCTCTTTGACCGACACACCCATGAATAAGCTGTAGACAACAAACTCTTATCACTCCGGCAGGGGAATCAGGACTTACTAACTTACATAGCAACCTTGAATAGGTTAGTGGTGGAAACCAGGTGGCCTGAAGACAAGAGAACCACATTGTTTTACTGATGCCTTCGAGGGGAATTAAAGGACGTCTTGGCTCAGGTAGTTGATCCACCTAGAGACTGTAGTGAATTTATCAATCTGGTGGTGCAACTAGATCATCGACTACAAGATCGGAAAGCGGATCGGTCCAAATCAGACACACGGGCCGTGTACCTACGAACCAAGGATGCTACTCCGCGCACGTCAGAGAATTCCACAGAGCCAATACAAATTGGAGACATACGGCCACTGTTAACAAAAGCCGAAAGAGACAAGAGAAAGCAACAGCAGTTATGTTTGTACTGCGGACAATCGGGGCACTTCTTAAAAGACTGTCCAATAAAACCTCCCAAGTGAATTGTGGGAGCTACAGAAAAGGATGAGAGAAAGGAGTCAGAAAACTGCCTAGCTCGACAAAAGTAGAGGTCAGTTTGTCGAGAGAAAAGAATGAGCCACCAACCTCACATTTTGCAATACCAGTGATCCTAATCAATCACCAACAACCTTCAAGGATGCATTCTGCTGAAGCTTACATATACAGCGGAGCAGTTGGGAATTATATTGATTGAGATCTGGCCGCACGGATGGGGCTTCCCTTAAGGTTAAAGCCGAACACAGAAAAGGTAACCACAGTAGATGGGACTGAAATAGCTTCCGGACCAGTAACCCAATGTACTGCAGGAATAACCCTGCTGTGCCAGGATGGACACCTGAAATCGATTTCTTTCAATCTCATCAAGGCGCTTCAGTTTCAGCTAATATTAGGGATGCCATGGTTAGTTGCTCTTAACCCTCGGATAGATTGGCGTGCAAGAAAATTGACTTTTATTCATGATTGTGTCTCCACCTGTTATCTCCAAGAAAACAAGTCCAGGTTCAAGGTTTCTATGAGTCCTAGAACCGGTACATCTACACTTGGCACCACCAGTACTCTCCCTGAAGAATATCAAGATTTCCACGATGTGTTCCAGAGGGAACAAGCTAATACACTACCACCTCACAGGTCCTATGACTGTCAGATTGACCTCATACCTAGTGCACATATCCCTTGCGGCAGAATCTATGCGCTCACCGAATCAGAAACCAGCATCTAAAGTCTTATCTACACCAGTACTTGGCAAATGGGTTCATTCGCCCATCCAAATCACCGGCAGCCAGTCACCTATTCTTCGTACCAAAAAAGGAAGGGGACTTGAGAACCTGTATTGACTATCGTGCCCTGAACCAGATCACCGTGAAAACCTTTACCCTCTGCCCCTTATTCCCGAGATGCTCGATCAAGTCAAAGATGCCCAGATTTATACTAAGTTAGACCTCAGAGGAGCGTACCACCTGGTCCGAGTTAAAAAAGGAGATGAATGGAAAACATCCTTTCGTACTAAGTATGGGTTGCTTGAGAAGCAGGTAATGCCTTTCGGGCTTTGCAATGCCCCGGCGGCGTTCCAATATTTTATGAACGACGTCCTAAGGGAGCTGATCGATGTTTGCGCCCTGGTCTACATAGATGACATCCTAGTGTATTCAACCTCAGACCAAGACCATGTCAAGCAAGTCCGCACTGTCCTTGCCAAACTGCGCCAACATCGACTATACGCAAAACTTGAAAAATGTTTTTTCCACGTAACCGAAGTGGAATTTCTTGGTTTCGCTCTTACTCCAAAAGGCATTCGAATGGATGCACACAAGGTGGATGACATTTTTAAATGGCCCTCCCCGACCTCATTAAAAGGGGTCCAGAGCATGCTAGGTTTTGCAAACTCCTACCGTCGATTCACCTCAGACTTTTCTCAGATTGTGACCAGATCACGTTACTTCTATGAAAAAACAATACAAATTTCATGTGGTCAGAAGATGCCGAAAAGGCCTTCCAAGAACTAAAGTAAAGGTTGACCACAGCCCCGATTTTACGACACCCTCGTCCAGATCTTCCTTACATCGTGGAAACAGATGCTTCAAGTATGGCTATGGGAGTGGCTCTTTCTCAAAAAGATCCTGAAACTGGCCAATTGCATCCCGTGGCCTTCTGGTCGCGAAAATTCACATCTCCTGAACTCAATTATGCCATCACCAATAAGGAACTGCTTGCTATAAAATCTGCCTTCAAGGCATGGCGGCATTATCTTTTAGGGGCCAGGCATACAGTCACTGTAATTACTGACCATCAGAATTTACAATATTTAAAAACAGCAAAGGTGCAATCCTCGCGCCACTTACGATGGGCCCTTTTCTTCACCGAGTATGACTACGTAAACACTTATCAATTAGGCGTAAGAAATGGGAAAGCTGACGCACTATCTTGCATGGGCATCGATGAAAAAGAATATGCAACTCCAGATCCAGTGACCATTATACCTGAGGACAAGCTTTTTGGCCTCACCACAGCTTTAACACAAACTGACCATAAAAATGTGATCCAACGTGAATAACCCCAAGCGAGTTACTGGAATGGCACACCAAAGGAAATCAATACACTGTTAAAAATCAACTGCCATATTTTGAGGAACGCCTGTACATGCCTAAAACCGAGCTACAACAACAAATCATTTCAAACTATCACGATTCTTTGATGGAGGGTCATCCCGGAATTGCCAAAACTCTAGCCAAAATAAAATGCAATTATTGGTGGCCCACTTGGTGTCGAGACATCATCCAATACGTTCAGTCATGTGGAGTGTGTGCACAAAACAAGTCATTGAAGAAAAGACCAGCTGGCCTCCTGCAATCAGCTGGCCTCCTCCAATCATTACCGATTTACCTCCCAGCCAAGGGTTCAATACCATTTTAGTTGTAGTGGACCTATTTTCTAAAATGGCACATTTTTTTCCCTTTCAAAGGCCTTCCAGATGCATCTCAGCTAGCAAAGGTGTTTTTGTAAAACATTATCAAGCTGCATGGATTCCCTTCAGTTCTGGTCTCTGATCGAGGGAGCCAATTCGTATCGACCTTCTGGAAAAAGTGCTGTGCTATGCCTCATATCGACCGACGGCTATCCACCAGCCATCACCCCCAAACGGATGGTCAAACAGAGAGGACCAACCATACTCTCGAACAATACCTACGATGCATGCTGCACCAAGTCGAAGGAACCTGGAGAGATCTATGATAGATAGCCGAATATGCTTACAACAATTTGGTACATTCCAGTACTGGTCAAACACCTTTTTACACCCTCCACATACTTCCGAACTAGACAGCCCTCCCAGCCTCGAAATGCCAGCTTTAAAGACTCTTCATTCAAACATCACTCAAGCCTTTAAAAAGGCAACTGAGCAGTTAATCCAAGCCAAAAGTAAGCAAAAAAGATTTGCAGACCAACATCAGAAAAAGGCTCCTGACTATCAGATGGGAGACAGAGTTTGGTTAGCAGCAAAATACATACCACTAAAGGGAACCCAGACTTTTCACCCTCGCTATTTGGGACCTTATTCTGTCCAAGCCATCATCAACCCGGCAGCAGTTAAACTAACATTGCCTGCTAACATGAAAATTCATCCAGTGTTCCACGTCTCACTGCTAAAACTAGTACAAACCGGTACACAAGTTAAACCACCACCTGAACCCATCATGATCGATGGAGAACCCGAATACGAAGTGAAAGAAATCCTGGATTCCAAATATTTCATCGAAACTTTCCAGACAAGCCTGGACCAGGCAGAAGAATCACCATGGGAGGGGCCTTGGGGGGGAGTGCTGTCACGACCCGTGACCTAGAACCCCACTGGCATGGTCACATGCCAGGTAGGGTTAGGACTCTGGGTTAATTCGGCAAAACCATACCGAACCAAACCATACCATACCAAACCAAACCATACCGCAAAACAAGATACCACTAAAATTACCACCAGTAGAAGCTAAAAAGGTATAAACTAAAATAGGTTGATACCAAACCCATTCTGAATGTAAGATCAATTTACCCCCAAATTACCACCAATATTTCTATTGTAAGAAAATACTGCCAAATCCTGAATTTTCCCCAATAAAACAAAATCTCTTACAGAGCACAGTTGGGTTGTCCATCCCAATGTGCCTATAAATGTCAAGAGGGATCTGATTCAACACAGCAAGTACCCAAGTAAGTAGCTAGGAGTGGGACAGTACCATTGCATGAAGAAAGAAGACTGTGTCACTGGCGGGTCCCCAGGTGAGGCAACAGAAACACCTCTTTGGAGGCTGCTGATGGAACTTTTGGCAGGAGCAGATGACCAGTTTCTTGCGATGGGATGCCCTGCAGGTGAGCTTCATGATACTGGCTCGTTGGGACTCGACACAGGCTTTGATTCAGCATTGGTTATCAGATGGCAGGCATCTCAGAGTGGGGAAGAGTCACTGTAGGCACAGCATGATGTCCAGAAATGTCCAGCTGAATGTGTGCCTTGGGAAATGATGCACAACATATTGGTCCAGGTCCGAGGGTATTGTGGAATTGCAGCCCAGGATGGTCACAGCTCTTTGAGGGATCACTCAAAATACAGGTTGTCTCAAGACTGGTTAGGCCCATCAGTCCATACTGGAAAAAAGGCCTCCAGGGTTTCAGTGTACTCTCAGCTTACTGTCCTCCCAGCCACGCTATTGCCTTTGAGGGGGCTCCCCAATGGGACATTTGCAAAGACAAAACAGTGAGTTGGACTTCCCCCACCAAGAACATCAGAAGAAGGCTCAAGGAAGGACAATTCATCAAGAGTTAGCGAAAAAAAGAAGACAGGCACCATTTTAGGTCATTTGGGTCCCATGTGTCCATTATCGCAGCTGCGTTGGCAGTCTGCTTGTATAAATCACAAAAAGTCAGTAGAAAATATCCACTGCCACCAGCCACCAAGATGAACTTTTCACTGTAACTAGAAAGTTACAGGAGAAGTGGAAAACGGGATACATGGTGTGCCCGCAGCACACAAGGTGGTGAGTTGATTCCACAAAATGAAAGTTAGGTAGGATAGAAAGTATCTCCTTATTCTTGGAAACAGTAGTTATCACAAGGAAAATATAAAGGCAGCACAAAGACTTCCCAGCAACACTGCACAAAAAGTGCTGTGTGCTACAATAAAAGGTGCACATGCCTTAAATGTTGAAGAAAGCATAACTCCCAAAATATACAAACAAAAGGGTTTAAACATGTTCTGAACGGCAAAGTAAAATACTCAGTGTGTGTGTGGCAAAAAAGTTCCCATTCACTCAGAAAAACTGATCAGAAATCGAAGAGTCCAGTAAAAAGTGCAGGAGGAGTCACAGGTGGGGAGAATTTTGCACAAAAATTAAATTCAACCTAACATTCTATCCATCTAAAATGGCCAAACAGCATAGTCAGTTGTGATAAATCATGGGAGTTGTAGTTCTCAATATCAAGAGAGCAGCAGGTTCCAAACACTTGAGAACAACAGAGAGGAGGATGGGTCCAACAATTACTAAGTGTAGTCCAGATAACAGAAACATATATGTTTCATTTCCTTGTTAGAGGAAGATGTTTTATGAAGCAACAGGTGTCTCGAAGGTCCAGAAAGTAGAAAAGAATGAGAGCAATATTTGTTTCATAAACAGCCGGTCAAGTGGCACAGCGAGTAGAGCGCCCGCTTTGACACCCGTGCAGAGCCTGTTAACGCAGGTTCGAATCCCGGCGGGGCCAAACTCAGCCTTTCATCCTTCCGAGGTCGATAAATGAGTACCACACACCGTGGGTAATAATAAGCAGCGCTCAGATACCTGAGGGTTTGTAGCGCTATATAAAAGCCTAATTATTATTATTATTATTATTATTATTATTATGCAGCTCAAGATGATGCATTTGACACATCATACACCAGTAAGAAATGTTGTTGAAATTGAATAGGATCATGAACCTCTAGAACAAATGAGCACTTGTGAGTTGACATAATCAATGTCTGAAATTGAATTTTCCACAATCAACCATGCATCAGTTTGCTTAACATAAATGGCATTACTTATATTGCTTGAACACCCTATTTGGTAGACTTTTCAAAAAATGTTTTGCATATTATTGAGGTTTATACCTATCCTAAGGTAAATAATATTTCATATACTTTACATAAAACTAACATGACACTACAATGGGCCTGATTCATAGAATGTTTTCCTATTGGATTGCGCCATTATGAAACACTTCCATGAATCAGAATATGTTTAACCAACACGCGTTTCACACAGGGATGTAGGTATAGTTTATCACCACTGATAGGAGCTTTTTCAGTGCTGGTGCAAATTACAGTTGATCAAATGTATGCAACATGTGTCTAGTCCAAAGGCACTGTAGAGTTCTTGTGGATCACAACATAATCCGAAATTATCAGAAAGTCATTTGGGAATAATCTGAAGAAATCTAAGAGTAATCTGGAAATAATCGCTAGTAAACTAAGAGTAATCCCACAAGAAACAGTAATCTGAGAATAATCAGAACGTTCATTTTAATTTGTAATATTCTCTCTTTCTCTTAATATGCTTCACCGTGCATAACAATCTACCACTGCTGGCTCGCATTTACCATAAGTAGCGTTGGGAAAGCCAGTCATTTTGCCTGTGGTAGGGCTGTTGTATAGTGTCATTTAAATGTATTGTATTTTATTTTATTGTGTATGGAAAAGGTGATGAGTGTAATAGCTGTATTGTTAAAAGAATAATGGGAATGAGGAGAACATGACTGCCTCTGCAAAAAGCACAACGGTTGGCTGCGCCGAAGCTTGTTTTATATTCAAAGTAGGATATCGCAAGGAAATGGTGATATCACACCGAGTGGAGTGTTCTTCTAAATGCACAGGGATCAAGACTGACTGCCATCTCTGGTGAGGCCAACAATTTTACATTTAAATACAATACAATGAGATGGCTGTGAAGAGAACCAGTCGGTGAGAAAGGAGGACCTACTGAGCTATTGGTCAACCAGGGGCAGAGAACTGGGCCCCTTACATCAGGGCTGCCTGCCATTCTTGTCACCATTTCTCAGGATGTGACACCTAAAACTCTATGCATCCTCTTCTTCGGCCACTCTTCCAAATGTGTCACGCTCATCTCGTGTGATGTCACCAGCTTCTCTTTCTTTCGTTTTCATATTCCTTCGGGGACCTCTTCCAAGAGATTGTCATCTCTAAGGGGATACATAAGATAGGTTTTTTTTAGTGGATACCTTTTCTCAGAGGCTCTCCTCGGAATAGTCATAACCACTGATGTCGTGCATGGGGCGATTTCAGGCTTCCAGCATATAAGCAGGAAGGGGCGGGACTTCCTGCAGAGGCATTTGGCTGCTCCTCTACACTTACAAAAGTACTGGGCAAGAGACATGAAAACATTTCTCCGGAAACAAAAGTGGGTTAATAGGCTGCTTGTATGGAGAATACTGCACCCTCATAGCTGCCTTTGGGGAGGCATGGGTCAGTGCAGAGAAAGAGCCATATGTGAATGAACAGAAGGAAACTGTGCAGCAGCTGGAGAAGCAGAGACATGTGGCTTCAATGATAATGACCTACTATAGACGCAGAAAGGGAATAGGAAACGATTGGCAGAATGGTCACAGGCATCAGAGGATGAGATGAGTGAAGACTGTTGGTGGGATATCTGCAACAATGGAAGCTATCCTCTTTGAACTGGGGTGAGAGTGCCAGACAAATTCAACAGGGTTGCAGGGTCAGTAATTTCAGGAAAGAGGGGACCAGAATGATGACCAAAGAGCTGAGGTTGCAGATGATCCAAGACTTTCCAATCTTCGGAACAGCGATGCTGGCAAAAAAAAGTTACTACTGAGTATGTGGAAATCCTGCAGACCACCAGCAAAGGGATAATGGCACATTACCTGCTGACCACTTCCTTGGTGGAGGGAATTGTGATGAAGAGGCAGAATGAAAGCAACCTCTTTGAGGGGATTTGGCCCAGTTTTTTGGTTAAGGTTGAATGAGGTGGGTGGCCCCGGGGAATAGGCATAATCCGAGCGTGGGTCAGTCGGGGAGAATACGGATACGAGCAGCTTGGCCCGATTGGGAAAGTGAGTAGAGAGGGAGGCCCTGAGCTTACCCTGAAATTGTTGTCACCTACATTTGCTGCAGATAATGTGTAACTGTTGTCATGTTGAACTGAATAAACAACGGTTAGTACCAAGAAATGGCATGGGGTGTGACATTGCCGACAGGAAGTAGTTTAAGTCTGTAAGGGCACTTAAGTGAATGATCTTTCTTTTTCCACGTTCTCTCCATTCTAATAAATATTGCCATCACAAGGCAGTACTGAGCAAGGTATGCAGAGATATTAACCAACTCTTCCAATGTATGGAGACTCCCTTTAAACACCAAATGTTGATATTTTAGAACACAATTTTAAGTACTATCCTGCTCAAAGTTTGGAGCCAATAGTTGTAAACAGAAGCAGTGGGGGACCCAAACACTGGATTGGGATTGGCCTAATCCCTTCCAAATTGCGGATGTGAAGGCAGAAGGCAGCACTCTCAGCCTGAAGCACCAATTGGAAAGGGGTGCTATAGAAAGAACTTGTCAAACCTTCCACTTCTGAGAGCAGAGTGTTTATGCATAAAAGTCATTAGCAGGCAGCAGCAATAAATTTACAATGGTAGAAGCATGAAGGCTGTCCCACCCATATCAATATACCATCCAGGCGAAAGCCAATGACTTAACTGCTGGGCTCAGCGTTTAGAGGGCTCCCACTTCCCAATGATTAGCATCTCTTTGTGAAATTATCTTCTGAAATTGGGTG
Source organism: Ambystoma mexicanum (assembly GCF_040938575.1). NCBI lineage: Eukaryota > Metazoa > Chordata > Amphibia > Caudata > Ambystomatidae > Ambystoma > Ambystoma mexicanum. The sequence continues at coordinate 277,746,918 of NC_090929.1, read as the reverse complement.
GAAGATGTAGATAATGGGTCAAGGGAAGGCAATATATTCAGCCTCTTTGCCTCAGAAGAAGGGGAAAGGTGGACAGTGCAATGGGTAATGCACTTACTGCGGCTATCTATGTGTAGCCTGCAGGCATCAGGGGCACTGAGTATATGCGTACTCCGGGGCCCAGCCAGCCCACACCCTCAGGAAATGCCATCTGCGAAAGCAATATGCTTGAGCATCCCCATACTTTCAGTGAGACCCCGCTCCACTGGTAAAACCAGAAATCGGTGCACCCCGAAAACACATCCAGTTCATTGTCAGATAGTGATTTCGTTTTACTTGAGATGCTGGGACCTGTAGTCACAGGACATACTTTGAAGAAGGTGCCCTCTTTGATACCTGGCACAAGTAAAACTGACCTCTATACCTCACTTTTTTTTGCTACATTTTTTGTGTAGTTTTGGTACCAGAGAGACTGCTTTTGTATGAGTGTTACCAAGGCAAGAGTGCATGAAGCAAAGGCACAAGTGGGCAGGCAGGCACTTGGAGGGGCATTGTATTTTGGCTGATCGCTCACACCCCCACTTGCAACCCCCATTTTCAATACTGCCGTCTGATATGAAATGACATTTTATTTATAGCGCGCCCATACACAAGTGTTTCAAAGCACGACAAGTCAGGGGAGAGGAACAGGGAACAAGACAACGATCTTACTAGGCCCACTGAAGTTGAGATTGTGCAAGTGCAGGGGAGAGTAAAGGGGAAAAGTGCTGAGGGAAGGGGATGAGGAACAACTGCAGGACATAGGATCTAAACATTAAGAACAAGAAGTGCGGCCAGCAGGTGGCAGTCCAAGGTTAAGTGCAGAACAGCAAGTGATAGATAGTGCAGGCAGGGCGACTGTACGGTTACAGATACAGCCCCAACTGCAGGGTTGCCAGGAGGCAGTGCAGGTGTGCAACTGGGAGAGCAGGGACCTGGGCCCATGGTTCAGAGGGTAGCCAGGTAACCATTGCAGTATCAGACAGGAGGTCAGCAGGGCAGAGGAAGATAGAAGGCATAAGCAAAGAGGAATGTCTTGAGCTGCTTCCGGAACTGGAGATGGTTCTGCTGACGTTCCAGAGGGAGACGCCCGCCGAGGAGAGAGATCTGCCCCCAGCTCTTTGCTTGGAAAATCGCCTGACCCTCAAGGAGTTGGAGGCGGAGGAGCGAAGGGCTTGGGTAGGAAGATACTTCAGAAGAGAAAACTAGAGATAATTTGGTCCCAGGTCCCAGAAGGCCTTGCGGATAATGCAAAGGGTCTTGAATTTGATCCTTGCAGCCACTGGGAGCGAATGGAGGGATTTCAGTACTGGAGAGATACGATCCTGGGCTTGAGACCAAGGACAAGTCTCACAGTCCTGTTCTGGATAAGTTTCAGTAGACGAAGAGTAGAGGCAGGCAGATTTACAAAGAGGCTGTTACAGTAGTCAAGCCTAGAGAAAAGCAATGCTCTAGGAACAGTGAGCTTCTGGGGGAAGGAGAGGAAAGGGAGAATACCTCTGAGGTGGTGCAGTTGGTAGTTTGACTTCTTAGAGATGTTGGAAATGTGAGGAGAGAAGGAGAGGGTGGGTCAAAGATAACCCTGAGGTTCTTAGCCTCGCAGGTGGGAGCAGGAAGAGGGCCAAGGGAGGCCTGAGAGTGAGAGAAAAGAGGGGTGCAGATGTGCCTATGAGGAGAATCTATGTCTTGCTGGCATTCAGGCAGAGATCATCGGTGGCGCACCATTCTTGAATTGCAGAGAGACAATTTGGGATGATAGAAGGAGTAGAGGCAGCAGTGGGTAGCCTGAAAGCGAGCTGGTGTCATCCGCATAGCACTGGAAGTTGGAGCAGAAAGCAGCAATGCGGTGGGCGAGAGGTGCCAGGTATTGATTGAACAACCATGGAGAAAGCTTAGACCCCTGGTGAACACCACAGGTGGACAGAGAGATAGAGGAGAGGAAGGACCCAAATTGGACCTGGATCAGAGAGGAAAGAAGTTAACCAGGCCAGAGCCTGATCAGTGATACCCAGATTATCACAGAGCCGGTTGAGCAGGATGGCATGGTTAACTGTGTCAAAGGCAGAGGAGAGATCAAATAGGATGAGAACAGAAGGGAGATTTGAATCAAGGTTAGAGAGCAGCTCTCCATGGATGTTCAGGAGAGTAGTTGCCGTGCTTCTGGCTGCTCTGAAACCAGATTGATGATCATGGAGACAACCAACAGATTAATTAAAATAAACAGGGAGATGGCCAGCTTTTCCAGGAGTTTGCCCAAGAAAGGAGTGATAGAGATCGGGCGATAATAAGCCGGGAGGGAGGGATCGGCTGAGGGATTTCTGAGAAGAGTTTGCACAAGAGAGTGCTTCAGGTGGGAGGGGAAGATATCAGAGGTGAAGGAGTGGTTTCAGAAGTCAGCCAAGGGTCAATGTGGTTTTGGAAGAACAGAGAAGAACCTGTTTAGATGAGGTTTTCATAGATCGGACTTGTCTAGACACCTCATTAGGGGAATAGAGAGGAAAGGCAGAGTAGGGAGGGGGGTGGCTGCAGTGGGCCGGAGGGAGATGAAAGTGTGGGTGGGCGAGTGGCATGAGAAGCTGGGAGGGTGGACAGGATGTCCTGAGTTTTGAGATGAAGTGAGAAGTCAGGGCCGTGCAGAGGGCCTGGGAAGGGACAGGAGAGGTAGAGACTGCAGCAGGATTGGCCAGTTCCTTGCAAATTTTAAAGAGTTTGGCGGAGTTGTTGATGCTGCAGAAACGCAGACTTGGATGTGAGCTCTCTTCTTCGTGAGGACAGAGTCGGTATTGCCTTTGGAGCAGGCGACAGGCCAGTTTGTCAGAGGGTGTACAACATGCCAACCATATCCTCTCAGCCACCCTACACTTGCGTTTAAGGGTGACGAGGTCTGAGGCATACCAGCAGTTACACTTGATTTTAGGCTTCATGCGGCTCCTCATAACAGGGGCAAGTACGTCGAGAGTATCGGAGATAGCAGAGTGGAGCATGGAAAGGGCTGTGTCAGGGTGGGAGTCAGCCAGAGGTGCAGGAGGGGGAGAGAAAGTTGTGGCGAAAGCCTCAGCTGACACACACTTCATGGGTCGAATAACTGAGAAGGTGGGTGGCAATGTGGGGGCCAGCTTGGCCTGTGGGGTAGCGAGAGAGAGATGAGAGAAGTTGAGAAAGTGGTCACTCCAGGAGAGAGGAGTGGTGAGAGAGTTGGAAGAGGGTGAGTTTTGAGGCCCCCAAAAACGTGAAGCTGGAACTTGCCCCTGAATAGAAGGCACATTACTTAAAAGAGTATTTTGAACCATTGCAGCGAGAAAGCATGGACACCTCAGTACTACCAAATACAATGCCACAACGATATCAGGCTTCGGCATCTCCCGAGTGCCGCCGAAACGGCGCACTCGGACTACTTCTCGGCCGCCTGCTTGCAGGCAGGGAGGTGTTCCCCTTTACGGGAGGTTATTTTGGAAGCTGTCGTAACCGGCCTTTGCTGACATGATGTAATGTCAACTTTCCGTGAAACTGGAAACCTTTCAATCCCCCCTGATTAAGGAGGAAACGGGCTCTCCTTGTGAGCCCTGACACGGGGTCTCCTCATAAAGGCTTCATTCTGTTATGAATTCCCTTTCTCTCCATAAATCACGCGCCCAGCGGCCGCCAAAATAACCCCGCCCCTCTGTGAAAAAAAGCGCTGCCTTTCTCCTCAGCCGCCACCCGGGCCTGTGAGTGGTTTTAGTAAGTCATATACCTGCTTCTGAAATGTTCCATGATACCTTCTAATTTTCGGTTATAATTGTTTTTATTTTATAAAATGAGAACATTCTCGAGAATTAGTCACTTAACAGACATCCTCTGCTCTGCAATGAAAATTGGCAGCGTGTGTCTGTTTGTTTCGTGACTGCCTCGAGGCGGACGGGTAGCAACACACTGTGATGTGCCCCGTGCTGCTTAGGCCTGATAGAGTCACCCCTAGTGCTGGGAGCATTGGCACTGAGTCATTACTTTAAGCACCTCCGCCCATCTGCCCCCGCTCCCTCCCCGAGGACTAGCTCAAACTCCTTAAGGGCAGTTTAGGTCAGGCATGTCTTTTGGGAAACCCCTGCAAGCATCTTCCTGTGAATGGAAAATCAAGGTGACTGTTTATCGAGTTTCTTGAAGGGACACTAGCTCATTGGTCTCTGAGGTCTGGGAGTGAGCTGGAAACTGGGGCTACTCTCCCAGCAGCATCTACTGGAGTCAGTCTACACACTGTGCGGGCTAGTTATGCCGGCTGCTTAAGAGACCAGAAGTGCAAGCTAACAGCCCTCACCCACCAAGGGCAGTTGACGCAAACTGAGGGCCTAATACAGCCTGTTGTGAGCTATAAACTATAAGCTGGTCGATAGCACAGCGAGTAGAGCGCTCGCTTTGACATCTGTGCAGAACCTACTGACACAGGTTTGAATCCTAGCAGGGCCAAACTCAGCCTTTCATTTTTCCAAGGTCTCTAAATGAGCACCATACACTGTGGGTAATAATAAGCAGTCCTCGGATACCCCAGGGTTCCGAGGGCTATATAAATGCTAAATTATTATTATAAGTCTAGCAACATCCAAAAAAGAGAGCCCCGTGCTAAATCATCTGAGAAGAGAAAGGGGAGCGGTTAGCAAGACCATTGGTACATTTAAGACATAGGGCCCCATAGGCAAGAATAACAAAATGGGCCCCAGGAGGGGTTGGTCTGTGGTGGTAGGGCAGGGGACAGGATGGGCAGAGTTTGTGGTGGTCTCCAGTGTGACAAGTGTCGCTTCTTTAGGGAAATGTACCAGCTCTTCTTTTTAATTCCAGTGAGAATGTAGTGCCTTGTCTCCACAGCAGTCTTGTTGAGGGCAGAGTATGTCTAGTGCTGCCTGCGTTTAAGGCTTCAAAAAATATCTGCCGAAATGTTGAGAGTTGAATTGTTTTATGCACTTGGAAAAAACATTGGCCATCTAACCAGGGACCCACAACGAGTAAAGACATCAACAAGCCAACGTAATCTGTCATAGATTTCAGGAAGAAAAAGTGACTGACTTGGTTAGCAGTGAAAACGAGGTGATGTCTGTAGAAATCATTATCTGGGGAATACAAAACTAGGGGGTAACACCACCAAAGGATAGAATGTTGCAAATATTCACACACTTAAAATACATGGTTTAGACGTTGCATTGACCCTCAGTGTGCTCAAATACCATTTAGCTTGCATAATGCACTTTCTAAATGATCACTATTTGTCTGGGTGATATGGCTCTGCTTTGAAATATATCCTATGCCACAAGTGGCTCCTTGCCACTGTAAGATATGATATAATATAAGATATTTATAACGCGCCTGTACACAAGTGTTTCTAGGCGCCACAAGGCAAGGGAGGGGAGACAGAAGGAAGACAAGACAAACAATCTTACTAGGCCTTGTGACATTCAGATCCTGCAAGTGTGACAATGAGAAGTGAAGGGGAAGGAAGATGGAGAAGTGCAGGGGAAGGGTAGAGGAAAGTGCTCTAAGTGCAGCCAGGGCAGTAGGGGCTCTAGGTAAGTGCAAACAGGTAGTGGGGCTGTAGAGGTTGCAGTTACAGCACCTAGGTGTGTGGTGAGCAAGGAGGCAGTGCAGGGAAGACTGGCCATGGGAGAGCCTGGTACCCAGTGATACTGTGAGGGTACCAAGCAACCAGTCAGAGCAGCAGACATGTAATCTAGCAAGGAAGCGAGAGAGGGAAGTCAGAGGTGAAAAGGAAGGTCTTGAGCCGCTTCAGTAATGTCAGGTGGACTGCCTCAAGCCTGAGAGGGGTAGGGAGGTCTTTCCATAGGGAGGCACCTGCAGAGGAGAGAGATCTAACCCCCACTCTCTACTCTCTAGAAGCGTCTAAAATTCAAAGAGTTAGAGTTAGCTAAGCGAAGGGCTCCAGAAAGAAGTTATTTAGGCAGAGAGAGTTGGATATACTGAGGGCCCTGTCCCCAGAAAGCCTTTTGGGCGATAGAGAGGGTCTTGAACTTGATCCTTGCCGCCACAGGGAGCCAGTGGAGAGATGTCAGGGCCGGAGAGATGCAGTACCTGGGCTTGTGGCCAAGAATAAATCCTGCTTTCCTGCCCTGCATTAGTAGCAGGGGATGAAGAGTAGAGTTAGGCAGATTGTGAAAGAGGCTGTTGCAGTAGTGCAACCTGGAGAGAAGCAGGGCTCTGGAGAAGGTGAGCTTCTGGAGGAAGGTGAGAAAAGGTATAAGCTGTAAATTGGCCTTCTTGGCAATGTCTGATATGTGAGGAGATAAGGAGAGAGTGGAGTCGAAGATGACACCAAGGTTTTTTGCCCCACAAGAGTGAGAGAGGGAAAGAGGGAGCAGGGGTCCCAATGGGAAGGATCTCAGTCTTACTGGCGCAAGGCAGAGATCGTAGCAGGCACACCACTCCTGAATCACATATAGACAGTCAAGAATGATCAAGGAAGGAGAGGAGGCTGAGGAAAGCCTGAATGAGAGCTGAGTGTCATCTGCATAACACTAAAAGTTAGAAGATAAGGTGGAGATCAGGTGGGCCAAAGGCGCCAGATAGACATTGAAGATCCAGGGTGAGAGGATAGAGTTGTGAGGGACACCACATGTCGAGAGAGAGGTGGTGGAGAGAAAGGGCCCAAGTTGGACCTGGGAGGGTCGGTCCAGGATGAAGGAAGTCAACCACGCCAGGGCCTGATCTGTGATGCCCAGGTTCCCATGAGGACGATTGATTCAGGTGGTGTGGTTGACCGTATTAGACTCAGAGGAAAGGTCAAGGAGGATGAGGACAGAGGGAGAGCTAGAATCAAGATTAGAGGGCAGATCTTCATGGGTGTTCAGGAGAGGAATTTCCGTGCCTCTGGTTGCTCTGAAGCTGGAGATGGCCAACAGATTCAGTGTGGAGAGTAAGCTGGGAGATGCCCATCTTTTCAGGAGTTTGCCCAGGAAAGGAGTGATAGATATAGGGTGATAGTTTGCTGGACAGACAGGATTGGCAGAAGACGTTGTGATTACAGAAATAGGCTAGGGCTGGAGAGAGGGTAGGCATGTGGTCCTTAATAGTTCTGGAAGAGCAGGGGTGCACCTGTTTGGATGACACTTTCATAGAGCAGACTTGTCTAGAACATTGTCAGGTGTTGTAAGAGAAAAGTAGGAGAAAGAAAGAGGAGAGGGAGAGGTGGCCAAAGGGGGCCTGAGAGAGGCAGAGGGAGAGATGAGGAGGAAAGTGAGGACAGGATGTTCTGAGTTTAAGTGGTGAAATGAGAAGCCAAAACCATACAGAGGACCTAGGAGGGAACAGTTGAGTTGGAGATTGAAGTAGGATTGGCCAGCTCCTTGCAGATGTTAAAGAGTTTGGGCGTGTTGTTAGAGACCATAGAGACTTGAGCTTGAATATGGCTCTCTTCTTGAAGAAGACAGAGGGTCTGAATTGCCTTTGGAGCAGGTGGCAGATCAGTTAGTCAGAGGATGCGCCCTGAGCCCTCCACTTCATCTCAGCCACCCTGCACTTGCGTTTCGGGGCGGAGATGTCAGAGTCATACCAAGAGTTACCTTGGATGTAGGCTTCAGACGGATTCTCATGGCAGGCAGGAGATAGAAAGACACAAATTAGAGAGGGCTGGGTCAGAAACGGAGTCAGCCACAGGAGTAGGAGGACCAGAGAAAGTTGAGGCAAAGGCGGCCACTGATTCTCGCTTCATGGGCCAAATGACCGAGAAGGAGGAGGGCAGTGCTCAGTGGGGGATAATATGTTTCAGATGGCAGGAGAGTAGAAAGTGGTCAGTCCAAGAGAGAGGAGTGGTGAGGGGGTTAGAGAGCGGGATGTCTGAAGAGATGACAACATCAAAGGTGTGTCCGGCAGAGTGTGTCGGATCAGAGTGTAGAATGGAAAGGGAGAGAGTGTCACAAAGGTCGTGGAAGTGTCTGGAGGAGGGATTAGAGGCATCCAGGTTGAGGTCTCGGAGAAGGAAAAGTGGAGAGAAGAGTTCAGCCCATTCTGAAATGGCTGTAGATGGAGGAATAGGGTGACCTGGCCAGGTAGGCTGTAGATGGTGGAAATAGTCAGAGAGAGGCCAGGAGAGATAGAGAGCCTGCAGATCAAGTATTCAAAGGAGGAATGTTCCTGCATAGGAATGACAGAAGCAGAGACCCAATCAGGAAATATCAGAACCAATCCACCTCCAGGCAAGTTGGTTCTGGGCTCGGAGAGGATCTTGCAGCTCTCAGGGAGGAGAGTGTCAAAACTCGTGACAGAGATGGCCATGAACCATGTCTCAGTGAGAGCAAGGACATTCAGGTCAAGGTCTTCAAGGAGGTGGCAGATGTCAGAAGAGTGTAGGCAGAGGAGGAGGGTGTCGGTGGCAAAGGAGCCAGCGAGGTGGTAGACGTAGTACCAGGAGAAGAGAGGAAGTTGATAAGATGTGGGAGACGCTTATCAAGAAGGAGGAGATTGGGCTGAGAGCCCTGGACCATGACAGTACCATTTAGATGGACATTTATGATGGCTTTAGAGGAATGGGAGTAGGCCAAGAGGACCTCCCAGCAGGCGCTACCTTTAATGGGTGAGGAGGAGAAAGGAGAGAGAACAGATACCATATGAGGGGTCCATTGGTCTGGAGAGGGAACGGCAAAGAAGATGTTGGTGAGAGTCTGTCTGGAGGAAGCGCTGGTTTGGTTATCAGTAATATGAAGGCCTGGGTTGAAGACCAGGAAATTCCTCTTGAACATTTGCTTTCCAAACATAGTGAGGTGGATAGGATAGGACATAGATTAGCAGTTGGAGAAGATGGGAGAAATTGAGAGCACCATAGAGGGTGCGAGGAAGAAAGTTGGAGGAAGTGAGAGAAGAAGAGAGAAAGAGAGGAGTACAGCCCAGCGCTGTGCAATGCAGGATGCACAGAGCAGGTTTGGGGGGTTGACACAAAAGGGAACCCACAAGAATAAGCAGGCAGTTAACACACTAAGAGGATTATAAATACACAGCAGGGACAACAGAGATCAACCTAGAGGGAGGGGACTAAGTGAAACACAACAGTAACCACAGTGGAGTGAGACCCTAGAGAGTGGGAGAGAGTCTAGTGTACACAGCAGAACACAGTAACCTAGAGATTGGGAGATAGCCTAATGGACACAGTAGAAAACAGTAGCCAAAAGTAACCAACAGTAGAGTAGTAGGAACCTAGATGGGGGGAAGGGGAAAAACTGACCTAGAATTCACACCCGTTAACCATGCAGAGGCACAGCAGCCACAAGACACAGCAGAGACTCACACAACATAAGTACAGGCAACCGCAAGAGGGGAAGCCTAAGGTTGCGCAGAGACAGAGCACAGTAAGCCAGATTTATAAGTAGATGTACGCGCAAGACCGGGCAGTTTAGTAGAGAGCAGTTGTGGCTCTCCCACTGCCCGCACATGTTTTACCTTACGGTCGCTGCTGGCTAATGGCTACGCAGCATGCTTGCACTCGGCGCCACACCCCTTCATCGCCAAACACCTGCGTCACAAAACAGCGTGCACTTAGTCTATGTGGGCTTTGCCACAGAGGGTCTAATCTTCATTCTTAAAGGATAGGCATTGTGGGCATAGTGCAACGTGTTACATTCAATCGTCCAGAGTCTCCTGTGGTCTTGCATTGCACAACACTATGTGGGGGTTGTGTTAGGTTAATACATAATGTGAGGGATAGATGGGGGGGCTCTCACCTGCATTTAACTGCATTGAAATGTGCAAAAGAAAAAAGAAAATGTGACATTTGTGTCTGCAGTATCTTATTTTCACAGTAATTACTTAGATCCCGAAAAGTAGGACCCAGAGGCTCGAAAACTGTTGAAGCACAAAGCATAACGGTAGGGAACAAGAGGAATTACCAGCCCAAGAAACAGAATATGAGTGATTAGAAAGATACCAAGAAAACCAGGAAAGAACAGTACTGGATCAGAACCATCTTTATTGGAGGGGAAAAAGGACACGTTGCTAGGGCCCCACCTTGGGACATGACCCCCAATGATGGCCTGAATGAAAGAAGCAGGGCCCATTTTTTTCAAAACATAAATAACAGTCAGGATATTGTATAGTATTGTATAGGAGAAGACAGGTACAGACAGTGGTGACACCTAAAGAACCTTAACCAGATTGGTTCCAAAAGCAGGTACTTGTGTGGGAGGCGGCCCCTGAGGGAAGTGCGATTGTCGGAGGTGCGGCTTGACACGGCTCGACACGGAGGGGCGGCTTGACACGATTGACGCGTAGGACACGTAGGAGGGTCCTTTCCTCGAATCCAGCATCCCGTTTCGCTCGAGTGTGCGGGCGAGGCAGCGAGGACAACACGCGGGGGGAAAGTGCAGGAGAAGGATAAGAAGAAGGAGAGGCCCCGATCGCAAGGAAAAGCACAGGCAAGGTTACAGGTGAGAGCCTAGCCGTGCCGCTTCGAGTTCCGGGTCTGCTCCGGAATTGTGCTAAATACCGCACGACACGGCGCGGCGGCCCCCGAGGCTCCCAGTGGTGTTCGGTTCCCACGGCCCCACTGGTATTGACACAAAGCCAGGGGTGGCCCTGGGTGATTGGCCCCTTTACTAAAAGGAGCCTTCCTGTAAGAGGTGGTGCGGTGTCTCCAGCACCCCCCCAGAGTCTGAGGGGGGTAGACGAAAGTCCCTCTACCCTGACTGACCTCTCCCCTTGACAGGCGGGGGGGCTGGGTACAGAGGAGACGGTGAGGCACCTATAAGTGGTGCAGAGGAGTTGAGAATAAACATACCCTACCCAGGCTTGAGTATCCTTGGAAGGAAGATAGAGTTGTACCTGGGAAGAAGGGGAACCTGCCATTTTTACCCAGCGACTGAGGGCCCCGCCCGAGAGATGGGTCTTATAGCCCCCTGGTTGATCAACAAGGGGGGCCCACAGGGAAAGGCGGGAAATCAATTTTGCTTCCCAGCGTGGAACGAGGGGAACCATCTTACCACGTAAACATCAGCCCTCTCTATCTCTAGTCTGGGAAGCGAAGTGAGCTATAACATAGACATGCAGCGGGGCAGAAGAGCCCCCCACTCGATATACAATCTATGCAAAAATAAGTGCCCACCCATTAAGGAACCCAAAGAGTGCCCAAAGAAAGGGGGAAAATCTAAAAAGAACGCTAAAAATGCCCTACCGGTGGTGCAAGGGGCTATAACTGAGTTTTTCCCGGTGAATCCTCCCCCTGCCATCAATTCTACAGTAAACGAGGATATGACAGCACTGATACATAATGATGGGATCTCCTCAAACACCTCCAACTTCGATGATATAGATAACAACTCCCTTCTAGATCTATGTCTGACTATACAGAGAGGGATGCAGACACAAACTCCTATGAGACCAAACAGTGGCATAACGCCTACTAAAGACAGTAGCATGAATAATGTCACAGGGGAATACAACGCGCCAGAAAGGAGCGGACGATTGTCTGCATCTCCTAACTTAGTAATGACGTCGATGGAGGACGATCCAGACAATGTAACGGAAGATAACATCGACCTACACCCTAGCTAATCAAAGATAACTGAGCTCCAATCGTCGGTGGCGGCCCTGCAATTTGCCCTCAAGATACTTTTACAGATGTCGGGATGTATCCTGGCCAACACCAACTCTATTACTATGGCTTTAGGTTCCAAAGGCCTTCCTCGGGAAGAGGCCGAAACGAACCTATCAGCTGCACTACTCACAGCAGATGTGATCAACGAGCAGGAAGTGGAGATGGAAGAGAGCGTGGGGCCACATGCACCCAATAGCAATAGCATAATTGAGGTACCCCCTGAGAAGGTGGATGAACGGGAGCAGGAGCACAGTCCCCAGTCCCCCCTAACACGTAAACAGCGCAGATTGGCAAAAAAGGCACTGAAGAATAAGCCAGTGGCAACAGGTGCCCAATCTCCTATATTGGGACCTAAATTAGTACCAGAGACACGGTCTAAAAAGGCCAGGAAAAGAATGGTGAGAGCAGCTCAACGGGCGGCTAGGGCAAAGGGCCCTCTGTTAGATTGGCTGATACCTGAAGAGAAGGCAACTGAAGTGGACGATAATGAAGCATCTGTGCTGTTCGAAGAGCCTGATCAGGAAACCAGCATATATACACAGCCGGAGTATGTTCCCGAGACACAGGCGTCAGGGGAAACTGGGGAGTCACCATCACTGGATCAGAAGAGAGCAGTGAATGATATAACTACTAATCACACCTGCTTCATTAAGAACTTATACCCCAGCGGCAAAAATCCCTGGTTAGCACGCTCAGAGCTGCTCGCTAGACTATATCACATACCCCAATTGCGTGTTTTAAAATCTGAGGACTTTCTTTTCATTGAACCACTTGGCTGCCCCAATCCCAATGTCTCGGCCATACATTGTACCTTTCCGATCATGGCGCATTTAATCAGGAATTACAAAGAGGATTTGATGGCAGTGGACATTGAGATTGATGTGGACCCTATGGAGAAGGGCCCCTTGCCTAAACCAGAAGATATTATGCCTTCAGTTCCGGTTGATACTGTACTTAAAGTGGGGGGGGGATAACCCTGCTCTGGCTGAAATACAGCAAGCCTGAAATCACTGCTAGAATTCATCCCGTAAATGCTAAAGAACCATTGATGCTTATCATTACTTTCTTGGAACTGCAGAGGCTTTTCCCACCTTCTGAGATCTGAGGGTTCTGCAGACCTACTGTCACAACACAGCTGTATCTGTCTCCAAGAGACATGGTCTCTCGACCCACTATTACTTGATGGCTTTATAATACATCAAGCGGTGGCTAAACGTGGCAGTAAGGGTCGTCCCTATGGGGGGATACTAACTGGGGTAATGAATTCGATTACGTCTCATAAGATACAGTGTAAAGCTGAGGAGCAGCTCCTGGCAGTAGAAGTCGAACTACACGATGAAAGAGGTTTGAGAAGGTATTTAGTAATCAATCTTTATAACCCCCCAGGAGAATTGATTCGTGATTCGTTACAGGAGGCGATTCAGGACCTGTTGTCTTCCTGGTGGCTGAGAGATGGAAATGTGGCTGTGATGGTCATGGGCGATTTTAACTGCCATATGACAGATGAAATACTCATATCCTCTAATCCTGACCTTAGCACTAGGTGTGTAATGACCCACGGAAAAAGGGAAGCTGAAGGGTTAGGCTGGCTACAATTGTTTGGAGCTTAGGACATGGCTATGATTAACGGCCGTACCAGGGGAGACCGGCCGGGGAGACACACTTGGTCTAACGGTGCTTCCACTAGCACGTTAGACTATATATTTATGTGCCCCGAGCTGCAGACAAGAGTGACAGACATGGCCGTGAAGGACAACGAATGGAGCGACCATGCGTCGCTACAGTGCACTCTATGCATCCCTATTCCTACATCTGTACCTCCTAATATAGGCCGTATCCAAACCAACTGTGCAGAATCCAGAATTGTATGGTCCGAGAGAAATATAAGCTCCACTACTGAAGCACTTAAATCTACTGCATCCCTAGATTTCCTTGAGTTCGAACACATGTCGATAAATGAGATTGAGGATTGGATATCTAAATTCTCAGGCCAGCATGCTACGGCCAATAAGGGACATATGTTAAAGATAGGGGGGTGCATACCCCAGTTTAACAGGGAAATTAGAGATGCTAAGAGAGGTCTAAGAGCGACTATTCGAGGACTGAAACTGATGAACTTTCCTGGAGCCTTATACCGTGAGAAACTAAGGAAAATCAAAAATCGATACAGAGCAGACATCAAGAACATTAAGAGCACTGAAAAAAACGCCAGGTATCAGAAGCTTGTACAAACGATCTGTACTAGAAACTCTCGCGGCATTTGGTCTCTCCTTAATGAGAACAGAGAGAAGGCTCAAGGCCCCTTAGTTAACCCAATAAGTAAGGAGGCATGGGAAAAGTTCCTATCAGACCGGAACGCAGGAGGTATAGAAACCTTGATTAGCTTTCGGGTGAAGGCTCCCTCTCAGTTGCCTTTTGACATCTCAGCAGAGGCAATATTGAACAAAATAGTTGCCCTCAAGTCCTCCAGATCCCCTGGACCTAACGGGTTAGCCAATATAGTGATTAAGAGCCATCCTCTATTTTGGGCCGACTTGTTTTCCTTACTTTTCAATAAAATATTAGAGCAGGGGGTAATCCCCCGCTCATGGCAAACTGCCATTCTTATTCCTGTATTTAAAAAAGGTAGCCGTTTGGATCCTAATAATTACAGGCTTTTATCCATGTTAGATATCTCTGGTAAGCTATTTGCCTCACTGTTACTCAGTGAGCTGCAGAAATGGGTAGACAATTCCAAAATGCTTAGCAGATTTCAATGCGGGTTTAGGCGGGATTTTTCCACCTCACATAACCTTTTGGTTATGGATATACTTCGTACACGGGCACTTAGCAAGGGGCAGCCCCCGTTGTACGCTTTATACATCGACTTTAAGGCCGCATTTGACTCCATCCCCCGTGGGAGATTATGGACCAAGCTAGAGAAATTGGGATGCCCGACAGGCTTGTTATATTATTTAAAACTACTCCACCACAATACTACGGGGTGCCTTAGGTTAAATCAGGAAGGAAATTTAACCCGAAAGGTGACTCAAGACAGTGGGGTAAAGCAGGGATGCGTCACAGCACCCCTTATTTACAATCTTTACGTGTACGACATCCTGGCAGCCCTGGCTGAGGTAGACAATTGCCCTCCTAAAGTTGGGGAAGTATCATGCACAGTATTGGCATATGCAGACGATTTGGTTGTCTTTGATAACACCATAGGTGGCTTAAGGCATTCTGCTACTTCTCTTTGGGACTATGCCAGAATTAATGGCCTAACGATCAACCTGGACAAGACAAAAGTATTAAGATTCACGAGAAAAAGAGCAACTCGTGTGAATCTGATGGTGCATGGTAACTCCATACCCTACGCTCCATCCTACCACTATTTAGGAGTTGACATTGAGCCCCTAGGCGATTACTCACTGTGTAGACAGGGGCGAATCACAAGAGCAATGCAAGTCACCTCATTTATCTCCCCATTTACAAATAAGCAGGGCGGTTTCACTTTGTGGGGGACGCGTCATCTTTATATTCAAGTGTTTGCACCCATGATTGTATATGGTCTCAAATCACTACATACTATGGATCTAGGGTGGTTACAAGTGCTGGAGGGTAAGTTCTGGAGACGAATCTTGGGGTTATCCCCGGGGGTACCGATGGCACTGATTAGATTAGAACTGGGCCTTCCCTCCTTTAAAGCTATGGTTCTGAGGAAAAGAGCTGGCTTTCACCTTAAGATGATAAGTGACTCTACCAACCCCCTTCTATCCGTGATCCATCAGGAGGTGACCAAAAAATATTCTACCTCACCCCTCAATAAAGACATGGTTAAATTTTTCATTGACATTGGTTGGATACATAGAGGCACTATGGTCACAAAGGAAACCTTACATGCATTAGGTAAAAAAGTAGATAGATGGGATTGGCTAGAGAATTTCGCCCATATAAGCAATCTCGAGACATATCACTTTGTCAAATATCGTCTGTATAATTTCATGAAGCCTCAAGCTTATTTATCTTTCTGCCCCTCCAGGAAACTTAGACGCTTCATCATCCTGTTTAGATTAGAGCAATTACCTACGTTGTATAGTAGAGGGGCTTGGGAGAAAATTCCTGTGGACAAGCGTATATGTCGTCTTTGCAAATCCCCAGATTGTCTTGACACAGCTAGACACCTTCTCACGGGATGTCAGACATTGAGAGAATTCTCCGCCATTTGGGCGACTTTGTACATGATTGTGCAACAATACGTGAAATGTCTTTTTGGATTTATTGCACCAATATCAGCAACATGCACTTATTCATTGCACTCTATAACATCTGGCAACAAGTGGAATTTGGTCTAAGGGTGGGGTGGAATCATCCGAAGACCAAGGAGCACATGAAAACACACAGAGTTCATCAATGGAGAGGGAAATTAGCTATTCACGTAGTCTATGTAATAGTTCTTTTCAGTTATAGTTTTTAATGTTGATATGCATACATGATTTTATTTGCAGGTTTATGTATATCTTTGTATTGAGTGTAATGTTTTGTAATTTGAAATATGTAAAAATTGTATGTGTAAAGTTTGAATTTATTTTCATTCTGTATCACATTAAAGAATTTCAATATAGTATCCTGCTCACGGTCTAAGGCTGCTGCCTGGCTGTTGTTGACAAGTATGTTCTGATTTGATCAATTAGTCCTGTAATGTGTTCTGTGTTCACTCCAGTACATACAGTTTGAGCGTTTAATATGGCAAACGTGAACGTTTTCACCTTTCCGTGGGAAAATATTGCTCATTTGAAATAAGCAATATTGAAATGGGTATTCATAATTTGAGTTCCACTACTGTTCAGAAGATAACTCATACTGTTAAGCACTTGTTTCAGGGATCTGTGTTCATATGCCAAATCACATGACCAAATTCCAGCTACGCCGGCTTAGCCTTTCTCCTCTATGAGGTTGGTAGGAACAAGTATGTGTGTGTATATACTTTAGTGATGGTAGTACCTACTCAACTACAAAACAACAGACCTACAACTGATAGCACTAGAAATAAAGGTGAACACAACAGCATCATCATTATTATTATTATCGTATTTCTTTCATTGGAAAGCAATGGAGCACTTTACAGGTCACAATGGGAAGGACACAGTGAAGGAATTAGAGATTCGGGGGAGCAGGGAGCTATTAATGGTGGAGGAAGAGGGCGAGGAAATAGGTAGCAAGGGATCTGTAAGCAACCAGGAAGGAAACAGTGGACAGGAGATCAACAACTCTCAAGTTAGGAAGGGAGTGGATGGTGTTTCAGCCTAGGCGTTAAGGAGAATCCATTCCTTGAAGGTCTTGAGCGCCTTCTCAAAATGTAGAAGTAAGGGCGGGGGGTCTGGTGTTGATGGGGAGGAAGTTCCAGAGTCTGGGGATGTAGACAGAGAAGGCCTCTCTGCTGGTTCTTCCCTTCTTGCACTGGCAGAGTTCAAGTCTGCACATGTCCATACTTCCGGGTGATCATAGGCCTCCTGGGATGCAGGATTTCTCAGTGACTAATTTTGAGGACTTCAGGGTGACACCCTTGTAGATGATGCATTAGGATTTGAAGCGGGTTGATGTGATCACATTTGTGGAGTTGTG
The DNA here is from genome assembly GCF_040938575.1 of Ambystoma mexicanum. Taxonomy (NCBI): domain Eukaryota; kingdom Metazoa; phylum Chordata; class Amphibia; order Caudata; family Ambystomatidae; genus Ambystoma; species Ambystoma mexicanum. Next base: position 277,729,739 of record NC_090929.1, on the reverse strand, counting down.
ATGCAGCATGAATAACACATCCCAGGGGCACCGAGGTAGACACTCGAAGGCCTTCCAGATACCCTTTGCCACTCTCCAGGTGGGAAAGAAGGACCTAGCCTTGGACAGCAGATCTGAAGTTGTTTTCTTGGATGAAGGGCTTAATCGTCCCCTAGAGGGAAAGTCGGTAACAGGCCCTTTGAGTCTTCCTTGCTATATGCTGCTTGAAGGAGAGGTGCCTGTCAATGTCGAACCCATGGGACATAGAGCAGGTGTTCAGCTGCGGTATTAAGCCTTCAAGGTTCATAGTGGAGGGCCATGACTGGATGTCAGGGTGCTTGGTGTTGGTGGTCAGCAGCAGGAATCCAGTATTGGAGGAGTTAGAAATGGGCATTCAGGAGCAGGATGAAACCCTGATTGTAAAAGACAAAGAAGAGGAGGGAACTCTAGATAAGCAGAAAGCTCAGAGTAAAAAGCATGTTTTGGAAGTTTACGCAGAAAAGGAAGGAGAGAACTGTGCCAATATTTAACAGTGAATGAAGGGTCAAGATGATGTTTTTTAAGAATAGGAATAATGCTGGCATGTTTAAAAGAGGAATGAAAAAAAAACAGAAAAAAGAAGAATTTAAATGAGAAACCAAGTCAGAAAAAAAGGAAGGATAGACTAGAGAAATGAGAGGATCCGAAGAGTAGCAGAGGGGTTAACTCTATGAAACAACAGAGATAGTTATTTATTGGAGGGAAGAGCAATACTGCTTTCTGAAGCAAGAGGTGGAGTACCGGAGGATGAGATGGAATGAAGAACAAGAAGAGCAACCGTTATCAATTTCTGAAGTAAAGTAAGAATTGAAACCCACGGCAGCAAGAGAATTGTTCAGTGAACGTTTTGGAGAGTGAAGGGACAAAACAGTATTAAGGAGAAAAAATAAATAATGAGAGTGAGGAGACAGAGCAGAGATAGGAGATTGATAGTAAAGAATTTTAGAATAGGATATGTCTCGGTCATATGGGCAATGGAGATGAGAGAGGGCAGCATGATCAGCAGGATAATTAGTATTGTTCCAGGATGCTCAGCTTATGTAAACATCTCTGGGTACACTGTAAGGACCAAGTCAACCATGGTTGAGGAGGTTTATTGGATTGTACAAAAGCATAAGAAAGATCAAAAGAGTTAATGCAATTTTTTCTCTTGTAGATTTCTCCTCTCTGCATCCCGATTCTTCCTCTTCTATTCTCATATCTCCAATGCTCTCTTCATTGAAGAATCATGAATCAGAAATCTACAAGAGAAGAAAGAGAAGAATACACGTTAGACGACAAAGTAAAAGCATCACTGTGAAGAAGATCAGGGCACAGCAAGTAAGTGTTAAAGCCAGAGGGTGATATTGAGGATGGGGGCTATAAGTACAAGAGAGACGGAAATAATTGTCAGCAAAGAGAAAAGGAAATGTAGAAACAGAAGGGCTAGGTGTATGAGTTCTAAAAATGGGATTAAGAGAGGAACCAGAAATGTGAGTAGCTGGAGTAGGTAGTTGACAGAGATGAAACTAATCAATAATTTAGAGAAAAAAGACCAGATAGAATGAGAAGAAGAGGGCTGCAGATTAAAATCACCAAGACGATAGAGAGGAAAGTCCAGTTAAAGAAGGGATAGTAATGGACCAGCATCATCACAGAAAGAAGGTCAATCCTGTTGTTTTATCAAAGTGAATTACTTAGTGGTAATTCACTGTGGATAAGTAAAACTATATGTATTTATTTACGGGTGGAAGCAAGTGGGGCAGGTGTGGGTGAAAGAGAAGGTATGGGAGGACCCACCATTGTCACAGTGAATTGCCACAAACTAATTCACTTCAATAAAACAATGAAGAACCAAAAGCAGGGAAGGTAGAGGTTTGAAGAGAAGGCACAATAGTGTTCAAACGAAGGAGGCCAGATCTTATGGCCCTTTAGTTACGTGCATGCAATAGATGGGGTTGCAGAATAACTCTGACACCAAATAATCAAACCAACTCAGGAAAAGTGCAAAGATACTGGGCCTCATTACGATTAGGGTGCTAAGGGATACCGGGCACCGTTAAGGAGACCGGTGCCGGTAATCCCTTACCGCCCTACTACAAGTTCCCTTAGCGGTTCCCTCCTTCAATGCCTGGTTTTACCAGGCGTTATGGACGGGACCCGCTAACGGACTTCAGAGCTAATAACGGTACCGCAAATTGCGGTACCGTTATTAGCTACTTCCCCATTCCCATTGAGCCCTATAAGGGCTCAAATGAGAATGGGGAATGTTTTTTTCAATGGGGACTTACCGGTACCGCAAAGGTCGGACTACACCGGTAAGTTCCCATTGAACGAGACCGGTGCTGGTACCATTATTGGAGGTAGTCATGGCGCAAATTGCGCCATGACAACCTCCAATCTCGGAATGAGGCCCACTGTTTTATTAACAATTATCTAAACAGGGGGTTACAACATACATAAACAGATATTCGCTCAGGCTCTCAACGATTTTCTCATAAAAACATTCTTATATGGAAAAAATATGTAAGAGGTGATGTCATACCACTTGGCAAATAATAGAAAACCTATCAAGGGTTGTGGTTAAGGGAGACATCTAAATACACTTTCTATAGGAAGTAGGATTGTGATTGGCTGCCCACTGTCAGGAGGACAACCTATGTCTACCTCTAAAACATGTTTGTTTGTTTGTTTTATTATTTATATTGCGCACCAGACCAAGAGGTATAAGGGCGTGAAGGCATGAAGAGGGTTGATAAGCTTGTGTTACATAGTAGACATGAATAATAAGTACAGCTCTGGTTACAATGCTTTATACATGAACCACAGGCAGGTGGATAGGTATTATACAATATATACAAAGAATAAGTGTAAAACACATGTATATAACAAAAGCAGTGAGGTCACATATATACAATAGAGCTAGGACATTGCAGGTGGGGTAAGGTTAGACGTCATGTTTCTTTAGCCAGTAAATGAGACTAGCTCTAAATTGTGGGTAGGGTAGATCTACCCTTAAGGCAGGGGGTAGGGAGTTCCAGTAGTGTGCAGCTTTAACGGGGAAGCTGCTCCCACCGGATTTAGTACGCTTAAATCTGGATACTAGTAGAAGGTTAGAGTTGACTTTTCTTAGGGGGCGAGAGGCTGCATGTCTAGTAAATCTAGCTGAGAGGTATTTTGGGGCTGATTGGTTGAGGCATTTATGTGTCAAAGATGCAGTTTTTAGGAGGATCTTGTCTTTCCTAGAGAGCCAACTAACTGATCTCCTGAGGTCAGATATATGGGTGTTTTTAGGGAAATTTAGGGCAGCTCTTAGGGTATTGTTTTCAAGGGTCTGAATTTTAGACGTAATGTATTTGTTGCTGCCTATATAGAGGGCATTACAATAGTCCAATTTGGATAAGATGAGAGCTCTCACTAAGGTGATGCAGTTATTAGGTGAAAGGAAAGGCTTGGCTGCTCTGATTAGCTTGCAGGTGTAGGATGTGGCTGAGGCCATAGCATTTACTTGTTTGCTGAAGGTAAGCGTGGACTCTATGAAGAAGCCAAGGGTCTTGACTACCTCAGCCACAGTGATGTTGTTGTTGTCAATTGTGAATGATGAATAGTTTGGACCTAGTTTTTTGATGTTGGAAGGGGTACCTAAAATGAGAAGTTCTGTTTTGTCATCATTCAGGCATAGACCGTGAGAGGCCATCTATGCCTTGATGATGAGCTATACTCTGTATACAAAGGCCAAATCCTTGTCATAAACTCTCGTCAGCGGGATGAGGATCTGTGTATCATCGGCGTGATTTGTCTAGGTGACACTTAGACCATCTAGATCATCGAAAAGGGACTTTGTGAAGTTGTTGTACAGAGTAGGAGATACGCATGAGCCCTGGGGTACACCACACGATATGGGGGCGGGGTCCGCAGCTGCAAGAGGAGAGAAGACACGCATTGTCCTGTTATCAAGGAAAGACTGGATTCAGGCGACTGCCTCCTGAGAGAAACAGGCAGCGGAGTACAGATGGTTGCATAGTATCGAATGGTCTACCGAGTCAAACTCAGCTGAGAGATCGAGGAGTAGCAAGAGTGCTGTCTTGCCTTCGTCTCTCAGTGCGTCTATTTGTGCCTTGAGGTCTATGAGCGCAGTCTCAGTACCATGTTGAGGTCTGAAGTCAGACTGTTGAACTCCTAGTAGATGGTTTTGTTCCAGATGATGCTGGATTTGTAGATATGCTATTTTATCCCAGATTTTGAGTAGGAATGGTACTTTAGTTATGGGGAGGTAATTAGTAGGGATAGATGGGTCAAGGGTTTGTTTTGTCATCATCAACACTATTAAGTACACAATTTATCGTTGGGTTTCAAACTATAAGGCCCTTCGTTATACGGCTCCCTACAATTGGTAGGCATGCGTGTGACATGTCTGGAACATTTGGTTCACTTAGCAGCACGCAAGCTCAGACCCAGGTGACAGAAAGTGGACTTGAATTTACCTGCCCAACCAATTAGCCCAACATCTCTCATCACCCATGCCTTCTGCCCTGAAGATTGTTTCTGAACTTAGCCTTGCAGAATATCCTTGTTTCTAGGAATATATGGGAGAGCAGGCACTCACTGTCGTTGTTCTAGGACTCCAGGTTCAACTCTATTTCCATCCTTTGCTCATGTGACAAGAGACTACGACTTTGTCCATTTTGCAGCATTTAAATGTCTTACTGCTTTCAAGAATAGATAACCAACCTTGGCTGCTTCTGTTTTGACACCAGGCTAGACAGCCTCACCATGCGCTTCCGCAATCTCAACTTATTCATGCTAACACAATTCTCCCCTTCTCCTTCATGGGTCCTGGCTTACTAAATTCATGACACTGATGTCCAGCTCCTATACAATGACGGCTTCGCCTGCAGTCTATTCACACCATATAACAATCTTCTAAGATTACTTAATCTACTTGCATTTCAGCATATGTACAAATATTGAACGGTTCATTTTCTGCAGCACTTTGTACATACAATCTTCTTTTCGTATATGAAAGTTTACTCGATTCTTAACTTTGTCATCAGTTTAAGTAAGATCCATGCATTCTCTTCAGCCAGTATTTTCTGGGCGACACACATGTTTCTTGTGGCGTCACTAGCTTCTCTCTTTGCTCCTTTTCATATTCCTTCAGGGAATTCCTCCCTCCAGTCTGAGGGAGGAATTACTTATTCTAAGTAATCTTAGAAGATTGTTATATGGTGTGAATAGACTGCAGGCGAAGCCGTCATTGCATAGGAGCTGGACATCAGTGTCATGTCATCTCTTCGGGAATACATTTGATGGGGTTTTCTCAGTGGATAGCTTGTTTCGAATATTCGCTGCGCTATTGGCACAACTGAACTGCTGGTGTCAATCATGGCACAATCTCATGCTTCCAACATACATGAGGTAATGGGCTGGATTTCCTGCAGAGGCATGTAACTGCTCCTCTACAGGAGCAGGTGTAAGAAACCATGAAGAATGAAAGCGAAAATCAATGCCACTGCCAATCTTTGGAAAGCGAGGAGAGTAAGGAAACAAGGAAAGAGGAGGAGTCAGAGCAGCAAGAGTAGAAGCATTAGTAGGAGGGACACACATGTCAGTGAGACAGAGCATTTGGAGATTAGGATATTGAAATAGATCAAGAGTAGAAGAGACCTCATTGCAAACAGAACATGTGTGTAACAGAGCAATTGAGATAACAGGGGAAAGAGAGGACGAAATGGAGAAATTGATAAGATTGTTGGAGTTCCGCCTGCGGCATTGGAAAACAAGAGGGTGCAAAGGAGCAAGAGAGAATATGAACAGACCAAGTCAAGAAGAGATAAGAAACAAATGAAAAAAACTAACAAACGACTGTAGAAGATAAGCAGCGCAAGAGCCACGCTGGAAATCCATGTCAGTAGATTGGTACAACGAGTGAAGGTCAACGGCAGAGAGGCTGAGATGTCAAAAAATATATTGAAGGCTTTGATGGTAATAGCTTTAGATGGTAAAGTAGACAAGTGAGGATAAAAGGGGTGCAGTAGTGGATATATGTTGAGACAGATAGCAAAGATATAATAACAGTGCCTGGAGGTCTGACATCTAACTGCTGGCATAGATGTTGAGGGAGTGGATGTAAAATGAATGCTGTTCACAGACCGCTGCTAGCAGGAACCAAGGACGAACTGAACAAAGTCCCACGGTACCCATTTTGGGGGACCAGCTGGACCAGCTGGAAAACCAAGGGGGGCTTACGGTGCCAACCGATGAACCACAAATAATGTAATCTAGTTCGAAGTCCAAATTGACATTCCGAGACAGTCACGTCAATGTCCAATCAGGCCACAATACAGCAAGAAAAAACAAGGTTTTTGCTGTTATGCAGGTGGTGAGATGAATGGTAGACTAAGCGTACAATGTTACAGCAGGGCTCTCAGCACGCAGATGTTCCATAGAGGTGCCCACAGTTGCATGGGCGCATGTGCCTAGCTGACTGCAATGACATTGTTCGGGTAGTTGTATTGCCAGTGCTAACAAAATCAGGATGCCATGGCAGATAGATTGCTCCCCACGGGGGTGCTTCCTGGACTGCGCAATCCATGCTTCACACATAACCAGTGTGAAACGTTGAGTGTGCAGTCCAGGAAGCAAATGGTGAAGGCAGGAGGTAAGTGGAGAGTAGGGAGGGATCAGTCAGGAGGAATAGGACCAGAAGCCGAGGGGTGTGAAAGGAGGGGGACAGATGCTGGGATGGAGCAGAGTATCAGGAATTTTGGGCGTTATGTGCAAATAATGACGGAGAGGAACTATGGGGGAGGGGCAAGGGGCGCCTCTCAGAGAGTGCTGAGTGGGAAGGAGAGGTGTGAGAGGGAGGTCAAAGAGAGAGATGGCCAGTTCGGGACGTACGTTGCAGGAAGAAAAGTATACAGTCGCAGCACATGCAGTCTCATCAAGAGAAGACGCACAAAGCAGAAATGCAGTGTTAAAATGCAATAATAATAATAATAAAAAACAACTGCAGGCTGTGAGTCACAGGGTGTGATGTATCGCTCATGACCCCCAATGGCTGGGAACACCCTAAATCATCATCAGTATGGGATTAGCTGCCAGAGGTGTAACCAGGTGGTCAAAACTCCATGATGAGAAGCACACCTAGTGAAATGAGGACTGGGGCCGGTACTCACGCATGCCCAAACATTAACGAACGTGGAGCTTACACGCACCAACAGCTGCTACTGCTCTCCACTCAGACGTAAAGTCTGTATATGTGAATATCGTCTCTTCAAGACCTGTTAGTTCCCTTCCTGGATCCAAAGTTCCACTTTTATTCCTCCTCTTCCTGTCCAGTCCTAGCCACGGGAAGTGTTGTCCGATTGCTGATCAGATGGCCCCCTGCTGAAGAGGAGCAGGGGGTCTCACCTCACCACAACTCCCCATACTGCAAAAGCATTGTCCAATTGGTCAGATTTATTGTGTTGGTCTCTGGGGTTCTTTCCCTGTTCTTCCTGATTGGTGAAGGGTCTGGTCATGCTGTTATGCCAAATCACCTTCTGTTTGCTCCTCTTCTTCTGGAATCTTACGTTGTCTTGTACTTGGAGAATGGTGAAGAGTTATGAGGTGTACTGGGATTAAATGTTGCTGCAGTGAATATTGTTGATTGGCTCTTAGTTATTGTTAGTGTGGTTCTGTCACATGTGGTGTCCAACTTTTTGCCTGATGTTTCCAAACAAGCACCTGTTACCCTTCTTGTATGGTGTATTCCATCACTTCCCTTGATTGGCCAGCATATCTTGTCATCTTCGTCTTTATACATAGCTTAATCAACCCAAGATATACATTTTGCAAGGCTGTCAGGACAACCTTATTAGGATAATCAGTGCAGTACAGTCCTGACAGCCTTGTGGTTGGAGCATTGGGCACATAGCACTGCCCTCAAAGACAAAGACAATTTCCTGAAGAAAAAGGTTTGCCTTTGAGCTAATTTGCATACCCACCATGCCTCGCTGATGTGGCTTGGAACTGGAGGTGTACTTCCAGCCATGGCTAGCAGGTGGTTTTGTGGAATGTGTGACATGTCTCAAATGGTCTATCTAACTTTCACAGTTCAGGTGAACGTTGTTCTCTTTTTCCCAAGCCTTTTTAAACCCACCATAACTTTCTTGGTATATTGTATACATGGCCCAATGCTCAAACCACAAGGCAAAAGAAAAATGGAATTAGTGAAGTATGATACGAGGTGCACTGGATTGATGTTTGACAGTGGAGAAGGGGGAGGGCAGAGTTCACACTTGCCCGACACAGTAGAAGAGTTGTATCAATTAGTGCATGTGTTTCTGAGTGTAGTGAAGGAACTGGCTCTGGTATAGGAAACCAGAGGTAGTGTGATGGTCGTTAGAATCATTGGTGGCTGTAAGGAAAAGGAAGGGGTATTGGCGGAAGGCTTGTGCTCCAACAGTATGGAAGGTGTGGTGGTGTATAAAAAGTCCAGGCCTTCTGCCCAACATCTAATCAGGTCACATAAAAGAGATTATTGGAGGAAATACCATAGTACTCTTTCTTTGGATACGAGTATGGTGCAGTTATGGACGAAATTTAAACCCATGTCGGGTCAGCTGAGACAGAATGATCAGGTCCCGCTCATCACTGTCAATGAGCATAAATTGGTCAAGGAATGTAGTAAAGTGAATGCTTTAGGGGCACATTTTGCGGATGTTCACAGTATGTTCACATTATTCCCCCGTAGCTAGACAAGAGATGACAAATTACATGATTGCAAAGGTGAGTGTGTTAGAGAACATGGAGGTGTGGGCGCACTGTATGGATATGCCTTTCTCTAAGTGGGAGTTAGGGAAAACCTTGAAGTGGATTACGGACTCTAGTCCGGTAGAGGATGTTGTGCAATATGTCTTCCTGCAGATGTTACCGGTTAACTGCTTGGAGGTAGTGTTGAGAGTGTATAATATGGTGTGGGCCAGTGGTACGATGCAACTTGAGTGGAAGAGTGCTATCATCCCTCCTAATTCTGAAACCATAGAAACCAGCCATTCCCTGTGAGTTTTATCGACCCAGAGCTCTGACGTCTGTTCTATGGAAAGTAATGGAGAAAATGGTATGTGAAAAACTGTTATACTTTCTGGAATCAGAGAGTAAACGGAATGTGTTCCGGCATGGATTTCAGAAACATGGGTCAGTTATGAAAGCCATGATTGCTCTGACATCAGAGACTGAAGAGTCCTTGAGCTGTGGAGAAATGGTGAGCACAATCTTCATAGACATGCAGAAGGCTTATGATATGATGTGGAGAGGAGGTCTGCTCTACACATTGCGGGTGAAAGGTGTTCAAGGGAAATTATTTTCCTGGGTGAAGAATTATTTGGAAAATAGAGTGTTTCGTGTGAAAGTGAGGGATACATATCCCAGGAATATTTTATGGAGAATGGAACTCCTCAGGGCAGTGTTATTAGGCCTATCCTCTTTAATCTAGAGGTGGATGGTCTCATGGGAAAGGTGCAGGAGTGTGAATGTTCAGGTTGCATGCAGATGATGGGGTGCTATGGGTGAGAAACAAACAAGGTGGTAGTATTCAGGAGAAGTTGCAAATGAGTTTGGATGTCATGGAAGGATGGTGCACGGATTGGCGTTTTACAATGTTTAGCTACACATCAGTTTTTATGCTGCTTCATAGACATAGAACACTAGTAAAGCTGGAACCTTAGATTATGTGGTATTGTGTTGGAACAAGTGACAGAATGTAGGTACATGGGAGTGTCTCTGGATGAACGTTTACATTGGAATACACAGGTGGACAGGATGCTAGCAAAATGTATAGGGTGCCTAAATCTGCTGAGGCCAGTACCTAGGCAGGAGTGGGGGTGTCAAAGGATCATGATACTGCTGTACATTGGAATGGTCAGGAGTGTGTTGGAGTACGTGATTCAACTGCAGCCACATTACAGCAAGACTCGGCGTGTTTCAGGCAAGTACATTGAGAATTGTGAAAGTCACAGTAAGGTCATCACCTACTGAAGCTGTGCAGGTGTTTGCAGGGTTGTTGCCCTTGAACCTGAAGAGGGTGGAATGTTGTGTTTAATATTGGTTTAAATGCCACTCCTTGAGTGAGTGGACCCAGTAAAAAAGTGCCTGGAGGTTAAATGGATGCATGTGTACAAAGGTGAAAGCTGGAAGAGAAGATGGGGGACCTTTGGGTGTCATGCTGATATATTAGTGAAGTGTCTGGGGGTGGAGGTGTTACGGATTGTGGACTATGTCGACAGAATGCTGTTTCCCATATGCATGTTGCACGAACCGAAGATCGGTTTAAAATTGATGAAGGTAGTGGTGAAAAAGAAGGGTGATAGAGGGGAAATCAATAAATTGTCGCTTGGCTATGTGGGGGAGGAAAGTAGGTGCACAAGTGTATATTGTTCGATCCAGGGACCACGCCAGGCACAAAGTAGGTATGGCCTACTATTTTAAGGAGAAAGAGGAGTTTAAAAGGCTAGGCTTTCAGATAATGTTTCCATATGCACGGCAGAGTTGATGGCAGTGAATAAGGCAGTGGTTAGAGCTATGGAGAAATGACGGTCAAAAGTAGTGGTATTTGTGGACTCGCTGAGTGAGTTACAAGCTATAAAGGATTGGAATGTCGATAGAAAAGATATAGGGTTGCGTATTAGTCAATAGCTGGAGAAATGAACAGTGGGAGGGAATGGTTGATTGAGTTGGCATGGATTCCCAGTCATTGTGGGATATTGGGTAACTAGTTGGTGGACGGGACTCTGTATGAGGCCACGACTAGGGAGGTAGTGGATATAGAGATCCCCTTAAGTGTGTCTGAGGTTCAGGTAGTGGTGAAAGGTGAGGTTAAGGGAGAAATGCAAAGCAGATGGGATATGAGCAGGAAGGGGAGGCACTTGTACATGGTACAAAGGAATGTGCAGTGTAAGAGATGTAGGGGAATGCAGAATTGGCACACAGTGAAGAAACTATCTTGAATCGGCTAAGAGTGGTCGATGCAGGTTTGAAAGGATGGAGGTTTAAGATGGATAGAGTCACTTCTATGAATTGTGAGGCATGCGGAAGCCCAGAAATTTTGGATCACTATAGGATGGGATGTGAAAAATTCAGACTGCTGATGGAATTGCTAATAGCCAGAATGAGTAGCATCGGGTTGGAAGTGAAGAGAATATCTGACTTGCTTCACCTCAAAACGAGGTCAGATGATAAGCAGTGTAGGTTCCTCCTTCAGTATGTTACGGAGACTGGGAAGCGGGAGGAGCTTTAACAGAGGTGCGTGGCTGACAAGGGTGACTAATGGCAAACAGCATCTCTACAGGTGGAAATTGCCAGTTCTGGCCCTTGAGGAGTATCTAAGAGAGAGATACAGATCTATTGCGTATTTTGCACATTTTCAACCGTTTGGTGATTAACACTTAGCACTTTTTTGAGCACTAGTCACTTTGTTAGTTTTTAGATGTTAGCTTTTATGTATTTGTTTTTAAACATAACATTTTTTTATCAAAAATTATCCATTTTTAGCAGAACTACTAATGAAGTCAGGTTGTATTTTCCGTGAACTTCCACTTGTCAATGCTTGAACTGTTTTGTACATGTGCTAACCCGAGAACTATCCAGTGAACTGTATGTCCAAACCTATTATAGGCGTGGGAGCCTTGTTGTTTTTGTTCTTAGTCAAGACATGTCAGGTTTGCTCCTTCAAAACCTTTAGTTTTACCTGATTTCCCTCCAGTTACTTCTGGCCCTTGAGGAGCCATCCGAAAAAGAGGAAGAAATCTGTCAGGACTATTCTGATGATCCCGAAAAAGAGGGAAACCAGGCATGTGGTTGTTCTGACAGCCTTGCAAAATGTCACTCTTGGTTTGATTAAGCTACATATAAAGTAGCACTCTTTAGACAAAAATAATTTCCTCAAAAAAAAGGTTTGCATTTGGGCTAATTTGAATACCCACCATGCTTTGCTAATGTATTTTGCAAATGGAGGTGATCTTCCAGCCATAGCTATTAAGTGGTGTTGTGGAATATATGTTTTGTAGTGCATAGTATTCTTAGGTTTTAACTGCTGGTGAGCTAAGACTAAATAAATTGTATATTTGTATACTTTTGTGTGGAACTATTACTTGGCTGACTCTAAGTATTGTCATCTGTATTTACACAAAAAATAATCTGCTCTCCTAAATCTGCTTCATTGCTCAGCTTACACAACTGTGAGAGAGTTTGATAGATCCAAGTGTGCACTAGCTCATCGCCAAGGTTGGCCTCTCGGAACCCTCACCAAGGGTGGTCCTGAAAATCTCTCCTGGCACTGCTTATTAACAGGGCTGAGTACTGTACCCTTGTGAATGGTCACATGTAGTTTACATGTAAGAAGCACGTGTACTTCACTGCCTAAACGCCATTCCTAAATATTCTTAACCGTCAAAGAGAAAGGATTTTTATTTGTATAAGACTCATGTCTAAAATGGATACCTGGACAGGTACACTTTAGGTGCAAAGAAGGCTGTGTGAAATGTTGTCACAGCTTAAAGGATATCCATATTCCAGTGCCATGTAGAGCACATATAATCCACCTATGTTCACTGCATAGCTCCTCCTCTTTTTTCTATTTCTGTGTGAATGGGAAAGCTCTACCGCCAAGCTGGTGTTGAATTAATCACTCAAAACCTGTTTTCTGGCTCAGCGTGTGTAATTCAATATAACTGTTGTTTTGTATATCCTGAGCACCTGCGTCTCAAAACGATGTTTTCACTCTTATGTGCCAGTGTACATATTGTAAACTGTTCCAGAATTGCTGTTTTGTGCCCACCTTCAGCAGCCATGGAGTTGCATTCCCGTACGACATTGCACTATTTGCACTTGTGTACAGTGCACTACTGCTAAATTTGGATTGTTCTTAACCACCCACCACCAAAAATAAATGTAATAAACAAAAAGAATTTAGAAATAAAATAACCCTTTTGACATGGGTTTTTGCCAGAAATGTTGTTCTACAGAAGCCTATCAGTTGACAAAGCACAATTGTTTTCCTGCAAATTGAATGGAAACATTTTGTGGATGGGTCTCATGTATTGTATTGAATTTGTTTATTTATGCAGTGCTCTTTCCCCACTTGCATGGCCTCAATGCGCTTTGAGGTTGGAACGCTCTCGGTGACCATAGTCAATGTGGTGGAGGTTCTAAGAGTTTTAGATTAAGAAATGCGTGTGTGCATTTTTGCTGGCTTAGGACTTGAGTGGCTGGGTAGGCTCCACTAAGCAACCCAAAAATCAGTCATACGAGTGGAGCGCTGTTGGTGGTATGCTATAGATTGCTATTGTTGAAGATTCGATGTGTGCCCAGCTATACTTAATGTTCTTTTTGTTGGTAGTCACTCTATGCTGATAATATGATAATTATATATTTTAATAATATCGCGCCTATAAACAGGTGTCAGTCTCAAAGTCTCCTTCTGCTACATTTTAGGACTCTGGGCTGGACTATTGAATTAGAGACCACCATATGCTATCCTTTCTTGTAAACGTGGAGACGTATTCCACCACAGTGGAAGCATTCAGGCTGGCCTGTTTAGACAGCCAGGTAGAAGTGGGTTTGGTGAACATGCTGTTAGAATTGTCTTTTCAATCCTTATACTGTGGCCCCTAACAAAGATTTAGAAAAACAGTTCAGGCCCTGCTAAACTCTGCATATTGAAACAATCCACTAAAGGCAAAGAACTTTGCAGAATCCATCAACTACCTTTTGCTGTCAGTAATTAAAGAACGAGGCAATCCACTCCACATAATGGCACTTAGTATATTAGTAATACAGTCACTGAAGCAAATTCTCAAGATCCAGTATATTACACGTTTATTTATTTATTGCATTTTTAACGCGCTCACACAGCCCACGGGCATCGAGGCGCTGTTACAGGAATGTTTTTTTTTTTTTAGTTGCGTCATTGTTTTTTTTTTTCCTTAGTTGCGTATTTATAACACGCTTAAATACGTAGAGGTTTCTAAGCGATGACATGGGGATCGAACCTGTGTTGCTTTGTGTCGCCTTGCTTCCAAGGTGATTTGTGATGACAAGTCACCATCATCTTCATCACCTTCGTCATCACCCTATTCATCATCATCATCATCATCATCTTGCTCTACCATGAAAAAAGAAGCCACCAGAGAGCAAATCATTGATGGTCCATTTCTATATCAATATGTCCTTGTCTAGGGAGGGTTGCACAGACCACATATGTAAATGTGTGGACTTCATTTTCTAGCCAAACATTCAATGAATGTGGCATTGCGTTGGTATGTGAGGAACATGAACCCATGTCACAATACATCATCTTGTTCTCAGGACATGTGTGTTGTTCTTGAGCTTTCTACCCAGCAGTCCTTGCAGCCCCATCATTTGTGGCATTAATGTGTGGTGAGATCTCCTTCTTATATTATCCCCTCACTATGCCACCAAATGACTGGATCTACACATGTTCTATTGGGGAAGGCTCAAATCATGTCTTACTCTTGTGCCACATCTTAAAGATCCAACCCCCAAGTGTCAATCATAAAAACCCTGTAGTCTCCCACTTCATCATAATTATGAGTTTCAAAGCGCCTCGTATAGAAAATGATGGACAGCCAATCGACCGAGAGTCCTGTAACATTTACAGCAAGGGGTAAACAACCAGAATAGAACGCTGCTCATCATTGCCTTCAACTGTCCAGGGCAGGAGTCGCCACAAGAGTGGGAGATTGCAAACTAGTAACTCTTCTTTCACAACCACACTGACAGTTGTAGCATGTTCTAATGAGGGGTCTGTGCACCAGAGGTTGGCTACTTAAATCGATGCATGTCTCTAATATGCGTGTGTGCATGCACTCATCGTTTGCGTGATGCACAGTCGGGGGCTACTTGCTATAGTATGAGAAAAAGAGCAGTCACTGTCTGCAGGCACTGTGCACGGGTTTGCACCAGGTGCTCTTAGAGAGGGGCCAGTGAATCTGTTTCTCTAACAGAGAGTGAGCGAGCACTGACCTGTCAAACCGGCTGCCATTTTGACAGTGTAAATTGAGTGCATTTGGACTGGCTCCGGTGTGCCCTTGATAGGGGATTGCAGTGCAGTCTGTGGATATATACAATCATTGAGGGGCTACGAGGGTCGTTGCACCTCTTAAACTGAACCCTGGTGAAGCACACAAAATAAGCACAAGAAACCTGCATTTGTCTAGGCACACTCCCCATACACATTATTCAAGGTCCAATTCTGGATACCTGGTCACTGCAAATGCAGCCACTCATTAAAAATGACAGAAACTGCCCTTAAATCCATGTGCACTGATACCTAAGTGATTCTTCTGCAGGGCAAAGGGCAAAATGTATTATGTGTGTGGGTACTGCACCCCCTCCCTCCACTCACTCGATATGTCTCCCCTTGCTGTGGTGTGAATCAATGTATGTTGGGGAATTGGAAAAAATCAATAAAAATACAAACTGTAAATATGTAGTGAAAAACACCTGAGCAACATATTGTTACTGCCCCAAAAAATCATGGTCCTTGCTACCTCTCCACATCACAACCTACCCTTTACAATCTAGTCTGAAATACTCTCCTAAGCCACAGATCCCATATTGTTCTTCAACTTATGTTCGAGGAATGGAAGCCAGGTACGGGTGTGCTCTGGGACCTGGGTCCCTGCCTAGGAAAACAATCCGCACTGTGCAAGGTAACAATGTTAATGCCACGTACCTAAAATCTGGGCACTGGCATCCACGGGGAAATTAATCAATTGGCTCCCCTCTCTAAGGGTCCCACTATTAGTGGGAGCTGGTATACCTGGGACAAATGTAGGCACATGAACAATCTTAGGTTTGGGCCAAACACTCAAGACATTGGCAGAGGGGCACAGTCTGACTAGGCCAAATAACAGCCTTGCACCCTTCTTTATAACCACTGTCGAGAGAGAGCGAGAGAAAGAGAGAGAGAGAGACATAGAGAGAGACGCCGACCCCCCACGCCCCGCTGTCCTAACAAGAGTCCCCGACTGTGTGCACATTGCAAGCATTGAGAGGTTCTGGTACCCGTTTTCGGCTTCCAAATTGGTGACCAGTTATACAAGAGATTAACTCGCAGGCCCTCTTAACGCAGAGTCCTTAAAGGATCCAACAGGGTTGTTTTAAGATGTCTTTCTTGGATACGATTTATGTAAAAGAATTCATCACCAAAGAGTGCTCTTGGGTACTGGCTTTGCAAGTCAGTTGAGCGATAAGGTTATTTAATCTGGCCTTACCTTGCAATAACTGCATTTATTAATGTATTCCTGAAGCGATTGCAATATATTATCGCAAAGGCAGCATGTTCGGAACGGCTTTGTTGAACAATAAAGCCTGCCTGCGGGTTTCAGGGGTCAGAGCTAATATTGTGTCGGTAAGTATACAGAAAATGGGTTTGTTTGAAGTGAGCCGCGACTTCTGTTCAGAAATGTAATCTCGTAAATGCTATTCATTTTAATATGCTTTCACTTACTCACACCAGGGTTAAAATCTGCATATCAGCTTTTACTCGCTCCCACTCTATACCACCCCACCCCCTCCCTTCTCTCTGACTTGATGGCGCCACCGCCATGTGCGGTAAAGGCTTGCTGTAACCTCCTAGCAAAATGTGCACACGTGCGTGTGTGCCCACACACCGACATACAACTGCAACGTTTTGTTTGGTGTGGACCTGAATCTAATAATTCCCTATTCCTAGTGATGCTTATGCCAAACCCTCCTATGAGCTGTCATCTGATACCACATGTCTTGCTTGCATCAAGAGATGGACATTGACTGGTATGTGGCCCTCCAATACACAACTCTGTAAGAATGTGTGTGTTGCTCACCCACTCCAATTCACTGAAAGTGTCACACAGTGCTGCATAAGGAAAACCAACCCTAAATCTCATTCTCTAACTGGGTCATTTGTTACCTCTCCCTAAGCCTTCTTCATTCAAATAATTTAAATAGCCCTACATTTGCCTGAATATGCTAAGAGTACCCCCAGCAATGGTCCCCAGTCTCTTAGAAAGATGCCTGAGGCTTAATAGGAGCTTCAGCCATGTGTCCACTGTAAGGGTGTAGAAGGAGGAGACAGACGCACAGGTGGCATGCTTGTTGGCATAAGCTTTTATTTAGTCAAAATAAAGAGGAAACCTATCTCTCCCTAACTCTAATAGGGGGTCCCTTTCTCCACTAAGGAACTAAGGATTCTGTCAGAATGTCCAAGTATAGGAAAAGAGTCCACCGTCGGGTGTTAAAATGCATACTTCTGTCCCTCACACTTGTAACTAATACTAACGAGGTAAAGGATCTTATTGGTCCAGAGGAATGGCTCCCTCCTTCTAGACAATGGTCTATAGTTCCAATTGTAGGCAGGAAATGTGCCTGAGAGAACAACTCTGTTTTCCAGGTCTCAGTTCCTTTCCCAAGATACAAAACAAAGTTCCAGCTCGTGGTGTTGTAAAGTTCTTCCAAGATACAAACCAAAGTTTCAGCTTGTGGTGTTGTAAAGTTCTCAATTCAAACTAAGAAAAAGGTAAATTTGCAACTCAAAAAACATTCCTTATTGCCAATAGTTTTCTCTGCTATTGGGTCTCTGCAGAATGTACCTTCTCTGGGTATCTTGTTCTCAATACTTCCACTCTGCCAGGGGAATTACTCCCTTCCCTGGGCCTTCATTGGCTTTGCTTCACGGTACACATGATCGGGGGCACGGCTTCCTTCCCCCGATCTCTCTTGGCTTCGCAGTACACAACACCAGAGGGCATGGCTTCCTTCCCCTTGTCTCTCTCAAGCACTTTATCAAAGTTAACGGAGGCTGGAGATTTGACTCCCTACCCCAAGTCCTCTTCAGTCTTTCTGAGGCAGTTTTCAAACCCAGGGGAAATGACTCCTTTATCCTGACCTTGGTGTACCAAGAAAAGGTCTCCCTTCTATTGGTACAGTATTCCCACAGTTCTACATCTCCACGGGGTATGTTTCTCTTCCCCTGGTCTATTTTTTCACCTTCTTTTATTGTTTTTGTAAATGTGGTCACAGAGCCCTAGGATTCTGCTGCTTTCCTTTGGCCGGCTGGGTTCACTTCCTGCCAGGTGCTTCGCAGAAGAAGAGGATTTGTGGTGCTCTTCTCAACTGGGTGCGGGTCCCAGACCCGTACATCTATCTCTGGTTGTCCTGACTGGCCTGGCTCACCTCTCAGCCAGGTACTATGCTGAATAAGAGGATTTATGATGTTCCTCTCAATTGGGTGTGGGTCCCAGAACAATACTTCTCACTCTGATTGCTCTGGTCTGCCTGGCTCACCCGTCTGCCACATACTGTGCAGAACATGTGGATTTTTGATGCTCTTCTCAATTCTAAAGTCCCACTAAGCGCCTTGGCAAACCTGGTACCTGTAAGGGCCTTGCCTATGCTCTCCGGGTGCTGTGTGGCTTTGTCGTGTCCATGGCCAGGCTTCTGTGGTCTTTGTTTGCCTTTCCATGTTCTGCAGTGGCTGCGTAGCACTCTGCTCCTCGCCAGCATCGTCTCCACCTTTGACCCTGGTGCCCAGCAGTCTTTGTCATCCAGAGGTTGGCTCTCGCAGCCTTCTGGGCCATCCGACTTCATCGAACGGTGAGTGAGCTTCCCAGCAGGTCGGTAAGTGGCCCAGATGCCGTCTTTGAGCTCCTCTGCTTTCTCAGTCTCACAATCCTGGCTCCTCCTGGGATGACTTCTCTCTGGGTCCCTCCAGGTAGGGTAGAGCACTGTTTCCAGTCCCTCATCAATTTTGATGCTCATAGAGTGGCCACAGTTACTGGAATTCTTGCGTTGGTTCTTCGGGGCATTCCCCATGGCACTGCAGTTCTCCTTCATCAAGTATTGGCATGGTCAATCTCTACTGGGTTAGTTGGACTATTCTCATCCCAAGCTTCCAGTTTACTTCATCTAGGTAGTGCCTACTCTTCTCATCTCAGTGTTTCTCATGAGGGCTGTGTTATCTACTCTACGCAAATACATGGAAGTGTGGGGAACTAGTGTACCATGTGAGGCAGTGTGGATATACCGTGTTCTTCCCAGATAGTCTCTAGTACCATAGGGGAATCCCTCCCTATGAGAACCACCCACTGAGTACCACCCCCGGAGGACTATCAGGTAGCAGGATCACCTCCCTGTCCTCATGGGAAGTGACTCCACCTAGGGGGGAAGGGAAGACATCCAAGGATTCATCACATACCCTCCATGTTGGGTACATCTTACAGCCCGGCAGAACTCCCCCACATCACCAAACTGCACTTCAGCAGTTACCAGCAGAATGGCTGCTGTTGAGCACTATTCCCTTGCATCAAAACTGCGGTTTGCAGTCATCAAAATAATGGCTCTGCTGTCTTTACCAGGTACATATGGGGCAAGATGAAACATAGAACACCCCGAGAAATGCTGCAAGTCATTTTCTTCATTTGCTTCAAAAAGAAGAATTCAAAAGCAGCCTGGTGCAGCGCTGCTATGCTGCCAGCTTAACAACTTCCAACTATAGGAAAAGAAATATTCTGCATTTAAAATGGCTTTGCACTGTTGCCATTTCTGTTTTTTTTCAACACTACACAGTGGTTCCCGTAAGACACATTCAAGCCCATTTATCTTCAAGCTATGCACCAGCAAAGAAGGGCAGTCCTCCCTGAAAGGAATTATGTGTTGAGGAAAATCTGTGAGTTAGCAGAGAAAGTCACTCCAAGCTGTGCAGCAAACATTTTACTTTTGCAACAATTTAACAAAGTCAAAACTCTTCAGAAAAAGTTATCTCTTTCCTTTTGCTTGATGTCATTTTCAGAGAACCCTTGTGTTGAACATATTTCTGGGTACTAGAAATTGACTAGGGCTATAAATAATGTTCAGAATATAGATGCAAGAAAGAACCACATCTGTAAAAGTGACATTCAAGAAGAATTAACCCATGTGTAAAAGGGTGCTTTTGCCAAACAAGAAAATGCCTTTTAAAAATATGAAATGTTAAACTAAGGCTCTGTGCTTGCACAGGAATGTGATGGGGGTTGGCTTTAAATATATACTTGATATGTATTCCCAAAAGACTTGCTTTTGGTTAAAGAAAGAAAAATAAATAAATAAATAAATAAATAAATAAATAAATAAGAGTACTTTGAGGCCAGCAGAACAGGGTTGGCATGCCCTGGCTTCAAAGGGCCCTGCATCCCCTGGGAAGAAAATCACCTTCCCCAAGAGGACCAGCCCCCCTGGACACAAGAATGAGCCAAGGTGGTGAATCCAGCAACCTCGTCAGACGAAGCGGCAGTGCTCCAGCATGAGACAATGGACTGCCATGGTACACAGGTGTGACTTCCTGGTGGCACCTCCCCTCAACTCAAACTGAAGCACTTCAAAGGCGAATCCATGGCAACGCTGGGCTAAGCTGACCAGAGCCTGACAGTTAGCTGAGGGTTGGAAGGAATGCCCATATTTGGAAAACAAAGCCAGCCCTTTTGATTTAGGAGACTGTTCAGATCATGTAATTTATTTCGGTAATCAAAACACATATTAATGTGAAATTATGACCTTTTAAATGTCATGTTTGCGCCATTAAAATAAGACATTGTAGGTGTTCCTAGCATGTTGGGGCCGTCAACCCCACAAAATTGTCAATTCCGGGAAAAGCATACATGGTATATCTTTGAAAATGTATGAAAACATACCCTTTGTTAATATATATAGCTATATACGATTGTCGAATTTTAGGTGAAATATTTTCCATGGAAATGATGAAAGATTGCCAGAATGACAAAACAACATTGTACAAATTTAGGAGTAGGAATGACATGTTCTGTATAAAATATGGAATCTGCCTATGTGATTTTCAAAAGCGTAACAATTGTAAAAAGGTGAATTTTTGTGTCATTGCTGATTTTGGCAAAAGTAACGGTGGGATGACCATGTACATCATAAAATACCCACCCTAAGAATGAGTCACCTCCTTCAGTCCAATCTGCTTACAAGGAGGAAGCGACTTCCATAGGCTGACCTATCTGATCTAGAGGTATGTCTAGCTTCGTTCTTCCCACATAGTAAAAATACTCTGATGTCATCTGGCCTACAAAGGGGGAGACATTCAAAATTCAACACTCAGATTCCAAACACACAGACCGTCCAGAAAATACGACAGTAGGCCATTCAAGAAAATCTGGCATTCATAACTCAACATCCAGAGATCCACATAGTCCCCATTCACTCTGCAAGATTCCAGATTCCAGAAGCCAGGCCAGAGCTAGCTGACCCTATCCAGGCAGAACCACTGATCTAGAATTATACCCTACTAAAATCCCAATAATTCAGGGAGAAAGGGGGAAAAGGTGTCATGCCCTTTTTGGGAGTATCCTGTGACCAGAACGGCTTTTGCCCCGCTACCTGCTTGCCCAGCTAATGCATCTCGCTGTCTCCAGTGACCAGACTAGGCCCAGCTGTCCCCTTCCAGGAGAGCCCACTGCACAGTGACCAGATCTTGCCTCGCTGTCCAGAAACGCGTTTTGCTGTCCAAGCTACCCCATTCAAGTGCTTATTGTGAGTATTTCCCTTCCCTAGTAACCACAAACTGCATCCCTTGCGTTGTTACCTTGTATTATGTCCAATCCCATAGAGATCCAATAGCTGCCCTAGCAAAATCCATAAAATTATCAGAATTCTCTTTGTAGCCCGTTCTTACGAAAATCTGTAGCGATCTCCATGTGTTAGTACTGTTCCTTCCCAATCATTTCAGTCTGTTGTATATGTCCTTAGCACTATTTGGAATAAATTAATACAATTCTGATCTAAAGAGACAGGAGGCGTGAAGGGGTTGCAGTTGCAAAGTAACCTGTTTCGCGGGCAGCGTTCCTCCTTTCTAGCCACTGAACTATAGTCTCTGTAAAACTTGTCATTTCCTTTTCAAACTGATTTTCCCTGTGCAACTGCTGTCATTTTAAAAACCAATGTTTCCTTACCCTTTAAGAATTCCATACTTCCATTCATTCTGAGTTACCCTTTCACTTTCATATCCTACCTGTGAGGTGTCTTTGTACTTAGCATCTGAACTTAATTCTGATTTTGCCTGTTTAGCCCAAATTCCAAACCGTTTTACTATTTTAAACCCGTGAAATGAATCAATTGTAATTTCTCCTCATGTGATTTTGCTGCACTGTGTTTTTCCTTCCAAAGATGATTCTCTGACCTGTACATTGCTTTGTAGTTTTCTAGTTTTCTGACTTCTTTGATACTGCTACACTCATGTTTGCCTTATTCATTCAACTGCACATGTAAAACAAATATTTAGTAATTCTGAGTGCTATTTTGCTCAATTTCAAGGGTTTTCAATCCAATTTTGCCTCCCATTCAGACGTGGAAGGTTGGATTTTCATTCTGTCTGTTGCCTACTGTGCCTGACTCCTTGCTACTCCTTTTTACCCACACAAAATTTGCTTAACCAGGGTTTGAGGGAGTGTTGCAGGGGGAAATATTAACAGTGGTGCTATAAGAAAATACCACCCAAAAAGTAATCTTGCCTTTATTCAATTGTGCATTGACTATCATATGTAACAAGGTCAAACTAAGTGTATTCTATCAATTTACACTGTAATTATCACCACACGGTTGCTTGCTGCCCTATATTAAATTTGTGTGATTTTCATTGGAATTTAGAAATAAATAAATATTGTATTATTACACACCAGCCGGGTTTATGGTCCATTGCGACCCGGGGTATTTGTAAAGGGGGGTGTGAGATGGGTTAGGTGCCTTCTCAAACTGAATTGTAATAAATAAAATAAAAGTGTTTCAATAGCGCGCTGCATCCCGCGCCAGTAGAAAGAGTCCTGGTCTGGAGTGTACAGTGCTTTTAAAATCCTTAACAAAGTGGGGGCTTGTTTGCCGTTATTGAGATACGTGTTTTCACCCATGAGAACTTAACACAGCAGTCTATCCTTCAATGTAGCAATACCTCGCATGGTTAGAAAACTGTGTTACACTGTAAAAGCACCTTCCCAAAACTTAGACCCTAATAACAGGCCTGTGTCTAAAAATAAAGTAAAGTCAACCCTGAACTAGACAAAAAGCAACAGAATACAGGTTCACTCTTATATGAATAAATGAATAAAGAAAGAACACTCTCCATAATGACCACAGTACAGATAAACATGGCTAGGTAGCACCTTCTGCACACATTATTTGTCAGACGGGAATGGGCAGAGCAAGATGAGGAGGTCTGGCTAGGAGAAATGATGCAACAGGTCACCGTCATGAACATGGATGTGTGGCAAGACGATGGCCTATTATATCAAGCCTTGAGCGAGTTGTATATGACTCCAAGCATTAAAGAAGAACCGATTAAAATGGTCTGATTCACAGCCTACCTATATCACCACAGGGGGATTATGGAGAAAAAACATTAATAAGATAGAGCGCTTGCGCAAAACCAGTCTGAGCGCTTAAACCAAACCCAGACTGAAAGAATCTGAAAACTACAACCAACAGCTGAAAGAGGACTTGGCTCTACAACAACAGAATAATTCAGACCAAAAGGCCCAATTAGATGCATTAAAAGTGTCAGGAAAAGGTTGACTAGAGAGTCATGAGAAACTGAATCAACAAATAAAATATAATAGGGCCTGCTCAGAACAAATAACCATGTTACTAAATCAGATGAAAGAGTTGAAAGAGGAGAATAAGAAATGAACCATTGAAGAACTTCACCTCCAGACAGAATTTAACCAAGAACGCCAGACGTTAAGTACAATCAAACAACAGCGGGATGACCTAGCTGAACAGAGGCGCGCCCTGCATCAGGAAAAAGATATCCTATGTCAGGAAGTGAGCAACCTAAAAACAAATCTATAGGAAAGAGAGTTAGATCTCCAGAAGCTAAATGAACTAAAACTAGAATATGAAAAGTTATTGGGGCACACCAGACAAGTGGAAGGTGCTCTAGAAGAGAACACACAAGCTAAAAATGTGTAAAATCAGGAGATGAATCTCCTGCAACAAAAATTGTCTCAGTATTCCCAGACCATACAGGCAGCAAAAAAAGACAATGAGGCCCTCGGTGAGGGGAAGAGTGGACTCCAGATTCAGGTAGCAGCTCAAGAAAAGATCATATAAGTCAATGCCTGATAGCAGAGCAAAAGGCTCAAGCCTTTGCTTACCATCAGGAAATAGGGGCTGAAAAGGAGAAACTACAGCTGTTAGGGAAAGAGTATGCTAGACTGAATCCAAACTTGAGGGACTCCGAACAAGTAGCGAGGGGCAGGGCAACCCCTGATCACATCACCCTCTGTACTGAGGGCCTCAAACCCATTTACCAATTTGTATGCACACGGCACTGCTGACTTCATGTCCAACGGTTCACTAGAACTGGGAGTCATGAGGCAGCCAGACTTAAATAGGCTTAGCATGATTGAGCAGGTAGGCCACAGCCCATCAGAGATTGATGGACGGCGTCCCTGGACAAATTCCGAACTGTTACAGCTGAAATATCTGATCAAGAAGACTCCTATGAGGAGAAACTCGGGGAGCTAGACCTACAGAAGCATCACTTACAAAGGAACTATTTGGTTCACTTTGCAGAAAAACAGCATGAATTGAGGCCCCAAAAGAGCATTCTAAAAACCTCCATCCAAACAGGGCAGTGGTGGGGGGGATTCTCCACCAACCGTGTAAGCAGAGGAGTCAGAAGGCCACTCTCCTGTGCAGAAAAGGGAGTCCCAGGGGAGTGAACCACAGAGCCCAAGGTACAACAGGGGAGAAGAAACTAGGCCCCACCGTTCTGAGAGCAAATCACAAGCTCAAAGAATCAGAGAGCGCCTAGAAGATAAAGAGGGGACCTCAAACAGTAGCAGCTCTTAGTCTGAGGGCAAGTGGACTCAAGTATTGTGGCAAAAGAAGGCCAATAAACAAAAGAGAGCTCTGGTGAAAGACCCCATTAGACAGATTAAGGCGGTTAGGAATTTTATAATCCTGTATCACAAAAATGCAAAATATTCTATCTAGGAGCATCTGGAACTATATGAACAAATGATGGACTCTTTTCACATCAAAAATAGCCAGAACTGCATAGATTATGCCAAATAGATCCGGGTAGCCGGTTGCCAAATGGACGTTCTCTCTGGAGTACTCCAGCTTCTTTTCAGTTCTGGAAGACCAGAACCATTCAGGGTGGTCCACCTATAAGGTGGCCATCTTGAAGCTCTTTTCTGCCCACTGAAAACCCCCAAGAGTCTCGCAAAGTGGCCTACAATCTGCAATGCGGAGAGGATCAGGCCCCAAGAGAGCTTGTGCAGAAGGTAAAATGTGCCTTTGTACAAACCACCATGCGGGTGCGCACGAATAGTAGAGAATTCATAACCACCTATTTTCATGTGCTCCCAAAATATATAATGACCCAGTTGGTAAGGGATTTTCATGGTGACAGGACCCTGGACTGGGTAATAGAGCAGGCTACCCGGATCTGTGAGGTCCAAAAACCTGCAGAAAACAAAAACCAGACAAAATACCCCAAACCAACCAACATCCCCACTGCTGCTAAGGTGGCAGAGGTGAAGGGTGCCCCCATTTTGGATCTAGAAATTGGGGGCGGGGGGCAAAAATACACCTTCTCAAACCCAGCACAATCTAAGGCAAAGAAGGCCATCTGATCAATCAGCAGCAGATGGTAGTCAGGAAGGTAATCCCACCAATATGACCCCAAACTCTGCTGATTACATCAGTCCCTGATATAAGGGCAACGAACCTATCTTGGGGTAAGTATGGACTCCCCGAGCCCAAGGGGGGATCCAACCAGGTGAGTACTGCCCCAGGAAACTTCCCTCCTATCTTCCCTCAGGAGGGCAGTAATTCCCCAAATCCTGGGTTAAGTTTCTTTCCCCGGTATCTACCAAACCCCAACCTGCAGGACAACCCTCCTTTCTTTCCCTGCTTTCAGGAGTCCAGACCACCCAATACGGGAGAGGGGAGGACAAGGGTGGAGGGTTATCAAGGGAATCCCAATGCCCAGGGTACTCCGGGAGAAGGGATAGTTACCCTTCCCAAGAACAACCTAGGTTTGCACAAAAACCCCGTACCAGCCAGAGCAGGTGTCCCAACTGGAGCACCAGGTCCAGAACCTCACACAGGATTTGAGTCACATGTTGAGGGCTCAACAAAACCCTCAGATGAATATGGCAGCTCAGAAACCCCTCAAACCCCAGGTCTGGCACCCCAGAATAATGACGGGGAGAGAACCCCAAGAACCCACCAGTTTCAGAGGAGGAGGCACGGGAGGTAGGGGGGTGTAAAGCCCTAGAGGAAGCTTCCTTTATCACCCGAGAAAATCTCTTGCCCCGAAAACCTGCTTCCCAGGGAACAGAGCGTGGGTAGGAGAAACAAAGAAATCAAAAAGAACAATTTTGTGGAAGAAGTCAGTGTCCTCCAGTTTGAAGGGAAAGAATCCTTGGAGGATTCTGGGAAGAAAATCGTCTCCTGCAGGGATGGGGGAATTCCTCCCAAAGAAAAATGGGTCCCAAAAGACCTGAATGAAGACTGGGTGGGTTTGGGGACTGATTCAGAGTCACCTATCCATAAACCCCAGAATTGTCATCCTAAGAACAAAATATTAATGGAGGGATCCTCCTCACAAACTGGTTCTAGTGACTGCCACCAGGTAAAGGGGGGCGGCACAGAGCTAAGGGAAAAAGGGGATACCAAAATACCACATATTTCAGGATGCCAAATTTATGTTACAGATTCCCAGACTCCGGCACAGAAAAATCTCCAAAACCCCACCACATTGGAGTCCAAAATAAAGAAATTGACCGCCCAGCTTGCCCAAAATGCTCATTACCTTTGCCCCTTGGAGGAGAAAGAAGGTAAATTCTACGCCCCCGTCTGAGTGCAAGGGCAGTGTGCATTTTCAGCACTGGTGGATACTGGATCCCAAGCAACTCGTCTGTCCAGAAGGGCCTTTGAGCAGCTAAATTCAGGAAGGGGAGAGAGACACCAGATCCCTCTCACCCCTCTTCCTGGACAACTCCAGAACTTTGGCGGGAATACAATTCCTGTCGAGGGAACTGCGGATCTGGAAATTAAAATTGGGCAACATAAGGTGAAGTGGTCATAGTCATGACTCCAGAGGGGACCCCATGTCTATTAGGTAATGACATCCTGCAGAGGTTGTCCCCCCTGATAGACTGTGTCAAAAAGGTCCTCTGGAATCAGACTAACCGGCCTATAAAATTAAAACACAGTGTCAACCATGTCAGTTTAAATGGCACATGCCACATGGTTGAACGGAAATCTGATCAAATTGAGTTTCATTTCAAAAATAATCAAACACCTGACATTACAGTAATTGCTGTAGAACAACAAACCGGTGATGGGAACTCCTCACCATTCCTGAAAATCAACCTTCCTTTCAGTTTTAGGTGGCATTCCACACTGGAAGGAAATACTTTAAAATGTTATACCTATTCCCAATCTGAAAATCCAAATCCTGTAGTCAACAGTGATGAAAAACCAGCTCAAAGTTTAGCTGATATTCAGAAAATTAGAGAACAACTGTTCCTCCCTATCCAGTTAAATCAGGGGAAGGAGTATGTTCTTGTCATAGTGTGCCTGAACAAAGGAAAGAGCTTCATCAGTGAAGCAATGTTCAGAAAACTCCCAAAAGATCCAACCATTGCCACATTTAAATTGATTGATAAGTGGGAAATGGGCCTGGAAATTCCCAATTCCAAACATCTCCTGCCTAGCAGGTGTATGTTCAAAATGTGTATAGGAAACAAAAGCATAGACCATAATTGTTGGGTCGTGCGAGATGTCCCTGCTGCATTCTATTTAGGCAGTGACATTCTCAATCGGTTTGCCATTCATTTGGACCTTATAAATTACAAGGCCTAGTCCCAACTAGGGGGCAATCCCATGGGCTTTGATAATTCTGAAAAAGCATTTTGGTCAGCCCAATTGCTGCCGTATGCAGTTGAAGTTCAAATTGGAGAAGAGGGACCCGACAATTCCCACTTGATTTAAAAATTAAGAGGACAAAAACTACAAAATCCAGATGCATATGTACACCTCAATGCCCATCTCCAACAGAAGGGTTGGGGTTAAACCCAACACCATTAGTCAATGTAGAACACAACACCATTCCAATAGTGGTGAATAACAGCGACCTTAGGAGTATCAATCTGGGCGAAGGCACCATTATTGCAATGGCGGTTGATGACCAGCATTTTTTCATGGATCTACGAAATGAACTGATATGACCAATCCCCAATGACTGCTATGATAACGACAATGACGATGACATACCACCAGAAAGGATCTTCACCTGGCAAGGGGGGAATTTGCTGGTGTGCTCACCCTGCCCTTACGGGGAGGATGAGATGACCTGTGACATCAGGCTAGATGATGTGATCTTCCAGGTCCACAATGACAGCCTCTCCTATCTGAAACCCTCTGTCCAGGTCAACACCCTAAACAGAGACCTCTCCACCCAGCTGGAGGAGGCTGCTGAGATAGTGAAAACCGAAGTCTTTCCAGGCTTTAGGCAGATGGTTGAAGAGTGGGTTAATCACTCTGATGCCTGTAAGATTGAGGAGCAAAAGCAAAAGTTTAAACAGGTGTTCTTAGATTTCCAAGATATCTTTGCTGTAGACTCACACGACTGTGGTCACACCGAGATACATACTACCTCAATTCCCACGGACCCTGGGATGATTCCAGTATATGTGAAGCAATATTGCTTGCCTCTCGCATCTATGGAGTCCCTGACAGAAATTTTCAAAAGTCTAGAGTCCCGTAGGATAAATTGTCCAGTCCACAGCACCTTTAATAATCCAGTGCTGCGGATTTTAAAACCAAATGGCCAATGGAGACTTTGCGCAGACCTTAGGGAGTTGAACAAACATGTCCACATGTCCCGATGGCCTCTTCCCTACATTGACCAAGGGTTGGCCCAGATCCAGGGGTCAAAGGTGTACACTGCCATTGACCTGTCAAATTGATACTGGACAGTGCCCGTCAGTAGGGAGGACCAATACAAGCTGGCCTTTACGTTTGGGGGGCAGCAGTACACAGGGACCCAGAATCCCTTCGGTACATAAACTCTGGCAACACATTCAACATCTTCCTACACAATGTCATGCCCGACTTGGGAGAAAGCGGTAACCTGGCCGATGTGGATGATGTCTTGATTAAAAGCTCAACTGTTGAGGATCACATAGCGGAAATCTGTTATGTTCTAACCCAGTTGAGGGTTGCCAGTGCAAATCTGTCCTTCCAGAAGACACAATGGTGCAGGACCCCTGTTAACTTCTTGGGACATGAAATAACTCCTGAGGGTCTCTGTCCCCAGGTGAAGAAAGTGGAAGCACTGCTAAACTTGAAAGACCACACAACTCTGTCTGAGCTAAGAAGCCTCCTTGGACTGACTAATTACAGTAGGCAGTTCATTGAGAATTACGCAGTGGTAACAACACCCCTGGTCCGTCTGTTGAAGCAGGGGTCAAGTGGGAGTGGGGTCCAGAGCAACCCGAGGCAGTAAAACAACTCAAGAGAAGTCTCTCACAAGCGCCTTGTCTAGCTTACCCTGGCAAAAACAAGGAGTTCCGCTTGGAGACGAGGTTCTCGAATACTTGCTTGACAGCAGTATTATACCAAAAGCATACGAAGGTCAATAAAGTCATCTCCTATGCAAGTAAGACTTTATCCTCTGTGGAGAAAAAATTCAACGATTGTGAGAAGGCACTCCTGGCAACGGTGTTGGCATTGAAAAATGACCACCCGTTCATCCAGGGGGAGCAATCATAGTGGAGACTTCACACCAGCCTTTGCCCTACCTCCAAAGTGACAGAATCCAGGCAGGAAATGTAAGTAATTCCAGAATTACCTCCTGGATTCTGTCCATGCAAGGCTTTGCTGTGGAGGTCAGATATGGCCAAAACAAGAAGAGTCCCCTTGCGCAAAGTCTGGCTGACTTGCATGATTGTCCCAGAGAAAACTGTCTCAAGGACGAAAGTCTCAAAATCCAGGACAACATGGAGGCATACCTGAATTCCTGCACAAAGTCTATGAAGAAGACAAGTGCGAGGATGCCCACAGTTTATGTGGACATTTGCTCCTACCATGTTGACAACAACAAGGAAAAGGAACTGGTGGCCGGCATTGGGAATGCCTGAATGAATGATGCCCCAGAGCCCTGCGCTGTGTACAAAATTGGTCCCCGCAGTAGTCAGGTGGCAGAGTTGATGGCAGCTCACCAGGCCATCCTCACTGCCGTGCAACACCGACTCCATGAACTGATCATTATCACCAATTCAGATCATGTCTGGAATGGGTTTGCGGAACACCTGATCAATTGGAGAACCAGAGGCATGCTGTGTGCTAATAACAAAACACTTAAACATGGCAAGCTCATACAAAATATTGATGATCTGGTCACCTCTAATGGGATAGCCATCTATTGAAAAAAGATTAAGGGTCATTCCAGAATAAAGGGGCTAGGCAAAACTGGAAACAACCTGGCTAATCAGCTTGCCAAAACTGGAGCCATCCAGTGGGATCTCCTTGAGATCAAGTCGCTGTTGGGGGAAATACTGGTCACTGCTGTCACCAGATCCCAGACCAATGCTCACAATGAACTCTCAACTGCCCATTGTAGTAAGAAGACACCAGATGCTGATTTAATCACAGCATAAAAAGGGGATCCAATTATTGGGAAATGTTATCAACACATTGAGGACCCTGAGAACTTTGCTCTAATGGAAACAGATTACATTGGCGTAGAGGAACTCAGGGTGTTGATGAAGTGTCCCAGAATGTTCCGAATCCAAGATGGTTTGCTGGTAAGGAGATCCATCTCTGGGTGTGACCAGTGGGTGGTACCTTCCTCATTCCAAAGCCTGATGCTAAGTCACGCCCATCACACGACCACAGCCAGTCATCAGGGGTTTCATACTACTCTAGAAATCTTGTGGGAGGTTGCATACTGGCCTCACTTGGGGCAGGACCTCGACCAATATTTGAAGGGGTGTCTTGTGTGTGCACAGTTTCAGCCAAACTCACTCACACACCAAGCTCCCCTCCAGAAGAGGGGGATGACACTGCCTTGGCCAAATCTACAAGTAGATTTCATCGGGCCCCTGATTCGATCCTCTAGGGGGAACAAGTACATGTTAACAGTAACATGCTTGTTCACCAAATGGGTGGAATGTCTTCCGGCCCCAAGTTGCAAGGCAGAAACAGCAGCTGCCCTGATGATCAACCACATCTTCTTGCGTTTTGGCCTACTCCAAAGGATTGAGTCAGATCGAGGAAGTCACTTCACCAGCAAAGTGATGACAAAGATGTGAGAGATACTTGGGGTATAAAAAGGAAACTTCAAATTGCATACACCTGTCCTCTAGTGAGGGAGTGTAAATGTACAATAAAACCATTGTGACATTCCAAAAAAGTTTGTGGCAGATTCTGGGCCAAGTTGGGACATCCGATTACCGCTTGTCTTGATGAGATCTACACCATCTCCTGCAACCAAAATGTTGCTATTTTGAGCTAATTACTGGGCGAAAAGTGGTGTTGCCTCAGCATCTGCTCTATAGAACACAAGAGCAGACACTGATAAACGCCTCCACAAATCATAAATATGTTGAGAATCTAAGAAAACACCTTCAGCATGCTTTTGCCTACGCTCAGCGGAATCTCGAAAAATCAGCAGAAGGGAATGAAAACTCAATATGATTTAAAAAGAACCAAAAAGGAATACCAAGTAGGAGACAGGGTCTACTTGTACAATTTTCAGCAGAACCAGACTAAGGAGAGGAAATGTCTTCCCTCCTGGTGCGATCCTTTTGAAATTGTAGACAAAATATCACCTGTCGCCTATAGAATCCGCAACTCCAAAGGAGAGCTGTCAGAAGAGAAATGGGTCCACATTAATCAGTTAAAGAGTTGTCACCCTAGACATACTTTGCAGCTGATAGAGGAGCCAAAGGAAAGTCGAATAGAAGAGACACCTGGAGAATGAGAAGGAAGAAGAAGAAGAAGCAGAAGGGAATAGGTAGGTCCTTAGGTATATCTATCTAACAGGGAGTACTTTTCTTCAGTGTTATTGAAAAAAATATGTAATCAAAATATGGTGTAAAAAGTCAATCCAGTCTTGCCTTGTTAAGGAATTGTTTGCTGATATGGTTCAAGTACTTTAATAAATGAAATGTATGTTTGTCCCACTGATGTCAAACTTCCGGGAAGACTGTCAGTGAAAGATTCTAAAACCTGTCTTTATCTATATCCTATTAGAGTATTAATTCCATTCCCTCTTAGACCGATGAGGACCCCCCAGTGACCCAGAAAGGGAACAAAGGAAAGGGGGTGTTGTTCCACACTTCAATGAAAAACAAAGGAAGGATTGTGGCGTTCCGCACCCTGATGAAAGAAGAACCCCACCTGATGAACCACACTTTGCCCTATACTCCCTCAACAAGAAGTCTCAGGAAAGCAGGGGGGGATCTGCGGGGGTACATCTACCAGCCCAGCACAACTCACCCACATCATCAAACTGCACTTCAGCAGTTACCAGCAGAATGGCTGTGCTGGCTCTGTTGAGCGCTATTCCCTTGCATCATAACTGCATTTTGCAGTGACCAAAATAATGGCTGTGCTTTCTTTACCAGGTACATATGGGGTGAGATCAAACATAGAACACCCCAAGAATTGCTGCAAGTCATTTTCTTCATTTGCAACAAAAAGA
This sequence comes from Ambystoma mexicanum, assembly GCF_040938575.1. Taxonomy (NCBI): domain Eukaryota; kingdom Metazoa; phylum Chordata; class Amphibia; order Caudata; family Ambystomatidae; genus Ambystoma; species Ambystoma mexicanum. The sequence continues at coordinate 277,696,987 of NC_090929.1, read as the reverse complement.
AGAATTCAAAAGCAGCCTATGCAGCGCTGCTATGCTGCCAGTTTAAAAACTTCAACTAAAGAAAAGGAATCATTCTGCCTTTAAAATGGTTTTGCATTATTCCCAAACCAAGGAAAGTCTGTTCAAATAATAATCTCTTTGGGGAGTCCGTGGATGACAAGTGAGGGTTTCCTCGCCCCTGATATTTATGGTCATTGGAGTACGGTGATATACCGCCTGGTGCCCATGCACTCTGGTGATATTAACTGGCCTCCCCCTCTGCAGTTCATCAGCACAGATCAGGTGTGCCCTTACCACCATTTGTTTGCTTCCTGAGTCTACTAGAGTGGATACCTGAACTCCATTTATTGTGACTAGCTCATGTGTTCAAAAGGGAGTGAACAGACAGAAGCAGTTATTCATTGTTTCACTGTGTGGCTTCTCTTGGGGTTCAGTGTTTTCTCATTCTTCTCACGCCATCCAACCTATCTCGACAGGGTCCTTCTTTTTCATCTGTGGGCAGTTCCTTGCTTAATGTCCTTTCTCACCACAAGATAAACAAGTTAAACATTGGTGTTCTCATCATGTTACTCTCTTCTGGCTTTGTTAACGCCTGTACTTTAATGAGAGGGTATTGCTTTGCCTCTATTTTCTCAGCTTCCCTGGCCCTTATTCTCACAGATCTGATTGGGTTTTTGTGGCGGTGTCCTTAAAAACTACACTGAGATTCGTTAGGAGGTGGATTTCTGGAGGTTTCCTTGGGGTCGTTATGCCCTTCTTCATTTTTATGTAAAGCCCATAGCTGTTTGGAGGGTTCAGCATGAATATGGGCATTTTCAATGGCGGTGTACATAGTAGGTCCACTTAGTTGTAACACTGCCCTTTGTAAGGAGGATGCCACAATATTAATCAGTTGATCGAGGTCTTAACACCTCCATAACCTCCAGCAAGATCTTTTTACCCAACCACTGAGGCAGTGTGTTCTGTATTCGAGCGCCTAATTCTAAACCTGCTTCATTAGGGTTCAGCTTAATATCTCGACATTTTCACAGGTAAAAGCTTTCCGTCTGTTCCACTTGATGTAGCAGCCCCTGTTTAATTTCATTAAAAGGGGTGATCACAAGGGGGTTTATGGTTTGATATGAGGCCTGAGGTTCACCCCGCACCAAAGGAGCGAGATAGCAAGTTTTAATTTCCTCGCTCCAATGAAATTGTCGGTAAAGCCTCTTGAAATTTAGGAGGACATTTCCGAGGTCTTCCCTTCTCTATAGGGTTGTAGAACGCCATGCAGCAGCATCACTCATCTGGAGAGAATATATGGGAAAATAGGCATTTTAGGAAGTTCTGCCTTAAGTATGTAAGTATGGATACAAATTCTAATTCTGCTGTAAATCTTTCCAAGTCACTGGAAGGGCAAGGGAAATCAGTTTTTTTTTCTATTGAGGAGAGATCCTCCTTGGACTCATTTGTGGAACTGGTTACTCCCTGTGGTGTTTCTGTTCTTTACATTTACTGAACTCTAAGGAGGAGAGGACGTTTAAATAGATCCCAATGGGACTGTAGTAGTGGGTCATTTTAGGCTAGGTTTTATGCCTGGGGAACCAATTGGTGGTTATTCCCTGCTGGGTTTTACTACCAAGTTTAACCTTGAGTTTGGGCTGATGGAATGATCAGAAAGTTGTAGCTCAGTCACACGCTCTCTTCCCTTGTAGAGGAGCCATTGTTGGCCAATGGGAATCTTTTGTTTTTCCAAAATTAAAGGTTTTATGGCAGAGACTTGGTCACCTGTAGAAAATTGCAAATGGATTTTGACTGTTAGGATCATTGATTTTTCTTATGGGACACTAAGGATGGTTGAAGGGTCTTGATCATGGGTATCTTTTGGTCCTCCACTATCTATCAGGTGGATCAGTATCCCACCTCTGCACCATATGTAAGGGTGTAGAAGGAGGACACTGACACACAGGTGGCATGCCTGTTGACATAAATGTTTATTTAGTAAAAATAAAGAGGAAACCTATCTGCTATGGTGCAGATAAATGTGCCAGCACCAACTTCTGCCCTCCTCCTCCTTGTTATTCTAAAGGTGGGTGAGGGTATAAAAAGGCCCTACCGCCCCATGAGGTCGGGTTGAGTAATGATACAAGATGAGGCAAAATCAATAAGACAGTCAAACCATTAATGCGCATACATCTACCATGAAGAAGAAGTTAGGCTGAACGAAACTAGTAGGGAACTAAATTAGGCTGTAGAATGTACATGTAGTGTCCTGTAAGTAGCATAGGTTCCTGCATATCAAGACAGGGACTCAGTACATTGGGAGGGAAGATAGATATTAAGTAGATAGGGTGCAGCATATATGGACAGGGAAATCAATGTATGGCAGATGTACAAGACAAATTCAACACAAACAGATGCAAATATAAGTCACCAAAATGTAGGAGAAAGTACAGAAGCACAGCCATTTAACTAACATGAAGGACATATCAGGCCCAAGAACTAGTATTTTAGAATCCAAGATGCTGAATTCACAAAAACACATCTATTTTAGAAACTTTTGAAGCTGCCCAGACAGTAGTTCACAATGAACGCCAAAGTCAGAACAACAGGAAGGGAGTAGTGGGTGAGCACAACCTAGAGGGAAGATAACAGTTTCCAGTACGCGAAGCAGTAAACTTCCAAGTTAATTGAAATAATAACAACACAGATAGTCATTGATTTCCAGATGCATGTGACTAGTACATCAAAGGACTCTGTAGAGAATAGATGAAGGGTATATTAAGTGGTTACAAACAGTGAAACATGCACTTTAGAATTAAATATAAGTTCAATAAATAGGTAGAAATTAATTCTCCAACACGGTCGTCCAACATGTGATCAAAACACTGAGAACGCTGACTATTAATTATGAGCCAAACACAGATAAGACACCTTTTGAGCTCCCAAGTACACAGACAGACACCAGATGATACACATAGCCATATGCTGGGAATGATAAGGAGTTACTTTTAATTTGAAAAATTGCAGACCATGATCTTCTCTCCCCCCCACCCTGTTTCTCTCTGTAACGCTCACCTGGTATCCACTGGGACGTCACTCAGCCTGTGATGACCTCTTACGACCTAAAACCCTTCCCTGGAGTCTACTCGACTGGAGACTGGGCCTGAAACACAGGATTGGTAGAGTTTAGCTCCCTATTGTCTCTGTGTGCTTGAACCCCTTCTTCCCCGGGGTGCAACCCTTCCCTTTGATCCACAGCTCACCTTGTCTTCTTGGAAAGTGTGCGCTCCATCCTGCATTCAGCGCACGGGCACGTTGATTGATGCTGGCTCATTGCTGCCTAGTTACTTCACTGGCAAGAGTCTGACAGGTAAGCGTAATGAGTCTTTTGAACAGTTCTCTAACTTCGTTCCTTTCCTTCCTTAGATGATGGCCGGCGTCCGGGGATGGCAACGTGCTGCTGAGATGAGTAGCCCTGAAGGTGAGTGAGAGCGCGATACGCGATGCGACCCTTTCGTATTTGTATTGAGTTATTTTTCTGTGTCTTTTAGGTGCCGCAACATTTTCAGCGTGGATGCCGGTTATGAAGAAGAAATGCGATGAGTAAGCACGGTTTTCAGCGCCTCTAGATGTTTTCACACTAACCTGGAGTGTCTTTTCCCTCTTGCAGATGGATGAGAAGTTCTGGAGACAGAGTTCCCCCAGAGTGGCTGGGATTCAGGTAAGCGTTTGAAGCTTGTACAGTCTTTAAAAATAAGCAAAGATTTGCTGAATGCTTACTAATGCCTTTTTTCTGTTCTTTTCCCTTTTCCTTAGGAAGCGGCGTGCCGGGATGGGAATGACACCGCCGAAAATGCCCGCAAAACAGAAAAAGCAATGAATGATGGGCAGAAGCACTGCGAGGTAAGGCTGTTCCTAACGGTGTTCTTGTTCTTGCAGGAGCTGAACGCAGAAGAAAGATGTAGCTCTACTGGCGACCGATCCGAACACGGTGAGGGTCATGCTGCAGGTGCAGAAAACACAAAGCATGTTTCTCAGCCTGGGCTTGGCTTAAATAGTCTCTGGGTATCCCAGGTGTCTCTGGGCTGAACCACACCCAAAAGACTAGACTGCACTTGCAGTTCTTGGAACCGAAATATGAGGGGGCATCCATCTTGTCCCTATCAATGCACTACAAGTCCAATCCCCAATGTTATCCTATGGGAGTGAGTGAGTCTGGTGCCACAAGCGCCAAGTCTGACTCCAAGTGGGTCTTTGGAGGGATGGAGAGGCCCTTAAGAGCCATGTAGGTGATCGTGGCCTGGCTCCAGCCTGACATCTTGGAGGGCTGGGGACATGAGGGGCAGGAATCATGACACTCTCTCATATCTTTACATCTGTCAGGATGTCCAAGGTTGGCCAGCAAATTGCCAACCAATAGAAATCCCTTGTATCACACTGCCTATAATAAACAGTGCCAACCAATTAATTACCAATATGATGATGTGCTGAAAGCATTACCTGTAGTATAATAGACCCAGATGGGGCCATCAGATATGTGTAAGCCAATGATAGAACTAACACCTTTATATTCTATATGTAGTTTGCAATGCTAACCAATCAAATATACTCATATGTTTTGTGATAGATACTACATTATGACGACACAGCTGATGTGTCTCTTGTTTAAAAACCGCACACTTCTGTTATAACTTTGAGAGTTATTTGTATGCTTTTCCAGCCAAGTTTCAATGCTTTGAATAAAGCTGGGGTTTTCTGTGCATTATTGAGTATTGTCTGTAATAGAGCCGCAACTTCGGCCCATCTCTACATATCTCTCCCTAACTGTACAAGGGGTTTTCCTGTCTCAACTAAGGAACTAAGGATTCTGTCAAAATGTCAAAGTAAATGAAAAGAGTCCACCGGCATGTGTTAAAATGCCTACTTCTGTCCCTCACACTTGTAACTAATACTAAAGAGGTAAAAGATCTTCCTGGTCCAGAGGAATGGCTCCCTTCCTCTGAATAATGGTATATAGTTCCAAATATAGGTGCGAACTTTGCTTGAGAGAATGACTCCCTTCTCCAGGTCTCAGTTCCTTTCCCAAGATACCAACCAAAGTTCCAGCTTGTAGTGTTGTGAAGTTCTTCCAAGGTAATAAAGAACAAAGTTACAGCTTTTGTTGTTGTAAAGTTCTCAATTCAAACTAAGAAAAATGTAAAGTTCCAGCTCAAACATCATTCCTTATTTCCCATAGTTATCTCCACTATAGGGTGCCTGGAGAATGCCTCCCTTGTCCAGTTATCTTGTTCTCAATACTTTCCCTGTGCCAGGGGAATAACACACATCCCCTGGCCTTCCTTGGCTTTGCTTCATGGTAGACACTATCCGCGGGTATGGCTTCCTTTCCCTAATCTCTCTTGCCTTCACAGTACACAACACCAGGGGGCATGGCTTCCATCCCCTGGTCTCTCTTAGGCTCTTCATCTAGGCCCAAGGAGGTTGGGGAATAGTATCCCTTTCCCAGGTCCTCTTTAGGCTTTCTGAGGCAGTTTGCAATGTCATGGTGAATGATTTTCTTACCCTGCCTTTGGTGTACCAAGAAAATGTCTCCCTACTACTTCACCAGGGTAATGTTTCTCTTCCCTTGGTCTTTCTTTCAGCTTGTTTCACTGCTCTGTAAGTGTGGGTTCCAGACCCTTATGATTCTGCTGCTTCCCTTTGGCAGACCTGGTTCACTTTCCTGCCAGGTGCTGTGCCAAAGAACAGGATTTTTGATGCTCTTTTGAACTGGGTTCAGGTCCCAGACCTGTATTTCTCTCTCTGTTTTTTCTGGCCGGCCTAACTCACCTCCTTTCCAGGTACTGTGCCGAAGAAGAGGATTTGTAATGCTCTTCTCATTTGGGTGCGAGTCCCAGACCTGTCGTTTGCATCTTTTGGACCCTTTCAAAGCACCATCAAGTGTCTCGGCCACTCTGGTACCTGTAAGGACCTTGCCTGAACTCTTGGGTGGTGTGCGGCTTTGTTGTGTCCCTGGTCGGGCTTCTTTGGTCTTTGTTAACTTTATGTGTGCTGTGGCAGCTCTGCAGCACCCTTCTCCTTGCTGGCATTGTCTCTGCCTCTGACCTCAACGTTCAGTGGTCTTCATCGTCTGGAGGTTGGCTCTCACAGCCTTCTGGGCCGTCCAACCTCAGCGAACAGTGAGTGAGCTTCCTAGTACGTCAGTAATGGTCCCAGACACTGTATTTGAGCTCCTTTTGCTTTCCTGCTCCCACAATCTCAGCTCCTCCAGAGATGACTTCTCTCTTGGTTTCTCCAGGAAGGATGGAACGCTGTTTCAAGTCCCTTCTCACTTTTTATGCTCATACAGTGTCCACATTAAATGGAACCCTTACTTTGGTTCTGCAGGGCGGTCCTCATGGCTCCGCACGTCTTCTTCATCCCAGTATTAGCATGTTCAATCTCTACTGGGTTAGTTGAACTCTTCCACTTCCCAATCTTCCAATGTACTTCAGGTATGTAGATTCTACTCTTCATCACCCAGTGTTTCTCATGAGGGTTGTGTTATCTACCCTATACAAATACACGGACATGTGGGGAACTAGTGTACCCTGTATAGGGTAAGAGGAGGAATGAGGTTGTGGTGCAGTGTGGACATACCGCGTTCTCCCCGGATAGTCAGATCCCCCCCATGAGATCCACCTGCTGAGTACCACCCCCAGGAGGACTATCGGATATCGGATATCAGCCTCAGCTCCCTGACCTCATGGCAAGGGGCTCACTCTAGCGGAGAAGGGATGACATCAAAGGATTTGTCACACAACATTTAAACCATGTGGACAAACTTCAGACAACAAAATATTCGTCCAAGGTTCCTCCTTGTCAAAATACCTAAAATGTGGGTTATGTATGTTTTTCGCTATGTTTGTTCTGGAAAAGTTCATAAAGGTCTACTGAAATCCCTGGAGGGGTGCCGAGAGAGGAGACCCAGTGCACTGCACAAAGCGGGTAACTTACAAACTGAAGCCTACATTCAAGCAGGACTGTCCACATGGTCAGTGGGCTATCAGAATTATAGAATATAACCTTTGTGAGCATTGAGTGTTTGTGTAACTTCATAGGAACCATAGTCCAAAGGCTCAGACACATTTTATTTTGTTGACCCGCATTCAGTTTATTGTGGCTAAGGAAACACTGTTTTTCTCATTGCAGCATCCTAAAATGTCTCAAATCTCTTGGAAGCAGAATAAAGGCACATTGTGCTGCTGTTTACATCACCTTTAAGAAACATAGTGTGGGGGTCATTACAACCTGGCCGGGCCGATAACAACGGTGGCGTTAGGGTTACCGGCACCGTTGTTACCTGACCGGCAGAGTACAAGTTTGCGACACCCACGCGCAAACTTTGACGGTAGCACCGCATCGCTATTAACGCTGCCACTGCTATCGTCCTCCCCATTCCCATTGAGCCCTATGGGACTCAAATGGGAATGGAGAGTTACTTTTTCTGGCGGCTGGCTTCAGGGACCGCCAGGGACCGCCAGGGCTGTAATACCCCAGTGATTCCCCATTGCCAGGCACCGGAAAGCCTGCCGCGTTTACTGTCATGGCTACCGCCTGAGTTATAATGAGGCCCCAAGTCTTTTACCATCATCACTTAATAAATGTTCCAGGTTATGTGACCTTATGTTGCATGCTTGTCAAGCACATCACTACCTCATGCTTCCTTCTCTGCACTACCTGTGATGCCGCCAAATTACATGTTAACGGTATGTGGCGAAAAGGGCGTTTATTTTCTTAAATACGTGCTTATGAGCAGTGCATGTTGCAACAGGTTAAGAAGTCTTCGATGAAACGTGGTACGTTGGTGCATGCAGGGTTTGGCTGTGAGAGCACGGGATTGCAGTGGCTTCCCTTGTTTTTCTTGGACCTTTAGGCACGATTTCCAGGATATTTTTCTCCCGAATGCCCCCTCCTTCACAGTGCATCTAATAGTATGCAGTACTGTATTTGTCATTGACATTTGTACTGTCAGTCGAGCAGGGCTGCATCCTTTAATGCAATACGATACATTTTTCCTCATCGAGCAGGCTCCAACACATTTATTTCTATTTTCACCATTTCCAACGGACTTAAAGACAAATTAGCTGCACATCGCCACTCTACCCAAGGTGCGGGTAGACCAACATCACAGCGCTCATAAGCACGTTTTTAGGAGAGTGCAAGGCGACGTATGATGAAATATCATGCTGTGCACAGGCTTAGGTATAGAAGCTCTAGTCATGGACTGTCACTGTAGCTTAGGGGTTTGAGTGGAAGTCTCCAAAAAGAGCAGCCTGAGCACGAGTTTGAATCTCGCATCCAATGCCTTTTGTTAATGACCTGCAGTTAAAATGAACTATTAGTAATTATCCATAACATATGCTTTTATTTATTTATTTAATAAACACCCAGTTATATCACAAACTTTTGCTTTTCGCCAAATCAAAAATTACCAAGTTTTGACCAAGCAAAGAGACAGAAAGATGCACAAAGACAGTTCCCGGTGAGGCCTTATCTGGTGAGGCCTTATCTGGTGTTTCCTCAGGCAAGCATCACAATGGCTTTGCAAGGGCGTGCATGATATGATATTTTATAATAGTTTATATAGTACTTCAAGGCAAGGGAGGGATCAAGGGAAAATACAATGACATTCTTACAGGACATGACCAGTAAGGATGTGAAATTAACTATCGTACTCGGCCTGATGACATTTCAGTGCAAAAGCTAGGACATAGGCCTCATTCCAAGATTGGTGGTAGTCATGGCGCTATTTGCGCCATGACTGCCACCAATAACGGGTCCGGCAAGGGTTTAGTTCAATGGGGACTTACCGGTGTAGTCCGACCCTGGTGTGACCGGTAAGTCCCCATTGAGCATGCCATTCCCATTTGAGCCCCCATAGGGCTCAATGGGAATGGGGAGGGCGCTAATAACGGGCTCGCGACTTGCAAGCCCGTTATTAGCGCCCTGGTCCCTTAGGACCTTGGAATAGGGCAGTAAGGGATTACCGGCACCGGTCTCCTTACCGGTGCCCGGTATCCCTTACCGCCCACCTTGTAATGACCCCTATAGATAAGGAAATGAGGGGGTGAGTGGGAAGGAAATGGAAACAGACAGGCGACTACCGTACTAAGTCTGACGACATTTCTGGTAGAGCCGGAGAAAAACAAGAGGTGAGGGAGAGGGGTGCAGAAAGGTAGGGGCGGAACAAAACAAGCGACTATCAAACTAGGCCTGACCACATTTCAGATGGGGCTGGGGCGGGGAGGATAAAACCAGTAAGGAGAGGGGGGAGAAGACAGATGAGGTTGCTATCATACTAGGTCCTGGGACAATTCTGATAGAGAAAGTGCATAGAAGAAAGTAAGGGGAGGAGATAGGAAAAGGGAGAAGGGAAAAGGGGAGAGAACAGAGAGTTAGCAGTCAAAAGAGTGGAGAAGCAAGAGGGGAGAGTGAATACAATTGCAAAAGTCAGTAGTAACACATAATGTTGCAAGCCAGGATACAAGATGAAGATGGGAACATCATGAATCAGGGCCACCATGAGTACAAGATGCGAAGGAGGTCCAGCATGAGAGTTGAGAAAGAGTGACGCACCATGAATGAATGAAGTCCATAAAAGTCAAATCCAGCATTGGCCACAAGACGGTGATGGTGAAACCAGAATTTATCAGGACAGACTCCTGCAGAAGTAGGCTTGAGTGGGGTGAGGGGGAGCAGGGAAGAGGAATCAAGCAAAACAGGCAACACCTGTGTGCTAGGATGGTGGGGGCACAAGGGAACATCACGGGATGGACCAGAGGGGGTGGGAATGGCCTGTGGGGACAGAGGGAATAACACATGTTGGTGCATGCTTACCTGCTGTCTGAGCAGGGGGTCGGGCCCTGGCTCCTCCTGGTCTGAACAGATCCAAATAGAAATTGCCCCTTTCTTCATCTGTCCTTCACTTAGGATGCCCGGGTGAGAGACACCCTTGATCTAATAGTTAAGAGCAGGAAGGAAGAGGCAGGGCTAAGAAGGTGGTTGGTGCTAAGGCCAGGTGACCTAGATCCACTTGCACCTGCTCCCCATCTGCAAAGGAAAAGAGGCTGGAGGGCTCCTTAAGTAGGGAAAAAGAGCGGCAAGCAAGAAGGCACCAGATGGGCGGGGCTTGCTAAGTGATAAAAAAGAGCGGCAGACAGGAAGGCACCATATGGGTGTTGCTTAGGCCAGGTGACCTGGATCCACTTGCACCTTCTTCCCATCTGCAAAGGAAAAGAGGCTGAAGGGCTCCTTAAGTAAGGAAAAGGGTGGCAAGCAGGGAGGCACCAGGTGGGCGGGGCTTGCTAAGTGGTGAAAAAGAGCAGCAAGCAGGAAGGCACCAGGTGGGCGGGGCTTGCTAAGTGGTGAAAAAGAGCGGCGAGCAGGAAGGCACCAGGTGGGCGGGACTTAGGTCAGATGACCTAGATCTACTTGCACCAGCTCCTGATCTGCTCCCCATCTGCCATAGCGTATTCCCTTCTCCCGCAGGCCACCATTCTCACTCATTCCCTGTATATTAAGGGTCCTCTCTTGGCTTGAAGATTTTAACTTTCCGGGCCAGCCATCGGATGGATTTTTCAGAGTTTCAAAACGATCCTATTGACTCCCAGGTTTGTTTTTTGGTATTTGTTTTCTTAGAGGCATGTCTTTACAGCCAAAAATCCTGTTCAAATAAGAACCCAATGCTCTGGTGACCACGTATGATTGACCACCATACAGGGCTTCCCACCATGCATCGGCACTCAAACCATGGACTTTGTTCAGCTTTTCCAGTAGGATGATGGTTCTTTCCTTTCCGAGATTTAGGCAGAACAAATCAGGTGTTGCAAGGTTTCAGTTTTCTTTGGACAAAATCGACATTTGTCATCCTTTGCCAAGCCATACCTAAATAGCAATTAATTAGTCCTTAAGATGTTTAACTGGAACCTTATGATCAGATCTTGAAACTCTGGACACAGGTATTTTTTAAGATAGTCAGCCCTTACAGATGGAAGGCCAGTCAGCGCTGTAGACAAGATATGATGTTTCGATACAGAGCGTTTTGTTTCTGTCTCGGTCCAATCAGCAGCCAACAAAGCTTGCATTACCTTCATTGGCTTGTCACGCAATGATTTAGGAGAGAAGCCTACATTATCCAGGAAGGGGACACATAAGTTCTTCCACTGGTTCAAGGGCCAAAAAGTCCTGCCATCTTATTTGATTCTGATTATGTGATAGTGAGGCGGGCAATCGGGTCCAGCCACTTTTCTAAAGGTCGACAGAGATCTCTACTGGATCCGCACGTATAAGGAGTAAAGGCCTAGCTCATACCTTATAAGTCCTACCGGTACTGCATTTGGAAGTTGCAGGACCCGGCTCCAGTATCGACTTTCCAGGTGGTCCCAGAATTTTTGGGAGAAATTCAGGCCTTCTTCACCGGCATATGTCACAGAAGGGACTACTTTCTAGTTGTAATAAATAATCAGCGGTTGCAAAAAGAACTTACCTGATGTTTTCCTTATTGGGAGACCTTGCACTGTAAGTGGTTTCATTTTCAACAAAAGGCTCTCCTTCCAATGGTAATCTCCACTGTCTGCGCAGATCATGATTCGTGTACTGAGTCTGTCTGAACCAAGGGAACAAATAAAAGATCTTTTTTCTCTGGTTCTTGGGTTCTTGATGACTAGTATCTCAGATTTTCTTGTGTTGATTTTTAGTCCATTTTCTGTTACATATGCCTGTAGTGCGTCCAACTTTCTCTCCAGACCTAATTGAGTACGATCCAACAGCACTAGTTTGTCGGCGTAGAGCAAGTGCCCAAAAGATGTTCCATTTATCTTTGGGGAGCATGATCTTAGCGTCTCTAACACTTCTGACATGTCACTAATGAAAGTATTGCAGAGCCTTGCTGCCAACAGGCAACCTTGTTTTAAACCTCTACAATTTTCAATTTCTTTGGATAGCTTTCCTTTAAGGTCCAGGAGGATATGCAGCGTTGTTCCTGAGTGGAGGGCCTTGATAGCTTACCGGAGTGCATCGGGACAGTTCTTATTTTCCAGTTTTAACCATAGTCTTCGGCGGTCCACGCTGTCAAAAGCAGCCTCCATATCGATACATGCCATATAAAGATGTTAATTGGATTTCAAGGTCTTTCTTTTAGGAAGCTAATCAAAAGAAGGTTTAATCTACAGTCTACATAATTTATAAATCCAGTCTGCCTTGGATCAAAATGTTCTGTTTTGCTTATCCATTCCTTTAATCTGTTAAGGAGAATGCCAGCAAAAACTTTGCCTAGCACATCAAGAAGTGAAATAGGGCGGTAGTTCGATGGATCACCTCTGTCCCCTTTCTTGTAAATCGGTACGGCTGCCGCCTTGTTCCGGGATACTGGGATTTTTTTTGTAGTTTTATTCTGTAGGATAATTCAACACAGAAATCCATCCATAGGTCGGGAGCTAGTTTGAGGATATCGTTGGATAAACCGTCAGGGCCAGGGCCTCTTGACGTGCTCGCTTTAGCAATGATTGCACTTATTTCTTCTTTGTCTATTTTTATAGACCATGGAGAGTTGTTCGAAGACCTCTCATCTGATGGACTTGTTTCGATATTTGTTAATCCATAAAGTTTCATGAAGTGGGTCACCCAGGTTTCTTCCTGGATCGGATTTAGCTGCCGTACTCCCATGTCAGAATAATTTCCATGTATTAGTGTCCCTATTTGACTTGAGTTTTTATTATGCATTGCCTGCAAAATTTGATCACCATCGTTTTGGTACATTTGCGATCGGTAGGACGTTACCCAATGGCTATACCTGTTTTAGTTCTTTCTTCTTGGTTAATCTAGAGGTAAGGGTCAGTGACTTTAGTTGTATCAATTCTTTTGCTAATTGGCATTTCTTGATGCTTATTTCCTTATCAAACCGATGCTTTCTGATTATAGTTCCTCTTTCTGAGGTCCCAATTATGTTTTTAAACATCATCAAGCATGATTGATACTCTACACGTTTCTCCTGGCTGTCACTCCAATCTGTTAGGCACACTGCTAGATCAGAAGTGGCTCTTGAATCCATCTTCAGCCGGATCTCACCCGAATCAAGGAAGGGTTTTCAATCCCACCTGGTTCTCGTGGTATCTGGTGGAGAGATAAAGTGTGGCCATAAGCAGGACAATATCACAGGGCAATGGTTACTCAAGTCACTATGGCTGACTTTTAAGGACTGTACATTTTGGAAGGTGGTTTCATCCACAAAGAAGTAGTCCGGTGTAGCTTCCTGGTTACCTGAGTGCACCATGTTTTGGCACCATGTAGGTCACCATTTACTTGGCCATTAACCATTTTCAGGTTCCGACAGATAATTATGTCCAGCCATTTACAGCTTCTATGGTTTGTATCTTCCATTGAGCATAGTTTTTCATTTCTAGGACCAGTTCTTAAGCCATCAATGTTCAGGTCTACACATATTATTCTTGAGTTATCAGTCTCAAGCATCAAGTAGTCTAGCCATTTTGTAACCAAACCAAGGAAGGACTTGCCATGGAATTCTTTTACATTCCAATAGAGATTACAGATGATCATGGACTCATTTTTAAAGTTTGTCTCATGTTACATGTTGATTACAATAATTTGTATCTGAGGGTTAGGCTGGATTACGCGGTTCACTATTCCCCGGAAGCTGTTTTTCACCAAGGTGAGTAAACCGGAAGTTGGTCTTCCACTCCTTCCTTTTAATGCTTTATTCAGGTAACTCGTGTAGCCATCTAGGTAAGGGGTCTCTCTTAACCAGCTTTCCTGTACGCATATCACGCCCAAAGTAGTTAAAACCGGATCTATTGTTTGGAAGAGGTGTAGGTATCCTCTTGAATTCCAAGAGCCAAAACGCCATTCTCTGGGTTCCTCCAGGCAGCAGGTCTATTGTTTATTTGACATAACCAAAGATCGGGCCAACCAGTCCCAGGATTCACCCTTAGCTGGTTTACAGTTTGCAGCTGATCCATGTGTCAAACTGGGATTGTCTGTTTTTCTACCACTGATCGTTATCTTGAAGGAACTTGGGCCAGCAAGAGGCTTTGGCAAGTATCTAGTTGGCTTATCAGACTCCTCCTCTTGTATGGGCGTTGTTTGTTTTTTTGGACTGCGTCTATGATATGGCTCCTTTTCTCTTCACCGGGTCTTAACATTCCACAAATCAATCTCTTCTCTTATGTCAAAACCAAGGAGCTCGAATATCATCCGTAGCTTTTATCAGTGTGGAAGTTACTGCTCTTGAGGACATATGGAGACACACTCTGTCATTTTCCTCTTCATTTAAGAAATCAACAGTCTTTATATCTTTCAGTTCAATCACCCGCAACACAGGAACAGAGTGGAGGATAACCATAGTATTGGCACAATTTAGAATCAACCCGTCGTCCATCTTTAATATTCTTTCCAGGTACACTTTGGACATAGAGTGCTTTTCCTGGATTCAATCTGTTAACCTCCTCTCCTGGTTTTTTATACTTGTAAACAGGTTTTTCATGTGTTTTTTCCAAGAGTCTTGAAAACACAAACGTGAACGTCTGTTCTGTTTGGATCGCTCGACCAGGGTTTCCATCATATTTACTTGGTTGGGTTGCTTCCCGATTCCTTTTATCTGTGGTCGAGGTGCGCTCTTTTTTCTTTTAAGGTTTTAAAGCCTCCTGGTGTTTTTGGTGGTATCGTAGGTAGAGAGCTGTAACAAGGGATCTGATTCCGAATCAGAGGCTTCACTTGGAACGATGTTTGGGTCCCCTCTTGTACGGTCAGATTTTGGATCTTTTTCCATGTTAGGTTTTTGTTGCAATTTTTCACCAGTCACGTGTGCAGTAGCGCTGTTAAAAAATGAGATGTCATTCGCTGGACGTCTGTGGATCGTCTCCATTTTAGCAGGCTGGTAGGTCTTTTCTGAATTCTCTCCCTAGGTTTCTTGGTTGCTGTTTTTTGTGCTCTTTGATCTCTTTGCCCCTCGATTGTAAATAGGGGGAATTGATTTATAATGCCTGTGAGGCTCACCTTTGAAGGGTTATGAGGAACTGTCGGAAGACTGGCACTTGTAGTCACTGATCTGTGGGTTCCCAACCCACATTCAGGCTGATGTCGAAGCTCCTTCTTTGCATTTCTCAAGAAGACTATTTGAGGCTGAAAATCCTGCCACTATTGTCTCATGTTGGGCAGGGGCGATATCTGGGCCATTTGTTCTCTTAAATTGAGTCGGCACAACCGACTCCACTGATTGCGTGGGTGGATTTACCGCCACTTCTGTTCAGGGATTCTTTTCATGTCAGTCAAAGCCGTTGGTTTCATCAAATGAATTGTGTCTCCAAAGTACGACAAGAAGGCTTTTTTGTCCTCTCTACCATCTTCAATAAAATCAATCAAGGTTTTGAGTATTGCCCCATCAGCTTCCATTTCTCTCAATCTTTTTTCTCCATATGAGATTCTATGAAGATTAGTTTCGATTGCATGAGAGTAAGTAGAGTACATTGATCTCTGTAATTGTCATTTAGTACTTCATACAATTTGAGGAAAGGGGAGTGTAATTGACACCATGGAGCCTATTGCGGCCTGTGGGTTGGCGCATTGATCTTCTAATTTAGTATGGCATTCCTTGCACTTATGTTTTTCGAGGAAGTTGCCATCCCCTCTGGTCCCTTTCCAGTGATTATTTTATGAGGCAATTGCCTTTGCGAGTTTGAGACGTCTTTGCTTGTTAGCTCCAGTGCCTCTTCCAAGAAACCTTACTGGTTGTCAACAATCCAGGTAGTACGACTAGCAGGCCTTTTCTCTAAGGAACTCTCCGACTAGCAGGCCTTCTCTCTAAGGAACTCTCCGGCTAGCAGGCCTTCTCTCTAAGGAACTCTCCGGCTGTAATCTTACCATCTCTCTACGGCCACCCAGACTAGTTTCATTGCTTTTGCCCCATCTGTTTATCTTTTTTTGGGGCATTATCATTATCCACTTGATCTATTTGACGTTTCTCACCCCGTCAAGAGCCCCAGTCGGTCTGATGAGGAGCTGCTAGTAGGTCTGTTGGCCTAGTTCTTCGAAAGGAAGACTCTGGGAGACTCTGGGATGTGTCTTTACAAGTAGGTCCGGACAACATCTTTGGTTCCATAGTTGAAATTTGGCTAGTAGACATTGGTAGAGGAATCCCATATGTATTGTTATTATTAAAGCATTCGTGTTCTTTAGCTGCTGTGACTCCCTCTATTTGAAGGTCAGCCTCTTGCTGTATGGGTGTGTCTTGTGGCTGTTCTTGTTGCAAGATGACACATACCGCTGGAGACTCAGGGACAATTTCTTCAGGGGTCCTTTGAGGATTGTCAGTTGCGAGTAGCTTTTGTGGCGTTCCGCCAATGTTTTTTTTCAGGATTACACAGCTATTCAATATGTCAGCGTCTGATATGTCTAACCAGACGCTTTCTTCAATTGGCTGATCACTAGGCCCTTGAGGGTTCTCCAAGGAAGGAAGCACCTTTTGCTTTGCCTGTCCGGCGGCCACTTTATCTCTAAAGTGCCATTTTAAGGTTTTGCTCTCCGCCATCAATTTACTCCTATTTTTTGTTAAAGGACCCACTATTCTTTTTGCAGGGCTCGGTCTTTGATGTGGGTCTTGAGCTTTCCCATTGATGGTCTTTGTAGACACTTTAGGTGGTTCATTAGGGGCTAGCATGTTTGTGCAAAGTTTTTCCATTATTACGGGTGAAGGTACAATTCTGGCATTCAAATCTGCATCGTAGAAACCCTCAGCCGTGCTAGGAACGCATCGGTTAGGGTTAGAGCAGATTATATCATTAGAGGTCTCGTTTTCTTCTAAAGCAACACTCCTTTTATTACTAAAAAGTTCCTGTGATTTATCTTGCATGGACGGATCTTGAGCAGATGTAAGCTCACATTCAAGTGGATTCCGGACGGGCTATATCACGGCTTCGACAAGTGGAGAGGGTAGCACCATACCAGCATCGTTGCTAGTAACAGCAGCAGGCAAGCGAGGGGTCAAAACAGAAGGAGGACAGCACTTGGATTCCAGGGAAGGGCTTTGGGGGGGGGGTGTTGGGATGGGAATTGCGCAGTACTTTTTTCCAAAAGTTGTGAGGCCACAGGAAACACTCGACCTTGCAATGTATCAATGAGTTCTTCAGAGTGTGGCCCGTCGCGCTGAGCCGTCTGTGCTTGACTCCCGGTCCGATGCATTAAATTAACACCAGAGCAGACTCCATGCCACTTGCGGCACCCTCCGCAAACACTGCCAACACTCTGTGACACTCTGCGTCGGGAGTTGAGTGTTTGGTAGTTTTGTTCCTCTTTGAAAAAATCACTGGCAGCTCCGGCAGCTCCAGCTCCAGCAGAGGCAACACTGCGCAGCAGTTCACAAAGGTGGGATAGCAGTTCCATATGCAGAAAATGGAGAGCAGTAAACAGGAATCTCGGCCCACAACCACACAGGCCAATGCTCTGCCAACACTCCGCATAACATATGCTTTATTTTATTTTTATGGAAGAAATATTAACTCATTGCTTTGCAGCCTTGGGCATCTACCTGTGTGCTTGGGATCTTCTGGAGCAGCAGGGCATTTATGATGGAATTTCGCCTCCTCCAATAACTTTTTTAAATGGCCTCTAGTCAAAACGTTAATTCTAGTGATGCACTCCACTGTATGATTCATTTTTGGAGAGCAATTAGGCTCATGGATTGATAGTTAAGGGGATCAGATGGGGATATGTCTATTTGCCAGGGAGATTGGGAACAATAATTACAATTGAATAGGTTCAAGAAAAATAGGTGCTGTCAGAATACTCCTGTTTTTTTGTCACCCTCTGCATAAAGAAAGAATAAATATTTTCAAACTCTGTTGTAGAATCAATCTTATTCTTTATCTAAAGTTGTACAGTTCAATATAAAATGGACGCTCCAGAGTTAACATCAAAAAAAGGGGGAGGTCATTGACCTGAAGTACATAAAATATTGACATCACACGGAGCCAAAAGTTTTTCGGTAAAACAACCATTTTGTGTGTGCAAGACAAAATCAAATTCAAATTTCATCTGTCATGAAGTTCACATGAAAATAGCAAACATATAGACAGTTGGACATTTACAACATCACTTAAACATTTCAACAAAAACAAGTCATTTTCTCTATGTAAAGCAGCATGAATATACTGCAATCGGGGATAGTGCGTCTACACCACAGTGTTTCAGCCGTTTCTAGGTGGGCTTAATATGCCACATCTGGTATACGGCCTTCATCAGGACGGGGGTCTGTACTGTATGATGTCTGTGCTGCAGGGGGAATGGAGACAGTTGTCAGGGGATTATTCATGCACCGATTATTTAAAGAAGAATGAATCATGCGCTGTGCAGTATTGAAACAGAAAGAAAGGGGTTTCTTATTGGTATGAAGATCACCATCTTCATACCAATAAGAAACCCCTTTCTTTCTGTTTTTTCACAATAAGATCAGACAGAGATCAGCCCTTGTGGCTTATACAACTTTCAAATAACAGAACCTTTGGAATGAATACATCCATAGGTAAGCTGTGTGTGTTTTCAATACCACACAGCGCCTGATTCATTCTTCTTTAAATAATCGGTGCATGAATACTCCCATGACGGTAAGGTGCACATCTTCTATCTTTTTGCAGTTCTCCACTGATATTGTAAAAGTTGAAAACTGCTTGTCCACCCTGGACATTCTGCCATGTTATACTACAATACAATATAGGTCACCCGCATGCAAAACACTAAGGTTTTGCCCTCTTGTTTTTAGATACGTCTGGCCACTCTATTTCAGAATTAACATGCATGTCGACAGCATGTACTACTCGGTCTTAATTGCGCAACCACCAATGTGCCCCACACGCTAGTCCTGGTGACTTTAGAAGTGTAAACACGCTGTACTCTACTTCCCTGAAACCATGGAACAGTTGTGACAGACCCGTGCTAACTCAGGGAGCATCCAGGTTGGGAAGTACACCGAGAGACAGGTGTTACTGGAGTGTTCCAGTCCAGGACAAAGGGGATTGGTGGTGTCGCGGGTAGCTGTTTTAGGTGCTGCTGGAAAAGGGAAGGGTTTACACAAGAGACGATTGTCGTGTGTTGTTTATCTAAAAGATACAAATAAATAAGATCCATATACACTGCTTTGGTCCTTCACTTCAAATAGTGAATAACAGAGATCTTGCAAAGGAGAAGACTGATTGAAATGATTAATTATTAATCAAATCAAATGTGTATAGAAAGAGTAGGACAATCATATCACACCCATACTAGATGTCATTCAGGCAAAGCAAATGCACCTATAATATTACAAAGGCCATCTAGGCAAATATCATCAGCCAATTAAGTGGTGGGGACATTTTTAAAAAATAATCCTTCAATGATGTGATTAATGTTATTCATTTTTTTTAAAGGCAGCCTGTTTACATGACTAATCGTTTCGACAGCAAGTGCAACATTGTTGGTGTGGCGGTGTGTTTCAGCATCAAATCATATATTGCCATCATCCTCAAGAATGCATTTAAGAATGGACGGTATTGTCCCACAAGGGATTGTGAATACATACTTGTATTCTATCATGTTGTTTCTCCTTCCCTTGTAGGCGCAAGGATTTTGTATTTCTTCCCTTTCATTACTTAGATCTGTAACTCTTCTCTTTCAGCAGGTGCATCTAACATAGGAATGCATTGAACTAATAGTACACGGTCCTATGAGACCTCTAGGACCTTGGGGTTGCCGGTATGATTACATGAGGCCACAGTTATTAGAGCGTATGGTACTTTGCTATGAGGCAGAGCAGCATTCGTCTGCTGACATGATAAACTACTGCCACTTCATTATGGCCTTGGCGCAGCACGGGACCC
The DNA here is from genome assembly GCF_040938575.1 of Ambystoma mexicanum. NCBI lineage: Eukaryota > Metazoa > Chordata > Amphibia > Caudata > Ambystomatidae > Ambystoma > Ambystoma mexicanum. The sequence goes on along the minus strand of NC_090929.1, from coordinate 277,677,107 downwards.
AGACCTATGAACAATGGGTAAGTGAATAATTGCGAATGCAAGATAATAGAAATCTACTAACAGGTAACGCAGGAATTAGGTGGAGGGTCGTTAAGGTTACTGCTGAGTCTGGAAACTTTGAGAAGGGTTTTACCACATGATGAAGTACTGCAGCTGCATCAGAGGACGATGGTGGACTAGTGAAGTAATGGAAGAAGGACTTAGCACGTGCTTGCTCCTGAAACAGTAGAGGGCACCTTCCCAGGTCTGTGCAATGCTGAGTCAACTTTTTTGATTAAGTTTCCTTCTGGTCAGTGCAAACCTTTCTGTATAAGAAGGCGCTTAGGACGCAGGTGTTTAGGTTGCTTCCTGAAGTTTAGAAGGCAACACTCTACCAGTTTTTGCATGATTATGTATCTTCCTCGCTAATCTTCAAATGTATATTGTGTGCCCTCAGTTTCGTCATAGGATCAACAATTCTAAACATAAGTTTTCAAAGCAATATAGGATTAGAACGCAATGAGAAGAAAAGTGCTCAGCTCCCTACTGGACAGATAGTACACCGTTCACAGAGAGAGCAAGGGTAATGCAGACACTTGGTGGACGGACAAGAGTGTAGCAGGTAGCCCAAGGCAGCAGGCCTTAGCGATGGCAGACTAGAAAGGAGGCAGCAGGCGCTGCTGAACAGTGACAGGATACATGCGGCTAGGAGCAGCAGTTAAGGGGTCCAAAGTAGAACAGGATCAAGCTGTGCAGGAAAGGCCAAAGCAAGGAAGGGGAAAATAGAACAAGGGGGGAACCAAGAGGCTAGGTCCCTGGTCAGGAGGTAGGAGAAGGTAACAATATATCACAAAGAGAGTAGCCGCCAGACAGAGTTAGAACATACTACCAATTCTGTATGTTGCTATTTAGAACAAGAAGATCGTGGTGTTTTATAAATCACCGGTGGCCCATCATTGTTGTCTAATCTTAGAATCCCTTCAGTTTTAAGACTATGTGCAACTTAATGTGTACTTATATACATGGTCTTGTTGAACAAGGAGCTTTTTTAATATGCATAGGTTTATTACATAAAGCTTCTCGTACTGGGTATGTGACAATCAAGATAGAACATCCCAGTACAACTGTAAATAAGAAGACAAAATTAGAGCATGTGTCTCAAATATGTTCTGCATCAATACATTTCAAAAACATGAACTACAACAACATGTTACTTGCATTTAATACAACAATATCATGAAAAAAATATGAAGAAATGAAAAAGGAAAAGAAAGAAAATGAGTACATTTCCAACAATTTAGAAAATGGAACACAAAAGTAGACTGCAACATAATACAAGCAAAGCTAGTGGGAATTGGTTCCTAGTGCAAATGCATATAGTGGGGGGGAGAGGAAGAGAACACTTGTCCTTATAGAAAACAAGCCCCCTGAACTATATGTTTATCTGTGATCTATTGGTGACCAATCCTCGGTCTACGTCAGGAACATAAAATGACCCAGGAGTGTAAGCAGGACGTGCAAAGGTAAGGCTTGGTCCTGGGACGTTTCAGCTACCAGATGTGGTGCCTTCTTCTGGGCCATAGGATTGTGTCTCCCTTGAACTTGGGTCCGGGGGAAGCGTGGGTTGAAGTGACGGGTCAATTTAGTCGAGCCGTGTTCGATCAGCGTGGATCATGGTGTGATCTAGCAGTATTCTGTAATTAGCAGCCAGGGTGTGTCTGATTAGCAGGAGCCGGTGGTTAAGAGGTAAGGGGCTGGTGGCCCGGAGCACTGAATGCACGTGTGCCCCCAGGGCTGGTTGTGGACCGGAGGCGAAGGGCCAGTAAGAGCTGGTTGCTGAAGACAGCGTAGTGTGTAGTCCTCTTAAGATGTGGCAGGATTGCGAGGGCTTGCTCGAATAGAATTTTCTGAGCAATGGAGAGCCGGGTACGAGAAGGTAAGGCAGCAAGGAACAAAGAAAAGGGTAGGCAGACAAAGGGGTCAGGAACCACACCATCACTCACCAGAATGAGTTGAGACATGATCAGGGGAATCACCAGCTGTGTTTTGAATTTGCTGGCACTGAAACGAGGCATATGCATCCTTGCGCAGGATCCTAATGTGTAGAAGCTACTCTGCATACCTGGAATCCAGGCCCCAGTCCCTGGCATATACCCTGATGAAACTACATGGTGGCGCCCATGTTACTGGTCCACCAGGTGCGAAATCCCACATTCGGGAAAGCAGGAAACACTCTGCGCCACGCCGCCCACCATCGAGAAGGAGACGTGATGACTGGCTGTGGGGCAGGTGGTGACAGCAATAGAGATGGGGTGAAAAAATAGCATAAGGCTTTAGTAGAACCTAATAGTTGTTTAAGGTTGCTCCTGCAGTAAGAAGGGGGAGGGGAGCATGTGACCAGCAGAGTTTCGGCTGTCAAGGCACAATTAGGTTGTTTTCCAGAGGAGGCATACGCCTGTTTTTAGACATACTATTTATCACATGGTATGGCATAAACGGAATAACTGGTATGTGCCATTTTAGGAGGGAAGGAGTTATGTGGCTCTTCCAAGTGTGTAAATATGAGTTAACAGTGGCGTACCATTTTGGGAGAAAGTTTGGCACTTGAGCCAATTGAAGCTAACCTGAGAGCATCACCCGAACAAGTCTACACTTTTAAGAAAAAAATTCCCCTTGGTTCAAGTTGAAAACAGCATTGAATTGTCACCTGAATAAATGGCAGTGGGGAAAGGTGTTAGGGGTTTTGTCTGAGGGCTATTACATAATTTGGATGGTATTTAGACTCGTGGTAAAATGTCAATATTTTAGTGTTGTGGTATAATAGTGGTGAGCATATTTATGATAATGCCCTATATGATGAGACAAGCCTCCCCTTATATTTATATCCTGTTTAGGGTTGACTGTAAGTGTAGACTAATGGACTTCGCACTGATAGGAACAGAGCAGCATCAGCTGTTTTGCTGTTAACTTATTTACGAAACCAGCCTACCGTCTTAGACGGATCTACTCAGCTATCAGCATGCACGGCTGAGACACACACATGCATCATAGGTTTCCTAGCTTGATAGCGGGTTCTCCAATCTTTACCTCCCACTTTACCATATGAGGTACATGTTTTACCGCATTTGGGTGTACTGCAACACTTTCTGATTATTTCCCCTATTTTAAACTAAATCACATAGACACAAGAAGACAATCCCACTAATTCAGTTTTTGCAATTTTTATATACAGGTTATAATGTAAAAATAGGTTTTGCAATGCACATGATAAAACCAGTTACAATAGATACATGTCATCTTTGTTCATAGTGAAAACATTCATTTATCTTACCAAGACCTTGAAGTTCGATGCAGTTACAGAGTGTACTTATCTAAGAGAAAAGATATAATGTACACAGCACAAAACATGTAAAGTTTTCCCTTCATTACACTTCAGAGATTCCCTATTACACATGCGAAAGGAAGACAAACAACTTTGTTAAAAATAACTATTTAACCTGACTGCCTAACTGATGGGAAACGCACATGCTCTCATTTGCATGCTCCTCAAAGTTTCACCATACTTACTCCTAATGTGTAGAATTTCTGTGCTGGAGGAGCCCCTCTCTGGATCGTCTTATCTGCAAGCGGAATGTTGCAAATGTCGCAGCTTTTTGCAGTACAGTGAAAAGTCAGCGACCTCACCTCGACCCTTCAGACTGCTGCCTGGTATCTTGCTCTCTCTCTGTACAGCTTAGCTATGCCCTCCATGCACAGCACAGCTGTCAGCTGCTTGGTATCTCTTCTCTCCGCAAAATGATTACTGAATCTCCACCCCATCTTCTAGCTAGATTTATACCATAAGCCTGTCAATCTTTCCTTATCCTGTCTTTTTTCTGAAGTCTCCTGTCACCCCTCTCCCTTCTAGAATCATGACATTTCTCTCTCTCCTCCCAGCTCCTGGCTTGTATCAACTTTTCTTGTTTCATCGTACAATGCCCTTCTGAATGGAAAAGACAGCCCATGCATTTTGCTTGCAGGTTTAATTCTACTGAATGAAAAACAGAATTTGCCGTCTGAACCATTTTGCACTGCAATGATAAAGGGTACATTCATTAATTACTGGGAAAAGGTTATTTAATGTGAAATGTTTAGTTAATTATATTAGGGGTTCATTTATTCAGCGCAACATGACAGCTGGCGAATTCACTATAACATGAAACATTTTTTACACATGCAATACTTTCGATCTTTGCATTAGTTCCACTGCCTCCTATGAAATTCCAGTTTACTGTCCCTATGAAACCAATGAATTATCTTTCCCAACAAAGGTGAAGCACCTTGATAATATTCAAGCCATTACTTAGTGGCTGCCTGTTGGAGCCGCATACAATTTCCAGACTCTTGCTGTGCCTATGTCTTCTGCAGTGGATGCACTTGCTCCCCTTACAACATGAAAACCTTGTGCTGTGGTTCTTGGCCAATTTGAATAAGGTGTGGCTTTACCATAGGCAGGCCGAACGCAAATGGTACATCTCCTGTTGCGCCCCATCTCACCTTGTTCATCGGCAGGTGACAGCTTCATACCAGCTTGCCATCACACAGGCTCAATGTGGTTTTTTGTCTCCCGTGTGGAAGCTTATGTTAACTCCTCAAAGGAGCTTTTTAAGGTTGTTTGCTGTCTCTATTCCCCTGCTACTGCAGTGGTGGCCTCTTCCCAAAGGGTGTGTGACTGTCTACTCTTTTTGAGGAGAAAATCTCAGCCATCCATCAGAAGATTTCAGTCACATCTGGTTTAGCCCCACTTTACAGAAGTGTTGGCGCGCCCTAGGGCTTGTCTACTTGGTCTATTTTCCCATTTTCTTCTGAGGCCACTGTGGTCTCAGCGGCTCTTGTTTTAAAATCAGCATCCCGTTTGATCCTATACCGCTTAACATCTTGAAGAACATCTGCCCCAGCATTTCACAACTTCTTATGGCAGCGGTAAATGCCTCTGTTGCGTCAGCTTACATTCCGATTTCTCTCCTTGCCTTCCCCATGAAGTTGTTGGAAGCCCTGGTGACTCCACTTATCTGTGCCTTTTTGAGGATTCAGGTGTCTAGACCCTTTTCAATCGGGATCCCGACTTGGCCGGGGAACAGAGTCAGTTCTTGTGGCTCTTGTGGCAGTGGCCTATTATTTGGCCCTAGTCATGGATCAAGGCAGCACAGCAGCTCTGATCCTGCTGATCTCTCGCCTGCATTTGACACTGTGGTCCATGCTATCGTGCTGGGGAGAAAGTCATCGGCTGGCTTCTCAGGCTAAGTCCTGGATTGGTTCACCTCTTTTCTCTCAAGGCAGACCCAGTCCCTCTCCCTTCCTCCTTTTACCTCAGCTACAAAGTTTCTTTCATGCAATGTTCCCCAGGGTTCGGCTCTGTCTCCTCTTCTTTTTAATTTGTACATGCAGCCTCTTGTTCTTTTGATTCATTCTTTTGGCTTCCGTTGTTTCTCCTATGCAGACGACACACAGATCTTTGCACAGCTGGATTTATCTCTCCCGGTCCTCGGAACGCTGCCGGTTCTGTCTTCTGGCAATTCATCACTAGATGGGAAGGCACTGTCTGTGCCTGAACGGTGAGAAAACCGAAGTGCTGGTGGTTGGATATCCCTTTGCCACTTCAGGGTTGTCTTCAGCCTTTTGGCCTCTGTGCAATCTCAGATTAGTGCAGTGTGCCAGTCAGTTCATTTTAAGCTGCAGATACTGCAGAATGTCTTCCTTTCCTTCCTGCTCACCTTCCCTTGACTACTGCAATGCTCTGTATCTGGCTCAGCGAGGCTACCTGCTCCAGAAGCTATAGGTGCTGCAAAACTCTGCGGCCCGTTTGGCGGCTGGGGCACCCAGATTCTGTTCCATGACTCTGATTCTGGTAAAACCTCACTGGCTTCCACTGGCCAAGCACATTAAGTTCAAGGCCCTGTGTCTGGTTCACCAGGCTTTCTATGGCAGAGGGACAGAATATTGCAGGCTAAATTCTGTTCTTATATTCCTGCACAGTGTCTTCACTCTGCTTCTTCTCTCAAGGTTTCGGTTCCTTAGTTTAAGCAGGACTGGGTGGGGAGACGCTCTTTTTCTGACTTTGTTTTGCTATGCAATGCCTTCGCTGTCTTTGAGGGCTACAGTAGACCATCTCTCCTTTCGGCAGGCATTGAAGACCCACTTCTTCATTTCTAAATAGGATTCTCCTCTTTCGCCCTCCTTTGCTACACACTCTTCGGCCTGATAGCACCATGATGCCCTTGCTGGTGAAGGTGCACTTTATAAATTCGTATTACATTACATTACAATGGTGTGTGTCTGCAATAATTAACCTGGACACAGTAAATGTTTCAAACTGGTGATTGAATCTTTGTTTTAAAACAATCTCACAGAAAGTATTTTCACCCTATGTCGATTGAGACTAATTTAGTCACAAAAGGATATTTATGATCATGGTGTGTGTCTTTTTCCTGACGTATTGTATAAGTAGCCATGTGGGGAGTGAAGACATTTTCCTTCAGTAATGTTTTTACTTTGCTGGGTTAAACAGCTTTGCTCTCTCTACGTTATTTGAAATAAATTGCTGGGTAAGGCAGGGTCTGTCTGAAAAGGTTGGAGTGGTTTGAGGACTGGGTAAGCAATTTTGTCCCTTGCACCATCTCATTCAGGCCTGTTATGTGAGTTTTTAGTTTCAAAATCCACGTGTGTGCTTCTCAATCTATTAAGCTTCCAGTATTTACTCCACTATTACAATTTTTAATGTCTTCATTGATCACCCATTGAAGACTATTTTCACTGTTTCCTAGTGTCATATATTGTGATACCATCGCACTGGCACAATGGGAGCTTATGTAGGTTGTTAATTTAATTTTGGACTGTTTTTCAGTAACACGCTACTTCATTGAGCATTTTATACATATAGGTAATTGCATGAGAATTTGATGCAACTGATTAACATTGATGGTTTTACAGTTTGAGATCCAATATTATGGACTTATATTTACATCTTTCTGGGTTTACTTTTTGTGACGAGTCATATACAACACATGTGCAGCAGGTGGGGTGGCCTTTAATATTTGGTTGGCGTCTATTCATGTTACAGTTGATGTTTTGGTGCTGCTCTCTGGTCTTAATCAGTAATACATGCATTACATTTTTTTATTTCCTGAAGACAAACATTAGTGTTTTTAAGATCAACAAAGGATTCAGTCAGTTTCCAATTGTTAAGGACTACCATTCTGATAGCAGAACCGTGTTTGCTAAATGTAGCAACATATGCCACCTGTTCCTGTTTTGTAGTTTTTTGGAACTTACATGTAAATAATGATTTGCTGTCCCTACACCATGCTTTTTCAAGGGTCCATGTGGCGTGTTTATGCTAACCTCACCCCATTAATCTAATGTGCAAAATGATAGCCTCACTGAAATATCCAAGTGAGTATACATGCTTGAAGGTTACAAACGCTTTAATGTTATGGTGAGTGTTGTGAAAAAAGATATGATCACCAAGCCCAATGTTCATTGTGTACTTAGTGATTCAAGAATACAACCCTTTTATGGGCGACCTATGTGTCAAATATAAAAACATGTCATTCTTATGTCCCCAAAATGCTCTGGTATTTTATGCAAAGCAGCCGAAACTGTAATTGGTGCTCTATGTCTTCTTCCCACTTCTCGAAAGGAGTATTTCAAGAAAATATAGTAGGAAAATATGTATATGGTTTCTCTAATTTGGGAGAATATGCTTTTCTCAGGTAGGCAAAAACATGGTTCCTATTGCCATTATAATATACACCGGAAGTGATCTTTAGAAATACAAATAATACACTTATAAAATAACCGATTTACAAAGTAAGTACAGTACTTTTAAATATCTTCCTTTGCCAAGAATACTAATTATTATGTCTCTCAAAAAGGCTTTTCTTCTTGGAAAGGGTCGTGCTCAGATCAAATCCAATGGCCTGTTACTTTTGTCTGCACCAATACAATCATACAAACTGGGCAGTATCGTGGGAGAAGAAGAGACAGCGAGACAGAGACACACAGAGCATAAGGAGAGATAGATGGAGAGAGAGGGAGGGGCTAGGGAGAGAGCAAAGATGATGATACTGATAGATAAAGCGCATGTGTACCAGATTGCTCTGAAACAGAGAGGCAGAGGGAACAGACCCTTAAAGACCACACCAACAGAGGATGAGGTAGAGAGAGGAATAGATGGAGCGAAATAAAGCCAGAACATATTGACAGTAAAAACAGCCACTCGGGCTTAGAGAGACAGCGAGACCATACCAGACCACACTAACAGAGAGAGAGAACAGAGAGAGTACAACTGGCTATGTGACTCCCGCCCACAGATAGAAAGAGAGGTTGTTTTACCCAGAGCAAATGCGCGAGAGAGAGACAGAGAGATAGAGAGAGAAAGTTCTAGTTGTGTGTACTATCTGAAGAGTGTAGCTGGATGTGTTACATGCTTGGTAGAGGAATAGTTCAGGGTGACTTTTATGAATTATTTCACCCTGAAGTAGAGTGTTCCACACTAATAATGGTACACTCCAACCTGTCGCTCATGTCCATATGCTCCATTTCAAAATGAATGAACCTCAAAAAATAAGATTCACAGCCTTAAAACATCCGCAACATTTGGCTGAATGGCTTTTTAGTACTTAAGTGCCGCTTTTTTGTCTGAATGAACATCTAGTATGGATGTGATATGATTGGCTGGGCTCTAATTCATAGACTGTTTTGAGTTTAACTTGCTCTCCAGATGAGATGCTCTTTTATGTGTACCTGGCTTTGATGTTTCCTAATTCATTCTAATCGTATGTTCTCCTTTAGAAGATGTTTGTTATTCGCTCTTTTTTTTAATTACTTGTGTTTACCAAGATTACTTGATTTTATAAGGCAGTCCAAAGCTTATTTTGAGTTAATCGGCAAGTGGTGTAGGCGGACCTGACCTAATGTTCCCTTTGAAATACAAGCATCTCTTATGTGAACTGCTTGCACCTGCTCTCCCAGCGGATACGGCGCTCCTCCTACCCCATCCTGTGCAAGCAGCAAGGGGATCGGTGTCAGTGATCACCAAAGATCATGTCAGGTGGGCAGGATATTGAGGAGAAGATGGGGCCTGGGATGACAGGTGGAGACGCGGAGGAGACAGAATTCCAAGGAGTGCTGGCAGTGACATGTGTGGGGTGGAGGTCATGGAATGCCGACGTCGTGGGCTCCTGGGGTTCTGCCACAACGCACCTCTACACATCAAAAGCACCAGAAAGTGTCCACGGCTTCAGGCTGACCTGTGCGGCCAGCTTAACATGTTCTTTTGGCACCGTCCACATTGCTTCTGATCAAGCACATATGCTACTTCTTGATTCAAAGTTCAGTGACCATCCTCTGCACCGTCTGCAGGCGCAGCCTGGCAGGTAGTGGCACGTTTGCAGACACCTGAACGCCATCCTCCTTCATTCTAAGGACAGGTTTTCACTTCATGAACCTAGGTTCCATCACCGAGGTTGTAGGCAGGTTCTGACCCTTCTCCTTTCCTCACTACTATCGTTTTGTGCTCTACTTCTACCTCCATTTATGATGGTCTGGGCGAATCTGGCATTTCTCCCACTCTCTGGTGTCATTCAGTTTCAATGCCTACTACAAGACAATATCCAGTGGGGGGTGGGGCAGCCAAGATGTTGGCACAAATCAAAAGAAACATATAACATGTTAATGTCATAGGATCGCACAAATGGAAAAAGCACAACACACAATACAGTTCACCCTATGCAGAATCAAACTCTTCTGATCCTAATAGAACACGCATGACACCTTTGCAAATGGGAAGAACACCACACACAGTAATGTCCCCTCATTCAGTATTCAAATCTGGGTAGCGGAAAGGGTCTGCATAAGTGCACCACCCGTGTATTATTCCAGCATACAGCTTTCATTCTTTATTGTAGTTCTCCCTCTTGTTTTACTCCGATCTATCATTCTGGTTAGCAGTGTGTTCTTCCAGTGCCCTGCATCTTCTTTCTCTATTTGTCTCTGCATGTTCAGCAAGGATTCTTATCTGCCGGCCTTGAAAGACAGGTTCCTCTGCCCTCTCTAAAAACGATTTGTATTCTTTCCTGATAAGACACAGTAGCCTTGAGCCTATCTGGGCAGCTCATTTCGTTGCGACCTAGGATCTGGAAGGGGGACTTTGAGGGAGCTCTTCTCACCTCGTCATACATGTAACAACCTGGGTAAAGGGAGAGGCCCTGTGCAGGCCAGGGCAATAGGAGACTGGGCATCGGGGTATTGATTGCAAGCGGACAACTCTGTCTGTCTGTGCATCTGTCTGGGGTGTTTGTAATTATTTCTAAAGAGGCACAGCTCCACCTCACTGCTGAGGCCTGACTAGGCTGAAACACGTGTCTGGGGTTGCTGCTGGTACTCTTGTTCAGAGGAGATTTTCCTTGCATTTCGGTGCTGGACTGACTGTGGGTGGGCCAAAGACTGATATGCATTTTGACATTTCTCCTCTGTGAAAAGCGCAGTGAGCTAAAGACTTGGTTGAGACTCTCCCAGGAGCCAATCACCCAAGAACATGTTAAGGGGCTGTGTTTGTGCCGGTAGAGGGACTCCCAGGCCTTCTTTTGCATAATTATTCCTAGCCTGGCAGGGCAGGATGCGTGATGCGTGGAAGAAATCCGGGCCCAGATGCCTGAATGTCCTTTCCGGACTTCATCCAATTGCTGTTGCGTCTTGGATGATGGACTAGGTTCGAATCCGCTGACATCTCGGCTCCTCTGGCAGTGCTCAGGTAACCTGTGGAGTCATTCAGTCTTTCCTTTGAGCGATCGAAACTGGGAGCAATGCATTGTATCTTAATTACTGATGGGTATGCGAGATCAAACAGTCCCGGGCTTAGGAAGGGAGTGATAGTTTTGAGCAACGTCTGTTTTCAATTGAGTTTGTTTTAGTGAATCTTCTGGGTCAGGCTAACACCAACGTGTGCTGTGTTCCGTATCTGGTTTGTTTTTGGATGTCAGGTTACATCGACTGGTTATTTCGATTTATTGTTCCTATTTTACTGGTCTGGTTTTACGTCAATGGACGTCTGCTATACGGTTCTGGATATTTATTTATCTTGAGCGAGCAACTTAGGTAGCAAAGTGGAAAAGGAGTTTGATATTGGTATGATTGTGATGTATGCCTTTAGGTGGAAAATGTGCGCGCACACACACACATGGGTACACACACTCACATAAACACCACACAGAAGCACACACACACAGTGGCCTATGGTTCAGAACATATGGCATTTGCTTCAAAGTGAGAATTGCAAAGCCTCCTTGGCAGGGTGGAAGTCTGAAGTGTGCAGTAAGAATGTTTGTCAGCAATGAGGAAATAGCATAAAGAGATTGCATAACGTGAAAGAGCATGATCGAGTAGCTGTGCCCTGTCATTAGCCCTCATGGTGCAATTCCACCCCCGTCTAAGAATGTTGTTGAGATGTGTTCACCGCCATATGTATCCCCTATTCATCCTGCAGGTCAGCCAGCACACAAGGTACAGGTCAGGTCCTGGTCCCCAGGCTCTAGTCCTTAAACGCGTGCCCCTTGTTACTCCTGTGCCATGGCCACCAACCTCACAACTGTTACCTCTACAACTGAGGTGAGGTCTCTCCCATAGCCCTTCTCCTGGTTTCTTACCAGGCCAGGCTATGGCTGCTAGAGACCCTAAGCCCCTCAGTACTGCTCTCAGTCGCATAAAATGATGACCACGATTACCTTGATACCCTCTGATGTTACCCGAAATGCAGACATGTGAAGGAAGGTATAATATGACATGATATGATAAGTCAGTTATAACGTGCCTGTACACAAGTGTTTCAGGGCACTGACAAGACAAGAAATAAAGACACAAGGAGGACAAAACAGCAATCTTACTAGGTCTTGTGTCATTCAGATCACACAAGTGCAAGGGGGAGAAGTGCCAGGCGGGGAAGGGAGAGTGCAAAGTAACTCGTAAGTGCTGCGGGGAGGTGGCTCATAAGTACAGAGAGGCGGGGGACTGTAGGGTTGGAGATACAGTCTCTTAAGTGGTTTGGAGGCCTGAAGGCAGTGAAAGGGAAACTGGTCATGCAGGAGCCTGGTTCCGTAGGTTCAGTGGGTGGACAGGCAACCAGTATGCCCAGCCATGTGAAATACTCACATGGCTGGATACCCAGCCCAAAGCCTGGTCTCCACCCCAGCTAGTCAGGACAACAGACTCTGGATCCTCTTCCTCTGATAACGAGGGCGAGCAACCTACTCGCACTTCCCAGCCCAAGCATATTATTGACCCTTTAAGACAGCTTCCTGCCTCGGACATTTTAATTTTGCTAATGGTCACATGCCCTGCACTCTGGCTTCCGCCGAGCACACACATTACTATGCACTATACCCAGTGCCCTCCTGTTTTTTCAGAACCGATACTCCATGCACCTGTGCAACAGACCAGTCAAGCAGTGGCCGCCCCATTGATTTGCCTCATTGGACATTGATGCCATGAAGAATAGAAGGTATTTCATTTTACAGGCAGGGAAAGTGCCTGTGTCCCGGCCTGGAGACTGGGTGAACACGAGGGCATTGACTCATAGGAAAAGGATGAGAACCGTGCACACTTTCTGGGCCGTGTCCAGGAAGGCTATATTGATCATTCTGGTATCACAGACCCTATCCGATGAAACAGTTGATAGCCAGGACCTTTGTGGGGGGTCTCCTTTTCCTAGGATTAAATCACTTTGGGCCCAGTTGCTTCAGTAAATAGTAGAGTACAACATCATGGCACAACATGTGTGCCCTATTGTCATGGGACGTACCCGCAACAACATGTTAGATCCAATGGGGATAAGAAATACAACCAGATTCATAATAGACCCAGATTTCTTTTCTGGTCCTTCCAAGTGCAGGTACCCCTTATATAGCATGCATCTGTTGGCAGCAGAATGTCCTAACTGCCTCAGTGTCAGAACATCAGTCATAACCCAAAGTGGGATGAGCACCCTATCAATGCAACCCTGACATCACCTTTTACCTATCAGCACCACGGTTTTACGGTCATCTCATCGAAGCCCCACAATATGCCACTGATAGGTCCTACTGAAGCTTATGAGTACCCTCGGGTAATCCCGCAATTTTCCCAGGCGCACAGGGTTACATCCAGTTTCCACCACAATGACAACGCACCACTGGCCCAGAGATTGTGATCAATGCGTTAACCCTAACATTGCCCAGCAAAGCGCCCTATGTACCTGCCCCTTTTCAAAGGGAATCAGTCAAACTCCTTCCACGTATTGGAACTATCCACGCATACTGCAGGCTATTGGGTTTCCGGCTTTGCCCCATTCAAACTCTTCAGCTCCCACTGTAGGCACCACCAAGAACTTGTGTCAGTCTCTGCTTTATAGATCTGACGTTGGATCCCGTTACCAATGAGTACACTTTCTTAGCAAAACCCGGGGCCATTATGTACCGCTAGCTAAAACGATGTGAGGTGATAAGACGGTTCTGAAGACGCAGTGTATGGAGCACACTTACCATCTCTTAGCCACCCTAACAGCCCCCACTGCATACACAATTGACACAGCATTGCCTCCAGGTTTGTCCCCGGTTCCAGAATGCGCATGGTCCATGGGTCCAAATGATACAGGCCTCATAAAGTAATGCAAACCCATTAAGATCGCCCTCAAGGATAATATCACACAGCCCGACCTGCAGCATTCTTCCCTAAACTCAGCTGCAGAGAAAGGGATGCGTCCAATAATATAAGATATACAGATCGCGAGGACCTCTCCTTCTATGTCCGGTTCGCCGCCAGAGTTGCATGAGCCCAAGGCGCTATAAGGTTCGTCCCCGCCCCTACCATCCTCCCATGAGTACTGGATTGATTGACAACCAATGCTGCTGAAAACAATGAGAGTAGGACAATGCGTTACTCTCAACTCCCTTTCATTTGAAAGTTTGTCAAGAAGTGCAGGCTGTGTAATCAGATGTGTAGTTCTGTATAACATGTGTGGGAAACATCATGGGTTGTTTTGTTTAATGTCATGCATGTGTGGAATGTGGAGTTAGTGTTTGGTGTCATACTTTGTTTGTCAAGTATCAATTGGCTCTCTAATGGCGACTATAAGTGAGCCATATGCAGAGAGGACACATAAAGTAATGCCCCATGCCCAGAAACACCTCACTGACCAGATTACAGATTACTAGATAGGCCCCAGTTTAAACGGGTCCCTCCCATCCCTTCTCCCTCCCCCAACCAGCGGACAGAGCTCTGCAGTGTGCTGAGGGCACAGTATACTATGGAAATGGTGAACACTAATTGTGTTATCATTATTAAGCACGTACAGAAGGCCACCAAGGGGGACACCCCTGATAGGCTTCTCTGCAATAAGGCACAGTCAACTGCTTGTAATGCCCTTATGGCTATAATGTTTAGCACCTGGGCTAAACTGGAATTAATACTGGTCCTATAGTACGGAGGTACATATTGCCTTCATCCAATGAATGGAAAAAATCAGTCTCATTACAAGTTTGGTGGTATCTCGGTGGTAATACCACCGAGATACCACCAAACGGTATTACTGTGAGCACATCTTGGTCTGGCGGTATTACCACTGGATTACAAGTGGTGGTAGGCAGTGTTAGGGCTTCATTACGAGTGTGGCGTTCTGGAGATAAGGGTGCTGGTAGCAATATACTGGCACCCATTTCAGACCGTGGCACTCTGGGTCTGCGGGCGGGGGCTGTTTCGCCCGGCAGGTCCGAGGAAGCACCGGCACCATTCCAGTGCTCCAGGTAATGGGGATTTACCAAATCCACCACCGGGACTTGTAATGTCCCGGTGGCACCGGGAAGCCAGGCGGCTGATTCAGTGTTACGAGGACGGCGGTAACTCACTGGTAGTACCGGCAGGTTACAGCCGTCCATTAATTGGAGTCAGTACGACTCCAAGGGGATTCTGGCGGTATTACCACAGGTAGGATTACCACTGGTGGTAACACCACTGATTTGGCCCTTTTGGGGTGGTAAGGCAGAGAAATTGCATAGCAAAAAAAACATTCAACCTTGTGTGTTCATTCAACTTTATGCTTGGTCTTTACTGCAATTTCCTTTACTGATTAGTTTGTTTTGGTGCTATCAGTTTAGTGTACTCCTGCACATGAGAGCCAGCACCAAACACATCACAGGATGAGCCCCCTATAAGATTAATACTGTGCTCTGGTGCTTTCTGGATGGACTATTGTTTGCTGATGTCATCATCCACAGGTCAGCGACCACATCCACTGACCGCGCTAATGCCTATCTGAATGTTGAGGAGTGCTCCTGCCCCCGCCTATCCTATGCGCATCCCCCTGCGCTGCATTGGAGTTGTTCTGGCCCTGCTGTTCCTGCCGTTCCACGCATCAGCAACTCTGCGCTGCAACATTATCCCTAGCTGGGTACATAGGCCACGCCCTCCCAGCCAAGCACTGCAATTGCAAAGAGAGCAAAGACTGTGATCCGTGAGGGGGACTTCACCCTGCTCCCACTCGTGTTTTTCGGACATTGCCAGATGGCATCAGTTGCCCAGACATTACATTTCAGTTCTTTTTGAATTAATTAAATGGTCAGAGAAGGTTCAGAGAAAGCTTTTGACTTTCCAAAGCATAAGAAATAGATTGTATGAACTGTATCTTGAAATGTGCTTGCCACATGTTTAGGCCACCTAGAAAGATATCACAAATACAGCATTTCTGATTGCTAGGTCTTGGGTGTTACTGGTCATGTTTCTGGTCATTTACACATCTGCCTTGTGGTCCTAAGCACCAGCATTCTGAGTTCACATTCCAGTATCACCCCCTTTTCACTGCCTGAGTCCAAGATCTGTTTCTGTGTTACCCTGCAATGCAGTGACCCCCGCTCCCTCTTTGTCTATGGGTGCCAGTGTTTAGACTTGTGCCAGTGCATATTGCATTCCTCGAGATATCGGGATTAGTGTGGAAGGGGGAGACCCCTGCGTGGCACATGCCAGACCCATCGCTGCACTTCTCAGACCCATCTAAATACAACATGGTCCAACAGCATCCATATTGCTTTTGCCAGAGCACTCAGAGTGAGGGAGAAAGGCACTCCTGAGCCCAAATGTCGACCCCGAATCCCGTCTACTCTGAAGCAGCCAATTCTTGGGGCAGAATCCAACAGACACAGACGTGGGAGGGGAGTTGAGAACCGAGACGGTTTTGGACGTCCGTCGTGTCACGAGGCTTTTGTTGCGATGTCTGCCACGTCTGATTCTTGCGCCCCGGTTGGTGTAGCCATAGGGGTTATGTAAGCTCAAGACCTTAGTAACTTTCTAGGCCACTATGAGGTTAAAAGAAAAAAAAAAAGATGGTCTGACATCACCATCAAGGACTGACCATCTCAGCTTGCCCGGCTGAACCCCCTGTATGAGGAATGCCCATGGTTGCAGGCATTAGGAGTCAGTGTAAAACATCCACATGTAGAACTATACCTCTAGGGGTGATCCCCTGTGAGTGAGCTCCCTGTTGTCCATGCAGCAATATTACTTATACTAGAACCTCTCCTGTAGGAATCCGCAGAAAAAAACGAATGCAAAAAAAGGAAGGAGAAAGAAATGACCGAAAATGGTAGGTATCTTAGCATATATGTATATTAAATAATAGGCGGGATGTGGGGTAAGGGTACAAGTTAGGGTAGGGGTGTTGATGGTGGGTACGGGGAGACTCTTCCACATTATTAAAAAAAGAAAAATTAAAAAAAAAAGTAATTTTCGTTTTTCAGTCAAAAATTTTAGGTAATTTCTGCATTTGTTTTTTTCTCTACATTTTCAGATATCCTTCCTTGTATGTAGAACCTGATTTAAGTCAATGGGCATCTGTCCACTGCTAGGATATTGCCCAATGGGACCATGTGCAATAACACTGATGAGAAGGATACAGACCGTCAAGGTCTCCAAATAGCACCCCTTGGAAAGGGGTTATATGTATCCACTTTGGGGACTGTTCCAGGTGCTGTGCCTGCTGCCATGTTGATGGTGGGCATCTTCCTGTTTGGAAGTTTGCCATTCCTCTACCTCCCTGGGTACAGCTAGCTCTGAGGACGGATACATACCAGAACCAGACTCTGCCCTTGAACTAGGCTGGCACTGGGACCGTAGCCCTAGCAACATCTTTGTGCTCACCCCCACGCCGCAGCTCATGATGTTCCCGGCCAGCCCCTGATGGTGAGTATTGGACAATATGCTGGCAACATACCCTAGCTGGTATCATACCACATTCCATGTTTACCTCCTGACCTGGGGCTTACAGGATATGAAAGGGCACTGATCAATATATCTGCCACACTGATAGTATATCTGCAAGGTGGAGCCTGCCAAATCCGAGTGATTTGCCCGCGGGCACATCGTTTGCATGAGAAAGGTGCAAACTACCAAAAGTTTGCGAACACACATACATTCTCAAACCCACACACACAACACACCCACAACACACCCATTGCAAACCCCCCACCCACACCCTCAGCACACCCCCATCCACACCCCCAACATAATCAAACCCCACTTACCTTCATCTTCAAACTGGGTTCCATGCAAGTCCAGTTCCCTTTCACTTCCGTGATCGGGAACTGGCGCTGCAGGGTCCTTTTCTTTTCTTTTTTTTGTTGTAGCAGAAGGCTGCAGGGGTGTCCGCCGCAGCCCCTGCTCACTATACCATAAAGTATAGTGAGCGGGGCGATGTGGGGGACACCCCCGCATGCCCCTGTTTTTCTTCCATGCTATCATCAAAGGTTCGAACTTTTGGTGTTCGAACCTTTGGTGGCAGCATTTTTACAACTTTTGGTTCATGCAAACCTTTATATGCGGGAAAAACGTCCTAAACCGAGCCTGCCACCTATTAAACACCTCCTATTTCCTAGTGGATGCGCAGGGCCAGGACGAAACTGATGTTGCCTCCATTAAGGCCCAGAGTACAGTTTTTAGGGCAATGGCTTATGTGGGAGCACCCCAACTATGAGACTATCTTGAGCTGGTTGTATAACTTACTGTCTGACGAGCAAAGATTGATAACGCAACTGTTTTGCTAGTTTTATCCACACTCCTCATACTGATCAGAGTGTCGCTGATCATAAAGTGCTGTGCCTTTGCCATCACACATTTGGCATGCCTAGAAGGTCCCTAGCACCCACTCCGCTCTTGATGTCTTAGTAAATTCATGAATATCCGATCCCTGACCTGACACCTGAATATAAAGCCCCACCCAAGAGTCCCTCAGGTTGGCTAGTCTGTACCATGAATCCAGGGTATGGGGGGCAGTGTATAGATGTCTATCACCATCTAAGGGGAAATTGGGGGAGCATAAAGGGTCAGTTATGTTTTTTTGAAGCATTCAGATTTCATTTCGTAATGTAGTCTTCCATCTTTTGTCACTCCGATCTGTCTTGTTGCTTAGCAGCATGTTCTCTCTCCACCCTGCATCTTCCTTCTCTGTTTCGTTCTGCATGATCAGCCAGGCTTCCTAGCTGTCTGCCTTAAAAGGTACATTCATCTGCTATTACCCATCTCTGAAATACACGTTGTTCCTGCCTGATAGACACGGTAGCCTTGAGCCTGTCTGGCTAGCTCATGTGGTTCTGATGTGTGGTCTAGATGGGGGGGCTTCGAAGGAGCTGTTCTCACATCTTCCTGTATGCCTCATTACGACCTCGGCGGTAGCCATGCCGCTATTGGAAGGCATGGCTTCCGCCGAAATAGCGTCCGGGTCCCCAGAATGAGGAATTACCGGGCCATTCCGAGTTCGGAGGGCCCGGTAATTCCTCTCTCCAAGGACCCGGACGTTGCCCATTCCCATTTCAGCCCCCATAGGGCTGAATGGGAATTTGAGAAGGAGCAAACAATGGGGCGATTACGAGTGGCCCGTTGTTTGCTCCCTCTTCCCCACGCGGGACCCGATAAGCACGCCTGGTTTTACCAGGTACTGCGAGGGGAAGAGGGAGCAAATTGCGGGTCCCGCGAGGAGACCTCGTGATAGGGTGGCATGGGTTTAACGGCACCGGCACCATTACCGGTGCCGGTAAACCCATTCCGCCAATCTTGTAATGAGGGCCATTGACATATTTAATAGATTTGGCTTTTGTGCAGGCATTGTATCGGAATAGCTTTACACCACCCCTGCTTTACACCAGGGGCCATGCGCTCTCGGATTTTGGAAATGTATGTACATGCCTGCTGTCATTTCACGACTCAGAACTAGGGATAGAACAAATGCACAACTCCTCTCCTGCACCTTCGACTTGCTCCTTTTTGGGGAATCAGTAAATATCCTGTTTATCAGACTTGCATGAAGATCCTTGTGCTAGACTGCACCCGTTAAATCCAATGGGCACATGATAGTGTCAATACACCAGTAAGCAAGGCACCCTATAGGTAATGCTGAGACCCGCAGTTCCCAAAGTGTGATAGGGGGCCATGAATGCTGAATTCAAAAAGAAATGAAGGACACTACATAGCTCTTATGAGAATGCCCTGGATGTCTTGCCGCTTATAAAAACCTACCCGAACATAGCTAAAGCGGACTTCAGACGTAATTCTCTTGCAGATGGCATGCATGCCTGGACAACCGCTTGAGCTCACCATGACTGCCGGTTCAGGTCTGAGCACATTATTTGCCTTGGCCTGCCGTGTCAACGGCACCAATCTCTAAATGGAAACTAAAGTCTCTACAACACATAGACCTTATCACACAAACAGCTCAACTTTAGCGATAGAACAATGATGAGACTTGAGGTGCCTGCCATGAAAAGAAGGAGCCCTCAAAAGGAGATGGAGAACTTCCCCCTGTAGGCTGAACAAAGGCCAATGCCCCTAAAGGAAGAAGCGCCAGCCCTGAAGGCATGTTAGTTTATGTACAGTGTGTCTCATTTTTGGTCCCACCCGCAACTGTACACTACAGTATTGCATTTTCCTTTGGAATAGATAGAGTTTGATATGGGGTTACAGCCAGAGGTCAAAGTGGGTGGGAGCGGTGCTCCTATACTTTTTATTTTTAAGTTTCACTGTTCCTATACTTTTATTTTAAAAAAGAAACCGTTTTGGAATGGTTTAGTTTTAAAATTAAAGTGTAGGAAGAAGTTGAAGCGTGCACTTCAGTGCACTGCACTGAACAAGCCCTTAAATAGCAAGTGTGTTTGTTTGGGGGGGTGTATTGTGTGTGGGAGGGGGCACAGCCATGGGGTTTGTGGGGAGCAGGGGCAGGCCACCAGGGAATATAGTTCCACTGCTTCTTTTTGCACACTTCGACCACTGGGTACAGTAGTGTGTGTTGTGTTCCTCATATGTGTTACAGTGTTATTAATGTTCTATTGGCATCATAAGGGATTGATTTTAAATAAGGGGTGATGTCTTATGTGTTGTGTTCCTCACATTTGTGAGGCTGGCATTCATTTTCCTTTGGCATTGGAAGGGTTTGATAATGCATTAGTGTACAATAATGTACCTGTTGCTGTTCCCAATGAGCTGTCAATCATTTTCTATTGGCATTGGAGGGGCTTTGACGAAGCCTGGAATGCACCTGCAGGTCTTTGGCCCCAGATTCCTGCCAGCACATCCTGCCCTTGGTGACGAGAAATAATTAGACATTCAGCAGACAAATGAACAGGCACACAGAGGGACCCAGTTGCAAGCCAGAACATGCTGCCCATCTCCTACTGCCCTGCACTGCACAGCACCGCTCCTTTTTGCAAGATTGGGCCTCATTATGACCCTGGCGGATCGGGTTAACGGGTGCCGCAAAAGGATGCTGGACCCGTTAAGCCCGTTCCGCCACATTACGAGGTCCCCTCGCGGGACACGGTAAGCACGCCTGGTAAAACCAGGCGTCCATACCGGGTACTGCAAGGAGACCAGGGAGCTAACAACGTGCCCGTTGTTAGCTCCATCCCCATTCCCATTGAGCCCTATGGGGGCTCGAATTGGAATGGGGTGGACCAGGTCCGGGTTCCTCGGACGAGGAATTACCGGGTCCGCCAAGGTTGGGATGGCCCGGTAAGTCCTCCTCTGAGGAACCCGGGACCGGTATGCGGTAAGGAGGCAACCATGCAGCTAAATGCGGCATGGTTAGCTCCAACCTCGTAATGATGGCCAATGTCTGTTTCCCACTTGACTTAATCCTGCTACAACGTGGTGGAATCATACACCTTTTATCTGATTCCCAAAAATATCTTTGAGTTTTTTGCTCATGGTTCTCTTTGTTCACGGAATACACGAAATGTTTCGTGGATTAGCAAAAAAGAGCACTTTACGATCAGGAGCAAATTGCACTTGCTGCAGTTTACTGCTTTCCTACTTTCTTCTTGTGAAACAGGGCCTCGGATTCGAACTCCACCCAATCGTGTGCAGCCTTCAAAAGCATGTTGTCAGCTCGGCGTGTCCCCTTTGAATTTCTTGGCACGTGGCAGGGTTATAAACTACTGACTAAGGAGCTGTGTCATTACCCTCTTCGTGCTGAGACTAATGGGCCGGTTTCCATTTTCCCCATATTAATTTCATAATAATGCAAATGCTGTTTATTTTAACAAAACAATGAAGTGGAGCTTGATCAGCGGTGCCAGAAGCAGCCGCAGAGATCATTACGGTGTCACAGTACAAGATCTACTGTGCTTGTGTTGTCCCATTACAGTAACTAATATGGGCTAAAACAGCCAAGCTGTTGTCAGTGCTATAACAAAGTTGAAAAAAATCGGGACTGGGCGTGGTCTGTGACCCAGAATTCTGTTGAGAGATTCCATGGCTGTCATGTTGACGATTTGTGGTATACACTTTTGTAAAGTCTGGAGGGGGGTGTCTGTACGTTTGCTCTATATGTGGTAGAGGAGAGGCACAGAGGACCCCAGCCAAGATTCTCTTTTGCTTGTAGCAATGGACGAGCAATCGTGGCCTTGCTTCTCAGCGGGAGACGCAGGCTGGTTCTTAAGTACAGTGTAGTCCCCAAGCCTCCACAAAGGAATGTCCACACACTGTATTAGTTAAACACAGTCTTTATATAAGTAATATTTAAGGTTATGTACACAATCACAACAACTCACTTTGTGCTCAGACAATCTACAATGGTAAATATATACAGTTCTAAAGTGGTACCACAATTATTAGCAGATCTCATTAAAGTGCATCAACTATACTCTGGTTAAATGTCACACAGATCACTTAATAAAGGCAACCAACAATAGACATAGGAGGAAAGCAGTTAGTTAGAACAATTGGCAGAATACTGGCCTCTAACGTTAAACAAATTTCTGTGTGGAGATCCCCCACCTGGGCAACCTGTAAAACAAAGAGATATAACAAGCCCAGTCCATATATTGTTCTATAAGTCTTATTTCCTTCTATAATGTTTCTACTCCCCCAATGTACCTGGTAGAGCAGAGTTCTTCGAAGAGGCGTCGATGGATCCTTCTTGACGACTCCCGTTAAAGCAGGAGCCACGGATAGTCGAGAGGCGTTAAAGAAGGTGAATTTGGCATTGACGGCGTTGATGAAAAGTTCGAGGGTGCTGAGACCACAGTGTCGATCCAGGCAGTGATCGTCAGTGATGTCCTGCGAGGATGAGGCGTGCAGGGCACCTCGGCATTGGATAGTTCAGGACCGCAAAGAGTTTCTGAAGAACTGTGGCCCAAAAAGGGCGTTGAGTCATCAAAGTCTTTGTGGTCTTTGGGTGGCGGGAAACCCACCGGTGAAACCTCCTCGGTGCGTCACAGTCCTCTACGTCCTCTGACGGGATAAAGTGGTCGACGGTGCGGACAAGGGAGTCCTTCAATTCAAGAGTCTTAGGCAAAGAAGCGGGCGGCTCTGGTCGTCTGCGGCACAGCGTCAAGCGGTGCGCTCATCTGGGCAACACGGCTTTGACGGGCCTCCAGCGGTTATGGCGATACTCCGAACCCTGGTCGACGGCAATGGACCTCGACGGCATTGATGTGCAGGTGCTTCACTTCGTTCTCCTCGGTGGTCCCCGTCCCCAGTCGGCAGCATTTCGAGGGTCTGACTTCCAGGGAGTTTCGGCAAAGGTTGGCGGTGCTCGATGGTCCCTCGGAGCACAGGAAGAGAGCGTCTAACCAGGTCCTCTATCGGATCAGTCCTCGATGAACTCGACAGCTTTCGGATTGGGTTGAAGCAAATGCAGCAGCAGTTCTTCTTCTTCCAGCTGGGCGTCGAGGATAAGCAGTTCCAGTTACTCTTCAAGTGTTGACTCAGCTTCTGAACAATTTCCAGTGGTGAGAGGTCCCCAGATATACTATTCTGTCTCTTATCCACACTGCTAGGTCACACTCAGCAGCCAATCATACAGATGGCATTCATGCCGTCAGTCAGCCAATCAGGCATACAGTGCATTCAGGCCATACTCCTCTCTCTCAGACACTCACAACAAGGAATGTGTATAAGACAAGTACCCAGCCATTCAACACTACACACTGCATTCATACCAGTTTTGGCAGGGCTGTCTCAGTCTTTGTCTCTCATACCAGAAACCAGACATCCCCAACGAGAAGTGCATATTAGTCACACACTCCATTCACCCAGGTCTCACCCACAGGGTGTACCCACAACATACAGTCACTGGGAAGGCTCCAGCCAGTCTGGTATGGACTTCCACAACAGCGCCATATATGGAACTTCCACCCAACAGCCAGTCACGAGGAAGATCCAGGGCTTCCCATGACTTTGGTAAAATAAGGTAACAGGCAATAGAAAGCAGGAGGCCACAGGGGCCATCTTGTTTCCTATCAGCAATCAACTGATTCCAATGGCAGGGCCTGGGTATCCCAAAATGGAGGATACTCAGAGCACCTGTCAAATTGAGCATGGAGCTGCCACAAGTCCATACTCTGCTCTGTGGGCCACACACAGGTGCCCAAAAAATACACTAGGGGCACAGGGTTGCACCCCCACCCATGGGTGCCATAAGGGTATCCCATGGGTTTGTACACCAAACCAAAAACAGGAAGAGCTGCACTGCCAGGAGTCCCACATGGACCCCTGGGCAGAAAACAATACAGAACCCAAATGAAAAAGGACTACAGGACAAGGACAGGGAGGCCCTGTCCCTCCAATGCATTTCCAGCATCACAACCTTACATCTGAATTATGTCTATGGTTAGAAAGGCAATGCAATATCACTTTAGGGCTATGCCTGAACCTAGGATTTCTGTCACAGACACTGGGCCTCATTCTGAGTATATTGGTCCGGATATAACGGTTCCGGTAGCAACGTACCGGCACTGTTTCCAGACCGCCATACTACAACAATGCCGGTAGGGACAACAGAGACCACAGATCGTCCGGCAGGGCTGACCTACCACATTTTCAGGCCCCTACCGGCATGGTTGTCACTGAAGCATAGGCACCATTAGCAACTGTGCCAGTGCTTCTGTATCTGCATTTCTACCGCCCCATTACAACCGTCCCTTTTCTGTTAAGGATTCTGGACAAAGCAGCCTACCTACAGGTTCAAAAGTTTATTGAAGACAACCACCTCCTTGGGCTTCACCAGTCTGGCTTCCGCCCTCAACACGGCACCGAGACGGCACTAATTGACCTAAAAAATCAAATAGATGACCTGAGAGACGTGGGCAAACCAGCTCTCCTCCTGCTCCTAGACCTCTCAGCAGCCTTCGTTCTGGTCGAGCATAAAACGCTATGCCACCATCTCACAACCTCAGAACAATTCTCAACCAAAGCGTGTGAATGGATCTCCTCATTCCTTCAAGAGAGGATAATGAAGGTCTTCTCAGACTCTGCCAACGCAACACCAAGCCCCATCAAATGCGGAGTCCCGCAGGGCTCCTGCATAGCCCCCACCCTCTACAACCTCTCACGAGACCTCTCTTCAGGATACTTGACTCCCTGGGCATCTCATATACAAACTATGCAGATGAAACACAGGTTCTCATCCCCCTGCCAGGTGACTACACCAAGGACCTGGACACACTCAACAGCATCTACGCCACCATTCAATCATGGATGGCTGAGAACTGGCTCTGTTTAAACAGCAGTAAGACTGAGCGCCTGCTTGTCGGCTCCCCATCCACTTTGGGCAAACTTGATACCAAATACCAATCCTTCACAGTGGACAATATCCCCATCAGAGTCTCTCAAACAATCAAAACACTGGGGGTGTACCTCGAGCCCAGCCTCACCATGGACAAACAGGTAAATGCCATCGCCTCATCTGCAGCATATCACTCCAAATTCATTAATGCCATCAGGCCCTTCTTGTCACGGCAAAACTGCATCTCAATAGCCAGAGCCATCATCGGCTCCAGACTCGACTACTGCAATGCCCTGTTCATTGGAACCTCCCAAAAAAACCTTACCAAACTCCAGACTGCCCAAAATAATGCCTTAAGGGCTGCCACAGGCACCTCACGCAAGGAACACAGTTCGGGGATCAGAAGGGAAGTACACTGGCTCCCCATTAAAGAAAGGGTCATTTTCAAAACTCTGGCCCTTACACACAAGTGCCTTCACGATCTAGCACCTCCCTATCTGACACAGAGGATAACTAGAAAAACTATCTCCAGACCTTCAAGGGCAGCCTATGCCAACCGCATCACTGTTCCACACACACGGAGAGTGCGTGCAGGAGGAACCAGCTTCCCCACTATGGCGGCTACCCTATGGAACAACCTCCCAGCTCAGATGAGATTAATCGACTCACACACGGCCTTCCGCAAGACCTTAAAAACCAAGCTCTTCATCTAAAGAGCCTGCCACTCTAGGTCTTCATTATTACTGTACTCACCATGTATAGGAGACGATATACCTAGACAAGATTAGTAACCAACTGTAACAATCAATCTGTATAATATGTAACCATGCAAATATGCATAAGCGAATGTATTTAAAATGACCTTTGGGGCCGCTTACTGTAACCCTCAAGTAAGCCTTCTTAAAAATCTCCTATAGCGCCTCGATGCCTGTGGGCTGTAGTGCGCTCTACAAATGCTAAAAAATAAATAAATAAATAAATAAATAAATAAATAAATAAATACATTTCTATGGGGTCCTATGGGACTCCAAGGAAATAGGGAGTAACTGTTACCGCCGCCCTTGTGATATCCCGGTGTCACCGGAATATCAGGCGGCGGTACAGCTTTTACGGGGTGCCAGAAACCCGCTGCATACCGGCGGGTTTTCTGGCAACCACATAATGAGGGCCACTATCTGGATATTCTTTAGGAATCATGGGATTGAGTTTAATTTATCCTCAAGGATGGACTGGGAACTAAAAGTGGCCATGGAAACATTTTTTCAAAGTGTCCCTATAGTTCACCACGTGAGCAAGCTCAATTTGTGGGTTTTCTACCACAAGAAAATTAGGAAACAACGGGGCCAGATATTGAACGTTAGAAAACATCGGACATAGTGTTTCAAAATAATTAAACATAACAAAAAAATGACATATAATATTTGCTAAGAGTAACAAACAATATACGTGAAGATTTATAACAAATGATTTACTTTAAAGGGACTTGAGTGATGAGGATAGATGGATGGAAGAGTGTGCATGGGATAATGGGTATGAAGAGCAAAAATGCAGTTACCAACACAAAACAGTCCCATCCTTCTAGGCAAATATCATTGAGTCATTATTTTACAATTTGTTGCTTAGAGGGTGGGGGACCAGTGAGGACGAATTTGCTCTTGAGTGGGTTAAGTTTGAGTTAGGCAGTCGATATCCAGAACTGGAAAATGGCGTGGTAATCACAGAGGCGACTGATGTCATCTGGGCTTTATACTCTCACGTTCAACTGAGTATCGTCTGCATATAGATAGATGGCTATACTGGGATATTTGAGGAGTGTGCCCAGAGGCTCCATGTAAAGATTAAAATGGATTTCAGAGAGTATGGAAATGTGGGTGAATCCGCAGGAGACTGGGATTTGGCTAGAATGCAACATGTTATTCTGGATCGCCTGGTGTCTACCCAAGAAGTAGGAAGTAAACAAATTCCGGACTGTGCCAGAGAATTCCATCCTGTCGGTGAGGAGAGAGAGGAGGATGTGGTGGTCGATGGTGGCAAACGCAGCCGAGAGGTAAGGGATGACAAGGAGGTATGAGTGGCGCTTATCCATGATTTGGAGGGCATCATCTACAACCTGGAAGGTGACTGTCTCAATGCTACATCTCGGGCCAAACCCTGACTGATAATCGTGGAGCAGGTGTAGTTGTTAGTTGTTCAATTCTGGAGAGTAGTTGTGTAGTGACTAAAATAAACAGGAGGTTCATAATGGGGCGGTAGTTAGCCAGGTTATCTGGGTCTGTGGTGGTTTCTCTCAAAAGAAGTCATATGAGACTAGTCTTGAGGATGTCTAGGAATTACCCTTTTGTGAGAGAGGCATAAATGATGCTGACGAGTATGTTGATGATCATCCGACCTCAGCACCATACCTCTGCACCCCTGTGCTGCAGCTATTACAGTTGTGTTTGTCTCAGGACAGAGTAATGTGGGCATGGGGAGGCTCCCAAAAGGGCAAAGGGAATCATGGGCATTTCTCCTGTGTACTGGAGATGGGGGAACAGCAATGGGGAGATGCAAAGGCTTTGTATATGGTCCTGCAGCCCTTTGTGTCTAATATTCCTTTTGACAGCGTTCAGCTGTGGACCACTGCATATGTTGAAGTTTGTGTGTTCTTATTATCCTATTACTCTATGTAGTTCTCCCTTCTCACTGCTAATTCCTTATCCCATTAGGGTGGCTGTAACACATGGCATCATCAGTAGATATTGATATAGATTTCAGACTAATTAACTGACTAATTGTTCAATAAATATAAGGTGGGCTGAGAATCTGGAGCATCGATACTAAACAGTGTATTTTTATGACACAGATGACTGAGTCTAATTATTTAGCTTATCCTGAAAAGCTGGTATAGGACTTTTTAGCAAACCCATATATTTAAGCAATATGACCTGAGCTGTGGGGGCATTACTGAGTCAGGTAATGCCCGAGGCTCATAGTTAACGAAGGCCCTGCAGCATTATCTGCCTCGGTATTACCCCCACAGTGAGGGGCATATTGCTATTAGTATCCCAGCCCGCAAGACCGGGGTACTAATAGCATTCTTTTCTGTTCTGAAACGCTGCAGCGTTTCAGAACGGAAAAGAAAAAGAAAAAATGTCCAAGGAAATGGCCGCCAGGAAAGGGAAAACGGAGTCTGTTTCCCTTTCCATGGCGGCCACCCAGACCGAACGCACTGGGAACAGAAGTGTACCCAGCGCGTTCACTCCATAAAAAAAGGAGAAATCAGAATGTAAGTGGGGTTGGGAGGGTAGATAGGGGCACAGGAGAAGGAAAAAAAACACATACCTGAATTCCCAGCGGGGGACGATGGCGGCCTCCAGCCATGTGGAGGCTCGGAGCGGGGATGGCCCGTTTCGAGCCTCCTCATTGGCTGTGGGGCTGCCACGCCCCCCAGCCGGGGACAAAGGAGTGGAATCCCGGGCCAAGGGATTCCCGGCCATGTAATGCCCAGGCGAGGGCCAATCAGAATGTGTGTTACATTTTGGTTGACCCTCGCCGTGGTACTAATCTGGGATCCGACATTCCCATGGTAGGAGGGACCAGCGGACATGGGTGGAATGAATTGGAGGTCCCAAAAAAACAAATGATTCTGATAGAATTACATGGGGCTACGGTGACAGAATACCTTCGCTGCCACCTTGCCTGTAATAGTCTTATACTCAGGATGGAACTACACATTTTTATGTATAGCAAAAACAGTATCAGACAGTCTGATGAGGGAAATCCAGCAAAAACAAGATTCTCTTCAAAATTAGGTGATTATTGTCAACTACAAAAAACTACAAAAAACATGACAGCTATGAAAGACTTTAAGGAGTTTAATTTGGGGAAAAATCAGCAAACTTAAAAAGGACATAGCTTCTTTCAACCACAAACAAATATATCCCTATACCTCTTATTTGTATTATGAAGATCAAGCCAATGTAGATCCCTCCAAAACAAGCTTTAAACAAAATCAGCACTTTAATAGAAAGTGCCTGAGACCAGATAGCTGGAGCTTTTCCAATAGGAGTTCAGATGAAAGTGGTGCAGGGCCATCATCATCAAACCAGTCCAAACCCAACCTGGAAAGAAGGGTTTACTTGCATGATAGGAACGTGGGGATGGATAACAGAAAGCCCTTGCCTTTTTATCTCACCAGGGCAGAGGCAGAGGGAGGACGAGAGGGGGATGGCGGGTGAATTCACGTGCCATTTGACCTTGGGGCACAATTCCTTGATACCCTCGATATTGAGGCTCTTGATACTAGAATCCCACAAGAGAAAACACTGATAGGGATTGGCAGAATTCTTCGGGCAAAAGATTCACCTTTGCCACTCCTGCTCACCTTCGTGATGCAATTTCCAAACATAGCGCTGATATATATTTTTTTCTTTTTGGAAATTAATATTCTGAACAGAATTCTGGAACTCTTATAGGGGAAAGTTTTGCCCCCAGTCTGGCTAACTTATATGCCGCAGAGTTTGAGGAGACTACTATTTAGGACAATAATAATCCTTTTGGTAATAACATCACCAAATGGGCTCGATATATATTGATGATGAACTGCTCATTTTTGAGGGAACTGAGGAACAGTTGGGAACATTTCCCACATGGCTGAACAAACAGAATCAATGTTTGAATTTTTCCATGACATGCAGTAAATCACAAGTTAACTTTTTTATCTCACATTGAGTGTTCATGTGGGGGAGATTAGTACTACTGTCTATGATAAACCTATGGACAGAAGCTCCCTTTTACAATTTCAAATTTACCATCCTAAGAGTCTTAAGCAAAATCTTCCTTTTGTACAGTTCCACAGTTTTCGTAGAACTGAAAGACTCTGCGAGAATATGACATTCAATCTTCACATTTATCTAAAAGATTATGTAGATGAGGGTACCCTAAAGAAATAGTATGTGAGTCACGTAAACACGCCACAAATATACCTAGGGATACCTCCTCAACACAACACGCTTCTCACAAGACTTTATCTGAAAAAATAACAGCAGTATTGAGTTACTCTCCTCTGACAAATCGAATAAAACTATAGATTCTGAAGTTATGGCCAATCTTGAATGTGGGAGTTAATAATATCCCAATACCAAGATTTGCAATAAAGCAAAGACAGAATCTGAGAGATTTATTGATTATCACATACCCTGACAGAGATATCAACCCGCAGAATACCTTATGGGACTCTCCTAGTGTTGTGGGACATGCACCCTGTGGACATTGTAGTGTATGCCCACAAATTAAAAGAAACATATCTACTGATATAGGTTGGCAGTTCCAATGGTGTCAAAAACACTTTACTGACAGTGATACCAAGGATGTCATCTATCTAGGAATATAACCTTATGGACTCAGATATGTTGGTCTGACTACTGTAGGGAACTCGTGGTGGCAACAGTAAAGACAGACACAAGTGATCACAGTCCAAAGATGTTTATTGAACAATTAAATGCAGGGTGGAAAAACACCTAAGCTAAACCTAAATCTGAGATTGATTGATTGATATTTTATTTCTATCGCGCTCGTACACAAGTGTTTCAGAGCGCGACAAGGCAAGGGAGGGGAACAGGGGAGAACAAAACAGCGATCTTACTAGGCCCAGTGACATTGAGTACGCGCAAGTGCATGGGAGAGGGGGAGGGGAAAAGTGCATGGAAGGGGGGAGAGGTGGAAAGCGCGAAGCAGAGGAGAAACAGATAAATAACAATAAATAAATAATAAAGGCAACAAACAGTGGGAATGCAGCCAGCAATTTGCAAGTGCTAGGTTCAAGGCAGCAGACAGGGTAGGTCTGATAAGTGCAGGAAGAAAAAGGGGGGGCTGTATGGGTACAGATACAGACCCCAGTGCAAGAGTTGCCCCGGAGGCAGTGGCGGCGGTGGGAGGATGAGCAGGTACCTGGGCCCAAAAGACAGAGGGTGGCCAGGTGCATGGTCCCAGCAGAGAACAGATCAGCAGGAGAGAGGGGGAGCAAAGGCAGAAGAAAAGAGGAAAGTCTTGAGGTGCTTCCGGAACAGGAGATGGTTCTCCTCAAGTTTTAGAGTGGCAGGGAGGCTGTTCCAGAGGGAGGCCCCAGGCGAAGACAGAGATCTACCCCCAGCTCGTTTCTTAGAAAAACGACTGACCCTGAGTGAGTTGGAGGTAGAGGAGCGAAGAGCTCGAGAGGGGAGGTATTTGCGGAGGGATAGCTGAAGGTAATTTGGACCCAGGCCCCAGAAAGCCTTGTGGACAATGCAGAGGGTTTTGAATTTAATCCTTGCATCCACTGGGAGCCAGTGGAGAGATTTCAGAGCTGGAGAGATATGATCCCAGGGCTTGAGGCGAAGGACAAGTCTCACAGTCCTGTTCTGGATTAGTTGCAGAGGGCGGAGAGTATAGGCAGGTAGATTTAGAAAGAGGCTGTTACAATAGTCCAAACTAGAGAGAACCAGAGCTTGAGATACCATGAGCTTCTGGGGGAAGGAGAGGAAAGGCATAGTACCTCTGAGGAGGTGCAGTCGGAAATTTGACTTTTTAGAGACCTCAGAGATGTGGGCGGAGAAGGAAAGGGTGGAGTCAAAGATGACCCTGAGGTTCTTAGCCTCGCAAGTGGGGGTAGGAGGAGGGCCAAGGGAGGCCGGCCAGAGAGTGAGGGTAAAGGATGGTGGAGGTGTGCCGATGAGGAGGATCTCCGTCTTGCTGGCATTCAGACAAAGATCATTGGGAGCACACCAATCTTGAATGGCAGTTAGGTAATCAGAGATGAGAGAGGGAGCGGAGGTGGCAGAGGGCAGCTTGAAAATGAGTTGAGTGTCGTCAGCGTAGAACTGGAAATTTGAGCAGAAAATGGAATGCAGTGGGCAAGAGTTGCCAGGTATTGGTTGAAAATCCAGGGCGAGAGGTTAGACCCCTGCGGAACACCACATATAGAGAGGAAGATAGATGAAAGGAAGGACCCAAGTTGGACCTGGGAGGGTCGATCTGAGAGGAAAGAGGTCAGCCAGGCCACAGCCTGATCAGTGATACCCAGGTTTTCATGGAGACAGTTGAGCAGGATGGTATGGTTGACCGTGTCGAAGGCAGAAGAGAGATCGAGGAGGATGAGGACAGATGGAATGTTAGAGTCAAGGTTGGTGAGCAGATCTTCACGGATGTTTAGGAGAGCAGTTTCCGTGCTTCTGGCAGCTCTTAAGCCAGACTGGTGGTCATGGAGACATCCAACAGAATTGGAATGAAGGTTAAGCTGAGAGATGGCCAACTTTGCCAGGAGTTTGCCAAGAAAGGGAGTAATGGAAATTGGGCGATAGTTAGCTGGACAAGAAGGATCAGCTGTGGGTTTCTTGAGAAGAGGATGCACAGAGGAGTGCAAGATGGGAGCAAGCTTCAACCATCAAATGAAAGTTAAGGCAGTCCGAGTGGTATTGAGTCAAAATAAAATGTCCTATGCTAAGAAATCCTATTGCCAATTCCTGACAACTAATTATAGAAAGAGTGTGGGATAGGGTTTCAATAAAGAAAAGAAGTGTTTCAAATAATAAGCCAGGATGTGATTGCCAGTGCTCTCCCTACTCCATGTTTTCATCAAGGGACCATTTGGGACCTTGGAGCATAGCACACGCTCAAGCTTTCACAACAAAAGCCGACATTTCCGTTCCAGCTAGCACAGTACACACCTGAGCTTTCTCAGCACAAGCCGACAGTTCTATTGCAGCTAATAGGTTCTTCGATATAAAAGTCTCTTTGGATTAAAAAGTCTCTTGCCTTCGACGGTCTGATGCTTTCCACAACAAACAAACACAAAGGTCTGCTTCACGTAGACTTTGGGGTGACAGCTTCACCTCTGTGTCCCCCTTTTCTGGGTGCAAACCCTTCAGCACTTGTATTCAATAATGTCAAAAAATAGTTCCCTTCTTAGTGAACTTTGGGTGATAGTTTTCCCCCCCGGATTTCCCTCGGCCGGGCTCGGATCCCAAATTACAAGGGGCACCTTCCTTCCCCTTGTCTTGCAATAGTTATTGCTGCACATATCTTTATTGCCTTTTTAAACAGTTCTTATAGTCAACATTTGGGTGATGACTTTCCACCCCTGGATCTCCCTCCTTCAGGCTCAGACCCCTTTCAAATGTCAGCCTCCCCCTTCCGGGTTCACTATGGCTTTATACAAAGACAGTTCACTTTTTAACTTTCAGCAGTCTTAATGTCTTTTCAAACAATTCTCGTGGACATCCCTCTGGCGGGGTCGACTTTTGTCAGCACACTGTTTCTTTGGATTTTAGGCCTTGATCCTCTCAATTGGCATCCCTCCACCGGGTTCACTCTTACCACTTCTCAATGTCATTTTACTTTTTACGATTGCAGGATTCACTTTGCTTGCTTACTCTTGGTGCAGGATTCTCTTCCCTTGCTTTCACACTCATCTGTCTGTCAAAGACGTTTGAAGGTACAGAGGATTTTACAAGACAACTGTAGGACCACTTTGACCTCTCTTTGCCTCTTACAAGGGGCTTCTGGTTGCGGTAGTCCTTCTAGGATCAGGTAATAGCCCAGAGTTTCCTGCATGAACACCAGTTTCGGCCTCCTCTATATCTGGTTTCCCCCCTCTTTCTTCAATTGTATCTTTACAATTTCAAAGTTCAAATTAGCCATTGGCTACCTTGCGCTCAAGACAGTTTGGTTTCTTATCAATTCTTCCCTTGGCTGTGATGAACCGCTTGCCGTTCTTTATCCTTGGAGTAAAGGTTGGTATCCCTGAGACTGACATCCTTCCCTGGCCTGGTTATCAGTGGACGAGGGTCTCACGTACCGTAGACATCTACTGCAACACACGCTGGCCTTTGTTCGCGGTCTTATGTTTCTGTTTGCAGAGGTTTCACAGGCCTGGCTCGGAAAAGGCAAGGTCACTTCTCTCCTTGTCATCCCCTTGGTCTGTCCCGTCTTTCTACTCCTCTTGAACTGCTGTGCTGAGTTGGCTCTTACGTCATGTGCTCTGTCTTGCTCGTCTTCTGCTCTTGTCCTCCACCTTTTATCCCTGTGGGGAAGGGAAAGAGCTGTGAAGTGTGTGATTCTGGTCAATTTCCTGACTTTGCTTGACCCTCATATTGGGACATGTCAGGTGAACGGCTCTGGTGTTAGTCTGTTCCCTTTCATATTGTGCGGAAGTGTTTGTGTCAGAAAGGGGGGCTGGTAGTTGCTTGGAATATCCTATGTCATAGGATGGGGAAAAGGTGTCAAAAGAAGAGGGACAGCACATCTTTCACCTTTCAGTGTCCCACTCCTATTCCCCAAGGACCCCTCATCCAGCTGATCCTCCCTCACTCGTTCACCCCCAGGAACTGGATCCAATAGCGATGGCCGTGTCCTGTCCGCCTGGATGAGAGATCCCCCGGGACTAGCCAGGGAGACATCTTCAGGTTTCTCAAACTACCCCTCCAGTCAAGGCCTGAATCAGTGAGCATAGATCTTGCTTTCAAACCAGGAAATTGATGCCAATGGTGGAATATTTTAGTACATACCAACATACACACAATGACTTTGCGTGGACAGTGTTCGAAAAAGTTAATGTAAGTGATTTCAATCTGGCACTTTAACTAAGTCAATGCCTAGCGTGTAATGCACAACTGAAATCCTTATTTATTTATTTGTGTTTAAAGTTCTTTTATTCTGAACGATGTACCACTTATATCACGCCCCTCTCTTGGAACCCCCCCAGTCACACTGAACCAGGAATCCGGCTGGTTTGCAAAGTTACAATATTTATTCATAATATAATCACACTATTTTTAATGGGGATATGATAATCACCAATAGGGTGATGTCACACTAACCAATCTCTTTAATCACAAGGAGTAATAATGAGCAAAAACAATGCAGCACAGGAATAATACTTTTGTGGGTGGGTGTTCAAATCAAATAGCAATGTGGTTACTGTTACCCCCTGCACACTTCTCAACCCCCCCATTATGCAATGTAGAGAGATAGGAGAGAGAACAGGTTTCAGGAATGCAGAATTTAAACACAAGGTCAATCCCAATTTCCCCCCAGCAAACACAAGAGAGAAACAGAAATGATTGGCAAACTGTCAAAATGGTTTTTGAAGTTGGCTTTGAATGGAATAAAAAAAAAATATGGTTTAAATCACTGAAAATTGTTTAAATTCTAATGGGAGCCTCTTTATATGGTTGCAGACAAATACTAGCAATGATTTGACACCAATGAGCAATGTGCAAACTGAAATTTGAGGTCGGGTGCAATGAAAAGCTATTTTACACATTATAGAAATTTCCCAAAAATTCACGGTGGTTTTTCTATGGAAAGCTGCAGATGTTAGCTACAAGCAGACGTTTAAATTTTGTTTCTAGCATAAAGCTTGAAGGAGTTATGGACGTTTTCGTGGAGGTTGTTTTTCTGAGATAGGTGCAACAATGAGAAACAGGGATGCGCTTTTAAAAGATAACAGGATTTCTTTACACTAGGGATAACTAGGAAGAAGCGAATACCTCACAGGAGCATAGCCCCTAGACCAGGACGCCTGTGGATCAAGTTTTTGCCTGCCGAGGAGCTTGCCTTCTTCAGATGAAATATATCAGCGCAAAGATATGTTTAACAATACTATTACAGAAGGAAGATAGTAGGGATAAGATAAAGAGTTCAGGCATCTAGCAAGATCAGGTTCTATATACAAGAGAGGATGAATTGAGATAGGGATTGACTATGGATAGTACATAGGCTAGTGACAGTCCTATACTATGGATACTCAGGATTGGGTTTAATCTGCTCTGGTTCTGCAGATAATTATTTGGCAGGCAAGCAGTTACAGCACAGCCCGGCTGTTTTCTTTGATTGTCCCCTTTGGTCGTGGGATTGTAGTTCTGGAAATTCAAGGCCTATTTGAAAATGGTTCAACCAATAGAATGGGCCTTTCTGGTTGCAAAGTTTCTGGAGTCTGGAGAAAGGAATATTGATGGATCTCCTTCAGGGTGCTTTGCCAGGAATGGGTTGGTAGGTGAATCTGTCTGTCTTTTTCTAAGTCCTCAGCTGTCTCTATTTATGCATTTGATAAAGGGGTATGTATGCTAGATTATCTTAAGCGCGCCCCCTTAGTTGGATATATGCTAGAGTCTCCCCTCTCCCTTGATTGGAGGAGAAAACAGGGTGTCACCATGATGATGTGGTTTTATGAGTCAGAGAATCCTCCCCTTGGATTTTGAACATGGAATCTACTTTTAGTATAATACATATTTACAATTTTACAAACTTTATAACAATAACATATCTAGATCACATATTTTGTGGATCAGATGCCGTTCCAAGCCCCGTTGCGGTAGGATCTTGGGTCATGGATTTGACAGAATTTCGCACTTTTTGTCCGGGACACAATATCTCGTTTGTCCAAAATTTAGTACAACTGTGTGCATTGTATCTGGGCATAAGCGTGTGAAGTTTCATGTTTTTGACATAAATACCTTTGGTATAAACCACAATTTCTACAGTTACATCCCAGAACATAGCACAGAGTTCTGGCTCCTCTTAAAATGTGCAGCAAAAATGTAGGTTCAATAGTCCGGGTTTAAGTATGTTTTACAATTATCTACAGTAAATTATCAGTCTTTTTATAAATATGCTTCTTGTCCATTGTGAATCAACAAAAGTTGTCTGTCCCCTCCTCCTTTTCCTCCTGGTAGGTCTGAAGCAATCCACCCCTTCCTTCTGGGAGAGGCCATTTTTCACACTTCACAATCCTTCCTGATTAGCATCTCCATGCCTGGGAGCAAGCCCATTGTGCTCTTCCCAGAGCAGCCCAAGTGCCCCTCCCCTCTTAATCAACACATGAATGTGAGTTCTTGGCATAGAGAGCAGAAGGGAGGTGCCTTGCCCTGTGGGGGACGTTGTTTGTGGTTTTGGCTTGAGATCAGTCTTACTTTAATGGTCATTTTGTTACATGTTTCTTTGTCTAAAATAAACTTGCAATTTTAAAACACACATCTAGAACACTGATTCCAGACTCTAAACCATGAAGTTTAAATAGTTACAACCTAGGTTCCTCATAATAACAGGTCACTTAGTTTTTTAGACATTTGATTTCAATTGCACAAGTTTAAACTTCTGATGCAACTACTGACAGCTGTCATATAGGCGGCAGCTGGTACTGCGCCCATATTTTGACAGATTTCACAGGTAGGCACACTGGCTGTGGATGATTTTGTGACCAATTCAGCTTTCAAGGATATTGCAATTTCACAATGATTTCTTGTATGCAATAACATGGGACACCCAGCAAGAAGATTGGATGTCTGTGGGTGTTTTGGACCAGCATTCTGAATTTTCAGCAACCAAGAAAAGATTTAAAAGGCAAGATTTCGGATTTCTTTCAGCAAGCACTGCTTTTCATCTGCGCTCCATTTTCACTAGATGGGCAGCCCAATTACATGTTTCAGAAGTGAGGTCTCCATTCCACCACTGACAACATGCATGGTAGATTTGGCAGCCATCTTTTTGTGTTTTGTAGAGCGCAATTTTCATAGGCTTTGGCGCGCATAGAGGTTTTGCGGCCATTTTGATGATCCTGGCACCATCAGGACACAGTGATGCCGCAGGGCATAACGTAAGTGGGTTAAGAAACCCCACATTACATTTCATGCAGAGGACGGTATATATCATCACTCCACTTTAAAAGAGAACAGCTCTGGATTTTCCTTCTTAAGACATACACTGTAGATTTGAATGAGTCCCTGAGTTAGCAGAGTGCCACCCTCTTTGCAAGAACTTTCAATTTCCAGTAAATTCTGTCATACCGGGTAGCCACTCAAATCAATCTGAAATAGCATGATTATTACTGATGAGCATTATAATGAGTTTATATACCCCCTGTCACAATAAGAATCAGTATCAGCCCAATGTATCTTTAGGGGCTCAAAATAAAAACTTCTCACGTAAACAATGTGTGCTGCATATTAATGACGTCCAGATACATTTGCAACACGTTCACCACAATTTGATTAAAGTGGAGCCAGTTTGATGAATAATTTGACAATTTCTGTGTGTATGTTAGAACAACACACAATACACGCAATCATATTCAACCCATGCCAATATGGCAATCGTTTTGTCCATACTGGTCCTTGAAACTAGCACATAGGTTGACACGTGATTGCGACTTTACACTTCATTGAATAGATGTCTCGGGTGCTGAGATATATAAACAATGGTGTGTCACAGGGATTGGAAATTCCATCCTGTGCACACAGGGACATGTCAAGAGCAGGAAACTTGGCGTTCTATCAGACATAGGTAAGAGTATTGGAGACACACATTTTATTTAACAGTCATTATAATTAGAGTCTATATAATATTCCCTCAACCTTATTTTAGTCAAGTTATCCTGAACCCTCATAGGTAAAACAGAATGAGCTGAGGTATTCATAGCCACTGACTCGCATGAACAGAGATGTCGCCATTTGGTGAGTCCCTTTAAATAAATACAAATTAAAAAGTTAAACATATTTTCAAAACTGTGTGTATTTAATAGATATGTGTCACACATTTTAGTTGATACATTATGGGGTTGAGCATACTAGGAGTAATGGAAGTCCTGTATATACTGTCTTCTTTACAGATGACTACCTACAGGGAAATAAGCAAATAAGTCGAGACCTATTGTTAGAACTGGATAACCACCTGCTCCTTTGTGAATGATATGTGAGGTATGTTATGGGCCTGAAGAAAGTGCGGAGGATGACATTAGATAACACACTGAAACCGTTTTACTGTTTCTTTGAGATGTTCATTTGCTAAATGAACACCCACGGTTTAAGTTTATGTTTTTAAATGCATGGGCACATGAGAAGGGAGGCAAGAAAATGTATGTCCCACTGCCTCCCGTGCTCACAAGTCTGGTTATCTCCAAACTTTGTATAGTCAGATTTCTCATACTAATCTCTTATTGGGCCTCAAGGTAGGCATGGTCAGATTCTTCTTCCATCCCCTAACCCTAGACAAGCGCACATCAGCGCTACCTAGGGACAGATATTCATACAGGGACACCTAGTGTTGGTTGGAGGGACAATTATGTCAGTCATAAGCTTCTACAAGATAGGAAGAAATACTGGGACCAGTACTAGTGTGTGATAATAAAGTGACGCAAAGGCTGCCACTGGGATCCCCCATAAAATGGGTTAAATGGATTCTCCCAAGCATGGGCACAGAAGCTTGGCAGAGTAGCCCCAGGGAGAGACAAGTGAAATCATGCCAAATATTCCATGAGGATGGGGCAGGAGAGCATCAAAGTGTTTGGGGAAGCCATGCTGAATGATACTTCTTTGAGAGTACTGGCAAGAGAGACCCCAAAGTGATTTTTCAAAGAGGGGATGTGAGTCGAAGGGCCACTGTAGCAACAGCCACAAAATTGTGATCCTGATACAGAGACATTATTGTTGAATGAGTTACCTCAGAGAGTTACCGTCTATAGGGAATTTATTATGACTTAAAAAGTTTTCACTGCATGGCGTTGGAGAAAAAGCACAAAGATGCGTTGAGGTGTGCATTGTGGTTATCGTTTGCACCAGATACGGCACAGAAAAGTTATCTATAGTGGGGAGGATTTCACCCTGAGTTACTAAGGGTAAGCCAAATGTAGACACATTGCTCCTTGTTCCTATAGCATTGTGCCTATTACATTACTTCTCTTCAGTGGCATCTCACTGATTATGGTGAACAATGCAGGAACATGTGTCTAGGGTTGCTGTTGTTCCATTATTCCACAGAAAACTGCCTTATGTATTTGGTGATGGAATGTCCTTGTGGGTGTGACCAGGCTGATATACCAATGAATTACTCTTGTAAAGCATGTCCTCCCTAAAGTCTCCTCTTAAGTAGTCATGGGAAGCAGATGCTTCCTGATCCCAGCCCTCTGGGTGGTGTACTGTGGGAGGATCATCAGGGTGGAGACAGAGTCCAGGCAAGTGAGGAGATTCCGGGGGATGAGACACAATATGTTTCCTCTAACAGGGAGATTCTTACCACTATGCCAGAAGAGGTTATGGCTTATTGTCATAGGTGGTAAAACCTAAGGTGATAATACCCAAACTTATTATATTAAAAGAAAGAATATTTTAGTCCCTAAAAATAAATATCTTCCTCAAGACCAAGAGTACACTACAAGGAATAGATAAAGTTTTGCCTTCTCTACGCCATCTTCCTCTAAAACAGTTAAAAAGTACAGACCCTGTACTAAGGGAAATACACGAGAAGTAGAAAAATCTGACTTTGAGAAAGTAAACTACATGTCTCAGGATCCCATAGGGATTGAGATGAAGAAGAGGGCTGAAGAGGCATTTAGAAGTAGAAGACAGGCAATTAGGCCAAACAGCCTTTGCAAGGGTAAGGCAATTGCTATTAATGGTTTGCACCTGAAACCTATTGTCCCACCTATGAGGCATAAAAGGCTGCAGCAGGAGAAGGAAGAAGGAAGGAGCTGGAGCAGGAGCTGAAAGGCTGGCAGAAGTAGCAGAAGTAAAAGAGCAGGAGGCTGGTAGCTCATGAGGAAATGTGATCACTTAAAGGATGCCGGGACGTGGAGACAGCAGATTTCACCTGCAAGTTCTCAGAGGGTCCTGTGTTCACAAACCCTGCCTTGCCGTGGCTGCACTGAGAAAGACGTGTTGCGAGTGAAGGTTTTCCCAGGTATGCCTAATGCTGTACTTGCAGAGCTATGACTGTGCTGATGCATTTGGCCCTCAGCAGAAAGCAAGGTAAGGTACAGAGGAGTGATGGAGACTCCCTCTTAATGTGGCCAGACCTGAGACATCCGTTCTGTAGAAGGGTGTGGGTCCCAAGTGTTCCCAAAGCCATAGAAAAAGTACAAGAAGTCAGGAAGGTGAAGAAACCTACAACCGTAGTGTTCCTGGAGCCGGTGAGAGAAGTTTGTGTGCAGGTTCACTCTGAAACCCTTGCCGTTAACTGTTACCTGATCTAAAGTGGGTCACGTAAAAGTAGAAGCAAGTATGAACTGTTCGTCCTTGTGAAAAGTATTGCTAATAATGGAAATGTATAACGCAGACTTCTAGTTAAAGTTGCAGTGTACGCGTAAGAAGAAACCATCTCATTTCCCATTGTTGAACTATTATCGTTGCCGGCGTGGTCTTGTGTCCCTAATTAAAAGAGCAAACGCTTGTTAAAATATTCTGAAAACCCTAATGTTGAATTTCACAATTGTTACAAGTATTTACAGCATCAAAGGAAGGTCGCGTGTGGCCAATTGTTATTCCTACAGGAGATAGAAAGCATTTCTGTGATAATAGGTGGAATGCAAACACTTGCAGTTATTTAAGGTTAAAGATCTACCTTAAAGAATGGTAGTGTGTGCCTAAATCTGTTTCTCTTTTGATGACTGAACATTGTAACATTAAGAACAAGTATTCTTTAAACCTAGAAGTTGTTGTACTAATAAAAATAACATGCATTAACCCTTCCTATAGTGAAGCAAGCTCTGTTTAAACCTATCCACCTGATTTTACAAAGTTGTTGAAAGTCCAGTCTTCTCGGATACAAGTTGGACATGGTTACCCGAGGTTGGAAGTGTGGAAATACAACTTCAGTATAACTACTGGAACCAAGAAATTGTGAATAAAGCTGGGGAAGGGAGCTGGGTGCTTGTAAGAAGATGGAGCAAATAACCTGTAATTCTGAGACTGCTGAAGTTGAGAGAGAGGTAGTCTTGAAGCAGAGGCAGGTTATACTTGTGGCAGTAAGACGGACAGAAGAGGCTTAAAGGCTGCCCTTTTCTTGGAGTAGAGAGAAGAAGAGTGCCTGCCCACCTGCAGAGGTCAAAGAGTCTTATCTTTAAATGCCCAAAAACCCTGATGTTCAAAGTCAAAGCAGAAATACCAGAACTGTAGTTGTGTATAATACTTTCAGTGGATGTTACATTGAAGTTAGTTGAAGTAGTAGCATACTGTGGAACAAAGAAGGCTGTTCCCACGTAACAGTAATAAAAGAGTGGTTGTCAAGAGAAAAGCAACAACCCAGGAAGAAGCATCCTGACAAATATACCAAATACACTGCAGAGAACATAACCACTTGTGATGTTGTAGAAGGAGAAGCTGTTAATCTATTCTTTGAGCTGTGGCAATACAATCTTGGAAAAAGGATATCCAGGATTACCTTTGGTGCTATGTTCTTGGCTCAAATTTGAAGGGGATCTTTTCAACTGAAAGCTGAAGAACTGTTACTAGTGGGTTTCTATTTGAGGAACCTGTGTTTTATTTGGAACTCACAAGAACTGGTTCAAGACTTTACTTTCTCTTTTGAACATTTGGGGAAGTTGAGTTTAAACAATCCTGGGGAACGGATTTACCCAGGACAGTCGAAGGTCATCCAAATACTGGTTAATTGTTGTTTATTCTTTTATGTTATTTTGAACTACTTAGAATATTTTGTTGTTTAGTGTGAGGGACAGTTTATATATGTTAGGGGTAATTCCATTAGCCTTTAGACTAGGTAGGGAATTCTCAGAGAGACTAGGATTAGCAAGGAATTGTTTCAATATTTTGTCTTTACTAAATTGTGTAATTCAACAATGGTAGCAGGCGCCCCTCTCTCGGAAGAACATGGCATGATAACCTGTTCAGTGGTTGTTAACCACATTGAGAGTTCGCAGCCATCTGCTTTTTGCTGACTGTACCTTTCACAGATGGGAAATATCCATTTGCATATCAGTCTTTGTCCCGCCCACATGGGCAGTCCAGCACCGAAATGCTATGGCAATTCCTCTCTGAACAAGAGTACCTACAGCAACCCCATACACGTGTTTCAGCCTTGTTGGGCATCATCAGTGAGGTGAAGCTGAGCCTCTCTAAGCACAGTGAGCAGGGAGTCCACGTCTGGTTGCCCCCAGGTAACCTAGGGTGACCAACCCCAAGTTCCTTCAAAAAATTCAACAAAGGTAGCAGGCGCCCCTCTCTCGGAAGAACAAGGCATGCTAACCTGTTCAGTGGTTGTTAACCACATTCAGAGTTTAAAATGTGTAATTGTTGAAAAACCTCAATCAATTGTACGCATAGCATTACTGAACCCTCACAGGGTGCCAACCTGTATTTATGAGATGCATGAGCCTAGCTGGGAAGTAATAGTAACAGAGCACAGTACA
Organism: Ambystoma mexicanum; assembly: GCF_040938575.1. NCBI lineage: Eukaryota > Metazoa > Chordata > Amphibia > Caudata > Ambystomatidae > Ambystoma > Ambystoma mexicanum. Next base: position 277,633,923 of record NC_090929.1, on the reverse strand, counting down.
TAAGGGGCATGCCCATGAAACTACAGATACAGTGCAGTAGTTGTATAGGAAGTTGGAATGGGTCTGAGAAACAGAGCATGGGGGTACTTCAGATGGGGAGAAGTAGGGTTGACTACAGAGATCAAAGATTGGCAAGGTGTTCTTTGAAGAGTAAGCGCTTCTGTTCTCTACTGAAGTGTTGGATGAATGGTGCCAGTCTTATCTGTGTGTTGGTAAAGTGTTCCAGAGACAGGTTGCATAGCATGAAATGGCCTTTGTTTCCTGCCTGATTATGTTGTGTTTCAAGAAGTAGTTTAGCCTATGTAGATGGTGAGTTTACTGGTCAGGCAGAGTGATTTTTTGTTCGTGACTGCTTTGTTGATGAGAAAGCACTGCTGAAGCTCAAAATTTCCCTCGGCCTGTCTGCATACATAATTATCTCTCATCCATGGTCCTTCTAAGCCACCAACAATTGGAGATGGGTTTGAGGCAGATGTAATGAATTTGAATCACTGTGGTATAAACTTTCCAAGAAGGATAATTAAAACAATCCAAAATATTTTGAAGCAAACTATAGTTCAAAACAGAGTTAAGTATTAGAAGTGGTCAAACCTAGCTTGAAAGCTTCAAATCATCTGTAATACACTTAAATTATTTTTAGACGAAACAGGAAAACAGATACCTGCACCGCACATAGATGCTGCAACTCATTTCTTAGACTCTTCTTCTGGTCTTCTCTGACACTACTTGTGTTTGCCCTGGAAATGTCTTCACTCAACAAAAGGAAGCTTGTCAGAATTTCCAGACACTTTTACTCTAGCTTTGAATAGCTTTGAAAAATAGACACCTATCTCCAACAACAAAGTTGAAGCACCCCTTTGGTCCTTTTGACAAATCCATCAACAGGCACAAAGAAAAATTAATTTCTGTTGTGGAATGCGGCAAGGCAGAACATCTCTATATTAGAGCAAGGAGGCTGTAATCTATAGGTGTTAGTTGTTAATCTATCAAAGCACATCATTAAATGGGCAAGACACCAAACCTAACTGGTGGGATTTCCAGTGGCAAAAGTGTCCAAACGTGCTTTTCTTTTTTTCCAAACCTAAGGTCCACATTCCTCACAATGATATACGAATACCTGCATAGCATTCTGGGAAAATGAGGGAAGAACTTTATCCTTCCTTCTTGACAGGAACTCATCTACTGGCAGCTTTGCATCAACCTTCTTAAAACCTTGTACTATGCAGTCTCCATTGTTTGTTAAGGCTATTGAGGAACATTTCCCTGTGAAAATAAGTTCCCTTACTCCCAAATGGTTATATTTTAAAATGATCTGTTAATACCCTATTTTTATACTGAGATTGTATCTATATGTGTCACTGTAATTTTATGCAGCCCATTCGGTCTGGTTGCCTACAATGAAGGAATGTCTGAGTATTCAGATTTGCTACAAAAAATGGAGCCATATGTTTTTGTAAATACTTTTTTGATGTCAGATTTAGAGTAGTGCATGCTGGAGTATCGTGAATGACAACCATGTTATCTCTCCAAGTAACCCTGGGACTTATACACCAACTTCCAATGTCACACACTCACACATAACAATTGCCAGAGAAATGGCAATAGCACTCGTCAAACATGGCCCCAAAAGGAGTTATCCTGCTCTGAACAGATTTTAAAGTACGTGCTTCTGTATTTAAGTGAGGTGATGGACAGAGCAGCAGGTAGGATGCTTTAATTTGGGAAAACACCATGTTAGATATTGGATAATATCATTAATGATGGTGTTGATACAACTGCTGTTCTTGTTTCATAGGGTGCTGATGCCATTAACACCTTACTGCTGCACTATATGTTCATTTAGCGGGTCCTGCTGAGGGCGGCTGGTTTTACCAGGCGCCCTTAGTGGGAGCCGCTAAAGCACCAGCATGCTAACAACAGGCCCGTTATTAACGGGCCGTTGTTAGCATGGTCTCCATTCCCATTGAGCCCTGTGGGGGCTCGAATGGGAATGAGGATGAGTTCCCTGAATGGGGAAATACCGGATCCTCCAAGGTTGGAATGGCCCGGTAATTCCCCATTCAGGGAACCCGGACCCGGTATGTGGTAAGGGGGTAGCCATGGCGCTAACAACGCCATGGCTACCTCCAACCTCAGAATGAGGCCCATAGTGTTCAAATTGGTATACTCCAACGTTGCGCTGTACATAAGAAAGAGAATACTCAAAAACTCTTATTGCACTTATTCCAAAAAGTGATTTTATTCCATATAGGTACCCAACTGTTGACACGTGTTTTGGCGTACTGGCCATTCTCAAAACTGGCTAAATAAATTAACAATGAATTATTGAGGTTCTTTCTTTCTAAGATACAAATATTGATAATATGTGAAAAGATTGTCAATCAAGTTAAATCAAAATTGCATACAAGTAACCACAACATTCATTTACCACGTAAATATATTATTAAGACAGAAAATAAGGATTGATAGTGGGAAGGATTCACTAGGATAACACAAAGACATGTAAATTCCATGTTTAGTGATAGCTTCTTGAAATACAGTTGACAATTCATTATTACTGAAGCAAGTCTTGAGTGACCTTTCTATAAAATACAACATCATTTACTAATTGAATTTATATAACAAATATATAATTCTCCAAAATCATATATACATTTAGTAATACACCAAAATCAATTACATTGAACCAATTTCCAAACCTAATAACCCCCATCTGGTGCATTCCAGTGCATCCAACTACAAGGTTGAACTTTTCAAGAACTGCAGGGAGCTAGCCAACCCTTCCAAAGTCTCCTCCTCCCCTTGTCCTTCCCAGGCCCTCCGAAATACACTGGCCACACACTTTGCCACCAAAACTCAGGACATCCTGATCAACCTTGCTACACACCCTCACAACCCATCACACACACCATTAACTCCCTTGGCACCCAACCTCCTCCTTCTTCCTTCTCCTCCTTCTCCCCTGTCACACTCTCCATGAAGGTCTCTTCTAAACATGTTTCCCCTTGCTCATCCAGGACCATCAAGGATAACATTGGCTCACTTGCCCCTGCACTCTTTGATTTCTGCAATCACTCTTTTGACACTGGATATTTCCCCTCCTCCCTTAATCACTCCCTTGTGCTCCCACACCTTAAAAAGCCTTCAGCAGATACTACCTGCCCTGCCAACTACCACCCTATTCCCATCACCCCCTTCCTGGGGAAGCTGCTGGAGAAGATGGCATTGCCCCAACTCAACTCACACACCAAACTTTTTGGTGGTCTCCACAACCATCAATCGGTATTCTGAGCTTCCAGAGGCATGGAAACTGCTCTTCTGAACACCTGTGAAGAACTGCTTGCATCCCTGTACTCCAACTCCGCAACTGTCCTCATTCTTCTCAATCTCTCCTCTGCCTTTCACACAGTCAAACATTCCATCCTCATACAAAGGATCCATGATACCCTTGGTATCTTTGAACGGCACTAGACTGGCTGACATCCTTCCTTACTGACTGCGCTTCCCAAGTCATCCTGGGCACTTTCTCCTCTCCTACTTCCTGCTCCACCTATGGTGTCCCCCAGGGTTCTATCCTTTCCCAAAGGCTCTTTAACATCTACCTTTCTCTGTTTGCACACCTCATCTCCTCCTTCTCCTCCAACTTCCAGTGTTACGCAGATGACACACAGCTCTTTTTCAAACTTCCTGCTCACCCTCTTGCACCGTTCATCATCCCTGACTGCCTTTCTGCCATCCAGACTTGGTGCGCCTCCAACGATCTCTGCCACAACGCCTGTAAAACTGAGATCCTTCCCATCGGGACACCTGCTCCCTCACTCCTCCCTTCACTCTGGCTTTCCTCCTTTGGCCTCCCCCTGCTACTTTTTCTGAAGCTAAAAACCTTGGAGTCACCATCAACTCCTCTCTCTCCTTCCTCCATAACACTCAAGACATTGCCAAGAAGTCCCACTTTCAGCTCTTCCTTCTCAAAGGAATTCTCCCTTTTCTCACTTTCCCCCAGAGATTCAATGTTACCCGAGCCCTGGTTTTCTCTAGGCTTGACTATTGCAATAGCATCCTCCTGAATCTACCTTCCTCCCCTCTGTGACCTGTCCAGCTAACCCAGAATAAGCCCGGGGACCACATATCTCCTCCCCTAAAAAGTCTTCACTGGCTCCTGGTTGCTGCATGGATTAAATTCAAATCCCTCTGCGTCATCCACAAGGCTGCCTGGCCCTGGGGACCACACTATTTTCAACTTTATCTTACCAAGTACGCTCCCTCTAGACCACTACGTTCCTCTGGCACAAACACTTTGTGTGTAAAGCATTTTGCCAAACAGAGGGTAGGTGGTTGTTTGCTTTCCTCAGATGGCTCCCTCCTATGGAACAGCCTCCCCCTCCCTCTCTAGACTTACCTCTTTAGCTCCTCCTTCCCTTCTACTCTCCTCTGCTAATCCCACAATTCCTGTGATTGGTGTCCGGGGACTTTATTCAATCTCGGCAGCCTTGACCTCCCACACCCAATCGGCCCAGCTCCTGTCTATCCTCAGCACTTACATTGACACACCCTCCGCCCCGGAGGTTCACACTTACACCTAACATGGTTCTGGCCATGTAGCACTCAAGAATCATAGCACTTCATCTGTGGCTCACCCATAAGCTCAGACTCCCCAGCACGTACCTCATCTGCCCTCTTTCTTGCTGCATTTGTACGTTCTGAATACTCACAGGACATAGTAGGTTTGTCCTTTTTCCTTTTTTCTCCCACTGCTCTTAAATACTTTCTTTTGTAATGTGTTTCACCCCCTTGTTCGCTCGCTTCGCCCTGTGGGTGCTTTGAAACAGTATTTTACTTGCTGTATAAGCGCCTAACAAGCAAACAATGAACAAATAAATAAATCTAATTGGGTTGTCTTCCTACTCACCCTTTAGTTCATTATTATTCTTTTGATACGTGACTTTTAGTAATGCCTCCTTGTTAAATGGGATAGTTTCCATATTCCTGTAGAAAAAAATAAAATACTAAGCACTCAATATAAAGATTACTCCACAAACACTACTGTTGCCCTTCTTAATCACATGCAGGCATTACCAAAAGTCAAGTATCAAGAGAATAATAATGAACTAAAGGGTGAGTAGGAAGCCAACCCGATTAGATGGGATTATTAGGTTTGGAAATGGTTTTAATGTAATTCTTTTGATTTTTTGGCGAAGTATATATTTGTTATATAAATTCAAGGAGCTGGCCATTAATACATTATGTTGTATTTTATCGATAGGTAACTCAAGACTTGGTTCAGTAATAATGAATTGGCAACTGTATTTCAAGAAGCTATCACTAAACATGGAATGTATATCTCTTTGTATTATCCTAATGAATCCTTCCCAATACCAATCCTTAATTTCTATCTTAATAATATATTTATGCGTTAAATGAATGTTGTGGTTACTTTTATGCAATTTTGATTCAACTTGATTGACAATCTATTTCCATATTATTACTATGTGGATGTTAGAATCTTGTAGAATTAATTTTTAATTTACTTAGACCAGTTTTGAGAAAGGTTAGGAGGCTGAAACACGTCAACAGTTGGGCACCTATATGAAATGAAATCACGTTGTGGAATAAGTGCAATAAAAGTTTTTGAGCATTCTATTTCTTATGTACAGCGCAACTTTGGATTATAACAATTTAAATATGTTTCAAGGAGTGGGCATCTCCTTTCTACTCCTAAGAGTGCAAAGTACAGACCAACATAATACTTAATTTTGACAAAAATAAGAAATAGTCGCAGGGGGACAGTCATATACCCAAAAGGAGATGAAGCTTTCTCCCCAGTTTAAAACTTCTTTCATAGTGTGTAAATAAAAACATGTAGGAATCATCGACAACTGGAGGGTAATGATAGAAAGCAATGGTATTCTTCTTGCTATATTATCATGATTAGAATATTGCAGTCATTAGACCTTGCTAAAAATATTACCATAGGATTAACCAACAAAATATTTACTACCAGAAAACACAATACACACTAAAGACATGCTTTGAATAATGTTCCTGGCCTCACTTTATTCAATAAATGTCATTTATCACGTGCATATTCTCCTCCAGTGGGGGAGACACCAATCAGACTGAACTGCATCAAGGCGCCGATCTGACAGTATGAGTAAGGTGATAAGAAAGGGGTAGGGTGTTCACTGCAAAAGGTAGGTTTTTAGGTTTGTTCGAAAAGATAGGTATGAGTCCTATGTACTGAGGTCAATAGAACATGAATTCCATAAGCAGGGGCCCAGAGTCGAGAAGCATCTGTCTTCTCTCTGGACAAAGTGGGAGACAGGTACTATTAGAAGGGGTTGATCGGAGGAGCGTAAAGATAGCGATGGACAGTAGGGTGTGATTTTTGTCATGATGTATATAGGAGCAAGCAGTGTGTAAAAGTATATTTTACATAATACCGTCTAGAAACGAACATTGGCCAAAGCACATTCACATCACATTAAAAATCGCATTTGAATGAACCTGAATAAGGATGACTACGTTGCCATTTTAAAGTAATCCGCCATTTTGATTAAACTCTTGCTTTCTGTCTCATGTTAAACTTTGTGTTTTTGGATCTAGCAGAGAAAAATGAACTTTGTACTGTGTCAAAGTAGATATACATGTTGAGGCTGCTGAAAGTGGATTGCTTGTCCTGCACTTAGAAACCTTGGAGCTAAATTAGAGTTGAACTGAACAGTAAGTTAGATGTTGTCTGTATCAATCGCTATCCTCGCTCTAACAGTGGAACAGAATGTTGAATAGCTGAAACTTTGTGCCTTCGCAGAAATCTGTGTGATTATTCATTGAAACTGGATTAACTTTAAGCTTGAAAACAAATGTTACCATTGTATCGTATGTGCAGAAAAACATATCTAGTGTTTGAGGAAAACATTGAACAGTGTATAGTTGTTTAAACCTGTATTAGTTGTGTGAACTGGCTATGAACCCTAGTGAATGTGTAACACGAAGAGGGGGTGGATGATGTGTCCGGGATTATGAGAAAATGTATAAACACTGATGTTTTTGAGATGTCCAGCACTCTCTCCCGTCGCAGTGTCTGCTGGGACACACTGCGAGGCATTGGGAGCCAGATAGCTATCTGATCAATAAACGGCACATGTACTTTTTAACTCGTGACTGGCGTATTTCATTTTTGGTGGTATTAAGCCTCGATATTTCTTTTGATCTTTCAGATGGCGCCCGAATAGGGACCCTCAAGATTGATGTCATATCGCTAGATAAAGACGAGGCTACCGGACTGGGATCAGAGAGTGACGGGGCCCCTGCAAAGTGAGACACGATTCCTCTGCAGTACTGCACGACCAGATCCCTGGGTGGTGAGCATCGTTTAGGAGGGCATCTTGATGAGGGTCTCCATATCGAGGCCTGTTTATCGAAATCGCCAGCCACCACGATCCTTTGAAATCTGATTGGATCCCTTTTTTTCAAAATTTGGCATTAAGCCTCGATATTTCTTTTGATCTTTCACATGGAGGCATTTAAAAACAAGACAGAGAATCTTGAAAATAATTATTTGTTGTACTGAAAGGCAATGAAGTGTACACTCCACTGAACACCTTTTAGAGGTGTTGGCCAAGGGAGCACAAATTGCATCAGTAAAAGACCAGATATATAGAGTTGCTCTTCAAACTAATTAAAGGTACTGCTTGAAAGCAACTGCAACATCCTAGTATTAAAAAGCATCTGTGTGAAAAAGTAAGTTACAGCTACTTGTGATTTACACTTTAAATAGAATAATTTGTGATCTGCACTTTAAATAGCGTAATCGCCACGTGACTTTCAGATTTGACACTACCCACTTTGCAGGCACATGGCCGTCAAACAAAACTGTTTCCTGCATCTCACAGTACTATTGGTTGCTTTGTATCTGGGAAATGCTGATTATACATCAGTTTAGAGCATATATAAAGTAACCAGTGTCCAGTAATAAAGTCGCCTGGGAAACGGCTGCCACAGAGCGACATTTACCAGAAAATGCACCCTGTTTAAAATCAAACAATTTCCCCAAATATTCTAGGATCAGAGTTTATAATATACAATTATACTCCTCCTAAAATATTTGGCTATAGTATTTTAGTGGTCAGGGGATAAAAGTAGAATACATGGCAACTTTTTCCAGGTGACATTATCACATGGAACTGAAAAATCTATTTGCGGGTGTAGTTCAAAGGATAAGAGCTCATGTCTGGCATGGACCAACCCTGAACTTCGCAAGTTTGAATCCTTGTAGGGGCAACCGAGCCCTTCACACTTCTAAGGTCCATAAATTAAGCAACATCAAACTGGTTAATGATAACAGATAGATTTACAGTGCTTAGGGAAGGAAGTCAACATAAAATACTGTACCAAAGCCTGATATTAAAATAATGATATGACACATAATGGAGAGCCAGATCCAGGTGAAATACAAATCTTTTGATGATATTTTCAATACTTTGACGGACCAGGATACATTAAATGTGCGAGGCAGACCTTACATTTTGGCTTACTTATATGTAATACATCCCATTACGTCAATCTGTAATCAATGTCCTATAACAGCACTCTTCCATCAGGGGATGGGTGCATTAATCATTTGATATCAGTCTAACTTGTCTATTAGAAAAACACTATGGTGACCCTTTGCCAATCCCTGGAGCATAATTAAAGATGCTAAAGATGTGTGCAAATGTGTTTGCTGAGCGTGTGATTAATTGGTGTCTGAGAGATACCCCAAGGGTGGTTACTAGCTGATATTTGTTTATTTGGAATGTAGCCACTATTAGCAATAGCTGTTGGTTTGAGGCTTAAGTTCTGTCAGAGACTTATTTTTTAAACTTTGATGTAAAGAGGCATTTCCTGGCCTGAGGGTGCTTGTTTGCTACTCAGATGGTCTTAAACTGGATACACCATTTTGTAAGGAGTTAATGCGGTTGTCACAAAATTGTATTTGTATGATAATCCATGTTTCTCCTGTACTATGTGTTGTTAGCATATACATTCTTCCATTGCCTAATTTTGCATAGGCACTAGAGGGCGACTACTGCCACGTCGAGTGACTAAGTAAGGAGTGTGCCTTTGGCGACTCTAGCTCTTCCCCTCATCAATGCCTGGTGGGCAATCCAGCGGGTCACTATTTGGTTATTCTTCTTCCTTTGGCTTCTTCTCACTTTATTGCTAAGTGATGAATTATGGATGAAGTTGAAGTGATGATTGGAATCATAGATGACATTTAAAGACTGACATCTATCTGGGCAAAGAAAGGCCCCCCAATAGCATATCCAGGTGGAATTGTATCAGTGAATTCCAAAACTCATTTCATTTCAATTGTTGTCTACTAGAAAAATAGTTTTACCCTAAATGAGAGTCTTTACCATCAGTTCCTAACATGTTAAATGCAGCAGTTAATTCTGTGTTAAATGCTCCTTCAAAGTAATAGCTTGCAGCATTTGGGATGTTGCTCAATAAGCAATGTGTTTTAAAAAAAAAGATATATTAGGCTTTTTCTGTCAGACATCCTTGACTTGTCCCCATTACTCAACCCATCAAACGTTTCCTTTGCTAACCAACCAAGAATGGTATCACTGAATTTCCATGAAATATATGGGGGTCATCTTGTTTCCTTTGGCAATCAATTACTACACTATTTATGTTGGCTGGAAAGGAATCACAGCAGTGAACTACTGTCCATATTCAATTCTCAACTTTATATCGATTTACTGATGGCAAAATTGATCATACCCCAACTCAGATCCCTGAAGAACACAAACATGAAACAGGAACAAGTTTGCAGGAAAAACTAAGACCAACTGAAAAAAATGTGAATACCAGAGCTGGCCTATGCAAAACGGAAACTCTCAAAGCAAAAAACCTATACTACAATGAACAAATTGCAAAAGCAAGCAACACTCAGAAAGAGATGTTCAGCATCATCAATCTACATATATAAATGCTTAGGTATGTTTATGTACTCAGCTGATGCAATTTATTAGTGTTATGTTGCCCTCTGCTGTCCAAATGACAAACTGCACCCCATTCAACAACAGCTACCATTTCGACAAACAGAATGAGCACGATTCTGCACAGTCACCTTCACCTTCCACTATCGCAAACATTCAGAAGTTACTTCTGTCCACCCCCACTTCTCTTAACACAGGGTACGGCAGTTTCAGGGTCAATGAATAGTTAACTACTGGCTTAAGGTTTCAGTCTCTAAAAAGCCAAACAATGCCTCCTCACGAGTTAAAACTGAAGGTAGGTGCTGTAATTATGCTACTACTGAGTTGTATGCCATCACTGGTTCACTGTAATGGAACAAACTTTTATGCATCTACAAAGACACATCATAGAGGGCCGTGTGATCGATGGAACTTAGATACTGTTCTTATAATGCACAAACCTCTCATTACATCTGAAACGTTTAGTCTTTTCAATGACCATTAATAAATCGCAGGGACCAACACCCCCTTCCTGAAAGCGATCAGTGGTAGTTCTGATATATAAGAAGGGGGACAGAAGAGACCCTATGAATTAACAACCAATATTATTGACCTTGAAGATATGCTAGATCAGCGTATATTACACAGGGAACAGCTAGTGAGCTAAGCAACAGCCTGCAACAACACATCCATTCCCTCTCAGAAACTGTGTGCTGACCTAGCAAACCTATTTAAAATCAAAACCATAAACATCCAGCAAGTTATGAATAGTATGCCCAAGAACACAAACCATTCCACCAACCACCCAACTCCGGAACTAACTACAAGACTAAACTACTTCTCAGAAATCTCAACAGAAAATGTTACCAACCTATTGAATCAATGCAACAAAGCAGGATCTCCATCAGACCCTTGCCTACCATACATCTACAAGGTCACCCTCTCCCAAGAAACTCCTGCAGATTGCATCCAGAAAGTCATGAACCATTCTCTGTCAACAGGAGTTGTACAGCAAAGCTTCAAAGTGGCATACATTAATCCACTCGTAAAAGATCCCTAGGGAAACACAGAAGACCCAACCAACTACCAAGCATCCCTTATCAGGCAAATCTTCTACAAGCCTGTGTATGTCTACGTATATGAACAAATCATGGATCATGTCAAAAGAAATCAGTTAGTTGACCAGGCACATGTATGTTTCAGACCCACGAGAGGAATGGAAAAGCACCCTTGTCCATTTGGGATGATCAACAAAAAAAACTCTGACACATCAGCCAGTGTTAATACTACTAGATCTTTCAGCAGTCTTTGACACAGTCCACCATGAAACTCTCATCCAAAGTGTCCAAGAAATAGGGATTAATGACACAGCCTTGCTATGGATAAACTTCTTCCTAACAAAAAGAATGGAAGCAACCTGGCTAATCGCCTTCAAGTCAGCACCAACCTGTGGGATCCCACAGTGCTCCTACCTCTCACAGCTACTTTTCAACATCTACATGACCCCACTGATCAGTATCATCAAAAGACATGGACTCACCTGCTACAACCACGCAGACGACACACAGATCATTTATAAAATCAAAACTACTGAAGAACAAGATTGAACCCTCACCAAAAACTCAACCTGGGCAAAACAAAAATCATGATTATGCTCAAAAATCTTTCAGACCAAAATAACACTCTGTGTCGTAGTGAAATGAGATACCAATCAGAACTTTCAAAAGTAGTTAAAAATCTCAAAATATTAATGGACAACAACCTATTACTGGAGCAACAACTAAACACAGTCATAAAGAAATGCTTCTTCCAGCAACACACAATGAAACAGATTCTACCTTTCCTCACCTCCTCAGGCAGAGCACTCAACATCACCAACAACATTACCCCTGGAATGCCGGATTACCTCACCAAAAAACGACAGCGAATACAGAAGACAACAGAAAGACTACTTATCAGACTCAACAAGAGAGAACACACCACACGAACATTGAGTCCCCTACACGGGCTACCAGTCTAAAAAAGCATTTACTTCAAAGCCCTTTGCATTTCATGGACAAGGTGCTCAATTCATGAAGGAACAACTCTCCATCTACAAACCAGAACGAATCCTGAGATCCAGTAATGACATTTGTCTTGAGCCAAAGCAATTCTCAAAACTGAAAAAGGGCAGATCAGCATTCTGTTGCATCTCAGCAAAACTTTGGAGCTCACTCCACAACAACTACGAACAACAGAAGGACACCTATTATTCAGAAAACTACTAAAAAACGGGTTCTTTAATTTACCCATCTAAACAGCAAACACGACTGAGAAAATAAAAACACTACGAAAACAGGAAAGGCAGCACAAACCATTGTAAAACGAAAACAAACTGACTGGTCCAACGAAAGAAAAGCCTAATATCGACAAACAGAAAAATAAGGAATTCAGCCTAATCAAAACAATGCAACTTACAAGAATACACAGACCTCCCTCATCACTAACCCTACTAAACATTTTCAACATTCCTACAAACTCACTGCTCAACCACCAAATATAACACACACATACCCCTACCACAACACAAGCTGGAAATCATATAGCAAATGGCACACCCCTCATATTGTACTCAACCCAACACACTGAATCGTGAGCACTATGCCACCTACACACAGTAAATCCCATGTAGATCCACACAGTAAAACAAGACCTAAACCATACATCTATAGCCAAACCCAACACACAGTGACCAGTGTTTCCAAACTGAAGCTATCAACAGCACAGCAATAAACGCTCTTCCGCTGTCCATCTCTGTCCCACTAACTAACTCCCCCAATCCTTCTTCCTTTTCAGATCCCCCTGAACGCCCAAAGACCATGGAAATGACAGCAGTGCCTGGTCTAAATATCAATAACATAATGTATTGCTAAATATGTTCAAGATGTGTGCAAGATGTGTGCTCTGTGGGCATTGCTTTTTACTTGTCCAGGTCATATTACTGTCTTTCTGAAACATTTCAAAATATGCCTGCGTGATCTAAGTAGAAAATATGTAAATGAAAGTGTTTTAGCTATCAGGTTATTTGCATAATTATACATTAAGATTAGGCGATACAGCATGTTAGTGTTGGAAAAGATGATGCAGATCATTCTTGCTACCCAAACCATGTCATTGGAATTTTGTTTGGCGACTCTCTTTTGAGGGGTGCATGCAGTATCTTGTTGTCTGCCCGAACTGTGTACCACCTTTATAAAGGTTTACAAGTGCTTGTTTGCCCACAGAATATCTGCACAGATTATTGGCAAATATGTCAAAGCAAAAAAACATATATCCCATTGATGCTCACAACTCTGCATGTCACCTAGAGCATTTTATAAGGTAAGTTGATTCCATGCCAAGCAGTTGTTTGACCATTTGCTCATTCCCCCTGACAGTGAGGGGAACATGAGACGGATGTTAATTGGTAAACTTAACATGGTCCTCAATGTAGCTATTTGCAGTTGGGGGGTTCAAGATGTGGGATTGTTGTATAGAACAATGATTCATCATTGGTAAACATAGTTTAAAGTGAAGGAACATTTTGTAATGCATGATAGTGGTGTTACTGGGAAACTAGTACTAGTACAAAACACACAAAAACTTGCCAGTGAAATTGAATCACTGAAATATTGGGTTATGTGAACTTTACTGTTTCGCCGAATAGGTTAGGTGTTTCAACCTCAGTAGGTTTATGCAGTCTGGTCACGACCTGTGGTAGACATAGAAAATATAGTCTGGGCCTCATTACAAGTATAGCATACAAGGTAACACTGCTGGTATAATCCAGTTGCAACCCCTGGGGACTCCCTTACAACCCCACATTTGTAAATCCAAATAAAACTGAAGCTCCTGGTGTAGCAGGGGCCCCTGCAGTGTGGGCTGTCCTTGCCACACCTTGTCTGGTGGGTCACCAGCTGAATCCACACCAATCAGGGCGAAGGCAGGGCCGGGGAGGTGCTCACTAGGAGTTGGCGCTGAAGCTGACCGTGACATGTGGCATATGTCACATGCCACATTCAACCCCAACCCCTTCTCCCTCGGCTTATTTGCAGATCACATACAGGAACCAGGAGCAGGAAGCCAATGCAGCTTCCCTTCCTGGTTCCTGTTCTTAAGCAGCAAGAAGGAGCAGAGGGTGGCCTGGAAGGACAGACTGAAGCTTCAGGAAAAAAGTAATAAGGCTTGTGTGAAGTGTGTGTCAGATGTATGTATGTGCATGGTGGATGTATGAGTAGTAATGTCATGTGATATATGTGTGTGAATGTTTTGTGTGGCTGGATGTTTGCCTGTGTAGCGAATGCAATGAGTGGATGTAAGAGAAGGTGTGAATGACTGGTGGGTGAATGAGTATGAATGTGATGGTGTCTTTTGTCTTTTAGAATGTTCTAGGTCGGTGGGTGTGTGCCTATGTAAACAATGCAATGAGTGGATGTAAGAGAAGGTGTGTGTGAGTGACTGGTGGGTGAATGAGTATGAATGTGGTAGTGTGTGTTTGAATGTTCTGGGTGGGGGTTGGGTATGTGCCTGTGTGGTGAATGCTGTGTGAATTAATGTGAGAGGGTACGTATGGGTGAGTGACTGGTGAGTGAAAGGGGATGCATGTGTGTATGTGTGTGTGTGTGTGTGGGGGTGTGTAAGGCCCAGGGAGACTGGGGATCACTGAAGTATTTTTGCCACATACTTTATTGAGTTTGCATGTTTTACTGATTTTACAGGCATAGCCAAGTTCATGTGTGTCATTACTTGGTGCAGTCAGTCTAGCCATTGCTTACTGTGGCATGACATGTATTACTCAGAAGCTTTAAAAAAGCAAGCATGATAAATTGTGTTACCTCACTAAACTGATATTTTGGTGTATCGGTCTGTATATTTTTTACTGTAACATGGCTTTTTATTAACTGAGCATCTATGATGGCTCAAGCATGATAAGTGCTCTTATGGGTCTTGACTGGCTTACATCGGAACTAGTTTGGACGGTTTTTCATATTGTGACATGTCACTTGTTTTTCAAAAAAATATTTTTATTAGTTCTAACATAACACTTCTCAATGAACAATGAAAAATATTCAACTTCCCTGGATCCCTCCCTTTAATTCCCCTCCCTGCCAGGACTGGTATCTATCTCTTCTTGTCACTTTTAATGGCCAAACCAACAGAGTATGTTCTTACATAGGAGTACTGACATATTTTGGCAGAGTCAATTTTGTGCCCAGTGCCAGTAATGATACTATAAAAAACATCTTAAAGCGAAAATGAGTATTATCTTATCTGGGAATACTAGCATATGTTGGTGGAGCCCACATGGAAATGTATGGGCACAGCCAGCATGGAAATGTATTTTATACTGGCGTATATTGCAGGGACCGCCATGGCAATGCATTGGGAAATGCCCTGTGCACTTTTGGTGGCATCTATTGTATTTTAATTCCGGATTTACCCTACACCCTACAAAACCGATTGTTGGCCTTTTACCCAAATTGTTGACCTTTTACCCATATTTTCACAGAAAGTTTGCTGTGTGATGCAATATTTTAACCCATTATTAAAAACATGTTCTTAGGGGAGGGAGAAGCATCCCCCCTTACTCCTGCCATATCCATTTTCATTAGTTTGGGTTCACTCACTATTCTCAGTCACAATGGCATACTTGTGGCAAATATGTACACCCTCCAATTGGTGGCTGGTATATTTAATGAATCAAGAACCACCCCCTTCTTTCTACACTACGTGAAACATTTAAGCTTTGATTAAAAAACGTATTTACTTCTTTCACTTGAAGTAGTGCATGCCCCTCCAGTGGCATAGTCATAGTGGACATTCTGCACATGTTGTGGTCCGTGGAGCCACCGGTGTGGCATACCCTTTGCTTTGTTAAGGAGCTTTGGGGGGGCCCACAGCATTGCTCACAGGGGGGCCGCCAAATGTTGTCCTACGCCATTGGGCACTACTGGGTCTGACAAAGGGGTTGAGTGCTGTGCGTGCCTTGAAGTCTGCCAGTGAGTCCCCAGGTGAGAAGGACCTTGTGGGTGTTTTCAATTTAGAATCCATGTGTGGTGCCACAGATTTATTTATGCAGCAAAGATATTACATTAAATGATGGAGGATTTTTAGGTCCTCTGGCACCCAGGATTACGCTTAGATAATAAAAACTATGGCGGGTCTTAGGAATATTGAAAGAACCTTTCTCAGGTATTAAACTCCAGCAAATATAACATTATCAGGTCCACTCTCCTGTGTGATGTGGGTACATTTATAGCCAGGGAATTTTGTTGATACTAAATCCTGGTCAATGATTTTATTTCAGGCCTTGCTCATGCAGCATTTTGCTCCTGGTTAAACAGCAGTGCACACCTCCCCAGGTCAGTGCTTTTTTGATTATTTTAACTCAGCAACACCACAGATAACTAGTACTTCTGTGTACATTGATCTATAGATGTTTCCTGTCTATGGAGGATAGCTCAGGGGCAACGTGCTCGCCTTGGAAGCAAGATGACACGGAGCAACTCAGGTTCGATCCCAGAGTCCACGCTTAAAAACCTCTGGGTATTAAGCACGTTATAAATAATTGTTCATATCATATCATGCACTAGCTGTAGACTGTGTTAGAGATTTTGATTGCCTTGTTACAAGTACTGCATTATGTATGTTTTACATATAGACCACATGTCGAATCTGGAAAATGGCATTCCCCAAATGTGTGATTGTGGCCAGATTGCACCTCCCTCTGTGCTTCAGTTCTTATATCTGGCTGAAATTAGACTGCCTGGAAACATGGGTGATAGACGCATCTGAAAAATCTGAAGGTCGTTTGATATCACTTCCCATGATGTCACTTGGGGACGGGGTCAAATTACATCACTTCCTGTGATGTGATCAGGGGGTCGCGGGTCGTTTTGATGTCACTTCTGCTACCCTTGGCATTTTGGTGAAATGACGTCCCTGATTATCACATACAGTAAATTCAGCTATCCCCAGTGAAGTCTTATGGGACTCCATAATGAGGAATAAAACAAACCCATAATCGTGCATATTGGCATTGTTAATACTGCCAAACTTGTAATGAGGTGATATGTGCAGTGCAGGTATGTTAGTGCTTTTATAAGAAGAAATGGCACTCCACACTGATCTTTGGTCGACTAGATGGCCCATACATGGAAGTGGGGCATGGTTTTAGCATGATTAATCTATTTGGGAAGCAACAGACCACGTTACCATTGTGAGAGAACGGGTCTCAACGACCGGTGGGGGTTGTCTGTACTCCCACTCCCTATATGGTGGAGGAGAGGCACAGGAGACCCCAGCCAAGATTCTCTATTCGGTAGCAATGGTCGAGCAATCAAGGACTAGCTTCTCAGGAGGTGATGCAGGCTGGTTCTTAAGTACAGTGTATCCCCAAGCCCCCACAAAGGAATATCCACACTCTGTATTGGTTAGAACACAGTCTTTATATAATCAAAAGTTAAGGTTATGTACATTCATCATGCTAACTCACTTTGTACTCCGGCAAAATCTACAATGACAAATATTTACAATCCTAAAGTGGTACCACCCTAGATCTCATTGAAGTGCATGAACAATACTGTACAATGTCACACAGACCAATAGAGTGAAACCAGCAATAGAGAGAGGAGAGAAAACAAGATGGTTGAGCAATAGGCAGAATACTGGCCCCTACCACTGGGCACAGTTCTGTGTGGAGATCCCCCCACCTGGGCAACCTCTAAAGAAAGATATAGCACAAGCCCAGTCCATATATTGCTCTGCAAGTCTTATTCTCTCCTTTAATGTTTTTACCCCCCTAATGTACCTGGTGGAGTCGAGCTCCTCGAAGAGGCGTCGACAAACGTCGAGAGACTCGCTGTTCGGCGACGGGGAATCGACGGCCCTTCTTGAATGCCTTCCCTTTCAAGCGGGAGACACGGGGCGTCGAACGTCCGTCGACAAACGAGGTAGAACAATGTCGAAGAGGCGGCAGCTTCGTCCGAGCGGTGCTCATCGGCGTCGGGGCGTCAGCGTCCTGCATGGCGGAGGTGTGCGGGGCACCTCGATGACAATAGTTCTGGACCACAAAGATTGTAGAGACGGGAGCCCAGCAAGGGCATCGAGTCGTCCGAGTCTTTGAGGTCGTCGGGTGGCGGGAAACCCACCGGCAGGTTTCTCCTCGGCGCGTTGGTCGTCCTTGACTTTCTCCGGCAGGATAAGAGGTCGACAAAGCGGTCGAGAGAGTCCTTCGATTGAATGTTCTTAGGCAAAGGAGCGGACGGCTCCTGTCGTCGGCGGCACGGCGTCAAGTGGTTCCCACGACTGGGCAACACAACTTCGACGGGCCTCCAGCGGTTCCACAAACCTGCGAACCCTGGTCGACGGCAATGGACTTCGACGGCGTCGATGTCCGGGTGCTTCACTTCGATCTCCTCGGCGGTCCCGTCTCGGGTCGACAGCCTTTCGAGGGTCTGTCTTCCAGGGCGCTTCGGCGAAGATGGAGCGGTGCTCGATGGTCCCTCGGAGCACGGGAAGAGGGCGCCTTACCAGGTCCTCTCTCGGGTCAGCCCTCGACGAATTCGTCAGCCTTCGGATCGGTCGAAGCAAATGCCACAGCAAATCTTCTTCTTCCAGCTGGACGTCGAGGATCAGCAGTTCCAGTTACTTGTAGAGTGGAGACTCAGCTCCCTGGCTGCTTCAGGAGCACAATGGTCGCTTCTCAACCAAAGGTCCCTTCTGAACACTTTTCCAGTGGTGAGAGGTCCCCAGATATACTATCCTCTCTCTCATCCACGCTGCTGGCACACACTCAGCAGCCAATCATACTGCAGGGCATTCATGCAGTCAGTCAGCCAATCAGGCACACAGTGCATTCAGGCCACACTCCTCCCTTCCAGACACTCACAACAAGAAATGTGGATTGGGACAAGTACCCAGCCATTCAACACTACACACTGCATTCAGGCCAGTTTCGGGCAGGGCTGTCTCAGTCTTTGTCTCTCATGCCAGAAACCAGACAACCACAACAAGAAGTGTATATTGGTCACACACTCCATTCACCCAGGTCCCACCCACAGGAGGTACCCACAACATACAGGCACTGGGAAGGCTCCAGCCAGTCTAGCTGGGCCTTCACAACAATACCATACATGGAACTTCCACCCAACAGCCAGTCAGGGGGAAGGGACAGAGACAGGGCTTTCCAGGACTTTGGGAAAACAAGATAACAGGCAATAGAAAGCAAGAGGCCACAGGGGCCATCTTGTTTCCTATCAGGAATCAACAGATCCCAATGGCAGGGCCTGGGTATCCCAAAATGGAGGACACCCAGAGCACCTGTCAATTTCAGCACGGAGCTGCCACCAGCCCATACCCTGCTCTGGGGCCACCCACAGGTGCCCAAAAACACACACTAGGGGCACAGGGTTGCACCCCTACCCATGGGTGCCATAAGGGTATCCCATGGGTCTGTTCACCAACCCAAAAGAGAGAGCTGCACTGCCAGGAGTCCCACATGGACTCAGGGGCAGAAAACATAACAGAACACACGGCAAAAACAGAAAAAGGACAAGGATTCAGAGGCCCTGTCCCTCAGATGCATTTCCAGCATCACAGTCGCCCCCCCCAGACTGAGGTGGAGGGTGTCTAATCTCCCACGGGATAGACACCCTCATCCAGACGGTCAACATACCTTCTGGAAAGGCCATCTGCATTATCGTGACTCTTCCCTGGTCTGTGCTCTATGGTGAAGTCTAGCCCTTGCAGGCTAATGGACCACCTGAGCAATTTCGGGTTCTCACCCTTCATCTGCATAAGCCACTTCAGGGGCTTATGATCTGTTTGGACCTTGAAGGTAGACCCCGTAAGGTAGGGCCTAAAACGCCTAAGGCTCCAAACTATACTAAAACACTCCTTTTCAACAGTAGCCCACCTAAGTTCTCTACCCTTGAGTTGTCTACTGATGAATATGATAGGGTGTTCTCTCCCTTTGTCATCTAACTGGGACAAGACAGCTCCAATTCCGGTGTCGCAGGCATCCGTCTGGACGATAAAGGGTCGGCTGTAGTCAGGCGCACTCAACACAGGTGCCCTACACAGACTTTCTTTCAAGCCATCAAAGGCCCGCTGACAGTCTTCGGTCCAAGTAACCTTCCTAGGCTGCTTGGGTGACGTTAGAGCTGTCAGAGGTGCAGCTATGGTCCCATAGTCTGCCATGAAATTGCGATAGTACCCAGTGAGGCCCAAAAAGGCTCTCACCTGGGTTTGAGTAGTGGGAGTCTCCAAGTTCTGTACATCCTGTACTTTACTGGCGAGAGGTTGGATTTGACCCCCTCCTACCTCATGACCAAGATAGGTAACTTTCCCCTGAGCTATCTGGCACTTGGTGGCCTTGATAGTGAGGTTAGCCCTTTTCAAGGCCTGCAACACCCTATCCAGATGTGTCAAATGCTCTTCCCAGGTGGAACTGTAGACGGCAATGTCGTCTAAGTAAGCCACACAAAAGGCTTCCAGCCCACTGAGCGCATGATTGACCAATCTCTGGAAGGTGGCAGGGGCATTCTTCAACCCAAAAGGCATGACCCTAAACTGGTAGAGTCCCTCAGGTGTTGAGAAGGCCGTCTTTTCCTTGGCATGGTCCTTCAGAGCTATTTGCCAATAGCCTGAAGTGAGGTCAAAGGTGCTCACAAACTTGGCAGCACCGATGGTGTCCACGAGCTCATCAGCCCTGGGTAATGGGTGCGCGTCAGTCTTGGTGACGGCATTGACTCCTCGGTAGTCCACACAGAACCTCCAATCCTTGGTACCCGCCTGGGAACTTGCCTTGGGGACAAGGACCACTGGACTGGACCAGGGACTGGTTGAGGGTTCAATAACACCCAGATCCAACATCTTGGCGACCTCAGCCTGGATGTGGTTCTTAACGGTATCTGACATACGGTAGCACCTGCTTTTGACAGGTACACTGTCACCAGTGTCAATTTCGTGCTTACACCACGGTGTAAGGCCTGGCTTCAGTGAAAACAAAGAGGCATACTGTTGGAGCAAAGCCCTACAGGCCCTCTGTTGCTCTGTTGTCAAATCTGGAGAGAGATGTACTCCCTCCACTGAGCCATCCTGAGGGTTGCTGTGCAGCAAATCAGGAAGGGGCTCACTCTCATCCTCTTCTTGCCCAGAAGCTAGCAACAGACATGAGACTTCCGCTCGCCTGTGGAAAGGCTTGAGCCTGTTGACATGGAATAGCTGAGGGGCTACCCCAGGGGCTCCCATGTCAACCAGATAATTGACTTCGCCCATCTTGGAGATGATCCTGAAGGGTCCAGTCCACTTGTCTGCCAAAGCCCTAGGCTTGGTAGGCTCCATCACAAGGATTTCCTGTCCCGGAGTCCAATCCACTTGCGAGGCTTTAAGGTCATGCCAGTACTTATTCAATTCCTGGCTGGCCTTGAGATTTGCTGTTGCCTGACCCATCATCTGTGTCATCCTCCGTCTGAGGCCTAACACATAGTCCCCCACTTGCTTGGCGGGACCCAGAGGGGTGGCTTCCAAGCCTTCTCTGATCAAGGCGAGGGGCCCCCTTACGGGATGTCCAAAGAGTAACTCAAAGGGGCTGAAACCAACACCCTCTTGAGGTACCTCCCTGTAAGCAAACAGCAGGCATGGCAGGAGGAGATCCCATTTCCTCCTTAGGGGTTCTTCCAAAGCCCCTAGCATGCCCTTGAGAGTTTTATTAAATCTCTCCACCAGACCATTGGTCTGGGGGTGGTAAGAGGTGGAGAACTTGTAGGTTACCCCGCACTCTTTCCACATGGTTTTCATGTAACTCGACATGTGGTTGGATCCTCTGTCAGAGACAACCTCCTTGGGGAATCCAACACGGGTGAAAATGCCCAGGAGCGCCCGGGCAACCACCTTGGCCGTAACCGTCCGAAGGGGTATCGCCTCAGGGTACCTGGTGGCATGATCTACCAAGACCAGGATGAACCGATGTCCACCTGAAGTGGGAGGGTCAAGGGGACCGACGATGTAGATGCCCACCCTCTCAAATGGGGTGCCAACCACTGGCAACGGCTGCAGTGGGGCAATGACACTGCCTCCAGTCTTGCCAGACAACTGACAAGTTGGGCAGGTCCTGCAGTGGGACTCCACCTCTACTCCCATCCGTGGCCAGTAGAAATGGGCAGAGAGCCTCTGCTTAGTCTTCTTGGTCCCAAGATGACCAGCGAAGGGCGCCTCATGTGCCAACTGCAGTAGGAAGGGCCTGTAAACCTGGGGTACCACCAACCTCTTGCGGGCACCAGGTTCAGGCTTAGTGGGCTCACTAACAAGGAGCTCACCCTCCCAATAAATCCGGAAATTCCTAGGCACCTCTCCTTGTGCCTGGGCCATGGCCTGTTTCCTCAGTCCCTCGAGAGAGTGGCACTCTCTCTGTCCCTTACAGAAGTCTGCCCGGGAGGGTCCCCCTTCAGCTAACAAGCATTGAAGGTCGGGATGATCCTCCGGGTTGAGAACCTCTCCCACAGGAGAGTCTTCTGCCTCTTCTCCCAAAGGAGTTGAGTTGGGGTTTTCCACTGGACCCAGCCCGTCCGGAGCATGGATCCCAATGGGTGCGGCAGGAAGAGAAGGTGCTCCCTCCACAGAGGTGGCCTTCTTGGTCTTCCTCCTTCTTGCCTTAGGCCTCGCCTTTGGCTCGGGTATCTGACCCACAGCCAGACCCGGTGTCACCTGTGATCTAGTGACGGCAGCAGCAGTCATGGGAAGACCATCCGAGATCAACCCCAACTCTACTAGATCATTCCCTAACAAAATGTTAGCAGGGACATTGTCCTGAACCAGGACAGGAAGCTTTGCTGTCTTGTCTCCAATCATGAGTGTGACTAAGGCTACAGGTGATAATTTGGGAGGCCCACCAGCTAACCTGGTGGTTTGCAGAGGAGCACCTTCATAGTCCTTTGGCCTGAGCAGGGTCCTGTCCACCACTGTCATGCTTGCCCCAGTGTCTCTCAAACCAGTAGAAGGCTGGCCATTCAAGAGGACACTTCTCAAAAATCTACGGGTGTTCTGTGGGATAGTCGCCAGTACTTCCGCGTACTGGTCCCAGGCCCCAAGGGACACTAAGGAAATCTCCACCGGAGCACCAAATGTGATTCCGGCAGAGGAGTGGAGGACAGTGGCCTCCACCTCAGACACGGGGTAAGGGTAGGCCAGGCTGACAGCCTGTACTCCAAGTGCCTTACCTATACACTTGGGGTCACCCCTTTTGTGATCCAGAGCCCCACAGTCCCAACAAGCGCCAGGAGTGCGGGGTACGGTACTGGAACCACTGGGAGCCTGCTTTGCAGCAGGTGGACCACTACTCTTATTCCCACCCCCAGATGACTTATCCCCACTAGATTTTTGGGTCTTAGGAGAGGAAGGTTTTGGTTTACCCGACTGTGACTGCTTGGGGGACTCCTCAGCTTTCTGAGAGGCCCCCTTCTCTTTATCCTTGTCCTTCCCACTGGAGTCCTTAGGGGACACCCGGTGGGAGACCCACTTGTCAGCCAACCTAGCCAGCTTAAAGGGGTCCAAAATGTTCTGGTCAGCCACATACTGACGCAGCTCTGGTGAACAGGCTTCAGAGAAATGCTCAAAAAACAAGAGGTGGGACAATTCAACAAAAGTCTTAACCTTGTATCCATTGATCCACCCCATCATGTTCATGTGCGCAGCACTCACCCAGTCAACCCAAGACATATTCTCCTTTTTCTTAAAATCCCTGAACCTTCTAAGATATTGGGTAGGTGTCTTGCCGAACTTGGCAATCAAAGCAGACTTCATACACTCGTACTGACCCCTTTCTTCCACACTCAGCTTCAGAATACAGTCATACCCGGTTTGAGGCACTCTGCTTAACAAACACTTCGCCCAATCTCTTTTATCCACATCATGAATCTCACAAGCCATTTCAAACGCTTCAATCCATTGGAGGATATCCGAACCCTCCACAAATACACCAACCAAATCTTTCATAAACTTGGTGGCTGGGGACCTGACACTCTCACTGGATCTAGCTGAAGTCTCCACTCTAGCTTTCTCTAGCTGGATCCTCTGACATTCAGTGTCCTGGCTCTTGAGTTCAAGGTCCTTATTTTTGAGTGCAACTTGTTGAGCCAACTCCTCTTTCTTAAGCTCAGCATCTATTTCCAACTTGCGGTATTCAAAGGCCAATTTCATCCTTAATAACTCAAGTTCTAAGGAATTGCTGGAGTTTGGAACAGAGGCAGCAGGAATGGCGGCATTCCCAGAAACAGATTCAGCTGAAACCCCAGGGGCAGAGTCCTCATTGGTTGCATTCCCCCCCTCATCAAGAGTTTCACTATCAGTCTGGTAGTCCACCAGGGCAGCTATCAGCTCAGCCCTAGACTTATCCACAAAGTCTAACTCCCTAGCTTCACAAGCACTCTGGAGAGCCTCCAAGCTCATCCGAGTTAATTTGCCATTCGCAATAGACTCCATTGTTTGTAATGCAGTTACCTTGTACACAACTAAACCTTAATTCAATAAAGGGCAAATATCCTTTGTAAGTGGTACGGTTATACACTGATTCTTAAAACCATAAGCATCCCACCGCTTGACACCAGTGTGAGAGAACGGGTCTCAACGACCGGTGGGGGTTGTCTGTACTCCCACTCCCTATATGGTGGAGGAGAGGCACAGGAGACCCCAGCCAAGATTCTCTATTCGGTAGCAATGGTCGAGCAATCAAGGCCTAGCTTCTCAGGAGGTGATGCAGGCTGGTTCTTAAGTACAGTGTATCCCCAAGCCCCCACAAAGGAATATCCACACTCTGTATTGGTTAGAACACAGTCTTTATATAATCAAAAGTTAAGGTTATGTACATTCATCATGCTAACTCACTTTGTACTCCGGCAAAATCTACAATGACAAATATTTACAATCCTAAAGTGGTACCACCCTAGATCTCATTGAAGTGCATGAACAATACTGTACAATGTCACACAGACCAATAGAGTGAAACCAGCAATAGAGAGAGGAGAGAAAACAAGATGGTTGAGCAATAGGCAGAATACTGGCCCCTACCACTGGGCACAGTTCTGTGTGGAGATCCCCCCACCTGGGCAACCTGTAAAGAAAGATATAGCACAAGCCCAGTCCATATATTGCTCTGCAAGTCTTATTCTCTCCTATAATGTTTTTACCCCCCCAATGTACCTGGTGGAGTCGAGCTCCTCGAAGAGGCGTCGACAAACGTCGAGAGACTCGCTGTTCGGCGACGGGGAATCGACAGCCCTTCTTGAATGCCTTCCCTTTCAAGCGGGAGGCACGGGGCGTCGAACGTCCGTCGACAAACGAGGTAGAACGATGTCGAAGAGGCGGCAGCTTCGTCCGAGCGGTGCTCGTCGGCGTCGGGGCGTCGGCGTCCTGCAAGGCGGAGGTGTGCGGGGCACCTCGATGACAATAGTTCTGGACCGCAAAGATTGTAGAGACGGGAGCCCAGCAAGGGCGTCGAGTCGTCCGAGTCTTTGAGGTCGTCGGGTGGCGGGAAACCCACCGGCAGGTTTCTCCTCGGCGCGTTGGTCGTCCTCGACTTTCTCCGGCAGGATAAGAGGTCGATGAAGCGGTCGAGAGAGTCCTTCGATTGAATGTTTCTTCGGCAAAGGAGCGGACGGCTCCGGTCGTCGGCGGCACGGCGTCAAGTGGTTCCCACGGCTGGGCAACACAACTTCGACGGGCCTCCAGCGGTTCCACAAACCTGCGAACCCTGGTCGACGGCAATGGACTTCGACGGCGTCGATGTCTGGGTGCTTCACTTTGATCTCCTCGGCGGTCCCGTCTCGGGTCGACAGCCTTTCGAGGGTCTGTCTTCCAGGGCGCTTCGGCGAAGATGGAGCGGTGCTCGATGGTCCCTCGGAGCACGGGAAGAGGGCGCCTTACCAGGTCCTCTCTCGGGTCAGCCCTCGACGAATTCGTCAGCCTTCGGATCGGTCGAAGCAAATGCCACAGCAAATCTTCTTCTTCCAGCTGGACGTCGAGGATCAGCAGTTCCAGTTACTCGTAGAGTGGAGACTCAGCTCCCTGGCTGCTTCAGGAGCACAATGGTCGCTTCTCAACCAAAGGTCCCTTCTGAACACTTTTCCAGTGGTGAGAGGTCCCCAGATATACTATCCTCTCTCTCATCCACGCTGCTGGCACACACTCAGCAGCCAATCATACTGCAGGGCATTCATGCAGTCAGTCAGCCAATCAGGCACACAGTGCATTCAGGCCACACTCCTCCCTTCCAGACACTCACAACAAGAAATGTGGATTGGGACAAGTACCCAGCCATTCAACACTACACACTGCATTCAGGCCAGTTTCGGGCAGGGCTGTCTCAGTCTTTGTCTCTCATGCCAGAAACCAGATAACCACAACAAGAAGTGTATATTGGTCACACACTCCATTCACCCAGGTCCCACCCACAGGAGGTACCCACAACATACAGACACTGGGAAGGCTCCAGCCAGTCTAGCTGGGCCTTCACAACAATACCATACATGGAACTTCCACCCAACAGCCAGTCAGGGGGAAGGGACAGAGACAGGGCTTCCCAGGACTTTGGGAAAACAAGATAACAGGCAATAGAAAGCAAGAGGCCACAGGGGCCATCTTGTTTCCTATCAGGAATCAACAGATCCCAATGGCAGGGCCTGGGTATCCCAAAATGGAGGACACCCAGAGCACCTGTCAATTTCAGCACGGAGCTGCCACCAGCCCATACCCTGCTCTGGGGCCACCCACAGGTGACCAAAAACACACACTAGGGGCACAGGGTTGCACCCCTACCCATGGGTGCCATAAGGGTATCCCATGGGTCTGTTCACCAACCCAAAAGAGAGAGCTGCACTGCCAGGAGTCCCACATGGACTCAGGGGCAGAAAACATAACAGAACACACGGCAAAAACAGAAAAAGGACAAGGATTCAGAGGCCCTGTCCCTCAGATGCATTTCCAGCATCACAACCATGCAGACACACTCAGGTGGGTGCTAATAAATAATGGGGGGATATCAGAAGTGCTAGGATTGCTAGAGGGAGCAGTGGAGGGGAGAGCTCCACGGGGGTAGAATTAGGGTTGAGTGGAGCCATCAGCGAATGGTGAGATGATCTTTGAAGGGTGGGTCTTCAGTTCCTTCCTGTAACGTGGAAAGTGCAAGTATTTTCTGCATTTGTAATATGTTCCATTGACAGGGTGCCCAGCAGCAAAATCCTTGGTTCCTGTCTTTTTTTCTCCTGTCATGCAGTTCTTTGTTTCCAATCTAGAATTATCTGGGAGAAGCTCTATCGACCACTGTTGGACATAGCACAAGTTTAGCTTGGATCAACAAAGAGTGAAATGATCCTCTGCCTGATTGGGCTGTGCCAAACTGGGTAAATGGTCCCTGCACAGTACTGGTGCACGTTTATTTTATTCTGACAACCTCTGGTCTCTGCTGTACAATAATACTACATCTATAATAGATCACCAGAAGCAGGTGGGATTTGGTGTGCTCATGAATTCAAAAGGCATCCTTCATGAATGGTGTGGGTCCCAACTGACATGCAAATCTTCAAGGGTCACTATTTATGGATCACTTTCATTGGAGATCGCTCATGATAAATCATATAATCACATTATCATCTGGAGCCACTAAATGGTAATATTTTTTTATGTATTTATATTATTTGTATAGCATGCATAGAACCCATGGGCATTGAGGCACTTTTACAGGTAGAGATTGTGATCATGATTTCGGAAAATAACACCAAGGGTAACACAGGTACATATTAAAACAGGTACATATTAATCAAGTGGCATTATCATACAGTGAGATAGTGTAACAGGGTTCGTTTTCTGGCAGGTAAGAGTAGGGGACAGGGGGAGTAATGGGTTAGGAGAAGAGCTGGGGTTTGAGCGCTGTGGGGACGAGCCAGTAGGTTTTTTTCTGCCCTTAAGGAGGGTGGCAATTCCAAAGTTGAGCAGCTATGAAGGGGAAACTTGAGCCACCGGCTTCACATCGCTTTACTTTTGGGCATGATCATTTGATCAGTGTAGGTGTTCCTGGTGGGTCTTGAGAAGTGAATTTTAGTAACTTCTTGGGAGATGTATTGGGGGCTGACTTGGAAAGGCATTTATGGGCAAACAATACAGTTTTGAAGCTGATGCGCTCCTGGGTGGGGAACCAACGTGCTTCTCTTCTTGCTCTGCAGATATGTTCTCTTTTAGGGATATGAAGGGCTGCTCTTAGGGAGTTATTTTGGATGACTTGGAGTTTGTGGATGTTACCAGAGGAGGTGCCTATGAATAGGGCATTGCAATAATCAATCCTGGATCCAATGATTGCACGGGCAATGGTTAGGCAACTGTTTTTAGAGAGGAAGGGTCTGGCTGCATTTAGGACTTTGGTGACATAGACTGCTGAGAAGTCAATTGCGCTCACCTGTCTGGACATTGTGAGCGAGGCGTTGAGGTAAACCCCCAGAGTCTTTACTGTGGTTGAGATGTGAATTGAGCAATTGTCAATCAGGAAGACAGTGTATTGCTTGTTGAGATTTTTTAAGACACTTGGTGGGCAGACAATTAGGATTTCAGTTTTGTCACTAATGAAGCTAAGATTGTTGGCTGCCATCTAGGCCTGTATTGTGGAATAGATAATGTTGAGGGTGGGGAATCTTCTGCATAGTTTCCTGAGAGTGGGATTAGGATTTGGGTGTCGTCGGCATAGTTGGTGTATGGTATGCCAGGCAAGTCCTTGATGTTGAATAGGTGTCTGGTAAAGAGGTTATGTAGGGTCGGTGAGATGCATGGCCTTTGCGGTACCCCACATCAGATGGGGGGAGGTGTCTCAGAAATGTCCACACTGTAAGGAAAATATGACACACCAAAAAATAATGAATGGTAGGTTTTTCATCAAAATAAACACTGACATTCCTCTCACTGACCATTCCTCCAAATGGTTGCTTTTCAGGCTGTTGCGACATGAAAGAAGGGGAAAGGGCTTGCGCAGATCAGGCATGGTCCCACTCCAAATTGGCTAGTCCGAACAGGACTGTTTGGTCACATCTCTTCTCTACGAGACCACATCCATCCCAAGACATGTTTTAGTATCATCACTGAGGTGTATGTTGGGACTAAAGGCACAGATGATTCAGGACCCACATCTGGGCATACCCATCGAACCAAGTGTCACTGGCGGGAGGAAGCCTGATTTGCATATGTTTGTTCCTTTTCTAAAATGGCACAACAGGCTGGAAAACATGGCTTGTACGATCCATCCCAGTGTTTATGGAGCTACTGACACTGAGGGTCCGATTCATGTAACAAATGTGCGCTGAAAATCTCAGCGCAAGCTGCCGGAAACGTGAAAAAGCAAGCGCATGCGTGCGATTCAAGGAAGGGTCTGCGCATGTTTTCCCCTGGATGTGCGGCAAATCCGTGCGTGACGCACACAGGCGCAGACGTCATTGCAACATCCCGAATGCCGTGCGCGACGCGCACAGGGAAAGCACACAACATTGGCACACACACCAAAAAGGGGGCAGGACACGGGGCATAACACGCGGAATGGGGAACAACGCGTGAAAAAGAAGGCGTAACTGGGGAAGTACTGCAGGGAAATAGACGGAACGCCCACACGCACGTGAACAACATGTATTCATGGAATCGAGTACGGGAAACACGTGCACGTTAAAAAACGTGCACAGGCGTCAACACGTCCGCCACAGGAAGGCAGGCGTAAGCTTCCCCGCGCACAGTATAAAAGTGCACGCAAACAACAAACACGTATAAACAGCTACGGTGAATGCCCCATTTGTCGCAGCACTGATCGTGGGACACCGCAGGAGGAGGAGAATAGCCAGGGCCTGCATTTTTTCCCCCCAGACTAGCCTTTTTGAGATGCCTGATGACCAGGTCTATGGCAGGTATAGGTTTCCACCTCGTATCATCCTAGACCTGGTTAGGGAGTGGGAAGATGACCTTACATCCCCCACCCTGTGCTCCCAAGCATTGAGCCCCTTGGAGAAGGTGCTCAATGTCCTGCATTTTTTGGCCACTGGGTCATTTCAGCGGACTTCTGCCATAGTGGGGGGGGTCTCACAGGCCACGCTGCCTACACCAGGTGTTGGCAATCATGACTGCGCGCCCCTCAGTCCACAGGCACATATACATGCCCAGAAAACCCACAGAAAGGCAGGCCGTGGTCCAGGACTTTTACAGGGTGGCACACTTCCCCAAAGTGCTCAGTGCCATAGATTGCACCCATGTGGCCCTTCGTCCACCTAGGGCCACTGAGCACATCTATCGAAACCGCAAGCACTGGCATTCCATCAATGTGCAGGTCGTATGCGATGCAAAGGGAATCATTACCTCTGTCTATGCAAACTACCCTGGCTCCACCCATGATAGATTCATATACAGAATGTCTGCCCTGAGCCGGGCACTGGAAGCTGGGCAGCATGGCAACACATGGCTCCTAGGTGAGTACAAATGCCTGTGCACATGCATGCATGTCACACACAGACAAATACACAAACCTTAATAATCACAACCATTATCACCTCCCCAGGGGACAGTGCCTACCCTCTGAACAACCACATGATGACGCCAATCCGGAACCCCACCACACCACCCCAGGTAAAATACAACGCTGCCCATATTGCAACCAAGGGTATAGTGAAGCGCACATTCGGGGTGCTCAAGTCACTCTTCCGCTCCCTTAACTGCTCTGGCGGGCAGCTACTATATGCACCCCCCAGTAGTGCGCAGGACCATTGTGGCAGCATGTGTCCTGCACAATGTTGCAACACGGCAGGGTGTATTGGTGGACATGGTGGTGCCCCCACATCCCCAACCACAGGCACAGGAGCTGCCCATGGGAGGGCATAGGGCACGTGGCGAGGCAGACCGGACCCAGCTTGTGGACACATTTTTCACCTAAACACCCACCCCTGCGGAGTGCACACAGGCCTGGCACATACCAGGTGACAATCGATGATGACAAAGAGACAGTCAACTGTCACAACCTTACCACCCTGAGAATATTGCCATGGAAGTGCTACATTGTGTGCATCCCTAGCTACTTAAACCTAACCAATCCTGTGTGACCAAAAGGAACACATGCAAGGTGTATATCACACAGCCCCACAAAGCAGACCATGACAATCCCTGGTATGTCACCCAAACCCTCCCAACCCCCATCACCCTTGTCTGGCACACCATGACATGGCAAGCAATATCAAAAGGCCAACACATGACCAATAAGATCTGAAGTGACATGTGATAAATGGAAAGTGGCTCCAGACAATGACGCCTGACATGCAATCACATGAAATGACTGACCAACAACCTCCCACACATACCAAGTCATACACAAATGCATTCCACCAGTTGTAGCATGAACATAACACTGAATGCCTTTTCACATGAACATTGGGCAAGGCAAAATCCGTACTCCCGAACCCGTGTGCTGTGTGTTTCTCCGGCAACACACTGCTCAGACAACAGCACAGTGAGCAGCCATTGTGTTGAGCATCACATGAAAAGGACTAATAAAAATAAAAAAAATAACCAATTGTCGCATGTACACGATCCACTAATGGTCATAGATCATGTGCTGCATGGACACAGCGGGCCCCAGAAGGCAATCTGTGTGCACCTGTGGCCATGGAAGGGTGGTTGTACATGCGGTGGATCATTGTGCAACTGTGTGTGTCAGTAGGGACATGCACCCAATACATTGATGTGAAATCAAGTGACCCTCAGTGTCCTGTACACATCACATGTGACCATTGCCCATGTGTACACCCCAGCATATCAAACCACACCAATCTCCTCACACCTGAAAAGTAAAGACAACACAGGAACAGGCATTAACCAGCAGAACACATCATGAACATAGTATCCCACAATTACAATGTCAGAGTGCCCAAAACGGTAGCCAAATCCAACTGTCCAACAACAAAAGGCCCTCCCTCATTCACACATCACCATGACCTACTTAACAACTGTGTCTGGGGTATGTAGCCTTCTTCCTTCAAGTATACCTGGCCACAGGATCACCCTACCCCTTGGTCTCCATGCTCCACCTTGTGTGTAAATAGGGTCCAGCCCCCTCAGAGGCAACCTTGGCTGGAAAAAAATAAATCGCAGAGAACTCCAAGGAGCCAAACCCACAAACCATGGAAAAAGTCTGTAGGCAACCAAAAACCCTGGAAGAGTCTCCAGTAGATGACTTGAAGTAGCAGAAAATGTCCAAGCACATGTGCAAGCACAATGATAGAACAACCAAGGTGGCACAGTTCAACAATGCCACAACAGGATGGGTACCATGTTCAGTACAAAATATACAATGATGATGCACCAACTGATGGGTAGTGTCACAGCTCCGGTGTCCAGGCGCAGGAGTGGCACGAACCAACCACCCCCTCTGTAGTCTGGGCGCCTGTAAGGTCAAACTTACACAGGCCTCTGAGACCCCGGTGGGGAAGGAGGTTCAGGGATATGTTGTTTGGACAGGCATTGGTATTCAGGATAACCGGAAAGAGGGGCAGGAGAGGGCAGTAGGATTGTCAAGGGAAAGTAGGGAAAATACAAAAAACAACTATTCACAATAACACATACTCAATCAGACAAAACATGTTCATCATGCACATTGTACCAATTGAGTCAAATGCAAGCCAAAGAGAGACTTATCTCTGGGGTGAGTGCTGGCCTCCTGCCTGCGCACTCTCAGGTCCGGTAACAGGAGCAGTTCAATGCTGCAAAGAGAGTATGAGTTACTAATCTGTGTGTGTCTACAACACACACACGCAACACCATAAATGCCCCAAAGTAAGTGACTCCTCCACAAACAAACACTCTTGTCTGCTGCTTTGTACCCATACGTTAGCTTGCCCCGTGATGGTCCATACACTGTCAATGCAGTAAAGCAGGCACACGTGGGCGTGTGGCTAATGGAAGACCAATGCGTCAAGAATCACACATCATACAATGGTCCCTGGGTGAGTAGCTAGACGCGTATAGCGAGGTGCGACTTCAGGACAAGTTGTGTTCTGGCCTCGGCAGATTAAAATAGGTAGTGCACGTGTCAATTTGCACATGTAAATGATATGCACTGCACACGAGACTGTGCCTCGCTGGGTGTCTCTGTGCACTGCTTCATTTTCTGGGTAGGAACGCTACTGCACTAATAACTTTGCTTCTATGGAGCAGGGTGGACCGGAGGATATGTGCGACAGCCCCTGTGTGTGCCCCTGACAACTTGGTAAGCAACTTGCCATTTGTCCCCCAACGCATCTTAGCTGTACTGTGCGCTTCAACAACAATATCTGTCCAAGCACCCCATCAGTGGTGCTACTTAGCATGCATGTGCAAGTGGCCTGGTGGAAGCTTGGCTGTGGTGTGGCCCATTTGTGCAGATCACCTTGCCTGGAGCTCCTGGAAACACGTCTGCTTCTGTTGGACGTCTGAGCACAAGCCCTGTGGCACAGCTTGCGCACACATGTGCATGTCTGCCCCACCGAACGTGGCGAGCTGTCTGTCCTACAATGGCCCATGTCTGATGGCAAAGGTGGTCTGGAGGCTCATTCTCCTGCAGAAAGGGCACAAAACATCTAATTAACGCCGGAAAGTTCCCTGTGTGTCTCTTCATGCTGGTTCTGACTGGGCCATGTCAGACACCTACATCAGAATTCCTCCCACCATCATGTGACTTTGACAGGCAAAGGGTGCCGGACACTGTCTACAGCATGAAGTGCATCATGCACATGTACAGGAAAGAAAATAAACATACAGAACAATGTATATCAATCAAAGGACACATCAATCATGAACCCACCTAAATCTAATGCAGACATGCCGTGGATAAAACCCTTAAAATCCCCACTAGGGGTGTTAACACAAGTAGTACAGCAGCAGACAGGCCACAGATATGACATGCCCTTGTGTAAATGACTGTAACACTGAACCATCCTTGCGAGCCCATGGATAAGGGAAGCAGGAGTGGCCTATGTGGGTCAGGATGCCAAGCTGCAAACACATACACAAGACAAGCTTGAAGGGCCCAGCTGGAACAGACAGTGGATGCTTTCAAAAGCCACAAAGCACCACACTGTCACATGAATGCACAATAGACAAGCAATTTTAAACTATATTAACTAATTAAACTAACTATAAAAAACCTACATTACCTAATTAAACTAACTATCAAAAACAATGGTAACTAACTAAACTAAAAAGAAAAATCAAAAATGGCCACATACGACCCGGGGGGGGAGACACCTATGATGGGGAAGGTACAGGGTGCAGCTCAACACCCACATGCGATGATGTTGTGTCAAAAAAGAATCTCCATGGGCTAAACGCCTGCACAGCCCGGCCTGTGTGGGAGATAGCTCGTCGTCCGAGTCAGCCTCTTCCTGAAAAGGTAGACATGGTACGGGAGCCTGACCATGCCTAGGCGCAGCTTGTCCATCGTCGGCAGCAAGTCTGCCGGACGGGTGAGCCTGGTTCTGTGCAGCAATGACATGTAGGTCAGCATGCAGAACCTCTTGTGATATGTGTGCTTCCTCTTGCAAGGTAGCACGTGTAACACGGAGTTCTTCCTGCGTGGCCTAGATGGACCACTGATGCCCCTCCCAGCAAGCAGGTAGCTCAGCCGAGTTTGGTACGGTCAAGTTGTGCAAACCTCTCCTCTGGCCGCTCCCTCTGGGACATCAAGAGTGGATCTGAGGGAATCATACCCAACCCTCAGGGCCTCCATGTGTGCCTCTGCATGAGCAGCAATTGCTTGATGCAAAGACAACATTTTAGCCTGGCGTGCCCTGTCTGAGGCTGTCATGCCCAGCCTGAGCGAGCGGGCCGTGGACTGTGCCGCTCGCTGCTGCAGAAGCACCTGACTAGCAGGGGGAGCACGGATTGGGCCACACGCTCCATGCTCACAGCGATGTTTTCAATTGCTGCCCACTGGCGTTCAGAATTGGCAGTCATGTCTTGCTCCCACTCAGTATACCTCGGTGGCACGTGGCCACAGCGTTGCTGGGCTTGACACCTGTGGGGCCCAAGGTGCTGACGTCCTTGTTGGGTTGGCACACGCCCACAGCTGCAGGACTACATTCCCCCATCGACGTGATGCCCCAGGCACATCAGCAACTGGTGTGCAGGGTGACCCTGAGTCCTGATCCACCACAGGCGGAGGTCCCACCACCGTCTGGCCCCTCAGTGCAGGTGTCATGGACAGAGAAGCATCCACATCAGATTCACTCCCCCCAGACGAATGGACCGGATGCACATCCAACTCGACATTGTCGTCAGAATGATCGTCCGGGCTTGACTCTTTGCGAGCCACAGACAAGATGGTCTGTAACACATGTGGATTTTCGTGGTCTACCACCCCATGACCCCCACTTGTCTGGTGTGATAGCAAACCTGTGTCTGACATGACAACTCCTCTGGCTCCATTGCTCCATTGCGTCATCATCTGGAAAGTGGAGAAAATGTACATTAGTATACATGTCAGAAGCACATAACACACACACACATAGACATCACACAGACTGCCAACACATGAAGCACACATGTCGCACACCAATGTAAACCTGGCATGCATGCAAGGTCACTTTGTCAGAGCATCAGGGACTAGGCATGTAGAACGGTGTAGAACGGTGTAACACGGCTCAGAAGTGGGTTGATGCAGTGCAGGACATGTGTACGTTATCCACAGCATCAGGGCTAGGCATGTAGAATGGTGTAACACGGCTCAGAAGTGGGTTGATGCAGTGCAGGACATGTGTATGTTATCCACTATCTACATGAACAAGTACATCATGATGTGTATCAATTAACTTGAAGGCAGTGCAAGGGCAAGGGCAAGTCCAGGAATCACGCGCAATGTGCTTGCAATGTGTTGCATGGCTACAAGCAAACCCCCCCCAAGTGAAAATTTAGGGATGCATTGCATGGCAGCGAAAGGGCGACCAGAGACCTGTGTATTGGCAGACAGTGCTGACTAGCATCAATTGCATCATCTGAGTCAACTGACAACACAGCAGATGATGATGGCACAGAAAGAAGGACATATAATGACATATGATGACCCCTAAGTAGTACAGCCATATGTGCAGAAGCCGCTACACCAGTTGAACAGAGTCAGTGGGCCTGAAACGGGGGAGGCCTGTGCCCTGCACAGACTGTGACACCCTAAACCTGTGTGTGGTGGAGCACTGAGCCAGAGTGGGCATGGAATGGATGACCAAAAGCAAAATGATCATCCACTCAAGGACACATAGGGGCATGCATGCACATACACATGGAGCAAGAATGGGAACACAGGTCCCAACAGAGCAGCTGCCATCTGCACAGTCCAAGTGAGACAACCTGCATGAAGTACAGATGATGTACACCACTGCATGTGTCTGGCAGGATGGCTGGTGGAAGTTTGCATGTACACAGGAGTCTTGAACAGGCCATTGCAGTACGCCAACGTGATGCACACCTGTGCAATGTTGAAATTGGGGCGCAGGGTTGGTGGAGGGGCAATGGAGGATGCTTGCGCGGAGTACCCACATGCATGCAGAGGACACATGCACGTCAGTCATGCAATGGCATAGTCCCAGAGCTGAGAGGAAACACACCCCAGGCTACATGCAGAAGGGCCATTGAGCTGGAACATGGACTGTAGGGGCAACTGGGTGACTAGCATGTGATTAGGGTGCAAGTGTGGTTGTGAGGACAGTCCCCATCTGCTCTACATGTCCACAGGCACGTATCATAGAAGCATTGCATTACTTGCATATGAGAACCATGTACACATGACATGCAGTGGCAGTCAAGCACAACACATCACACAAGCAAAACACATGTTGTCGACCAACAGGCAACAACACTCACTGGACGGGGCATCAAAGTCCGGCATCTCTCCCACTCCTTCGACCAATTCTGTTGGTATGAACTTGGAGGTCTTCCTCCTCAGGTGGTGGCCCACCGCCAGTCACCAGAGTCATGTTGTAATTAGAGGCATGCTTTACCTTTGTGCTGCGTTTGAGGTCATTCCAACGCTTTTTGCACTCTTGCGCTGTGCGCACCTCATGGCCGAATGCACTCACATCATCCGCAACTTGCTTCCAGTGGGTATTACGATGGGCAACCATAGTTTGACAATTCGGACCCACTAGCATGTCACGGTTGTGTTCCCGCATGTAGTCCACGAGCAAGTCCAGTTCCTGCTTGCAGAAAAGCATCTTCCTCGACGTGCCAGAGGCCCTAGCTGTGTCTGGGATCCCACCCTCTACTGCTGGTGCAACCTTTCTCCTCTTGGACGCTGGTCCGGACCCTGGCTGGCAAATGCCGCCCTTATCAGTATGGGCAGTGGCGCTGGTGGAATGAGCCGAGGGAGTGGCAGGTGGAACATGGAGTGAACCCCTGACTTGCATCAGTGGCTGCTGGGTGCCCTGGAATGGACCCTGCGCAGCAACATCCGCTGGGCCAGGGTCATTGACCGGGACTGCCCTAGTTGGTAGACTCACAACCGGGGTGGTGTCGGCTACATCTGCCCCTGCACTTGACAACACCCGGCTGGTCGGGGCAGCAGATGGCATTACTGCCCCAGGGACACATGCCTCGGTCAGGGCAGCCCTGCGTGCACCTACGGTGTGCCTCCTGACCACCTGGAAATATTCCATGGACTCTTCAATTGCCAACGCAGCCTGCGCTGGCAGACCCTGGCAGACCCTGGGAAGTGGTGTCCACAGCTGCACCTGCAGCTACCACTACCCTTGGGCCCATTACAGTCGATGAAACGGACTGCCGGGTCACATGGGTGCCAGAGCCAGATGCAAGAACTGCATCGCCTGGAGCCACAGGGGGTGGTGGCATGATTGCACCAACATGTGCACAACATCGTGCCGAGCTGGCTCACCCCTGCCTCTTCCCCCTCTGCAGCCACCCTGGACACCCTGGAGTCCCCCTATTCCCTGGTCACCCCAGCCACATCCCTGACCACGCCCGCCACATGGAGTACGCCCAGCTGAGGCACCCCTCACCTACGTGGCCTCCCAGCCATGGCACAGATGGAGTAGTGCCGGCACAGATGGAGTAGTGCCAATGGGAGGTGTACATGACAATTGTCCTGGGCAATTGGGGTGAAGGGGGTGGGATACAAGATGTTAACAGCACCCCTGCACCTGCAAGGCTGTATGTGACCCCAGTGATGAAGTGACGGGTCACGCAACGGTCAGGCACCCCAAAACTGATGTAAAACCGTGCACACAACCCCCGGTAGCCCACGTGGAATTAACCTCCCGCAGTATGCGGTGGCACCCAGGGACATGAAAAACATGTACGCATGGGACAAGCAGGCTACTATGACCTCAAAAATAGTTACACGATACACAGGGGCACCGCAGTGAGAAAAATAGCATGCGCGACTCACCGTCAGACTTACGTGATAATGAAAAACACGCATAGCCAATACCCCCATCAAAAGAAGAGATACATCCTTGATCCGCTGTGAAGTTGTGATGGCGCGCGAAACAACACGAAGTAGCAACACACACGTCGGTCTCCACAAAAGGCACGTACAGCGAACTGCCGGGACCCTCTCACCTTTAACCCGTGCTGAGGGACACGCGTGCATGTCACTTCTCTAACGCGCTTAGGTCCTTTCCTCGGATCACACGCATTCACACGCGGACATGTATTTTTTTCACATGCTGATTCACTACCCACCCGTCATGAGGGGAACACCCACGCGCATAACATCACAGATGCGCTTACGCGCTAAGGCCCTTTCCTCGAATTACACGCTAACGTGCAGTTTTTTCACGTGCCAAATCACTCTGTATCAAGCTGGCCATGCGACAACACACAGAAGGCCATTTTCCTGCCCCCCAGATCCCCGAACATCCTCTCACGATCTGCTGCTGCCTGCTGCCACCATGCCCTGCCATTTGGTGCCTGCACATCTGCCATCTGCAGGGGTCCAGTTACAGTGACCACCCCTGCTGGAACAGAAGACTCCTGACTGGTATTCCATCACTCCACAGCACAGCCCCAGGACCCAGTTGCCCACCCACACCTGCCTCGGGGGTTGCCATGTCCGACACAACACCTTCCAGCACCAGTGGCAACCCCCAGCCAGAGAGGCAGAGGGCTGCCAGCTTCACTTCCGAAGAAGTTGGCATCCTGGTGGAGCAAGTCCTGGGGCAGTATGATGCCCTCTTCACACCATCATGCGCCCCCAAGGAAGGATGGAGGAGGATCTGGACAGACATAGTGGGTGCCATCAACGCGGCGGGGGTGGCACCCCGCGACCTGAAACACGTCCAGAAGCGCTGGGAGGACTACAAGTCCAGGACCCTCAAGAAGGCCCAGCGCCTCTTAGAGGTAGAGGATGCAGTGGGGCGCCGCGGCCAGCTTACCAACCAGCAGATGAGGGTCCTGGAGCGCATTCGCCCAGTGCTTCGCCACCAGATCCTCAGGATGCAGGCCTATCTGGAGTCGAGTGATAAGTGGCCATGCATTGCTGTGTGAAACAGGGCATGTTGCAGTGTGCTGGTAGTCATCTACTTGCCTGTATGTGTGACATTGGCCATGTATGGATGTGTGTGTGCAGGGAAATCATGGTGCTGCATGTGAGACCAGTCATGCGTGAACCACATGGATGGTGCATGTGTTACAATGCTACATGCGGGAAACATGCGGAATGCACACATGAATGCATGCCTGTCTCTGTTGTTGGACATGGATGGGGTGTGAGAGATGGGTGCCTCTGTCAAGGACATGCATGGTGTACATGTCTAT
Source organism: Ambystoma mexicanum (assembly GCF_040938575.1). NCBI lineage: Eukaryota > Metazoa > Chordata > Amphibia > Caudata > Ambystomatidae > Ambystoma > Ambystoma mexicanum. Next base: position 277,594,141 of record NC_090929.1, on the reverse strand, counting down.
GTGTCTGAGTAGCGTGTGTGTGACTTGTAAATGCCATGGATGCATGACACATGTCTGTGACAATGTTCCGATTCACTGATGTAGTCATCCTTGTCTCCACTGTGTCTGGGGTGTACGAGGCCAGATGAATGAAACTACGGTGATGTGTGTGCATGTGATCAGTATGACCCATGATGCATGTGAGTTTCGAACCACCATCGTATGTTTCAACAGTTCCTTGGACATGTATGCAAATGTTCTTTGCATGCACCATGCCTGTTTCTGCATGTGTGTTGCCTGCACTGACCCATGTGTTGTGGAGGTGCATGATGGAAGTGACGTGTGACAGTGCCACTCATGTGCTATTGCTTCCTGTCTAGGGACTATTGTACAGTACCCTGATGCTTGTGTTCTATGTCTCCCTCTACACAACGGCGAGTGAAGAAGAGGGCAGAGATGGTGCTGTGGAGCAAAGCAGCAGGGATGCCGCCACCAGCCGGCGACGCAAGGCCCAGTCACACTCCCAGGAATTACCATTATCCAGGAGCGAGGGGATTGGTGCCGCGTCTGCCACTACGCCTGCAGCGGAAGGGGTGGGTGAGCCCCCACAGGGGCTTGCGACGGCGCAAGATGGTGTGGAGCCATCCAGGTTGGTGGTTTGCACAGAGGAGGAGGAGGCTGCTACTGAGCCGCACATGGGGCCTGGTGGGGCTGGTACCACTGGTGCAAGTGGTGCAGTCCAGGGGCAGGAGGCAGCACAGGTCACCGTGGAGGGGCCTGTGCATGTCACTGTCCCTGACACTGTGACTGCACCACCATGCATCAGCAGAGATGCCCCATCCCAGGCCTGTCCGCAGGTAGGGGGTAGGTCCACGTCATCTGACACTCCGCTACCTACGGACGAGGGGACCCGTGACTGTATGGAGACCGTGCTGATTGGTGTTGTGTTGCGCACGTGTGACATTCGTGATGATGTGCGTGCTTCCTGGGGGGAGCACGCTCGTCATCACAAAGAGCTGCGTGCCAAAGTGGCTCAGTTGGGAGGTGCCTTGGTCGGGGGTTCGTACATGTGTCAGGCACTCTGGCGGCCCTCTCCTCCTCTGTGGAGACTATGCGCCAGTTGTTCTCCATGCAGTCTTCCAGCCCAGATGCCACCAGGGCCCCCTGTGGACCTGCCCTGACCAACACAGCCAGCTCGGTGGAGATCCCATCCCTGCCACAGTCGGGAGTTGGAGGTCCAGCAGGGGTGGACATCCCAGCAACTGGACCCCAGCAGTTGGAGGATGTTCCGGCATCATCGGGCAGGGCACGTGCACGACGGTGCCGGTAGATTCAGGCATTGCAGGAGGGGCAGGCATTGGCCGGAGGGCAGGAGGACCCTGGAATGGGAGTGTCTTCCGTGTGTCAGCGGTTGGGCCGGATAGATGCGGAGCGGCAGCGGGCGGAGGAGGCACAGCTCACAATGGTCAGGGCAGAGAACTCCATGTGCAGGGCACTGAGGCGGGCTGAGTGCCTTGAGGGAATTTGCAGGGAGTTGGAGGTGGACCTGGCGTTATCCCTTCGAGACCTTGGGGCAGGGAACAGGCCCGCCTCCAGGACGTTGAACATGAGTTAGATGATGCCCTGGCTTGGGAAATCAACTAGTGAGCCTTAGGACTTGCCCGCCGCCATTGTATATAGTTCTTTATTAGATAGGGTTTTTTGAAGGTTTCCTTTCTATATTTGGGCTTATGGACCCTGGATTTGATCTTTGTATATAGTTGGAGACTGCATTTCTCATCATTATTTTTTTGGTTCACCATGGAGCAATGGATTATTCTTATATTTATTTTTTTGGATTTGGTTTGCTGGACGGACACTTTGGACCCATTTAATTTGGATTCTGCTTTCATGATGACTTTTCTTTTGTCTTTTTGAGACATGCTGCTTTTTTTATTATTTCCATTGTTGTGTGATTTCATTTAATCCCCTTGCTTTTGTGTTCAATAAATATTTTTTTTCTTTCTTAAATGCGTGGTTTTCTGTCATTGGTTTCATGCATGTCACGATGTGGGTTTTCTCATTCACTTGCACCCATTGTGTGTGTGTGATGGACATATGTTGATGTACATACTTGCCATTTGGGTTGTATCATGTAATTGGCATTTCTATGTGGGGTGGATGGAATACTTGGTTGGGTGTTTGGACAGGGGTGGCGTGGGGTGTGATTTGGGTGGCCATATGGCCCATGATTGTGGATCATGATGACATGTTGGGGGGGACATGAGTCGGGCCTGCTGGCAGGTGCCCGTCAATGCTGGGGGGGTGGGGGCGCAGGGGGACATGAGTCGGGGCCTGCTGGTAGATGCCCATCAATACTGGAGGGTGGGGGTGCAGGGGAACATGAGTCGGGGCCTGCTGGCAGGTGCCCATCAATGCTGGGGGCTGGGGGTGCAGGGGGACATGAGTCAGGGCTCATTAGTGCATGGTGCCATGTGTGCTAGATGCAGGGCATGGCCATGGTGTATGGGCTGCCTGCAGGGCATGGGCAGGGGTGCAGGGTAGTCCCCTGTGGTGTGGTGTGGGCTGCCTGCAGGGCCTGGGGAGGGGGGAGAGGGCACACCTGGGAGGACCCACACTGCCAATTTGCATGTGGTACTCCCCGCGCCCCCTGCAGAATACACATACCCCTCTCACCCCAGCGAATTTGCATGTAAAAATCCCTGTGCACCCCCAGAATACACATACCCCTCTTGCGCTAGCTAATTCACGTGTAAAACTCCCTGCGCACCCCTCCGCATACACGTACCTCGCTCGGACAGCGAAATTGCGTGTAAAGCTTCCTGTGCACCCCTCGGAATACACGTACCCCTCTCGCGCTAGCGAATTCACATGTAAAACTGAGGGGTGCGCGGGGAGTTTTACACGCGAATTCGGTAGCGCGAGAGGGGTACGTGTATTCTGAGGGGTGCGCTGGGAGTTTTACACACATTTTCGTGGTTTGGGGGCTGTATGCTGGTCCACTGGCCTGTGCGCCATGTATGGGATTTGTGTGCTGTTCATGACGCACCGGGCGGGGTAGGGGGCGTAACTGGCACTGCTGCAGGGTCGCAGCATCACTCTGCGCCACGCTGGTTCTGGAAGTTGAAATCCATGAATACGCTGTGCGCTGAAATGGGTTTTGGCGCACGCGGCTGGCACAGACTGCCGCATGCGCGCACTGTGCGCCAGCCGCGTGCGCCACTTGTGCGCTGATTTCTATGAATTACCCTCTGAATATATTTTATATATTCTATTGTTCATTTATAGCGTGCTTAATAACGGCGAGTGGTTTCTAAGAGCAGGATCAGGATTCAAACCTGTGTTGCGCTGTGTTGTCTTGCTTCCAAGAGAAATGCGTTGCCCGTGAGCTATCCTTCCATCCTGAGGAAATTATAAACTGAAGGAGTACATTGTGGTTCCATATAGAACTTGTGGTACTTTCACACATTTCTTGATTCACAGGGACAGTCAAACAAATTATTCAAGATTACTAAAGGGGAAGCTTCAGAAGAAGGAATGTTGAGGGACACTATGTTAAATGTTAAATGTTAAAGGTATTTGTACCGCGCCCCGTCACCAACAGAATTGGTCCCCAGGAGCTCTGGCGTATCTGTAAATGATAAGGTGGGGTGGGTTAGTAAGGTGAAGAGGGAGTAGGATAGTGAGAGGAGTGGTGTTCTGTTGGCAGCTTCAACTCGGTATACACCAGATGCTGAGCTTTGGTGCGGGTATCGGGTCTGTGATAGGCCGCGTGTGCTCTTGGTCCGGTTTATGTGCTGTTGCAGTGTTGTGAAGTGCGTGCGGCTTGTTGTGCGAGAGATGGTTGTGTGAGTTTGAGTGAGATAAGTATGCAGCGTTTGAGCTTATATTGGTTAATGGGTTACCTGACCCTTGGAATGCTAGCATTTGCAGTTCTGTCCCAGTGTGGCACCAGTTGACCCCCAGAACTCTATCTGGATGCGGCGCGGGCCAATGTCTAGAATTCTATCTGGGTGTGGGCAAGTCAACATTCACAGTCCCCTCCAGATGCGGCGCAAGCTAGCGTCTAGAAATCTGTCCAGGTGTGGGCATGCTATCATTCGCAACCCTATCTGGATGCTGTGCAGGCTGGTGTTCACAATTCCAAGTGTGGCACACGCCAATATTCAAGTTTCATCTAGACGCGGGCTTGCTATCCTTCAATCAATCCCATCTAGAATCGACGCAGGCCAATTTCCACAATTCTAGGTGTGGCCTGTGCTAGTCTTCAGGTTTCGCATAGGTGCGGGGATGCTAACGCTCGAAGTCCTATCTAGATGCGACGGATGCTAATATTTCACAAATCTATCTAGGTGTGGGTATGTTGGCATTCAGCTTTCACCTAGGTGCGGGCATGCCACCACTCATGGTCCTATCTAGATGCGATGCAGGCTGACATTCTCAATTCTGTCCAAATGTAGACATGCTAATATTCACAACTCCTATCTGTACTCCTGTGAATTATAGGCAAGAGCTTTGAGTACAAAAGCAAGTAACGGTGTGAAAAAGTCTCTGTTGGCACTTCAAGGAGTTTAGGAGCGAGTACAGAATCGATCGACTGCATCTGATATGAGCTACTTTCCAGTCCATGACAATTGGACAAGTTTCCCCATCTCAATGAGTGGAACCAGTGACTGCGAGACAGTAAACACACATGCTGTTGGTTTATTTAATTGTGTTTTATTGATTGGTTAGGTGCCACATACAGCTTGAGTGGCCCCCTGTGAGCAGTACTGATGCAGCAGCTTCAGACAACTGGTTCTAGAATATTGCCCCGTTGATTCAGTGATAGATGGTCAGATATCACGGCACTCGGTTCGACCTTTAACAATTCAAGTTTGGTGACAGGCAAGAGTAGACCATTTTTTACATCATCCAAGCTTGAATGTCCTATATTTCAAATTCCTCCAAAACACATAGGGGGTCATTTTGCAAGTACCCAAATTATTATTATTATTATTATTATTATTATTATTATTATTATTATTATTATTATTATTATTATTATTATCATTGTATTTATTGAACGCAGACCTAGCTTCAAGAATCAGCAGATCACTTTACATTCATAGCCTTAAATACATTGGATTCTTAGGAATCCACTTTCACTGCCTCTGGGCCTAAAAACATGGCCAGAGGGATTTACGAATCCTTCCAGTGCATGCTGTTAAAGTCACACGTTAAACTGCATCTGTGTTGTGATGTAGTGTGGTTTGTGTCAGGAATGCATCAACATTCTGACAGCAAGCACTCCAGGCCAGTGACATCACATGACAAGTCTACATTACAACAATCTGCTCAGATGTACCTGTTACGTTAGCGCCCTGCACGAAAAGGCCTACAGTCACGTTCCAGTCGGCGCAATTCCTACTGTGTCTCTTTATTTCGCTGAATTTTCATGCCCTTTTCTGCACCTGTGTTTTCTTCTTCTCACAATCACTGTTTGTGCCCTTGAGGCCACTACTTAGTCCATGGGCATCATTCCGAGTTTGGCAGATAGGCAAATAACTGGTGGTAATGGAATTACCACTACTTTTACCACTCCGATAAATTCCCTGTTTGGCCATGAAGTGCACAATTTACCTCCAGCATCATGCTGAACGAAAATCCTCCACCTTAACACAGAGATATCAGGAACATCAGTGGAATTACCGCCAGTGGAATTACCGCTGGTGATATTTCTGCCAAAATCCCATGAAGTCCTATGAATCCCCAAAAATAAGGATTTACATTGCCTGTCACCACTTGTAGCCCTAAGGTAATACGGGGACCAAGTGGGGGTAACAGTAATTCTGTTTGGTGGTAGTTCAACAGAATTACTGCCAAACTACTCCAAGCTCTAGTTCGCTGGTATAGCACTTAACTCTTATAAATGGCTCTTGAATGTCTTTCTAACATGTCTTCACCTTCAAACAAAAACACGTACTAATCTTCTCGGTATTTACTTATAAAATCAGTTCAGGCATTTCCTTTTCTATCATGAATTAAGGTCCTCTAAGAAAAGTATTTTGTCCTCCCTCCCCTTTTGCGCTTGATTATGCATGAGAGAACCTCCCAAAACAGACGTTTGAATGTTCATGATAAGGTTCTTCTAAGGGTTGGGGACTCCCAAAAATATTTGTGTGTCAACATTGGGGTGCAGCCAAATCACCCATCACCCTAATAACCCCCATACCAATTTTTCCTCGTGACTTCCCACAGCACCCCAAGAGGTATGTTCTATGTGCAGTGAAAGAGCTCTGAATACAGAAAAATGTGTACAGGTTCTTGGGGCCTGCCAGGGAATCCCATAGGGCCTTCATTAGGTTATTTGGCAGTAAGCTCCTTATGCCTGTGTGCTATTTATGTATTGAACATTTGTATTGCGCCAATACAGCAGAAAGTGTTTCCAGGTGCCACAAGACTAAGGAGGGATAAACAGCAGGATAAACAACAATAAACCGGCCTACTAGGTCTTGTGGCATTCGTATTGTGCAAGTGCAGCAAACAGGAAGTGCAGGGGGTGTTGATGGAGGGAAGGATGAGGGGAAGGTTAAGTGTAATTCTAATAGTTTATTTGTAAAGTGCTTAAACACAAGTGAATACACAAGTGAAGTGCTTCAAAGTGCTTCAAGGTGGGAAGGGAATGAGGGAAAACAGTAGTCATTCTTAGGCCTTGAAGTTTCCAAATCATCTAACAAAAATAACTACTATACTTGGCTTGAGGTCTTTCTACTAGTGCAAGTGCATGACAGGAGGGAAGGAGAGAAGGGAGGGGTAGAAGGGCAGAGCAACAATCAATAAGCTGCCGTGCTAAGCCTAATGACTTGCCAGATAATACAAGTGCATTACAAGGAGTGTGTAGAGAAGGAGGGGGGAGAGGAGAAAAAGGACATACAGAACAATAAACTACTGTGCTAGGCCTGGCGACATTCACATTGAATGATGATAAGTCATCATCAATATTGCACCTATGCACAAGTGTTTCAGGCGCAACCAAGCTAGATAGAGAAGACAAAGGGAGGACAGGACAAACAATCTTGCTAGGCCTAGTGCATTCAAGGTTGTGCAAGAGAGCAGACTGGATGTGTGAGGGAGACGGAGGGGGAAAAAGTGTGCCCAGTCCATCAGGGGTCTGGGTTAAGTGCAGAAGCGGTTACCTCTCACATGGAGCGTATTCCGAGTGCAGAAGTGTGAGGCATAGTGCAGAGGCCCAGAGGCAAGTGTAGGACTGGCAGGGGAGCCCACCTATTGTGGCTCTGAAGGTGCACCAGGCCACCAGTCAGCAACACTAAGCAGAGTTGGGGAGGAAAGCAGGAAAGCGGGGGAAGGGGGTTAGCAGGGTAGAGGGAGAGAGAAAGAGGAAGAGAAAAGGACGGTCTTGAGGAGTTTCCGGAACTGGAAGAGATCCGGCTCAAGATGGAGAGAGGCAGGGAGGCTGGTCCAGAGGGAGGCACCTGAAGAGGAGAAAGATCTACCCCCAAATCTCTGTTTCGAGAAATGGCTCACCCACAGAGAGTTGGAAGAGGCCGAGTGGAGGGCTCTAGAAGGGGAGTATTTAGGGAGAGAGCGTTGTAGGTAGTGTGGGCTCTGGCCCCAGAAAGCCTTGTGGACTATGCCGAGGGATTTGAGCTTGATCCTTGCAGCCTCTGCGAGCCAGTGGAGAGATTTCAGCAATGGAGAGATGCAGTCCCTGGGCTTGAGCCCAAGGATAGGTCTTGTGGTTCTGTTCTGGAGAAGTTGAAGAGGCCGTAGAGTAGAAGTAGGAAGATTGAGAAAGAGACTGTTGCAGTAGTCCAGTCTAGAGAGAACCAGGACTCTAGAGAAGGTGAGCCTCTGGGGGCAAGTGGGAAAAGGTAGGATACCTCTGAGGAGGTGCAGCTGGTAGTGGGACTTTTTAGAGTTGTCCCAGATGTGAGAAGAGAAGGAAAGAGTGGAGCCAAGGATGACCCCCATATTTATTGCCTCACTTGTGGGTGAAGGCACATGACCAAGGGAGGCTGGCCAGAGTGCAAGTGAGAAAGCAGGAGCAGAAGTCCCAATGAGGACGATCTCTGTCTTACTGGCATTAAGGCAGCGGTCATTAGCAGCACACCAGGACTGAATTGCAGATAGACAGTCAAGGGTGCGCATGGCGGAGGAAGACGCAGAGGGTCGCCTGAAAGAGAGCTGTGTGTCTTCCGCATAACAATGAAAGTTGGAGGTGAAAGAAGATCTCATGTGTGCCAAAACGGCCATGTAGACATTGAAGAACCAGGGGGATAGATTAGATCCCTGGGGAACACCACAAGTAGAGAGAGTGATAGCGGAGAGAAAGGACCGAAGTTCTACCTGGGAAGGAGGATCTGTGAGAAAGGACGCTAGCCACGGCGGGGCCTGCTCTGTGATGCCCAGGGTATCACGCAGATGGGAGATCAGAATGTTGTGGTTTACCATATTGAAAGCAGAAGAGAGGTCAAAAAGGATGAGGACAGATGAAGAGTTAGAGTCAAGATTTGAGAGCAGGTCTTCACAGGTGTTCAGAAGAGCAGTTTCTGTGCCTCTGAATACTCTAAAGCCAGACTGATGGAGACAGCCAACAGATTCGGTGTGGAGGGAAAGCTGAGAGATAGCCAGCTTCTCCAAGGTAGGGAAAGGCGCAGGGGAGATTCAGGAGGGTGGGGGTTAGGGGGGCTGGGTACATGCTAGAGGGTACCTGTTGGCAAGTGCTAGTTGAGGCCAGGAGAGCAAGTGTTATGGGGGATGGGTTGAGGGTCAGGTAGTGCGAGGAGGAGGGGTAAACCAGACCTAGTAGTATGATTAGGGAAGGGTGCCCGAAGACAAATGCAGGGTGCTGATGCAGATTGGTCAAGGGGCGGGGGGCTGGCCCCTTTGTGCTTCAGAAGGGACCAGACAGCCAGTCGTATCAGCAGGAGGTTATTATCAAGGAAGGTGGAAGGAAGGGGGAGGAGAAGAGAAAGGTCTTGAGAAGCTTCCAGAACATAAGGAGATCTGGCTCAAGTCTGAGAGGGGCAGGGAAGCTGTTCCAGAGGGATGCTCCTTCTGAAGAAAGAGATTCAGCCGCAATCTCAGCTTCGAGAAACATCTGACCTACAGAGATTTCAAGCTAGAGGACCAAAGGACTCTAGCAGGGCGGTATTTAGTGAGGGAGAGTTGAATGTAGTACAGTCCCAGGACCCAGAAAGCCTTGTGGATGATGCAGAGGCTCTTGAATGTGGTCCTTGCAGTCACCAGGAGCCATAGGATGGCTCTTTTAGGCTGGAAAGATGAAGTACTTGGGCTTGAGGTCAAGGGTAAGTCTTACAGTGCTAGTCTGGATCAGTTGAAGAGGGCAAAGGGAGCAAAGAGTCAGATTAAGGAAGAGGCTATTACAGTAATCCATCCTGGGGAGAACCAGAGCTCTCGAGACATTGGCCCTCATTACAACTCAGGCGTTAAGGGCTTAACGGCGCCGTTGGCGCCGTTAACCCTTAACGCCTGATTCACATTTTAACGCCTGCTTTTTGCAGGCGTTAAAATGCAAGGCGCTAAGCCACCTTAGTGCTAATTACGGCACCGTAATTTACGGTGCCGTAATTAGCGCCTTTCCCCATTCCCATTATGCCCTATGGGGCAAAAATGGGAATGGGGAAGGGGCCATTGATGAATGGGGAATTACCACCCCACTCACCTTGTAATGGGGCGGTAATTCCGCCATCCACCATGGCGTTAACGTAAATTACGCCTTGGCGGTAAAGTTGAAAACTTATCGCCAAGGTTGTTATGAGGGCCATTGAATTTCTGGGGGAAGGTGAGGAAAGGGAGAATGCTTCTGAGGAGGTGAAGCTGAAAGTGAGTCTTCTTGACAAGGTGAGCAATACGAGTAAAGAAGGAGAGAGAGAGAGAGGAGTTGAAGATGAACCCCAGGTTTTTTACCTCACAGGAGGATGAGGGGAAGGGGGACAAGGAGAGGGGGTGGCAGTAAGGGTGAGAGAATGCCAATGAGAAGAATCCCTGTCTTGCTGGCATTAAGACAGAGATCATTAGCAGCACATCATGCCTGAAATGAAGTCAGACAGTCAGGGAATAGAGAGGAAGGAGAGTGGGTAGAGGAGGAAAGCTTGAAGGAGAGTTGAGTGTCATTTGCATAACACAGGAAGGGAGGAGAGATGGTGGAGATCAGGTAGGTGAGAGGAGCAAGGTAAAGGTTAAAAAGCCATGGAGATAGGATAGAGCCCTGAGTGAGGCTGCAGGTAGAAAGTGAGGTAGCACAGATAAAAGGGCCCTTTTGAACCTGGGAGGGCCGATTTGAGTGGAAAGAGGTTTGCCAAGCCAGCTCCCGGTCCGTGATGCCCAGAGTATCACGGAGTCGGTTAAGGAGGGTGGCATGATTGACCATGTCGAAGGCCGAGGATAGATCAAGGAGAATGAGAACAGAGGGTGAGTTGGAGTCGAGGTTTGAGAGCAAATCTTCACAGGTGTGCAGGAGAACAGTTTCCGTGCCTCTGGCTGCTCTGAAGCTAGACTGGTGGTTGTGAAGACAGCCACCCAATTCAGTGTGACAGAGTAGTATGGTGATGACCAACTTCACCAAATGTTTGTCCAAGAAGGGGGAAGTGGAGATAGGGAGGTAGTTTATCAGATAGGAAGGTCTTCCGACAGCTTTTTAGAAGGGGGTGCACATGGGAGTGCTTAAGAGGTAAAGGGTAGGAGCCAGTGGCAAAAGAGTGATTACAGAACTCAGCCAAAAAGGGAGCGAGGGTGGCAATGTTGTCCTTGATAGTTCTAGAGGAGCAGGGAAGCACCTGTTTGGAGGAGAGTTTCATAGCACAAACAGTGTTGGTGACCTCATCTGGTGCTATGGGAGAGAAGGAGGAGAGTGGGAGGGATGGAGAGAGAGGGGTCAAGCCGGGCCTAGGTACAGGTGGATGTCGTTGGGGATTAGAGCAGAGTGAGGACAGAATGTCCTGGGTTTTGGTTCTGAAGACCCGCAGATGGGCTGGGAAGGAAGAGGAGAAGTAGAGACTGAAAAAGGATGGGCCTTGCAGATTTTGTTGCAGAAGTTCAACCATGTTATTAGTGGCCCCAGAGATGGCCCCAAAGCTTCAGGCTTGGATATAGGCTCACTTCTTGGATTGGATGGAAAGTCTGTAATGCCTTTGGAGCAGGTGACAGGCCAGTTTGTCAGAGGATCAGTGCGAAGCCAACCACTTTCATTCTGCAACTCTGCACTTTCTTTTCAGCGAGGCTAGGTCACAATCATCATACCAACTGTTGCACTTGGAGGGGGGCTTCATGAAGATCCGCATGGCAGGGACAAGGATGTCGAGGGTGTCAGAGATGAAGAGGTGAAGGCTAGCAAAGACAGAGTCAGAGTGAGAATCAGTAGCAGGCGTGTAAGGGGGGTAAAAGGGGCAGCAAAGGCAGCAACTGACACTCGCTTCATCGGTCTGATGATGGAGAAGGAGGCTGGCATTGCAGGCGGACACTTAGCCGGGGAGCCTGGGAGTGCCAGATGCAAGAAGAGGAAAGGATGATCAGACCAAGAGAGAGGTATATTGAGAGGGTTAGAGAGGTAGAGGTCAGCAGAGATGAGTGCATCCAGGGTGTGGCCAGCAGATTGAGTGGGGCCAAGGAATGGTGAGGGAGAAAGAGTTGCAGAGGTTGCAGAAGGGTAAGGCCACATCTGGAGAGTCAGGATGGATAATGAAGTCTCCGAGGATGAGACGCTTAGAGGTAGATGTCAGGAGGGAAGAAGTGAGGTTGGCCCATTCAGATAGGAAAATGGGGGCCGGCCCAGGAGTTCTGCAGATAGTAGCAAGGATAATAGAAAGGGTAGGAGAGATGCAAAGCTTGCAGATAAGACATTGAAAGGAACAGTAGGATTGGATAGGTATGATAGATACAGTGATCAATTGAAGGAAGACAAGGGCCACTCCGCCTCCAGACCGGTAATGGCTGGACTTGGAGAGGATGAAGTAGCGCCCAGGAGGAAGAATGTGAAAAACAGTGACAGAGCTTGCCTTGAACCACATCTCGATGAGTGCGAGGCCATTGAGGTCCAAGACTTCTAGGAAGGAGGTGACAGATGTCAGAGGAGTGTTTGACAGCAGAGCGAGAATTAAGGGTAGCTAAATGAAGCTGGTTGCCTCCTTTAAAGGTTTTCCGAGGCAGGCTGCAGGGATGAGGTACCACCACTGGAGGGGTGGGGGAGGCAGGGGAGGAGGGAGATTGAAGAGTGGCAGGAGAAGGAAAGAAGTTAATGAGAGACAGAATACACCGGTCAAGAAGGAGGAGATTGGGTTGCGAGCCCTCGGCCATGATAGTGCCATTCAAGTAGACATTGATGATGCACCTGGAGGATGGAAAGTAAGTAAAATGCACACAATTCTGGTCTAATTTTCAAAAAGGTTTGAGATACCCTCTTAACTAGTTCACCCGGTGCTATCCTTAAGGCCACACCTCCACTGCTGATCTCTTCAAGAACATGGATATTTCCAATTCTGTGACTACCATGGTCAATATTACCCAAGGCTCCATCTTTATTCTTTGTTAGGTAGGCAAAAGTCCTGCATTTAACACAACATGATGGTGTCCATTGTAGATTGTGCTCACCCCTGAAGAAACTGTAATTGTAATTGTAATGTGTTACTTATAACGCGCTTAATACCCAGAGGTTTGTAAGTGCGGACCCGGGGATCAAACTTGTGTTGCTCCGTGTCGTCTTGCTTCCAAGACGAGCGTGTTGCCCTTGAGCTATCCTCTGAAGACAGGGAGACACTGTGAGACACCAGAGCCAGGGTGGGGCTTCTTCTCATCTAATTTACGGAAGACCCATAATGCACAGACGATTCATGGGTGTGAGATTCTTCGGATGCCCTTTAGAGCCAAAGGAATCCCACCACGCCCCCTCCCTTGTCCCTGCGCCCGCAGAAGACCCCATCTAGGATGTACATATTCATACAAAGGGTAGTAACACACATTTTTACATAACCAGCTTATTAATTAAAGTTTATTCACTTCTCTAATACTATGATCTTTGAGTAAGAGAAATGTCGCAAAGTGAGAACAGCGAGACAGAACAAGCTGGTTATGCAAAAATAGACACCCATGGAAGGTCAGTTTGAGCAAACCACAGACAGCTACATTTAGAAGCTGTCCTCTGAAAAGATTAAATTGTTAGCAAAAGCGAAATACGACACTCATGTGCTAATTACTCACTGAACCGGATCGGTGCTCATGAAATATAATCATTTGGAACAAACTTAAATGGCTGGCAGCTTGCCAACACCAGGATTGGGGCGGGGGGGGTGGGAGACATTAAAAAAAGGATTCCATTTTAGGGTAGGATTATATTATAAGCAGATTAATAATCAGTTGTGCAAGGCAGATCTCGCCCCCTAAGGAAGAAGAAAACTGTTTCTTTGGTCTGGAGCACATGGAATCGAACACTGGAATCCTGACAGCATTGGCGTAATTTTAGGGGAGAACAGGGGTGTGTGTCCCCCCAACTTTCATGGCACACGATTTTGTCCCCATTCATTTGGCTGGGGCACCTTTTCTTCAGATGTCATGTCCCCCCCCCCCCAACATTTTCAGAAAACTTACTCCACTGCCTGACAGCCAAGTGGGATTCGTGGCTTTATTAAAAGAATGGCTGGAATGACCATGGTGCCTGATGGCTGCGAGGCTTGCACTCTCCACCCTGGGTTTCTGTCACCTCATCCACCCTTCCCTGTCACTTACTCGTCTGACGTCACCTCTCCCCCAGCAGCCTCGTCCTCTGCCAGTGTCATCATTGCCTCACGTCACGACCCTCCTTTATGCATGGCAGAACAGTAAAAGGGTACTTCCATTTCGCAGCTACTGAGCATCAACTGCTTGGCAGCCAAGATGGAAAGGTTTTTTTTCTGCTTCCTTCTCTGTGTTCTACTCAGGATAACAGCTTAGCCCACGGCCAGGAGCAGTTAGCATTAGAGACGGGCCCTGCTGGCAATATGGCAGTTATCTGCTCAGATCGCTCTTTATTAGCCCTCGACTTTGTGCTTCTGGGAAAATAACTACTCGTATTGCCCAGAGGCTGCTCTATAACTCTCAGATAGACACCTTATTGCTTTGGCCCTTATTACAAGTCAGGCGTTAAGGGTTAAACGGCGCCGTCTGCGCCGTTAACCCTTAACGCCTGATTCACACTTTAACGCCTGCTTTTTGCAGGCGTTAAAGTCCAAGGCGCTAAGCGACCTTGGTGCTAATTACGGCACCGTAATTTACGGTGCCGTAATTAGCGCCTTCCCCATCCCCATTATGCCCTATGGGGCAAAAATGGAAATGGGGAAGGGCAAATGGTGAATGGGGAATTACCGTCCCTCTCACCTTGGAATGGGGCGGTAATTCCACCATCCACCATGGCGGAATCCAGCATGGACCATGGTGCTAATAGCACCATGGTCCACCGCCTGACTTGTAATGAGGGCCAAGTTTTGCAGCTGTGAAAAGCACCCATATTCCAATGTCTCTTACCACTTCCACGCTGCCTCCACCCAATACCTTTTGCCATCCCTCAAGCAAGGGTTGCACAACTCTTTTTCACCGGAGGGCCGGAAGTAATTTGCAAGCCTTCTGTGGTGGGCTGGGCTGCCTGGAGGGCGGGGGTGGGGGTCTTGCAGCCTTTCTATGCAAGAAAAATATCCCAATAAAGCGAGAGAAAAGGCGTATTCTGAAATGTATTTGTTGACTTTATTGTTCTATTTCTTGTAATTCCTGTAATTTTTCATAGGAACATAATGGAGACATTGTTTGTCAAGGGAAAGTACAAGAGGCCTTTGGTTTACAAAACAAGAATACTGACAAATTATCTGTAAGATTTACTGTTCTTCTAACTGTGATTATGTTTTATTTTGGGCATCTTTCTAAAGAAATTAAATGCATATTTTCACTTATACAATACCATGTTCCACGTCAACTATAATGTCTATCATAGCTACATTACCAACGAACAAAATACAAGCATCTGCAGATTTTTCTTTTGTTGCTTAAGTGGAGTTTGAGATGCTGTCTATTTACAACGTAAGAATTGTGTGCTTTAAAAGATGTTAACTATGTTTGGGAAAAGTCACTGCAACTTAATAAATTAGCAATGTATGTAAGTCCATTTGTCAAACACTTAGCATTCACTGTTTGCTCCAAAATGCCTACACTGATGAAATACTTGGTTTGGTGATTTTCTTCTCTTAAAAGTACAAAAATGAACAAACATGAAGATGTCAGCCTCTGTTATTTTTGTGTTGCTTCATTTTCTCTCTGAAGTTTAGAGGGGAAATGGTCAGGAAAGGGCTGCACCATGTTCTTGAACTCTCCTGAGCTGGAGGGCCATAAATCATGAGGTGAAAGGCCGCATCTGGCCGGTGGGCCAGATGTTGTGCATGCCTGCCTTACACTATACTGCCCCATGCCTCCAAACACGTTATTTGCACTTTGAAGCAATTATAATGCCTATGGTGTGGTATTAAGACCAATGCATAATAAATAAATAACTGAACATTTGAAGATATTGGAATAAAGAGTACTAAACTCAAAGGTGGGGTGTGAGTAGTGTTACCTGGGTATCCTATAATCAAGTTAATTCAGCTTTCATATGGCTCTTGCCAGGGGAATCAGGATATGGGGTAAAGAGGTGAGCCCTTGGAATGTGAAATGGGCAAGCATCATCAAGGCTTTCCACCTTCCATCTTTGACCTTTACAGGAGCTTTCATTCTGCAGAGGTTTGAGGGGTTGTAGTTCAAATGTGTTAGCGTGTAAAGCAATGGGGTGGTGTTATTTTCTGAAAGGCGGTGCCAAGGAAGGGCACATTCTTACATTCTGAAATCTTGTCATGTACCTGGCAGTCTCAGTTGCTAAATGCTGGACTTAGACCTTCTCTGTTAAGTGCATCCTGAGGAGTAGTGTTTCCAAGTATTTTTGGAATTAGATAAGGAATGGTGCAGAGTGTAGCTCATGTAGAGGGATGTTTCACAGTCTTAGCAATCCTCCTCAGTTTTTATAAGGTTTGAAACTCCTTGAAACATAGGATTCGAGCTCCTCTTCACTTTACGTTGCCTTAGTCAATCTTGGCACTGGGAATTTGTCTCCTGTGTATTTGGGCATGTCAAACAGGATGACTTTAGAGGTTAGACACACAGTTTTAACGATGCAGAATGATTAAGGCGGGAATAATGTGGTTGAAACGTCGAGTACCTGTAATGAGCCACGCTGCTGCAAGCTGAGCAACTTTAAGTGGGTTTGTTATGGAAAGTAGCATGTGATACTAATCGTATATCGACTTATTGATTTGATACTTAATACTTAATAGGGATGTCAACCGACCTGGTATTAAATGTGAAGTATTCCTTGGTTTTGGTGGTCATGCCCTCAATAAGAGAAGCTGAGATAATAATTATTTTGATGGCAACATGACTTGGGTTCGGTTCTATTACCTTTAAGTTCTAAGAAGCAGTGAATGGTCTGAAATTCCTCCTGCCAGAAACTGGATTGAAACTAGTCTGAGTATCTTGCCGTGGAATAAAGAAGTAGTCCATTCCAGAGATTGACACATGGGCCCTGGAGTGGAACTAGAAACTGTGCATGTGCTTGATTTCCTAATGTTACTTTTCGAATACAGTTCAAAAACAAGTTAATTATGAAAACATTATCTCAATACTTTATGAGCCATATGGATCCTTCATCAGGAGATAAATATATAAGTATCTCGAATAATCTTCAAAAATATTGGTTGTCATTGTAGAGAGTGGAAGCATAGACAACTGAAGCAGTTCCTTGAGGGATTTCTAGATGCACTGCGGTTGCCACTCTCAGGTGCGATGGCCAATGATGTTCAAGATAACTACCTTGTTATTGGATAGTGTTTCAAAATGAACCTTAGACAATTAGCAGGCTGACCACAGCTTGTAGCTCGTGTAGCAGGTCATTGGAAAACTAGCAGGAGGGCATTACTAGAATGCATTCTTGACGGAAGCAGAGCCTACAGCACTGATCAAATGTCAGAATCACGCATTCCATTTTTATTTTCCTGACTTCTTGCCATGTACATTTTATATTCTTTCACCATGTTTTTAGATCATGGTTCAGATGATCCTTGCTGTTGAGGGTGCACTCGAATGATTTAGCATTAATTACTAGTGTTAGGAACACTCCTTATGTAGCCAAAAATGACATTCAACTCTGAATAGGAAAATGAGAGGTATGTGGAGAGGTATGTGGACAACAGTATAACATCGGGTATTACCTGGTTACACGTCAGGTGATGCAGGGCAGTTCTGTTGACCAAGTATGCCATGCCTGGTTTATTGATACCTTGAGATCCAGTTCGGGATCATTCACATACAGTAGTGTTGTGTTATGACATAACTGCAGTTCAGCCTGTCTCAAGCAGAGAAAATAGAGCTCTGAGGATTGCAGGTGGCATTTGGACTCGGAACACTGTCTTGGAAGAAAGAGAGGAACCACTCGAGGACTCTTCCTCCAATGCCCTGTTTATTTGTTTTCTTTATGACGCATTTTTATTGGTTTTAAACATGTAACGAGATTGAGCACGGTTTCATCAACAAGCATTTAGGCAAACACATACCCATAGGTAAGCACATCGTAAATATAACAATAATATACACGTTACAATAGTTGAGTGAACATATTAACTTTTAACTGGCAACTTCCCATGTACTTCAAATTTTGTGGGACCTAGCTGAAATGATATGATATGGCATTTGTAACGTGCATATAGACAAGTGTTTCATTATAAACTCATTATAACTCTCTTCTCCAGTGACAGACATGTGGCTATGCTTGTCACCCCTTTGTTGCATTTGGAATTCTCGGGTTGTCCCCACAACATAGCAATATTATGCTTTATCAGAATTATTGCGGTAGACAGGAATAATATTTTGAAATGGTTATAAGAGGTTTCACCCGATATCCCCAACAGCAACAACTTCAGTGTGTGCCCCCATGACGGTTCCAATCTGTCGAGGAGGAAGAATAAACCAACGCCCTCGACGTCGTCGACAGAGATATTGAATCTATCAGATGAATCTGAAATAATTCCGATTTTCAACCTGGCAAATATCACTTTATCCACCGCAGAAACCTCACTGCTCACTAAAGGCTTGTCATTTGTGCCAAATGCCCATACAGACTGATATGACTCCGAAATGGAGATCCGCTCTTTTCTAAGAAAAGTGCGACTAAGAACCTTCTTCTATGAACACAACATGGAAGAAGAAGAAACAGATGAAGATTCAGGTCTACATAATCCATCGACATTTACCCCATCTGATGGCCAAATTCCGAATGAACTCTTGACCCTTGAACGATGCATCTTGAATGATTTCAACCGTCTACTGAAAGAAAACAGCAAAATCAAGCACAATCTGTCCCTTGCTGAGAAACAGGCATTGACATCGCTACAAAATAATAAAAATATCATCATAAAACCAGCAGATAAAGGCAGAGGTCTAGTGATCATGACTACAAACCAGTATAAAAACATGATTTTGGCATTACTTCGCGACCCAGAAAATTACACAACACTTCGGAAAGACCCTACTCGGGAAATATCCCAAGAAATTTCGAAATGTGTCAATTTTGCATTACAACGCAATTGGATATCATAAAAAGAGGCAGAATATCTTATAAGAACACAGGGTAGGACCCCTTGTTTCTACTCTCTGCCCAAGATTCACAAAGATCCCATAAACCCACCGGGACGGCCCATCGTCTCAGGATGTGGCTCAATCATCGAACCATTATGCACATTTGTTGACATGTTTCTACAACCAATAAGCATTAACACTCCCACTTATCTTCGGGCTACTACGCACACAATTACAATGTTTGAAGATCTTGAATTTAATCCAACAGAACAACTTTTGGTCACCATGGACATAAAATCTCTGTACACCAGTATCCCACAGGAAGACGCCATTGAGTGCACCAGGGAGTGGCTAACCACTGATCCACCTAACACCAGGACTCCTGTCAACTTCATAATTGAACTCATGACCATAGCACTCCGTCGCAATTTCTTCACTTTTGATAATACCACCTACCTGCAAACAAAAGGTACTGCAATGGGTGCGGCCTTTGCGCCCAGTCTGGCCATCTTATTCATGGCCACATTTGAGAGGGATTTTGTTCTTTCTGAAATCAACAACTGGCAAACACATATTAGCCACTGGCATCGCTACATTGATGATGTTATCTTTATCTGGACCGGTAGCCTACCTGAACTCACCAACTTCTGGACCTGGCTCAACTCCTGCAACCCTGATATTTAGTTCACTATCGAACAAAGCAATTCTGAAATAAAGTTTCTGGACCTAGCAATTCACTCTAAAAATGGAAGACTAATATGTGACCTATACCGCAAAACTACAGCACGAAACACTCTATTGCACTTTACCAGTAATCACCCGGCCCACACTAAAAACAATCTACCATACGGACAGTTCTTACGTATACGTCGGAACTGTTCTTCCCCGGATGATTACAAACAGCATGCACAGAAGTTGACCACGCGCCTAATTGCACATGGCTACCCCAAGAAACAGCTGGCTCAAGCCAACAAACGTGCTAGGAGCTCTAACCGTGACACAGCTCTAACCGTGACACACTTCTACCACTACATTGAGAGAACACAGGTCTCCAAGATGAACGTCTAACCTGTGTAGTCACCTTTGGAGCCCACACCTCAAGAATCAAACAAATCATCCACAAACACTGGCACATAGCTCAACTCAATTTACCCAAGGATCCTGTGCCCAGATTTGCCTACAAACGAGGTAAAAACCTAAAAGAACACCTGGTCCACTCATTGTTTCAACCTGTTCCAAGTGTCACTCGTACTCTTCGACCTTTACATGGCCATCATTCCTGTGGCAATTGCGTCGCTTGCCAATTTACCAAGAAAATGAGTTCCTTCTCATTTGGCATACGAAAATGGACCCTTTGGGACCTGACCAATTGCAAAAGTCACAATGTAATTTATTGCATAGAGTGTCCCTGCGGGCTGAGATATATTGGCCAAACCACACGACCAGTCAACACTAGAATATCGGAACACAGTTCCAAAATTCACTGCAAAAATTTGTCTGACCACTGGTTGAACATTTCTTGTCTCCCAACCATACTCCTAACAGTATTCTGTGGTGGGTTATTGAGAAAGTTAAAGGAGGCCCCGACATCCAACACAGCCTCCTTATAAAAGAGGCACGATGGATCCATAGGATGGACACATATCATGGGGGCCTCAACGAAATTTTTCAACCTCTGTTATAAAAGATCCATACTGCTTGCTCCCAGCACTCTCTCTTTCATTTATTGGTCATCACGAACAAATATGTGATTAACAACGAGGTCAACATACATTTAAAACTCCAACACTTACATAGGGTTTCTGACATGCACTCATATTTTTCTACCCAGTGGTTGTTCGTTACTCTGGCAGCTTGTATTCCTTATCAGCCATTAGACCTTGTTGCCTGCCTGTCAGGCCATATGCACGGCAACTATGGTTTTGATCGATCACCAACCACTCCAACGCACGCGCATTGGTGGTTTCCTTAGCAACGCCAGCGCAAAGCGGTGCGTTGCTCCTCACTTCCGCATACCTGGGAGAAATACTAGCGCAAGTACGCATACGTGGTCTCCAAGGCTACGAATGACTACACAACATTCGAGCGGACGCACATGCGCAGTTTCCCCAGCACTCAGTAAAACACCAGCTCTATGTGGTATGTCACACTTCCCTTCCGCAGTCACGGAACCACGCCTGAGTGCACGACTTGGACTTGGGCAATGAAGATTTGAGCCGCCGCCGTCTCTTCTATCCCACGGAAGACACAAGGTGAGCAAAAGGTCGTCGTTCCGTGTACGCACACTCACCACTCCGGTCCACCGTGACCAGACTACGTGTGCAAGGCGGGGTACGCGTCCCTACCATCCAAATCTCTTAACTGCTCACAACCCCGACATCCATTATTTTTTTGTGCATGCAGCAAAACCCAATCACGTTTACACTAGTAAGCCCTGGAGCCCTTATTCATAGCACAGTAAATGCAAACACTGGACTTTTTCTCTACCTAGACTATACATTTAGTATATGTAGCTTTACGCACCCGGTAGCAGCAGACTTCACCTTTGAACACTGCACCAGTCATCTGCACGGGCCCTCTACGCTGGTCCTGCTTACCAAGCACTAAATATTTGCTGTACCAGCGCACATCCAGAGTAACCTGAACTTCTTACTCATGTAAAGCACCTAATCATCCTCAAGTGTACGGTTTCTTCCTGGACCACTTTCCTCTGTTCCTCTCCCCTTTTTCTTCAAAGGTTAGTTTCTTTCATGCACTCACTGCCGCCTGTACCTCTATGTGGCTGGGACCTCCGTGCACTTTTCACTCTTTATTTTGTGATCTGGTTGCCATGATCACTACAATGGCTTATCCTCACCAATGGCTGTCTGAATAACTTATTTTCAGCCTCGAGATTTCCTGTGAAACTCCTGAACTTATGGTGAAGCCCTTCACTCGGCCCGGCATTTGCACTACTGGTCCTGGCGTTTTGGTGCTCACCTCCGTCTTCCCTATCCCATGTGTGGGCACACCAAATGCGCTTGTGATTATGTGCACTGGCAAGTAAGTCTTCTAAACTGGTTGCCATGAGAACCAATTCAGCATCAGTTTAAAGCCCTATTAATTAGGACTTCCACTTCTCACAACCCACTCTTATTACATTAATGTGATCTAATACAGGGTACTTGATTTGAAGCCCTGATGAAGGCGGCATACATACCCATTCCTGACCGCCGAAACGTGATGACTACAGGGAAGAATGGTCTACCTGTAGCTTAGCCTGTTGGTAACTTCGCCACCAACTAGAAATTTTCCACGTTGGCAATTGATCTGATATCCTGAATCGAAAGACCTTGCATCATTTATTGACTTTTACATCAAACAACCTTAACCCCATGAACAAGGAATTGTTGTATGAAATTACGGGGATCCATGATGCAATGACTCTTTACTAAATTGCACATGCATGTATAATATGTTTTTTGGGTTGTTTGGTTTGTTTTCTTGCACTTTATTTGTAGAACTATTCGTTTTCGCTTGCTTTATAATGTTTTGAAGAAATGAGATTTGCTTGTATTACCTGTTTATTACTATGTTTGAAATCTTTTTGTTTTTGCTTTTATGACTATCTTTGATAAAAACACATTTTTCACCAATCCTTGGTTTGTAAAACTGTACTATTCTGTTCAACTGTTCAGAATTCACCTCCTAAGTGGGTGGTATTGACCGTTTGAGCGGTGGGCTAACCTTGGGATTGCTAAAATCAAGCAACTCGATTTTTTCTTAAGAACTTAGGCCAAACATTGATTTTGACCTGCTCTTTAATCTCTGTGGTTAAAGCTCCAACAGTAAGGGTACCTCTCTTGTTCACTGTTGACCAAGTATGCCATGCCTGGTTTATTGATACCTTCAGATGCAGTTCGGGATCATTCACATACAGTAGTGTTGTGTTATGACATAACTGCAGTTCAGCGAGTCTCAAGCAGAGAAAATAGAGCTCTGAGGATTGCAGGTGGCATTTGGACTCGGAATACTGTCTTGGAAGAAAGAGAGGAACCACTTGAGGACTCTTCCTACAATGCCCTGTTTATTTGTTTTCTTTATGACGCATTTTTATTGGTTTTAAACATGTAACGAGATTGAGCACGGTTTCATCAACAAGCATTTAGGCAAACACATACCCATAGGTAAGCACATCGTAAATATAACAATAATATACACGTTACAATAGTTGAGTGAACAGATTAACTTTTAACTGGCAACTTCCCATGTACTTCAAATTTTGTGGGACCTAGCTGATATGATATGATATGATATGGCATTTGTAACACGCCTATAGACAAGTGTTTCATTATAAACTCATTATAACTCTCTTCTCCAGTGATAGACATGTGGCTATGCTTGACACCCCTTTGTTGCATTTGGAATTCTCGGGTTGTCCCCACAACATAGCAATATTATGCTTTATCAGAATGATTGCGGTAGACAGGAATAATATTTTGAAATGGTTATAAGAGGTTTCACCCCATACCCCCAACAGCAACAACTTCAGTGTGTACGTTATGGCTGCCCTCATGACGGTTCCAATCTGTCAAGGGTCAGTTTTGCGTATCTGTGGGCATTACCATAAGATATGAAAAAAGTTTCCTTCTGAGTTTTTACCCCGTAAACACTGCAGGTCAGCAACCCACCCATTCCTGAAGAGCATCACGCGTGGATAGTATATCCTATGCAGAATTTAAAATTGGACAGGCCAAAGTCTGGACGAGACCACCACCACCTCACCTGGGTACATCAATGCTTCCATCCATTCTTCCGGATCTATAGGGCTTACATGTATTTCCCATTTAGCCTTAAGATTGGATACGTCTTGTGTGACTTCTGAGGCAATCAGCTCTGGTAGGATGTTCGTCTTGAGAGATGAACAGGATGGGATCTCCTGAACGTCCCTTTCCTGTGCATGTAGAGAATGAGTGAGTTGAAATAGTGATATCGCTCAGTATCAGGCAGTCCATATATGTGTTGCAGATCATAAAAGGAAACAAGACTTCCCTCCTTCATCACACCTTTCAGAGCAAGGATATTGCAGCAGATGTGGCTTTCTTTTCAATTTCGGCTAACGTTGGATTATGCCACAATGGTTGTACAAGTATAGGTTTGTCATCCCATCCAATACTTATAACCTCTTTCCATGTCCCTACAATATGTCATGTTGTGCTAGGAAGAGTGTGGACCCCTGTCCTCGTACAGGACCTAGATCACTGTGACTCCTTTCATCCATGCCCTTTTGGCTTTAATGTGAGGCAATTGGGGGTCACCATGAAGCCAATCATTAACTATCACCAACTGGCTCACCCAGTAGTAGCATCGAACATTGGGTAGCCCAATGCCCCCTTCCCATACCGAGCATTTCAAAGCAATCAGGGTAATTTGAGATTGTGAACGCCCCATAGACGTTCTCTAAGAGCAGTTTCAGCCCTATAGAATTCCAATTTAGGAACTATGTGCAAGGCATTTTGAAGAACATATGGGTATCTAGCTAACATCAACATTTTGAATAGAGGGTATCTCCCCATCAGTGTTATTGAAAAAGACTTCCAATGTTTCACGTCTTGCATGAATCGATGCATGATCGAAAGGAAATTATGAGGAGGAAATCATACTTGATCCGAGCCTATGTTTATGCCTAAATATTTGACTCTTTCTTGCAATGTAAGGGAGGGGATTTCAAGAGGAAGTGACCGATCTCCTCCTTGTATCGGAAACACATTGATTTCTGCCAATTTACTCTAAGCCCACTAAACATTGCATATTCTTGGAGTCTTTGAGTTACTATTGGGCAGGCGTGTACTGGGCCTCTCAAAAATATCAGAAGGTCATCCACATACAATGACACTTTACCTTCATGTCCCATTAGCCGGACCCTGACCATGTCCGTTATGATCTCAGTTGTATCATAAGTGGTTTGATGGCCAAGGTGAACAGTAGGGGTGAGAGTGGTTTGCTTCCTCGATCTATTTGGAAAAATCTGGAGGTCATCATGTTTACCCTGACCGCAACAACATGTGATATGTAAAGCAATTGGATCCAGCAGAGGAAGCTCTCCCCCAGCATCTCAGGACTTCCCATAGGCATCCCTAGAAGACTAAATGAAATGCCTTTTCAAAATCAATAGAGAGGAACTGTAGCAGCTCCTGAAGGGTAGAGATCTGGTTGATCGCTAAATACAGACCCATAAAATTCATGCAAGTGGATTTGTGTGGCAAGAACCCACATTGATCGGGATGGACCAATGAAGAAATAACTCTTAGCAAGTGATTGTCAAGTACCTTAACTAGTAGCTTCCCCGTTAATGAGGGAAATAGGTCTCTAAGAGGAGCATAGGTAGGGGGGGTTGACCTTTTTTAGGGGTGACCACAGTGCTGGCCTGTCAGAGATACGGGGCAGAAAACTGGCTTCCCTGCTTCGAGAGAAGAGATTAAGCAGGGGTGAGACAGTGCTGCTACTCAATCTCTTCCGCAGTTCCAATGGGAGCCTGTTTGGGCACAGAGTTTTCCCTGAATTAAGTTGTGAGATGGTGTCTGCTATTTCCTCTTCTGTGATCTCGATCTCCAGATCCGATCTCTGCTGGTCGGGGAGTTGGTCATTACGAACATGCATTGTAGGTTTGAGCCTACAAGTATTGTGGGTCCCCAGGAAGTCAGGTAAAGCATCTCTTAGTATTCTGTGAAGGCTTAGGATATTCTGCTGTCCTCCATTATCACTCCCCCCTCTCCATCTGACAGCTCCCTAACATGTCTAATCCCTTCATCCCTCCTTCCAACCAAGCAAGCCTTTCCCTGCCTTATCACCCCCTTCATAAATTCTTCTTTGTCCCAATGGGCCTGTTTTGCATTTGTTTGTCCCAATGGGTATGCCTTGCATTGTCTAGAGAGATATTTCGGAGCACCTCCCTTGCAGTCAGGAGCAATATAAGTGCTGTCTGGGATCCAGATCTGAGAAATTCCTACTGGAGCCTTCCAGCCTTGAGCTCTGCTTATTTTATCCTTTGTATCTGGGTCTTGCATTTCACTGAAATTAACAATATAATTTTCCCTCTGAGAACCATGTTGTAGCCTTCCCAGAGTGTCACAGGGATGTCAGCCGACCTGGTATTAAATGTGAAGTATTCCTTGGTTTTGGTGGTCATGCCCTCGATAAGAGAAGCTGAGATAATAATTATTTTGATGGCAACATGACTTGGGTTTGGTTCTATTACCTTTAAGTTCTAAGAAGCCGTGAATGGTCTGAAATTCCTCCTGCCAGAAACTGGATTGAAACTAGTCTGCGTATCTTGCCGGGGAATAAAGAAGTAGTCCAGTCTAGAGATTGACACATGGGCCCTGGAGTGGAACTAGAAACTGCTGTCATGTGCATGTAGTGTATCCCATGTATCACTTAGGCCGAGTGCCATTGTGAAAGTATGCAGTTTAGTGGGTGTGTTAGGGTTTCGGCCTTCTGAGATGTGTCCGGTCTATGACCGGGCCCATAACTTCATTGAAATCTGCCCCAAGAATCCACAAGTCTACTTGATGGCCTAATACTGAGCACTGAATACTATCTAGGGGTTCTATGGAAAGTGGTAGAGGAGCATACACGATGATGTTACTCATAGTGAAACCCCACATGTTCCCCATTAGCAGAACAAATCTACCTCTTGGGTCCTGATTTATTGATAAGATCATATGTATCAAAATCAAAATGCCCCTAGAACTCCTGGAGAACCCTGCATGAACTGAAATCTTGTAGTTTGTTCTTTTGAACAGATGAAATTCTGAGCTTGCCAGGTGTGTCTACAGAAGAAGGGCCATGCCTGGTGAATACATATTAAACAAATTGAAGAACAACTCCCCTTTTAATGCAGGTACACATGCCATTCACATTCCATGATATAAATAAATTTGTGTCATTGACATCAGACCCCATAAATGTGTAAATGATATAATTGTAAACTGCATATGTACACAAAAAATTATGTAACCACCAATTGAAAACTGCAAAGAAAAATCTAGAAAATCAGGTGGGCAAATGAGCAATGGAGCCATCAATCCCTGGTGAATCGAGCCAGCCTTAACATCCAAAGCCCCACGGATATATCATCCTGTCCGTTAACTGGTCGAATTGGGAGGTCCTGCATAGTCCCTAGGGCCTAAAGTCCTCATTCAGGATGTCTGCATGCTATCTGCCAATGGGGCAGTAGTGGTGTCTTGGGACCAGGGTGGTCACGGGGAAGTGCACGGTCTTGAGTCAGCGGAAAGTTATCACTATGATCTTGTGTGCCAGGATCCATTTCATATGCAGTTCCTGCCAAGTCCATGCTTTGTGAGAGTCAGTGAAGAATCGAGTAGTCCCTTTGAGTTAAAGCTTAAGCTGTGCTGGAAAGAAAAGAGCATACTTGATTCCTTGTTCTTGGAGCTTCCTCGTGAATGTGTTGAAAGACTGGAAGGCTTTCTGGACTTCTCTGGTATAATCAGGAAAGAAGGCAATCCGCACCATCATAGGTTATCAGCCCTTTAGAGAGCGTCATTTGTAGCAGAGCATCATAGTCACGCTAGTGTAAGAGCTTGGCGACAACTGTCTGTGGCAAGGCTCCTGGTGTAGGCAGACCAGTGGGTATCTGATGTGCTTTTTCAACAGAGGGAAGAAGCTAGAGATACTCTTAGGTTTCTAAAACTCAGCAAGCCATTTTTCCACAAAGAGTTCCATACTGGGCCCTTCTCCTTTTTCTGGAAGCCCCAGGATATGAATGTTATTTCTTCAGGAGCATTCTTCATTCTCCTCGACTCAGCCCTCTAGTACCGTCATCCGGTGTGTCACATCTGTGAGTGAGAGTTCTACCATGCAGAGAGTAGCTCCATAGTCTGAGATGCGCTTTTCTGCACCTTCCATTCTAGCTGACAGTTTATGCAGATCATGATGCAGTAATGAGACATTGGAACTTAGCCCATCTATTTTCCCCTCCATGGTGGTTCTAGAATCTGAGATGGCACTCATCACATATGCGAGGGAGAGATTATCTGGTGAGGGTTGAGTATTTTGTGTGTCTCTGAGGAATGCAGCAGTTTTCGGGAGGCAGGGGTAGTTACAATGTATTGGTCCATTTTGTTTTCAACCCCCTGCCTCTTCATCTTATCCTTGACCATGTTGGAAACCAGAAGGCAATGGGGGAGAGGGGTAAGCATTGACCAGGACATTCGAGGTCATTACGACCCAGGCGGTAAGTACACCAACTATACCACCATGGTGTAAACAATGTTTACACCATGGTGGATGGCGGATTTACCACCCCATTCCAAGGTGAGTGGGGTGGTAAATCCCCATTTCCCATTTCCCATTTACCCTTCCCCATTCCCATTTTTGCCCCATAGGGCATAATGGGAGTGGGGAAGGCGCTAATTACGGCACCGAAAATTACGGTGCCGTAATTAGCACCAATGCAGTTTAGTGCCATGGATTTTATCGCCTGCTAAAAGCAGCCGTTAAAATTGGAATCAGGCGTTAAGGGTTAACGACGGCGTTAACCCTTAACGCCTGAGTTGTAATGACCTCCATTGTGTAAAAGCTGAAGTAGAGATGGAGTTGTGTGCGTAGAACCAAACCCCCAATGGATGAAGTGGATGGAAGATTATTATGCATGTGGAGACTCTACCAGGAACAGCTGTAAATATTGCTTTCAGGTCCAATTAAGGCAATATTATTAGAGGTTGAGTGCTTGTGGGGTCCCCTGATAGAGTTGTCCTGTGAAGGTAATCCATAGACCAGCGCTGAGCAACTTCCCTTGTACATTGATGGGTGCTTAAAGAGGGCTCTGATCCATGTGGTGTAGACGGAGCGTCATGGCAGCTCCCAGAGCCTTGTAAGAGCATGCAGCATGCCATCTGAGATCGGGCAGTCAAGTTGGCAGTAGGCACTCCCAGGGGGAGAAAGAGACAATGAGCATCAGGGAACCTGAGCCAACCAGGAGAGGGTATATGTGAAGGTGCACACCGGGTCCACAGAAGCGTCCCAGCATTGCTCTGCCTATCGTTCGCCTCCGTCCCCCTTTTTCACTTGTCCTCCAATCTGGGCTCCTCCTTCATCAGGCGTCCACACTGCCACTCTCCTGACCCTCTATGGCCCAAGTACAGGAGCGTTTCCAGAGCTCACAGGACTTCTGCAGGAGCTGTAGTGGTCCGACCTCCGTCATGAGCCCCAATCAAGTATAACCCATACCAAGATGGCACTCAACATCAGAGAGCGCCAGATAGCAAGATACCAAGCTCTCTGAAGCCACACACCAATCATCACACAGTGGGCCTCATTACGACCCTGGCGGTAAGGGGTTAACGCCAGCGTTAGCTGCGCCGACCCCTTACCGCCAATTACGAGGTCCCTTAGCGCCATGGCGCTTTTAACACCTGCTTTTAGCAGGTGTTAAAATCCATGGCGCTAAGGGACCATGGAGTTAATTACGCCACCGTAATTTACGGTGGCGTAATTAACGCCTTCCCCACTCCCATTATGCCCTATGGGGCAAAAATGGGAATGGGGAAGGGTAAATGGGGATTGGGGACTTACCGCCCCGCCGACCTCGGAATGGGGCGGTAAGTCCGCCAACCACCATGGCGTAAACGTAGTTTACGCCATGGTGGTAAAGTCACGGCCCAGGCGGTAACTTACCGCCTGGGTCGTAATGAGGCCCAGTGAAGTAGGATTGTTCCAGGAGTGATCCCTGAGGGCCAAGCCTGGGACCAGCTGCTTATTTCGATGGAAAAGAGGATGTTTTAGGACAGGATATCAAAGGCCAAGACAGAGCTCTGAGGGCTCACGTCTTCATCCAGTCAATGCTCAACAGTGCCCCTTCCAATGTCCCTGTTGGTCTCCATGGTGTCAAGAGGGGTCATGTGATCCACTATACTGAACACAGCTGAGAGGTTAGGCAGAGGTATCCCTTTAGACAGGAGGTGTAGCATATTGTCTACAACTTTCTGTCCTTGCACACTCTTAATGTCACAAGGCCTAGTAGGACCACTGTCAGTTTCTATTTATTGATTGGCAATTTAACTGTTTATTTGCTCCATTTTTGCCTTCCCTTGTGCCTTGTGGCATTTCGAAAACCCTATCTTGAATATAAGTGCCTTAAAATTATCAACAAAAAAATTGTAGTTTCTTTGCTTCTATCTGTCATAAGCCCCAAATAGTATTTGTTCTTGAGGATGAACTTGCTCACTTGGGAGATAGTTCAACTCGCTATGGTTTGGACCTGGAAGGCGAGAACAGTAATGTGGTCTTAGATATTATGATCTGTGAGATTAGCAGTTCCCTACTGAGCAGCATTACTGCCCCTATCTATAAGCTCCTTGCATATTTCCCTTGCACCAATGATGTGTTGATTCATTTTAGCCAGAAAGAATATTTGGAAAGCTGCCTTTTATCTGTACAGCAGAGGTATTTTTGCGTCTACCGTAAAGTAATCGATTTTGAGCATAGCATTCTGAACCAGTGGCTTGCAAAACATGTTCAAGCTTTTATAGGGATTTTGCCACTTGTGGATGACACGTTTATTTGTTGCATGATTTTGTTCATGTCGGTTGCAAGCCCATTTATCAGGATTGTGGTACCACCCTGAAGGTTTAGGATTTGGAAACGCCTCTAGCTATGTAATATACGTTTCTATGAATAGTTTCTGAAGGGATCTGTTTCGGTTCTGAGGAAGGAGAATTTTCCTGAACAGACAGATGCTCTGTACTGCTTTCCAACTGCTGGCAGGGCCTCTCTATCAGCATTAAGTTAAATAGGCGACCGATATTTAGGTTCCCCTTTCGGTTTTTGAAGGTGAGCTGTGCTGCCTGTCATTGTGTTATGTTAATGGGTATTCATTGATTTCAGAGGCCCATCTCTACCATGTCTTCGAATTTTCTTACGATCATGCTTTTTACTAATGAGCCCAATTTGTCCATCGCTTATATGAAAGTGGCCATAAATGGAATTTGGCGGTGAGTTGCCCCCTCCATATTGCCCTGAATGTTGGCGCTACAGATCTCCAGGTTTGGAAATGAAGAGTTCTGCATTTGGTCTCACGGTGCGTGTAGGTCTATTAGGTCACTTTCAATGAGGGGGCAGTGTAAGGGAGGCCTGGTATCACAAGTATGACACTGACACAAGAGCTACAATTTTAAAAACATTTATTAAATTCTTGGGGTTTTGAAAAACTCCTACTTTGCCTTATTGCTATGATGGGAGTAGTCTCTACCATCAAATACTAAAGAAAACACAGTCCTATCAGTCTATGTCAAATCAGAATGGTCAATACTAATAAAACCTAATGCCTGCCCTATCTCTTATACAAAGATTGTGTAAAGGGGAATGTGTATGCAAAGGAAAGTCAGTGTTATAACATAAAGGATCAAGGTGGCTGAGTCAGCTCTCCTCCCCACGTTGGACAGCACAGAGTAAGGAGACCCCCGTAGACAGGGTGACACACACTGGCTCAGGTTAGTCAAAAAAAGACAGTTCATAATGTGGGTCTAGGCACGCTTGGCCTTCCACATTAAAGTTACTCATTTCCAGTTCACCAAAAATTCTGTCACAGTTCAACAAAAGTTCATGTAGGTCTCCCACTGTTGGGCTCGGACCTTGCCAGACATCAACCGTTCACATAGGTCTCCCTAATTTGGGCTCAGACCTCGCAATCACAGCACTTGCAGGGTTCCCTTACCCAAGCTTCATTCACATTCTTTAGGGGTTCCCATCCTCTAACTTATTCCCTATTCCCAGTGTCCTTCAGTCAGGCTCGGACCTTTCACTGATGTCAAAGATGTTTGAATGTGCAAAGCCTTTTCCATAGACCTCCACAGGACCACTTCAACTTTCAGTTCAGCTCTCCCTTGTGTTATTTACCCCAGTGTCTCTTGGTGTTGGTAGTTCCATAACACATTCAGGAAAGTTCAAAGAAATATTTCTCTTAAAACACTGACCATTGCGCATTTCACAGTTGGTTCTCTTTGTCAATTTATAACAAAAGATCAAACATTTCGCACAGACATTCGAGTGTGATATTTCCTATCGCTGGACCAGTCCGCTACTCTGTATCACTGGATTCACAATTACCGGTATCTTTCACTACTCATTTGCTTTCTTTCACATCTCATCAGCACACTCCCAACCTTCAATCATGAGATACACTGTTGCTGCTTCAATCTTTCCTTGACAGAAACCGGCCTTTCATGTCTTTTGCTAAATCACCGGTTGTGTGCATTCCTTTCTTGTTTTTGCGGCTCTGATTTACAAGTCAAGGTTAATACCACAGGCTTGGCCGGGCCTCCCCAACTTTGTCGTTCACCCGGGATGGTCACAGGCATCCCTGAAACACAATGCAGGTTTCTTCTTGTCTGGGATTTGGCTTTCTCTGTGTCTCTTCATGGTCTCTTCATGGTTTCCCAGAAGCAACAACCTCCTGCAGGGATCTTCAGGGTTTCCCTACCCTTCGCTCCAATGGGTTTGCCTTCACCCCAGAAGATCTGCTCCTTCTCGTGTCCCACCTTTCTCAGAGTGTGTCTCTATGTTCCGCCTTTAATCCGTGTGTGGGGAGCTAACGGGTATCAGCTACATGTGATTAAGGTAAAGTGTCTGACTTTGCCTGACCTTATTAACAGGACATGTCCAATGAGATATGCAAGTGTTAGCCTCTTTACTCTCAGTCCTCCTCGTCCCAGTGTTTGTGTAGAAAGGGGTGGGGGTTGGAACATTGGAGAATCCTATTAAATACGATGGAGCCTGGGCACAGGAAAGGGTGGATACGCGTCTCACCATTGGCTGCCTCACCCCCACTCCCCAAAGATTCCCCACCTGGGTGATCCTCCCACACTGGTCCACCACCAGGGTCTGGATCCAAAGGTGATGGCCATGCCCTTGCCACCTGAGAGAGAAATCCCCAGGGAATAGCAAGTGGGACAGCTGTTGGTTTCTCACAGCATGTGAAGGGTGTCACTACTTGGTCTGAGCTGTCTCTCCAGATTAAATGTAAATCTCCAAAGAAGATATCCTCTGTAGACTGCATGATTTGGATGCTAAAGTGTTTAATGCAGTGTTTAACAAAAAGTTTGTGATCTCTTGGTGTATGTTAATTCCGACTGATCCTTCTGCATTTTGTGGGAGAAGTCTTTGTTTACAGTATAACCAAAACATGTGATGGGTGGAATGGTTAGAATTAATCGTACCCAATACCAGTGCTATGATCGGTGTGATTCTACACATCTGTGCCATTGCAGAAGGGGAACAACCATATGCAAATATTTCTGGTACGTCAACAAAACATATTCGAAATATGTCTGATGTTGCCTGTACATATCGTGGTGGAGGGATTTGGCCTAGCAGGTCAAGGTGGATTGTTACCATCGATGGCAGTACTGGAGTGATTTTAATATGCCTATTCACTTTCTGCACTTTTCAGAGGAGAGTACTCAATGAACAATTGAGCCAAAGGACATGTGTAT